>NW_028136405.1:0-1201000 GCF_964662115.1 Mustela nivalis | reverse complement strand
TCTCCATAGACACAAAAGCACATTAGGACCCATCCCCAGGGGTGTCCATTAAACTCAGCGTCCTCGGTTGCTCCCCACAGATCCAGGAGATCTAACCTCTCTTGTTGCTAGGAGACAATTGGAATGCGAGGTGGGCTACCCAGCCATCAATCCTTAGAACCCTGCTCAGAATCATTGGCCTGGACCCAAGCAACAGGTCTCAATTGTCCTGCAGAAGACTCTCTGCAGTTTGGAGCTTCTCACAACTCCCATCGTGGGAAAACCCCCATGGCCTCGTGATGCCCCCCCATTCATGAAGGGGCCATCAGGGACAGAAACTCCAACCTGAGCGATCGTTGACCTCGCCCTGACTTCAGATGCACGAGATCTCGATTCAGGTCTGAAGATTGTGCCTGCCATGGCCTCACCAAGAAACCTAAGCCTAGCTTGTGTTCTCAGATTTTGGTCGTCAGACTACTGGCCCACAAGCCCTCTTGTTTTGCAATCCAGATCTAAAATGCAGCACCCTGCCCACCCTCCAGAAGAAAACATTGTCCTCTGGGGCTACGCAGTAACCCCAAATGAGGATCAACCTGCACCGAACTTGGCTGTACCCCAAATACATAGGCTGACCAGGGCACTAATGCCCTTCCTAACACAGTTTGAGCCTGGCCCCCTGGCCCCTCCCAGACAGCTGGCCGCACACTGAGCACATCGAGCCCCCCTGGCCTTAGGTCGTCATCTTTTCACAACCTCGGTTTTCAGGATTCAGAACCTAGACCTTATCTCCAATCACTGCCCAGGGTTGAAGGTGATGCAGAAATCAGATCTCCTTACCCATGGCAAGAAACCTTGTAGTTGGCATGTTGTCCAACGTTCAGTGTAGTTGAAACCAATGTGGCTCATGAGGCCCCGCCCATGCTCGCCGGCCACATTGGTCACAAACGCACATTGTGACCCTCAGGCTGAGCCCAGTCCTCAAGTAAGGCCACTCAGTGGCTGGATGAAGAGATAGCATATTGGGCTTGCCATGCCCCTAGGCCCCAATTTTTAACCATAGTTCGGGTTGTCCCTTCAGTCTTCCCCACGGCTTTGCTTTGGAATTCCTCTTTTGGTGGGACACCTGAGGTAACAAAACTGAAATGAGTCCTCCCATCCCACAGATTGACGAAAAGCAATTGGGAATCGGGCCAAATCCTCAGAGAGGAAGATTCTTCCATGGCCCATGAGGCCTCCCCGACATTCCACGGCCATCGCTGATACAAAATCCAGAGACAAAAGCCTGAGAAAGCGCCTCAGACTCGCACTTTCTTCATATCCTGAAGAGTTCTTCTCATGGTTTGTAGATCGGGACTGCCATAACTACGTCCTCAAACCTTAGCTGAGTTTGTGTTTTCAGACTTCTGTCCTCAAAGTCTTGGGCCACACACCCTCCAGGCTGGGCACCTGGAGACACACATTAGGACTGTGCCTACCAATCCATGGGAATTCTGCCCATTCCATGGTCCAAAATCATACAAATTAGGAGAAACCTCCAAAGTCCCTGAGGCCATCCCAATTGTATAGGTCGCCCGGAACAAACAATGGCTGTCTGACACCAGCTGATAACCGACCTCCACTCATACCATAGATGGATGTCCCCAGAGAAGAAGATTGAACCAGACAGGACCCTAGGCCATAATAGGATCCATTGCTTTGGGTTACAGGCATGTGTCCTCAAAAGCCTGATTCCAATACGAGCATAGGCGTTTTCCTGAGGCACCCATCAGAACTCATCTCGTCTCCACAAGGAAACCTGTGCATGGGAGCCATGTCCAAAGCTTAGGAGAGTACTTCAGGGTCCCGGTGCCACTGCCCCATTCCAAGCCCCGCATGGACAATAAAACACAAGGACCCATCCTCAGGAAAGTCCATTTCAACTCAGCCACCCCGGTTGCTCCGGCAGAGCCATCAGATCTAAACTGTCTTGTGGCTAGGAGACAATTGGAATGCGAGGCGGGGTTCCCAGGCATCCATCCGCGAATGGTACTCTGGAGTCATTCCATATGGGATGTCCTGGAGCTGTCCAACATGTCTCAATTGTCCCGCAGAAGGAACCCTTGAAGGGGGCATCCCACAACTCCCAACGTGGGAAAACATCAATGGCCCCGAGATTCCGCTCCCTTCATTAAGCGGCCGTCATGCACAGAAACTCCAACCTGAGCCAACGTCTGATCCTCGCCCAGACTTCAGATGCATGAGATATTGGTTCAGATCTGCAGGGGGCACCTGCTGTGCCCTCAACAAAACCCAAGTCTAGCTTGTCTTCTCAGACTTCCATCCTCACACTTTTGGCCCCGAAGCCCTCAAGTTTGGCAATTCCGGACCCACAATGCAGCACTCTGCCTGCCCTCTAGAAAAAAAATTATTGCCTCATGAGCTGCCCAGGCAACTTAAATGAGGATAAACCTACACAGCACTCGACGTTACCCAAATTATATAGTCTAACCTGGGCACTAATGCACTGTCGAACACAACCTGAGCCCGGACCTCCTGACCAACACCCAGAAAGCTGACCGCACACTGAGCACATAAAACCCGCCATGGCCTTAGGTCATCATCTCTTCCCTACCTCCGTTTTCAGGCTTCAGAACCGAGACCTTATCTCCAATCACTGCCCAGGGGTGAGTGTGATGCAGAAATCAGAACTCACCTTACCCATGGCAAGAACCCTTGTAGTTGGCACGTTGTCCAACGTTCAGTGAAGGAGAAACAAGCATTCACCCTGAGGCCCCGCCCATTCTTGCGTGCGATGAGGGCATACATACGCATTGTGACCCTCAGCATGAGTCCTGTCCTCTAGTAAGTCCTCTCAGTGGCTGGACCATTAGATGTCATAATGGGCTTGCCATGTCCCTAGGCCCCAATTTTTAACCAGATATCTGATTGTCCAATCGCCCCTCCCCAGGGCTCTACTCTAGAATCCCTCATTTTGTGGGACACCTGAGGTTAAAAAAGAAAACAACAACAACAACAACAACAAAAAAAAAACACGGACTTCTTCCAGCCCACAGATTGACCCCAAACTCTTTGGACGGGGCCAAACCACCAGAGAGTAAGGCTCGTCCATTACCCATGAAGTCACCCAGAAATTCCACGACCATTAGTGACACGATATCCAGAGACAAAAACTTGAGCATGAGCCTCACACTCGCCCTTTTTTCAAATCCCGAAGAGTTCACCTCATGGTCTGTAGGTCAGTCCTGCCATACCTATGACCCGAAACATAAGCCGAGTTTGTGTTTTCAGACACTGTCCAAACAGCCCTGGCCTACACAACCTACAGGCTCAGGCCCCTGGAGCCAAACCTGAGGACTGTACTTGCCCTCTCCAAGGGAATTATTTGTGACCATTCCAATGGCCACAACCCTTCTAATAGGATAAACCTCCAAAGTCCCTGATCCATCTCAATAGTGGTGGCTTCCCAGGAAAAACAGGGGCAATCTGAGCCCCACTGAGCACCTACCTGCACTCAGACCCATAGACAGATGTCTCCAGAGGTAAAAAAAGGAAAGAACAGGCCCCTAGGCACTAATCAGATCCATTGCTTTGGTTTCCAGGCATCTCTCCTCAGAGGCCTGGATATCAAAACAGCATATAGCTGTTTCTTGACTCACCCATCAGAAAACATCTCATCTACACATGGGAAACTTGCACTTTGGAGCTGTGTCAAAGCCTCTGTTTAGGAGAACCCTTTAGGGCCCCAGTGCCACCGCTTCATTCCTAGGTCTCCATAGACACAAAAGCACATTAGGACCCATCCCCAGGGGTTTCCATTTCAACTCAGCGTCCTCGGTTGCTCCCCACAGAACCAGGAGATTTAACCTGTCTTGTTGCTAGGAGACAATTGGAATGCGAGGTGGGCTACCCAGCCATCAATCCTTAGAACCCTGCTCAGAATCATTGGCCTGGACCCAAGCAACAGGTCTCAATTGTCCTGCAGAAGACTCTCTGCAGTTTGGAGCTTCTCACAACTCCCATCGTGGGAAAACCCCCATGGCAACGTGATGCCCCCCCATTCATGAAGGGGCCATCAGGGACAGAAACTCCAACCTGAGCGATCGTCTGATCCTCGCCCTGACTTCAGATGCACGAGATCTCGATTCAGGTCTGTAGATTGTGCCTGCCATGGCCTCACCCAGAAACCTAAGCCTAGCCTGTGTTCTCAGACTTTGGTCGTCAGACTACTGGCCCACAAGCCCTCCAGTTTGGCAATACAGATCTACAATGCAGCACCCTGCCCGCCCTCCAGAAGAAACCATTGTCCTCTGGGGCTACCCAGTAACCCCAAATGAGGATCAACCTGCACCGACCTTGGCTGTACCCCAAATACATAGGCTGACCAGGGCACTAATGCCATTCCTAACACAGTCTGAGCCTGGACCCCCTGGCCCCTCTCAGTCAGCTGGCCGCACACTGAGCACATCGAGCCGCCGTGGCCTTAGGTCGTCATCTTTTCACAACCTCGGTGTTCAGGATTCAGAACCTAGACCTTATCTCCAATCACTGCCCAGGGTTGAAGGTGATGCAGAAATCAGAACTCCTTCCCCATGGCAAGAAACCTTGTGGTTGGCATGTTGTCCAACGTTCAGTGTAGTTGAAACCAATGTGGCTCATGAGGCCCGCCCATGCTCGCCGGCCACATTGGTCACAAACACACATTGTGACCCTCAGGCTGAGCCCAGTCCTCAAGTAAGGCCACTCAGTGGCTGGATGAAGAGATAGCATATTGGGCTTGCCATGCCCCTAGGCCCTAATTTTTAACCATAGTTCGGGTTGTCCCTTCAGTCTTCCCCACGGCTTTGCTTTGGAATTCCTCTTTTGGTGGGACACCTGAGGTAATAAAACTGAAATGAGTCCTCCCATCCCACAGATTGACGAAAAGCAATTGGGAATCGGGCCAAATCCTCAGAGAGGAAGATTCGTCCATGGCCCATGAGGCCTCCCCGACATTCCACGGTCATCGCTGATATAAAATCCAGAGACAAAAGCTTGAGCAAGCGCCTCAGACTCGCACTTTCTTCATATCCTGAAGAGTTCTTCTCATGGTTTGTAGATCGGGACTGCCATACCTACGTCCCCAAACCTTAGCTGAGTTTGTGTTTTCAGACTTCTGTCCTCAAAGTCTTGGGCCACACACGATTCAGGCTGGGCCCCTGGAGACACACATTAGGACTGTGCCTACCAATCCATGGGAATTCTGCCCATTCCATGGTCCAAAATCATACAAATTAGGAGAAACCTCCAAAGTCCCTGAGGCCATCCCAATAGTGTAGGTCGCCCGGAACAAACAAGGGCTGTCTGACACCAGCTGATAATCGACCTCCACTCATACCATAGATGGATGTCCCCAGAGAAGAAGATTGAACCAGACAGGACCCTAGGCCATAATAGGATCCATTTCTTTGGTTACAGGCATGTGTCCTCAAAAGCCTGATTCCAATACGAGCATAGGGGTTTTCCTGAGGCACCCATCAGAACTCATCTCGTCTCCAAAAGGAAACCTGTGCATGGGAGCCATGTCCAAAGCTTAGGAGAGTACTTCAGTGTCCCGGTGCAACTGCCCCATTCAAAGGCCCTCATGGACACAAAAACACATTAGGACCCATCCTCAGGATAGTCCATTTCAACTCAGCCACCCCGGTTGCTCCGGCAGAGCCATCAGATCTAAACTGTCTTATGGCTAGGAGACAATTGGAATGCGAGGCGGGCTTCCCAGGCATCCATCCGCGAATGGTGCTCTGGAGTCATTCCATATGGGATGTCCTGGAGCTGTCCAACAGGTCTCAATTGTCCCGCAGAAGGAATCCTAGAAGGGGGCATCCCACAACTCCCAACGTGGGAAAACCTCAATGGCCCCGAGATTCCGCTCCCTTCATGAAGCGGCCGTCATGCACAGAAACTCCAACCTGAGCCAACGTCTGATCCTCGCCCTGACTTCAGATGCATGAGATATTGGTTCAGATCTGCAGGGGGTAACTGCCGTGCCCTCACCCTGAAACCCAAGTCTAGCTTGTCTTCTCAGACTTCCATCCTCACACTTTTGGCCCCGAAGCCCTCAAGTTTGGCAATTCCGGACCCACAATGCAGCACTCTGCCTGCCCTCTAGAAAAAAAAAAATTATTGCCTCATGAGCTGCCCAGGCAACTTAAATGAGGATAAACCTACACAGCACTCGACGTTACCCAAATTATATAGTCTAACCTGGGCACTAATGCACTGTCGAACAAAACCTGAGCCCGGACCTCCTGACCAACACCCAGAAAGCTGACCGTACACTGAGCACATAAAACCCGCCATGGCCTTAGGTCAACATCTCTTCCCTACCTCCGTTTTCAGGCTTCAGAACCGAGACCTTATCTCCAATCACTGTACAGGGGTGAGTGTGATGCAGAAATCAGAACTCCTCCTTACCCATGGCAAGAACCCTTGTGGTTGGC
This sequence comes from Mustela nivalis, assembly GCF_964662115.1. Classification (NCBI taxonomy): domain Eukaryota; kingdom Metazoa; phylum Chordata; class Mammalia; order Carnivora; family Mustelidae; genus Mustela; species Mustela nivalis. The sequence continues at coordinate 1,194,542 of NW_028136405.1, read as the reverse complement.
ACGTTGTCCAACGTTCAGTGTAGGAGAAACCAGCATTCACCCTGAGGCCCTGCCCATTCTTGCGTGCGACGAGGGCATACATACGCATTGTGACCCTCAGCATGAGTCCTGTCCTCTACAAAGTCCTCTCAGTGGCTGGACCATTAGATGTCATAATGGGCTTGACATGTCCCTATGCCCCAATTTTTAACCAGATTTCTGATTGTCCAGTAGCCCCTCCCCAGGGCTCTACTCTGGAATCCCTCCTTTGGTGGGACACCTGAGGTTAAAAAAGACAACAACAAGAACAAAAAAAAAAAAAAAAAAACACGGACTTCTTCCAGCTCATAGATTGACCCCAAACTCTTTGGACGGGGCCAAACCACCAGAGAGTAAGACTCGTCCATTTCCCATGAAGTCACCCAGAAATTCCACGACCATGAGTGACACGATATCCAGAGACAAAAACTTGAACAGGAGCCTCACACTCGCCCTTTTTTCAAATCCCGAAGAGTTCTCCTCATGGTCTGTAGGTCAGTCCAGCCATACCTATGACCCGAAACATAAGCCGAGTTTGTGTTTTCAGACAACTGTCCAAACAGCCCTGGCCTACACAACCTAGAGGCTCAGGGCCCTGGAGCCAAACCTGAGGACTGTACTTGCCCTCTCCAAGGGAATGGTGTGTGCCCATTCCAATGGCCACAACCCTTCTAATAGGATAAACCTCCAAAGTCCCTGATCCATCTCAATAGTGGTGGCTTCCCAGAAAAAACAGGGGAAATCTGAGCCCAACTGAGCACCTACCTGCACTCAGACCCATAGACAGATGTCTCCAGAGGTAAAAAAAGGAAAGTACAGGCCCCTAGGCACTAATCAGATCCATTGCTTTGGTTTCCTGGCATCTCTCCTCAGAGGCCTGGATATCAAAACAGCATATAGCTGTTTCTTGACTCACCCATCAGAAAACATCTCATCTACACATGGGAAACTTGCACGTTTGAGCTGTGTCAAAGCCTCTGTTTAGGAGAACCCTTTAGGGCCCCAGTGCCACCGCTTCATTCCAAGGTCTTTATTGACACAAAAGCACATTAGGACCCATCCCCAGGGGTGTCCATTTCAACTCAGCGTCCTCGGTTGCTCCCCACAGAATCATGAGTTCTAAACTGTCTTGTTGCTAGGAGACAATTGGAATGCGATGTGGGCTACCCAGCCCTCCATCCTTAGAAACCTGCTCAGAATCATTGGCCTGGACCCAAGCAACAGGTCTCAATTGTCCTGCAGAAGACTCTCTGCAGTTTGGAGCTTCTCACAACTCCCATCGTGGGAAAACCCCCATGGCCTCTTGATGCCCTCCCCATTCATGAAGGGGCCATCAGGGACAGAAACTCCAACCTGAGCGATCGTCTGATCCTCGCCCTGACTTCAGATGCACGAGATCTCGATTCAGGTCTGTAGATTGTGCCTGCCATGGCCTCACCCTGAAACCTAAGCCTAGCTTGTGTTCTCAGACTTTGTCGTCAGACTACTGGCCCACAAACCCTCCAGTTTGGCAATCCAGATCTACAATGCAGCACCCTGCCCGCCCTCCAGAGAAAAACATTGTCCTCTGGGGCTACGCAGTAACCCCAAATGAGGATCAACCTGCACCGAACTTGGCTGTACCCCAAATAAATAGGCTGACCAGGGCACTAATGCCTTTTCTGACACAGCCTGAGCCTGGACCCCCTGGCCCCTCCCAGACAGCTGGCCGCACACTGAGCACATCGAGCCGCCGTGGCCTTAGGTCGTCATCTTTTCCCAACCTCGGTTTTCAGGGTTCAGAACCTAGACCTTATCTCCAATCACTGCCCAGGGTTGAAGGTGATGCAGAAATCAGAACTCCTTCCCCATGGCAAGAAACCTTGTGGTTGGCATGTTGTCAAACGTTCAGTGTAGTTGAATCCAGGGTGGCCCATGAGGCCCCGCCCATGCTCGCCGGCCACATTGGTCACAAACGCACATTGTGTCCCTCAGGCTGAGCCCAGTCCTCAAGTAAGGCCACTCAGTGTCTGGATGAAGAGATAGCATATTGGGCTTGCCATGCCCCTAGGCCCCAATTTTTAACCATAGTTCGGGTTGTCCCTTCAGTCTTCCCCACGGCTTTGCTTTGGAATTCCTCTTTTGGTGGGACACCTGAGGTAACAAAACTGAAATGAGTCCTCCCATCCCACAGATTGACGAAAAGCAATGGGGAATCGGGCAAAATCCTCAGAGAGTAAGATTCGTCCATGGCACATGAGGCCTCCCCGACATTCCACGGCCATCGCTCATACAAAATCCAGAGACAAAAGCCTGAGCAAGCGCCTCAGACTCGCACTTTCTTCATATCCTGAAGAGTTCTTCTCATGGTTTGTAGATCGGGCCTGCCATACCTACGTCCCCAAACCAAATTGAGTTTGTGTTTTCAGACTTCTGTCCTCAAAGTCTTGGGCCACACACCCTCCAGGCTGGGCCCCTGGAGACACACATTAGGACTGTGCCTACCAATCCATGGGAATTCTGCCCATTCCATGGTCCAAAATCATACAAATTAGGAGAAACCTCCAAAGTCCCTGAGGCCATCCCAATAGTGTAGGTCGCCCGGAACAAACAAGGGCTGTCTGACACCAGCTGATAATCGACCTCCACTCATACCATAGATGGATGTCCCCAGAGAAGAAGATTGAACCAGACAGGACCTTGGCCATAAAAAGATCCATTGCTTTGGGTTACAGGCATGTGTCCTCAAAAGCCTGATTCCAATACGAGCATAGGGGTTTTCCTGAGGCACCCATCAGAACTCATCTCGTCTCCACAAGGAAACCTGTGCATGGGAGCCATGTCCAAAGCTTAGGAGAGTACTTCAGGGTTCCGGTGCCACTGCCCCATTCCAAGGCCCTCATGGACACAAAAACACATTAGGACACATCCTCAGGAAAGTCCATTTCAACTCAGCCACCCCGGTTGCTCAGGCAGAGCCATCAGATCTAAACTGTCTTATGGCTAGGAGACAATTGGAATGTGAGGCAGGCTTCCCAGGCATCCATCCGCGAACGGTGCTCTGGAGTCATTCCATATGGGATGTCCTGGAGCTGTCCAACAGGTCTCAATTGTCCCGCAGAAGGAATCCTTGAAGGGGGCATCCCACAACTCCCAACGTGGGAAAACCTCAATGGCCCCGAGATTCCGCTCCCTTCATGAAGCGGCCGTCATGCACAGAAACTCCAACCTGAGCCAACGTCTGATCCTCGCCCTGACTTCAGATGCATGAGATATTGGTTCAGATCTGCAGGGGGTACCTGCCATGCCCTCACCCTGAAACCCAAGTCTAGCTTGTCTTCTCAGACTTCCGTCCTCACACTCCTGGCCCCGAAGCCCTCAAGGTTGGCAATTCCGGACCCACAATGCAGCACTCTGCCTGCCCTCTAGAAAATAAATTATTGCCTCATGAGCTGCCCAGGCACCTTAAATGAGGATAAACCTACACAGCACTCGACGTTACCCAAATTATATAGTCTAACCTGGGCACTAATGCACTGTCGAACACAACCTGAGCCCGGACCTCCTGAGTTACACCGAGAAAGCTGACCGCACACTGAGCACATGAAACCCGCCATGGCCTTAGGTCGTCATCTCTTCCCTACCTCCGTTTTCAGGCTTAAGAACCGAGACCTTATCTCCAATCACTGTCCAGGGGTGAGTGTGATGCAGAAATCAGAACTCCTCCTTACCCATGGCAAGAACCCTTGTGGTTGGCGTGTTGTCCAACGTTCAGTGTAGGAGAAACCAGCATTCACCCTGAGGCCCCGCCCATTCTTGCGTGCGACGAGGGCATACATATGCATTGTGACCCTCAGCATGAGTCCTGTCCTCTAGTAAGTCCTCTCAGTGGCTGGACCATTAGATGTCATAATGGGCTTGACATGACCCTAGGCCCCAATTTTTAACCAGATTTCTGATTGTCCAGTCGCCCCTCCCCAGGGCTCTACTATGGAATACCTCATTTGGTGGGACACCTGAGGTTAAAAAAGAAAACAACAACAACAACAAAAAAAAAAAAAACACGGACTTCTTCCAGCCCACAGATTGACCCCAAACTCTTTGGACGGGGCCAAACCACCAGAGAGTAAGATTCGTCCATTTCCCATGAAGTCACCCAGAAATTCCACGACCATGAGTGACACGATATTCAGAGACAAAAACTTGAGCAGGAGCCTCACACACGCCCTTTTTTCAAATCCCGAAGAGTTCTCCTCATGGTCTGTACGTCAGTCTGCCATACCTATGACCCGAAACATAAGCCGAGTTTGTGTTTTCAGACAACTGTCCAAACAGCCCTGGCCTACACAACCTACAGGCTCAGGCCCCTGGAGCCAAACCTGAGGACTGTACTTGCCCTCTCCAAGGATATTGTGTGTGCCCATTCCAATGGCCACAACCCTTCTAATAGGATAAACCTCCAAAGTCCCTGATCCATCTCAATAGTGGTGGCTTCCCAGGAAAAACAGGGGCAATCTGAGCCCAACTGAGCACCTACCTGCACTCAGACCCATAGACAGATGTCTCCAGAGGTAAAAAAGGAAAGAACAGGCCCCTAGGCACTAATCAGATCCACTGCTTTGTTTTCCAGGCATCTCTCCTCAGAGGCCTGGATATCAAAACAGCATATAGCTGTTTCTTGACTCACCCATCAGAAAACATCTCATCTACACATGGGAAACTTGCACGTTGGAGCTGTGTCAAAGCCTCTGTTTAGGAGAACCCTTTAGGGCCCCAGTGCCACCGCTTCATTCCAAGGTCTCCATAGGCACAAAAGCACATTAGGACCCATCCCCAGGGGTGTCCATTTCAACTCAGCGTCCTCGGTTGCTCCCCAGAGATCCAGGAGATCTAACCTGTCTTATTGCTAGGAGACAATTGGAATGCGAGGTGGGCTACCCAGCCATCCATCCTTAGAACCCTACTCAGAATCATTGGCCTGGACCCAAGCAACAGGTCTCAATTGTCCTGCAGAAGACTCTCTGCAGTTTGGAGCTTCTCACAACTCCCATCGTGGGAAAACCCCCATGGCCTCGTGATGCCCACCCCATTCATGAAGGGGCTATCAGGGACAGAAACTCCAACCTGAGCGATCGTCTGATCCTCGCCCTGACTTCAGATGCACGAGATCTCGATTCAGGTCTGTAGATTATGCCTGCCATGGCCTCACCCAGAAACCTAAGCCTAGCTTGTGTTCTCAGACTTTTGTCGTCAGACTACTGGCCCACAATCCCTCCAGTTTGGCAATCCAGAATTACAATGCAGCACCCTGCCCGCCCTCTAGAAGAAAAACATTGTCCTCTGGGGCTAACCAGTAACCCCAAATGAGGATCAAACTGCACCGAACTTGGCTGTACCCCAAATACATAGGCTGACCAGGGCACTAATGCCCTTTCTGACACAGCCTGAGCCTGGACCCCCTGGCCCCTCCCAGACAGCTGGCCGCACACTGAGCACATCGAGCCGCCGTGGCCTTAGTTCGTCATCTTTTCCCAACCTCGGTTTTCAGGGTTCAGAACCTAGACCTTATCTCCAATCACTGCCCAGGGTTGAAGGTGATGCAGAAATCAGAACTCCTTCCCCATGGCAAGAAACCTTGTGGTTGGCATGTTGTCCAAAGTTCAGTGTAGTTGAAACCAGGGTGGCCCATGAGGCCCCGCCCATGCTCGCCGGCCACATTGGTCACAAACGCACATTGTGACTCTCAGGCTGAGCCCAGTCCTCAAGTAAGGCCACTCAGTGTCTGGATGAAGAGATAGCATATTGGGCTTGCCATGCCCCTAGGCCCCAATTTTTAACCATAGTTCGGGTTGTCCCTTCAGTCTTCCCCACGGCTTTGCTTTGGAATTCCTCTTTTGGTGGGACACCTGAGGTAACAAAACTAAAATGAGTCCTCCCATCCCACAGATTGACGAAAAGCAATTGGGAATCGAGCCAAATCCTCAGGGAGGAAGATTCGTCCATGGCCAATGAGGCCTCCCCGACATTCCACGGCCATCGCTGATACAAAATCCAGAGACAAAAGCCTGAGCAAGCGCCTCAGACTCGCACTTTCTTCATATCCTGAAGATTTCTTCTCATGGTTTGTAGATCGGGCCTGCCATACCTACGTCCCCAAACCTAAGCTGAGTTTGTGTTTTCAGACTTCTGTCCTCAAAATCTTGGGCCACACACCCTCCAGGCTGGGGCCCTGGAGACACACATTAGGACTGTGCCTACCAATCCATGGGAATTCTGCCCATTCCATGGTCCAAAATCATACAAATTAGGAGAAACCTCCAAAGTCCCTGAGGCCATCCCAATAGTGTAGGTCGCCCGGAACAAACAAGGGCTGTCTGACACCAGCTGATAATCGACCTCCACTCATACCATAGATGGATGTCCCCAGAGAAGAAGATTGAACCAGACAGGACGCTAGGCCATAATAGGATCCATTGCTTTGGGTTACAGGCATGTGTCCTCAAAAGCCTGATTTCAATACGATCATAGGGGTTTTCCTGAGGCACCCATCAGAACTCATCTCGTCTCCACAAGGAAACCTTTGCATGGGAGCCATGTCCAAAGCTTAGGAGAGTACTTCAGGGTCCCGGTGCCACCGCCCCATTCCAAGGCCCTCATGGACACAAAAACACATTAGGACACATCCTCAGGAAAGTCCATTTCAACTCAGCCACCCCGGTTGCTCCCGCAGAGCCATCAGATCTAAACTGTCTTGTGGCTAGGAGACAATTGGAATGCGAGGCGGGCTTCCCAGGCATCCATCCACGAACGGTGCTCTGGAATTATTCCATATGGGATGTCTTGGAGCTGTCCAACAGGTCTCAATTGTCCCGCAGAGGGAATCCTTGAAGGGGGCATCCCACACCTCCCAACGTGGGAAAACCTCAATGGCCCGATATTCCGCTCCCTTCATGAAGCTGCCGTCATGCACAGAAACTCCAACCTGAGCCAACGTCTGATCCTCGCCCTGACTTCTGATGCATGAGATATTTGTTCAGATCTGCAGGGGGTACCTGCCGTGCCCTCAACCTGAAACCCAAGTCTAGCTTGTCTTCTCAGACTTCCGTCCTCACACTCCTGGCCCCGAAGCCCTCAAGGTTGGCAATTCCGGACCCACAATGCAGCACACTGCCTTCCCTCTAGAAAAAAAAAATTATTGCCTCATGAGCTGCCCAGGCACGTTAAATGAGGATAAACGTACACAGCACTCGACGTTACCCAAATTATATAGTCTAACCTGGGCACTAATGCACTGTCGAACACAAACTGAGCCCGGATCTCCTGACCAACACCCAGAAAGCTGACCGCACACTGAGCACATGAAACCCGCCATGGCCTTAGGTCATCATCTCTTCCCTACCTCCGTTTTCAGGCCTCAGAACCGAGACATTATCTCCAATCACTGCCCAGGGGTGAGTGTGATGCAGAAATCAGAACTCCTCCTTACCCATGGCAAGAACCCTTGTGGTTGGCACGTTGTCCAACGTTCAGTGTAGGAGAAACCAGCATTCACTCTGAGGCCCCGCCCATTCTTGCGTGCGAAGAGGGCATACATACGCATTGTGACCCTCAGCATGAGTCCTGTCCTCTAGTAAGTCCTCTCAGTGGCTGGACATTTAGATGTCATAATGGGCTTGACATGTCCCTATGCCCCAATTTTTAACCAGATTTCTGATTGTCCAGTCGCCCCACCCAAGGGCTCTACTCTGGAATCCCTCATTTGGTGGGACACCTGATGTAAAAAAAGAAAACAACAACAACAACAACAACAACAAAAAAAAAAACGGACTTCTTCCAGCCCACAGATTGACCCCAAACTCTTTGGATGGGGCCAAACCACCGGAGAGTAAGACCCGTCCATTTCCCATGAAGTCACCCAGAAATTCCACGACCATGAGTGACACGATATTCAGAGACAAAAACTTGAGCAGGAGCCTCACACACGCCCTTTTTTCAAATCCCGAAGAGTTTTCCTCATGGTCTGTAGGTCAGTCCTGCCATACCTATGACACCAAACATAAGCCGAGTTTGTGTTTTCAGACAACTGTCCAAACAGCCCTGGCCTACACAACCTACAGGCTCAGGCCCCTGGAGCCAAACCTGAGGACTGTACTTGCCCTCTCCAAGGGTATTGTGTGTGCCCTTTCCAATGGCCACAACCCTTCTAATAGGATAAACCTCCAAAGTCCCTGATCCATCTCAATAGTGGTGGCTTCCCAGGAAAAACAGGGGCAATCTGAGCCCAACTGAGCACCTACCTGCACTCAGACCCATAAACAGATGTCTCCAGAGGTAAAAAGGAAAGAACAGGCCTCTAGGCACTAATCAGATCCACTGCTTTGTTTTCCGGGCATCTCTCCTCAGAGGCCTGGATATCAAAACAGCATATGGCTGTTTCTTGACTCACCCATCAGAAAACATCTCATCTACACATGGGAAACTTGCACGTTGGAGCTGTGTCAAAGCCTCTGTTTAGGAGAACCCTTTAGGGTCCCAGTGCCACCGCTTCATTCCAAGGTCTCCATAGACACAAAAGCACATTAGGACCCATCCCCAGGGGTGACCATTTCAACTCAGCGTCCTCGGTTGTTCCCCACAGATCCAGGAGATCTAACCTGTCTTATTGCTAGGAGACAATTGGAATGCTAGGTGGGCTACCCAGCCATCCATCCTTAGAACCCTGCTCAGAATCATTGGCCTGGACCCAAGCAACAGGTCTCAATTGTCCTGCAGAAGACTCTCTGCAGTTTGAAGCTTCTCACAACTCCCATCGTGGGAAAATCCCCATGGACTCGTGATGACCCCCCCATTCATGAAGGGGCCATCAGGGACAGAAACTCCAACCTGAGCGATCGTCTGATCCTCGCCCTGACTTCAGATGCACGAGATCTCGATTCAGGTCTGTAGATTATGCCTGCCATGGCCTCACCCAGAAACCTAAGCCTAGCTTGTGTTCTCATACTTTGGTCGTCAGACTACTGGCCCACAATCCCTCCAGTTTGGCAATCCAGAATTACAATGCAGCACCCTGCCCGCTCTCCAGAAGAAAAACATTGTCCTCTGGGGCTAACCAGTAACCCCAAATGAGGATCAACCTGCACCGAACTTGGCTGTACCACAAATACATAGGCTGACCAGGGCACTAATGCCCTTTCTGACACAGCCTGAGCCTGGACCCCCTGGCTCCTCCCAGACAGCTGGCCGCACACTGAGCACATCGAGCCGCTGTGCCCTTAGGTCGTCATCTTTTTTCAACCTCGGTTTTCAGGTTTCAGAACCTAGACCTTATCTACAATCACTGCCCAGGGTTGAAGGTGATGCAGAAATCAGAACTCCTTCCCCATGGCAAGAAACCTTGTGGTTGGCATGTTGTCCAACGTTCAGTGTAGTTGAAACCAGTGTGTCCCATGAGGCCCCGCCCAAGCTCGCGGGCCACATTGGTCACAAACACACATTGTGACCCTCAGGCTGAGCCCAGTCCTCAAGTAAGGCCTCTAGTGGCTGGATGTAGAGACAGCTTATTGTGCCTGCCATGCCCCTAGGCCCCAATTTTTAACCATAGTTTGGGTTGTCCCTTCACTCTTCCCCAGGGCTCTGCTTTGGAATTCCTCTTTTGTTCAGACACCTGAGGTAATAAACCTGAAAGGAGACTTCCCATCCCGCAGATTGATGAAAAACAATTGGGATCGGGTCAAATCCACAGATAGGAAGATTTGTCCATGACCCATGAGTCCACCCCACATTCCACGGCCATCGTTGATATAAAATCCAAATGCAAATGCCTGAGCAAGTGCCTCAGAATCGCTCTTTCTTCATATCCTGAAGATTTCTTCTCATGATTTGTAGATTGGTCCTGCCATACCTACATCCCCAAACCTAAGCTGAATTTGTGTTTTCAGACTTCTGTCCTCAAAGTCCTAAGCCACACACCCTCAGGTAGGGGCCCCTGAAGCCACACATTAGGACTGTGCCTACCCAATCCATGGGAATTCTGCCCATTCCATTGTCCAAAATCGTACAAATTAGGAGAACTCTCCAAAGTCCCCGAGGTCATCCCAATAGTGTAGGTATCCGGGGACAATCGAGGGAGGTAAGACACCAGGTGAGCATCTACCTCCACTCATTCCATAGATGAATATCCCCAGACAAGAAGAATGAACAAGACAGGACCCTAGGCCATAATCGAATACATTGCTTTGGTTTACAGGCATGTCTCTTCAAAAGTCTGGATTCCAATACCAGCATAAAGGGTTTCCTGAGGCACCCATCAGAACAAATCTCCTCTCCACAAGGAAACTTGTGCATGGGAGCTATGTCAAAAGCTTAGGAGAATACTTCAGGGTCCCAGTGCCACCGCCCCATTTCAAGGCCCTCATGGACACAAACACACATTAGGGCCCATCTTCAGGAAAGTCCATTTCAACTCAGCCACCCAGGTTGCTCCCGCAGAGGGATCCGATGTCAACTGTATTGTGGCTAGTAGACAATTGGATTGCGAGGCGGGCTTGCCTGATATCCATCCTCCAAGGGTGCTGTGGAGTCATTCCATATGGGATGTCCTGGAGCTGCCGAACAGGTCTCAATTGTCACACAGAAGGAATCTTTGAAGGGGGCATCCCACCACTCCCACGTCGGAAAACCTCCATGGCCTTGAGATTCCGCTCCGTTCATGAAGGGGTAGTCATGCACAGAAACTCCAACCTGAGCCAACGTCTGATCCGCGCCGTAACTTCAGATGCTTGAGATTTTGGTTGCGACTTCAGGGGTACCAGCCGTGCCCTCGGCCTGAAACTCAAGTCTAGCTTGTGTTCTCAGACTTCTGTCCTCAAACTCCTGGCCCAGAAGCCCAAAAGTTTGGCAATTCCGGACCCACAATGCAGCACTCTGCCTGCACTCTAGAAAAAATATCTTGCCTAATGAGGTGCCCAGGCACCTCAAATGAGGATAAACCTACAGGGCACTCGTCTGTACCCAAATTATATAGTCTAACCTGGGCACTAATGCACTGTCTGACACAACCTGAGCCAGAACCTCCTGACCATCACCCAGGAGGCTGACCGCACACTGAGCATATCAGACGCGCCATCGCCTTAGGTCGTCATCTCTTCCCAACTATGATTATTCAGGCTTCAGAACCTATACCTTATGTCCAATCACTGCTCACGATTGAAAATGATGCAGAAATCAGAACACCTTCCCCATGGCAAGAGACCTTGTGATTGGCATGTTGTGCAAGGTCCAGTGTAGTTGAAACCAGTTTGGACCATGAGGCCCCGCCCATGCTCGCGGGCCACATTTGTCACAAACACACATTTGACCCTCAGCCTGAGCCCAGTCCTCAAGTAAGGCCGCTCAGTGGCTGGATGAAGAAACAGCTTATTGGGCCTGCCATGCCCCTAGGCCCCAAATTTTTAACCATAGTTTGGGGTGTCCCTTCACTCTTCCCCAGGGCTCTGCTTTAGAATACTTCTTTTCTTCGGACACCTGAGGTAATAAACCTGAAAGGAGACCTCCCATCCCACAGATTGACGAAAAATAATTGGGACCGCCCCAATCCACAGAGAGGATATTCGTCCATGGCCCATGAGGCCTCCCCACATTCCACGGCCATCATTGATATAAAATCGAGAGACAAAACCCTGAGCAAGTGCCTCAGACTCGCTTTTTCTTCATATCCTGAAGAGTTCTTCTCATGGTTTGTAGATTGGGCCTGCCATACCTACGTCCCCAAACACAAGGTGAGTTTGTGTTTTCAGACTTCTGTCCTAAAAGTCCTGGGCCACACAGCCTCCAGGCTGGGGCCCCTGGAGCCACATATTCGGACTGTGCCTACCCAATCTATGGGAATTCTGCCCATTCCATTGTCCAAAATCTTACAAATTGGGAGAACTCTCCAAAGTCCCTGAGGCAATCCCAATAGTGTAGGTCTCCAGGGACAAACAAGGGTGGTCTGACACCAGGTGAGCATCTACCTCCACTCATTCCATAGACGGATATCCCCAGAAAAGAAGATTGAACCAGACAGGATCCTAGGCAATAATCGGATCCATTGCTTTCGTTTACAGGCATGTCTCCTCAAGAGCCTGGATTCCAGACCAGCATAAGGGTTTTCCTGAGGCACCCATCAGAACAAATCTCCTCTCCACAAGGAACCTTGTGCATGGGAGCTATGTCAAAAGCTTAGGAGAATACTTCAGGGTCCCGGTGCCACCACCCCATTCCAAGGCCCTCATGGACACAAACACACTTTAGGCCCCATCCTCAGGAAAGTCCATTTCAACTCAGCCACCCCGGTTGCTCCCGCAGAGCCATCCGATCTCAACTGTACTGTTGCTAGGAGACAATTGGAATGAGAGGCGGGCTTCCATGGCATCCATCCTCGAACGGTGCTCTGGAGTCATTTCATATGGGATGTCCTTGAGCTGCCCAACTGGTCTCAATTGTCCCGCAGAAGGAATCCTTGAAGGGGGCATCACACAACTCCCAACGTGGGAAAAGCTCCATGGCTTCGAGATTCCGCTCCTTTTATGAAGGGGCAGTCATGCACAAAAACTACAACCTGAGCCAACGTCTGATCCTCGCCGTAACTTCAGATGCTTGAGATATGGTTTCCGATCTACTGGGGGTACCTACCGTGCCCTCGTTCTGAAGCCCAAGTCTATCTTGTGTTCTCAGACTTCTGTCCTCAAACTCCTGGCCCGGAAGTCCTCCATTTTGGCAATTCCGGACCCACAATGCAGCACTCTGCCTGCCCTCTAGAAAAAATATCTTGCCTAATGAGGTGCCCAGGCACCTCAAATGAGGATAAACCTACAGGGCACTCGACTGTACCCAAATTATATAGTCTAACCTGGGCACTAATGCACTGTCTGATACAACCTGAGCCAGAACCTCCTGACCATCACCCAGGAGGCTGACCGCACACTGAGCATATCAGACGCGCCATCGCCTTAGGTCGTCATCTCTTCCCAACTACGATTATTCAGGCTTCAGAACCTATACCTTATGTCCAATCACTGCTCACGATTGAAAATGATGCAGAAATCAGAACACCTTCCCCATGGCAAGAGACCTTGTGATTGGCATGTTGTGCAAGGTCCAGTGTAGTTGAAACCAGTTTGGACCATGAGGCCCCGCCCATGCTCACGGGCCACATTTGTCACAAACACACATTTGACCCTCAGCCTGAGCCCAGTCCTCAAGTAAGGCCGCTCAGTGGCTGGATGAAGAAACAGCTTATTGGGCCTTCCATGCCCCTAGGCCCCAAATTTTTAACCATAGTTTGGGGTGTCCCTTCACTCTTCCCCAGGGCTCTGCTTTAGAATACTTCTTTTCTTCGGACACCTGAGGTAATAAACCTGAAAGGAGACCTCCCATCCCACAGGTTGACGAAAAATAATTGGGACCGCCCCAATCCACAGAGAGGATATTCGTCCATGGCCCATGAGGCCTCCCCACATTCCACGGCCATCATTGATATAAAATCCAGAGACAAAACCCTGAGCAAGTGCCTCAGACTCGCTCTTTCTTCATATCCTGAAGAGTTCTTCTCATGGTTTGTAGATTGGGCCTGCCATACCTACGTCCCCAAACATAAGGTGAGTTTGTGTTTTCAGACTTCTGTCCTCAAAGTCCTGGGCCACACAGCCTCCAGGCTGGGGCCCCTGGAGCCACATATTCGGACTGTGCCTACCCAATCTATGGGAATTCTGCCCATTCCATTGTCCAAAATCTTACAAATTGGGAGAACTCTCCAAAGTCCCTGAGGCAATCCCAATAGTGTAGGTCTCCAGGGACAAACAAGGGTGGTCTGACACCAGGTGAGCATCTACCTCCACTCATTCCATAGAAGGATATCCCCAGAGAAGAAGATTGAACCAGACAGGATCCTAGGCAATAATCGGATCCATTGCTTTGGTTTACAGGCATGTCTCCTCAAGAGCCTGGATTCCAGACCAGCATAAGGGTTTTCCTGAGGCACCCATCAGAACAAATCTCCTCTCCACAAGGAACCTTGTGCATGGGAGCTATGTCAAAAGCTTAGGAGAATACTTCAGGGTCCCGGTGCCACCACCCCATTCCAAGGCCCTCATGGACACAAACACACTTTAGGCCCCATCCTCAGGAAAGTCCATTTCAACTCAGCCACCCCGGTTGCTCCCGCAGAGCCATCCGATCTCAACTGTACTGTTGCTAGGAGACAATTGGAATGAGAGGCGGGCTTCCATGGCATCCATCCTCGAACGGTGCTCTGGAGTCATTTCATATGGGATGTCCTTGAGCTGCCCAACTGGTCTCAATTGTCCCGCAGAAGGAATCCTTGAAGGGGGCATCACACAACTCCCAACGTGGGAAAAGCTCCATGGCTTCGAGATTCCGCTCCTTTTATGAAGGGGCAGTCATGCACAGAAACTACAACCTGAGCCAACGTCTGATCCTCGCCGTGACTTCAGATGCTTGAGATATGGTTTCCGATCTACTGGGGGTACCTACCGTGCCCTCGGCCTGAAGCCCAAGTCTATCTCGTGTTCTCAGACTTCTGTCCTCAAACTCCTGGCCCGGAAGTCCTCCATTTTGGCAATTCCGGACCCACAAGGCAGCACTCTGCCTGCCCTCTAGAAAAAATATCTTGCCTAATGAGGTGCCCAGGCACCTCAAATGAGGATAAACCTACAGGGCACTCGACTGTACCCAAATTATATAGTCTAACTTGGGCACTAGTGCACTGTCTGAAACAACCTCAGCCAGAACCCCCTGACCAACACCCAGGCAGCTGACCATACACTGAGCATATCAGACGCGCCATCGCCTTAGGTCGTCATCTCTTCCCAACTGCGATTTTTCAGGCTTCAGAACCTATACCTTATGTCCAATCACTGCTCACTATTGAAAATGATGCAGAAATCAGAACACCTTCCCCATGGCAAGAGACCTTGTGATTGGCATGTTGTCCAAGGTCCAGTGTAGTTGAAACCAGTTTGGCCCATGAGGCCACACCCATGTTCGCGGGCCACATTTGTCACAAACACACATTTGACCCTCAGCCTGAGCCCAGTCTCAAGTAAGGCCGCTCAGTGGCTGGATGAAGAGACAGCTTATTGGGCCTGCCAAGCCCCTATGCCGCAATTTTTAACCATAGTTTGGGTTTTCCCTTCACTCTTCCCCAGGGCTCTGCTTTGGAATTCCTCTTTTGTTCGGACACCTTAGGTAATAAACCTGAAAGGAGACCTCCCATCCCACAGATTGACGAAAAACAATTGGGATCGGGCCAAATCCACAGAGAGGAAGATTCGTCCATGGCCCATGAGTCCTCCCCCATTCCACGGCCATCGTTGATATAAAATCCAAATGCAAAAGCCTGAGCAAGTGCCTCAGACTCGCTCTTTCTTCATATCCTGAAGATTTCTTCTCATGATTTGTAGATTGGGCCTGCCATACCTACAACCCCAAACCTAAGCTGAGTTTGTGTTTTCAGACTTCGGTCCTCAAAGTCCTGGGCCACACACCCTCATGCTGGGGCCTCTGAAGCCACACATTAGGACTGTGCCTACCCAATCCATGGGAATTCTGCCCATTCCATTGTCCAAAATCGTGCAAATTAGGAAAACTCTCCAAAGTCCCTGAGGCCAAACCAATAGTGTAGGTCTCCGGGGACAAACAAGGGCGGTAAGACAGCAGGTGAGCATCGACCTCCACTCATTCCATAGATGAATATCCCCAGACAAGAAGAATGAACAAGACAGGACCCTAGGCCATAATCGAATACATTGCATTGGTTTACAGGCATGTCTCTTCAAAAGTCTGGATTCCAATACCAGCATAATGGGTTTTTTGAGGCACCCATCAGAACAAATCTCCTCTCCACAAGGAAACTTGTGCATGGGAACTATGTCAAAAGCTTAGGAGAATACTTCAGGGTCCCAGTGCCACCGCCCCATTCCAAGGCCCTCATGGACAGAAACACACATTGGGGCCCATCCTCAGGAAAGTCCATTTCAACTCATCCACCCCGGTTGCTCCCGCAGAGGGATCCGATCTCAACTGTATTGTGGCTAGTAGACAATTGGATTGTGAGGCGGGCTTCCCTGGCATCCATTTTCCAAGGGTGCTCTGGTCATTCCATATGGGATGTCCTGGGCTGCCCAACAGGTCTCAATTGTCACACAGAAGGAATCATTGAAGGGGGCATCCCACCACTCCCACGTCGGAAAAACTCCATGGCCTTGAGATTCCGCTCCGTTCATGAAGGGGCGGTCATGCACAGAAACTGCAACCTGAGCCAACGTCTGATCCTCGCCGTGACTTCAGATGCTTGAGATATTGTTTCCGATCTGCAGGGGGTACCTACCGTGCCCTCGGCCTGAAGCCCAAGTCTACCTTGTGTTCTCAGACTTCTGTCCTCACACTCCTGGCCCAGAAGCCAAAAAGTTTAGCAATTCCGGACCCACAATGCAGCACTCTGCCGCCCTCTAGAAAAAATATCTTACCTAATGAGGTGCCCAGGCACCTCAAATGAGGATAAACCTACACGGCACTCGACTCTACCCAAATTATATAGTCTAACTTGGGCACTAGTGCACTGTCTGACACAACCTGAGCCAGAACCTCCTGACCAACACCCAGCCAGTTGACCGCACATTGAGCACATCAGACGTGCCATCGCCTTAGATCGTCATCTATTCCCAACTGCGATTTTTCAAGCTTCGGAACCTAGACCTATTCTCCAAACACTGCCCAGGGTTGAAAATTATGCAGAAATCAGAAGACCTTCCCCATGGCAAGAGACCTTGTGTTTGGCATGTTGTCCAAGGTCCAGTTTAGTTGAAACCAGTGTGGCCCATGAGGCCCCACCCATGCTCGCGTGTCACGTTGGTCACAAACACACACTGTGACCCTCAGCCTGAGCCCAGCCCTCAAGTAAAGCCTCTCAGTGGCTGGATGAAGAGACAGCTTATAGTGCCTGCCATACCCCTAGGCCCCAATTTTTAACCATAGTTTGGGTTTTCCCTTGACTCTTCCCCAAGACTCTGCTTTGGAATTCCTCTTTTGTTCAGACACCTGAGATAATAAACCTGAAAGGAGACCTCCCATCCCACAGATTGACGAAAAACAATTGGGATCGGGCCAAATCAACAGAGAGGAAGATTCGTCCATGGCCCATGAGTCCTCCCCACATTCCACGGCCATCGTTGATATAAAATCCAAATGCAAAAGCCTGAGCAAGTGCCTCAGAATCGCTCTTTCTTCATATCCTGAAGATTTCTTCTCTTGATTTGTAGATTGGGCCTGCCATACCTACATCCCCAAACCTAAGCTGAGTTTGTGTTTTCAGACTTCTGTCCTCAAAGTCCTGGGCAACACACCCTCAGGCTGGGGCCCCTGAAGCCACACATTAGGACTGTGCCTACCCAATCCATGGGAATTCTGCCCATTCCATTGTCCAAAATCGTACAAATTATGAGAACTCTCCAAAGTCCCCGAGGCCATCCCAATAGTGTAGGTCTCCGGGGACAAACAAGGACGGTCTAACACCAGGTGAGCATCTACCTCAACTCATTCCATAGATGAATATCCCCAGAGAAGAAGAATGAACAAGACAGGACCCTAGGCCATAATCGAATACATTGCTTTGGTTTACAGGCATGTCTCTTTAAAATTCTGGATTCCAATACTAGCATAATGGGTTTCCTGAGGCACCCATCAGAACAAATCTCCTCTCCACAAGGAAACTTGTGCATGGGAGCTATGTCAAAAGCTTAGGAGAATACTTCAGTGTCCCAGTGCCACCGCCCCATTTCAAGGCCCTCATAGACACAAACACACATTAGGGCCCATCCTCAGGAAAGTCCATTTCAACTCAGCCACCCAGGTTGCTCCCGCAGAGGGATCCGATCTAAACTGTATTGTGGCTAGTAGACAATTGGATTGCGAGGCGGGCTTGCCTGGCATCCATCCTCCAACGGTGCTCTGGAGTCATTCCATATGGGATGTCCTGGAGCTGCCCAACAGGTCTCAATTGTCACTCAGAAGGAAACATTGAAGGGGGCATCCCACCACTCCACGTCGGAAAACCTCCATGGCCTTGAGATTCCGCTCCTTTCTAGAAGGGGCATTCATGCACAGAAACTCCAACCTGAGCCAACGTCTAATCCTCGCCGTGACTTCAGATGCTTGAGATTTTGGTTGGGAGTGCAGGGAGTACCAGCCGTGCCCTCGGCCTGAAACTCAAGTCTAGTTTGTGTTCTCAGACTTCTGTCCTCACACTCCTGGCCCAGAAGCCCAAAAGTTTGGCAATTCTGGACCCACAATGCAGCACTCTGCCTGCCCTTTAGAAAAAATATCTTGCCTAATGAGGTGCCCAGGCACCTCAAATGAGGATAAACCTACACGGCACTCGACTTTACCCAAATTATATAGTCTAACCTGGGCACTAATACACTGTCTGACACAACTTGAGTCAGAACCTCCTGACCAACAGCCAGGCAGCTGACCGTACACTGAGCATATCAGACGCGCCATCGCCTTAGGTCGTCATCTCTTGCCAACTGCGGTTTTTCAGGCTTCAGAACCTATACTTTATGTCCAATCACTGCTCACGATTGAAAATGATGCAGAAATCAGAACACCTTCCCCATGGCAAGAGACCTTGTGATTGCCATGTTGTGCAAGGTCCAGTGTAGTGGAAACCAGTTTGGCCCATGAGGCCCCGCCCATGCTCGCGGGCCACATTTGTCACAAACACACATTTGACCCTCAGCCTGAGCCCAGTCCTCAAGTAAGGCCGCTCAGTGGCTGGATGAAGAGACAGCATATGGGGCCTGCCATGCCCCTAGGCCCCCATTTTTAACCATAGTTTGTGTTGTCCCTTCCTCTTCCCCAGGGCTCTGCTTTGGAATTCTTCTTTTGTTCGGACACCTGAGGTAATAAACCTGAAAGGAGACCTCCCATCCCACAGATTGACGAAAAATAATTGGGACCGGGCCAAATCCACAGAGAGGAAGATTCGTCCATGGCCCATGATGCCTCCCCACATTCCACGGCCATCATTGATATAAAACCCAGAGACAAAAGCCTGAGCAAGTGCCTCAGATTCGCTCTTCTTCATATCCTGAAGAGTTCTTCTCATGATTTTTAGATTGGGCCTGCCATACCTACGTCCCCAAACAAGGAGTTTGTGTTTTCAGACTTCTGTCCTCAAAGTCCTGGGCCACACAGCCTCCAGGCTGGGGCCCCTGGAACCACACATTCGGACTGTGCCTACCCAATCTATGGGAATTCTGCCCATTCCATTGTCCAAAATCTTACAAATTGGGAGAACTCTCCAAAGTCCCCGAAGCAATCCCAATAGTGTAGGTCTCCAGGGACAAACAAGGGTGGTCTGACACCAGGTGAGCATCTACCTCCACTCATTCCATAGACGGATATCCCCAGAGAAGAAGATTGAACCAGACAGGATGCTAGGCAATAATCGGATCCATTGCTTTGGTTTACAGGCATGTCTCCTCAAGAGCCTGGATTCCAAGACCAGCATAAGGGTTTTCCTGAGGCACCCATCAGAACAAATCTCCTCTCCACAAGGAAACTTGTGCATGGGAGCTATGTCAAAAGCTTAGGAGAATAATTAAGGGTCCCGGTAACACTGCCCCATTCCAAGGCCCTCATGGACACAAACACACTTAAGGCCCCATCCTCAGGAAAGTCCATTTCAACTCAGCCATTACGGTTGCTCCCGCAGAGCCATTTGATCTCAACTGTATTGTTGCTAGGAGACAATTGGAATGCGAGGCGGGCTTCCCAGGCATCCATCCTCGAACGGTGCTCTGGAGTCATTCCATATGAGATGTCCTGGAGCTGCCCAACAGGTCTCAATTGTCCCGCTGATGGAATCAATGAAGGGGGCATCACACAACTCCCAACGTGGGAAAAGCTCCATGGCCTTGAGATTCCGCTTCTTTCATGAAGGGGCAGTCATGCACAGAAACTACAACCTGAGCCAACGTCTGATCCTCGCCATGACTTCAGATGCTTGAGATATTGTTTCCGATCTGCAGGGGGTACCTACCGTGCCCTCGGCCTGAAGCCCAAGTCTAGCTTGTGTTCTCAGACTTCTGTCCTCACATTCCTGGCCCAGAAGCCCAAAAGTTTGGCAATTCCGGACCCACAATGCAGCACTCTCCCTGCCCTCCAGAAAAAATATCTTGCCTAATGAGGTCCCCAGGCACCTCAAATGAGGATAAACCTACAGGGCACTCGAGTGTACCTAAATTATATAGTCTAACTTGGGCACTAGTGCACTGTCTGATTCATCCTGAGCCAGAACCTCCTGACCAACACCCAGGCAGTTGACCGCACACTGAGCATATCAGACGCGCCATCGATTTAGATCGTCATCTCTTCCCAACTGCGATTTTTCAGGCTTCAGAACCTAGACCTTATCTCCAACCACTGCCCAGGGTTGAAAATGATGCAGAAATCAAAACACCTTCCCCATGGCAAGAGACCTTGTGATTGGCATGTTGTCCAAGGTCCAGTGTAGTTGAAACCAGTGTGGCCCATGAGGCCCCGCCCATGCTCGCGTGCCACGTTGGTCACAAACACACACTGTGACCCTCAGCCTGAGCCCAGCCCTCAAGTAAGGCCTCTCAGTGGCTGGATGTAGAGACAGCTTATTGTGCCTGCCATGCCCCTAGACCCCAATTTTTAACCATAGTTTGGGTTTTCCCTTCACTCTTCCCCAGGGCTCTGCTTTGGAATTCCTCTTTTGTTCAGACACCTGAGGTAATTAACCTGAAAGGAGACTTCCCATCCCACAGATTGACGAAAAAAAATTGGGATCGGGCCAAATCCACAGATAGGAAGATTCGTCCATGACCCATGAGTCTACCCCACATTCCACGGCCATCGTTGATATAAAATCCAAATGCAAAAGCCTGAGAAAGTGCCTCAGAATCGCTCTTTCTTCATATCCTGAAGATTTCTTCTCATGATTTGTAGATTGGGCCTGCCATACCTACATCCCCAAACCTAAGCTGAATTTGTGTTTTCAGACTTCTGTCCTCAAAGTCCTAAGCCACACACCCTCAGGTAGGGGCCCCTGAAGCCACACATTAGGACTGTGCCTACCCAATCCATGGGAATTCTGCCAATTCCATTGTCCAAAATCATACAAATTAGGAGAACTCTCCAAAGTCCCCGAGGCCATCCCAATAGTGTAGGTCTCCGGGGACAAACGAGGGAGGTAAGACACCAGATGAGCATCTACCTCCACTCATTCCATAGATGAATATCCCCAGAGAAGAAGAATGAACAAGATAGGACCCTAGGCCATAATCGAATACATTGCATTGGTTTACAGGCATGTCTCTTCAAAAGTCTGGATTCCAATACCAGCATAATGGGTTTCCTGAGGCACCCATCAGAACAAATCTCCTCTCCACAAGGAAACTTGTGCATGGGAGCTATGTCAAAAGCTTAGGAGAATACTTCAGGGTCCCAGTGCCACCGCCCCATTTCAAGTCCCTCATGGACACAAACACATATTAGGGCCCATCTTCAGGAAAGTCCATTTCAACTCAGCCACCCAGGTTGCTCCCGCAGAGGGATCCGATCTCAACTGTATTGTGGCTAGTAGACAAGTGGATTGCGAGGCGGGCTTGCCTGATATCCATCCTCCAAGGGTGCTCTGGAGTCATTCCATATGGGATGTCCTGGAGCTGCCCAACAGGTCTCAATTGTCACACAGAAGGAATCATTGAAGGGGGCATCCCACCACTCCCACGTCGGAAAACCTCCATGGCCTTGAGATTCCGCTCCGTTCATGAAGGGGTAGTCATGCACAGAAACTCCAACCTGAGCCAACGTCTGATCCTCGCCATGACTTCAGATGCTTGAGGTTTTGGTTGCGACTGCAGGGGGTACCAGCGGTGCCCTCGGCCTGAAACTCAAGTCTAGCTTGTGTTCTCAGACTTCTGTCTTCACACTCCTGGCCCAGAAGCCCAAAGTTTGGCAATTCCGGACCCAGATGCAGCACTCTGCCTGCCCTCTAGAAAAAATATCTTGCCTAATGAGGTGCCCAGGCACCTCAAATGAGGATAAACCTACACGGCACTCGACTGTACCCAAATTATATAGTCTAACCTGGGCACTAATGCACTGTCTGACACAACCCGAGCCAGAACCTCCTGACCATCACCCAGGAGGCTGACCGCACACTGAGCATATCAGACGCGCCATCGCCTTAGGTCGTCATCTTCCCAACTACGATTATTCAGGCTTCAGAACCTATACCTTATGTCCAATCACTGCTCACGATTGAAAATGATGCAGAAATCAGAACACCTTCCCCATGGCAAGAGACCTTGTGATTGGCATGTTGTGCAAGGTCCAGTGTAGTTGAAACCAGTTTGGCCCATGAGGCCAGGCCCATGCTCGCAGGCCACATTTGTCACAAACACACATTTGACCCTCAGCCTGAGACCAGTCCTCAAGTAAGGCCGCTCAATGGCTGGATGAAGAAACAGCTTATTGGGCCTTCCATGCCACTAGGCCCCAAATTTTTAACCATAGTTTGGGGTGTCCCTTCACTCTTCCCCAGGGCTCTGCTTTAGAATACTTCTTTTCTTCGGACACCTGAGGTAATAAACCTGAAAGGAGACCTCCCATCCCACAGGTTGACGAAAAATAATTGGGACCGCCCCAATCCACAGAGAGGATATTCGTCCATGGCCCATGAGGCCTCCCCACATTCCACGGCCATCATTGATATAAAATCCAGAGACAAAACACTGAGCAAGTGCCTCAGACTCGCTCTTTCTTCATATCCTGAAGAGTTCTTCTCATGGTTTGTAGATTGGGCCTGCCATACTTACGTCCCCAAACATAAGGTGAGTTTGTGTTTTCAGACTTCTGTCCTCAAAGTCCTGGGCCACACAGCCTCCAGGCTGGGGCCCCTGGAACCACACATTCGGACTGTGCCTACCCAATCTATGGGAATTCTGCCCATTCCATTGTCCAAAATCTTACAAATTGGGAGAACTCTCCAAAGTCCCCGAAGCAATCCCAATAGTGTAGGTCTCCAGGGACAAACAAGGGTGGTCTGACACCAGGTGAGCATCTACCTCCACTCATTCCATAGACGGATATCCCCAGAGAAGAAGATTGAACCAGACAGGATGCTAGGCAATAATCGGATCCATTGCTTTGGTTTACAGGCATGTCTCCTCAAGAGCCTGGATTCCAAGACCAGCATAAGGGTTTTCCTGAGGCACCCATCAGAACAAATCTCCTCTCCACAAGGAAACTTGTGCATGGGAGCTATGTCAAAAGCTTAGGAGAATAATTAAGGGTCCCGGTAACACTGCCCCATTCCAAGGCCCTCATGGACACAAACACACTTAAGGCCCCATCCTCAGGAAAGTCCATTTCAACTCAGCCATTACGGTTGCTCCCGCAGAGCCATTTGATCTCAACTGTATTGTTGCTAGGAGACAATTGGAATGCGAGGCGGGCTTCCCAGGCATCCATCCTCGAACGGTGCTCTGGAGTCATTCCATATGAGATGTCCTGGAGCTGCCCAACAGGTCTCAATTGTCCCGCTGATGGAATCAATGAAGGGGGCATCACACAACTCCCAACGTGGGAAAAGCTCCATGGCCTTGAGATTCCGCTTCTTTCATGAAGGGGCAGTCATGCACAGAAACTACAACCTGAGCCAACGTCTGATCCTCGCCATGACTTCAGATGCTTGAGATATTGTTTCCGATCTGCAGGGGGTACCTACCGTGCCCTCGGCCTGAAGCCCAAGTCTAGCTTGTGTTCTCAGACTTCTGTCCTCACATTCCTGGCCCAGAAGCCCAAAAGTTTGGCAATTCCGGACCCACAATGCAGCACTCAGCCTGCCCTCTAGAAAAAATATCTTGCCTAATGAGGTCCCCAGGCACCTCAAATGAGGATAAACCTACAGGGCACTCGAGTGTACCTAAATTATATAGTCTAACTTGGGCACTAGTGCACTGTCTGATTCATCCTGAGCCAGAACCTCCTGACCAACACCCAGGCAGTTGACCGCACACTGAGCATATCAGACGCGCCATCGATTTAGATCGTCATCTCTTCCCAACTGCGATTTTTCAGGCTTCAGAACCTAGACCTTATCTCCAACCACTGCCCAGGGTTGAAAATGATGCAGAAATCAAAACACCTTCCCCATGGCAAGAGACCTTGTGATTGGCATGTTGTCCAAGGTCCAGTGTAGTTGAAACCAGTGTGGCCCATGAGGCCCCGCCCATGCTCGCGTGCCACGTTGGTCACAAACACACACTGTGACCCTCACCCTGAGCCCAGCCCTCAAGTAAGGCCTCTCAGTGGCTGGATGTAGAGACAGCTTATTGTGCCTGCCATGCCCCTAGGCCCCAATTTTTAACCATAGTTTGGGTTTTCCCTTCACTCTTCCCCAGGGCTCTGCTTTGGAATTCCTCTTTTGTTCAGACACCTGAGGTAATTAACCTGAAAGGAGACCTCCCATCCCACAGATTCACGAAAAAAATTGGGTCCGCCCCAATCCACAGAGAGGATATTCGTCCATGGCCCATGATGCCTCCCCACATTCCACGGCCATCGTTGATATAAAATCCAGAGACAAAAGCCTGAGCAAGTGCCTCAGACTCGCTCTTTCTTCATATCCTGAAGAGTTCTTCTCATGGTTTGTAGATTGGGCCTGCCATACCTACGTCCCCAAACATAAGGTGAGTTTGTGTTTTCAGACTTCTGTCCTCAAAGTCCTGGGCCACACAGCCTCCAGGCTGGGGCCCCTGGAGCCACACATTCGGACTGTGCCTACCCAATCCATGGGAATTCTGCCCATTCCATTGTCCAAAATCTTACAAATTGGGAGAACTCTCCAAAGTCCCCGAAGCAATCCCAATAGTGTAGGTCTCCAGGGACAAACAAGGGTGGTCTGACACCAGGTGAGCATCTACCTCCAATCATTCCATAGATGAATATCCCCAGAGAAGGAGAATGAACAAGACAGGACCCTAGGCCATAATCGAATACATTGCTTTGTTTTACAGGCATCTCTTCAAAAGTCTGGATTCCAATTCCAGCATAATGGGTTTTCTGAGGCACACATCAGAACAAATATCCTCTCCACAAGGAAACTTGTGCATGGGAGCTATGTCAAAAGCTTAGGAGATACTTCAGGGACCCGGGGCCCCCGCCCCATTCCAAGGTCCTCATGGACGCAAACACACATTAGGGCCCATCCTCAGGAAAGTCCATTTCAACTCATCCACCCCGGTTGCTCCCGCAGAGGGATCCGATCTAAACTGTATTGTGGCTAGTAGACAATTGGATTGTGAGGCGGGCTTGCCTGGCATCCATCCTCCAACGGAGCTCTGGAGTCATTCCATATGGGATGTCCTGGAGCTGCCCAACAGGGCTTAATTGTCACACAGAAGGAATCATTGAAGGGGGCATCCCACCACACCCAACGTTGGAAACCTCCATGGCCTTGAGATTCCGCTCCTTTCATCAAGGCGCAGTCATGCACAGAAACTCCAACCTGAGCCAACGTCTGATCCTCGCCGTGATTTCAGATGCTTGAGATTTTGGTTGCGACTGCAGGGGGTACCAGCCGTGCCCTCGGCCTGAAACTCAAGTCTAGTTTGTGTTCTCAGACTTCTGTCCTCACACTCCTGGCCCAGAAGCCCAAAAGTTTGGCAATTCTGGACCCACAATGCAGCACTCTGCCTGCCCTTTAGAAAAATATCTTGCCTAATGAGGTGCCCAGGCACCTCAAATGAGGATAAACCTACACGGCACTCGACTTTACCCAAATTATATAGTCTAACCTGGGCACTAATACACTGTCTGACACAACCTGAGCCAGAACCTCCTGACCAACACCCAGGCAGTTGACCGCACACTGAGCATATCAGACGCGCCATCGATTTAGATCGTCATCTCTTCCCAACTGCGATTTTTCAGGCTTCAGAACCTAGACCTTATCTCCAACCACTGCCCAGGGTTGAAAATGATGCAGAAATCAAAACACCTTCCCCATGGCAAGAGACCTTGTGATTGGCATGTTGTCCAAGGTCCAGTGTTGTTGAAACCAGTGTGGCCAATGAGGCCCCGCCCATGCTCGCGTGCCACGTTGGTCACAAACACACACTGTGACCCTCAGCCTGAGCCCAGCCCTCAAGTAAGGCCTCTCAGTGGCTGGATGTAGAGTCAGCTTATTGTGCCTGCCATGCCCCTAGGCCCCAATTTTTAACCATAGTTTGGGTTTTCCCTTCACTCTTCCCCAGGGCTCTGCTTTGGAATTCCTCTTTTGTTCAGACACCTGAGGTAATTAACCTGAAAGGAGACTTCCCATCCCACAGATTGATGAAAAACAATTGGGATCGGGCCAAATCCACAGATAGGAAGATTCGTCCATGACCCATGAGTCTACCCCACATTCCACGGCCATCGTTGATATAAAATCCAAATGCAAAAGCCTGAGAAAGTGCCTCAGAATCGCTCTTTCTTCATATCCTGAAGATTTCTTCTCATGATATGTAGATTGGGCCTGCCATACCTACATCCCCAAACCTAAGCTGAATTTGTGTTTTCAGACTTCTGTCCTCAAAGTCCTAAGCCACACACCCTCAGGTAGGGGCCCCTGAAGCCACACATTAGGACTCTGCCTACCCAATCCATGGGAATTCTGCCAATTCCATTGTCCAAAATCGTACAAATTAGGAGAACTCTCCAAAGTCCCCGAGGCCATCCCAATAGTGTAGGTCTCCGGGGACAAACGAGGGAGGTAAGACACCAGATGAGCATCTACCTCCACTCATTCCATAGATGAATATCCCCAGAGAAGAAGAATGAACAAGATAGGACCCTAGGCCATAATCGAATACATTGCATTGGTTTACAGGCATGTCTCTTCAAAAGTCTGGATTCCAATACCAGCATAATGGGTTTCCTGAGGCACCCATCAGAACAAATCTCCTCTCCACAAGGAAACTTGTGCATGGGAGCTATGTCAAAAGCTTAGGAGAATACTTCAGGGTCCCAGTGCCACCGCCCCATTTCAAGTCCCTCATGGACACAAACACACATTAGGGCCCATCTTCAGGAAAGTCCATTTCAACTCAGCCACCCAGGTTGCTCCCGCAGAGGGATCCGATCTCAACTGTATTGTGGCTAGTAGACAAGTGGATTGCGAGGCGGGCTTGCCTGATATCCATCCTCCAAGGGTGCTGTGGAGTCATTCCATATGGGATGTCCTGGAGCTGCCCAACAGGTCTCAATTGTCACACAGAAGGAATCATTGAAGGGGGCATCCCACCACTCCCACGTCGGAAAACCTCCATGGCCTTGAGATTCCGCTCCGTTCATGAAGGGGTAGTCATGCACAGAAACTCCAACCTGAGCCAACGTCTGATCCTCGCCATGACTTCAGATGCTTGAGGTTTTGGTTGCGACTGCAGGGGGTACCAGCGGTGCCCTCGGCCTGAAACTCAAGTCTAGCTTGTGTTCTCAGACTTCTGTCCTCACACTCCTGGCCCAGAAGCCCAAAGTTTGGCAATTCCGGACCCAGATGCAGCACTCTGCCTGCCCTCTAGAAAAAATATCTTGCCTAATGAGGTGCCCAGGCACCTCAAATGAGGATAAACCTACACGGCACTCGACTGTACCCAAATTATATAGTCTAACCTGGGCACTAATGCACTGTCTGACACAACCCGAGCCAGAACCTCCTGACCATCACCCAGGAGGCTGACCGCACACTGAGCATATCAGACGCACCATCGCCTTAGGTCGTCATCTTCTTAACTACGATTATTCAGGCTTCAGAACCTATACCTTATGTCCAATCACTGCTCACGATTGAAAATGATGCAGAAATCAGAACACCTTCCCCATGGCAAGAGACCTTGTGATTGGCATGTTGTCCAAGTTCTAGTGTAGTTGAAACCAGATTGGCCCATGAGGCACCGCCCATGCTCGAGTGCCACATTGGTCACAAACACACACTGTGACCCGCAGCCTGAGCCCAGCCCTCAAGTAAGGCCTCTCAGTGGCTGGATGAAGAGACAGCTTATTGTGACTGCCATGCCCCTAGGCCCCAATTTTTAAACATAGTTTGGGTTTTCCCTTCACTCTTCCCCAGGGCTCTGCTTTGGAATTCCTCTTTTGTTCGGACACCTGAGGTAATAAACCTGAAAGGAGACCTCCCATCCCACAGATTGACGAAAAACAATTGGGATCGGGCCAAATCCACAGAGAGGAAGATTCGTCCATGGCCCATGAGTCCTCCCCCATTCCACGGCCATCGTTGATATAAAATCCAAATGCAAAAGCCTGAGCAAGTGCCTCAGACTCGCTCTTTCTTCATATCCTGAAGATTTCTTCTCATGATTTGTAGATTGGGCCTGCCATACCTACATCCCCAAACCTAAGCTGAGTTTGTGTTTTCAGACTTCTGTCCTCAAAGTCCTGGGCCACACACCCTCATGCTGGGGCCTCTGAAGCCACACATTAGGACTGTGACTACCCAATCCATGGGAATTCTGCCCATTCCATTGTCCAAAATCGTACAAATTAGGAGAACTCTCCAAAGTCCCTGAGGCCAAACCAATAGTGTAGGTCTCCGGGGACAAACAAGGGCGGTAAGACACCAGGTGAGCATCTACCTCCACTCATTCCATAGATGAATATCCCCAGACAAGAAGAATGAACAAGACAGGACCCTAGGCCATAATCGAATACATTGCATTGGTTTACAGGCATGTCTCTTCAAAAGTCTGGATTCCAATACCAGCCTAATGGGTTTCCTGAGGCACCCATCAGAACAAATCTCCTCTCCACAAAGAAACTTGTGCATGGGAACTATGTCAAAAGCTTAGGAGAATACTTCAGGGTCCCAGTGCCACCGCCCCATTTCAAGTCCCTCATGGACAGAAACACACATTAGGGCTCATCCTCAGGAAAGTCCATTTCAACTCAGCCACCCCGGTTGCTCTCACAGAGGGATCCGATCTCAACTGTATTGTGGCTAGTAGACAATTGGATTGCGAGGCGGGCTTCCCTGGCATCCATTCTCCAAGGGTG
Organism: Mustela nivalis; assembly: GCF_964662115.1. Classification (NCBI taxonomy): domain Eukaryota; kingdom Metazoa; phylum Chordata; class Mammalia; order Carnivora; family Mustelidae; genus Mustela; species Mustela nivalis. The sequence continues at coordinate 1,165,400 of NW_028136405.1, read as the reverse complement.
CTCTGGTCATTCCATATGGGATGTCCTGGGCTGCCCAACAGGTCTCAATTGTCACACAGAAGGAATCATTGAAGGGGGCATCCCACCACTCCCACGTCGGAAAACCTCCATGGCCTTGAGATTCTGCTCCGTTCATGAAGGGGCGGTCATGCACAGAAACTGCAACCTGATCCAACGTCTGATCCTCGCCGTTACTTCAGATGCTTGAGATATGGTTTCCGATCTGCAGGGGGTACCTACCATGCCCTCGGCCTGAAGCCCAAGTCTATCTTGTGTTCTCAGACTTCTGTCCTCAAACTCCTGGCCCGGAAGTCCTCCATTTTGGCAATTCCGGACCCACAAGGCAGCACTCTGCCTGCCCTCTAGAAAAAATATCTTGCCTAATGAGGAGCCCAGGCACCTCAAATGAGGATAAACCTAAAGGGAACTCGACTGTACCCAAATTATATAGTCTAACTTGGGCACTAGTGCACTGTCTGACACAACCTCAGCCAGAACCCCCTGACCAACACCCAGGTAGCTGACCGCACACTGAGCATATCAGACGCGCCATCGATATAGGTCGTCATCTCTTCCCAACTGCGATTTTTCAGGCTTCAGAACTTATACCTTATGTCCAATCACTGCTCACGATTGAAAATGGTGCAGAAATCAGAACACCTTCCCCATGGCAAGAGACCTTGTGATTGGCATGTTGTCCAAGGTCCAGTGTAGTTGAAACCAGTTTGGACCATGAGGCCCCACCCATGCTCACGGGCCACTATTGTCACAAACACACATTTGACCCTCAGCCTGAGCCCAGTCTCAAGGAAGGCCGCTCAGTGACTGGATGAAGAGACAGCTTATTGGGCCTGCCAAGCTCCTTGGTCCCAATTTTTAACAATAGTTTGGGTTGTCCCTTCACTCTTCTCCAGGGCTCTGCTTTGGAATTCCTCTTTTGTTCGGACACCTGAGGTAATAAACCTGAAAGGAGACCTCCCATCCCACAGATTGACGAAAAAAATTGGGACCGCCCCAATCCACAGAAAGGAAGATTCGTCCATGGCCCATGATGCCTCCCCACATTCCACGGCCATCGTTGATATAAAATCCAGAGACAAAAGCCTGAGCAAGTGCCTCAGACTCGCTCTTTCTTCATATCCTGAAGAGTTCTGCTCATGGTGTGTAGATTGGGCCTACCATACCTATGTCCCCAAACATAAGGTGAGTTTGTGTTTTCAGACTTCTGTCCTCAAAGTCCTGGGCCACACAGCCTCCAGGCTGGGGCCCCTGGAGCCACACATTCGGACTGTGCCTACCCAATCCATGGGAATTCTGCCGATTCCATTGTCCAAAATCTTACAAATTGGGAGAACTCTCCAAAGTCCCCGAGGCAATCCCAATAGTGTAGGTCTCCAGGGACAAACAAGGGTGGTCTGACACCAGGTGAGCATCTACCTCCACTTATTCCATAGATGAATATCCCCAGAGAAGAAGAATGAACAAGACAGGACCCTAGGCCATAATCGAATACATTGCTTTGGTTTACAGGCATGTCTCTTCAAAAGTCTGGATTCCAATTCCAGCATAATGGGTTTCCTGAGGCACCCATCAGAACAAATATCCTCTCCACAAGGAAACTTGTGCATGGGAACTATCTCAAAAGCTTAGGAGAATACTTCAGGGTCCCGGGGTCACCGCCCCATTCCAAGGCCCTCATGGACAGAAACACACATTAGGGCCCATCCTCAGGAAAGTCCATTTCAACTCATCCAACCCGGTTGCTCCCGCAGAGGGATCCGATCTCAACTGTATTGTGGCTAGTAGACAATTGGATTGCAAGGCGGGCTTGCCTGGCATCCATCCTCCAACGGAGCTCTGGAGTCATTCCATATGGGATGTCCTGGAGCTGCCCAACAGGTCTTAATTGTCACACAGAAGGTATCATTGAAGGGGGCATTCCACCACTCCCAACGTCGGAAACCTCCATGGCCTTGAGATTCCGCTCCTTTCATGAAGGGGCAGTCATGCACAAAAACTGCAACCTGAGCCAACGTCTGATCCTCGCCGTGACTTCAGATGCTTGAGATTTTGGTTGCGACTGCAGGGGGTACCAGCCGTGCTCGGCCTGAAACTCAACTCTAGCTCGTGTTCTCAGACTTCTGTCCTCACACTCCTGTCCCAGAAGCCCTCAAGTTTGGCAATTCCGGACCCACAATGCAGCACTCTCCCTGCCCTCCAGAAAAAATATCTTGCCTAATGAGGTGCTCAGGCACCTCAAATGAGGATAAACCTACAGGGCACTCGACTTTACCCAAATTATATAGTCTAACTTGGGCACTAGTGCACTGTCTGACACAACCTGAGCCAGAACCTCCTGACCAACACCCAGGCAGTAGACCGCACACTGAGCATATCAGATGCGCCATCGCCTTAGATTGTCATGTCTTCCCAACTGCGGTTTTCAGGCTTCTGAACCTAGAACTTATCTCCAACCACTGCCCAGGGTTGAAAATGATGCAGAAATCAAAATACCTTCCCCATGGCAAGACCTTGTGATTGGCATGTTGTCCAAGGTCCAGTGTAGTTGAAACCAGTGTGGGCCATGAGGCCCCGCCCATGCTCGCGCCACATTGGTCACAAACACACACTGTGACCCTCAGCCTGAGCCCAGCCCTCAAGTAAGGCCTCTCAGTGGCTGGATGAAGAGACAGCTTATTGTGCCTTCCATGCCCCTAGGCCCCAATTTTTAACCATAGTTTGGGTTTTGCCTTCAATCTTCCCCAGGGCTCTGCTTTGGAATTCCTCTTTTGTTCATACACCTGAGGTAATAAACCTGAAAGGAGACATCCCATCCCACAGATTGACGAAAAACAATTGGGATTGGGCCAAATCCACTGAGAGGAAGATTCGTCCATGGCCCATGAGTCTTCCTCCATTCCACAGCCATCGTTGATATAAAATCCAAATGCAAAAGCCTGAGCAAGTTCCTCAGACTCGCTCTTTCTTCATATCCTGAAGATTTCTTCTCATGATTTGTAGATTGGGCCTGCCATACCTACATCCCCAAACATAAGCTGAGTTTGTGCTTTCAGACTTCTGTCCTCAAAGTCCTGGGCCACACACCCTCATGATGGGGCCTCTGAAGCCACACATTAGGACTGTGCCTACCCAATCCATGGGAATTCTGCTCATTCCATTGTCCAAAATCGTACAAATTAGGAGAGCTCTCCAAAGTCCCTGAGGCCAAACCAATAGTGTAGGTCTCCGGGGACAAACAAGGGCGGTAAGACACCAGATGAGCATCTACCTCCACTCATTCCATAGATGAATATCCCCAGACAAGAAGAATGAACAAGACAGGACCCTAGGCCATAATCGAATACATTGCTTTGGTTTACAGGCATGTCTCTTCAAAAGTCTGGATTCCTATACCAGCATAATGGGTTTCCTGAGGCACCCATCAGAACAAATCTCCTCTCCACAAGGAAACTTGTGCATGGGAGCTATGTCAAAAGCTTAGGAGAATACTTCAGGGTCCCAGTGCCACCGCCCCATTTCAAGTCCCTCATGGACAGAAACACACATTAGGGCTCATCCTCAGGAAAGTCCATTTCAACTCAACCACCCCGGTTGCTCCCGCAGAGGAATCCGATCTCAACTGTATTGTGGCTAGTAGACAATTGGATTGCGAGGCGGGCTTCCCTGGCATCCATTCTCCAAGGGTGCTCTGGTCATTCCATATGGGATGTCCTGGGCTGCCCAACAGGTCTCAATTGTCACACAGAAGGAATCATTGAAGGGGGCATCACACCACTCCCACGTCGGAAAACCTCCATGGACTTGAAATTCCGCTCCGTTCATGAAGGGGCTGTCATGCACAGAAACTCCAACCTGAGCCAACGACTAATCCTCACCGTGACTTCAGATGCTTGAGATTATGGTTGCGACTGCAGGGGGTACCAGCAGTGCCCTCGGGCTGAAACTCAAGTCTAGCTTGTGTTCTCAGACTTCTGTCCTCACACTCCTGGCCCAGAAGCCCAAAAGTTTAGCAATTCCGGACCCACAATGCAGCACACTGCCTGCCCTCTAGAAAAAATATCTTGCCTAATGAGGTGCCCAGGCACCTCAAATGAGGATAAACCTACACGGCACTCGACTGTACCCAAATTATATAGTCTAACCTGGGCACTAGTGCACTGTCTGAAACAACCTGAGCCAGAACCTCCTGACCAACACCCAGGTAGCTGACCGCACACTGAGCATATCAGACGCGCCATCGCCTTAGGTCGTCATCTCTTCCCAACAGCGATGTTTCAGGCTTCAGAACCTATACCTTATGTCCAATCACTGCTCACGATTGAAAATGATGCAGAAATCAGAACACCTTCCCCATGGCAAGAGACCTTGTGATTGGCATGTTGTGCAAGGTCCAGTGTAGTTGAAATCAGTTTGGCCCATGAGGCCCCGCTCATGCTCGCGGGCCACATTTGTCACAAACACACATTTGACCCTCAGCCTGAGCCCAGTCCTCAAGTAAGGCCGCTCAGTGGCTGGATGAAGAGACAGCTTATTTGGCCTACCATGCCCCTAGGCCCCAATTTTTAACCATAGTTTGGGTTGTCCCTTCACTCTTCCCCAGGGCTCTGCTTTGGAATTCTTCTTTTGTTCGGACACCTGAGGTAATAAACCTGAAAAGAGACCTCCCATCCCACAGATTGACGAAAAATAATTGGGACCGGGACAAATCCACAGAGAGGAAGATTCGTCCATGGCCCATGAGGCCTCCCCACATTCCACGGCCATCATTGATATAAAATCCAGAGACAAAAGCCTGAGCAAGTGCCTCAGACTCGCTCTTTCTTCATATCCTGAAGAGTTCTTCTCATGGTTTGTAGATTGGGCCTGCCATACCTACGTCCCCAAACATAAGGTGAGTTTGTGTTTTCAGACTTCTGTCCTCAAAGTCCTGGGCCACACAGCCTCCAGGCTGGGGCCCCTGGAGCCACACATTCGGACTGTGCCTACCCAATCCATGGGAATTCTGCCCATTCCATTGTCCAAAATCTTACAAATTGGGAGAACTCTCCAAAGTCCCCGAGGCAATCCCAATAGTGTAGGTCTCCAGGGACAAACAAGTGTGGTCTGACACCAGGTGAGCATCTACCTCCACTCATTCCATAGACGGATATCCCCAGAGAAGAAGATTGAACCAGACAGGATCCTAGGCAATAATCAGATCCATTGCTTTGGTTTACAGGCATGTCTCCTCAAGGGCCTGGATTCCAAGACCAGCATAAGGGTTTTCCTGAGGCACCCATCAGAACAAATCTCCTCTCCACAAGGAAACTTGTGCATGGGAGCTATGTCAAAAGCTTAGGAGAATACTTCAGGGTCCCGGTGCCACCGCCCCATTCCAAGGCCCTCATGGACACAAACACACTTTAGGCCCCATCCTCAGGAAAGTCCATTTCAACTCAGCCACCCCGGTTGCTCCCGCAGAGCCATCCGATCTCAACTGTATTGTTGCTAGGAGACAATTGGAATGAGAGGCGGGCTTCCGGGCATCCATCCTCGAACAGTGCTCTGGAGTCATTCCATATGGGATGTCCTGGAGCTGCCCAACAGGTCTCAATTGTCCCGCAGAAGGAATCCTTGAAGGGGGCATCACACAACTCCCAACGTGGGAAAAGCTCCATGGCCTTGAGTTTCCACTCCTTTCATGAAGGGGCAGTCATGCACAGAAACTCCAACCTGAGCCAACATCTGATCCTCGCCGTGACTTCAGATGCTTGAGATATTGTTTCCGATCTGCAGGGGGTACCTACCGTGCCCTGGGCCTGAAGCCCAAGTCTATCTTGTATTCTCAGACTTCTGTCCTCAAACTCCTGGCCCAGAAATCCTCCATTTTGGCAATTCTGGACCCACAATGCAGCACTCTGCCTGCCCTCTAAAAAAAATATCTTGCCTAATCAGGTGCCCAGGCACCTCATATGAGAATAAACCTACAGGGCACTCGACTGTACCCAAATTATATAGTCTAACTTGGGCACTAGTGCACTGTCTGACACAACCTGAGCCAGAACCTCCTGACCAACACCCAGGCAGTTGACCGCACACTGAGCATATCAGACGCGCCATCGCCTTAGATCGTCATCTCTTCCCAACTCTGATTTTTCAGGCTTCAGAACCTAGACCTTATCTCCACCACGGCCCAGGGTTGAAAATGATGCAGAAATCAGAACACCTTCCCCATGGCAAGAGACCTTGTGATTGGCATGTTGTCCAAGTTCCAGTGTAGTTGAAACCAGATTGGCCCATGAGGCACCGCCCATGCTCGAGTGCCACATTGGTCACAAACACACACTGTGACCCGCAGCCTGAGCCCAGCCCTCAAGTAAGGCCTCTCAGTTGCTGGATGAAGAGATAGCTTATTGTGCCTGCCTTGCCTCTAGGCCCCAATTTTTAACCATAGTTTGGGTTTTCCCTTCACTCTTCCCCAGGGCTCTGCTTTGGAATTCCTCTTTTGTTCAGACACCTGAGATAATAAACCTGAAAGGATACCTCCCATCCCACAGATTGACGAATAACAATTGGGATCGGGCCAAATCCACAGAGAGGAAGATTCGTGCATGGCCCATGAAACCTCCCCACATTCCACGGCCATCGTTGATATAAGCCCAAAAGTTTGGCAATTCCGGACCCACAATGCAGCACTCTGCCTTCCCTCTAGAAAAAAATGATTGCCTCAAGAGCTGCCCAGGCACATTCAATGAGGATAAACCTCCACAGCACTCGACTTTACCCAAATTATATAGTCTAACCTGGCCACTAATGCACTGTCGGACACAACCTGAGCACGGACCTCCTGACAAGACCGCACACTGAGCACATAAGACCCGCCATGGCCTTAGGTCATCATCTCTTCCTTACCTCAGTTTTCAGGCCTCAGAACCGAGACATTATTTCCCCTCACTGCCCAGAGGTGAGTGTGATGCAGAAATCAGAACACCTCCTTACCCATTGTAAGAAACCTTGTGGTTGGCACGTTGTCCAACGTTCAGTGTAGGAGAAACCAGCATTCACCCTGAGGCCCCGCCCATTCTTGAGTGCGACAAGGGCATAAACACGCATTGTGACCCTCAGCATGAGTCCTGTCCTCTAGTAAGTCCTCTCAGTGACTGGACCATTAGATGTCATAATGGGCTTGATATGTCCCTAAGCCCCAATTTTTAACCAGATTTCTGATTGTCCAGTCACCCCCCCCCCCAGGGCTCTACTCTGGAATCCCTCATTTGGTGGGACACCTGAGGTTAAAAAGAAAAAAAAAAAACGGACTTCATCCATCCCATCCCACAGAGTGACCCCATATGATTTGGACTGGGCCAAACCACCAGGGAGTAAGACTCGTCCATTTCCAATGAAGTCACCCAGAAATTTCACGACCATGAGTGACACGATATCCAGAGACAAAAACTTGAGCAAGAGCCTCACACTCGCCCTTTTCTCAAATCCCGATAAGTTCTCCTCATGGTCTGTAGATAAGTCCTGCCATACCTATGACCTGAAACATAAGCCAAGTTTGTGCTTTCAGACAACTGTCCAAACAGCCCTGGCCTACACAACCTACAGGCTCAGGCCCCTGGAGCCAAACCTGAGGACTGTACTTGCCCTCTCCAAGGGAACTGTGTGTGCCCATTCCAATGGCCACATCCCTTCTAATAGGATAAACCTCCAAAGTCCCTGATTCATCTCATTAGTGGTGGCTTCCCAGGTCAAACAGGGGCAATGTGAGCCCATCTGAGCACCTACCTGTACTCAGACCCATAGAAAGATGTCCCCAGAGGTAAAAAGGAAAGAACAGGCCCCTAGGCACAAATCATATCCATTGCTTTGGTTTCCAGGCATCTCTCCTCAGAGGCCTGGATTTCAAAACCAGCATATGGCTGTTTCTTGACTCACCCATCAGAAAACATCTCATCTACATAAGGGAAACCTGCACTTTGGAGCTGTGTCAAAGCCTCTGTTTAGGAGAACCCTTCAGGACCCCAGTGCCACGGCTTCATTCCAAGGTCTCCATAGACACAAAAGCACATTAGGACCCATCCATAGGAGAGTCCATTTCAACTCAGCCTCCTCAGTTGCTCCCCCAGATCCAGCAGATCTAACTTGTCTTGTGTCTAAGAGACAATTGGAATGCGAGGTGGGCTACCCAGCCATGCTTCCTTAGAACCCTGCTCAGAATCATTGGCGGAGCCAAACAGCAGGTCGCAATTGTCCTGCAGAAGACACTTTGCAGTTCGGAGATTCTCACAAATCCCATCGTGGGAAAACCCCCATAGCCTCGTGATGCCCCCCTTCGTGAATGGGCCATCAGGGACAGAAACACCAACTTGAGCAATCGTCTGATCCTCGCCCTGACTTCAGATGCACGAGATCTCGATTCAGGTCTGTAAATTGTGCCATCGCTGATACAAAATCCAGAGACAAAAACCTGAGCAAGAGCCTCAGACTCGCACTTTCTTCATATCCTGAAGAGTTCTTCTCATGGTTTGTAGATCGGGCCTGCCATACCTACGTCCCCAAACCTAAGCTGAGTTTGTGTTTTCAGACTTCTGTCCTCAAAGTCTTGGGCCACACACCCTCATTCTGGAGCCTCTGAAGCCACACATTAGGACTGTGCCTACAAATCCATGGGAATTCTGCCCATTCCATTGTCCAAAATCGTACAAATTAGGAGAAACCTCCAAAATCCCTGAGGCTATCCCAATTTTGTAGGTCGCCCGGAACAAAGAAGGGCTGTCTGACACCAGCTGATAATCTACCTCCACTCATACCATACATGGATGTCCCCAGAGGAGAAGATTGAACCAGACAGGACCCTAGGCCATAATAGGATCCATTGCCTTGGTTTACAGGCATGTCTCCTCAAAAGCTTGATTCCAATACGAGCATAGGGGTTTTGCTGAGGCACCCAGCAGAACTCATCTCATCTCCACAAGGAAACCTGTGCATGGGAGCCATGTCCAAAGCATAGGAGAGTACTTCAGTGTCCCGGTACCACCGCCCATTCCAGGGCCCTCATGGACACAAAAACACATTAGGACCCATCCTCAGGAAAGTCCATTTCAACACAGCCACCCCGGTTGCTCCCGCAGAGCCATCAGATCTAAACTGTCTTATTGCTAGTAGACAATTGGTGTGCAAGGCGGGCTTCCCAGGCATCCATCCTCGAACGTGCTCTGGAGTCATTTTATAAGGGATGTCCTGGAGCTGTCCAACAGGTCTCAATTGTCCCGCAAAAGGAATCCTTGAAGGGGGCATCCCACAACTCCCAACGTGGGAAATCCTCAATGGCCTCGAGATTCCACTCCCTTCATGAAGCGGCCGTCATGCACGGAAACTCCAACCTGAGCCAACGTCTGATCCTCGCCCTGACTTCAGATTCATGAGTATTGGTTCAGATCTGCAGGGGGTACCTGCCGTGCCCTCGCCCTGAAACCCAAGTCTAGCTTGTCTTCTCAGAATTCCGTCCTCACACTCCTGGCCCCGAAGCCCTCAAGTTTGGCAATTCCGGACCCACAATGCAGCACTCTGCCTGCCCCCTAGAAAAAAATTATTGCATCATGAGCTGTACAGGCACCTTCAATGATGATAAACCTCCACAGCACACGACTTCACACAAATTATATAGTCTAACCTGGGCACTAATGCACTGTCGGACACAACCTGAGCACGGACCTCCTGACCAACACCCGGAAAGCACAGAGCACACTGAGCACATAAGCCCTGCCATGGCCTTAGGTCATCATCTCTTCCCTACCTCAGTTTTCAGGCCTCAGAACCGAGACATTATCTCCAATCACTGCCCAGGGGTGAGTGTGATGCAGAAATCAGAACACCTCCTTACCCATGGTAAGAAACCTTGTGGTTGGCACGTCGTCCAACGTTCAGTGTAGGAGAAACCAGCATTCACCCTGAGGCCCCGCCCAATCTTGAGTGCGACAAGGGCATAAACACGCATTGTGACCCTCAGCATGAGTACTGTCCTCTAGTAAGTCCTCTCAGTGACTGGACCATTAGATGTCATAATGGGCTTGATATGTCCCTAGGCGCCAATTTTTAACCAGATTTCTGAATGTCCAGTCACCCCCCCCAAGGGCGCTACTCAGGAATCCCTCATTAGGTGAGACACCTGAGGTTAAAAAGAAAACAACATCAAAAAAAAAAAAAAAACGGACCTCTTCCATCCCACAGAGTGACCCCAAACGCTTTAGACTGGTCCAAACCACCAGGGAGTAAGACACGTCCATTTCCCATGAAGTCACCCAGAAATTTCACGACCATGAGTGACACGATATCCAGAGACAAAAACTTGAGCAAGAGCCTCACACTGGCCCTTTTCTCAAATCCCGAAATGTTCTCCTCATGGTCTGTAGATAAGTCCTGCCATACCTATGACCTGAAACATAAGCCAAGTTTGTGTTTTCAGACAACTGTCCAAACAGCCCTGCCCTACACAACCTATAGGCTCAGGCCCCTGGAGCCAAACCTGAGGACTGTACTTGCCCTCTCAAAGGGAATTGTGTGTGCCCATTCCAATGGCCACATCCCTTCTAATACGATAAACCTCCAAAGTCCCTGATCCATCTCATTAGTGGTAACTTCCCAGGTAAAACAGGGGCAATGTGAGCCCATCTGAGCACCTACCTGTACTCAGACCCATAGGCAGATGTCCCCAGAGGTCAAAAGGAAAGAACAAGCCCCTAGGCACTAATCATATCCATTGCTTTGTTTTCCAGGCATCTCTCCTCAGAGGCCTGGATTTCAAAACCAGCATATGGCTGTTTCTTGACTCAACCATCAGAAAACATCTCATCTACACATGGGAAACTTGCACGTTGGAGCTGTGTCAAAGCATCTGTTTAGGAGAACATTTCAGGGCCCCAGTGCCACCGCTTCATTCCAAGGTCTCCATCGATACAAAAGCACATTAGGACCCATCCATAGGAGAGTCCATTTCAACTCAGCCTCCTCGGTTGCTCCCCCAGATCCAGCAGATCTAACCTGGCTTGTGTCTAGGAGACAATTGGATTGCGAGGTGGGCTACCCAGCCATGCATCCTTAGAACCCTGCTCAGAATCATTGGCCTGGAGCCAAACAGCAGGTCTCAATTGTCCTGCAGAAGACACTTTGCAGTTTGGAGCTTCTCACAAATCCCATCGTGGGAAAACGCCCATGGCCTCGTGATGCCCCCCCTTCGTGAAGGGGCCATCAGGGACAGAAACACCAACTTGAGCGATCGTCTGATCCTCGCCCTGACTTCAGATGCACGAGATCTCGATTCAGGTCTGTAGATTGTGCCATCGCTGATACAAAATCCAGAGACAAAAACCTGAGCAAGCGCCTCAGACTCGCACTTTCTTCATTTCCTGAAGAGTTCTTCTCATGGTTTGTGATCGGTCCTGCCATACCTACCTCCCCTTCCTAAGCTGAGTTTGTGTTTTCAGACTTCTGTCCTCAAGTCCTGGGTCACACACCCTCCAGGCTGGGGCCCCTGGAGCCACACATTAGGACTGTGCCTACCAATCCATGAGAATTCTGCCCATTCCATTGTCCAAAATCGTACAAATTAGGAAAAACCTCCAAAGTCCCTGAGGCCATCCCAATAGTGTAGGTCCCCCGGAACAAACAAGGGCTGTCTGACACCAGCAGATAATCTACCTCCACTCATACCATAAATGGATGTCCCCAGAGGAGAAGATTGAACCAGACAGGACCCTAGGCCATAATAGCATCCATTGCCTTGGTTTACACGCATATCTCCTCAAAAGCCTGATTCCAATATGAGCATAGGGGTGTTGCTGAGGCACCCTGCAGAAGTCATCTCGTCTCCACAAGGAAACCTGTGCATGGGAGCCATGTCCAAAGCATAGGAGAGAACTTCAGGGTCCCGGTGCCACCGATCCATTCCAATGCCCTCATGGACACAAAAACACATTAGGACCCATCCTCAGGAAAGTCCATTTCAACTCAGCCACCCCGGTTGCTCCCGCAGAGCCATCAGATCTAAACTGTCTTGTTGTTTGGAGACAATTGGAATGCGAAGCTGGCTTCCAGGCATCCATCCTCGAACGGTTCTCTGGAGTCATTCCATATGGGATGTCCTGGAGCTGTCCAACAGGTCTCAATTGTCCCGCAGAAGGAATCCTTGAAGGGGGCATCCCACAACTCCCAACGTGGGAAAACCTCAATGGCCCCGAGATTCCACTCCTTTCATGAAACGGCCATCATGCATGGAAACCAACCTGAGCCAACGTCTGATCCTCCCCTGATTCAGATGCATGAGTATTGTTTCAGATCTGCAGGGGATACCTGCCGTGCCGTCTCCCTGAAACCCAAGTCTAGCTTGACTTTTCAGACTTCCGTCCTCACACTCCTGGCCCCGAAGCCCTCATGTTTGGCAATTCCGGACCCACAATGCAGCACTCTGCCTGCCTCTAGAAAAAAATTATTGCCTCATGAGCTGCCCAGGCACCTTCAATGAGGATAAACCTCCACAGCACAAGACTTTACCCAAATTAAATATTCTAACCTGGGCACTAATGCAATGTCGGACAGAACCTGATCCCGGAACTCCTGACCAACACCCGGAAAGCAGACCGCACACTGAGCACATAAGACCCACCATGGCCTTAGGTCATCATCTCTTCCCTACCTCAGTTTTCAGGCCTCAGAACCGAGACATTATCTCCAATCACTGCCCAGGGGTGAGTGTGATGCAGAAATCAGAACACCTCCTTACCCACGGTAAGAAAGCTTGTGGTTGGCACGTCGTCCAACGTTCAGTGTAGGAGAAACCAGCATTCACCCTGAGGCCCCGCCCATTCTTGAGTGGGACAAGGGCATAAACACGCATTGTGACCCTCAGCATGAGTCCTGTCCTCTAGAAAGTCCTCTCAGTGACTGGACCATTAGATATCATAATGGGCTTGATATTACCCTAGGTCCAATTATTAACCAGATTTCTGATTGTCCAGTCACCCCCCCCCCAGGGCTCTACTCTGGAATCTCTCATTTGGTGGGACACCTGAGGTTAAAAAGAAAACAACATCAAAAAAAAAAAAAAACGGACTTCTTCCTTCCCACAGAGTGACCCCAAACTCTTTGGACTGGTCCAAACCACCAGAGAGTAAGACTCGTCCATTTCCCATGAAGTCACCCAGAAATTTCACGACCATGAGTGACACGATATCCAGAGACAAAAACTTGAGCAAGAGCCTCACACTCGCCCTTTTCTCATATCCCGAAAAGTTCTCCTCATGGTCTGTAGATAAGTCCTGCCATACATGACCTGAAACATAAGCCAAGTTTGTGTTTTCAGACAACTGTCCAAACAGCCCTGGCCTACACAACCTAAAGGCTCAGGCCCCTGGAGCGAAACCTGAGGACTGTACTTGCCCTCTCCAAGGGAATTGTGTGTGCCCATTCCAATGGCCACATCCCTTCTAATAGGATAAACCTCTAAAGTCCCTGATCCATCTCATTAGTGGTGGCTTCCCAGGTAAAACAGGGGCAATCTGAGCCCATCTGAGCACCTACCTGTACTCAGACCCATAGACAGATGTCCCCAGAGGTCAAAAGGAAAGAACAGGCCCCTAGGCACTAATCATATCCATTGCTTTGTTTTCCAGGCATCTCTCCTCAGAGGCCTGGATTTCAAAACCAGCATATGGCTGTTTCTTGACTCACCCATCAGAAAACATCTCATCTACCCATGGGAAACTTGCACGTTGGAGCTGTGTCAAAGCCTCTGTTTAGGAGAACCCTCAGGACCCCAGTGCCACCGCTTCATTCCAAGGTCTCCATCGACACAAAATCACATTAGGACCCATCCATAGGAGAGTCCATTTCAACTCAGCCTCCTCGGTTGCTCCCCCAGATCCAGCAGATCTAATTTGTCTTGTGTCTAGGAGACAATTGGAATGCAAAGTGGGCTACCCAGCCATGCATCCTTAGAACCCTGCTCAGAATCATTGGCCTGGAGCCAAACAACAGGTCTCAATTGTCCTGCAGAAGACACTTTGCAGTTTGGAGCTTCTCACAAATCTCATCGTGGGAAAACCCCCATAGACTCGTGATGCCCCCACTTCGTTAATGGGCCATCAGGGACAGAAACACCAATTGAGCGATCGTCTGATCCTCGCCCTGACTTCAGATGCACGAGATCTCGATTCAGGTCTGTAGATTGTGCCATCGCTGATACAAAATCCAGAGACAAAAACCTGAGCAAGCACCTCAGACTCGCACTTTCTTCATATCCTGAAGAGTTCTTCTCATGGTTTGTAGATCGGGCCTGCCATACCTACGTCCCCAAACCTAAGCTGAGTTTGTGTTTTCAGACTTCTGTCCTCAAAGTCCAGGGACACACACCCTCCAGGCTGGGGCCCCTGGAGCCACACATTAGGACTGTGCCTACCAATCCATGGGAATTCTGCCCATTCCATTGTCCAAAATCGTACAAATTAGGAGAAACCTCCAAAGTACCTGAGGCCTTTCCAATCGTGTAGGTTGCCCGGAACAAACAAGGGCTGTCTGACACCAGCTGATAATCTACCACCACTCATACCATAAATGGAAGTCCCCAGAGGAGAAGATTGAACCAGACAGGACCCTAGGCCATAATAGGATCCATTGCCTTGGTTTACAGGCATGTCTCCTCAAATCCTGATTCAAATACGAGCATAGGGGTTTTGCTGAGGCACCCAGCAGAAGTCATCTCGTCTCCACAAGGAAACCTGTGCATGGGAGCCATGTCCAAAGCATAGGAGAGTACTTCAGGGTCCCGGTGCCACCGCCCCATTCCAAGGCCCTCATGGACACAAAAACACATTACGACCCATCCTCAGGAAAGTCCATTTCAACTCAGCCACCCCGGTTGCTCCCGCTGAGCCATCAGATCTAAACTGCCTTGTTGCTAGGAGACAATTGGAATGCAAGGCGGGCTTCCAAGGCATCCATCCTCGAACAGTGCTCTGGAGTCATTCCATATGGGATGTCCTGGAGCTGTCCAACAGGTCTCTATTGTCCCGCAGAAGGAATCCTTGAAGGGGGCATCCCACAACTCCCAACGTGGGAAAACCTCAATGGCCTCGAGATTCCACTCCCTTCATGAAGCGGCCGTCATGCACGGAAACTCCAACCTGAGCCAACGTGTGATCCTCGCCCTGACTTCAGATGCATTAGTATTGTTTCAGATCTGCAGGGGGTACGTTCCGTGCCCTCGCCCTGAAACCCAAGTCTTGCTTGTCTTCTCAGACTTCCGTCCTCACACTCCTGGCCCCGAAGCCCTCAAGTTTGGCAATTCCGGACCCACAATGCAGCACGCTGCCTTCCCTCTAGAAAAAAATTATTGCCTCATGAGCTGCCCAGGCACCTTCAATGAGGATAAACCTCCTAGCACTCGACTTCACCCAAATGATATAGTCTAACCTGGGCACTAATGCACTGTCGGACACAACCTGAGCCCGGACCTCCTGACCAACACCCGGAAAGCAGTCCGCACACTGAGCATATAAGACCACCTTGTCCTTAGGTCATCCTCTCTTCCCTACCTCAGTTTTCAGGCCTCAGAACCGAGACATTATCTCCAATCACTGCCCAGGGGTGAGTTGATGCAGAAATCAGAACACCTCCTTACCCATGGTAAGAAACCTTGTGTTTGGCACGCCGTCCAACATTCAGTGTAGGAGAAACCAGCATTCACCCTGAGGCCCCGCCCATTATTGAGTGCGACAAAAGCATAACAACGCATTGTGACCCTCAGCATGAGTCCTGTCCTCTAGTAAGTCCTCTCAGTGACTGGACCATTAGTTGTCATAATGGGCTTGATATGTCCCTACGCCCCAATTTTTAACCAGATTTCTGAATATCCAGTCACCGC
The DNA here is from genome assembly GCF_964662115.1 of Mustela nivalis. Lineage (NCBI taxonomy): Eukaryota > Metazoa > Chordata > Mammalia > Carnivora > Mustelidae > Mustela > Mustela nivalis. The sequence continues at coordinate 1,149,478 of NW_028136405.1, read as the reverse complement.
CCCCCCAGGGCTCTACTCTGGAATCCCTAATTTGGTGGGACACCTGAGGTTAAATAGAAAACAACATAAAAAAAAAAAAAAAACGGACTCTGTGACCCCAAACGCTTTGGACTGGTCCAAACCACCAGGGAGTAAGACTCGTCCATTTCCCATGAAGTCACCCAGAAATTTCACGACCATGAGTGACACGATATCCAGAGACAAAAACTTGAGCAAGAGCCTCACACTCGCCCTTTTCTCAAATCCCGAAAAGTTCTCCTCATGGTCTGTAGTTTAAGTCCTGCCATACCTATGACCTGAAACATAAGCCAAGTTTGTTGTTTCAGACAACTGTCCAAACAGCCCTGGCCTACACAACCTACAGGCTCAGGCCACAGGAGCCAAACCTGAGGACTGTACTTGCCCTCTCCAAGGGAATTGTGTGTGCCCATTCCAATGGCCACATCCCTTCTAATAGGATAAATCTCCAAAGTCCCTGATCCATCTCAATAGTGGTGGCTTCCCAGGTAAAACAGGGGCAATCTGAGCCGATCTGAGCACCTACCTGTACTCAGACCCATAGACAGATGTCCCCAGAGGTAAAAAGGAAAGAACAGGCCCCTAGGCACTAATCATATCCATTGCTTTGGTTTCCAGGCATCTCTCCTCAGAGGCCTGGATTTCAAAACCAGCATATAGCTCTTTCTTGAGTCACCCATCAGAAAACATCTCATCTACCCTTGGGAAACTTGCACGTTGGAGCTGTGTCAAAGCCTCTGTTTAGAAGAACCCTTCAGGGCCCCAGTGCCCCCGCTTCATTCCAAGGTCTCCATAGACACAAAAGCACATTAGGACCCATCCAAAGGAGAGTCCATTTCAACTCAGCCTCCTCGGTTGCTCCCCCAGATCCAGCAGATAACCTGTCTTGTATCTAGGAGACAATAGGAATGCGAGGTGGGCTACACAGCCATGCATCCTTAGAACCCTGCTCAGAATCATTGGCCCGGAGGGAAAAAAAAAGGACTCAAATGTCCTCGGAAGACACTTTGCAGTTTGGAGCTTCTCACAACTCCCATCGTGGGAAAACCCCCATGGCCTCGTGATGCCGCCCCTTCGTGAAGGGGCCATCAGGGACAGAAACACCAAATTCAGCGATCGTCTGATCCTCGCCCTGACTTCAGATGCACGAGATCTCGATTCAGGTCTGTAGATTGTGCCGTCGCTGATACAAAATCCAGAGACAAAAACCTGAGCAAGCGCCTCAGACTCGCACTTTCTTCATATCCTGAGGAGTTCTTTTCAAGGTTTGTAGCTCAGGCCTGCCATACCTACGTCCCCAAACCTAAGCTGAGTTTTTGTTTTCAGACTTCTGTCCGCAAAGTCCTGGGCCACACACCCTCCAGGCTGGGGCCCCTGGAGCCACACATTAGGACTGTGCCTAACAATCCATGGGAATTCTGCCCATTCCATTGTCCAAAATCGTACAAATTAGGAGAAACCTCCAAAGTCCCTGAGGCCATCCCAATAGTGTAGGTCGCCCGGAACAAACAAGGGCTGTCTGACACCAGCTGATAATCGACCTCCACTCATACCATAAATGGATGTCCCCAAGGAAAAGATTGCACCAGACAGGACCCTAGGCCATAATAGGATCCATTGCCTTGTTTTACAGACATGTCTCCTCAAAAGCCTGATTCCAATACGAGCATAGGGGTTTTGCTGAGGCACCCAGCAGAACTCATCTCGTCTCCACAAGGAAACCTATGCATGGGAGCCATGTCCAAAGCATAGGAGAGTACTTCATGGTCCCGGTGCCACCGCCCCATTCCAAGGCCCTCATGGACACAAAAACACATTACGACCCATCCTCAGGAAAGTCCATATCAACTCAGCCATCCCGGTTGCTCCCGCAGAGCCGTCATATCTAAACTGTCTTGTTACTAGGAGAAAATTGGAATGCGAGGTGGGCTTTCCAGGCATCCATCCTCGAACGGTGCTCTGGAGTCATTCCATATGGGATGTCCTGGAGCTGTCCAAAAGGTCTCAATTGTCCCGCTAAAGTAAACCTTGAAGGGGGCATCCCAGAACTCCCAACGTGGGAAAAACTCAATGGCCTCGAGATTCCGCTTCCTTCATGAAGCGGCCTTCATGCACGGAAACTCCAACCTGAGCCAACGTCTGATCCTCGCCCTGACTTCAGATGCATGCGTATTGTTTCAGATCTGCAGGGGGTACCTGCCGTGCCCTCGCCCTGAAACTCAAGTCTAGCTTGTCTTCTCAGACTTCCGTCCTCACACTCCTGGCACGGAAGCCCTCATGTTGGCAATTCCGGACTGACAATGCAGCACTCTGCCTGCCCTCTTGAAAAAAATTATTGCCTCATGAGCTGCCCAGGCACCTTCAATGAGGATAAACCTCCACAGCACTCGACTTCACCCAAATGATATAGTCTAACCTGGGCACTAATGCACTGTCGGACACTACCTGAACCCGGACCTCCTGACCAACACCCAGAAAACAGACCGCACACTGAGCACATAAGACCCACCATGGCCTTAGATCATCATCTCTTCCCTACCTCAGTTTTCAGGCCTCAGAACCGAGACATTATCTCCAATCACTGCCCAGGGGTGAGTGTGATGCAGAAATCAGAACACCTCCTTACCCACGGTAAGAAAGCTTGTGGTTGGCACGTCGTCCAACGTTCAGTGTAGGAGAAACCAGCATTCACCCTGAGGCCCCGCCCATTCTTGAGTGGGACAAGGGCATAAAAACGCATTGTGACCCTCAGCATGAGTCCTGTTCTCTAGTAAGTCCTCTCAGTGACTGGACGATTAGATGTCATAATGGGCTTGATATGACCCTAGGCCCAATTTTTAACCAGATTTCTGATTGTCCAGTCACCCCCCCCCCCAGGGCTCTACTCTGGAATCTCTCATTTGGTGGGACACCTGAGGTTAAAAAGAAAACAACATCAAAAAAAAAAAAAACGGACTTCTTCCTTCCCACAGAGTGACCCCAAACTCTTTGGACTGGTCCAAACCACCAGAGAGTAAGACTCGTCCATTTCCCATGAAGTCACCCAGAAATTTCACGACCATGAGTGACACGATATCCAGAGACAAAAACTTGAGCAAGAGCCTCACACTCGCCCTTTTCTCATATCCCGAAAAGTTCTCCTCATGGTCTGTAGATAAGTCCTGCCATACATGACCTGAAACATAAGCCAAGTTTGTGTTTTCAGACAACTGTCCAAACAGCCCTGGCCTACACAACCTAAAGGCTCAGGCCCCTGGAGCGAAACCTGAGGACTGTACTTGCCCTCTCAAAGGGAATTGTGTGTGCCCATTCCAATGGCCACATCCCTTCTAATAGGATAAACCTCTAAAGTCCCTGATCCATCTCATTAGTGGTGGCTTCCCAGGTAAAACAGGGGCAATCTGAGCCCATCTGAGCACCTACCTGTACTCAGACCCATAGACAGATGTCCCCAGAGGTAAAAAGGAAAGAACAGGCACCTAGGCACTAATCATATACATTGCTTTGGTTTCCAGGCATCTCTCCTCAGAGGCCTGGATTTCAAAACCAGCATATGGCTGTTTCTTGACTCACCCATCAGAAAACATCTCATCTACCCATGGGAAACTTGCACGTTGGAGCTGTGTCAAAGCCTCTGTTTAGGAGAACCCTCAGGACCCCAGTGCCACCACTTCATTCCAAGGTCTCCATCGACACAAAATCACATTAGGACCCATCCATAGGAGAGTCCATTTCAACTCAGCCTCCTCGGTTGCTCCCCCAGATCCAGCAGATCTAATTTGTCTTGTGTCTAGGAGACAATTGGAATGCGAAGTGGGCTACCCAGCCATGCATCCTTAGAACCCTGCTCAGAATCATTGGCCTGGAGCCAAACAACAGGTCTCAATTGTCCTGCAGAAGACACTTTGCAGTTTGGAGCTTCTCACAAATCTCATCGTGGGAAAACCCCCATAGCCTCGTGATGCCCCCACTTCGTTAATGGGCCATCAGGGACAGGAACACCAACTTGAGCGATCGTCTGATCCTCGCCCTGACTTCAGATGCACGAGATCTCGATTCAGGTCTGTAGATTGTGCCATCGCTGATACAAAATCCAGAGACAAAAATCTGAGCAAGCACCTCAGACTCGCACTTTCTTCATATCCTGAAGAGTTCTTCTCATGGTTTGTAGATCGGGCCTGCCATACCTACGTCCCCAAACCTAAGCTGAGTTTGTGTCTTCAGACTTCTGTCCTCAAAGTCCTGGGCCACACACCCTCCAGGTTGGGGCCCCTGGAGCCACATATTAGGACTGTGCCTACCAATCCATGAGAATTCTGCCCATTCCATTGTCCAAAATCGTACAAATTAGGAGAAACCTCCAAAGTCCCTGAGGCCATCCCAATAGTGTAGGTCGCCCGGAACAAACAAGGGCTGTCTGACACCAGCTGATAATCTACCTCCACTCATACCATAAATGGATGTCCCCATAGGAGAAGATTGAACCAGACAGGACCCTAGGCCATAATAGGATCCATTGCCCTGGTTTAGAGGCATGTCTCCTCAAAAGCCTGATTCAAATACGAGCATAGGGGTTTTGCTGAGGCACCCAGCAGAACTCATCTCGTCTCCACAAGGAAACCTGTGCATGGGAGCCATGTCCAAAAAATAGGAGAGTACTTCAGTGTCCCGGTGCCACCGCCCCATTCCAAGGAACTCATGGACACAAAAACACATTAGGACCCATCCTCAGGAAAGTCCATTTCAACTCAGCCACCCCGGTTGCTCCCGCTGAGGCATCAGATCTAAACTGCCTTGTTGCTAGGAGACAATTGGAATGCAAGGCGGGCTTCCAAGGCATCCATCCTCGAACAGTGCTCTGGAGTCATTCCATATGGGATGTCCTGGAGCTGTCCAACAGGTCTCTATTGTCCCGCAGAAGGAATCCTTGAAGGGGGCATCCCACAACTCCCAACGTGGGAAAACCTCAATGGCCTCGAGATTCCACTCCCTTCATGAAGCGGCCGTCATGCACGGAAACTCCAACCTGAGCCAACGTGTGATCCTCGCCCTGACTTCAGATGCATTAGTATTGTTTCAGATCTGCAGGGGGTACGTTCCGTGCCCTCGCCCTGAAACCCAAGTCTTGCTTGTCTTCTCAGACTTCCGTCCTCACACTCCTGGCCCCGAAGCCCTCAAGTTTGGCAATTCCGGACCCACAATGCAGCACTCTGCCTTCCCTCTAGAAAAAAATTATTGCCTCATGAGCTGCCCAGGCACCTTCAATGAGGATAAACCTCCACAGCACTCGACTTCACCCAAATGATATAGTCTAACCTGGGCACTAATGCACTGTCGGACACAACCTGAGCCCGAACCTCCTGACCAACACCCGGAAAGCAGTCCGCACACTGAGCATATAAGACCACCTTGTCCTTAGGTCATCCTCTCTTCCCTACCTCAGTTTTCAGGCCTCAGAACCGAGACATTATCTCCAATCACTGCCCAGGGGTGAGTTGATGCAGAAATCAGAACACCTCCTTACCCATGGTAAGAAACCTTGTGTTTGGCACGCCGTCCAACATTCAGTGTAGGAGAAACCAGCATTCACCCTGAGGCCCCGCCCATTCTTGAGTGCGACAAAAGCATAACAACGCATTGTGACCCTCAGCATGAGTCCTGTCCTCTAGTAAGTCCTCTCAGTGACTGGACCATTAGTTGTCATAATGAGCTTGATATGTCCCTACGCCCCAATTTTTAACCAGATTTCTGAATATCCAGTCACCACCCCCCCAGGGCTCTACTCTGGAATCCCTAATTTGGTGGGACACCTGAGGTTAAATAGAAAACAACATCAAAAAAAAAAAAAACGGACTTCTTCCATCCCACAGAGTGACCCCAAACGCTTTGGACTGGTCCAAACCACCAGGGAGTAAGACTCGTCCATTTCCCATGAAGTCACCCAGAAATTTCACGACCATGAGTGACACGATATCCAGAGACAAAAACTTGAGCAAGAGCCTCACACTCGCCCTTTTCTCAAATCCCGAAAAGTTCTCCTCATGGTCTGTAGTTTAAGTCCTGCCATACCTATGACCTGAAACATAAGCCAAGTTTGTTGTTTCAGACAACTGTCCAAACAGCCCTGGCCTACACAACCTACAGGCTCAGGCCACAGGAGCCAAACCTGAGGACTGTACTTGCCCTCTCCAAGGGAATTGTGTGTGCCCATTCCAATGGCCACATCCCTTCTAATAGGATAAATCTCCAAAGTCCCTGATCCATCACAATAGTAGTGGCTTCCCAGGTAAAACAGGGGCAATCTGAGCCCATCTGAGCACCTACCTGTACTCAGACCCATAGACAGATGTCCCCAGAGGTAAAAAGGAAAGAACAGGCACCTAGGCACTAATCATATCCATTGCTTTGGTTTCCAGGCATCTCTCCTCAGAGGCCTGGATTTCAAAACCAGCATATGGCTGTTTCTTGACTCACCCATCAGAAAACATCTCATCTACCCATGGGAAACTTGCACGTTGGAGCTGTGTCAAAGCCTCTGTTTAGGAGAACCCTCAGGACCCCAGTGCCACCACTTCATTCCAAGGTCTCCATCGACACAAAAGCACATTAGGACCCATCCATAGGAGAGTCCATTTCAACTCAGCCTCCTCGGTTGCTCCCCCAGATCCAGCAGATCTAATTTGTCTTGTGTCTAGGAGACAATTGGAATGCGAAGTGGGCTACCCAGCCATGCATCCTTAGAACCCTGCTCAGAATCATTGGCCTGGAGCCAAACAACAGGTCTCAATTGTCCTGCAGAAGACACTTTGCAGTTTGGAGCTTCTCACAAATCTCATCGTGGGAAAACCCCCATAGCCTCGTGATGCCCCCACTTCGTTAATGGGCCATCAGGGACAGGAACACCAACTTGAGCGATCGTCTGATCCTCGCCCTGACTTCAGATGCACGAGATCTCGATTCAGGTCTGTAGATTGTGCCATCGCTGATACAAAATCCAGAGACAAAAACCTGAGCAAGCACCTCAGACTCGCACTTTCTTCATATCCTGAAGAGTTCTTCTCATGGTTTGTAGATCGGGCCTGCCATACCTACGTCCCCAAACCTAAGCTGAGTTTGTGTTTTCAGACTTCTGTCCTCAAAGTCCTGGGCCACACACCCTCCAGGCTGGGGCCCCTGGAGCCACATATTAGGACTGTGCCTACCAATCCATGAGAATTCTGCCCATTCCATTGTCCAAAATCGTACAAATTAGGAGAAACCTCCAAAGTCCCTGAGGCCATCCCAATAGTGTAGGTCGCCCGGAACAAACAAGGGCTGTCTGACACCAGCTGATAATCTACCTCCACTCATACCATAAATGGATGTCCCCATAGGAGAAGATTGAACCAGACAGGACCCTAGGCCATAATAGGATCCATTGCCCTGGTTTAGAGGCATGTCTCCTCAAAAGCCTGATTCAAATACGAGCATAGGGGTTTTGCTGAGGCACCCAGCAGAACTCATCTCGTCTCCACAAGGAAACCTGTGCATGGGAGCCATGTCCAAAAAATAGGAGAGTACTTCAGTGTCCCGGTGCCACCGCCCCATTCCAAGGAACTCATGGACACAAAAACACATTAGGACCCATCCTCAGGAAAGTCCATTTCAACTCAGCCACCCCGGTTGCTCCCGCTGAGCCATCAGATCTAAACTGCCTTGTTGCTAGGAGACAATTGGAATGCAAGGCGGGCTTCCAAGGCATCCATCCTCGAACAGTGCTCTGGAGTCATTCCATATGGGATGTCCTGGAGCTGTCCAACAGGTCTCTATTGTCCCGCAGAAGGAATCCTTGAAGGGGGCATCCCACAACTCCCAACGTGGGAAAACCTCAATGGCCTCGAGATTCCACTCCCTTCATGAAGCGGCCGTCATGCACGGAAACTCCAACCTGAGCCAACGTGTGATCCTCGCCCTGACTTCAGATGCATTAGTATTGTTTCAGATCTGCAGGGGGTACGTTCCGTGCCCTCGCCCTGAAACCCAAGTCTTGCTTGTCTTCTCAGACTTCCGTCCTCACACTCCTGGCCCCGAAGCCCTCAAGTTTGGCAATTCCGGACCCACAATGCAGCACTCTGCCTTCCCTCTAGAAAAAAATTATTGCCTCATGAGCTGCCCAGGCACCTTCAATGAGGATAAACCTCCACAGCACTCGACTTCACCCAAATGATATAGTCTAACCTGGGCACTAATGCACTGTCGGACACAACCTGAGCCCGGACCTCCTGACCAACACCCGGAAAGCAGTCCGCACACTGAGCATATAAGACCACCTTGTCCTTAGGTCATCCTCTCTTCCCTACCTCAGTTTTCAGGCCTCAGAACCGAGACATTATCTCCAATCACTGCCCAGGGGTGAGTTGATGCAGAAATCAGAACACCTCCTTACCCATGGTAAGAAACCTTGTGTTTGGCACGCCGTCCAACATTCAGTGTAGGAGAAACCAGCATTCACCCTGAGGCCCCGCCCATTCTTGAGTGCGACAAAAGCATAACAACGCATTGTGACCCTCAGCATGAGTCCTGTCCTCTAGTAAGTCCTCTCAGTGACTGGACCATTAGTTGTCATAATGAGCTTGATATGTCCCTACGCCCCAATTTTTAACCAGATTTCTGAATATCCAGTCACCACCCCCCCAGGGCTCTACTCTGGAATCCCTCATTTGGTGGGACACCTGAGGTTAAATAGAAAACAACATCAAAAAAAAAAAAAAAAACGGACTTCTTCCATCCCACAGAGTGACCCCAAACGCTTTGGACTGGTCCAAACCACCAGGGAGTAAGACTCGTCCATTTCCCATGAAGTCACCCAGAAATTTCACGACCATGAGTGACACGATATCCAGAGACAAAAACTTGAGCAAGAGCCTCACACTCGCCCTTTTCTCAAATCCCGAAAAGTTCTCCTCATGGTCTGTAGTTTAAGTCCTGCCATACCTATGACCTGAAACATAAGCCAAGTTTGTTGTTTCAGACAACTGTCCAAACAGCCCTGGCCTACACAACCTACAGGCTCAGGCCACAGGAGCCAAACCTGAGGACTGTACTTGCCCTCTCCAAGGGAATTGTGTGTGCCCATTCCAATGGCCACATCCCTTCTAATAGGATAAATCTCCAAAGTCCCTGATCCATCACAATAGTGGTGGCTTCCCAGGTAAAACAGGGGCAATCTGAGCCCATCTGAGCACCTACCTGTACTCAGACCCATAGACAGATGTCCCCAGAGGTAAAAAGGAAAGAACAGGCACCTAGGCACTAATCATATACATTGCTTTGGTTTCCAGGCATCTCTCCTCAGAGGCCTGGATTTCAAAACCAGCATATGGCTGTTTCTTGACTCACCCATCAGAAAACATCTCATCTACCCATGGGAAACTTGCACGTTGGAGCTGTGTCAAAGCCTCTGTTTAGGAGAACCCTCAGGACCCCAGTGCCACCACTTCATTCCAAGGTCTCCATCGACACAAAAGCACATTAGGACCCATCCATAGGAGAGTCCATTTCAACTCAGCCTCCTCGGTTGCTCCCCCAGATCCAGCAGATCTAATTTGTCTTGTGTCTAGGAGACAATTGGAATGCGAAGTGGGCTACCCAGCCATGCATCCTTAGAACCCTGCTCAGAATCATTGGCCTGGAGCCAAACAACAGGTCTCAATTGTCCTGCAGAAGACACTTTGCAGTTTGGAGCTTCTCACAAATCTCATCGTGGGAAAACCCCCATAGCCTCGTGATGCCCCCACTTCGTTAATGGGCCATCAGGGACAGGAACACCAACTTGAGCGATCGTCTGATCCTCGCCCTGACTTCAGATGCACGAGATCTCGATTCAGGTCTGTAGATTGTGCCATCGCTGATACAAAATCCAGAGACAAAAACCTGAGCAAGCACCTCAGACTCGCACTTTCTTCATATCCTGAAGAGTTCTTCTCATGGTTTGTAGATCGGGCCTGCCATACCTACGTCCCCAAACCTAAGCTGAGTTTGTGTTTTCAGACTTCTGTCCTCAAAGTCCTGGGCCACACACCCTCCAGGCTGGGGCCCCTGGAGCCACATATTAGGACTGTGCCTACCAATCCATGAGAATTCTGCCCATTCCATTGTCCAAAATCGTACAAATTAGGAGAAACCTCCAAAGTCCCTGAGGCCATCCCAATAGTGTAGGTCGCCCGGAACAAACAAGGGCTGTCTGACACCAGCTGATAATCTACCTCCACTCATACCATAAATGGATGTCCCCATAGGAGAAGATTGAACCAGACAGGACCCTAGGCCATAATAGGATCCATTGCCCTGGTTTAGAGGCATGTCTCCTCAAAAGCCTGATTCAAATACGAGCATAGGGGTTTTGCTGAGGCACCCAGCAGAACTCATCTCGTCTCCACAAGGAAACCTGTGCATGGGAGCCATGTCCAAAAAATAGGAGAGTACTTCAGTGTCCCGGTGCCACCGCCCCATTCCAAGGAACTCATGGACACAAAAACACATTAGGACCCATCCTCAGGAAAGTCCATTTCAACTCAGCCACCCCGGTTGCTCCCGCTGAGCCATCAGACCTAAACTGCCTTGTTGCTAGGAGACAATTGGAATGCAAGGCGGGCTTCCAAGGCATCCATCCTCGAACAGTGCTCTGGAGTCATTCCATATGGGATGTCCTGGAGCTGTCCAACAGGTCTCTATTGTCCCGCAGAAGGAATCCTTGAAGGGGGCATCCCACAACTCCCAACGTGGGAAAACCTCAATGGCCTCGAGATTCCACTCCCTTCATGAAGCGGCCGTCATGCACGGAAACTCCAACCTGAGCCAACGTGTGATCCTCGCCCTGACTTCAGATGCATTAGTATTGTTTCAGATCTGCAGGGGGTACGTTCCGTGCCCTCGCCCTGAAACCCAAGTCTTGCTTGTCTTCTCAGACTTCCGTCCTCACACTCCTGGCCCCGAAGCCCTCAAGTTTGGCAATTCCGGACCCACAATGCAGCACTCTGCCTTCCCTCTAGAAAAAAATTATTGCCTCATGAGCTGCCCAGGCACCTTCAATGAGGATAAACCTCCACAGCACTCGACTTCACCCAAATGATATAGTCTAACCTGGGCACTAATGCACTGTCGGACACAACCTGAGCCCGGACCTCCTGACCAACACCCGGAAAGCAGTCCGCACACTGAGCATATAAGACCACCTTGTCCTTAGGTCATCCTCTCTTCCCTACCTCAGTTTTCAGGCCTCAGAACCGAGACATTATCTCCAATCACTGCCCAGGGGTGAGTTGATGCAGAAATCAGAACACCTCCTTACCCATGGTAAGAAACCTTGTGTTTGGCACGCCGTCCAACATTCAGTGTAGGAGAAACCAGCATTCACCCTGAGGCCCCGCCCATTCTTGAGTGCGACAAAAGCATAACAACGCATTGTGACCCTCAGCATGAGTCCTGTCCTCTAGTAAGTCCTCTCAGTGACTGGACCATTAGTTGTCATAATGAGCTTGATATGTCCCTACGCCCCAATTTTTAACCAGATTTCTGAATATCCAGTCACCACCCCCCCAGGGCTCTACTCTGGAATCCCTCATTTGGTGGGACACCTGAGGTTAAATAGAAAACAACATCAAAAAAAAAAAAAAAAACGGACTTCTTCCATCCCACAGAGTGACCCCAAACGCTTTGGACTGGTCCAAACCACCAGGGAGTAAGACTCGTCCATTTCCCATGAAGTCACCCAGAAATTTCACGACCATGAGTGACACGATATCCAGAGACAAAAACTTGAGCAAGAGCCTCACACTCGCCCTTTTCTCAAATCCCGAAAAGTTCTCCTCATGGTCTGTAGTTTAAGTCCTGCCATACCTATGACCTGAAACATAAGCCAAGTTTGTTGTTTCAGACAACTGTCCAAACAGCCCTGGCCTACACAACCTACAGGCTCAGGCCACAGGAGCCAAACCTGAGGACTGTACTTGCCCTCTCCAAGGGAATTGTGTGTGCCCATTCCAATGGCCACATCCCTTCTAATAGGATAAATCTCCAAAGTCCCTGATCCATCACAATAGTGGTGGCTTCCCAGGTAAAACAGGGGCAATCTGAGCCCATCTGAGCACCTACCTGTACTCAGACCCATAGACAGATGTCCCCAGAGGTAAAAAGGAAAGAACAGGCACCTAGGCACTAATCATATACATTGCTTTGGTTTCCAGGCATCTCTCCTCAGAGGCCTGGATTTCAAAACCAGCATATGGCTGTTTCTTGACTCACCCATCAGAAAACATCTCATCTACCCATGGGAAACTTGCACGTTGGAGCTGTGTCAAAGCCTCTGTTTAGGAGAACCCTCAGGACCCCAGTGCCACCACTTCATTCCAAGGTCTCCATCGACACAAAAGCACATTAGGACCCATCCATAGGAGAGTCCATTTCAACTCAGCCTCCTCGGTTGCTCCCCCAGATCCAGCAGATCTAATTTGTCTTGTGTCTAGGAGACAATTGGAATGCGAAGTGGGCTACCCAGCCATGCATCCTTAGAACCCTGCTCAGAATCATTGGCCTGGAGCCAAACAACAGGTCTCAATTGTCCTGCAGAAGACACTTTGCAGTTTGGAGCTTCTCACAAATCTCATCGTGGGAAAACCCCCATAGCCTCGTGATGCCCCCACTTCGTTAATGGGCCATCAGGGACAGGAACACCAACTTGAGCGATCGTCTGATCCTCGCCCTGACTTCAGATGCACGAGATCTCGATTCAGGTCTGTAGATTGTGCCATCGCTGATACAAAATCCAGAGACAAAAACCTGAGCAAGCACCTCAGACTCGCACTTTCTTCATATCCTGAAGAGTTCTTCTCATGGTTTGTAGATCGGGCCTGCCATACCTACGTCCCCAAACCTAAGCTGAGTTTGTGTTTTCAGACTTCTGTCCTCAAAGTCCTGGGCCACACACCCTCCAGGCTGGGGCCCCTGGAGCCACATATTAGGACTGTGCCTACCAATCCATGAGAATTCTGCCCATTCCATTGTCCAAAATCGTACAAATTAGGAGAAACCTCCAAAGTCCCTGAGGCCATCCCAATAGTGTAGGTCGCCCGGAACAAACAAGGGCTGTCTGACACCAGCTGATAATCTACCTCCACTCATACCATAAATGGATGTCCCCATAGGAGAAGATTGAACCAGACAGGACCCTAGGCCATAATAGGATCCATTGCCCTGGTTTAGAGGCATGTCTCCTCAAAAGCCTGATTCAAATACGAGCATAGGGGTTTTGCTGAGGCACCCAGCAGAACTCATCTCGTCTCCACAAGGAAACCTGTGCATGGGAGCCATGTCCAAAAAATAGGAGAGTACTTCAGTGTCCCGGTGCCACCGCCCCATTCCAAGGAACTCATGGACACAAAAACACATTAGGACCCATCCTCAGGAAAGTCCATTTCAAATCAGCCACCACGGTTGCTCCCGCAGAGCCGTCAGATCTAACCTGTCTTGTGTCTAGGAGACAATTGGATTGCGAGGTGGGCTACCCAGCCATAGATCCTTAGAACCCTGCGCAGAATCATTGGCCTGGAGCCAAACAACAGGTCTCAATTGTCCTGCAGAAGACACTTTGCAGTTTGGAGCTTCTCACAATCCCATCGTGGGAAAACCCCCATGGCCTCGTGATGCCCCCCCTTCGTGAAGGTGCCATCAGGGACAGAAACACCAACTTGAGCGATCGTCTGATCCTCGCCCTGACTTCAGATGCACGAGATCTCGATTCAGGTCTGTAGATTGTGCCATCGCTGATACAAAATCCAGAGACAAAAACCTGAGCAAGCACCTCAGACTCGCACTTTCTTCATATCCTGAAGAGTTCTTCTCATGGTTTGTAGATCGGGCCTGCCATACCTACGTCCCCAAACCTAAGCTGAGTTTGTGTTTTCAGACTTCTGTCCTCAAAGTCCAGGGACACACACCCTCCAGGCTGGGGCCCCTGGAGCCACACATTAGGACTGTGCCTACCAATCCATGGGAATTCTGCCCATTCCATTGTCCAAAATCGTACAAATTAGGAGAAACCTCCAAAGTACCTGAGGCCTTTCCAATCGTGTAGGTTGCCCGGAACAAACAAGGGCTGTCTGACACCAGCTGATAATCTACCACCACTCATACCATAAATGGAAGTCCCCAGAGGAGAAGATTGAACCAGACAGGACCCTAGGCCATAATAGGATCCATTGCCTTGGTTTACAGGCATGTCTCCTCAAAAGCCTGATTCAAATACGAGCATAGGGGTTTTGCTGAGGCACCCAGCAGAACTCATCTCGTCTCCACAAGGAAACCTATGCATGGGAGCAATGTCCAAAGCATAGGAGAGTACTTCAAGGTCCCGGTGCCACCGCCCCATTCCAAGGCCCTCATGGACACAAAAACACATTACGACCCATCCTCAGGAAAGTCCATTTCAACTCAGCCACCCCGGTTGCTCCCGCAGAGCCGTCATATCTAAACTGTCTTGTTACTAGGAGACAATTGGAATGCGAGGTGGGCTTCCCAGGCATCCATCCTCGAACGGTGCTCTGGAGTCATTCCATATGGGATGTCCTGGAGCTGTCCAAAAGGTCTCAATTGTCCCGCTAAAGGAATCCTTGAAGGCGGCATCCCAGAACTCCCAACGTGGGAAAAACTCAATGGCCTCGGGATTCCGCTTCCTTCATGAAGCGGCCTTCATGCACGGAAACTCCAACCTGAGCCAACGTGTGATCCTCGCCCTGACTTCAGATGCATGCGTATAGTTTCAGATCTGCAGGGGGTACCTGCCGTGCCCTCGCCCTGAAACTCAAGTCTAGCTTGTCTTCTCAGACTTCCGTCCTCACACTCCTGGCACGGAAGCCCTCATGTTGGCAAAACCGGACTGACAATGCAGCACTCTGCCTGCCCTCTAGAAAAAAATTATTGCCTCATGAGCTGCCCAGGCACCTTCAATGAGGATAAACCTCCACAGCACTCGACTTCACGCAAATGATATAGTCTAAACTGGGCACTAATGACTTTCGGACACTACCTGAACCCGGACCTCCTGACCAACACCCAGAAAACAGACCGCACACTGAGCACATAAGACCCACCATGGCCTTAGGTCATCATCTCTTCCCTACCTCAGTTTTCAGGCCTCAGAACCGAGACATTATCTCCAATCACTGCCCAGGGGTGAGTGTGATGCAGAAATCAGAACACCTCCTTACCCACGGTAAGAAAGCTTGTGGTTGGCACGTCGTCCAACGTTCAGTGTAGGAGAAACCAGCATTCACCCTGAGGCCCCGCCCATTCTTGAGTGGGACAAGGGCATAAACACGCATTGTGACCCTCAGCATGAGTCCTGTCCTCTAGTAAGTCCTCTCAGTGACTGGACCATTAGATGTCATAATAGGCTTGATATGACCCTAGGCCCAATTATTAACCAGATTTCTGATTGTCCAGTCACCCCCCCCAGGGCTCTACTCTGGAAACTCTCATTTGGTGGGACACCTGAGGTTAAAAAAAAAACAACATCAAAAAAAAAAAAAACGGACTTCTTCCTTCCCACAGAGTGACCCCAAACTCTTTGGACTGGTCCAAACCACCAGAGAGTAAGACTCGTCCATTTCCCATGAAGTCACCCAGAAATTTCACGACCATGAGTGACACGATATCCAGAGACAAAAACTTGAGCAAGAGCCTCACACTCGCCCTTTTCTCATATCCCGAAAAGTTCTCCTCATGGTCTGTAGATAAGTCCTGCCATACATGACCTGAAACATAAGCCAAGTTTGTGTTTTCAGACAACTGTCCAAACAGCCCTGGCCTACACAACCTAAAGGCTCAGGCCCCTGGAGCGAAACCTGAGGACTGTACTTGCCCTCTCCAAGGGAATTGTGTGTGCCCATTCCAATGGCCACATCCCTTCTAATAGGATAAACCTCTAAAGTCCCTGATCCATCTCATTAGTGGTGGCTTCCCAGGTAAAACAGGGGCAATCTGAGCCCATCTGAGCACCTACCTGTACTCAGACCCATAGACAGATGTCCCCAGAGGTAAAAAGGAAAGAACAGGCACCTAGGCACTAATCATATACATTGCTTTGGTTTCCAGGCATCTCTCCTCAGAGGCCTGGATTTCAAAACCAGCATATGGCTGTTTCTTGACTCACCCATCAGAAAACATCTCATCTACCCATGGGAAACTTGCACGTTGGAGCTGTGTCAAAGCCTCTGTTTAGGAGAACCCTCAGGACCCCAGTGCCACCACTTCATTCCAAGGTCTCCATCGACACAAAAGCACATTAGGACCCATCCATAGGAGAGTCCATTTCAACTCAGCCTCCTCGGTTGCTCCCCCAGATCCAGCAGATCTAATTTGTCTTGTGTCTAGGAGACAATTGGAATGCGAAGTGGGCTACCCAGCCATGCATCCTTAGAACCCTGCTCAGAATCATTGGCCTGGAGCCAAACAACAGGTCTCAATTGTCCTGCAGAAGACACTTTGCAGTTTGGAGCTTCTCACAAATCTCATCGTGGGAAAACCCCCATAGCCTCGTGATGCCCCCACTTCGTTAATGGGCCATCAGGGACAGGAACACCAACTTGAGCGATCGTCTGATCCTCGCCCTGACTTCAGATGCACGAGATCTCGATTCAGGTCTGTAGATTGTGCCATCGCTGATACAAAATCCAGAGACAAAAACCTGAGCAAGCACCTCAGACTCGCACTTTCTTCATATCCTGAAGAGTTCTTCTCATGGTTTGTAGATCGGGCCTGCCATACCTACGTCCCCAAACCTAAGCTGAGTTTGTGTTTTCAGACTTCTGTCCTCAAAGTCCTGGGCCACACACCCTCCAGGCTGGGGCCCCTGGAGCCACATATTAGGACTGTGCCTACCAATCCATGAGAATTCTGCCCATTCCATTGTCCAAAATCGTACAAATTAGGAGAAACCTCCAAAGTCCCTGAGGCCATCCCAATAGTGTAGGTCGCCCGGAACAAACAAGGGCTGTCTGACACCAGCTGATAATCTACCTCCACTCATACCATAAATGGATGTCCCCATAGGAGAAGATTGAACCAGACAGGACCCTAGGCCATAATAGGATCCATTGCCCTGGTTTAGAGGCATGTCTCCTCAAAAGCCTGATTCAAATACGAGCATAGGGGTTTTGCTGAGGCACCCAGCAGAACTCATCTCGTCTCCACAAGGAAACCTGTGCATGGGAGCCATGTCCAAAAAATAGGAGAGTACTTCAGTGTCCCGGTGCCACCGCCCCATTCCAAGGAACTCATGGACACAGAAACACATTAGGACCCATCCTCAGGAAAGTCCATTTCAAATCAGCCACCACGGTTGCTCCCGCAGAGCCGTCAGATCTAACCTGTCTTGTGTCTAGGAGACAATTGGATTGCGAGGTGGGCTACCCAGCCATAGATCCTTAGAACCCTGCGCAGAATCATTGGCCTGGAGCCAAACAACAGGTCTCAATTGTCCTGCAGAAGACACTTTGCAGTTTGGAGCTTCTCACAATCCCATCGTGGGAAAACCCCCATGGCCTCGTGATGCCCCCCCTTCGTGAAGGTGCCATCAGGGACAGAAACACCAACTTGAGCGATCGTCTGATCCTCGCCCTGACTTCAGATGCACGAGATCTCGATTCAGGTCTGTAGATTGTGCCATCGCTGATACAAAATCCAGAGACAAAAACCTGAGCAAGCACCTCAGACTCGCACTTTCTTCATATCCTGAAGAGTTCTTCTCATGGTTTGTAGATCGGGCCTGCCACACCTACGTCCCCAAACCTAAGCTGAGTTTGTGTTTTCAGACTTCTGTCCTCAAAGTCCAGGGACACACACCCTCCAGGCTGGGGCCCCTGGAGCCACACATTAGGGCTGTGCCTACCAATCCATGGGAATTCTGCCCATTCCATTGTCCAAAATCGTACAAATTAGGAGAAACCTCCAAAGTACCTGAGGCCTTTCCAATCGTGTAGGTTGCCCGGAACAAACAAGGGCTGTCTGACACCAGCTGATAATCTACCACCACTCATACCATAAATGGAAGTCCGCAGAGGAGAAGATTGAACCAGACAGGACCCTAGGCCATAATAGGATCCATCGCCTTGGTTTACAGGCATGTCTCCTCAAAAGCCTGATTCAAATACGAGCATAGGGGTTTTGCTGAGGCACCCAGCAGAAGTGATCTCGTCTCCACAAGGAAACCTGTGCATGGGAGCCATGTCCAAAGCATAGGAGAGTACTTCAGGGTCCCGGTGCCACCGCCCCATTCCAAGGCCCTCATGGACACAAAAACACATTAGGACCCATCCTCAGGAAAGTCCATTTCAACTCAGCCACACCGGTTGCTCCCGCTGAGCCATCAGATCTAAACTGCCTTGTTGCTAGGAGACAATTGGAATGCAACTCGGGCTTCCAAGGCATCCATCCTCGAACAGTGCTCTGGAGTCATTCCATATGGGATGTCCTGGAGCTGTCCAACAGGTCTCTATTGTCCCGCAGAAGGAATCCTTGAAGGGGGCATCCCACAACTCCCAACGTGGGAAAACCTCAATGGCCTCGAGATTCCACTCCCTTCATGAAGCGGCCGTCATGCATGGAAACTCCAACCTGAGCCAATGTCTGATCCTCGCCCTGACTTCAGATGCATTAGTATTGTTTCAGATCTGCAGGGGGTACGTTCCGTGCCCTCGCCCTGAAACCCAAGTGTTGCTTGTCTTCTCAGACTTCCGTCCTCACACTCCTGGCCCCGAAGCCCTCAAGTTTGGCAATACCGGACCCACAATGCAGCACTCTGCCTTCCCTCTAGAAAAAAATTATTGCCTCATGAGCTGCCCAGGCACCTTCAATGAGGATAAACCTCCACAGCACTCGACTTCACCCAAATGATATAGTCTAACCTGGGCACTAATGCACTGTCGGACACAACCTGAGCCCGGACCTCCTGACCAACACCCGGAAAGCAGTCCGCACACTGAGCATATAAGACCACCTTGTCCTTAGGTCATCCTCTCTTCCCTACCTCAGTTTTCAGGCCTCAGAACCGAGACATTATCTCCAATCACTGCCCAGGGGTGAGTTGATGCAGAAATCAGAACACCTCCTTACCCATGGTAAGAAACCTTGTGTTTGGCACGCCGTCCAACATTCAGTGTAGGAGAAACCAGCATTCACCCTGAGGCCCCGCCCATTATTGAGTGCGACAAAAGCATAACAACGCATTGTGACCCTCAGCATGAGTCCTGTCCTCTAGTAAGTCCTCTCAGTGACTGGACCATTAGTTGTCATAATGGGCTTGATTTGTCCCTACGCCCCAATTTTTAACCAGATTTCTGAATATCCAGTCACCACCCCCCCAGGGCTCTACTCTGGAATCCCTCATTTGGTGGGACACCTGAGGTTAAATAGAAAACAACATCAAAAAAAAAAAACGGACTTCTTCCATCCCAAAGAGTGACCCCAAACGCTTTGGACTGGTCCAAACCACCAGGGAGTAAGACTCGTCCATTTCCCATGACGTCACCCAGATATTTCACGACCATGAGTGACACGATATCCAGAGACAAAAACTTGAGCAAGAGCCTCACACTCGCCCTTTTCTCAAATCCCGAAAAGTTCTCCTCATGGTCTGTAGTTTAAGTCCTGCCATACCTATGACCTGAAACATAAGCCAAGTTTGTTGTCTCAGCCAACTGTCCAAACAGCCCTGGCCTACACAACCTACAGGCTCAGGCCACAGGAGCCAAACCTGAGGACTGTACTTGCCCTCTCCAAGGGAATTGTGTGTGCCCATTCCAATGGCCACATCCCTTCTAATAGGATAAATCTCCAAAGTCCCTGATCCATCTCATTAGTGGTGGCTTCCCAGGTAAAACAGGGGCAATCTGAGCCCATCTGAGCACCTACCTGTACTCAGACCCATAGACAGATGTCCCCAGAGGTAAAAAGGAAAGAACAGGCCCCTAGGCACTAATCATATCCATTGCTTTGGTTTCCAGGCATCTCTCCTCAGAGGCCTGGATTTCAAAACCAGCATATAGATCTTTCTTGAGTCACCCATCAGAAAACATCTCATCTACCCTTGGGAAATTTGCACGTTGGAGCTGTGTCAAAGCCTCTGTTTAGAAGAACCCTTCAGGGCCCCAGTGCCCCCGCTTCATTCCAAGGTCTCCATAGACACAAAAGCACATTACGACCCATCTAAAGGAGAGTCCATTTCAACTCAGCCTCCTCGGTTGCTCCCCCAGATCCAGCAGATAACCTGTCTTGTTTCTAGGAGACAATAGGAATGCGAGGTGGGCTACCCAGCCATGCATCCTTAGAACCCTGCTCAGAATCATTGGCCCGGAGGGAAAAAAAAAGGACTCAGATGTCCTCGGAAGACACTTTGCAGTTTGGAGCTTCTCACAATCCCATCGTGGGAAAACCCCCATGGCCTCGTGATGCCGCCCCTTCGTGAAGGGGCCGTCAGGGACAGAAACACCAAATTCAGCGATCGTCTGATCCTCGCCCTGACTTCAGATGCACGAGATCTCGATTCAGGTCTGTAGATTGTGCCGTCGCTGATACAAAATCCAGAGACAAAAACCTGAGCAAGCGCCTCAGACTCGCACTTTCTTCATATCCTGAGGAGTTCTTTTCAAGGTTTGTAGCTCAGGCCTGCCATACCTACGTCCCCAAACCTAAGCTGAGTTTTTGTTTTCAGACTTTGTCCTCAAAGTCCTGGGCCACACACCCTCCAGGCTGGGGCCCCTGGAGCCACACATTAGGACTGTGCCTAACAATCCATGGGAATTCTGCCCATTCCATTGTCCAAAATCGTACAAATTAGGAGAAACCTCCAAAGTCCCTGAGGCCATCCCAATAGTGTAGGTCGCCCGGAACAAACAAGGGCTGTCTGACACCAGCTGATAATCGACCTCCACTCATACCATAAATGGATGTCCCCAAGGAAAAGATTGAACCAGACAGGACCCTAGGCCATAATAGGATCCATTGCCTTGTTTTACAGACATGTCTCCTCAAAAGCCTGATTCCAATACGAGCATAGGGGTTTTGCTGAGGCACCCAGCAGAACTCATCTCGTCTCCACAAGGAAACCTATGCATGGGAGCAATGTCCAAAGCATAGGAGAGTACTTCAAGGTCCCGGTGCCACCGCCCCATTCCAAGGCCCTCATGGACACAAAAACACATTACGACCCATCCTCAGGAAAGTCCATTTCAACTCAGCCACCCCGGTTGCTCCCGCAGAGCCGTCATATCTAAACTGTCTTGTTACTAGGAGACAATTGGAATGCGAGGTGGGCTTCCCAGGCATCCATCCTCGAACGGTGCTCTCGAGTCATTCCATATGGGATGTCCTGGAGCTGTCCAAAAGGTCTCAATTGTCCCGCTAAAGGAATCCTTGAAGGGGGCATCCCAGAACTCCCAACGTGGGAAAAACTCAATGGCCTCGAGATTCCGCTTCCTTCATGAAGCGGCCTTCATGCACGGAAACTCCAACCTGAGCCAACGTCTGTCTGATCCTCGCCCTGACTTCAGATGCATGCGTATTGTTTCAGATCTGCAGGGGGTACCTGCCGTGCCCTCGCCCTGAAACTTAAGTCTAGCTTGTCTTCTCAGACTTCCGTCCTCACACTCCTGGCACGGAAGCCCTCATGTTGGCAATTCCGGACTGACAATGCAGCACTCTGCCTGCCCTCTTGAAAAAAATTATTGCCTCATGAGCTGCCCAGGCACCTTCAATGAGGATAAACCTTTACAGCACTCGACTTCACCCAAATGATATAGTCTAACCTGGGCACTAATGCACTGTCGGACACTACCTGAACCCGGACCTCCTGACCAACACCCAGAAAACAGACCGCACACTGAGCACATATACCCGCCATGGCCTTAGGTCATCATCTCTTCCCTACCTCAGTTTTCAGGCCTCAGAACCGAGGCCTGCCCAGGGGTGAGTGTGATGCAGAAATCAGAACACCTCCTTACCCATTGTAAGAAACCTTGTGGCACGTCGTCCAACGTTCAGTGTGTAGGAGAGACCAGCATTCACCCTGAGGCCCCGCTCATTCTTGAGTGCGACTAGGGCATAAACACGCATTGTGACCCTCAGCATGAGTCCTGTCCTCTAGTAAGTCCTCTCAGTGACTGGACCATTAGATGTCATAATGGGCTTGATATGTCCCAGGGCCCAATTTTTAACCATATTTCTGATTGTCCAGTCACCCCCCCCCCAGGGCTCTACTCTGGAATCCCTCATTTGGTGAGACACCTGAGGTTAAAGAGAAAACAACATCAAAAAAAAAAAAACGGACTTATTCCATCCCACAGAGTGACCCCAAACGCTTTGGACTGGGCCAAACCACGAGGGAGTAAGACTCGTCCATTTCCCATGAAGTCACCCAGAAATTTCACGACCATGAGTGACACGATATCCAGAGACAAAAACTTGAGCAAGAGCCTCAAACTCGCGATTCTCTCAAATCTCGAAAAGTTCTCCTCATGGTCTGTAGATAAGTCCTGCCTTACATATGACCTGAAACATAAGCCAGTTTGTGTTTTCAGACAACTGTCCAAACAGCCCTGGCCTACACAACCTACAGGCTCAGGCCCCTGGAGCCAAACCTGAGGACTGTACTTGCCCACTCCAAGGGAATTGTGTGTACCCATTCCAATGGCCACATCCCTTCTAATAGGATAAACCTCCAAAGTCCCTGATCCATCTCATTAGTGGTGGCTTCCCAGGTAAAACAGGGGGCAATCTGAGCCCATCTGAGTACCTACCTGTACTCAGACCCATGGACAGATGTCCCCAGAGGTAAAAAGGAAAGAACAGGCCCCTAGGCACTAATCATAACCATTGCTTTGGTTTCCAGGCATCTCTCCTCAGAGGCCTGGATTTCAAAACCAGCATATGGCTGTTTCTTGACTCACCCATCAGAAAACAACTCATCTACATTGGGAAACTTGCACGTTGGAGCTGTGTCAAAGCCTCTGTTCAGGAGAACCCTTCAGGGCCCCAGTGCCACTGCTTCATTCCAAGGTCTCCATCGACACAAAAGCACATTAGGACCCATCCATAGGAGAGTCCATTTCAACCCAGCCTCCTCGTTTGCTCCCCCAGATCCAGCAAATCTAACGTGTCTTGTTTCTAGGAGACAATTGGAATGCGAGGTGGGCTACCCAGCCATGCATCCTTAGAACCCTGCTCAAATCATTGGCCTGGAGCCAAACAACAGGTCTCAATTGTCCTTCAGAAGACACTTTGCAGTTTGGAGCTTCTCACAAATTTCATCGTGGGAAAACCCCCATGGCCTCGTGATGCCGCCCCTTCGTGAAGGGGCCATCAGGGACAGAAAGACCAAATTCAGCGATCGTCTGATCCTCGCCCTGACTTAGGATGCACAAGATCTCGATTCAGGTTTGTAGATTGTGCCATCGCTGATACAAAATACAGAGACAAAACCTGAGCACGTGCCTCAGACTCGCACTTTCTTCATATCCTGAAGTGTTCTTCTCATGGTTTGTAGATCGAGCCTGCCATACCTACGTCCCCTAACCTAAGCTGAGTTTGTGTTTTCCGACTTCTGTCCTCAAAGTCCAGGGCCACAAACCCTCCAGACTGGTGCCCCTGGAGCCACACATTAGGACTGTGCCTAACAATCCATGGGAATTCTGCCCATTCCATTGTCCAAAATCGTACAAATTAGGAGAAACCTCCAAAGTCCCTGAGGCCATCCTAATAGTGTAGGACGCCTTGAACAAACAAGGGCTGTCTGACACCAACATATCTACCTCCACTCATATCATAAATGGATGTCCCCAAGGAGAAGATTGAACCAGACAGGACCCTAGGCCATAATAGGATCCATTGCCCTGGTTTAGAGGCATGTCTCCTCAAAAGCCTGATTCAAATACGAGCATAGGGGTTTTGCTGAGGCACCCAGCAGAACTCATCTCGTCTCCTCAAGGAAACCTGTGCATGGGAGCCATGTCAAAAGCATAGGAGAGTACTTCAGGGTCCCGGTGCCACCGCCCCATTCCAAGGCCCTCATGGACACAAAAACACACTAGGGCCCATCCTCAGGAAAGTCCATTTCAACTCAGCCACCCCGGTTGCTCCCGCAGAGCCATCAGATCTAAACTGTCTTGTTGCTAGGAGACAATTGGAATGCGATGCGGGCTTCCCAGGCATCCAACTCGAACGGTGCTCTGGAGTCATTCCATATCGGATGTCCCGGAGCTGTCCAACACGTCTCAATTGTCCCGCAGAAGGAATCCTTGAAGGGGGCATCCCACAACTCCCAACGTGGGAAAACCTCAATGGCCTCGAGTTTCCGCTCCCTTCATGAAGCGGCCGTCATGCACGGAAACTCCAACGTGAGCCAATGTCTGATCCTCGCCCTGAATTCAGATGCATGAGTACAGGTTCAGATCTGCAGGGGGTACCTGCCGTGTCCTCGCCCTGAAACCCAAGTCTAGCTTGTCTTCTCAGACTTCCGTCCTCACACTCCTGGCCCCGAAGCCTTCAAGTTTGGCAATTCCGGACCCACAATGCAGCACTCTGCCTGCCCTCTAGAAAAAAATTATTGCCTCATGAGCTGCCCAGGCACCTTCAATGAGGATAAACCTCCACAGCACTCTACTTCACCCAAATTATATAGTCTAACCTGAGCACTAATGCACTGTCGGACAAAACCTGAGCCCGGACCTCCTGATCAACACCCGGAAATCAGACCGCACACTGAGCACATAAGACCCACCATGGCCTTAGGTCATCATCTCTTCGCTACCTCAGTTTTCAGGCTTCAGAACCTAGACCTTATCTCCAATCACTGCCCACGGGTGACTGTGATGCAGAAATCAGAACTCTTCCTGACCCATGGCAAGAAACCTTGTGGTTGGCACGTCGTCCAACGTTCAGTGTAGGAGAAACCAGCATTCACTCTGAGGCCCCGCCCATTCTTGAGTGTGACAAGGGTATAAACACGCATTGTGACCCTCAGCATGGGTCCTTTCTTCTAGTAAGTCCTCTCAGTGACTGGACCATTAGTTGTCATAATGGGTTTGGTATGACACTAGGCCCCAATTTTTAACCAGATTTCTGATTGTCCAGTCACCCCCGCCTAGGGCTTTACTCTGGAATCCCTCATTTGGTGGGACACCTGAGGTTAAAAACAAAACAACATCAAAAAAAAAAAAAAACGGACTTCTTCCATTAAACAGAGTGACGCCAAACGCTTTGGACTGGGCCAAACCACCAGGGAGTAAGACTCGTCCATTTCCCATGAAGTCACCCAGAAATTTCACGACCATGAGTGACATGATATCCAGAGACAAAAACTTGAGCAAGAGCCTCACACTCGCCCTTTTCTCAAATCCCAAAAAGTTCTCCTCATGGTCTGTAGATAAGTCCTACCATACCTATGACCTGAAACATAAGCCAAGTTTGTGTTTTCAGACAACTGTCCAAACAGCCCTGGCCTACTCAACCTACAGGCTCAGGCCCCTGGAGGCAAACCTGAGGACTGTACTTGCCCTCTCCAAGGGAATTGTGTGTGCCCATTCCAATGGCCACATCCCTTCTGATAGGATAAACATCCAAATTCCCTGATCCATCTCATTATTGGTGGCTTCCCAGGTAAAACAGGGGCAATCTGATCCCTTCTGAGCACCTACCTGTACTCAGACCCATAGACAGATGTCCCCAGAGGTAAAAAGGAAAGAACAGGCCCCTAGGCACTAATCATATCCATTGCTTTGGTTTCCAGGCATCTCTCCTCAGAGGCCTGGATTTCAAAACCAGCATATGGCTGTTTCTTGACTCACCCATCAGAAAATATCTCATCTAAACATGGGAAACTTGCACGTTGGAGCTGTGTCAAAGCCTCTGTTTAGGAGAACCCTTCAGGGCCCCAGAGCCATGGCTTCATTCCAAGGTCTCCATAGAAACAAAAGCACATTAGGACCCATCCATAGGGGAGTCCATTTCAACTCAGCCTCCTCGGTTGCTCCCCCAGATCCAGCAGATCTAACCTATCTTGTTTCTAGGAGACAACTGGAATGTGAGGTGGGATACCCAGCCATTCATTCTTAGAACCCTGCTCAGAATCATTGGCCTGGAGCCAAACAACAGGTCTCAATTGTCCTGCAGAAGACACTTTGCAGTTTGGAGCTTCTCACAAATCCCATCGTGGGAAAATCCCCATGGCCTCGTGATGCCGCCCCTTCGTGAAGGGCCCATCAGGGACAGAAACACCAACTTGAGCGTTCGTCTGATCCTCGCCCTGACTT
The DNA here is from genome assembly GCF_964662115.1 of Mustela nivalis. Lineage (NCBI taxonomy): Eukaryota > Metazoa > Chordata > Mammalia > Carnivora > Mustelidae > Mustela > Mustela nivalis. The sequence continues at coordinate 1,123,124 of NW_028136405.1, read as the reverse complement.
CAGATGCACCTGATCTCGATTCAGGTCTGTAGATTGTGCCATCGCTGATACAAAATCCAGAGACACAAACCTGAGCAAACACCTCAGACTCGCACTTTCTTCATATCCTGAAGAGTTCTTCTCATGGTTTGTAGATCGGGCCTGCCATACCTATGTCCCCAAAACTAGGCTGAGTTTGTGTTTTCAGACTTCTGTCCTCAAAGTCCTGGGCCACACATCCTCTAGGCTGGGGCCCCTGGAGCCACACATTAGGACTGTGCCTACCAATCCATGGGAATTCTGCCCATTCCATTGTCCAAAATCGTACAAATTAGGAGAAACCTCCAAAGACCCAGAGGCCATCCCAATAGCGTAGGTCGCCCGGAACTAACAAGGGCTGTCTGACACCAGCTGATAACCTACCTCCACTCATACCATAAATGGATGTCCCCAGAGGAGAAGATTGAACCAGACAGGACACTAGGCCATAATAGGATCCATTGCCTTGTTTTACAGGCATGTCTCCTCAAAAGCCTGATTCCAATACGAGCATAGGGGTTTTGCTGAGGCACCCAGCAGAACTCATCTCGTCTCCACAAGGAAACCTATGCATGGGAGCCATGTCCACAGCATAGGAGAGTACTTCAGGGTCCCGGTGCCACCGCCCCATTCCAGGGCCATCATGGACACAAAAACACATTAGGACCCATCCTCAGGAAAGTCCATTTCAACTCAGCCACCCCGGTTGCTCGGCAGAGCCATCAGATCTAAACTGTCTTGTTGCTAGGAGACAATTGGAATGCGAGGCGGGCTTCCCAGGCATCCAACTCGAACGGTGCTCTGGAGTCATTCCATATCGGATGTCCCGGAGCTGTCCAACAGGCCTCAATTGTCCCACAGAAGGAATCCTTGAAGGTGGCATCCCACAACTCCCAACGTGGGAAAACCTCAATGGCCTCGAGATTCCGCTCCCTTCATGAAGCGGCCATCATGCGCGGAAACTCCAACCTGAGCCAACATCTGATCCTCGCCCTGACTTCAGATGCATGAGTATTGGTTCAGATCTGCAGGGGGTACCTGCCGTGCCCTAGCCCTGAAACCAAGTCTAGCTAGTCTTCTCAGACTGCCGTCCTCACAATCCTGGCCCCGATGCCTTCAAGTTTGGCAATTCCGGACCCACAATGCAGCACTCTGCCTGCCCTCTAGAAAAAATATATTGCCTCATGAGCTGCCCAGGCACCTTCAATGAGGATAAACCTCCACAGCACTCGACTTCACCCAAACTATATAGTCTAACCTGTGAACTAATGCACTGTCGGACACAACCTGAGCCCGGACCTCCCGACCAACTCCCAGAAAGCAGACCGCAAACTGAGCACATAAGACCCGCCAAGGCCGTAGGTCATCATCTCTTCCCTACCTCAGTTTTCAGGCCTCAGAAACGAGACATTATCTCCAATCACTGCCCAGGGGTGAGTGTGATGCAGAAATCAGAACACCTCCTTACCCATGGTAAGAAACCTTGTGTTTGGCACGTCGTCGAACGTTCAGTGTAGAAGAAACCAGCATTCACCCTGAGGCCCCGCCCATTCTTGAGTGCGACAAGGGCATAAACACGCATTGTGACCCTCAGCATGAGTCCTGTCCTCTAGTAAGTCCTCTCAGTGACTGGACCATTAGATGTCATAATGGGCTTGATATGTCCCTAGGTCCCAATTTTTAACCAGATTTCTGATTGTCCAGTCAACCCCCCCCCAGGGCTCTACTCTGGAATCCCTCATTTGGTGGGACACCTGAGGTTAAAAAGAAAACAACATCAAAAAAAAAAATAAACGGACTTCTTCTATCCCACAGAGTGACCCCAAACGCTTTGGACTGGGCCAAACCACCAGGGAGTAAGACTCGTCCATTTCGCATGAAGTCACCCAAAAATTTCACGACCATGAGTGACAAGATATCCAGAGACAAAAACTTGAGCAAGAGCCTCACACTCGCCCTTTGCTCAAATCCCGAAATGTTCTCCTCATGGTCTGTATATAAGTCCTGCCATACCTATGACCTGAAACATAAGCCAAGTTTGTGTTTTCAGACAACTGTCCAAACAGTCCTGGCCTACACAACCTACAGTCTCAGGCCCCTGGAGCCAAACCTGAGTACTGTACTTGCCCTCTCCAAGGGAATTGTGTGTGCCCATTCCAATGGCCACATTCCTTCTAATAGGATAAACCTCCAAAGTCCCTGATCCATCTCATTAGTGGTGGCTTCCCAGGTAAAACAGGGGCAATCTGAGCCCATCTGAGCACCTACCTGTACTCAGACCCATAGACAGATGTCCCCAGAGGTAAAAAGTAAAGAACCGGCCCCTAGTGACTAATCATATCCATTGCTTTGGTTTCCAGGCATCTCTCCTCAGAGGCCTGGATTTCAAAACCAGCAATGGCTGTTTCTTGACTCACCCATCAGAAAACATCTTATCTACACATGGGAGACTTGCACGTTGGACTGTTTTCAAAGGCTCTGTTTAGGAGAACCCTTCAGGGCCCCAGTGCCACCGCTCTTTCCAAGGTGTCCATAGACACAAAAACACATTAGGACCCATCCACAGGAGAGTCCATTTCAACTCAGCCTCCTCGGTTTCTCCCCTAGATCCAGCAAAACTAACCTGTCTTGTTGCTAGGAGACAATTGGAATGCGAGGTGGGCTACCCAGCCATCCATTCTTAGAACCCTGCTCAGAATTATTGGCTTGGAGCCAACAACAGGTCTCAATTGTCCTGCAGAAGACACTTTGCAGTTTGGAGCTTCTCACAATTCCCATTGTGGGAAAACCCCCATTGCCTCGTGATGCCCCCCTTTATGAAGGGGCTATCAGGGTCAGAAACTACAACCTGAGCGATCGTCTGATCCTCGCCCTGACTTCAGATGCACGAGATCTCTATTCAGTTCTGTAGATTGTGCCTGCCATGTCCTCACCCAGAAACCGAAGCCTAGCTAGTGTTCTCAGACTTCTGTCCTCAGACTACTGACCCAGAAGCCCTCCATTTGGCAATCCAGAACTACAAAGCAGCACTCTGCCTGCCCTCCAGAAGAAAAACATTGCCCTCTGGGGCTGCCAAGTAACCCCAAGTGAGGATCAGCCTGCGCCTACCTTGGCTGTACCCCAAATACATAGGCTGACCAGGGCACTAATGCCCTTTCTGACACAGCCTGAGCCTAGACCTCCTGGCCGCACCAAGACAGCTGGCCGCACACTGAGCACATCGAGCCGCCAAGGCCTTAGGACGTCATCTCTTTCCACCTCGGTTTTCAGGCTTCAGAACCTAGACCTTATCTCTATTCACTGCCCAGACCTGAACCTAATGCAGAAATCAGAATTCCTTCCCCAGGGCAAGAAACCTTGTGGTTGGCATGTTGTCCAATGTTAAGTTTAGTTGAAACCAGTGTGGCCCATGAGGCCCCGCTTATGCTTGCTTTCCAAGCCCCCATACACACAATCCTCACCAGTGTTTGAGTTTACCAGTCGCCCAGCCCGTACCTGGGGCTCTGCTCTGGAATCCCTTTCTTGGAGAGACACATGAGTCAGAAAACACGACTCCACCCTTACCAGAAAATGACCCCAAACTCTTGGGAGCTGGGACAAATCCCATGAGAGGGATAGTCGTCCATAGTCCCTGAGGCCACCTTTCCAATCCACGGCTATCCCGGACACAACATCCAGAGACAAAAGCCTGAAGGAACGCCTCCCATTCGCCCTTGTTTCAGAGGCCCAGGAGCTCCCTCTCGGGCTGTACATCCGGCCTGCCATACGCTAGGTGCCACTCATGAGCTGAGTTTGTGTTTTCAGACTTTGGTGCCCACAGCCTGGACCCACAAAACCTCCAGGCTAGGGCCACTGGAGACACAGCGAAAGATTGTGCCTGCCCTCTCCAAGGAAATTGTGCCCAATCCATTGACCACAACCCTACAGGTTAGGGAAAAGCTCCAAGGCCCCTGAGGCCATCAATAGTGTACGCCACCCTGGACTAAGAAGGGCTCTCTGACACCAGCGGAGCATCTATCTCCACTTAGACTCTCAAACAGTGTCCCCAGAGACAGAAGGTTGAAATGGACAGGCCCCCAGGCCCTAATCTGAACTTTAGATTTGGTTTCCATGTGTCCGTCCTCAGAGGACTGTTTTCGTAGACCAGCACACGGAGCTTTTCTGAGGCACCAAACCAAACCTCTCTCGTCTTCTCATGGGAAGCATACTTACTAGGGATGTATCAAACCCTTCAGGTAGGAGAGTTCCGCAGGGCCACAGAACAACCAGCACATTCCAAGGTCTCCATGGACTCAAACGCACATTATGACGCATCCTCAGGAGAGGCCATTTCAACTCAGCCCCCTGGGTAGCGTGACCCAGAGGCAGCAGATCAAACATATCTTGTGGCTAATGGCCAATGGGAATGCGAGGCATGCTGTACAGGGATCCATCCTTCGAACCCTGCTCTACAGTCCTTCCGTATCCTATGTCCTGGAGCCATGCAACAGGACTCGAATGTCCCGCGGAAGGAAACCTTGTGGTTGGGGTAACCTCCAAACTCAGCGTGGGAAAACTTTCTTTGCCTCATGAGGCCCCCGCTTCATGAAGGTGCCATCATGGCCAAAAACTCCAGCCTCAGCCAACGACTGATCCTCAGCCTGACTTCAGATGCAGGAGATTTTGATTCAGCCTCTGCAGAGTGGGCCTGTTCTGCCCTTGGCTCCATTCCTCACCCTAGCTTGTGTTTTCAGACTTCTGTCCTCACATTCTGGGCCCACAAACCCACCCTCCTGGAAATTCTGGGGCCACAATGAAGCACTCTGCCTGCCTTCCAGGAGAAAAACATTGTCTATGGTGCTGCCCAGAACCCCAAATGAGGACCAAACAGCTTGGCCATCGGCAACACCCCAATTGCATAGGCTACCTTAAACACTGATGCTCTGTCGCAAATTGCCTGAGCCCAGACCTTCCAACAGACACCAACACAGCTGGCTGCACACCCAGCACATTGGACCAGCCACTGCCTTAGGCCATCATCCATTCCCAACCTGGGTTTTCAGTCATCGGAACCTGGACCTTATCTCCAATTCCTGCACACGGGGGAACCTGATGCACAAGTCAGAACCCCTCCTTCCCCATGGCAAGAAACCTTGCTGCTGGCAGTGAGTCAAACATTCCGTGTAGGAGAAAACGGCATGACCCATGAGGCCACGCCATGCGTGAGGGCCGCCTTGGGCACAAACACACATGGTGACCCTCAGCATGAGTACCTTATTCAAGTAACGCCTCTCAGTGACTGGACCAAGAGCCCGCATATGTGGCTTGCCATGCCATAGGCACCCAGGACTAACTAGATGGTGTGTATTACAGTTGAGGGAAGCCACTGCTGTGCTCTAGAGTCCCTCTCCTGGGGGGTCCCCTGAGGCAGAATACAGTACTCTTTCCTTCCCACAGAATGAACCAAAACACTTGGGAGCTTGGACAATCCCCCGAGAGGAAGGCTCTTCCTCGGCCCCTGAAGCAACCCCTACCCTGAACGGCCACTGTGAACGCAACACCCAGAGACAAATCCTGAGCGACTGCATCCCACTTGCCCTCCTTTGATATCCAGAGGATCTCCCCTCACGGACTGGAGATCAGGCCTGCCATTACCTTGGCCCCTAGCTGAGCCAAGTTTGCTTTTTCAGACATCTGTCCCCACAGCACTGGCAAACACAGCCTCTAGGCTGGGTCCTCTGGAGCCATACCATATGACCGTGCCTGCTCTCTCCTGGAAAACTGTGTCCATTCCTTTGGCCACACAACTCCAGAATATGAGAAACCTCAAGGACATCCCACTACTGGGAGCCTCCCTGGACACACAGGGGCATTCGGACACAAGCTGAGCAGCTACCTCCACGAAGGCATGCACACAGATGTCAACAGAGATAGAAGGTTGAGCCGGCCAGGCCCTTAGGCCCTAATCTCAACTCTTGCTTTGTTTTCCAGGTGTCACTCCTCAGAGGCTTTGGTTCGAAGAACAGGATATGGGGCTTTCCTGAGGCACTGAACAGAACTCCTCTTGACTCCACATGGGAAGCTTCCTTGTTGGAGCCGTGTCAAACACCTCAGGTTGGAGAATCCTGCAGAGTCCCTGAGCCACCTCCACATTCCAAGGTCTCCCAGGCCACCAAGCCACAGTAGGACTCATCTTCAGGAGAGTCCATTTCAACTCTCCCCTCTGGGTAGCTCACCCAGGAGGCCACAGATTGAGCCGGCCTTGTCCTGACTAAAGAGTGGGAATATGAGGTGGCGTTCCCAGGCATCCATGCTTAGACACCTGCTCTCGAGTCTTTCCATATGGGGCCTCCTGGAACCATCCAATAGGACTCGACAGTCGTGCAGAAGGAAACCTTGAGGTTTGGAGTAGTTCACAAATCCCATCGTAGGCAAACCTCCCTGGCCTCATGACGCCCCCACACCCTTCAGGAAGAGGCCATGCTGGATAAAAACTCTAGCCTTAGGCTCGTCTCATAGTTGACATGACCTCAGAGCAGGAGATCTCGATTCAGCCTCTGCAGAGTGGGTCTGCCATGCCTTCGATCCCAAACCTCACGCTAGCTTGTTTTTTCAGACTTCCTTCCTCACACTCCTGGCAAACAAGCCCTCCGGACTAGGAACTCCAGAACCACAACCAGGCCCAGTGTCTACCCAACGGAAGAAAAACGTTTCCTTGTGGGGCTATCCAGAAAACCCAGATGAGGATCAACCTGCTCGGGCCTCAACGGTACCCGAACTGGATAGGCTGCACTGGGCACTCATGCTCTGTCTGACACAGCCTGAAGCCAGACGTCCAGACAGACAAGGAGACAGCTGGCCGCACACCCCGCACTCGGACACGCCATGGTCATATGCCGTCAACTCTTCCTAACCTTGGTTTTCAGATATCTGAACCTAGATATTATATCAATTCTCCATACAGCTGGGTATCGCATGCGAAAAACAGAACTCTTCCTTCCCCATGGCTATAAAGCTTGCTCTTGGCATGGAGTCACACCTTAAGGGTGGGAAAAACCTTCATGGCCCCTGATGCCACGCCCAAACGTGAGTGCTGCTTGGGCACAAATTCAAACAGTGACCCTCAGCATGAGCCCCATGTCAAAGAAAGGCCTGTCAGGGCCTGGACCAAGAGCCCGCATATTGACTTGCCAAGCACCTATGCACCCAATCCTCACCAGTGATTGATTTTACCAGTCGCCCAGCCCATACCTGGGTCTCTGGTCTGGAATCCCTTTCCTGGAGAGACACATGAGCCAGAAAACACGACTCAACCCTTTCAACAAAATGACCCCAAACTCTTGGGACCTGGGACAAATCCCCAGAGAGAGATACTCATCCACAGTCCCTGAGGCCACCCCTCCTATCCACGGCTATCCCGGACACAACATCCAGAGACAAAAGCCTGAAGGAACGCCTCCCACTCGCCCTTGTTTCAGAGGCCCAGGAGCTCCCTCTCGGGCTGTACATCCGGCCTGCCATACCCTAGGCGCCACTCATGAGCTGAGTTTGTATTTTCAGACTTCTGTGTCCACAGCCTGGACCCACACAACCTACAGGCTAGGACTTCTGGTGCCACAGCGAAAGATTGTGCCTGCCCTCTCCAAGGAAAGTGTGCCCAATCCATTGACCACAACCCCACAGGTTAGGGAAAAGCCCCAAGGCCCCTGAGGCCATCAATAGTGTAGGCCACCCTGGACTAAGAGGGGCTCTCTGACACGAGCGGTGCAACTATCTCCACTTAGACTCTCAGATATTGTCCCCAGAGACAGAAGTTTGAAATGGACAGGCCCCCAGGCCCTAATATGAACCTTAGCTTTGGTTTCCATGTGTCCGTCCTCAGAGGACTGTTTTCGTAGACCAGCACTAGGGGCTTTTCTGAGGCACCAAACAAAACCTCTCTTGTCTCCACATGGGGAGCTTTCTTACTGGGGATGTATCAAACCCTTCAGGTAGGAGAGTTCCGCAGGGCCACTGAACAACCAGCACATTACAAGGTCTTCATGGACCCAAACGCACATTATGACCCATCCTCGGGAGAGGCCATTTCAACTCAGCCCACTGGGTAGCGTGCCCCAGAGGCAGGAGATCAAACATATCTTGTCGCTCATGGTCAATGGGAAACCGAGGCATGCTGTACAGGGATCCATTCTTCGAACCCTGCTCTACAGTCCTTCCGTAGGGTATGTCCTGGAGCCATGCAACAGGACACGAATATCCCGCAGAAGAAACCTTGTGGTTTGGGGCAACCTCCAAACTCAGCGTGGGAAAACTTCCTTGACCTCAAAAGGCCCCCGCTTCATGAAGGTGCCATCATGGACACATACTCCAGCCTCAGCCAACGTCTGATCCTCAGCCTGACTTCAGATGCATGAGATATTGGTTCAGATCTGCAGGGGGTACCTGCCGTGCCCTCACCCTGAATCCGAAGTCTAGCTTTTGTTCTCAGACTTCCGTCCTCACTCTCCTGGACCCCAAGCCCTCAAGTTTGGCAATTCCGGACCAACAATGAAGCACTCTGCCTGCCCGCTAGAACAAATATATTGCCTAATGAGCTGCCCAGGCAGCTTAAATGAGGATCAACATACACGGCACTCGAATGTACCAAATTATATAGTCTAACCTGGGCACTAATGCACTGTCTGACACAACCTGAGCCCGGACATCCTGACCAACACCCAGACAGCTGACCGCACACTGAGCACATCAGTCCGGCCATGGCCTTAGGTCATCATCTCTTCCCTACCTCAGTTTTCAGGCTTCGGGGCCGAGTCCTTATCTCCAATCCATGTTAAGGGGTGAGTGTGATGCAGAAATCAGAACTCCTCCTTACCCATGGCAACAAACCTTGCGGTTGGCATGTTGTCCAACGTTCAGTGTAGGAGAAAACAGCATTCACCCTGAGGCCCCGCCCATTCTTGAGTGCGACGAGAGCATAAACACGCATTGTGACCTCAGCTGAGTCCTGTCCTCTAGTAAGTACTCTCAGTGGCTGGATCATTAGATATCATAATGGGCTTGACATTTCCCTAGGCCCCAATTTTTAACCAGATTTCTGGTTGTCCAGTCGCCACTCCCCAGGGCTCTACTCTGGAATCCCTCATTTGGTGGGACATCTGAGGTTGATAAACAAAACAAAACAACAACAACAACAACAACAAAACGGACTTCTTTCATCCCCAGAATGACCCCAAACTCTTTCGACGGGGCCGAAATACCAGAGAGTAAGACTCGTCCCTTTCCCATTGAGTCACCCGGAAATTTCACGACAAAGAGTGACACGATATCCAGAGACAAAAACTTGAGCAAGATCCTCACACTCGCCCTCTTTTCATATCGCGAAGGCTTCTCCTCATGGTCTGTAGATCAGTCCTGCCATACCTATGACCCGAAACATAAGCCGAGTTTGTGTTTTCAGACAACTGACCAAACAGCTCTGGCCTACACACCCTACAGGCTCAGGCCCTTGGAGCCAAACCTGAGGACTGTACTTGCCCTCTACAAGAGAATTGTATGTGCCCATTCCAATGGCCAAAGCCCTACTAAAAGTATAAATCTCCAAAGTCCCTGAGGCCATCTCAATAGTTGTGGCTTCCCAGAACAAACAGGGGTAATCTGAGCCCATCTGAGCACCTACCTGCACTCAGACCCGTAGACTGATGTCCCCAGAGGTAAAAAGGAACGAACAGGCCCCTAGGCACTAATCGGATCCATTGCTTTGGTTTCCAGGCATCTCTCCTCAGAGGCCTGGATTTCAATACCAGCATATGGCTGTTTCTTGACTCACCCATCAGAACAAATCTCATCTACACATGGGAAACATGCACGTTGGAGCTGTGTCAAAGCCTCTGTTTAGGAGAACCTTTCAGGGCGGCAGGGCCACCGCTTCATTACAAGGTCTCCATAGACACAAAAACATATTAGGACACATCCACAGGAGAGTCCATTTCAACTCAGCCTCCTCGGTTGCTCCCCCACATCCAGCAGATCTAACCTGTCTTGTTGCTTGGAGACCATTGGAATGCGTGGTGGGCTACCCAGCCATCCATCCTTAGAACCCTGCTCGGAATCATTGGCCTGGAGCCAACCAACAGGTCTCAATTGTCCTGCAGAAGAATCTTTGCAGTTGGGAGCTTCTCACAACTCCCATCATGGGAAAACACCCATGGCCTCGTGATCCAACCCCCCCTTCAAGAAGGGGCCATCAGGGACAGAAAGTCCAACAGGAGCGATCATCTGACCTTTGCCCTGACTTCAGCTGCACGAGGTCTCGATTGAGGTCTGTAGATTGTGCCTGCCATATCCTCATCCAGAAACCTAGGCCTAGCTTGGGTTCTCAGACTTCCGTCCTCAGACTACTGGCCCACAAGCCCTCCAGTTTGGCAAACCAGAACTACAATGCTGCACTCTGCCTGCCCCCCAGAAGAAAAACCTTGCCCTCTGGGGCAACCCAGAATCCCCAAATGAGGATCAACTTGCATGCCATTCGGCTGTACCCCAAATTTGTAGGCTGACCTGGGCACTATTGCCCTTTCTGACCCAGCCTGAGCCTGGACCTCCTGGCCCCACCCAGACAGCTGGCAGCACACTGAGCACATTAAAACCGCCATGGCCTTAGGTCGTCATCTCATCTCAACCTTGGTTTCCAGGCTTCAGAACCTAGACCTGATCTCCAATCACTGCCCTGGTTTGAAAATGATGCCTAAATTAGAACTCTTTTCCCATGGCAAGAAACCTTGTGGTTGGCATGTTGTCCAACGTTCAGTGTAGTTGAAACCAGTGTGGCCCTTGAGGCCCCGCCCATGCTTGCAGGCCACATTGGTCACAAACACACATTGTGACCCTCAGCCTGAGCCCAGTCCTCAGGTAAGGCCTCTCAGTGGCTGGATGCAGAGACAGCATATTGGGCTTGCCATGCCCCTAGGCCCCAATTTTTATCCATATTTCGGGTTGTCCCTTCACTCTGCCCCAGAGCTCTGCTTTGGAATTCCTCTTATGGTGGGACACCTGAGGTAACAAAACTGAAAGGAGTCATGTCATCCCATCCCACAGATTGACGAAAAGCAATTGGGATCACTCCAAATCCACAAAGAGGAAGATTCGTCCACGGCCCATGAGGACTCCCCAACATTCCACGGCCATCGTTGTTACAAAATCCAGAGACAGAGGGGAGGAGTCAAGATGGCGGAGAAGTAGCAAGCTGAGACTGCTTCAGCTAGCCGGAGATCAGCTAGATAGCTTATCTAAAGATTGCAAACACCTGAAAATCCATCGGCAGACCGAAGAGAAGAAGAACAGCAATTCTGGAAACAGAAAAACAACCACTTTCTGAAAGGTAGTGATGAGGGAGCAGGAGGCTGGCTGAGGACAAAGCAAGAGCTGGCGCCTTGCACCCCCCCCTTCATCCGCTCCCCTCCATAGGTGTGGCATTCCTCAGGCACCCCTGACTGCCATAAAATGTTAAATAGTTAACTTGCTGAGACCACAATCCTTCAAAACAGGAGTCTCCCTTGGTTTGCAAATTTCCTTGAGATTACAACAAAGAAGTTACCTTATCAATAGCCCAATTTCCAAGGACACAGAACTCAGTTTCTCAAGCCAAATGTCACCCTCCCCTCCATAAAACCTAAGGAGGCGGGGGGGGAGGGGGTGGAAGGAAAAGTAAATAAAGTTAAATTTCTTCTAAACCTAAATCTCATTAACAAGGATGCTTGATAGCAGGAATGTAACATTCTACCGGGAGTCTCCCAATTGTCTTTACTTGATAACAACTAAGCCTTCAATATCCTGATAGTATTCTTTGCCCCAATAGCCCTTCTAAACACCCCTTTGTCCTCACCTACCCAACTCCTGTGTATATAACCAGCCACTCCTAACAACCCGGCGCGGCAGCTGCATCTCTGCCTGCCCTCGGGCCCTGTCCCCGTGCTTTAATAAACCACCATTTTGCACCAATGACGTCTTAAGAATTCTTTCTTTAGTCGTCGGCTCCGAACCTCCTCACCCCACAGAACCTGACTTAGGTTCTGGGACTTCATCATTTTTGGCGAGCCAGCCAGGAGAACTGTGAGTCTTTACATTTGGACTCTGAGCTTCGGTGCAAAATTGGTGAGTTCTTTCTCTCCTTTTCCTGTACTCTCATTCCAGGGCTTTTTCAAGGAGTATGGTCTTATTGGAACACTTGCATGTCAATTGCTCAGGCTGTAATCCTCTAGCCCGTGGCTACTCCACGGGGAGGAGAGCGCCTTCCTTTTGGCTGTAAGCTAGTACCCTGGCCGGAATGGCAATAAGACCAAGAAACTTGATGGCCTCACTCTATTCCTGTTCTTATAGAAAGTTGTCTCTCTTGGGCACGGGACAGCCACCTAAGTCACCAGGACGGCTGCCAATCTTAAGACTCCCGTGTGAGGTTTCCTCCTGACTGATCTAATGTGATCCCCTCCACATGCCCGGTCTAGCCACTTCTGGCAACGAGACCTCCACTGGGAGCCGGCCGAAACCAGTACCCGATTGAATTAAAACGCAACCGGGGACCGTTTCCTAGGGAAGTTGGCTGTAAGGACCACATGTGTTGGAATGTCGCATAGACCATGATGGATTTCAATCTTTACTGTTTCATGTCAGTGTCTTCTGCAAACCGCCTAAAGCTATGAAATTGGGTAATTTCCCCTTGCCAAACTTTTCTAGTACTTCCATGGGTTAATATGGCAAAACGGTATGCAGTCTTCAGGATAGACAATGGCTTGGCATGGCACAATTTCCTAGTCCATTCACCAGGCACCCATTGGCAGCCTAGGATGCGATGGGGAAGTGGAGGGACGCCGGCACCCCTCCAGGGCCTTTAACGGCAGGAATGCCTTCCCAGGGAAGGCAAAACGGTGATCAATAGCGATTTTTGTTGAGGGACGCCTCTGGTCGCTTTTGATACACAGGAACCTCTGACATATCCTGCGTGGGACGCTACCCAGGAGTCAGGGGGGATTTGGTAATGGACCTTCATTACTTTTCTGGAAGCATGGCCTCAGTAGGCTTCCTCAGTTCCCAAGGACTCTACCTTGGGGTGCCTTTTAACCCACTGGAAATAATTTGGATTGCAAAACTTAGGAAAGGACTGAGCTCCTGTAACAATGCATGGCCTCAGTGGGATCTATCAGTTAGATCTCTGCAGGAAACAGGGCAAATGGACCTAGGATACCTTCACTGCTCATACCTAGGCCTTTATTGCTCTGCACCAGGACCCTGGACTAAGGGGCTTTTGTGAAATGTGTTTGCCCAAATGAGTCAGCTAGTAAACATTATCCTGACATATTCGGTGATAATGACGTAAATAAGCCTTCTTCTAGTAAACCCAGGTTGCTGGGCCATCCCTAGCAAAGGGGACTCTGGCTTTATTCCTCTGTTTCTCTTAATAGATGTGGGGGCTTCTCCCTCACTCACATCCCGTGTTAATGGCTATAACTGGAGCCAACTGGGGTTGGTCTAACTCGAGACAGAGACCATAAGGAATATTCCCAAGCAGCTGCCGAAACTCTCTTTGTTTCGGGGAAGTTTCCCTGTGTTCTCTGGCCTGACTTGGACTGCCTAACCCCTTCCCCCTTGCTGGTGGGAAAGCATGGCGTCTGCTCCTCTGTTGGGGCTTATGAGCTCTAAAACCGGGAATCTTTTCTCTGCCTCCTGGCAGCGCTTTGTTTCTTCTGTTTCCCCCTTACGTGTTTCTGTACCAACGTGTGTGCAGCCTGCATGACTGGCCTCTAGATCATGCACCACAGCTCCTTCTCTTTTCACTGTCAAGGAGCAAGAACAACACCCCCTGGACCTAACACCTTCCCACTCCAGATCTTCCCATGCATGTCTCAGGTAAACATTCAAAGTGGAGTGGGCCCAGGTGGAACGTAAATCAGTATTGGAACTAAGTTAAGTTTGTTGGTTTAATTAAGATAGATGCATCTTTGAAGTTAACAGCAGTAAATGTGAAGCTTTATTCTATCGAAGTTTACTGAAGGTTAAATAAGCTTATGTTACTTGTTAAAATTTGTTAGCAAAGAAATGACTAAACTGATGGTTAATTGTCTGTCTCAAATTTCTAATGGGTAATTGCTGAAGTAGCTTTCAAAGTCTTTGGTAACCTGAAAGTTTTAAAGTTTTGCTTGGATGACAAATGGAATTAAATTGTGGACATCTAGGTCTTAACCAAACAGGATAAAATGCTAAGTCGTTAATTTCTGAATGTAGGTTTGTGCTTTTGACTTCTTACTGCAAAGAAACTGAGAGTATTTAAGTCTGCTGGTAAGCTTGTTTTCCACTTAACTGATTCATAAATTTGCCACCTGAAGAATTCTGTGGTAGCAGTTCACAATTGGTTAATAACTAAAGGTGTTTCTAAGAATACAAAGTTCTGCCTAGTGTAACTAAGACTGATGGAAATAAAGGGAAACTGTATGTAGGAAAGTAGGAGATATGTAAGAAAGATTTAAGGAATGGGAATACATTTTGTTGAAGGTAAGGGAAGGTAATTTTGTCCTAAATGAGATGGTTGTTTGGAAGGGAATGACTTGGGACAAAACCTGAATGCAAAGGAAAGTTGTAGATGGTTTGTGAAGGGAAATCTTCAGAAAAGGAATTTTAGCTATGGTCAAGAATGGATTAAGATTGAAATGAATGGGTTTTAAGGATACATTGGTACAAGATTGAAATTGTCTCTGTTCAAAAGGACAATGTTTTCTTAGATCAATTGATCTGCTGTTAAGAAAATGTAAATGGTTTTCTCTTTGCCTGCCCAGAAAACCCAGTTTCTATGTTTTGTTTTATCAGGTGTTTAACATCCCTAATTATATTTAAGCATGTGCTTTAAAACTTTCTAAAATTTTAGCAAATGTTGACAGGATTTAAATTGTAAATCTCTTTAACTCAGGCTTTTCCTTGGTATGTGAAGTTGCTCATGAAGTACTACTGAACCAATGATAAACCTTGGTTTACATTTGGGAAAATGCTGTAACTATTCTAGAGATTCTACACACTTCCTAAAGTTTTAATGTTTTGAGAGATCATCGCTTGATACTGTAAATATGGAAATGTTATGTATCACAGAAATAACCTGATTTCCTTGCAGCTAAATTGTAAACTCCCGTGTCTCTTTAGCTCTAACCATATCCATTCTGAGTTTTTGTCATTTATAATTGTTTTAATTCTCTTGTAAAATTATCTTCAAGGGGTTCCTGTAAAGGACTTTCAGGACAAATATAGATATTTGATATGCTTGAAAATCCTAAAACTGAAATGGGTAAGAATTTCCAAAACGGACTAAAGCCGCATTCACCAGAATTAGTAACATGGGACTAAATGAACTAAAAGATTATAGTGTTGTGTCTCTTAATGTTTTGTCTTACTTTAAACATTGCTGGTTCTCTCTACTGTTTGCTCTTACAGACTAGGGATACTCCCTCCTAGTTATCTGTAACTTATAGAGATGTAAAAGTGCTCAAAGCATTCACCTTCTCTCTCTATCTGAACCTTCTGAAACCAAAAGGTCTCAGTAAGTATTCTTTCTTCCATGGCAATCAGTCATTTGCATAAGTTCAATAAGAATCTGTTCTCCTTGTAACAGGAAAGAATTGGAAACACGGGTTATTTTACCAAGGCTTTGACTGGGATGTCATATTTGAAAAGACTCAGATATGACCAGACAGCTTTAAGGAACTAAGGTTGACTTTATGAAAGCTGGAGCCATAAAGCCCCTTGGGACTGTTGGCCTGATACCTTCCTTACAGAGTTCCCAGCAGCCCCACCAGGTGAGTAAAGAATGTCACTCCTTGGTAGGTGCAGTCTCGGGAAGAGGAATTCGCCCAAAGGTATTGCACGCATGCCTCATGGCAAGTACAGGGCTTGGCTTCTGGCCCGGAGAGGCTACTAAAAGTTCAACCTAGAGATTCCTTATACAAAGTTCCAGCAAAGCAGATTCTAAAAGATCTATTGATCACACTCACTGTTCTTGCTGAGCTTATGTAAATAATAGGCCAAGTTTGTTAACACTGGACTTGTTTCACAAGTGAATTAGTCCTGATTTGGCTATCTCTGGAAATGAGGGTTATTTTAGAGAGAAAAATTATGTTTTAATAACACACCTTTATGGATGTTAAATTCTAGATTTGATTGTCTTTAAATGTTTGTTTACCTATGCTAAACAATTTGAGGTAAACTTCAGAGAAGTTGCACAATAGCTTCTTTAGTCGATCTTATTATTTTGTGGGGATATTAGCAGACCCCACTGCACATGATTAAACAACTGGAAAATGGGATTGATTCCCTGCAATTGTATAACTTAACTAACACCTTATGTGTGGCTGGGATAATGAAATTGCCTAAAAGCCAACCTATCACACTCCATAGGATTAACTATGGACTTGTGGAGATAATGGATGACCCCACTTTCTTTATGAGTGGATTGGATGATTCATGGGGGGCTCCCCTTATCTCTTGATAAGTTCTCTCACTTGACAATGATCCTCTGTAATCAGGATATTGTTAAGGCTGGACCACTCAAAGGTCTTCTTATTGGTTTCACCCCTTTGTCATATTTATCCTAGAGGCCACCTCTGTTGAGGTGCAATTGCAAATAGATGCTTTAGCTAAGCATGGAACAGCCCTCCTATAAAAGAGCCTCAAAGCTCACTATGGGACAGTCCTTGACTGTAATGATGTCACATCAGGTCCAGAAGCCAAAGGCCACCAATGAATGATGGAGGCCAACTTATTAAATACTGGGCTACACTAACAGATATGCCAGAAATAATACTTAAAACTTGTCAAACTTTAAACCTAGTTACCTGTATGCCTGAACCTGACCATTGTACTTCTTTCTCTATAGAGCAAAAAAGGTTATTGATCTTGCTTACTCTATTTGGCCAGATTTAAGATACCCCTGTTAAAAATATGAAAGTTAGTTTTCTGATGACAGTAGTTTTCATAGAAAAAATAAGATAAGCTAGGTGTACCATAGTGCTCACTAGCACTTTGCAATTGCCAAAGCCTAAGAATTAACATTTATACTGACTCCAGATATGCTTTCCTGGTACTGCATGCCCATGGAGCTATTTGGAAGAAAGGGGATTGCTGTCAAGCCATAACTCCCCAATCAAATATGGGCCTAAGTTCCAAAACCCTCCTTATCGCTATACTGAAGATGGCATATGTCAGATCTGGGATACATATCTGTGGCTTACACCCACGATTGGATGGCTCAGTCAGAAGGCAATTTTATGCTGGGAACAAAGGAATCATACGAGTGGTACTTGGGCAAATAACGCACGATATCTGGGATGGCTACCACTAGAAATGTGTTCCCAAGTAATAGTACTCCAGGCTACTGATTGGGTTGCTACTGATTGTGCAAGGCGACCTGGCATCAGATGGCCAGCTCCAAATGGAACCCACTGGATATGTGGAACCAACTTGTGGCCCTGGCTTCCTCCAGGGTGGATAGGTCGCTGTACTTTAGGATTTGCCTGGATTCATGGGCGCATTACTAAAACCATTACAACTCCAGCTAATCTCCCCAACTTGAAACAAAGATGGACACGATCTGTTTTTAAATGGTGTGATCACTTAGCATCCATCTTTGTTCCATCTGCGGGACTAGAAGATGTCATGTGGCATGTAGAAGCCCTTAATAAATATACTACAAAGGCACTCAATGATCCACTAAATAGCATCTCCCTACTTAATACCGAAGTCTCACAGATACGCAGGGCAGTCCTACAAAATAGGATGGCCTTAGATGTCCTGAGAGCAGCACAGGGTGGCACATGTGCAATTATCAAGACAGAATGTTGTGTGTACATTCCAGACTATCACAAAAATGTCAGAGGACTAATAAAAGATATGAATACCCAAAGTAAGGCCCTACAAGATCCTTCTTTCTCTCTCAGTGAATGGTTAAGTTCCTGGTTTGAAGGAGGACTATGGCCAAATCTCCTTTTCGGGCTTCTCATTCTTATCGCCTTATTAACCTTAATATGTTGCTTTGTTCCATGTTTCTCTACTTGGTGCCGAGACTCCATTGCTACAATGACTACACCACGACAGACGATCCTTGTCGCGCGATCCTTGTCGCGCGCGAGGACGCCTCCTCACTGTCAGCGCTGGATTCAGCTGCCTCCACCTTTCGTAACTCCCCTATACCTTCCTACCCTGATCAATATTGACCCGAGCAGGTAGGGACAGCTCTACGCCCCTATTCAGCATGAAGAAGTTACAGAAGATGAGACCTTCCACCTTCAACCACCTTAAAGATTTAAGGGTCAAAATTGTTCAGGGGGGAATGATGAGGGAGCAGGAGGCTGGCTGAGGACAAAGCAAGAGCTGGCGCCTTGCACCCCCCCCTTCATCCGCTCCCCTCCATAGGTGTGGCATTCCTCAGGCACCCCTGACTGCCATAAAATGTTAAATAGTTAACTTGCTGAGACCACAATCCTTCAAAACAGGAGTCTCCCTTGGTTTGCAAATTTCCTTGAGATTACAACAAAGAAGTTACCTTATCAATAGCCCAATTTCCAAGGACACAGAACTCAGTTTCTCAAGCCAAATGTCACCCTCCCCTCCATAAAACCTAAGGAGGCGGGGGGGGGGGGGTGGAAGGAAAAGTAAATAAAGTTAAATTTCTTCTAAACCTAAATCTCATTAACAAGGATGCTTGATAGCAGGAATGTAACATTCTACCGGGAGACTCCCAATTGTCTTTACTTGATAACAACTAAGCCTTCAATATCCTGATAGTATTCTTTGCCCCAATAGCCCTTCTAAACACCCCTTTGTCCTCACCTACCCAACTCCTGTGTATATAACCAGCCACTCCTAACAACCCGGCGCGGCAGCTGCATCTCTGCCTGCCCACGGGCCCTGTCCCCGTGCTTTAATAAACCACCATTTTGCACCAATGCCGTCTTAAGAATTCTTTCTTTAGTCGTCGGCTCCGAACCTCCTCACCCCACCGAACCTGACTTAGGTTCTGGGACTTCATCAGTAGGACCGGCGGAGAAGTGAATCCAAAGCGACGGGAAGATAGACCCCTGGGGGAGGGGCCGGCTCCCGGCAAGCGGCGGAGCAACCGCGCACAAAATCAGGACTTTTAAAAGTCTGTTCCACTGAGGGACATCAGTCCAGAGGCTAAACCGGGGCGAAGCCCACGCGGGGTCAGCGTGGCCTCAGGTCCCGCAGGGTCACAGAAGGATCGGGGGTGTCTGAGTGTCGCAGAGCTTGCGGGTATTGGAACGGGAAAGCCGGCTACAGAGACAGAGCCGACAGTAAGCTCACAGCTCGGTGTTACCTTGAACCGGTCGCAGGCTCGGTGAGCTCGGAGCGCGGCCGGAGGTCAGGCAGACGGGAATAACTGGGCGCTGTTCTCTGAGGGCGCACTGAGGAGTGGGGCCCTGGGCTCTCGGCTCCTCCGGGCCGGAGACCAGGAGGCCGCCATTTGTGTTCCCGTCCTCCGGAACTCTACGGAAAGCGCTCAGGGAACAAAAGCTCCTGAAAGCAAACCCGAGCGGATTACTCACCCCGGCCCCGGGTAAGGGCGGTGTAATTCCACCTGGGGCAAAGACACTTGAGAATCACTACAACAGGCCCCTCCCCCAGAAGATCAACAAGAAATCCAGCGGAGACCAAGTTCACCTACCAAGGAGTGCGGTTTCAATACCAAGGAGAGCAGCAGAATTCCAGAGGAGGAGAAAGCAAAGCACGGAACTCATGGCTTTTTTCCTGTGATTTTTTTTTAGTCTTGCAGTTAATTTAATTTTTTCTTTTTCATTTTTTTTTCTTTTTTTCTTTTTCTTCTCGCCTTCGGGTAAAATTTTTTTTTTTTTTAACTGTTACCTTTTTCTTTTTTAACGATTTTTTACTAGTTTATCTAATATATATATTTTTTCTTTTTTACATTTTTCTCAGGTGTTTTCTTTTTTTAAAAAAATTTTTTTTCTTTTCTTTTTTTTTCTTTCTTCCTTTTTGAACCTCTTTTTATCCCCTTTCTCCCCACTCACGATTTTTGGATCTCTTCTAATTTAGTTAAAGCATATTTTCCTGGGGTTGTTGCCACCCTTTTAGTATTTTACTTGCCCCTTCATTTACTCTTATCTGGCCAAAATGACAAGACGTAAAAATTCAACGCAAAAAAAAGAACAAGAGGCAGTACCAAAGGCTAGGGACCTAATCAATACAGACATCGGTAATATGTCAGATCTAGAGTTCAGAATGACAATTCTCAAGGTTCTAGCCGGGCTCGAAAAAGGCATGGAAGATATTAGAGAAACCCTCTCAAGAGATATAAAAGCCCTTTCTGGAGAAATAAAAGAACTAAAATCTAACCAAGTTGAAATCAAAAAAGCTATTAATGAGGTGCAATCAAAAATGGAGGCTCTAACTGCTAGGATAAATGAGGCAGAAGAAAGAATTAGTGATATAGAAGACCAAATGACAGAGAATAAAGAAGCTGAGCAAAAGAGGGACAAACAGCTACTGGACCACGAGGGGAGAATTCGAGAATTAAGTGACACCATAAGACGAAACAACATTAGAATAATTGGGATTCCAGAAGAAGAAGAAAGAGAGAGGGGAGCAGAAGGTATACTGGAGAGAATTATTGGGGAGAATTTCCCCAATATGGCAAAGGGAACGAGCATCAAAATTCAGGAGGTTCAGAGAACGCCCCTCAAAATCAATAAGAATAGGCCCACACCCCGTCACCTAATAGTAAAATTTACAAGTCTCAGTGACAAAGAGAAAATCCTGAAAGCAGCCCGGGAAAAGAAGTCTGTAACATACAATGGTAAAAATATTAGATTGGCAGCTGACTTATCCACAGAGACCTGGCAGGCCAGAAAGAGCTGGCATGATATTTTTAGAGCACTAAACGAGAAAAACATGCAGCCCAGAATACTATATCCAGCTAGGCTATCATTGAAAATAGAAGGAGAGATTAAAAGCTTCCAGGACAAACAACAACTGAAAGAATTTGCAAATACCAAACCAGCTCTACAGGAAATATTGAAAGGGGTCCTCTAAGCAAAGAGAGAGCCTACAAGTGGTAGATCAGAAAGGAACAGAGACCATATACAATAACAGTCACCTTACAGGCAATACAATGGCACTAAATTCATATCTCTCAATAGTTACCCTAAATGTGAATGGGCTAAATGCCCCTGTCAAAAGACACAGGGTATCAGAATGGATAAAAAAACAAAACCCATCTATATGTTGCCTCCAAGAAACTCATTTTAAGCCCGAAGACACCTCCAGATTTAAAGTGAGGGGGTGGAAAAGAATTTACCATGCTAATGGACATCAGAAGAAAGCAGGAGTGGCAATCCTTATATCAGATCAATTAGATTTTAAGCCAAAGACTATAATAAGAGATGAGGAAAGACACTATATCATACTCAAAGGGTCTGTCCAACAAGAAGATTTAACAATTTTAAATATCTATGCCCCCAACGTGGGAGCAGCCAACTATATAAACCAATTAATAACAAAATCAAAGAAACACATCAACAACAATACAATAATAGTAGGGGACTTTAACACTCCCCTCACTGAAATGGACAGGTCATCCAAGCAAAAGATCAGCAAGGAAATAAAGGCCTTAAACGACACACTGGACCAGATGGACATCACAGATATATTCAGAACATTTCATCCCAAAGCAACAGAATACACATTCTTCTCTAGTGCACATGGAACATTCTCTAGAATAGATCACATCCTCGGTCCTAAATCAGGACTCAACCGGTATCAAAAGATTGGGATCATTCCCTGCATATTTTCAGACCACAATGCTCTAAAGCTAGAACTCAACCACAAAAGGAAGTTTGGAAAGAACCCAAATACATGGAGACTAAACAGTATCCTTCTAAAGAATGAATGGGTCAACCGGGAAATTAAAGAAGAATTGAAAAAAATCATGGAAACAAATGATAATGAAAATACAACGGTTCAAAATCTGTGGGACACAATAAAGGCAGTCCTGAGAGGAAAATATATAGCGGTACAAGCCTTTCTCAAGAAACAAGAAAGGTCTCAGGTACACAACCTAACCCTACACCTAAAGGAGCTGGAGAAAGAACAAGAAAGAAACCCTAAGCCCAGCAGGAGAAGAGAAATCATAAAGATCAGAGCAGAAATCAATGAAATAGAAACCAAAAAAACAATAGAACAAATCAACGAAAGTAGGAGCTGGTTCTTTGAAAGAATTAATAAAATTGATAAACCCCTGGCCCGACTTATCAAAAAGAAAAGAGAAAGGACCCAAATAAATAAAATCATGAATGAAAGAGGAGAGATCACAACTAACACCAAAGAAATACAAACTATTATAAGAACATACTATGAGCAACTCTACGCCAATAAATTTGACAATCTGGAAGAAATGGATGCATTCCTAGAAACATATAAACTACCACAACTGAACCAGGAAGAAATAGAAAGCCTGAACAGACCCATAACCAGTAAGGAGATTGAAACAGTCATTAAAAATCTCCAAACAAACAAAAGCCCAGGGCCAGATGGCTTCCCGGGGGAATTCTACCAAACATTTAAAGAAGAACTAATTCCTATTCTCCTGAAACTGTTCCAAAAAATAGAAATGGAAGGAAAACTACCAAACTCATTTTATGAGGCCAGCATCACCTTGATCCCAAAACCAGACAAGGATCCCACCAAAAAAGAGAGCTATAGACCGATATCCTTGATGAACACAGATGCGAAAATACTCAACAAAATACTAGCCAATAGGATTCAACAGTACATTAAAAAGATTATTCACCACGACCAAGTGGGATTTATTCCAGGGCTGCAAGGTTGGTTCAACATCCGCAAATCAGTCAATGTGATACAACACATCAATAAAAGAAAGAACAAGAACCATATGATACTTTCAATAGATGCTGAAAAAGCATTTGACAAAGTACAGCATCCCTTCCTGATCAAAACTCTTCAAAGTGTAGGGATAGAGGGCACATACCTCAATATCATCAAAGCCATCTATGAAAAACCCACCGCAAATATCATTCTCAATGGAGAAAAACTGAAAGCTTTTCCACTAAGGTCAGGAACACGGCAGGGATGTCCATTATCACCACTGCTATTCAACATAGTACTAGAGGTCCTAGCCTCAGCAATCAGACAACAAAAGGAAATTAAAGGCATCCAAATTGGCAAAGAAGAAGTCAAATTATCACTCTTCGCAGATGATATGATACTATATGTGGAAAACCCAAAAGACTCCACTCCAAAACTGCTAGAACTTATACAGGAATTCAGTAAAGTGTCAGGATATAAAATCAATGCACAGAAATCAGTTGCATTTCTCTACACCAACAGCAAGACAGAAGAAAGAGATATTAAGGAGTCAATCCCATTTACAATTGCATCCAAAACCATAAGATACCTAGGAATAAACCTAACCAAAGAGACACAGAATCTATACTCAGAAAACTATAAAGTACTCATGAAAGAAATTGAGGAAGACACAAAGAAATGGAAAAATGTTCCATGCTCCTGGATTGGAAGAATAAATATTGTGAAAATGTCTATGCTACCTAAAGCAATCTACACATTTAATGCAATTCCTATCAAAGTACCATCCATCTTTTTCAAAGAAATGGAACAAATAATGCTAAAATTTATATGGAACCAGAAAAGACCTCGAATAGCCAAAGGGATATTGAAAAAGAAAGCCAACGTTGGTGGCATCACAATTCCGGACTTCAAGCTCTATTACAAAGCTGTCATCATCAAGACAGCATGGTACTGGCACAAAAACAGACACATAGATCAATGGAATAGAATAGAGAGCCCAGAAATAGACCCTCAAATCTATGGTCAACTCATCTTTGACAAAGCAGGAAAGAATGTCCAATGGAAAAAAGACAGCCTCTTCAATAAATGGTGCTGGGAAAATTGGACAGCCACATGCAGAAAAATGAAATTGGACCATTTCCTTACACCACACACAAAAATAGACTCAAAATGGATGAAGGACCTCAATGTGCGAAAGGAATCCATCAAAATCCTTGAGGAGAACACAGGCAGCAACCTCTTCGACCTCTGCCGCAGCAACATCTTCCTAGGAACAACGCAAAAGGCAAGGGAAGCAAGGGCAAAAATGAACTATTGGGATTTCATCAAGATCAAAAGCTTTTGCACAGCAAAGGAAACAGTTAACAAAATCAAAAGACAACTGACAGAATGGGAGAAGATATTTGCAAACGACATATCAGATAAAGGACTAGTGTCCAGAATCTATAAAGAACTTAGCAAACTCAACACCCAAAGAACAAATAATCCAATCAAGAAATGGGCAGAGGACATGAACAGACATTTCTGCAAAGAAGACATCCAGATGGCCAACAGACACATGAAAAAGTGCTCCATATCACTCGGCATCAGGGAAATACAAATCAAAACCACAATGAGATATCACCTCACACCAGTCAGAATGGCTAAAATCAACAAGTCAGGAAATGAGAGATGCTGGCGAGGATGTGGAGAAAGGGGAACCCTCCTACACTGTTGGTGGGAATGCAAGCTGGTGCAGCCACTCTGGAAAACAGCATGGAGGTTCCTCAGAATGTTGAAAATAGAACTGCCCTATGACCCAGCAATTGCACTATTAGGTATTTACCCTAAAGATACAAATGTAGTGATCCAAAGGGGCACATGCACCCGAATGTTTATAGCAGCAATGTCCACAATAGCCAAACTATGGAAAGAACCTAGATGTCCATCCACAGATGAATGGATCAAGAAGATGTGGTATATATACACAATGGAATACTATGCAGCCATCAAAAGAAATGAAATCTTGCCATTTGCGACAACATGGATGGAACTAGAGCGTATCATGCTTAGCGAAATAAGTCAAGCAGAGAAAGACAACTATCATATGATCTCCCTGATATGAGGAAGTGGTGATGCAACATGGAGGCTTAAGTGGGTAGGAGAAGAATCAATGAAACAAGATGGGATTGGGAGGGAGACAAACCATAAGTGACTCTTAATCTCACAAAACAAACTGAGGGCTGCTGGGGGGAGGGGGTTTGGGAGAAGGGGGTGGGATTATGGACATTGGGGAGGGTATGTGCTTTGGTGAGTGCTGTGAAGTGTGTAAACCTGGTGATTCACAGACCTGTACCCCTGGGGATAAAAATATATGTTTATAAAAAAAAAAAAAAAAAAAAAAAAAAGAAAGGACAAATAACCAACTTTTGTAGCAGCATGGACGGGACTGGAAGAGATTATTATGCTGAGTGAAATAAGTCAAGCAGAGAGAGTCAATTATCATATGGTTTCACTTATTTGTGGAGCATAACAAATAGCATGGAGGACATGGGGAGTTAGAGAGGAGAAGGGAGTTGGGGGAAATTGGAAGGGGAGGTGAACCATGAGAGACTATGGACTCTGAAAAACAATCTGAGGATTTTGAAGGGGTGGGGGGTGGGAGTTTGGGGTACTAGGTGGTGGGTATTATAAAGGGCACGAATTGCATGGAGCACTGGGTGTGGTGAAAAATAATGAATACTGTTATGATGAAAATAAAAAATAAATTAAAAAAAAAATAAAAATAAACTGAAGGACACAAAAAAAAAAAAATCCAGAGACAATAGCCTGAGCAAGGGCCTCAGACTCGCTCATTCTTCATATCCTGAAGAGTTCTTCTCATGGTTTGTAGTTCGGGCGTGCCATACCTACGTCCCCAAACTTAAGCTGAGTTTGTGTTTTCAGTCTTCTGTCCTCAAAGTCCTGGGCCACACTCCCTCCAGGCTGGGGCCCCTGGAGCCACACATTAGGACTGCCCCCACCCAATCCATGGGACTTCTGCCCATTCCATTGTCAAAAATCGTACAAATTAGGAGAACCCTCCAAAGTCCCTGAGGCCATCCCAATAGTGTAGGTCGCCCGGGACAAAAAAGGGCGGTTGATACCAGCTGAGCATCTTCCTCCACTCATCTACCTCCACTCATACCAAGAAGATTGAACCAGACAGGACCCGAGGCCATTATCGGATCCATTGCTTTGGTTTACAGGCATGTCTCCTTAAAAGCCTGGATTCCAATACCAGCAGAGGGGATTTCCTGAGGCACCCATCAGAACAAATCTCGTCTCCACAAGGAAACTTGTGCATGGGAGCTATGCCAAAGCTTAGGAGAATACTTCAGGGTCCCGGTGCCACCTCCCTATTCCAAGGCCCTCATGGATACAAACACACGTTAGGACCCATCCTCTGGAAAGTGCATTTCAACTCAGCCACCCCGGTTGCTCCCGCAGATCCATTAGATCTAAACTGTCTTGTTGCTAGGAGACAATTGGAAGGCGAGGCGGACTTCCCAGGCATCCATCCTCGAACGGTGCTTTGGAGTCATTCCATATGGGATGTCCTGGAGCTGTCCAACAGGTCTCAATTGTCCCGCAGAACTAATCCTTGAAGGGGGCATCCCACATCTCCCAACGTGGAAAACCTCCATGGCCTCGAGATTCCGCTCCCTTCATGAAGTGGCCGTCATGCACAGAAACTCCAACCTGAGCCAACGTCGGATCCTCGCCCTGACTTCAGATGCATGAGATATTGGTTCAGAACTGCAGGGGGTACCTGCAGTGCCCTCACCCTGAATCCAAAATCTAGCTTGTGTTCTCAGACTTCCGTCCTCACTCTCCTGGCCCCGAAGCCCTCAAGTTTGGCAATTCCGGACCGACAATGAAGCACTCTGCCTGCCCTCTAGAAAAAATATATTACCTAATGAGCAGCCCAGGCAGCTTAAATGAGGATAAACCTACACGGCACTCGAATGTACCCAAATTATATAGTCTAACCTGGGCACTAATGCACTGTCTGACACAACCTGAGCCCGGACCTGCTGACCAACACACAGACAGCTGACCGCACGCTGAGCACATCAGACCCCCCATGGCCTTAGGTCATCATCTCTTCCCTACCTCAGTTTTCAGGCTTCAGAACCTAGACCTTATCTACAATCACTGCCCACGGGTGACTGTGATGCAGAAATCAGAACTCTTCCTGACCCATGGCAAGAAACCTTGTGGTTGGCATGTTGTCCAACGTTCAGTGTAGGAGAAACCAGCATTCACCCTGAGGCCCCGCCCATTCTTGCGTGCGACGAGAGCATAAACACGCATTGTGACCTCAGCGTGAGTCCTGTCCTCTAGTAAGTCCTCTCAGTGGCTGGACCATTAGATGTCATAATGGGCTTGACATGTCCCTAGTCCCCAATTTTTAACCAGATTTCTGGTTGTCCAGTCGCCCCACCCCAGGGCTCTACTCTGGAATCCCTCATTTGGTGGGACATCTCAGGTTGAAATACAATATGAAACAAATAGACAACAACAACAAAACAACGGACTTCTTCCATCCCCAGAATGACCCCAAACTCTTTGGACGGGACCGAACCCCCAGAGAGTAAGACTCGTCCATTTCCCATGAAGTCACCCGGCAATTTCACGACCATGAGTGACACGATATCCAGAGACAAAAACTTGAGCAAGAGCCTCACACTCGCCCTTTTTTCATATCCCGAAGTGTTCTCCTCATGGTCTGTAGATCAGTCGTGCCATACCTATGACCCAAAACATAAGCCGAGTTTGTGTTTTCAGACAACTGTCCAAACAACTCTGGCCTACACACCCTACAGGCTCAGGGCCCTGGAGCCAAACCTGAGGACTGTACTTGCCCTCTCCTAGGGAATTGTATGTGCCCATTCCAATGGCCAAAAGCCTAATAGTACGATAACCTCCAAAGTCCCTGAGGCCATCCCAATAGTTGTGGCTTCCCAGGACAAACAGGGGCAATCTGAGCCCATCTGAGCACCTACCTGTACTCAGACCCGTAGACTGATGTCCCCAGAGGTAAAAAGGAACGAACAGGCCCCTAGGCACTAATCGGATCCATTGCTTTGGTTTCCAGGCATCTCTCCTCAGAGGCCTGGATTTCAATACCAGCATATGGCTGTTTCTTGTCTCACCCATCGGAACAAATCTCATCTACACATGGGAAACATGCACGTTGGAGCTGTGTCAAAGCCTCTGTTTAGGAGAACCTTTCAGGGCGGCAGGGCCACCGCTTCATTCCAAGGTCTCCATAGACACAAAAACATATTAGGACACATCCACAGGAGAGTCCATTTCAAGTCAGCCTCCTCGGTTGCCCCCCACATCCAGCAGATCTAACCTGTCTTGTTGCTTGGAGACCATTGGAATGCGAGGTGGGCTACCCAGCCATCCATCCTTAGAACCCAGCTCGGAATCGTTGGCCTGGAGCCAACCAACAGGTCTCAATTGTCCTGCAGAAGAATCTTTGCAGTTTGGAGCTTCTCACAACTCCCATCGTGCGAAAACCCCCATGTCCTCGTGATCCAACCCCCTTCAAGAAAGGGCCATCAGGGCAGAAAGTCCAACCTGAGCGATCGTCTGATCCTTGCCCTGACTTCAGATGCACGAGATCTCTATTGAGGTCTGTAGATTGTGCCTGCCATATCCTCACCCAGAATCCTAGGCCTAGCTTGGGTTCTCAGACTCCGTTCAGACTACTGGCCCACAAGCCCTCCAGTTGGGCAATCCAGAACAATAATGCCGCACTCTGCCTGCCCTACAGAAGTAAAACATTGCCCTCAGGGCTACCCCGAAACCCCAAATGAGGATCAACCTGCACGCCATTCGGCTGTACCCCAAACATATAGGCTGACCTGGGCACTATTTCCCCTTCTGACCCAGCCTGAGCCTGGACCTCCTGTTCCCACCCAGACAGCTGGCCGCACACTGAGCACATCGGACCCGCCATGGCCTTAGGTCGTCATCTCTTCCCAACTGCGGTTTTCAGGCTCCAGAACCTAGACCTTATCTCCAACCACTGCCCAGGGTTGAAAATGATGCAGAAATCAGAACTCTTTCCCCATGGCAACAAACCTTGTGCTTGGCATGTTGTCCAACGTTCAGTGTAGTTGAAACAAGCGTGGCCCATGAGGCCCAGCCCATGCTTGCGGGCCACATTGGTCACAAACACACATTGTGACCCTCAGCCTGAGCCCAGTCCTCAGGTAAGGCCTCTCAGGGCTTATATGAAGAGACAGCATATCGGCTTGCTATGCCCCTAGGACCCAATTTTTAACCATAGTTCGGGGTGTCTCTTCACTCTTCCCCAGGGCTCTGCTTTGGAATTCCTCTTTTGGTGGGACACCTGAGGTAACAAACCTGAAAGAAGTCCTCCCATCCCACAGATTGACGAAAAACAATTGGGATCGGGCCAAATCCACAGAGAGGAAGATTCGTCCATGGCCCATGAGACCTCCCCAACATTCCACGGCCATCGCTGAAACAAAATCCAGAGACAAAAGCCTGAGCAAGCGCCTCAGACTCGCTAATTCTTCATATCCTGAAGAGTTCTTCTCAGGGTTTGTAGATCGGGCGTGCCGTACCTACGTCCCCAAACTTAAGCTGAGTTTGTGTTTTCAGTCTTCTGTCCTCAAAGTCCTGGGCAACACTCCCTCCAGGCAGGGGCCCCTGGAGCCACACATTAGGACTGCCCCCACCCAATCCATGGGAATTCTGCCCATTCCATTGTCAAAAATCGTACAAATTAGGAGAACCCTCCAAAGTCCCTGAGGCCATCCCAATAGTGTAGGTCGCCCGGGACAAAAAGGGCGGTTGATACCGGGTGAGCATCTACCTCCACTCATCTACCTCCACTCATACCAAGAAGATTGAACCAGACAGGACCCGAGACCATTATCGGATCCATTGCTTTGGTTTACAGGCATGTCTCCTCAAAAGCTTGGATTCCAATACCAGCAGAGGATATTTCCTGAGGCACCCATCAGAACAAATCTCGTCTCCACAAGGAAACTTGTGCATGGGAGCTATGCCAAAGCTTAGGAGAATACTTCAGGGTCCCGGTGCCACCTCTTCATACCAAGGCCCGCATGAACACAAACACACGTTAGGACCCATCCTCTGGAAAGTGCATTTCAACTCAGCCGTCCGGTTGCTCCCGCAGATCCTTTAGATCTAAACTCTCTTGTTGCTAGGAGACAATTGGAGGGGAGGCGGACTTCCCAGGCATCCATCCTCGAACGGTGCTCTGGAGTCATTCCATATGGGATGTCCTGGAGCTGTCCAACAGGTCTCAATTGTCCCGCAGAAGGAATCCTTGAAGGGGGCATCCCACATCTCCCAACGTGGAAAACCTCCATGGCCTCGAGATTCCACTCCCTTCATGAAGGGGCCGTCATGCACAGAAACTCCAACCTGAGCCAACGTCGGATCCTCGCCCTGACTTCAGATGCATGAGATATTGGTTCAGATCTGCAGGGGGTACCTGCCGTGCCCTCACCCTGAATCCGAAGTCTAGCTTGTGTTCTCAGACTTCCGTCCTCACTCTCCTGGCCCCGAAGCCCACAAGTTTGGCAATTCCGGACCGACAATGAAGCACTCTGCCTGCCCTCTAGAAAAAATATATTGCCTAATGAGCAGCCCAGGCAGCTTAAATGAGGATAAACCTACACGGCCCTCGAATGTACCCATATTATATAGTCTAACCTGGGCACTAATGCACTGTCTGACACAACCTGAGCCCGGACCTGCTGACCAACACCCAGACAGCTGACCGCACGCTGAGCACATCAGACCCGCCATGGCCTTAGGTCATCATCTCTTCCCTACCTCAGTTTTCAGGCTTCAGAACCTAGACCTTATCTCCAATCACTGCCCACGGGTGACTGTGATGCAGAAATCAGAACTCTTCCTGACCCATGGCAAGAAACCTTGTGTTTGGCATGTTGTCCAACATTCAGTGTAGGAGAAACCAGCATTCACCCTGAGGCCCCGCCCATTCTTGAGTGCGACGAGAGCATAAACACGCATTTTGACCTCAGCGTGAGTCCTGTCCTCTAGTAAGTCCTCTCAGTGGCTGGACCTTTAGATGTCATAATGGGCTTGACATGTCCCTAGTCCCCAATTTTTAACCAGATTTCTGGTTGTCCAGTCGCCCCACCCCAGGGCTCTAATCTGGAATCCCTCATTTGGTGGGACATCTGAGGTTGAAAAACAAAATGAAACAAATCGACAACAACAACAAAAAAACGGACTTCTTCCATCCCCAGAATGACCCCAAACTCTTTGGACGGGACCGAACCCCCAGAGAGTAAGACTCGTCCATTTCCCATGAAGTCACCCGGCAATTTCACGACCATGAGTGACAAGATATCCAGAGACAAAAACTTGAGCAAGAGCCTCACAATCGCCCTTTTTTCATATCCCGAAGTGTTCTCCTCATGGTCTGTAGATCAGTCCTGCCATACCTATGACCCAAAACATAAGCCGAGTTTGTGTTTTCAGACAACTGTCCAAACAGCTCTGGCCTACACACCCTACAGGCTCAGGGACCTGGAGCCAAACCTGAGGACTGTACTTGCCCTCTCCAAGGGTATTGTATGTGCCCATTCCAATGGCCACAACCATACTAATAGGATAACCTCCAAAGTCCCTGAGGCCATCCCAATATTTGTGGCTTCCCAGGACAAACAGGGGCAATCTGAGCCCATCTGAGCACCTACCTGCACTCAGTCCCGTAGACTGATGTCCCCAGAGGTAAAAACGAACGAACAGGCCCTTAGGCACTAATTGGATCCATTGCTTTGGTTTCCAGGCATCTCTCCTCAGAGGCCTGGATTTCAATACCAGCATATGGCTGTTTCTTGACTCACCCATCAGAACAAATCTCATCTACACATGGGAAACTTGCACGTTGGAGCTGTGTCAAAGCCTCTGTTTAGGAGAACCCTTCAGGGCCCCAGGGCCACCGCTTCATTCCAAGGTCTCCATAGACACAAAAACATATTAGGACACATCCGCAGGAGAGTCCATTTCAACTCAGCCTCCTCGGTTGCCCCCCACATCCAGCAGATCTAACCTGTCTTGTTGCTTGGAGACCATTGGAATGCGAGGTGGGCTACCGAGCCATCCATCCTTAGAACCCTGCTCGGAATCTTTGGCCTGGAGCCAACCAACAGGTCTCAATTGTCCTGCAGAAGAATCTTTGCAGTTTGGAGCTTCTCACAACTCCCATCGTGCGAAAACCCCCATGTCCTCGTGATCCAACCCCCTTCAAGAAAGGGCCATCAGGGCAGAAAGTCCAACCTGAGCGATCGTCTGATCCTTGCCCTGACTTCAGATGCACGAGATCTCGATTGTGGTCTGTAGATTGTGCCTGCCATATCCTCACCCAGAAACCTAGGCCAAGCTTGGGTTCTCAGACTCAGTCCTCAGACTACTGGCCCACAAGCCCTCCAGTTGGGCAATCCAGAACTACAATGCCGCACTCTGCCTGCACTACAGAAGTAAAATATTGCCCTCAGGGCTACCCCTAAACCGCAAATGAGGATCAACCTGCACGACATTCGGCTGTACCCCAAACATATAGGCTGACGTGGGCACTATTTCCCCTTTGGACCCAGCCTGAGCCTGGACCGCCTGGTCCCACCCAGACAGCTGGCCGCACACTGAGCACATCGGACCCGCCATGGCCTTAGGTCGTCATCTCTTCCCAACTGCGGTTTGCAGGCTCCAGAAGCTAGACCTTATCTCCATCCACTGCCCAGAGTTGAAAATGATGCAGAAATCATAACTCTTTCCCCATGGCAAGAAACCTTGTGGTTGGCATGTTGTCCAACGTTCAGTGTAGTTGAAACAAGCGTGGCCCATGAGGCCCAGCCCATGCTTGCGGGCCACATTGGTCACAAACACACATTGTGACCCTCAGCCTGAGCCCAGTCCTCAGGTAAGGCCTCTCAGGGCCTATATGAAGAGACAGCATATTGGGCTTGCCATGCCCCTAGGCCCCAATTTTTAACCATAGTTCGGGTTGTCCCTTCACTCTTCCCCAGGGCTCTGCTTTGGAATTCCTCTTTTGGTGGGACACCTGAGGTAACAAACCTGAAAGGAGACCTCCCATCCCACAGATTGACGAAAAACAATTGGGATCTGGCCAAATCCACAGAGAGGAAGATTCGTCCATGGCCCATGAGACCTCCCCAACATTCCACGGCCATCGCTGAAACAAAATCCAGAGACAAAAGCCTGAGCAAGCGCCTCAGACTCGCTCATTCTTCATATCCTGAAGAGTTCTTCTCATGGTTTGTAGATTGGGCGTGCCATACCTACGTCCCCAAACCTAAGCTGAGTTTGTGTTTTCAGACTTCTGTCCTCAAAGTCCTGGGCCACACTCCCTCCAGGCTGGGGCCCCTGGAGTCACACATAAGGACTGCCCCCACCCAATCCATGGGACTTCTGCCCATTCCATTGTCAAAAATCATACAAATTAGGAGAACCCTCCAAAGAGCCTGAAGCCATCCCAATTGTGTAGGTCGCCCGGGACAAAAAAGGGCGGTTGATACCGGCTGAGCATCTACCTCCACTCATCTACCTCCACTCATACCAAGAAGATTGAACCAGACAGGACCCGAGGCCATTATCGGATCCATTGCTTTGGTTTACAGGCATGTCTCCTTAAAAGCCTGGATTCCAATACCAGCAGAGGGGATTTCCTGAGGCACCCATCAGAACAAATCTCGTCTCCACAAGGAAACTTGTGCATGGGAGCTAAGCCAAAGCTTAGGGAATACTTCAGGGTCCCGGTGCCACCTCCCCATTCCAAGGCCCTCATGGACACAAACACACGTTAGGACCCATCCTCTGGAAAGTGCATTTAAACTCAGCCACCCCGGTTGCTCCCGCAGATCCATTAGATCTAAACTGTCTTGTTGCTAGGAGACAATTGGAAGGTGAGGCAGACTTCCCAGGCATCCATCCTCGAACGGTGCTCTGGAGTCATTCCATATGGGATGTCCTGGAGCTGTCCAACAGGTCTCAGTTGTCCCGCAGAAGGAATCCTTGAAGGGGGCATCCCACATCTCCCAACGTGGAAAACCTCCATGGCCTCTAGATTTCGCTCCCTTCATGAAGGGGCTGTCATGCACAGAAACCCCAACCTGAGCCAACGTCGGATCCTCGCCCTGACTTCAGATGCATGAGATATTGGTTCAGATCTGCAGGGGGTACCTGCCGTGCCCTCACCCTGAATCCGAAGTCTAGCTTGTGTTCTCAGACTTCCGTCCTCACTCTCCTGGCCCCGAAGCCCTCAAGTTTGGCAATTCCGGACCGACAATGAAGCACTCTGCCTGCCCTCTAGAAAAAATATATTGCCTAATGAGCAGCCCAGGCAGCTTAAATGAGGATAAACCTACACGGCACTCGAATGTACCCAAATTATATAGTCTAACCTGGGCACTAATGCACTGTCTGACACAACCTGAGCCCGGACCTGCTGACCAACACCCAGACAGCTGACCGCACGCTGAGCACATCAGACCCGCCATGGCCTTAGGTCATCATCTCTTCCCTACCTCAGTTTTCAGGCTTCAGAACCTAGACCTTATCTCCAATCACTGCCCACGGGTGACTGTGATGCAGAAATCAGAACTCTTCCTGACCCATGGCAAGAAACCTTGTCGTTGGCATGTTGTCCAACGTTCAGTGTAGGAGAAACCAGCATTCACCCTGAGGCCCCGCCCATTCTTGAGTGGGACGAGAGCATAAACACGCATTGTTACCTCAGCGTGAGTCCTGTCCTCTAGTAAGTCCTCTCAGTGGCTGGACCATTAAATGTCATAATGGGCTTGACATGTCCCTAGTCCCCAATTTTTAACCAGATTTCTCGTTGTCCAGTCGCCCCACCCCAGGGCTCTCCTCTGGAATCCCTCATTTGGTGGGACATCTGAGGTTGAAAAACAAAATGAAACAAATCGACAACAACAAAAAAACGGACTTCTTCCAACCCCAGAATGACCCCAAACTCTTTGGACGGGACCGAACCCCCAGAGAGTAAGACTCGTCCATTTCCCATGAAGTCACCCGGCAATTTCACGACCATGAGTGACACGATATCCAGAGACAAAAACTTGAGCAAGAGCCTCACACTCGACCTTTTTTGATATCCCGAAGTGTTCTCCTCATGGTCTGTAGATCAGTCCTGCCATACCTATGACCCAAAACATAAGCCGAGTTTGTGTTTTCAGACAACTGTCCAAACAGCTCTGGCCTACACACCCTACAGGCTCAGGGCCCTGGAGCCAAACCTGAGGACTGTACTTGCCCTCTCCAATGGAATTGTATGTGCCCATTCCAATGGCCACAACCCTACTAGTAGGATAACCTCCAAAGTCCCTGAGGCCATCCCAATAGTGGTGGCTTCCCAGGATAAACAGGGGCAATCTGAGCCCATCTGAGCACCTACCTGCACTCAGACCCGTAGACTGATGTCCCCAGAGGTAAAAAGGAACGAACAGGCCCCTAGGCACTAATCGGATCCATTGCTTTGGTTTCCAGGCATCTCTCCTCAGAGGCCTGGATTTCAATACCAGCATATGGCTGTTTCTTGACTCACCCATCAGAACAAATCTCATCTACACATGGGAAACATGCCCGTTGGAGCTGTGTCAAAGCCTCTGTTTAGGAGAACCCTTCAGGGCGCCAGGGCCACCGCTTCATTCCAAGGTCTCCATAGAAACAAAAACATATTAGGACACATCCACAGGAGAGTCCATTTCAACTCAGCCTCCTCGGTTGCCCCCCACATCCAGCAGATCTAACCTGTCTTGTTGCTTGGAGACCATTGGAATGCCAGGTGGGCTACCCAGCCATCCATCCTTAGAACCCTGCTCGGAATCGTTGGCCTGGAGCCAACCAACAGGTCTCAATTGTCCTGCAGAAGAATCTTTGCAGTTTGGAGCTTCTCAAAACTCCCATCGTGGGAAAACCCCCATGTCCTCGTGATCCAACCCCCTTCAAGAAAGGGCCATCAGGGCAGAAAGTCCAACCTGAGCGATCGTCTGATCCTTGCCCTGACTTCTGATGCACGAGATCTCGATTGAGGTCTGTAGATTGTGACTGCCATATCCTCACCCAGAAACCTAGGCCTAGCTTGGGTTCTCAGACTCCGTCCTCAGACTACTGGCCCACAAGCCCTCCAGTTGGGCAATCCAGAACTACAATGACGCACTCTGCCTGCACTACAGAAGTAAAACATTGCCCTCAGGGCTACCCCGAAACCGCAAATGAGGATCAACCTGCACGCCATTCGGCTGTACCCCAAACATATAGGCTGACCTGGGCACTATTTCCCCTTCTGACCCAGCCTGAGCCTGGACCTCCTGGTCCCACCCAGACAGCTGGCCGCACACTGAGCACATCGGACCCGCCATGGCCTTAGGTCGTCATCTCTTCCCAACTGCGGTTTGCAGGCTCCAGAAGCTAGACCTTATCTCCAACCACTGCCCAGGGTTGAAAATGATGGAGAAATCAGAACTCTTTCCCCATGGCAAGAAACCTTGTGGTTGGCATGTTGTCCAACGTTCAGTGTAGTTGAAACAAGCGTGGCCCATGAGGCCCAGCCCATGCTTGCGGGCCACATTGGTCACAAACACACATTGTGACCCTCAGCCTGAGCCCAGTCCTCAGGTAGGGCCTCTCAGGGCCTATATGAAGAGACAGCATATTGGGCTTGCCATGCCCCTAGGCCCCAATTTTTAACCATAGTTCGGGTTGTCCCTTCACTCTTCCCCAGGGCTCTGCTTTGGAATTCCTCTTTTGGTGGGACACCTGAGGTAACAAACCTGAAAGGAGACCTCCCATCCCACAGATTGACGAAAAACAATTGGGATCGGGCCAAATCCACAAAGAGGAAGATTCGTCCATGGCCCATGAGACCTCCCCAACATTCCACGGCCATCGCTGAAACAAAATCCAGAGACAAAAGCCTGAGCAAGCGCCTCAGACTCGCTCATTCTTCATATCCTAAAGAGTTCTTCTCATGGTTTGTAGATCGGGCGTGCCATACCTACGTCCCCAAACTTAAGCTGAGTTTGTGTTTTCAGTCTTCTGTCCTCAAAGTCCTGGGCCACACTCCCTCCAGGCTGGGGCCCCTGGAGCCACACATTAGGACTGCCCCTCCCAATCCATGGGAATTCTGCCCATTCCATTGTCAAAAATCGTACAAATTAGGAGAACCTTCCAAAGTCCCTGAGGCCATCCCAATAGTGTAGGTCGCCCGGGACAAAAAAGGGCGCTTGATACCGGCTGAGCATCTACCTCTACTCATCTACCTCCACTCATACCAAGAAGATTGAACCAGACAGGACCCGAGGCCATTATCGGATCCATTGCTTTGGTTTACAGGCATGTCTCCTCAAAAGCCTGGATTCCAATACCAGCAGAGGGGATTTCCTGAGGCACTCATCAGAACAAATCTCGTCTCCACAAGGAAACTTGTGCATGGGAGCTATGCCAAAGCTTAGGAGAATACTTCAGGGTCCCGGTGCCACCTCCCCATTCCAAGGCCCTCATGGACACAAACACACGTTAGGACCCATCCTCTGGAAAGTGCATTTCAACTCAGCCACCACGGTTGCTCCCGCAGATCCTTTAGATCTAAACTGTCTTGTGGCTAGGGGACAATTGGAAGGCGAAGCGGACTTCCCAGGCATCCATCCTCGAACGGTGCTCTGGAGTCATTCCATAGGGGATGTTCTGGAGCTGTCCAAAAGGTCTCAATTGTCCCACAGAAGGAATCCTTGAAGGGGGCATCCCACATCTCCCAACGTGGAAAACCTCCATGGCCTCGAGATTCCGCTCCCTTCATGAAGGGGCCGTCATGCACAGAAACTCCAACCTGAGCCAACGTCGGATCCTCGCCCTGACTCAGATGCATGAGATATTGGTTCAGATCTGCAGGGGGTACCTGCCGTGCCCTCACCCTGAATCCGAAGTCTAGCTTGTGTTCTCAGACTTCCGTCCTCACTCTCCTGGCTCCGAAGCCCTCAAGTTTGGCAATTCCGGACCGACAATGAGGCACTCTGCCTGCCCTCTAGAAAAAATATATTGCCTAATGAGCTGCCCAGGCAGCTTAAATGAAGATAAACCTACACGGCACTCGAATGTACCCAAATTATATAGTCTAACCTGGGCACTAATGCACTGTCTGACACAACCTGAGCCCGGACCTGCTGACCAAAACCCAGACAGCTGACCGCACCCTGAGCACATCAGACCCGCCATGGCCTTAGGTCATCATCTCTTCCCTACCTCAGTTTTCAGGCTTCAGAACCTAGACCTTATCTCCAATCACTGCTCACGGGTGACTGTGATGCAAATCAGAACTCTTCCTGACCCATGGCAAGAAACCTTGTGGTTGGCATGTTGTCCAACGTTCAGTGTAAGAGAAACCAGCATTCACCCTGAGGCCCCACCCATTCTTGAGTGCGACGAGAGCATAAACACGCATTGTGACCTCAGCGTGAGTCCTGTCCTCTAGTAAGTCCTCTCAGTGGATGGACCATTAGATGTCATAATGGGCTTGACATGTCCCTAGTCCCCAATTTTTAACCAGATTTCTCGTTGTCCAGTCGCCCCACCCCAGGGCTCTACTCTGGAATCCCTCATTTGGTGGGACATCTGAGGTTGAAAAACAAAATGAAACAAATCGACAACAACAAAAAAAACGGACTTCTTCCATACCCAGAATGACCCCAAACTCTTTGGATGGGACCGAACCCCCAGAGAGTAAGACTCGTCCATTTCCCATGAAGTCACCCGGCAATTTCACGACCATGAGTGACACGATATCCAGAGACAAAAACTTGAGCAAGAGCCTCACACTCGCCCTTTTTTCATATCCCGAAGTGTTCTCCTCATGGTCTGTAGATCAGTCCTGCCATACCTATGACCCAAAACATAAGCCGAGTTTGTGTTTTCAGACAACTGTCCAAACAGCTCTGGCCTACACACCCTACAGGCTCAGGGCCCTGGAGCCAAACCTGAGGACTGTACTTGCCCTCTCCAAGGGAATTGTATGTGCCCATTCCAATGGCCACAACCCTACTAATAGGATAACCTCCAAAGTCCCTGAGGCCATCCTAAAAGTTGTGGCTTCCCAGGACAAACAGGGGCAATCTGAGCCCTTCTGAGCACCTACCTGCACTCAGACCCGTAGACTGATGTCCCCAGAGGTAAAAAGGAACGAACAGGCCCCTAGGCACTAATCGGATCCATTGCTTTGGTTTCCAGGCATCTCTCCTCAGAGGCCTGGATTTCAATACCAGCATATGGCTGTTTCTTGACTCACCCATCAGAACAAATCTCATCTACACATGGGAAACATGCACGTTGGAGCTGTGTCAAAGCCTCTGTTTAGGAGAACCCTTCAGGGCCCCAAGGCCACCGCTTCATTCCAAGGTCTCCATAGACACAAAAACATATTAGGACACAACCACAGGAGAGTCCATTTCAACTCAGCCTCCTCGGTTGCCCCCCACATCCAGCAGATCTAACCTGTCTTGTTGCTTGGAGACAAATGGAATGCGAGGTGGGCTACCCAGCCATCCCTCCTTAGAACCCTGCTCGGAATCGTTGGCCTGGAGCCAACCAACAGGTCTCAATTGTCCTGCAGAAGAATCTTTGCAGTTTGGAGCTTCTCACAACTCCCATCGTGCGAAAACCCCCATGTCCTCGTGATCCAACCCGCTTCAAGAAAGGGCCATCAGGGCAGAAAGTCCAACCTGAGCGATCGTCTGATCCTTGCCCTGACTTCAGATGCACGAGATCTCGATTGAGGTCTGTAGATTGTGCCTGCCATATCCTCACCCAGAAACCTAGGCCTAGCTTGGGTTCTCAGACTCCGTCCTCAGACTACTGGCCCACAAGCCCTCCAGTTTGGCAATCCAGAACTACAATGCCGCACTCTGCCTGCCCTACAGAAGTAAAACATTGCCCTCAGGGCTACCCCGAAACCGCAAATGAGGATCAACCTGCACGCCATTCGGCTGTACCCCAAACATATAGGCTGACCTGGGCACTATATCCCCTTCTGACCCAGCCTGAGCCTGGACCACCTGGTCCCACCCAGACAGCTGGCCGCACACTGAGCACATCAGACCCGCCATGGCCTTAGGTCGTCATCTCTTCCCAACTGCGGTTTTCAGGCTCCAGAACCTAGACCTTATCTCCAACCACTGCCCAGGGTTGAAAATGATGCAGAAATCAGAACTCTTTCCCCATGGCAAGACCTTGTGGTTGGCATGTTGTCCAACGTTCAGTGTAGTTGTAACAAGCGTGGCCCTTGAGGCCCAGCCCATGCTTGCCGGCCACATTGGTCACTACACACATTGTGACCCTCAGCCTGAGCCCAGTCCTCAGGTAAGGCCTCTCAGGGCCTATATGAAGAGACAGCATATTGGGCTTGCCATGCCCCTAGGCCCCAATTTTTAACCATAGTTCGAGTTGTCCCTTCACTCTTCCCCAGGGCTCTGCTTTGGAATTCCTCTTTTGGTGGGACACCTGAGGTAACAAACCTGAAAGGATTCCTCCCAACCCACAGATTGACGAAAAACAATTGGGATCGGGCCAAATCCACAGAGAGGAAGATTTGTCCATGGCCCATGAGACCTCCCCAACATTCCACGGCCATCGCTGAAACAAAATCCAGAGACAAAAGCCTGAGCAAGCGCCTCAGACTCGCTCATT
This sequence comes from Mustela nivalis, assembly GCF_964662115.1. Classification (NCBI taxonomy): domain Eukaryota; kingdom Metazoa; phylum Chordata; class Mammalia; order Carnivora; family Mustelidae; genus Mustela; species Mustela nivalis. The sequence continues at coordinate 1,082,465 of NW_028136405.1, read as the reverse complement.
CTTCATATCCTGAAGAGTTCTTCTCATGGTTTGTAGATCGGGCGTGCCATACCTACGTCCCCAAACTTAAGCTGAGTTTGTGTTTTCAGTCTTCTGTCCTCAAAGTCCTGGGCCACACTCCCTCCAGGCTGGGGCCCCTGGAGCCACACATTAGGACTGCCCCCACCCAATGCATGGGAATTCTGCCCATTCCATTGTCAAAAATCGTACAAATTGGGAGAACCCTCCAAAGTCCCTGGGGCCATCCCAATAGTGTAGGTCGCCCGGGACAAAAAATGGCCGTTGATACCGTCTGAGCATCTACCTCCACTCATCTACCTCCACTCATACCAAGAAGATTGAACCAGACAGGACCCGAGGCCATTATCGGATCCATTGCTTTGGTTTACAGGCATGTCTCCTCAAAAGCCTGGATTCCAATACCAGCAGAGGGGATTTCCTGAGGCACCCATCAGAACAAATCTCGTCTCCACAAGGAAACTTGTGCATGGGAGCTATGCCAAAGCTTAGGAGAATACTTCAGGGTCCCGGTGCCACCTCCCCATTCCAAGGCCCTCATGGACACAAACACACGTTAGGACCCATCCACTGGAAAGTGCATTTCAACTCAGCCACCCCGGTTGCTCCCGCAGATCCATTAGATCTAAACTGTCTTGTTGCTAGGAGACAATTGGAAGGCGAGGCGGACTTCCCAGGCATCCATCCTCGAACGGTGCTCTGGAGTCATTCCATATGGGATGTCCTGGAGCTGTCCAACAGGTCTCAATTGTCCCGCAGAAGGAATCCTTGAAGGGGGCATACCACATCTCCCAACGTGGAAAACCTCCATGGCCTCGAGATTCCGCTCCCTTCATGAAGGGGCCGTCATGCACAGAAACTCCAACCTGAGCCAACGTCGGATCCTCGCCCTGACTTCAGATGCATGAGATATTGGTTCAGATCTGCAGGGGGTACCTGCCGTGCCCTCACCCTGAATCCGAAGTCTAGCTTGTGTTCTCAGACTTCCGTCCTCACTCTCCTGGCCCCGAAGCCCTCAAGTTTGGCAATTCCGGACCGACAATGAAGCACTCTGCCTGCCCTCTAGAAAAAATATATTGCCTAATGAGCAGCCCAGGCAGCTTAAATGAGGATAAACCTACACGGCACTCGAATGTACCCAAATTATATAGTCTAACCTGGGCACTAATGCACTGTCTGACACAACCTGAGCCTGGAACTGCTGACCAACACCCAGACAGCTGACCGAACGCTGAGCACATCAGACCCGCCATGGCCTTAGGTCATCATCTCTTCCCTACCTCAGTTTTCAGGCTTCAGAACCTAGACCTTATCTCCAATCACTGCCCACGGGTGACTGTGATGCAGAAATCAGAACTCTTCCTGACCCATGGCAAGAAACCTTGTGGTTGGCATGTTGTCCAACGTTCAGTGTAGGAGAAACCAGCATTCACCCTGAGGCCCCGCCCATTCTTGCGTGCGACGAGAGCATAAACACGCATTGTGACCTCAGCGTGAGTCCTGTCCTCTAGTAAGTCCTCTCAGTGGCTGGACCATTAGATGTCATAATGGGCTTGACACGTCCCTAGTCCCCAATTTTTAACCAGATTTCTGGTTGTCCAGTCGCCCCACCCCAGGGCACTATTCTGGAATACCTCATTTGGTGGGACATCTGAGGCTGAAAAACAAAATGAAACAAATCGACAACAACAACAAAAAAACGGACTTCTTCCATCCCCAGAATGACCCCAAACTCTTTGGACGGGACCGAACCCCCAGAGAGTAAGACTCGACCATTTCCCATGAAGTCACCCGGCAATTTCACGACCATGAGTGACACGATATCCAGAGACAAAAACTTGAGCAAGAGCCTCACACTCGCCCTTTTTTCATATCCCGAAGTGTTCTCCTCATGGTCTGTAGATCAGTCCTGCCATACCATGACCCAAAACATAAGCCGAGTTTGTGTTTTCAGACAACTGTCCAAACAGCTCTGGCCTACACACCCTACAGGCTCAGGGCCCTGGAGCCAAACCTGAGGACTGTACTTGCCCTCTCCAAGGGAATTGTATGTGCCCATTCCAATGGCCACAACCCTACTAATAGGATAACCTCCAAAGTCCCTGAGGCCATCCTAAAATCTGTGGCTTCCCAGGACAAACAGGGGCAATCTGAGCCCTTCTGAGCACCTACCTGCACTCAGACCCGTAGACTGATGTCCCCAGAGGTAAAAAGGAACGAACAGGCCCCTAGGCACTAATCGGATCCATTGCTTTGGTTTCCAGGCATCTCTCCTCAGAGGCCTGGATTTCAATACCAGCATATGGCTGTTTCTTAACTCACCCATCAGAACAAATCTCATCTACACATGGGAAACATGCACGTTGGAGCTGTGTCAAAGCCTCTGTTTAGGAGAACCCTTCAGGGCCCCAGGGCCACCGCTTCATTCCAAGGTCTCCATAGACACAAAAACATATTAGGACACATCCACAGGAGAGTCCATTTCAACTCAGCCTCCTCGGTTGCCCCCCACATCCAGCAGATCTAACCTGTCTTGTTGCTTGGAGACAATTGGAATGCGAGGTGGGCTACCCAGCCATCCATCCTTAGAACCCTGCTTGGAATCGTTGGCCTGGAGCCAACCAACAGGTCTCAATTGTCCTGCAGAAGAATCTTTGCAGTTTGGAGCTTCTCACAACTCCCATCGTGCGAAAACCCCCATGTCCTCGTGATCCAACAACCTTCAAGAAAGGGCCATCAGGGCAGAAAGTCCAACCTGAGTGATCGTCTGAACCTTGCCCTGACTTCAGATGCACGAGATCTCGATTGAGGTCTGTAGATTGTGCCTGCCATATCCTCACCCAGAAACCTAGGCCTAGCTTGGGTTCTCAGACTCCGTCCTCAGACTACTGGCCCACAAGCCCTCCAGTTGGGCAATCCAGAACTACAATGCCGCACTCTGCCTGCCCTACAGAAGTAAAACATTGCCCTCAGGGCTACCCCGAAACCGCAAATGAGGATCAACCTGCACGCCATTCGGCTGTACCCCAAACATATAGGCTGACCTGGGCACTATTTCACATTCTGACCCAGCCTTAGCCTGGACCTCCTGGTCCCACCCAGACAGCTGGCCGCACACTCAGCACATCGGACCCGCCATGGCCTTAGGTCATCATCTCTTCCCAACTGCGGTTTACAGGCTCCAGAAGCTAGACCTTATCTCCAACCACTGCCCAGGGTTGAAAATGATGCAGAAATCAGAACTCTTTCCCCATGGCAAGAAACCTTGTGGTTGGCATGTTGTCCAACGTTCAGTGTAGTTGAAACAAGCGTGGCCCATGAGGCCCAGCCCATGCTTGCGGGCCACATTGGTCACAAACACACATTGTGACCCTCAGCCTGAGCCCAGTCCTCAGGTAAGGCCTCTCAGGGCCTATATGAAGAGACAGCATATTGGGCTTGCCATGCCCCTAGGCCCCAATTTTTAACCATAGTTCGGGTTGTCCCTTCACTCTTCCCCAGGGCTCTGCTTTGGAATTCCTGTTTTGGTGGGACACCTGAGGTAACAAACCTGAAAGGAGACCTCCCATCCCACAGATTGAAGAAAAACAATTGGGATCGGGCCAAATCCACAAAGAGGAAGATTCGTCCATGGCCCATGGGACCTCCCCAACATTCCACGGCCATCGCTGAAACAAAAGTCAGAGACAAAAGCCTGAGCAAGCGCCTCAGACTCGCTCATTCTTCATATCCTGAAGAGTTCTTCTCATGGTTTGTAGATCGGGCGTGCCATACCTACGTCCCCAAACTTAAGCTGAGTTTGTGTTTTCAGTCTTCTGTCCTCAAAGTCCTAGGCCACACTCCCTCCAGGCTGGGGCCCCTGGAGCCACACATTAGGACTGCCCCCACCCAATCCATGGGAATTCTGCCCATTCCATTGTCAAAAATCGTACAAATTAGGAGAACCCTCCAAAGTCCCTGAGGCCATCCCAATAGTGTAGGTCGCCCGGGACAAAAAAGGGCGGTTGATACCGGCTGAGCATCTACCTCCACTCATCTACCTCCACTCATACCAAGAAGATTGAACCAGACAGGACCCGAGGCCATTATCGGATCCATTGCTTTGGTTTACAGGCATATCTCTTGAAAAGCCTGGATTCCAATACCATCAGAGGGGATTTCCTGAGGCACCCATCAGAACAAATCTCGTCTCCACAAGGAAACTTGTGCATGGGAGCTATGCCAAAGCTTAGGAGAATACTTCAGGGTCCCGGTGCCACCTCCCCATTCCAAGGCCCACATGGACACAAACACACGTTAGGACCCATCCTCTGGAAAGTGCATTTCAACTCAGCCACCCCGGTTGCTCCCGCAGATCCATTAGATCTAAACTGTCTTGTTGCTAGGAGACAATTGGAAGGTGAGTCGGACTTCCCAGACATCCATCCTGGAACGGTGCTCTGGAGTCATTCCATATGGAATGTCCTGGAGCTGTCCAACAGGTCTCAATTGTCCCGCAGAAGGAATCCTTGAAGGGGGCATCCCACATCTCCCAACGTGGAAAACCTCCATGGCCTCGAGATTCCGCTCCCTTCATGCACAGAAACTCCAACCTGAGCCAACGTCGGATCCTCTCCCTGACTTCAGATGCATGAGATATTGGATCAGATCTGCAGGGGGTACCTGCTGTGCCCTCACCCTGAATCCGAAGTCTAGCTTGTGTTCTCAGACTTCCGTCCTCACTCTCCTGGCCCCGAAGCCCTCAAGTTTGGCAATTCCGGACCGACAATGAAGCACTCTGCCTGCCCTCTAGAAAAAATATATTGCCTAATGAGCAGCCCAGGCAGCTTAAATGAGGATAAACCTACACGGCACTCGAATGTACCCAAATTATATAGTCTAACCTGGGCACTAATGCACTGTCTGACACAACCTGAGCCCGGACCTGCTGACCAACACCCAGACAGCTGACCGCACGCTGAGCACATCAGACCCGCCATGGCCTTAGGTCATCAATTCTTCCCTACCTCAGTTTTCAGGCTTCAGAACCTAGACCTTATCTCCAATCACTGCCCACGGTGACTGTGATGCAGAAATCAGAACTCTTCCTGACCCATGGTAAGAAACCTTGTGGTTGGCATGTTGTCCAACGTTCAGTGTAGGAGAAACCAGCATTCACCCTGAGGCCCCGCCCATTCTTGAGTGCGACGAGAGCATAAACACGCATTGTGACCTCAGCGTGAGTCCTGTCCTCTAGTAAGTCCTCTCAGTGGCTGGACCATTAGATGTCATAATGGGCTTGACATGTCCCTAGTCCCCAATTTTTAACCAGATTTCTGGTTGTCCAGTCGCCCCACCCCAGGGCTCTACTCTGGAATCCCTCATTTGGTGGGACATCTGAGGTTGAAAAACAAAATGAAACAAATCGACAACAACAAAAAAACGGACTTCTTCCATCCCCAGAATGACCCCAAACTCTTTGGACGGGACCGAACCCCCAGAGAGTAAGACTCGTCCATTTCCCATGAAGTCACCCGGCAATTTCACGACCATGAGTGACACGATATCCAGAGACAAAAACTTGAGCAAGAGCCTCACACTCGCCCTTTTTTCATATCCCGAAGTGTTCTCCTCATGGTCTGTAGATCAGTCCTGCCATACCTATGACCCAAAACATAAGCCGAGTTTGTGTTTTCAGACAACTGTCCAAACAGCTCTGGCCTACACACCCTACAGGCTCAGGGCCCTGGAGCCAAACCTGAGGACTGTACTTGCCCTCTCCAAGGGAAATGTATGTGCCCATTCCAATGGCCACAACTCTACTAGTAGGATAACCTCCAAAGTCCCTGAGGCCATCCCAATAGTTGTGGCTTCCCAGGACAAACAGGGGCAATCTGAGCCCATCTGAGCACCTACCTGCACTCAGACCCGTAGACTGATGTCCCCAGTGGTAAAAAGGTACGAACAGGCCCCTAGGCACTAATCGGATCCATTGCTTTGGTTTCCAGGCATCTCTCCTCAGAGGCCTGGATTTCAATACCAGCATATGGCTGTTTCTTGACTCACCCATCAGAACAAATCTCATCTACACATGGGAAAAATGCACGTTGGAGCTGTGTCAAAGCCTCTGTTTAGGAGAACCCTTCAGGGCCCCAGGGCCACCGCTTCATTCCAAGGTCTCCATAGACAAAAAAACATATTAGGACACAACCACAGGAGAGTCCATTTCAACTCAGCCTCCTCGGTTGCCCCCCACATCCAGCAGATCTAACCTGTCTTGTTGCTTGGAGACAAATGGAATGCGAGGTGGGCTACCCAGCCTTCCATCCTTAGAACCCTGCTCGGAATCGTTGGCCTGGAGCCAACCAACAGGTCTCAATTGTCCTGCAGAAGAATCTTTGCAGTTTGGAGCTTCTCACAACTCCGATCGTGCGAAAACCCCCATGTCCTCGTGATCCAACCCCCTTCAAGAAAGGGCCATCAGGGCAGAAAGTCCAACCTGAGCGATCGTCTGATCCTTGCCCTGACTTCTGATGCACGAGATCTCGATTGAGGTCTGTAGATTGTGCCTGCCATATCCTCACCCAGAAACCTAGGCCTAGCTTGGGTTCTCAGACTCCGTCCTCAGACTACTGGCCCACAAGCCCTCCAGTTGGGCAATCCAGAACTACAATGCCGCACTCTGCCTGCCCTACAGAAGTAAAATATTGCCCTCAGGGCTACCCCGAAACCGCAAATGAGGATCAACCTGAACGCCATTCGGCTGTACCCCAAACATATAGGCTGACCTGGGCACTATTTCCCCTTCTGACCCAGCCTGAGCCTGGACCACCTGGTCCCACCCAGACAGCTGGCCGCACACTGAGCACATCAGACCCGCCATGGCCTTAGGTCGTCATCTCTTCCCAACTGCGGTTTTCAGGCTCCAGAACCTAGACTTTATCTCCAACCATTGCCCAGGGTTGAAAATGATGCAGAAATCAGAACTCTTTCCCCATGGCAAGAAACCTTGTGGTTGGCCTGTTGTCCAACGTTCAGTGTAGTTGTAACAAGCGTGGCCCTTGAGGCCCAGCCCATGCTTGCCGGCCACATTGGTCACTACACACATTGTGACCCTCAGCCTGAGCCCAGTCCTCAGGTAAGGCCTCTCAGGGCCTATATGAAGAGACAGCATATTGGGCTTGCCATGCCCCTAGGCCCGAATTTTTAACCATAGTTCGAGTTGTCCCTTCACTCTTCCCCAGGGCTCTGCTTTGGAATTCCTCTTTTGGTGGGACACCTGATGTAACAAACCTGAAAGGAGTCCTCCCAACCCACAGATTGACGAAAAACAATTGGGATCGGGCCAAATCCACAGAGAGGAAGATTCGTCCATGGCCCATGAGACCTCCCCAACATTCCACGGCCATCGCTGAAACAAAATCCAGAGACAAAAGCCTGAGCAAGCGCCTCAGACTCGCTCATTCTTCATATCCTGAAGAGTTCTTCTCATGGTTTGTAGATCGGGCGTGCCATACCTACGTCCCCAAACTTAAGCTGAGTTTGTGTTTTCAGTCTTCTGTCCTCAAAGTCCTGGGCCACACTCCCTCCAGGCTGGGGCCCCTGGAGCCACACATTAGGACTGCCCCCACCCAATGCATGGGAATTCTGCCCATTCCATTGTCAAAAATCGTACAAATTAGGAGAACCCTCCAAAGTCCCTGGGGCCATCCCAATAGTGTAGGTCGCCCGGGACAAAAAAGGGCCGTTGATACCGTCTGAGCATCTACCTCCACTCATCTACCTCCACTCATACCAAGAAGATTGAACCAGACAGGACCCGAGGCCATTATCGGATCCATTGCTTTGGTTTACAGGCATGTCTCCTCAAAAGCCTGGATTCCAATACCAGCAGAGGGGATTTCCTGAGGCACCCATCAGAACAAATCTCGTCTCCACAAGGAAACTTGTGCATGGGAGCTATGCCAAAGCTTAGGAGAATACTTCAGGGTCCCGGTGCCACCTCCCCATTCCAAGGCCCTCATGGACACAAACACACGTTAGGACCCATCCACTGGAAAGTGCATTTCAACTCAGCCACCCCGGTTGCTCCCGCAGATCCATTAGATCTAAACTGTCTTGTTGCTAGGAGACAATTGGAAGGCGAGGCGGACTTCCCAGGCATCCATCCTCGAACGGTGCTCTGGAGTCATTCCATATGGGATGTCCTGGAGCTGTCCAACAGGTCTCAATTGTCCCGCAGAAGGAATCCTTGAAGGGGGCATACCACATCTCCCAACGTGGAAAACCTCCATGGCCTCGAGATTCCGCTCCCTTCATGAAGGGGCCGTCATGCACAGAAACTCCAACCTGAGCCAACGTCGGATCCTCGCCCTGACTTCAGATGCATGAGATATTGGTTCAGATCTGCAGGGGGTACATGCCGTGCCCTCACCCTGAATCCGAAGTCTAGCTTGTGTTCTCAGACTTCCGTCCTCACTCTCCTGGCCCCGAAGCCCTCAGTTGGCAATTCCGGACCGACAATGAAGCACTCTGCCTGCCCTCTAGAAAAAATATATTGCCTAATGAGCAGCCCAGGCAGCTTAAATGAGGATAAACCTACACGGCACTCGAATGTACCCAAATTATATAGTCTAACCTGGGCACTAATGCACTGTCTGACACAACCTGAGCCTGGACCTGCTGACCAACACCCAGACAGCTGACCGAACGCTGAGCACATCAGACCCGCCATGGCCTTAGGTCATCATCTCTTCCCTACCTCAGTTTTCAGGCTTCAGAACCTAGACCTTATCTCCAATCACTGCCCACGGGTGACTGTGATGCAGAAATCAGAACTCTTCCTGACCCATGGCAAGAAACCTTGTGGTTGGCATGTTGTCCAACGTTCAGTGTAGGAGAAACCAGCATTCACCCTGAGGCCCCGCCCATTCTTGCGTGCGACGAGAGCATAAACACGCATTGTGACCTCAGCGTGAGTCCTGTCCTCTAGAAAGTCCTCTCAGTGGCTGGACCATTAGATGTCATAGTGGGCTTGACTCGTCCCTAGTCCCCAATTTTTAACCAGATTTCTGGTTGTCCAGTCGCCCCACCCCAGGGCTGTACTCTGGAATCCCTCATTTGGTGGGACATCTGAGGCTGAAAAACAAAATGAAACAAATCGACAAAAACAACAAAAAAACGGACTTCTTCCATCCCCAGAATGACCCCAAACTCTTTGGACGGGACCGAACCCCCAGAGAGTAAGACTCGAGACCATTTCCCATGAAGTCACCCGGCAATTTCACGTCCATGAGTGACACGATATCCAGAGACAAAAACTTGAGCAAGAGCCTCACACTCGCCCTTTTTTCATATCCCGAAGTGTTCTCCTCATTGTCTGTAGATCAGTCCTGCCATACCATGACCCAAAACATAAGCCGAGTTTGTGTTTTCAGACAACTGTCCAAACAGCTCTGGCCTACACACCCTACAGGCTCAGGGCCCTGGAGCCAAATCTGAGGACTGTACTTGCCCTCTCCAAGGGAATTGTATGTGCCCATTCCAATGGCCACAACCCTACTAATAGGATAACCTCCAAAGTCCCTGAGGCCATCCTAAAAGCTGTGGCTTCCCAGGACAAACAGGGGCAATCTGATCCCTTCTGAGCACCTACCTGCACTCAGACCCGTAGACTGATGTCCCCAGAGGTAAAAAGGAACGAACAGGCCCCTAGGCACTAATCGGATCCATTGCTTTGGTTTCCAGGCATCTCTCCTCAGAGGCCTGGATTTCAATACCAGCATATGGCTGTTTCTTGACTCACCCATCAGAACAAATCTCATCTACACATGGGAAACATGCACGTTGGAGCTGTGTCAAAGCCTCTGTTTAGGAGAACCCTTCAGGGCCCCAGGGCCACCGCTTCATTCCAAGGTCTCCATAGACACAAAAACATATTAGGACACATCCACAGGAGAGTCCATTTCAACTCAGCCTCCTCGGTTGCCCCCCACATCCAGCAGATCTAACCTGTCTTGTTGCTTGGAGACCATTGGAATGCGAGGTGGTCTACCCAGCCATCCATCCTTAGAACCCTGCTCGGAATCGTTGGCCTGGAGCCAACCAACAGGTCTCAATTGTCCTGCAGAAGAATCTTTGCAGTTTGGAGCTTGTCACAACTCCCAACGTGGGAAAACCCCCATGTCCTCGTGATCCAACCCCCTTCAAGAATGGGCCATCAGGGCAGAAAGTCCAACCTGAGCGATCGTCTGATACTTGCCCTGACTTCAGATGCACGAGATGTCTATTGAGGTCTGTAGATTGTGCCTGCCATATCCTCACCCAGACACCTAGGCCTAGCTTAGGTTCTCAGACTCCGTCCTCAGACTACTGGCCCACAAGCCCTCCAGTTGGGCAATCCAGAACTACAATGCCGCACTCTGCCTGCCCTACAGAAGTAAAACATTGCCCTCAGGGCTACCCCGAAACCGCAAATGAGGATCAACCTGCACGCCATTCGGCTGTACCCCAAACATATAGGCTGACCTGGGCACTATTTCCCCTTCTGACCCAGCCTGAGCCTGGACCTCCTGGTCCCACCCAGACAGCTGGCCGCACACTGAGCACATCGGACCCGCCATGGCCTTAGGTCGTCATCTCTTCCCAACTGCGGTTTTCAGGCTCCAGAACCTAGACCTTATCTCCAACCACTGCCCAGGGTTGAAAATGATGCAGAAATCAGAACTCTTTCCCCATGGCAAGAAACCTTGTTTTTGGCATGTTGTCCAACGTTCAGTGTAGTTGAAACAAGCGTGGCCCATGAGGCCAGCCCATGCTTGCGGGCCACATTGGTCACAAACACACATTGTGACCCTCAGCCTGAGCCCAGTCCTCAGGTAAGGCCTCTCAGGGCCTATATGAAGAGACAGCATATTGGGCTTGCCCTGCCCCTAGGCCCCAATTTTTAACCATAGTTCGGGTTGTCCCTTCACTCTTCCCCAGGGCTCTGCTTTGGAATTCCTCTTTTGGTGGGACACCTGAGGTAAGAAACCTGAAAGGAGTCCTCCCATCCCACAGATGGACGAAAAACAATTGGGATCGGGCCAAATCCACAGAGAGGAAGATTCGTCCATGGCCCATGAGAACTCCCCAACATTCAACGGCCATCGCTGAAACAAAAGTCAGAGACAAAAGCCTGAGCAAGCGCCTCAGACTCGCTCATTCTTCATATCCTGAAGACTTCTTCTCATGGTTTGTAGATCGGGCGTGCCATACCTACGTCCCCAAACTTAAGCTGAGTTTGTGTTTTCAGTCTTCTGTCCTCAAAGTCCTGGGCCACACTCCCTCCAGGCTGGGGCCCCTGGAGCCCCACATTACGACTGCCCCCACCCAATCCATGGGAATTCTGCCCGTTCCATTGTCAAAAATCGTACAAATTAGGAGAACCCTCCAAAGTCCCTGAGGCCATCCCAATAGTGTAGGTCGCCCGGGACAAAAAAGGGCGGTTGATACCGGCTGAGCATCTACCTCCACTCATCTACCTCCACTCATACCAAGAAGATTGAACCAGACAGGACCCGAGGCCATTATCGGATCCATTGCTTTGGTTTACAGGCATGTCTCCTCAAAAGCCTGGATTCCAATACCAGCAGAGGGGATTTCCTGAGGCACCCATCAGAACAAATCTCGTCTCCACAAGGAAACTTGTGCATGGGAGCTAAGCCAAAGCTTAGGAGAATACTTCAGGTTCCCAGTGCCACCTCCCCATTCCAAGGCCCTCATGGACACAAACACACGTTAGGACCCATCCTTTGGAAAGTGCATTTCAACTCAGCCACCCCGGTTGCTCCCGCAGATCCATTAGATCTAAACTGTCTTGTTGCTAGGAGACAATTGGAAGGTGAGGCGGACTTCTCAGGCATCCATCCTCGAACGGTGCCCTGGAGTCATTCCATATGGGATGTCCTGGAGCTGTCCAACAGGTCTCAATAGTCCCGCAGAAGGAATCCTTGAAGGGGGCATCCCACATCTCCCAACGTGGAAAACCTCCATGGCCTCGAGATTCCGCTCCCTTCATGAAGGGGCCGTCATGCACAGAAACTCCAACCTGAGCCAACGTCGGATCCTCGCCCTGACTTCAGATGCATGAGATATTGGTTCAGATCTGCAGGGAGTACCTGCCGTGCCCTCACCCTGAATCCGAAGTCTAGCTTGTGTTCTAAGACTTCCGTCCTCACTCTCCTGGCCCCGAAGCCCTGAAGTTTGGCAATTCCGGACCGACAAAGAAGCACTCTGCCTGCCCTCTAGAAAAAATATATTGCCTAATGAGCAGCCCAGGCAGCTTAAATGAGGATAAACCTTCACGGCACTCGAATGTATCCAAATTATATAGTCTAACCTGGGCACTAATGCACTGTCTGACACAGCCTGAGCCCGGACCTGCTGACCAACTCCCAGACAGCTGACCGCACGCTGAGCACATCAGACCCGCCATGGCCTTAGGTCATCATCTCTTCCCTACCTCAGTTTTCAGGCTTCAGAACCTAGACCTTATCTCCAATCACTGCCCACGGGTGACTGTGATGCAGAAATCAGAACTCTTCCTGACCCATGGCAAGAAACCTTGTGTTTGGCATGTTGTCCAACATTCAGTGTAGGAGAAACCAGCATTCACCCTGAGGCCCCGCCCATTCTTGAGTGCGACGAGAGCATAAACACGCATTGTGACCTCAGCGTGAGTCCTGTCCTCTAGTAAGTCCTCTCAGTGGCTGGACCATTAGATGTCATAATGGGCTTGACACGTCCCTAGTCCCCAATTTTTAACCAGATTTCTGGTTGTCCAGTCGCCCCACCCCAGGGCTCTACTCTGGAATCCCTCATTTGGTGGGACATCTGAGGTTGAAAAACAAAATGAAACAAATCGACAACAACAACAAAAAAACGGACTTCTTCCATCCCCAGAATGACCCCAAACTCTTTGGATGGTTCCGAACCCCCAGAGAGTAAGACTCGTCCATTTCCCATGAAGTCACCCGGCAATTTCACGACCATGAGTGACACGATATCCAGAGACAAAAACTTGAGCAAGAGCCTCATACTCGCCCTTTTTTCATATCCCGAAGTGTTCTCCTCATGGTCTGTAGATCAGTCCTGCCATACCTATGACCCAAAACATAAGCCGAGTTTGTGTTTTCAGACAACTGTCCAAACAGCTCTGGCCTACACACTCTACAGGCTCAGGGCCCTGGAGCCAAACCTGAGGACTGTACTTACCCTCTCTAAGGGAATGTATGTACCCATTCCAATGGCCACAACCCTACTAGTAGGATAACCTCCAAAGTCCCTGAGGCCATCCCAATAGTTGTGGCTTCCCAGGACAAACAGGGGCAATCTGAGCCCATCTGAGCACCTACCTGCACTCAGACCTGTAGACAGGTGTCCCCAGAGGTAAAAAGGAACTAACAGGCCCCTAGGCACTAATCGGATCCATTGCTTTGGTTTCCAGGCATCTCTCCTCAGAGGCCTGGATTTCAATACCAGCATATGGCTGTTTCTTAACTCACCCATCGGAACAAATCTCATCTACACATGGGAAAAATGCACGTTGGAGCTGTGTCAAAGCCTCTGTTTAGGAGAACCCTTCAGGGCCCCAGGGCCACCGCTTCATTCCAAGGTCTCCATAGACACAAAAACATATTAGGACACATCCACAGGAGAGTCCATTTCAACTCAGCCTCCTCGGTTGCCCCCCACATCCAGCAGATCTAACCTGTCTTGTTGCTTGGAGACAATTGGAATGCGAGGTGGGCTACCCAGCCATCCATTCTTAGAACCCTGCTCGGAATCGTTGGCCTGGAGCCAACCAACAGGTCTCAATTGTCCTGCAGAAGAATCTTTGCAGTTTGGAGCTTCTCACAACTCCCATCGTGGGAAAACCCCCATGGCCTCGTGATCCAACCCCCTTCAAGAAAGGGCCATCAGGGCAGAAAGTCCAACCTGAGCGATCGTCTGATCCTTGCCCTGACTTCTGATGCACGAGATCTCGATTGAGGTCTGTAGATTGTGCCTGCCATATCCTCACCCAGAAACCTAGGACTGACTTGGGTTCTCAGACTCCGTCCTCAGACTACTGGCCCACAAGCCCTCCAGTTGGGCAATCCAGAACTACAATGCCGCACTATGCCTGCCCTACAGAAGTAAATCATTGCCCTCAGGGCTACCCCGAAACCCCAAATGAGGATCCACCTGCACGCCATTCGGCTGTATTCCAAACATATAGGCTGACCTGGGCACTATTTCCCCTTCTGACCCAGCCTGAGCCTGGACCTCCTGATCCCACCCAGACAGCTGGCCGCACACTGAGCACATCGGTCCCGCCATGGCCTTATGTCGTCATCTCTTCCCAACTGCGTTTTTCTGGCTCCAGAACCTAGACCTTATCTCCAACCACTGCCCAGGGTTGAAATAGATGCAGAAATCAGAACTCTTTCTCCATGGCAAGAAACCTTACGGTTGGCATGTTGTCCAACGTTCAGTGTAGTTGAAACAAGGGTGGCCCATGAGGCCCAGGCCATGCTTGCGGGCCACATTGGTCACAAACACACATTTTGACCCTCAGCCTGAGCCCAGTCCTCCAGTAAGGCCTCTCAGGGCCTATATGAAGAGACAGCATATTGGGCTTGCAATGCCCCTAGGCCCCAATTTTTAACCATAGTTCGGGTTCTCCCTTCACTCTTCCCCAGGGCTCTGCTTTGGAATTCCTCTTTTGGTGGGACACCTGAGGTAACAAACCTGAAAGGAGTCCTCCCATCCCACAGATGGACGAAAAACAATTGGGATCGGGCCAAATCCACAGAGAGGGAGATTCGTCCATGGCCCATGAGACCTCCCCAACATTCCACGGCCATCGCTGAAACAAAATCCAGAGACAAAAGCCTGAGCAAGCGTCTCAGACTCGCTCATTCTTCATATCCTGAAGAGTTCTCATGGTTTGTAGATCGGGCGTGCCATACCTACGTCCCCAACATAAGCTGAGAATGTGTTTTCAGTCTTCTGTCCTCAAAGTCCTGGGCCACACTCCCTCCAGGCTGGGGCCCCTGGAGCCACACATTAGGACTGCCCCCACCCAATCGATGGGAATTCTGCCCATTCCATTGTCAAAAATCGTACAAATTAGGAGAACCCTCCAAAGTCCCTGAGGACATCCCAATAGTGTAGGTCGCCCGGGACAAAAAAGGGCGGTTGATACCGGCTGAGCATCTACCTCCACTCATCTACCTCCACTCATACCAAGAAGATTGAACCAGACAGGACCCGAGGCCATTATTGGATCCATTGCTTTGATTTACAGGCATGTCTCCTCAAAAGCCTGCATTCCAATACCAGCATACGGGATTTCCTGAGGCACCCATCAGAACAAATCTCGTCTCCACAAGGACACTTGTGCATGGGAGCTATGCCAAAGCTTAGGAGAATACTTCAGGGTCCCGGTGCCACCTCCCCATTCCAAGGCGCTCTTGGAAACAAATACACGTTAGGACCCATCCTCTGGAAAGTGCATTTCAACTCAGCCACCCCGGTTGATCCCGCAAATCCATTAGATCTAAACTGTCTTGTTGCTAGGAGACAATTGGAAGGCGAGGCGAACTTCCCAGGCATCCATCCTCGAACGGTGCTCTGGAGTCATTCCATATGGGATGTCCTGGAGCTGTCCAACAGGTCTCAATTGTCCCGCAGAAGGAATCCTTGAAGGGGGCATCCCACATCTCCCAACGTGGAAAACCTCCATGGCCTCGATATTCCGCTCCCTTCATGAAGGGGCCGTCATGCACAGAAACTCCAACCTGAGCCAACGTCGGATCCTCGCCCTGACTTCAGATGCATGAGATATTGGTTCAGATCTGCAGGGGGTACCTGCCGTGCCCTCACCCTGAATCCGAAGTCTAGCTTGTGTTCTCAGACATCCGTCCTCACTCTCCTGGCCCCAAAGCCCTCAAGTTTGGCAATTCCGGACCGACAATGAAGCACTCTGCCTGCCCTCTAGAAAAAATATATTGCCTAATGAGCAGCCCAGGCAGCTTAAATGAGGATAAACCTACACGGCACTCGAATGTACCCAAATTATATAGTCTAACCTGGGCACTAATGCACTGTCTGACACAACCTGAGCCCGGACCTGCTGACCAACACCCAGACAGCTGACCGCGCGCTGAGCACATCAGACCCGCAATGGCCTTAGGTCATCATCTCTTCCCTACCTCAGTTTTCAGGCTTCAGAACCTAGACCTTATCTCCAATCACTTCCCACGGGTGACTGTGATGCAGAAATCAGAACTCTTCCTGACCCATGGCAAGAAACCTTGTGGTTGGCATGTTGTCCAACGTTCAGTGTAGGAGAAACCAGCATTCACCCTGAGGCCCCCCCCATTCATGAGTGCGACGAGAGCATAAACACGCATTGTGACCTCAGCGTGAGTCCTGTCCTCTAGTAAGTCCTCTCAGTGGCTGGACCATTAGATGTCATAATGGGCTTGACATGTCCCTAGTCCCCAATTTTTAACAAGATTTCTGGTTGTCCAGTCGCCCCACCCCAGGGCTCTACTATGGAATACCTCATTTGGTGGGACATCTGAGGTTGAAAAACAAAATGAAACAAATCGACAACAACAAAAAAACGGACTTCTTCCATCCCCAGAATGACCCCAAACTCTTTGGACGGGACCGAACCCCCAGAGAGTAAGACTCGTCCATTTCCCATGAAGTCACCCGGCAATTTCACGACCATGAGTGACACGATATCCAGAGACAAAAACTTGAGCAAGAGCCTCACACTCGCCCTTTTTTCATATCCCGAAGTGTTCTCCTCATGGTCTGTAGATCAGTCCTGCCATACCTATGACCCAAAACATAAGCCGAGTTTGTGTTTTCAGACAACTGTCCAAACAGCTCTGGCCTACACACCCTACAGGCTCAGGGCCCTGGAGCCAAACCTGAGGACTGTACTTGCCCTCTCCAAGGGAAATGTATGTGCCCATTCCAATGGCCACAACCCTACTAGTAGGATAACCTCCAAAGTCCCTGAGGCCATCCCAATAGTTGTGGCTTCCCAGGACAAACAGGGGCAATCTGAGCCCATCTGAGCACCTACCTGCACTCAGTCCCGTAGACTGATGTCCCCAGAGGTAAAATGGAACGAACAGGCCCCTAGGCACTAATCGGATCCATTGCTTTGGTTTCCAGGCATCTCTCCTCAGAGGCCTGGATTTCAATACCAGCATATGGCTGTTTCTTGACTCACCCATCGGAACAAATCTCATCTACACATGGGAAACATGCACGTTGGAGCTGTGTCAAAGCCTCTGTTTAGGAGAATCCTTCAGGGACCCAGGGCCACCGCTTCATTCCAAGGTCTCCATAGACACAAAAACATATTAGGACACATCCACAGGAGAGTCCATTTCAACTCAGCCTCCTCGGTTGCCCCCCACATCGGGCAGATCTATCCTGTCTTGTTGCTTGGAGACAATTGGAATGCGAGGTGGGCTACCCAGCCATCCATCCTTAGAACCCTGCTCGGTATCGTTGGCCTGGAGCCAACCAACAGGTCTCAATTGTCCTGCAGAAGAATCTTTGCAGTTTGGAGCTTCTCACAACTCCCATCGTGGGAAAACCCCCATGGCCTCGTGATCCAACCCCCTTCAAGAAAGGGCCATCAGGGCAGAAAGTCCAACCTGAGCGATCGTCTGATCCTTGCCCTGACTTAAGATGCACGAGATCTCGATTGAGGTCTGTAGATTGTGCCTGCCATATCCTCACCCAGAAACCTAGGCCTAGCTTGGGTTCTCAGACTCCGTCCTCAGACTACTGGCCCACAAGCCCTCCAGTTGGGCAATCCAGAACTACAATGCCGCACTATGCCTGCCCTACAGAAGTAAATCATTGCCCTCAGGGCTACCCCGAAACCCCAAATGAGGATCCACCTGCATGCCATTCGGCTGTACCCCAAACATATAGGCTGACCTGGGCACTATTTCCCCTTCTGACCCAGCCTGAGCCTGGACCTCCTGGACCCACCCAGACAGCTGGCCGCACACTGAGCACATCGGACCCGCCATGGCCTTATGTCGTCATCTCTTCCCAACTGCGTTTTTCTGGCTCCAGAACCTAGACCTTATCTCCAACCACTGCCTAGGTTTGAAAATGATCAGGAATCAGAACTCTTTCTCCATGGCAAGAAACCTTGTGCTTGGCATGTTGTCCAACGTTCAGTGTAGTTGAAACAAGCGTGGCCCATGAGACCCAGCCCATGCTTGCGGACCACATTGGTCACAAACACACATTGTGACCCTCAGCCTGAGCCCAGTCCTCCAGTAAGGCCTCTCAGGGCCTATATGAAGAGACAGCATATTGGGCTTGCAATGCCCCTAGGCCCCAATTTTTAACCATAGTTCGGGTTCTCCCTTCACTCTTCCCCAGGGCTCTGCTTTGGAATTCCTCTTTTGGTGGGACACCTGAGGTAACAAACCTGAAAGGAGTCCTCCCATCCCACAGATGGACGAAAAACAATTGGGATCGGGCCAAATCCACAGAGAGGGAGATTCGTCCATGGCCCATGAGACCTCCCCAACATTCCACGGCCATCGCTGAAACAAAATCCAGAGACAAAAGCCTGAGCAAGCGTCTCAGACTCGCTCATTCTTCATATCCTGAAGAGTTCTCATGGTTTGTAGATCGGGCGTGCCATACCTACGTCCCCATACATAAGCTGAGTTTGTGTTTTCAGTCTTCTGTCCTCAAAGTCCTGGGCCACACTCCCTCCAGGCTGGGGCCCCTGGAGCCACACATTAGGACTGCCCCCACCCAATCCATGGGAATTCTGCCCATTCCATTGTCAAAAATCGTACAAATTAGGAGAACCCTCCAAAGTCCCTGAGGCCATCCCAATAGTGTAGGTCGCCCGGGACAAAAAAGGGCGGTTGATACCGGCTGAGCATCTACCTCCACTCATCTACCTCCACTCATACCAAGAAGATTGAACCAGACAGGACCCGAGGCCATTATTGGATCCATTGCTTTGATTTACAGGCATATCTCCTCAAAAGCCTGCATTCCAATACCAGCATACGGGAATTCCTGAGGCACCCATCAGAACAAATCTCGTCTCCACAAGGACACTTGTGCATGGGAGTTATGCCAAAGCTTAGGAGAATACTTCAGGGTCCCAGTGCCACCTCCCCATTCCAAGGCGCTCTTGGAAACAAATACACGTTAGGACCCATCCTCTGGAAATTGCATTTCAACTCAGCCACCCCGGTTGCTCCCGCAGATCCATTAGATCTAAACTGTCTTGTTGCTAGGAGACAATTGGAAGGCGAGGCGGACTTCCCAGGCATCCATCCTCGAACGGTGCCCTGGAGTCATTCCATATGGGATGTCCTGGAGCTGTCCAACAGGTCTCAATTGTCCCGCAGAAGGAATCCTTGAAGGGGGCATCCCACATCTCCCAACGTGGAAAACCTCCATGGCCTCGAGATTCCGCTCCCTTCATGAAGGGGCCGTCATGCACAGAAACTCCAACCTGAGCCAACGTCGGATCCTCGCCCTGACTTCAGATGCATGAGATATTGGTTCAGATCTTCAGGGGGTACCTGCCGTGCCCTCACCCTGAATCCGAAGTCTAGCTTGTGTTCTCAGACTTCCGTCCTCTCTCTCCTGGCCCCGAAGCCCTCAAGTTTGGCAATTCCGGACCGACAATGAAGCACTCTGCCTGCCCTCTAGAAAAAATATATTGCCTAATGAGCAGCCCAGGCAGCTTAAATGAGGATAAACATTCACGGCACTCGAATGTATCCAAATTATATAGTCTAACCTGGGCACTAATGCACTGTCTGACACAGCCTGAGCCCGGACCTGCTGACCAACTCCCAGACAGCTGACCGCACGCTGAGCACATCAGACCCGCCATGGCCTTAGGTCATCATCTCTTCCCTACCTCAGTTTTCAGGCTTCAGAACCTAGACCTTATCTCCAATCACTGCCCACGGGTGACTGTGATGCAGAAATCAGAACTCTTCCTGACCCATGGCAAGAAACCTTGTGTTTGGCATGTTGTCCAACATTCAGTGTAGGAGAAACCAGCATTCACCCTGAGGCCCCGCCCATTCTTGAGTGCGACGAGAGCATAAACACGCATTGTGACCTCAGCGTGAGTCCTGTCCTCTAGTAAGTCCTCTCAGTGGCTGGACCATTAGATGTCATAATGGGCTTGACATGTCCCTAGGCCCCAATTTTTAACCAGATTTCTGGTTGTCCAGTCGCCCGACCCCAGGGCTCTACTATGGAATCCCTCATTTGGTGGGACATCTGAGGTTGAAAAACAAAATGAAACAAATCGACAACAACAACAAAAAAACGGACTTCTTCCATCCCCAGAATGACCCCAAACTCTTTGGACGGGACCGAACCCCCAGAGAGTAAGACTCGTCCATTTCCCATGAAGTCACCCGGCAATTTCACGACCATGAGTGACACGATATCAAGAGACAAAAACTTGAGCAAGAGCCTCACACTCGCCCTTTTTTCATATCCCGAAGTGTTCTCCTCATGGTCTGTAGATCAGTCCTGCCATACCTATGACCCAAAACATAAGCCGAGTTTGTGTTTTCAGACAACTGTCCAAACACCTCTGGCCTACACACCCTACAGGCTCAGGGCCCTGGAGCCAAACCTGAGGACTGTACTTGCCCTCTCCAAGGGAATTGTATGTGCCCATTCCAATGGCCACAACCCTACTAGTAGGATAACCTCCAAAGTCCCTGAGGCCATCCCAATAGTTGTGGCTTCCCAGGACAAACAGGGGCAATCTGAGCCCATCTGAGCACCTACCTGCACTCAGACCCGTAGACTGATGTCCCCAGAGGTAAAAAGGAACGAACAGGCCCCTAGGCACTAATCGGATCCATTGCTTTGGTTTCCAGGCATCTCTCCTCAGAGGCCTGGATTTCAATACCAGCATATGGCTGTTTCTTGACTCACCCATCGGAACAAATCTCTTCTACACATGGGAAACATGCACGTTGGAGCTGTGTCAAAGCCTCTGTTTAGGAGAACCCTTCAAGGCCCCAGGGCCACCGCTTCATTCCAAGGTCTCCATAGACACAAAAACATATTAGGACACATCCACAGGAGAGTCCATTTCAACTCAGCCTCCTCGGTTGCCCCCCACATCCAGCAGATCTAACCTGTCTTGTTGCTTGGAGACCATTGGAATGCGAGGTGGGCTACCCAGCCATCCATCCTTAGAACCCTTCTTGGAATCGTTGGCCTGGAGCCAACCAACAGGTCTCAATTGTCCTGCAGAAGAATCTTTGCAGTTTGGAGCTTCTCACAACTCCCATCGTGGGAAAACCCCCATGTCCTCGTGATCCAACCCCCTTCAAGAAAAAGCCATCAGGGCAGAAAGTCCAACCTGAGCGATCGTCTGATCCTTGCCCTGACTTCAGATGCACGAGATCACGATTGAGGTCTGTAGATTGTGCCTGCCATATCCTCACCCAGAAACCTAGGCCTAGCTTGGGTTCTCAGACTCCGTCCTCAGACTACTGGCCCACAAGCCCTCCAGTTGGGCAATCCAGAACTACAATGCCGCACTCTGCCTGCCCTACAGAAGTAAAACATTGCCCTCAGGGCTATCCCGAAACCGCAAATGAGGATCAACCTGCACGCCATTCGGCTGTACCCCAAACATATAGGCTGACCTGGGCACTATTTCCCCTTCTGACCCAGCCTGAGCCTGGACCTCCTGGTCCCACCCAGACAGCTGGCCGCACACTGAGCACATCGGACCCGCCATGGCCTTAGGTCGTCATCTCTTCCCAACTGCGGTTTTCAGGCTCCAGAACCTAGACCTTATCTCCAACCACTGCCCAGGGTTGAAAATGATGCAGAAATCAGAACTTTTTCCCCATGGCAAGAAACCTTGTGCTTGGCATGTTGTCCAACGTTCAGTGTAGTTGAAACAAGCGTGGCCCATGAGGCCCAGCCCATGCTTGCGGGCCACATTGGTCACAAACACACATTGTGACCCTCAGCCTGAGCCCAGTCCTCAGGTAAGGCCTCTCAGGGCCTATATGAAGAGACAGCATATTGGGCTTGCCATGCCCCTAGGCCCCAATTTTTAACCATAGTTCGGGTTGTCCCTTCACTCTTCCCCAGGGCTCTGCTTTGGAATTCCTCTTTTAGTGGGACACCTGAGGTAACAAACCTGAAAGGAGTCCTCCCATCCCACAGATTGACGAAAAACAATTGGGATCGGGCCAAATCCACAGAGAGGAAGATTCGTCCATGGCCCATGAGACCTCCCCAACATTCCACGGCCATCGCTGAAACAAAATCCAGAGACAAAAGCCTGAGCAAGCGACTCAGACTCGCTCTTTCTTCATATCCTGAAGAGTTCTTCTCATGGTTTGTAGATCGGGCGTGCCATACCTACGTCCCCAAACTTAAGCTGAGTTTGTATTTTCAGTCTTCTGTCCTCAAAATCCTGGGCCACACTCCCTCCAGGCTGGGGCCCCTGGAGCCACACATTAGGACTGCCCCCACCCAATCGATGGGAATTCTGCCCATTCCATTGTCAAAAATCGTACAAATTAGGAGAACCCTCCAAAGTTGCTGAGGCCATCCCAATAGTGTAGGTCGCCCGGGACAAAAAAGGGCGGTTGATTACGGCTGAGCATCTACCTCCACTCATCTACCTCCACTCATACCAAGAAGATTGAACCAGACAGGACCCGAGGCCATTATCGGATACATTGCTTTGGTTTACAGGCATGTCTCCTCAAAAGCCTGCATTCCAATACCAGCAGAGGGGATTTCCTGAGGCACCCATCAGAACAAATCTCGTCTCCACAAGGAAACTTGTGTATGGGAGCTAAGCCAAAGCTTAGGAGAATACTTCAGGGTCCCGGTGCCACCTCCCCATTCCAAGGCCCTCATGGACACAAACACACGTTAGGACCCATCCTCTGGTAAGTGCATTTCAACTCAGCCTCCCCGGTTGCTCCCACAGATCCATTACATCAAAACTGTCTTGTTGCTAGGAGACAATTGGAAGGCGAGGCGGACATCCCAGGCATCCATCCTGGAACGGTGCTCTGGAGTCATTCCATATGGGATGTCCTGGAGATGTCCAAAAGGTCTCAATTGTCCCGCAGAAGGAATCCTTGAAGGGGGCATCCCACATCTCCCAACGTGGAAAACCTCCATGGCCTCGAGATTCCGCTCCCTTCATGAAGGGGCCGTCATGCACAGAAACTCCAACCTGAACCAACGTGGAATCCTCGCCCTGACTTCAGATGCAGGAGATATTGGTTCAGATCTGCAGGGGGTACCTGCCGTGCCCTCACCCGGAATCCGAAGTCTAGCTTGTGTTCTCAGACTTCCGTCCTCACTCTCGTGGCCGCGAGCCCTCAAGTTTGGCAATTCCGGACCGACAATGAAGCACTCTGCCTGCCCTCTAGAAAAAATATATTGCCTAATGAGCAGCCCAGGCAGCTTAAATGAGGATAAACCTACACGGCACTCGAATGTACCCAAATTATATAGTCTAACCTGGGCACTAATGCACTGTCTGACACAACCTGAGCCCGGACCTGCTGACCAACACCCAGACAGCTGACCGCACGCTGAGCACATCAGACCCGCCATGGCCTTAGGTCATCATCTCTTCCCTTCCTCAGTTTTCAGGCTTCAGAACCTAGACCTTATCTCCAATCACTGCCCACGGGTGACTGTGATGCAGAAATCAGAACTCTTCCTGACCCATGGCAAGAAACCTTGTGGTTGGCATGTTGTCCAACCTTCAGTGTAGGAGAAACCATCATTCACCCTGAGGCCCCGCCCATTTTGAGTGCGACGAGAGCATATACACGCATTGTGACCTCAGCGTGGGTCCTGTCCTCTAGTAAGTCCTCTCAGTGGCTGGACCATTGTATGTCATAATGGGCTTGACATGTCCCTAGTCCCCAATTTTTAACCAGATTTCTGGTTGTCCAATCGCCCCACCCCAGGGCTCTAATCTGGAATCCCTCATTTGGTGGGACATCTGTGGTTGAAAAACAAAATGAAACAAATCGACAACAAAAAAAAAACGGACTTCTTCCATCCCAGGAATGACCCCAAACTCTTTGGACGGGACCGAACCCCCAGAGAGTAAGACTCGTCCATTTCCCATGATGTCACCCGGCAATTTCACGACCATGAGTGACACGATATCCAGAGACAAAAACTTGAGCAAGAGCCTCACACTCGCCCTTTTTTCATATCCCGAAGTGTTCTCCTCATGGTCTGTAGATCAGTCCTGCCATACCTATGACCCAAAACATAAACCGAGTGTGTTTTCAGACAACTGTCCGAACAGCTCTGGCCTACACACCCTACAGGCTCAGGGCCCTGGAGCCAAACCTGAGGACTGTACTTGCCCTCTCCAAGGGAATTGTATGTGCCCATTCCAATGGCCAGAACCCTACTAATAGGATAACCTCCAAAGTCCCTGAGGCCATCCCAATAGTTGTGGCTTCCCAGGACAAACAGGGGCATTCTGAGCCCATCTGAGCACCTACCTGCACTCAGACCCGTAGACTGATGTCCCCAGAAGTAAAAAGGAATGAACAGGCCCCTAGGCACTCATCGGATCCATTGCTTTGGTTTCCAGGCATCTCTCCTCAGAGGCCTGGATTTCAATACCAGCATATGGCTGTTTCTTGACTCACCCATCATAACAAATATCATCTACACATGGGAAACATGCACGTTGGAGCTGTGTCAAAGCCTCTATTTAGGAGAACCCTTCAGAGCCCCAGGGCCACCGCTTCATTCCATGGTCTCCATAGACACAAAACATTATTAGGACACATCCACAGTAGAGTCCATTTCAACTCAGTCTCCTCGGTTGCCCCCACATCCAGCAGATCTAACCTGTCTTTTGCTTGGAGACAATTGGAATGCGAGGTGGGCTACCCAGCCATCCATCCTTAGAACCCTGCTCGGAATCGTTGGCCTGGAGCCAACCAACAGGTCTCAATTGTCCTGCAGAAGAATCTTAGCAGTTTGGAGCTTCTCACAACTCCCAACGTGGGAAAACCCCCATGTCCTCGTGATCCAACCCCCTTCAAGAAAGGGCCATCAGGGCAGAAAGTCCAACCTGAGCGATCGTCTGATCCTTGCCCTGACTTCAGATGCACGAGATCTCGATTGAGGTCTGTAGATTGTGCCTGCCATATCCTCACCCAGAAACCTAGGCCTAGCTTGGGTTCTCAGACTCCGTCCTCAGACTTCTGGCCCACAAGCCCTCCAGTTTGGCAATCCAGAACTACAATGCCGCACTCTGCCTGCCCTACAGAAGTAAAACATTGCCCTCAGGGCTACCCCGAAACCCCAAATGAGGATCCACCTGCACGCCAATCGGCTGTACCCCAAACATATAGGCTGACCTGGGCACTATTTCCCCTTCTGACCCAGCCTGAGCCTGGACCTCCTGGTCCCACCCAGACAGCTGGCCGCACACTGAGCACATCGGACCCGCCATGGCCTTAGGTCGTCATCTCTTCCCAACAGCGGTTTTCAGGCTCCAGAACCTAGACCTTATCTCCAACCACTGCCCAGGGTTGAAAATGATGCAGAAATCAGAACTCTTTCCCCATGGCAAGAAACCTTGTGGTTGGCATGTTGTCCAACATTCAGTGTAGTTGAAACAAGCGTGGCCCATGAGGCCCAGCCCATGCTTGCCGACCACATTGGTCACAAACACACATTGTGACCCTCAGCCTGAGCCCAGTCCTCAGGTAAGGCCTCTCAGGGCCTATATGAAGAGACAGCATATTGGGCTTGCCATGCCCCTAGGCCCCAATTTTTAACCATAGTTCGGGTTGTCCCTTCACTCTTCCCCAGGGCTCTGCTTTGGAATTCCTCTTTTGGTGGGACACCAGAGTTAACAAACCTGAAAGGAGTCCGCCCATCCCACAGATAGACGAAAAACAATTGGGATCGGGCCAAATCCACAGAGAGGAAGATACGTCCTTGGCCAATGAGACCTCCCCAACATTCCACGGCCATCGCTGAAACAAAATCCAGAGACAAAAGCCTGAGCAAGCTCCTCAGACTAGCTCATTCTTCATATCCTGAAGAGTTCTTCTCATGGTTTGTAGATCGGGGGTGCCATACCTACGTCCCCAAACTTAAGCTGAGTTTGTGTTTTCAGTTTTCTGTCCTCAAAGTCCTGGGCCACACTCCCTCCAGGCTGGGGCCCCTGGAGCCACACATTAGGACTGCCCCCACCAATCCATGGGAATTCTGCCCATTCCATTGTCAAAAGTCGTACAAATTAGGAGAGCCCTGCAAAGTCCCTGAGGCCATCCCAATAGTGTAGGTCGCCTGGGACAAAAAAGGGCGGTTGATATCAGCTGAGAATCTACCTCCACTCATCAACCTCCACTCATACCAAGAATATTGAACCAGACAGGACCCGAGGCCATTATCGGATCCATTGCTTTGGTTTACAGGCATGTCTCCTCAAAAGCCTGGATTCCAATACCAGCAGAGGGGATTTCCTGAGGCACGCATCAGAACAAATCTCTTCTCCACAAGGAAACATGTGCATGGGATCTATGCCAAAGCCTAGGAGAATACTTCAGGGTCCCCGTGCCACCTCCCCATACCAAGGCCCTCATGGACACAAACACACATTAGGACCCATCCTCTGGAAAGTGCATTTCAACTCAGCCACCCCGGTTGCTCCCGCAGATCCATTAGATCTAAACTGTCTTGTTGCTAGGAGACAATTGGAAGGCGAGGCGAACTTCCCAGGCATCCATCCTCGAACGGTGCTCTGGAGTCATTCCATATGGGATGTCCTGGAGCTGTCCAACTGGTCTCAATTGTCCCGCAGAAGGAATCCTTGAAGGGGGCATCCCACATCTCCCAACGTGGAAAACCTCCAAGGCCTCGAGATTCCGCTACCTTCATGAAGGGGCCGTCATGCACAGAACCTCCAACCTGCGCCAACGTCGGATCCTCGCCCTGACTTCAGATGCATGAGATATTGGTTCAGATCTGCAGGGGGTACATGCCGTGCCCTCACCCTGAATCCGAAGTCTAGCTTGTGTTCTCAGATTTCCGTCTGCACTCTCCTGGCCCCGAAGCCCTCAAGTTTGGCAATTCCGGACCGACAATGAAGCACTCTGCCTGCCCTCTAGAAAAAATATATTGCCTAATGAGCAGCCCAGGCAGCTTAAATGAGGATAAACCTACACGGCACTCGAATGTACCCAAATTATATAGTCTAACCTGGGCACTAATGCACTGTCTGACACAACCTGAGCCCGGACCTGCTGACCAACACCCAGACAGCTGACTGCACCCTGAGCACATCAGACCCGCCATGGCCTTAGGTCATCATCTCTTCCCTACCTCAGTTTTCAGGCTTCAGAACCTAGACCTTATCTCCAATCACTGCCTACGAGTGACTGTGATGCAGAAATCAGAACTCTTCCTGACCCATGGCAAGAATCCTTGTGGTTGGCATGTTGTCCAACGTTCAGTGTAGGAGAAAAAAGCATTCACCCTGAGGCCCCGCCCATTCTTGAGTGCGAGGAGAGCATAAACACGCATTGTGACCTCAGCTGAGTCCTGTCCTCTAGTAAGTCCTCTCAGTGGCTGGACCATTAGATATCATAATGGGCTTGACATGTCCCTAGTCCCCAATTTTTAACCAGATTTCTGGTTGTCCAGTCGCCCCACCCCAGGGCTCTACTCTGGAATCCCTCATTTGGTGGGACATCTGAGGTTGAAAAACAAAATGAAACAAATCGACAAGAACAACAAAAAAACGGACTTCTTCCATCCCCAGAATGACCCCAAACTCTTTGGTCGGGACCGAACCCCCAGAGAGTAAGACTCGTCCATTTCCCATGAAGTCACCCGGCAATTTCACGACCATGAGTGACACGATATCCAGAGACAAAAACTTGAGCAAGAGCCTCACACTTGCCCTCTTTTCATATCCCGAAGTGTTCTCCTCATGGTCTGTAGATCAGTCCTGCCATACCTATGACCCAAAACATAAGCCGAGTTTGTGTTTTCAGACAACTGTCCAAACAGCTCTGGCCTACACACCCTACAGGCTCAGGGCCCTGGAGCCAAACCTGAGTACTGTACTTGCCCTCTCCAAGGGAATTGTATGTGCCCATTCCAATGGCCACAACCCTACTAATAGGATAACCTCCAAAGTCCCTGAGGCCATCCCAATAGTTGTGGCTTCCCAGGACAAACAGGGGCAATCTGAGCCCATCTGAGCACCTACCTGCACTCAGACCCGTAGACTGATGTCCCCAGAAGTAAAAAGGAATGAACAGGCCCCTAGGCACTCATCGGATCCATTGCTTTGGTTTCCAGGCATCTCTCCTCAGAGGCCTGGATTTCAATACCAGCATATGGCTGTTTCTTGACTCACCCATCAGAACAAATCTCATCTACACATGGGAAACATGCACGTTGGAGCTGTGTCAAAGCCTCTGTTTAGGAGAACCCTTCAGGGCCCCAGGGCCACCGCTTCATTCCAAGGTCTCCATAGACACAAAAACATATTAGGACACATCCACAGGAGAGTCCATTTCAACTCAGCCTCCTCGGTTGCCCCCCACATCCAGCAGATCTAACCTGTCTTGTTGCTTGGAGACCATTGGAATGCGAGGTGGGCTACCTAGCTATCCATCCTTAGAACCCTGCTCAGAATCGTTGGCCTGGAGCCAACCAACAGGTCTCAATTGTCCTGCAGAAGAATCTTTGCAGTTTGGAGCTTCTCACAACTCCCATCTTGGGAAAACCCCTATGTCCTCGTGATCCAACCCCCTTCAAGAAAGGGCCATCAGGGCAGAAAGTCCAACCTGAGCGATAGTCTAATCCTTGCCCTGACTTCAGATGCACGAAATCTCTATTGAGGTCTGTAGATTGTGCCTGCCATATCCTCACCCAGAAACCTAGGCCTAGCTTGGGTTCTCAGACTCTGTCCTCAGACTACTGGCCCACAAGCCCTCCCGTTGGGCAATCCAGAACTACAATGCCGCACTCTGCCTGCCCTACAGAAGTCAAACATTGCCCTCAAGGCTACCCCGAAACCCCAAATGAGGATCAACCTGCACGCCATTCGGCTGTACCCCAAACATATAGGCTGACCTGGGCACTATTTCCCCTTCTGACCCAGCCTGAGCCTGGACCTCCTGGTCCCACCCAGACAGCAGGCCGCATACTGAGCACATCGGACCCGCCATGGCCTTAGGTCGTCATCTCTTCCCAACTGCGGTTTTCAGGCTCCAGAACCTAGACCGTATCTCCAACCACTGCCCAGGGTTGAAAATGATGCAGAAATCAGAACTCTTTCCCCATGGCAAGAAACCTTGTGCTTGGCATGTTGTCCAACGTTCAGTGTAGTTGAAACAAGCGTGGCCCATGAGGCCCAGCCCATGCTTGCGGGCCACATTGGTCACAAACCCACATTGTGACCCTCAGCCTGAGCCCAGTCCTCAGGTAAGGCCTCTCAGGGCCTATATGAAGAGACAGCATATTGGGCTTTCCATGCCCCTAGGCCCCAATTTTTAACCATAGTTCGAGGTGTCTCTTCCGTCTTCCCCAGGGCTCTGCTTTGGAATTCCTCTTTTGGTGGGACACCAGAGGTAACAAACCTGAAAGGAGTCCTCCCATCCCACAGACCTACGAAAAACAATTGAGATCGGGCCAAATCCACAGAGAGGAAGATTCGTCCATGGCCCATGAGACCTCCCCAACATTCCACGGCCATCGCTGAAACAAAATCCAGGGACAAAAGCCTGAGCAAGCGACTCAGACTCGCTCATTCTTCATATCCTGAAGAGTTCTTATCATGGT
The DNA here is from genome assembly GCF_964662115.1 of Mustela nivalis. Lineage (NCBI taxonomy): Eukaryota > Metazoa > Chordata > Mammalia > Carnivora > Mustelidae > Mustela > Mustela nivalis. The sequence continues at coordinate 1,052,552 of NW_028136405.1, read as the reverse complement.
TTGTACATCGGGCGTGCCATACCTACGTCTCCAAACTTAAGCTGAGTTTGTGTTTTCAGTCTTCTGTCCTCAAAGTCCTGGGCCACACTCCCTCCAAGCTGGGGACCCTTGAGCCACACATTAGGACTGCCCCCACCAATCCATGGGAATTCTGCCCATTCAATTGTCAAAAATCGTACAAATTAGGAGAGCCCTCCAAAGTCCCTGAGGCCATCCCAATAGTGTAGGTCGCCCGGGACAAAAAAGGGCGGTTGATACCAGCTGAGCATCTCCCTCCACTTATCTACCTCCACTCATACCAAGAAGATTGAACCAGACAGGACCCGAGGCCATTATCGGATCCATTGCTTTGTTTTACAGGCATGTCTCCTCAAAAGCCTGGATTCCAATACCAGCAGAGGGGATTTCCTGAGGCACCCATCAGAACAAATCTCGTCTCCACAAGGAAACTTGTGCATGGGAGCTATGCCAAAGCTTAGGAGAATACTTCAGGGTCCCGGTGCCACCTCCCCATTCCAAGGCCCTCATGGACACAAACACACGTTAGGACCCATCCTCTGGAAAGTGCATTTCAACTCAGCCACCCCGGTTGCTCCCGCAGATCCATTAGATCTAAACTGTCTTGTTGCTAGGAGACAATTGGAAGGCGAGGCAGACTTCCCAGGCATCCATCCTCGAACAGTGCTTTGGAGTCATTCCATATGGGATGTCCTGGAGCTGTCCAACAGGTCTCAATATTCCCGCAGAAGGAATCCTTGAAGGAGGCATTCCACATCTCCCAACGTGGAAAACCTCCATGGCCTCGAGATGCCGCTCCCTTCATGAAGGGGCCGTCATGCACAGAAACTCCAACCTGAGCCAACTTCGGATCCTCGCCCTGACTTCAGATGCATGAGATATTGGTTCAGATCTGCAGGGGGTACCTGATGTGCCCTCACCCTGAATCCGAAGTCTAGCTTGTGTTCTCAGACATCCGTCCTCACTCTCCTGGCCCCGAAGCCCTCAAGTTCGGCAATTCTGGACCAACAATGAAGCACTCTGCCTGCCCTCTAGAAAAAATATATTGCCTAATGAGCAGCCCAGGCAGCTTAAATGAAGATAAATCTACACGGCACTCGAATGTACCCAAATTATATAGTCTAACCTGGGCACTAATGCACTGTCTGACACAACCTGAGCCCGGACCTGCTGACCAACACCCAGACAGCTGACCGCGCGCTGAGCACATCAGACCCGCCATGGCCTTAGGTCATCATCTCTTCCCTACCTCAGTTTTCAGGCTTCAGAACCTAGACCTTATCTCCAATCACTGCCCACGGGTGACTGTGATGCAGAAATCAGAACTCTTCCTGACCCATGGTAAGAAACCTTGTGGTTGGCTTGTTGTCCAACGTTCAGTGTAGGAGAAACCAGCATTCACCCTGAGACCCCGCCCATTCATGAGTGCGACGAGAGCATAAACACGCATTGTGACCTCAGCGTGAGTCCTGTCCTCTAGTAAATCCTCTCAGTGGCTGGACCATTAGATGTCATAATGAGCTTGACATGTTCCTAGTCCCCAATTTTTAACCAGATTTCTGGTTGTCCAGTCGTCCTACCCCAGGGCTCTACTCTGGAATCCCTCATTTGGTGGGACATCTGAGGTTGAAAAACAAAATGAAACAAGTCGAAAACAACAAAAAAACGGACTTCTTCCATCCCCAGAATGACCCCAAACTCTTTGGACGGGTCCTAACCCCAAGAGAGTAAGACTCGTCCATTTCCCATGATGTCACCCGGCAATTTCACGACCATGAGTGACACGATATCCAGAGACAAAAACTTGAGCAAGAGCCTCACACTCGCCCTTTTTTCATATCCCGAAGTGTTCTCCTCATGGTCTGTAGATCAGTCCTGCCACCTATGACCCAAAACATAAGCCGAGTTTTTGTTTTCAGACAACTGTCCAAACAGCTCTGGCCTACACACCCTACAGGCTCAGGGCCCTGGAGCCAAACCTGAGGACTGTACTTGCCCTCTCCAAGGGAATTGTATGTGCCCATTCCAATGGCCACAACCCTACTAATAGGATAACCTCCAAAGTCCCTGAGGCCATCCCAATAGTTGTGGCTTCCCAGGACAAACAGGGGCAATCTGAGCCCATCTGAGCACCTACCTGCACTCAGACCCGTAGACTGATTTCCCCAGAGGCAAAAAGGAACGAACAGGCCCCTAGGCACTAATCGGATCCATTGCTTTGGTTTCCAGGCATCTCTTCTCAGAGGCCTGGATTTCAATACCAGCATATGGCTGTTTCTTGACTCACCCATCAGAACAAATCTCATCTACACATGGGAAACATGCACGTTGGAGCTGTGTCAAAGCCTCTGTTTAGGAGAACCCTTCAGGGCCCCAGGGCCACCGCTTCATTCCAAGGTCTCCATAGACACAAAAACATATTAGGACACATCCACAGGAGAGTCCATTTCAACTCAGCCTCCTTGGTTGCCCCCCACATCCAGCAGATCTAACCTGTCTTGTTGCTTGGAGACAATTGGAATGCGAGGTGGGCTACCCAGCCATCCATCCTTAGAACCCTGCTCGGAATCGTTGGCCTGGAGCCAACCAACAGGTCTCAATTGTCCTGCAGAAGAATCTTTGCAGTTTGGAGCTTCTCACAACTCCCAACGTGGGAAAACCCCCATGTCCTCGTGATCCAACCCCTTTCAAGAAAGGGCCATCAGGGAAGAAAGTCCAACCTGAGCGATCGAATGATCCTTGCCCTGACTTCAGATGCACGAGATCTCTATTGAGGTCTGTAGATTGTGCCTGCCATATCCTCACCCAGAAGCCTAGGCCTAGCTTGGGTTCTCGGACTCCGTCCTCAGACTACTGGCCCACAAGCCCTCCAGTTGGGCAATCCAGAACTACAATGCCGCACTCTGCCTGCCCTACAGAAGTAAAACATTGCCCTCAGGGCTACACCGAAACCCCAAATGAGGATCAACCTGCACGCCATTCGGCTGTACCCCAAACATATAGGCTGACCTGGGCACTATTTCCCCTTCTGACCCAGCCTGAGCCTGGACCTCCTGGTCCCACCCAGACAGCTGGCCGCACACTGAGCACATCAGACCCGCCATGGCCTTAGGTCGTCATCTCTTCCCAACTGCGGTTTTCAGGCTCCAGAACCTAGACCTTATCTCAAACCACTGCCCAGGGTTGAAAATGATGCAGAAATCAGAACTCTTTCCCCATGGCAACAAACCTTGTGCTTGGCATGTTGTCCAACGTTCAGTGTAGTTGAAACAATCGTGGCCCATGAGGCCCAGCCCATGCTTGCGGGCCACATTGGTCACAAACACACATTGTGACCCTCAGCCTGAGCCCAGTCCTCAGGTAAGGCCTCTCAGGGCCTATATGAAGAGACAGAATATTGGGCTTGCCATGCCCCTAGGCCCCAATTTTTAACCATCGTTCGGGGTGTCCCTTCACTCTTCCCCAGGGCTCTGCTTTGGAATTCCTCCTTTGGTGGGACACCAGAGGTAACAAACCTGAAAGGAGTCCTCCCATTCTACAGAATGATGAAAAACAATTGGGATCGGGCCAAATCCACAGAGAGGAAGATTCGTCCATGGCCCATGAGACCTCCCCAACATTCCACGGCCATCGCTGAAACAAAATCCAGAGACAAAAGCCTGAGAAAGCGACTCAGACTCGCTCATTCTTCATATCCTGAAGAGTTCTTCTCATGGTTTGTAGATCGGGCATGCCATACCTACGTCCCCAAACTTAAGCTGAGTTTGTGTTTTCAGTCTTCTGTCCTCAAAGTTCTGGGACACACTCCATCCAGGCGGGGGCCCCTGGAGCCACACATTAGGACTGCCCCCACCAATCCATGGGAATTCTGCCCATTCCATTGTCAAAAATCGTACAAATTAGGAGAACCCTCCAAAGTCCCTGAGTCTATCCCAATAGTGTAGTTCGCCCGGGACAAAAAAGGGCGGTTGATAACAGCTGAGCATCTCCCTCCACTCATATACCTCCACTCATACCAAGAAGATTGAATCAGAAAGGACCCGAGGCCATTATCGGATCCATTGCTTTGTTTTACAGGCATGTCTCCTCAAAAGCCTGGATTCCAATACCAGCAGAGGGGATTTCCTGAGGCACCCATCAGAACAAATCTCGTCTCCACAAGGAAACTTGTGCATGGGAGCTATGCCAAAGCTTGGGAGAATACTTCAGGGTCCCGGTGCCACCTCCCCATTCCAAGGCCCTCATGGACCCAAACACACATTAGGACCCATCCTCTGGAAAGTGCATTTCAACTCAGCCACCCCGGTTGCTCCCGCAGATCCATTAGATCTAAACTGTCTTGTTGCTAGGAGACAATTGGAAGGTGAGGCGGACTTCCCAGGCATCCATCCTCGAATGGTGCTCTGGAGTCATTCCATATGGGATGTCCTGGAGCTGTCCAACAGGTCTCAATTGTCCCGCAGAAGGAATCCTTGAAGGGGGGCATCCCACATCTCCCAACGTGGAAAACCTCCATGGCCTCGAGATTCCGCTCCCTTCATGAAGGGGCCGTCATGCACAGAAACTCCAACCTGAGCCAACGTCGGATCCTCGCTCTGACTTCAGATGCATGAGATATTGGTTCAGATCTGCAGGGGGTACCTGCCGTGCCCTCACCCTGAATCCGAAATCTAGCTGTGTTCTCAGACATCCGTCCTCACTCTCCTGGCCCCGAAGCCCTCATGTTTGGCAATTCCGGACCGACAATGAAGCACTCTGCCTGCCCTCTAGAAAAAATATATTGCCTAATGAGCGACCAGGCAGCTTAAATGAAGATAAAACTACACGGCACTCGAATGTACCCAAATTATATAGTCTAACCTGGGCACTAATGCACTGTCTGACACAACCTGAGCCCGGACCTGCTGACCAACACCCAGACAGCTGACCGCACCCTGAGCACATCAGACCCGCCCTGGCCTTAGGTCATCATCTCTTCCCTACCTCAGTTTTCAGGCTTCAGAACCTAGACCTTATCTCCAATCACTGCCCACGGGTGACTGTGATGCAGAAATCAGAACTCTTCCTGACCCATGGCAAGAAACCTTGTGGTTGGCATGTTGTCCAACGTTCAGTGTAGGAGAAACCAGCATTCACCCCGAGGCCCCGCCCATTTTTGAGTGCGAGGAGAGCATAAACACGGATTGTGACCTCAGCGTGAGTCCTGTCCTCTAGTAAGTCCTCTCAGTGGCTGGACCATTAGATGTCCTAACGGGCTTGACATGTCCCTAGTCCCCAATTTTTAACCAGATTTCTGGTTGTCCAGTCGCCCCACCTCAGGGCTCTACGCTGGAATCCCTCATTTGGTGGGACATCTGAGGTTGAAAAACAAAATGAAACAAATCGACAACAACAAAAAAAACGGACTTCTTCCATCCCCAGAATGACCCCAAACTCTTTGGACGGGACCAAACCCCCAGAGAGTAAGACTCGTCCATTTCCCATGAAGTCACCCGGCAATTTCACGACCATGAGTGACACGATATCCAGAGACAAAAACTTGAGCAAGAGCCTCACACTCGACCTTTTTTCATATCCCGAAGTGTTCTCCTCATGGTCTGTAGATCAGTCCTGCCATACCTATGACCCAAAACATAAGCCGAGTTTGTGTTTTCAGACAACTGTCCAAACAGCTCTGGCCTACACACCCTACAGGCTCAGGGCCCTGGAGCCAAACCTGAGGACTGTACTTGCCCTCTCCAAGGGAATTGTATGTGCCCATTCCAATGGCCACAACCCTACTAATAGGATAACCTCCAAAGTCCCTGAGGCCATCCCAATAGTTGTGGCTTCCCAGGACAAACAGGGGCAATCTGAGCCCATCTGAGCACCTACCTGCACTCAGACCCGTAGACTGATGTCCCCAGAGGTAAAAAGGAACGGACATGCCCCTAGGCACTAATCGGATCCATTGCTTTGGTTTCCAGGAAACTCTCCTCAGAGGCCTGGATTTCAATACCAGCATATGGCTGTTTCTTGACTCACCCATCAGAACAAATCTCATCTACACATGGGAAACATGCACGTTGGAGCTGTGTCAAAGCCTCTGTTTAGGAGAACCCTTCAGGGCCCCAGGGCCACCGCTTCATTCCAAGGTCTCCATAGACACAAAAACATATTAGGACACATCCACAGGAGAGTCCATTTCAACTCAGCCTCCTCGGTTGCCCCCCACATCCAGCAGATCTAACCTGTCTTGTTGCTTGGAGACAATTGGAATGCGAGGTGGGCTACCCAGCCATCCATCCTTAGAACCCTGCTCGGAATCGTTGGCCTGGAGCCAACCAACAGGTCTCAATTGTCCTGCAGAAGAATCTTTGCAGTTTGGAGCTTGTCACAACTCCCATCGTGGGAAAACCCCATGTCCTCGTGATCCAACCCCCTTCAAGAAAGGGCCATCAGGGCAGAAAGTCCAACCTGAGCGATCGTCTGATCCTTGCCCTGACTTCAGATGCACGAGATCTCGATTGAGGTCTGTAGATTGTGACTGCCATATCCTCACCCAGAATCCTAGGCGTAGCTTGGGTTCTCAGACTCCGTCCTCAGACTACTGGCCCACAAGCCCTCCAGTTGGGCAATCCAGAACTACAATGCCGCACTCTGCCTGCCCTACAGAAGTAAAACATTGCCCACAGGGCTACCCCGAAACCCCAAATGAGGATCAACCTGCACGCCATTCGGCTGTACCCCAAACATATAGGCTGACCTGGGCACTATTTCCCCTTCTGACCCAGCCTGAGCCTGGACCTCCTGGTCCCACCCAGACAGCTGGCCTCACACTGAGCACATCAGACCCGCCATGGCCTTAGGTCGTCATCTCTTCCCAACTGCGTGTTTCAGGCTCCAGAACCTAGACCTTATCTCCAACCACTGCCCAGGGTTGAAAATGATGCAGAAATCAGAACTCTTTCCCCATGGCAAGAAACCTTGTGCTTGGCATGTTGTCCAACGTTCAGTGTAGTTGAAACAAGCGTGGCCCATGAGGCCCAGCCCATGCTTGCGGGCCACATTGGTCACAAACACACATTGTGACCCTCAGCCTGAGCCCAGTCCTCAGGTAAGGCCTCTCAGGGCCTATATGAAGAGACAGCATATTGGGCTTGCCATGCCCCTAGGCCCCAATTTTTAACCATCGTTCGGGGTGTCCCTTCACTCTTCCCAAGGGCTCTGCTTTGGAATTCCTCCTTTGGTGGGACACCAGAGGTAACAAACCTGAAAGGAGTCCTCCCATCCCACAGAATGATGAAAAACAATTGGGATCGGGCCAAATCCACAGAGAGGAAGATTCGTCCATGGCCCATGAGACCTCCACAACATTCCACGGCCATCGCTGAAACAAAATCCAGAGACAAAAGCCTGAGCAAGCGACTCAGACTCGATCATTCTTCATATCCTGAAGAGTTCTTCTCATGGTTTGTAGATCGGGGGTGCCATACCTACGTCCCCAAACTTAAGCTGAGTTTGTGTTTTCAGTCTTCTGTCCTCAAAGTCCTGGGCCACACTCCCTCCAGGCTGGGGCCCCTGGACCCACACATTAGGACTGCCCCCACCAATCCATGGGAATTCTGCCCATTCCATTGTCAAAAATCGTACAAATTAGGAGAACCCTCCAAAGTCCCTGAGTCCATCCCAATAGTGTAGGTCGCCCGGGACAAAAAAGGGCGGTTGATAACAGCTGAGCATCTCCCTCCACTCATCTACCTCCACTCATACCAAGAAGATTGAACCAGACAAAACCCGAGGCCATTTTCGGATCCATTGCTTTGTTTTACAGGCATGTCTCCTCAAAAGCCTGGATTCCAATACCAGCAGAGGGGATTTCCTGAGGCACCCATCAGAACAAATCTCGTCTCCACAAGGAAACTTGTGCATGGGAGCTATGCCAAAGCTTGGGAGAATCCTTCAGGGTCCCGGTGCCACCTCCCCATTCCAAGGCCCTCATGGACCCAAACACACATTAGGTCACATCCTCTGGAAAGTGCATTTCAACTCAGCCACCCCGGTTGCTCCCGCAGATCCATTAGATCTAAACTGACTTGTTGCTAGGAGACAATTGGAAGGCGAGGCGGAATTCCCAGGCATCCATCCTCGAATGGTGCTCTGGAGTCATTCCATATGGGATGTCCTGGAGCTGTCCAACAGGTCTCAATTGTCCCGAAAAAGGAATCCTTGAAGGGGGGCATCCCACATCTCCCAACGTGGAAAACCTCCATGGCCTCGAGATTCCGCTCCCTTCATGAAGGGGCCGTCATGCACAGAAACTCCAACCTGAGCCAACGTCGGATCCTCGCCCTGACTTCAAATGCATGAGATATTGGTTCAGATCTGCAGGGGGTACCTGCCGTGCCCTCACCCTGAATCCGAAATCTAGCTTGTGTTCTCAGACTTCCGTCTGCACTCTCCTGACCCCGAAGCCCTCAAGTTTGGCAATTGCGGACCGACAATGAAGCACTCTGCCTGCCCTCTAGAAAAAATATATTGCCTAATGAGCTGACCAGGCAGCTTAAATGAAGATAACCTACACGGCACTCGAATGTACCCAAATTATATAGTCTAACCTGGGCACTAATGCACTGTCTGACACAACCTGAGCCCGGACCTGCTGACCAACACCCAGACAGCTGACCGCACCCTGAGCACATCAGACCCGCCCTGGCCTTAGGTCATCATCTCTTCCCTACCTCAGTTTTCAGGCTTCAGAACCTAGACCTTATCTCCAATCACTGCCCACGGGTGACTGTGATGCAGAAATCAGAACTCTTCCTGACCCATGGCAAGAAACCTTGTGGTTGGCATGTTGTCCAACGTTCAGTGTAGGAGAAACCAGCATTCACCCTGAGGACACGCCCATTCTTGAGTGCGACGAGAGCATAAACACGCATTGTGACCTCAGCGTGAGTCCTGTCCTCTAGTAAGTCCTCTCAGTGGCTGGACCATTAGATGTCATAATGGGCTTGACATGTCCCTAGTCCCCAATTTTTAACCAGATTTCTGGTTGTCCAGTCGCCCCACCTCAGGGCTCAACGCTGGAATCCCTCATTTGGTGGGACATCTGAGGTTGATAAACAAAATGAAACAAATCGACAACAACAAAAAAACGGACTTCTTCCATCCCCAGAATGACCCCAAACTCTTTGGACGGGACCAAACCCCCAGAGAGTAAGACTCGTCCATTTCCCATGAAGTCACCCGGCAATTTCACGACCATGAGTGACACGATATCCAGAGACAAAAACTTGAGCAAGAGCCTCACACTCGACCTTTTTTCATATCCCGAAGTGTTCTCCTCATGGTCTGTAGATCAGTCCTGCCATACCTATGACCCAAAACATAAGCCGAGTTTGTGTTTTCAGACAACTGTCCAAACAGCTCTGGCCTACACACCCTACAGGCTCAGGGCCCTGGAGCCAAACCTGAGGACTGTACTTGCCCTCTCCAAGGGAATTGTATGTGCCCATTCCAATGGCCACAACCCTACTAGTAGGATAACCTCCAAAGTCCCTGAGGCCATCCCAATAGTTGTGGCTTCCCAGGACAAACAGGGGCAATCTGAGCCCATCTGTCACCTACCTGCACTCAGACCCGTAGACTGATGTCCCCAGAAGTAAAAAGGAACGGACAGGCCCCTAGGCATTAATCGGATCCATTGCTTTGGTTTCCAGGAAACTCTCCTCAGAGGCCTGGATTTCAATACCAGCATATGGCTGTTTCTTGACTCACCCATCAGAACAAATCTCATCTACACATGGGAAACATGCACGTTGGAGCTGTGTCAAAGCCTCTGTTTAGGAGAACCCTTCAGGGCCCCAGGGCCACCGCTTCATTCCAAGGTCTCCATAGACACAAAAACATATTAGGACACATCCACAGGAGAGTCCATTTCAACTCAGCCTCCTCGGTTGCCCCCCACATCCAGCAGATCTAACCTGTCTTGTTGCTTGGAGACAATTGGAATGCGAGGTGGGCTACCCAGCCATCCATCCTTAGAACCCCGCTCGGAATCGTTGGCCTGGAGCCAACCAACAGGTCTCAATTGTCCTGCAGAAGAATCTTTGCAGTTTGGAGCTTCTCACAACTCCCATCGTGGGAAAACCCCCATGTCCTCGTGTCCCAACCCCCTTCAAGAAAGGGCCATCAGGGCAGAAAGTCCAACCTGAGCGATCGTCTGATCCTTGCCCTGACTTCAGATGCACGAGATCTCGATTGAGGTCTGTAGATTGTGCCTGCCATATCCTCACCCAGAAACCTAGGCCTAGCTTGGGTTCTCAGACTCCGTCCTCAGACTACTGGCCCACAAGCCCTCCAGTTGGGCAATCCAGAACTACAATGCCGCACTCTGCCTGCCCTACAGAAGTAAAACATTGCCCTCAGGGCTACCCCGAAACCCCAAATGAGGATCAACCTGAACGCCATTCGGCTGTACCCCAAACATATAGGCTGACCTGGGCACTATTTCCCCTTCTGACCCAGCCTGAGCCTGGACCTCCTGGTCCCACCCAGACAGCTGGCCGCACACTGAGCACATCGGACCCGCCATGGCCTTAGGTCGTCATCTCTTCCCAACTGCGGTTTTCAGGCTCAGAACCTAGACCTTATCTCCAACCACTGCCCAGGGTTGAAAATGATGCAGAAATCAGAACTCTTTCCCCATGGCAAGAAACCTTGTGCTTGGCATGTTGTCCAACGTTCAGTGTAGTTGAAACAAGCGTGGCCCATGAGGCCAAGCCCATGCTTGCGGGCCACATTGGTCACAAACACACATTGTGACCCTCAGCCTGAGCCCAGTCCTCAGGTAAGGCCTCTCAGGGCCTATATGAAGAGACAGAATATTGGGCTTGCCATGCCCCTAGGCCCCAATTTTTAACCATCGTTCGGGGTGTCCCTTCACTCTTCCCCAGGGCTCTGCTTTGGAATTCCTCCTTTGGTGGGACACCAGAGATAACAAACCTGAAAGGAGTCCTCCCATCCCACAGAATGATGAAAAACAATTGGGATCGGGCCAAATCCACAGAGAGGAAGATTCGTCCATGGCCCATGAGACCTCCCCAACATTCCACGTCCATCGCAGAAATAAAATCCAGAGACAAAAGCCTGAGCAAGCGACTCAGACTCGCTAATTCTTCATATCCTTAAGAGTTCTTCTCAGGGTTTGTAGATCGGGCGTGCCATACCTACGTCCCCAAACTTAAGCTGAGTTTGTGTTTTCAGTCTTCTGTCCTCAAAGTCCTGGGCCACACTCCCTCCAGGCTGGGGCCCCTGGAGCCACACATTAGGACTGCCCCAACCCAATCCATGGGAATTCTGCCCATTCCATTGTCAAAAATCGTACAAATTAGGAGAACCCTCCAAAGTCCCTGAGGCCATCCCAATAGTGTAGGTCGCCCGGGACAAAAAAGGGCGGTTGATACCGGCTGAGCATCTACCTCCACTCATCTACCTCCACTCATACCAAGAAGATTGAACCAGACAGGACCCGATGCCATTATCGGATCCATTGCTTTGGTTTACAGGCATGTCTCCACAAAAGCCTGGATTCCAATACCAGCAGAGGGGATTTCCTGAGGCACCCATCAGAACAAATCTCATCTCCACAAGGAAACTTGTGCATGGGAGCTATGCCAAAGCTTAGGAGAATACTTCAGGGTCCCGGTGCCACCTCCCCATTCCAAGGCCCTCATGGACCCAAACACACATTAGGACCCATCCTCTGGAAAGTGCATTTCAACTCAGCCACCCCGGTTGCTCCCGCAGATCCATTAGATCTAAACTGACTTGTTGCTAGGAGACAATTGGAAGGCGAGGCGGACTTCCCAGGCATCCATCCTCGAATGGTGCTCTGGAGTCATTCCATATGGGATGTCCTGGAGCTGTCCAACAGGTCTCAATTGTCCCGAAGAAGGAATCCTTGAAGGGGGGCATCCCACATCTCCCAACGTGGAAAACCTCCATGGCCTCGAGATTCCGCTCCCTTCATGAAGGGGCCGTCATGCACAGAAACTCCAACCTGAGCCAACGTCGGATCCTCGCCCTGACTTCAGATGCATGAGTTATTGGTTCAGATCTGCAGGGGGTACCTGCCGTGCCCTCACCCTGAATCCGAAATCTAGCTTGTGTTCTCAGACTTCCGTCCGCACTCTCCTGGCCCCGAAGCCCTCAAGTTTGGCAATTCCGGACCGACAATGAAGCACTCTGCCTGCCCTCTAGAAAAAATATATTGCCTAATGAGCTGACCAGGCAGCTTAAATGAAGATAAACCTACACGGCACTCGAATGTACCCATATTATAAGTCTAACCTGGGCACTAATGCACTGTCTGACACAACCTGAGCCCGGACCTGCTGACCAACACCCAGACAGCTGACCGCACCCTGAGCACATCAGACCCGCCATGGCCTTAGGTCATCATCTCTTCCCTACCTCAGTTTTCAGGCTTCAGAACCTAGACCTTATCTCCAATCACTGCCCACGGGTGACTGTGATGCAGAAATCAGAACTCTTCCTGACCCATGGCAAGAAACCTTGTGGTTGGCATGTTGTCCAACGTTCAGTGTAGGAGAAACCAGCATTCACCCTGAGGCCCCGCCCATTCTGGAGTGCGACGAGAGCATAAACACGCATTGTGACCTCAGCGTGAGTCCTCTCCTCTAGTAAGTCCTCTCAGTGGCTGGACCATTAGATGTCATAATGGGCTTGACATGTCCCTAGTCCCCAATTTTTAACCAGATTTCTGGTTGTCCAGTCGCCCCACCTCAGGGCTCTACGCTGGAATCCCTCATTTGGTGGGACATCTGAGGTTGAAAAACAAAATGAAACAAATCGACAACAACAAAAAAACGGACTTCTTCCATCCCCAGAATGACCCCAAACTCTTTGGACTGGACCGAACCCCCAGAGAGTAAGACTCGTCCATTTCCCATGAAGTCACCCGGCAATTTCACGACCAAGAGTGACACGATATCCAGAGGCAAAAACTTGAGCAAGATCCTCACACTCGCCCTTTTTTCATATCGCGAAGTGTTCTCCTCATGGTCTGTAGATCAGTCCTGCCATACCTATGACCCAAAACATAAGCCGAGTTTGTGTTTTCAGACAACTGTCCAAACAGCTCTGGCCTACACACCCTACAGGCTCAGGGCCCTGGAGCCAAACCTGAGGACTGTACTTGCCCTCTCCAAGGGAATTGTATGTGCCCATTCCAATGGCCACAACCCTACTAGTAGGATAACCTCCAAAGTCCCTGAGGCCATCCCAATAGTTGTGGCTTCCCAGGACAAACAGGGGCAATCTGAGCCCATCTGAGCACCTACCTGCACTCAGACCCGTAGACTGATGTCCCCAGAAGTAAAAAGGAACGGACAGGCCCCTAGGAACTAATCGGATCCATTGCTTTGGTTTCCAGGAAACTCTCCTCAGAGGCCTGGATTTCAATACCAGCATATGGCTGTTTCTTGACTCACCCATCAGAACAAATCTCATCTACACATGGGAAACATGCACGTTGGAGCTGTGTCAAAGCCTCTGTTTAGGAGAACCCTTCAGGGCCCCAGGGCCACCGCTTCATTCCAAGGTCTCCATAGACACAAAAACATATTAGGACACATCCACAGGAGAGTCCATTTCAACTCAGCCTCCTCGGTTGCCCCCCACTTCCAGCAGATCTAACCTGTCTTGTTGCTTGGAGACAATTGGAATGCGAGGTGGGCTACCCAGCCATCCATCCTTAGAACCCTGCTCGGAATCGTTGGCCTGGAGCCAACCAACAGGTCTCAATTGTCCTGCAGAAGAATCTTTGCAGTTTGGAGCTTGTCACAACTCCCATCGTGGGAAAACCCCCATGTCCTCGTGTCCCAACCCCCTTCAAGAAAGGGCCATCAGGGCAGAAAGTCCAACCTGAGCGATCGTCTGATCCTTGCCCTGACTTCAGATGCACGAGATCTCGATTGAGGTCTGTAGATTGTGCCTGCCATATCCTCACCCAGAAACCTAGGCCTAGCTTGGGTTCTCAGACTCCGTCCTCAGACTACTGGCCCACAAGCCCTCCAGTTGGGCAATCCAGAACTACAATGCCGCACTCTGCCTGCCCTACAGAAGTAAAACATTGCCCTCAGGGCTACCCCGAAACCCCAAATGAGGATCAACCTGAACGCCATTCGGCTGTACCCCAAACATATAGGCTGACCTGGGCACTATTTCCCCTTCTGACCCAGCCTGAGCCTGGACCTCCTGGTCCCACCCAGACAGCTGGCCGCACACTGAGCACATCGGACCCGCCATGGCCTTAGGTCGTCATCTCTTCCCAACTGCGGTTTTCAGGCTCAGAACCTAGACCTTATCTCCAACCACTGCCCAGGGTTGAAAATGATGCAGAAATCAGAACTCTTTCCCCATGGCAAGAAACCTTGTGCTTGGCATGTTGTCCAACGTTCAGTGTAGTTGAAACAAGCGTGGCCCATGAGGCCAAGCCCATGCTTGCGGGCCACATTGGTCACAAACACACATTGTGACCCTCAGCCTGAGCCCAGTCCTCAGGTAAGGCCTCTCAGGGCCTATATGAAGAGACAGAATATTGGGCTTGCCATGCCCCTAGGCCCCAATTTTTAACCATCGTTCGGGGTGTCCCTTCACTCTTCCCCAGGGCTCTGCTTTGGAATTCCTCCTTTGGTGGGACACCAGAGATAACAAACCTGAAAGGAGTCCTCCCATCCCACAGAATGATGAAAAACAATTGGGATCGGGCCAAATCCACAGAGAGGAAGATTCGTCCATGGCCCATGAGACCTCCCCAACATTCCACGTCCATCGCAGAAATAAAATCCAGAGACAAAAGCCTGAGCAAGCGACTCAGACTCGCTAATTCTTCATATCCTTAAGAGTTCTTCTCAGGGTTTGTAGATCGGGCGTGCCATACCTACGTCCCCAAACTTAAGCTGAGTTTGTGTTTTCAGTCTTCTGTCCTCAAAGTCCTGGGCCACACTCCCTCCAGGCTGGGGCCCCTGGAGCCACACATTAGGACTGCCCCAACCCAATCCATGGGAATTCTGCCCATTCCATTGTCAAAAATCGTACAAATTAGGAGAACCCTCCAAAGTCCCTGAGGCCATCCCAATAGTGTAGGTCGCCCGGGACAAAAAAGGGCGGTTGATACCGGCTGAGCATCTACCTCCACTCATCTACCTCCACTCATACCAAGAAGATTGAACCAGACAGGACCCGATGCCATTATCGGATCCATTGCTTTGGTTTACAGGCATGTCTCCACAAAAGCCTGGATTCCAATACCAGCAGAGGGGATTTCCTGAGGCACCCATCAGAACAAATCTCATCTCCACAAGGAAACTTGTGCATGGGAGCTATGCCAAAGCTTAGGAGAATACTTCAGGGTCCCGGTGCCACCTCCCCATTCCAAGGCCCTCATGGACCCAAACACACATTAGGACCCATCCTCTGGAAAGTGCATTTCAACTCAGCCACCCCGGTTGCTCCCGCAGATCCATTAGATCTAAACTGACTTGTTGCTAGGAGACAATTGGAAGGCGAGGCGGACTTCCCAGGCATCCATCCTCGAATGGTGCTCTGGAGTCATTCCATATGGGATGTCCTGGAGCTGTCCAACAGGTCTCAATTGTCCCGAAGAAGGAATCCTTGAAGGGGGGCATCCCACATCTCCCAACGTGGAAAACCTCCATGGCCTCGAGATTCCGCTCCCTTCATGAAGGGGCCGTCATGCACAGAAACTCCAACCTGAGCCAACGTCGGATCCTCGCCCTGACTTCAGATGCATGAGATATTGGTTCAGATCTGCAGGGGGTACCTGCCGTGCCCTCACCCTGAATCCGAAATCTAGCTTGTGTTCTCAGACTTCCGTCCGCACTCTCCTGGCCCCGAAGCCCTCAAGTTTGGCAATTCCGGACCGACAATGAAGCACTCTGCCTGCCCTCTAGAAAAAATATATTGCCTAATGAGCTGACCAGGCAGCTTAAATGAAGATAAACCTACACGGCACTCGAATGTACCCATATTATAAGTCTAACCTGGGCACTAATGCACTGTCTGACACAACCTGAGCCCGGACCTGCTGACCAACACCCAGACAGCTGACCGCACCCTGAGCACATCAGACCCGCCATGGCCTTAGGTCATCATCTCTTCCCTACCTCAGTTTTCAGGCTTCAGAACCTAGACCTTATCTCCAATCACTGCCCACGGGTGACTGTGATGCAGAAATCAGAACTCTTCCTGACCCATGGCAAGAAACCTTGTGGTTGGCATGTTGTCCAATGTTCAGTGTAGGAGAAACCAGCATTCACCCTGAGGCCCCGCCCATTCTTGAGTGCGACGAGAGCATAAACACGCATTGTGACCTCAGCGTGAGTCCTCTCCTCTAGTAAGTCCTCTCAGTGGCTGGACCATTAGATGTCATAATGGGCTTGACATGTCCCTAGTCCCCAATTTTTAACCAGATTTCTGGTTGTCCAGTCGCCCCACCTCAGGGCTCTACGCTGGAATCCCTCATTTGGTGGGACATCTGAGGTTGAAAAACAAAATGAAACAAATCGACAACAACAAAAAAACGGACTTCTTCCATCCCC
This sequence comes from Mustela nivalis, assembly GCF_964662115.1. Classification (NCBI taxonomy): domain Eukaryota; kingdom Metazoa; phylum Chordata; class Mammalia; order Carnivora; family Mustelidae; genus Mustela; species Mustela nivalis. The sequence goes on along the minus strand of NW_028136405.1, from coordinate 1,035,906 downwards.
AGAATGACCCCAAACTCTTTGGACCGGACCGAACCCCCAGAGAGTAAGACTCGTCCATTTCCCATGAAGTCACCCGGCAATTTCACGACCAAGAGTGACACGATAACCAGAGGCAAAAACTTGAGCAAGATCCTCACACTCGCCCTTTTTTCATATCGCGAAGTGTTCTCCTCATGGTCTGTAGATCAGTCCTGCCATACCTATGACCCAAAACATAAGCCGAGTTTGTGTTTTCAGACATCTGTCCAAACAGCTCTGGCCTACACACCCTACAGGCTGAGGGCCCTGGAGCCAAACCTGAGGACTGTACTTGCCCTCTCCAAGGGAAGTGTATGTGCCCATTCCAATGGCCACAACCCTACTAGTAGGATAACCTCCAAAGTCCCTGAGGCCATCCCAATAGTTGTGGCTTCCCAGGACAAACAGGGGCAATCTGAGCCCATCTGAGCACCTACCTGCACTCAGACCCGTAGACTGATGTCCCCAGAAGTAAAAAGGAACGGACAGGCCCCTAGGAACTAATCGGATCCATTGCTTTGGTTTCCAGGAAACTCTCCTCAGAGGCCTGGATTTCAATACCAGCATATGGCTGTTTCTTGACTCACCCATCAGAACAAATCTCATCTACACATGGGAAACATGCACGTTGGAGCTGTGTCAAAGCCTCTGTTTAGGAGAACCCTTCAGGGCCCCAGGGCCACCGCTTCATTCCAAGGTCTCCATAGACACAAAAACATATTAGGACACATCCACAGGAGAGTCCATTTCAACTCAGCCTCCTCGGTTGCCCCCCACATCCAGCAGATCTAACCTGTCTTGTTGCTTGGAGACAATTGGAATGCGAGGTGGGCTACCCAGCCATCCATCCTTAGAACCCTGCTCGGAATCGTTGGCCTGGAGCCAACCAACAGGTCTCAATTGTCCTGCAGAAGAATCTTTGCAGTTTGGAGCTTGTCACAACTCCCATCGTGGGAAAACCCCCATGTCCTCGTGTCCCAACCCCCTTCAAGAAAGGGCCATCAGGGCAGAAAGTCCAACCTGAGCGATCGTCTGATCCTTGCCCTGACTTCAGATGCACGAGATCTCGATTGAGGTCTGTAGATTGTGCCTGCCATATCCTCACCCAGAAACCTAGGCCTTGCTTGGGTTCTCAGACTCCGTCCTCAGACTACTGGCCCACAAGCCCTCCAGTTGGGCAATCCAGAACTACAATGCCGCACTCTGCCTGCCCTACAGAAGTAAAACATTGCCCTCAGGGCTACCCCGAAACCCCAAATGAGGATCAACCTGAACGCCATTCGGCTGTACCCCAAACATATAGGCTGACCTGGGCACTATTTCCCCTTCTGACCCAGCCTGAGCCTGGACCTACTGGTCCCACCCAGACAGCTGGCCGCACACTGAGCACATCGGACCCGCCATGGCCTTAGGTCGTCATCTCTTCCGAACTGCGGTTTTCAGGCTCAGAACCTAGACCTTATCTCCAACCACTGCCCAGGGTTGAAAATGATGCAGAACTCAGAACTCTTTCCCCATGGCAAGAAACCTTGTGCTTGGCATGTTGTCCAACGTTCAGTGTAGTTGAAACAAGCGTGGCCCATGAGGCCCAGCCCATGCTTGCGGGCCACATTGGTCACAAACACACATTGTGACCCTCAGCCTGAGCCCAGTCCTCAGGTAAGGCCTCTCAGGGCCTATATGAAGAGACAGAATATTGGGCTTGCCATGCCCCTAGGCCCCAATTTTTAACCATCGTTCGGGGTGTCCCTTCACTCTTCCCCAGGGCTCTGCTTTGGAATTCATCCTTTGGTGGGACACCAGAGGTAACAAACCTGAAAGGAGTCCTCCCATCCCACAGAATGATGAAAAACAATTGGGATCGGGCCAAATCCACAGAGAGGAAGATTCGTCCATGGCCCATGAGACCTCCCCAACATTCCACGGCCATCGCAGAAATAAAATCCAGAGACAAAAACCTGAGCAAGCGACTCAGACTCGCTAATTCTTCATATCCTGAAGAGTTCTTCTCATGGTTTGTAGATCGGGCGTGCCATACCTACGTCCCCAAACTTAAGCTGAGTTTGTGTTTTCAGTCTTCTGTCCTCAAAGTCCTGGGCCACACTCCCCCCAGGCTGGGGCCCCTGGAGCCACACATTAGGACTGCCCCCACCCAATACATGGGAATTCTGCCCATTCCATTGTCAAAAATCGTACAAATTAGGAGAACCCTCCAAAGTCCCTGAGGGCATCCCAATAGTGTAGGTCACCCGGGACAAAAAAGGGCGGTTGATACCGGCTGAGCATCTACCTCCACTCATCTACCTCCACTCATACCAAGAAGATTGAACCAGACAGGACCCGATGCCATTATCGGATCCATTGCTTTGGTTTACAGGCATGTCTCCACAAAAGCCTGGATTCCAATACCAGCAGAGGGGATTTCCTGAGGCACCCATCAGAACAAATCTCGTCTCCACAAGGAAACTTGTGCATGGGAGCTATGCCAAAGCTTGGGAGAATCCTTCAGGATCCCGGTGCCACCTCCCCATTCCAAGGCCCTCATGGACCCAAACACACATTAGGACCCATCCTCTGGAAAGTGCATTTCAACTCAGCCACCCCGGTTGCTCCCGCAGATCCATTAGATCTAAACTGACTTGTTGCTAGGAGACAATTGGAAGGCGAGGCGGACTTCCCAGGCATCCATCCTCGAATGGTGATCTGGAGTCATTCCATATGGGATGTCCTGGAGCTGTCCAACAGGTCTCAATTGTCCCGCAGAAGGAATCCTTGAAGGGGGCATCCCACATCTCCCAACGTGGAAAACCTCCATGGCCTCGAGATTCCGCTCCCTTCATGAAGGGGCCGTCATGCACAGAAACTCCAACCTGAGCCAACGTCGGATCCTCGCCCTGACTTCAGATGCATGAGATATTGGTTCAGATCTGCAGGGGGTACCTGCCGTGCCCTCACCCTGAATCCGAAATCTAGCTTGTGTTCTCAGACTTCCGTCCGCACTCTCCTGGCCCCGAAGCCCTCAAGTTTGGCAATTCCGGACCGACAATGAAGCACTCTGCCTGCCCTCTAGAAAAAATATATTGCCTAATGAGCTGACCAGGCAGCTTAAATGAAGATAAACCTACACGGCTCTCGAATGTACCCATATTATAAGTCTAACCTGGGCACTAATGCACTGTCTGACACAACCTGAGCCCGGACCTGCTGACCAACACCCAGACAGCTGACCGCACCCTGAGCACATCAGACCCGCCATGGCCTTAGGTCATCATCTCTTCACTACCTCAGTTTTCAGGCTTCAGAACCTAGACCTTATCTCCAATCACTGCCCACGGGTGACTGTGATGCAGAAATCAGAACTCTTCCTGACCCATGGCAAGAAACCTTGTGGTTGGCATGTTGTCCAACGTTCAGTGTAGGAGAAACCAGCATTCACCCTGAGGCCCCGCCCATTCTTGAGTGCGACGAGAGCATAAACACGCATTGTGACCTCAGCGTGAGTCCTCTCCTCTAGTAAGTCCTCTCAGTGGCTGGACCATTAGATGTCATAATGGGCTTGACATGTCCCTAGTCCCCAATTTTGAACCAGATATCTGGTTGTCCAGTCGCCCCACCTCAGGGCTCTACGCTGGAATCCCTCATTTGGTGGGACATCTGAGGTTGAAAAACAAAATGAAACAAATCGACAACAACAAAGAAACGGACTTCTTCCATCCCCAGAATGACCCCAAACTCTTTGGACGGGACCGAACCCCCAGAGAGTAAGACTCGTCCATTTCCCATGAAGTCACCCGGCAATTTCACGACCAAGAGTGACACGATATCCAGAGGCAAAAACTTGAGCAAGATCCTCACACTCGCCCTTTTTTCATATCGCGAAGTGTTCTCCTCATGGTCTGTAGATCAGTCCTGCCATACCTATGACCCAAAACATAAGCCGAGTTTGTGTTTTCAGACAACTGTCCAAACAGCTCTGGCCTACACACCCTACAGGCTGAGGGCCCTGGAGCCAAACCTGAGGACTGTACTTGCCCTCTCCAAGGGAAGTGTATGTGCCCATTCCAATGGCCACAACCCTACTAGTAGGATAACCTCCAAAGTCCCTGAGGCCATCCCAATAGTTGTGGCTTCCCAGGACAAACAGGGGCAATCTGAGCCCATCTGAGCACCTACCTGCACTCAGACCCGTAGACTGATGTCCCCAGAAGTAAAAAGGAACGGACAGGCCCCTAGGAACTAATCGGATCCATTGCTTTGGTTTCCAGGAAACTCTCCTCAGAGGCCTGGATTTCAATACCAGCATATGGCTGTTTCTTGACTCACCCATCAGAACAAATCTCATCTACACATGGGAAACATGCACGTTGGAGCTGTGTCAAAGCCTCTGTTTAGGAGAACCCTTCAGGGCCCCAGGGCCACCGCTTCGTTCCAAGGTCTCCATAGACACAAAAACATATTAGGACACATCCACAGGAGAGTCCATTTCAACTCAGCCTCCTCGGTTGCCCCCCACATCCAGCAGATCTAACCTGTCTTGTTGCTTGGAGACAATTGGAATGTGAGGTGGGCTACCCAGCCATCCATCCTTAGAACCCTGCTCGGAATCGTTGGCCTGCAGCCAACCAACAGGTCTCAATTGTCCTGTAGAAGAATCTTTGCAGTTTGGAGCTTGTCACAACTCCCATCGTGGGAAAACCCCCATGTCCTCGTGTCCCAACCCCCTTCAAGAAAGGGCCATCAGGGCAGAAAGTCCAACCTGAGCGATCGTCTGATCCTTGCCCTGACTTCAGATGCACGAGATCTCGATTGAGGTCTGTAGATTGTGCCTGCCATATCCTCACCCAGAAACCTAGGCCTAGCTTGGGTTCTCAGACTCCGTCCTCAGACTACTGGCCCACAAGCCCTCCAGTTGGGCAATCCAGAACTACAATGCCGCACTCTGCCTGCCCTACAGAAGTAAAACATTGCCCTCAGGGCTACCCCGAAACCCCAAATGAGGATCAACCTGAACGCCATTCGGCTGTACCCCAAACATATAGGCTGACCTGGGCACTATTTCCCCTTCTGACCCAGCCTGAGCCTGGACCTCCTGGTCCCACCCAGACAGCTGGCCGCACACTGAGCACATCGGACCCGCCATGGCCTTAGGTCGTCATCTCTTCCCAACTGCGGTTTTCAGGCTCAGAACCTAGACCTTATCTCCAACCACTGCCCAGGGTTGAAAATGATGCAGAACTCAGAACTCTTTCCCCATGGCAAGAAACCTTGTGCTTGGCATGTTGTCCAACGTTCAGTGTAGTTGAAACAAGCGTGGCCCATGAGGCCCAGCCCATGCTTGCGGGCCACATTGGTCACAAACACACATTGTGACCCTCAGCCTGAGCCCAGTCCCCAGGTAAGGCCTCTCAGGGCCTATATGAAGAGACAGAATATTGGGCTTGCTATGCCCCTAGACCCCAATTTTTAACCATAGTTCGGGGTGTCCCTTCACTCTTCCCCAGGGCTCTGCTTTGGAATTCCTCCTTTGGTGGGACACCAGAGGTAACAAACCTGAAAGGAGTCCTCCCATCCCACAGAATGATGAAAAACAATTGGGATCGGGCCAAATCCACAGAGAGGAAGATTCGTCCATGGCCCATGAGACCTCCCCAACATTCCACGGCCATCGCAGAAATAAAATCCAGAGACAAAAGCCTGAGCAAGCTCCTCAGACTCGCTAATTCTTCATATCCTGAAGAGTTCTTCTCATGGTTTGTAGATCGGGCGTGCCATACCTTCATCCCCAAACTTAAGCTGAGTTTGTGTTTTCATTCTTCTGTCCTCAAAGTCCTGGGCCACACTCCCTCCAGGCTGGGGCCCCTGGAGCCACACATTAGGACTGCCCCCACCCAATCCATGGGAATTCTGCCCATTCCATTGTCAAAAATCGTACAAATTAGGAGATCCCTCCAAAGTCCCTGAGGCCATCCCAATAGTTTAGGTCGCCCGGGACAAAAAAGGGCGGTTGATACCGGCTGAGCATCTACCTCCACTCATCTACCTCCACTCAAACCAAGAAGATTGAACCAGACAGGACCCGATGCCATTATCGGATCCATTGCTTTGGTTTACAGGCATGTCTCCACAAATGCCTGGATTCCAATAGCAGCAGAGGGGATTTCCTGAGGCACCCATCAGAACAAATCTCATCTCCACAAGGAAACTTGTGCATGGGAGCTATGCCAAAGCTTGGGAGAATCCTTCAGGTTCCCGATGCCACCTCCCCATTCCAAGGCCCTCATGGACCCAAACACACATTAGGACCCATCCTCTGGAAAGTGCATTTCAACTCAGCCACCCCGGTTGCTCCCGCAGATCCATTAGATCTAAACTGTCTTGTTGCTAGGAGACAATTGGAAGGCGAGGCGGACTTCCCAGGCATCCATCCTCGAATGGTGCTCTGGAGTCATTCCATATGGGATGTCCTGGAGCTGTCCAACAGGTCTCAATTGTCCCGAAGAAGGAATCCTTGAAGGGGGGCATCCCACATCTCCCAACGTGGAAAACCTCCATGGCCTCGAGATTCCGCTCCCTTCATGAAGGGGCCGTCATGCACAGAAACTCCAACCTGAGCCAACGTCGGATCCTCGCTCTGACTTCAGATGCATGAGATATTGGTTCAGATCTGCAGGGGGTACCTGCCGTGCCCTCACCCTGAATCTGAAATCTAGCTTGTGTTCTCAGACTTCCGTCCGCACTCTCCTGGCCCTGAAGCCCTCAAGTTTGGCAATTCCGGACCGACAATGAAGCACTCTGCCTGCCCTCTAGAAAAAATATATTGCCTAATGAGCTGACCAGGCACCTTAAATGAAGATAAACCTACACGGCACTCGAATGTACCCAAATTATATAGTCTAACCTGGGCACTAATGCACTGTCTGACACAACCTGAGCCCGGACCTGCTGACCAACACCCAGACAGCTGACCGCACCCTGAGCACATCAGACCCGCCCTGGCCTTAGGTCATCATCTCTTCCCTACCTCAGTTTTCAGACTTCAGTACCTAGACCTTATCTCCAATCCCTGCCCACGGGTGACTGTGATGCAGAAATCAGAACTCTTCCTGACCCATGGCAAGAAACCTTGTGGTTGGCATGTTGTCCAACGTTCAGTGTAGGAGAAACCAGCATTCACCCTGAGTCCCCGCCCATTCTTGAGTGCGACGAGAGCATAAACACGCATTGTGACCTCAGCGTGAGTCCTGTCCTCTAGTAAGTCCTCTCAGTGGCTGGACCATTAGATGTCATAATGGGCTTGACATGTCCCTAGTCCCCAATTTTGAACCAGATATCTGGTTGTACAGTCGCCCCACCTCAGGGCTCTACGCTGGAATCCCTCATTTGGTGGGACATCTGAGGTTGAAAAACAAAATGAAACAAATCGACAACAACAAAAAAACGGACTTCTTCCATCCCCAGAATGACACCAAACTCTTTGTACGGGACCGAACCCCCAGAGAGTAAGACTCGTCCATTTCCCATGAAGTCACCCGGCAATTTCACGACCATGAGTGACACGATATCCAGAGACAAAAACTTGAGCAAGAGCCTCACACTCGCCCTTTTTTCATATCGCGAAGTGTTCTCCGCATGGTCTGTAGATCAGTCCTGCCATACCTATGACCCAAAACATAAGCCGAGTTTGTGTTTTCAGACAACTGTCCAAACAGCTCTGGCCTACACACCCTACAGGCTCAGGGCCCTGGAGCCAAACCTGAGGACTGTACTTGCCCTCTCCAAGGGAAGTGTATGTGCCCATTCCAATGGCCACAACCCTACTAGTAGGATAACCTCCAAAGTCCCTGAGGCCATCCCAATAGTTGTGGCTTCCCAGGACATCAGGGGCAATCTGAGCCCATCTGAGCACCTACCTGCACTCACACCCGTAGACTGATGTCCCCAGATGTAAAAAGGAACGAACAGGCCCCTAGGCACTAATCGGATCCATTGCTTTGGTTTCCTGGAAACTCTCCACAGAGGCCTGGATTTCAATACCAGCATATGGCTGTTTCTTGACTCACCCATCAGAACAAAACTCATCTACACATGGGAAACATGCACGTTGGAGCTGTGTCAAAGCCTCTGTTTAGGAGAACCCTTCAGGGCCCCAGGGCCACCGCTTCATTCCAAGGTCTCCATAGACACAAAAACATATTAGGACACATCCACAGGAGAGTCCATTTCCACTCAGCCTCCTCGGTTGCCCCCCACATCCAGCAGATCTAACCTGTCTTGTTGCTTGGAGACAATTGGAATGCGAGGTGGGCTACCCAGCCATCCATCCTTAGAACCCTGCTCGGAATCGTTGGCCTGCAGCCAACCAACAGGTCTCAATTGTCCTGTAGAAGAATCTTTGCAGTTTGGAGCTTGTCACAACTCCCATCGTGGGAAAACCCCCATGTCCTCGTGTCCCAACCCCCTTCAAGAAAGGGCCATCAGGGCAGAAAGTCCAACCTGAGCGATCGTCTGATCCTTGCCCTGACTTCAGATGCACGAGATCTCTATTGAGGTCTGTAGATTGTGCCTGCCATATCCTCACCCAGAAACCTAGGCCTAGCTTGGGTTCTCAGACTCCGTCCTCATAATACTGGCCCACAAGCCCTACAGTTTGGCAATCCAGAACTACAATGCCGCACTCTGCCTGCCCTACAGAAGTAAAACATTGCCCTCAGGGCTACCCCGAAACCCCAAATGAGGATCAACCTGCACGCCATTCGGCTGTACCCCAAACATATAGGCTGACCTGGGCACTATTTCCCCTTCTGACCCAGCCTGAGCCTGGACCTCCTGGTCCCACCCAGACAGCTGGCCGCACACTGAACACATCGGACCCGCCATGGCCTTAGGTCGTCATCTCTTCCCAACTGCGGTTTTCAGGCTCCAGAACCTAGACCTTATCTCCAACCACTGCCCAGGGTTGAAAATGATGCAGAACTCAGAACTCTTTCCCCATGGCAAGAAACCTTGTGCTTGGCATGTTGTCCAACGTTCAGTGTAGTTGAAACAAGCGTGGCCCATGAGGCCCAGCCCATGCTTGCGGGCCACATTGGTCACAAACACACATTGTGACCCTCATCCTGAGCGCAGTCCTCAGGTAAGGCCTCTCAGGGCCTATATGAAGAGACAGCATATTGGGCTTGCCATGCCCTTAGGCCCCAATTTTTAACCATAGTTCGGGGTGTCCCTTCACTCTTCCCCAGGGCTCTGCTTTGGAATTCCTCTTTTGGTGGGACACCAGAGGTAACAAACCTGAAAGGAGTCTTCCCATCCCACAGATTGACGAAAAACAATTGGGATCGGGCCAAATCCACAGAGAGGAAGATTCGTCCATGGCCCATGAGACCTTCCCAACATTCCACGGCCATCGCTGAAAAAAATTCAGAGAAAAAAGCCTGAGCAAGCGACTCAGACTCGCTCATTCTTCATATCCTGAAGAGTTCTTCTCATGGTTTGTAGATCGGGCGTGCCATACCTACGTCCCCAAACTTAAGCTGAGTTTGTGTTTTCAGTCTTCTGTCCTCAAAGTCCTGGGACACACTCCCTCCAGGCTGGGGCCCCTGGAACCACACATTAGGACTGCCCCCACCCAATCCATGGGAATTCTGCCCATTCCATTGTCAAAAATCGTACAAATTAGGAGAACCCTCCAAAGTCCCTGAGGCCATCCCAATAGTGTAGGTCGCCCGGGACAAAAAAGGGCCGCTGATACCGGCTGAGCATCTACCTCCACTCATCTACCTCCACTCATACCAAGAAGATTGAACCAGACAGGACCCGATGCCATTATCGGATCCATTGCTTTGGTTTACAGGCATGTCTCCTCAAAAGCCTGGATTCCAATACCAGCAGAGGGGATTTCCTGAGGCACCCATCAGAACAAATCTCGTCTCCACAAGGAAACTTGTGCATGGGAGCTATGCCAAAGCTTAGGAGAATACTTCAGGGTCCCGGTGCCACCTCCCCATTCCAAGGCACTCATGGACACAAACACACATTAGGACCCATCCTCTGGAAAGTGCATTTCAACTCAGCCACCCCGGTTGCTCCCGCAGATCCATTAGATCTAAACTGTCTTGTTGCTAGGAGACAATTGGAAGGTGAGGCGAACTTCCCAGGCATCCATCCTCGAACGGTGCTCTGGAGTCATTCCATATGGGATGTCCCGGAGCTGTCCAACAGGTCTCAATTGTCCCGCAGAACTAATCCTTGAAGGGGGCATCCCACATCTCCCAACGTGGAAAACCTCCATGGCCTCGAGATTCCGCTCCCTTCATGAAGGGGCCGTCATGCACAGAAACTCCATCCTGAGCCAACGTCGGATCCTCGCCCTGACTTCCGATGCATGAGATATTGGTTCAGATCTGCAGGGGGTAACTGACGTGCCCTCACCCTGAATCAGAAGTCTAGCTTGTGTTCTCAGACTTCCGTCCTCACTCTCCTGGCCCCGATGCCCTCATGTTTGGCAATTCCGGACCGACAATGAAGCACTCTGCCTGCCCTCTAGAAAAAATAAATTGCCTAAAGTGCTGACCAGGCAGCTTAAATGAAGATAAACCTACACCGCACTCGAATGTACCCAAATTATATAGTCTAACCTGGGCACTAATGCACTGTCTGACACAACCTGAGCCCGGACCTGCTGACCAACACCCAGACAGCTGACCGCACCCTGAGCACATCAGACCCGCCATGGCCTTAGGTCATCATCTCTTCCCTACCTCAGTTTTCAGGCTTCAGAACCTAGACCTTATCTCCAATCACTGCCCACGGGTGACTGTGATGCAGAAATCAGAACTCTTCCTGACCCATGGCAAGAAACCTTGTGGTTGGCATGTTGTCCAACGTTCAGTGTAGGAGAAAACAGCATTCACCCTGAGGCCCCTCCCATTCTTGAGTGCGACGAGAGCATAAACACGCATTGTGACCTCAGCGTGAGTCCTGTCCTCTAGTAAGTCCTCTCAGTGGCTGGACCATTAGATGTCATAATGGGCTTGACATGTCCCTAGTCCCCAATTTTTAACCAGATTTCTGGTTGTCCAGTCGCCCCACCTCAGGGCTCTACGCTGGAATCCCTCATTTGGTGGGACATCTGAGGTTGAAAAACAAAATGAAACAAATCGACAACAACAACAAAAAAACGGACTTCTTCCATCCCCAGAATGACCGCAAACTCTTTGGACGGGACCGAACCCCCAGAGAGTAAGACTCGTCCATTTCCCATGAAGTCACCCGGCAATTTCACGACCATGAGTGACACGATATCCAGAGACAAAAACTTGAGCAAGAGCCTCACACTCGCCCTTTTTTCATATCCCGAAGTGTTCTCCTCATGGTCCGTAGATCAGTCCTGCCATACCTATGACCCAAAACATAAGCCGAGTTTGTGTTTTCAGACAACTGTCCAAACAGCTCTGGCCTACACACCCTACAGGCTCAGGGCCCTGGAGCCAAACCTGAGGACTGTACTTGCCCTCTCCAAGGAAATTGTATGTGCCCCTTCCAATGGCCACAACCCTACTAATAGGATGACCTCCAAAGTCCCGGAGGCCATCCCAATAGTTGTGGCTTCCCAGGACAAACACGGGCAATCTGAGCCCATCTGAGCACCTACCTGCACTGAGACCCGTAGACTGATGTCCCCAGAATTAAAAATGAATGAACAGGCCCCTAGGCACTAATCAGATCCATTGCTTTGGTTTCCAGGCATCTCTCCTCAGAGGCCTGGATTTCAATACCAGCATATGGCTGTTTCTTGACTCACCCATCAGAACAAATCTCATCTACACATGGGAAACTTCCACGTTGGAGCTGTGTCAAAGCCTCTGTTTAGGAGAACCCTTCAGGGCCCCAGGGCCACCGCTTCATTCCAAGGTCTCCATAGACACAAAAACATATTAGGACACATCCACAGGAGAGTCCATTTCAACTCAGCCTCCTCGGTTGCCCCCCACATCCAGCAGATCTAACCTGTCTTGTTGCTTGGAGACAATTGGAATGCGAGGTGGGCTACCTAGCCATCCATCCTTAGAACCCTGCTCAGAATCGTTGGCCTGGAGCCAACCAACAGGTCTCAATTGTCCTGCAGAAGAATCTTTGCAGTTTGGAACTTCTCACAACTCCCATCGTGGGAAAACCCCCAAGTCCTCCTGATCCAACCCCCTTCAAGAAAGGGCCATCAGTGCAGAAAGTCCAACCTGAGCGACCGTCTGATACTTGCCCTGACTTCAGATGCACGAGATCTCTATTGAGGTCTGTAGATTGTGCCTGCCATATCCTCACCCAGAAACCTAGGCCTAGCTTGGGTTCTCAGACTCCGTCCTCAGACTACTGGCCCACAAGCCCTCCAGTTTGGCAATCCAGAACTACAATACCGCACTCTGCCTGCCCTACAGAAGTAAAACATTGCCCTCAGGCTACCCCGAAACCCCAAATGGGGATCAACCTGCACGCCAATCGGCTGTACCCCAAACATATAGGCTGACTTGGCACTATTTCCCCTTCTGACCAAGCCTGAGTCTGGACCTCCTGGTCCCATCCAGACAGCTGGCCGCACACTGAGCACATCAGACCCGCCATGGCCTTAGGTCGTCATCTCTTCCCAACTGCGGTTTTCAGGCTCCAGAACATAGACCTTATCTCCAACCACTGCCCAGGGTTGAAAATGATGCAGAAATCAGAACTCTTTCCCCATGGCAAGAAACCTTGTGCTTGGCATGTTGTCCAACATTCAGTGTAGTTGAAACAAGCGTGGCCCATGTGGCCCAGCCCATGCTTGCGGGCCACATTGGTCACAAACACACATTGTGACCCTCAGCCTGAGCCCAGTCCTCAGCTAAGGCCTCTCAGGGCCTATATGAAGAGACAGCATATTGGGCTTGCCATGCCCCTAGGCCCCAATTTTTAACCATAGTTCGGGGTGTCCCTTCACTCTTCCCCAGGGCTCTGCTTTGGAATTCCTCTTTTGGTGGGACACCAGAGGTAACAAACCTGAAAGGAGTCCTCCCATCCCACAGATTGACGAAAAACAATTGGGATCGGGCCAAATCCACAGAGAGGAAGATTCGTCCATGGCCCATGAGACCTCCCCAACATTCCACGGCCATCGCTGAAACAAAATCCAGAGACAAAAGCCTGAGCAAGCGACTCAGACTCGCTCTTTCTTCATATCCTGAAGAGTTCTTCTCATGGTTTGTAGATCGGGCGTGCCATACCTACGTCCCCAAACTTAAGCTGAGTTTGTGTTTTCAATCTTCTGTCCTCAAAGTCCTGGGACACACTCCCTCCAGGCTGGGGCCCCTGGAACCACACATTAGGACTGCCCCCACCCAATCCATGGGAATTCTGCCCATTCCATTGTCAAAAATCGTACAAATTAGGAGAACCCTCCAAAGTCCCTGAGGCCATCCCAATAGTGTAGGTTGCCCGGGACAAAAAAGGGCGGTTGATACCGGCTGAGCATCTACCTCCACTCATCTACCTCCACTCATACCAAGAAGATTGAACCAGACAGGACCCGAGGCCATTATCGGATCCATTGCTTTGGTTTACAGGCATGTCTCCTCAAAAGCCTGGATTCCAATACCAGCAGAGGGGATTTCCTGAGGCACCCATCAGAACAAATCTCGTCTCCACAAGGAAACTTGTGCATGCGAGCTATGCCAAAGATTAGGAGAATACTTCAGGGTCCCGGTGCCACCTCCCCATTCCAAGGCCCTCATGGACACAAACACACATTAGGACCCATCCTCTGGAAAGTGCATTTCAACACAGCCACCCCGGTTGCTCCCGCAGATCCATTAGATCTAAACTGTCTTGTTGCTAGGAGACAATTGGAAGGCGAGGCGGACTTCCCAGGCATCCATCCTCGAACGGTGCTCTGGAGTCATTCCATATGGGATGTCCTGGAGCTGTCCAACAGGTCTCAATTTACCGCAGAAGGAATCCTTGAAGGGGGCATCCCACATCTCCCATCGTGGAAAACCACCATGGCCTCGAGATTCCGCTCCCTTCATGAAGGGGCCGTCATGCACAAACTCCAACCTCAGCCAACGTTGGATCCTCGCCCTGACTTCAGATGCATGAGATATTGGTTCAGATCTGCAGGGGGTACCTGCCGTGCCCTCACCCTGAATCCGAAGTCTAGCTTGTGTTCTCAGACTTCCGTCCTTACTCTCCTGGCCCCGAAGCCCTCAAGTTTGGCAATTCCGGACCGACAATGAAGCACTCTGCCTGCCCTCTTGAAAAAATATATTGCCTAATGAGCTGACCAGGCAGCTTAAATGAAGATAAACCTACACGGCACTCGAATATACCCAAATTATATAGTCTAACTTGGGCACTAATGCACTGTCTGACACAACCTGAGCCCGGACCTGCAGACCAACACCCAGACAGCTGACCGCACCCTGAGCACATCAGACCCGCCATGGCCTTAGGTCATCATCTCTTCCCTACCTCAGTTTTCAGGCTTCAGAACCTAGACCTTATCTACAATCACTGCCCACGGGTGACTGTGATGCAGAAATCAGAACTCTTCCTGACCCATGGCAAGAAACCTTGTGGTTGGCATGTTGTCCAACGTTCAGTGTAGGAGAAAACAGCATTCACCCTGAGGCCCCGCTCATTTTTGAGTGCGACGAGAGCATAAACACGCATTGTGACCTCAGCGTGAGTCCTGTCCTCTAGTAAGTCCTCTCAGTGGCTGGACCATTAGATATCATAATGGGCTTGACATGTCCCTAGTCCCCAATTTTTAACCAGATTTCTGGTTGTCCAGTCGCCACACCCCAGGGCTCTACTCTGGAATCCCTCATTTGGTGGGACATCTGAGGTTGAAAAACAAAATGAAACAAATCGACAACAACAACAAAAAAACGGACTTCTTCCATCCCCAGAATGACCCCAAACTCTTTGGTCGGGACCGAACCCCCAGAGAGTAAGACTCGTCCATTTCCCATGAAGTCACCCGGCAATTTCACGACCATGAGTGACACGATATCCAGAGACAAAAACTTGAGCAAGAGCCTCACACTCGCCCTTTTTTCATATCCCGAAGTGTTCTCCTCATGGTCTGTAGATCAGTCCTGCCATACCTATGACCCAAAACATAAGCCGAGTTTGTGTTTTCAGACAACTGACCAAACAGCTCTGGCCTACACACCCTAAAGGCTCAGGGCCCTGGAGCCAAACCTGAGGACTGTTTTTGCCCTCTCCAAGGGAATTGTATGTGCCCATTCCAATGGCCTCAACCCTAATAGTAGGATAACCTCCAAAGTCCCTGAGGCCATCCCAATAGTTGTGGCTTCCCAGGACAAACAGGGGCATTCTGAGCCCATCTGAGCACCTACCTGCACTCAGACCCCTAGACTCATGTCCCCAGAGGTAAAAAGGAACGAACAGGCCCCTAGGCACTAATCGGATCCATTGCTTTGGTTTCCAGGCATCTCTCCTCAGAGGCCTGGATTTCAATACCAGCATATGGCTGTTTCTTGACTCACCCATCAGAACAAATCTCATCTACACATGGGAAACATGCACGTTGGAGCTGTGTCAAAGCCTCTGTTTAGGAGACCCTTCAGGGCCCCAGGGCCACCGCTTCATTCCAAGGTCTCCATAGACACAAAAACATATTAGGACACATCCACAGGAGAGTCCATTTCCACTCAGCCTCCTCGTTTGCCCCCCACATCCAGCAGATCTAACCTGTCTTGTTGCTTGGAGACAATTGGAATGCGAGGTGGGCTACCCAGCGATCCATCCTTAGAACCCTGCTCGGAAACGTTGGCCTGGAGCCAACCAACAGGTCTCAATTGTCCTGCAGAAGAATCTTTGCAGTTTGGAGCTTCTCACAACTCCCATCGTGGGAAAACCCCCATGTCCTCGTGATCCAACCTTCTTCAAGAATGGGCCATCAGGGCAGAAAGTCCAACCTGAGCGATCGAATGATCCTTGCCTTGACTTCAGATGCACGAGATCTCTCTTGAGGTCTGTAGATTGTGCCTGCCATATCCTCACCCATAAACCTAGGCCTAGCTTGGGTTCTCAGACTCCGTCCTCAGACTACTGGCCCACAAGCCCTCCAGTTGGGCAATCCAGAACTACAATGCCGCACTCTGCCTGCCCTACAGAAGTAAAACATTGCCCTCAGGGCTACCCCGAAACCCCAAATGAGGATCAACCTGCACGCCATTCGGCTGTAACCCAAACATATAGGCTGACCTGGGCACTATTTCCCTTTCTGACCCAGCCTGAGCCTGGACCTCCTGGTCCCACCCAGACAGCTGGCCGCACACTGAGCACATCGGACCCGCCATGGCCTTAGGTCGTCATCTCTTCCCAACTGCGGTTTTCAGGCTCCAGAACCTAGACCTTATCTCCAACCACTGCCCAGGGTTGAAAATGATGCAGAAATCAGAACTCTTTTCCCATGGCAAGAAACCTTGTGCTTGGCATGTTGTCCAACGTTCAGTTTTGTTGAAACAAGCGTTGCCCATGAGGCCCAGCCCATGCTTGCGGGCCACATTGGTCACAAACACACATTGTGACCCTCAGCCTGAGCGCAGTCCTCAGGTAAGGCCTCTCAGGGCCTATATGAAGAGACAGCATATTGGGCTTGCCATGCCCTTAGGCCCCAATTTTTAACCATAGTTCGGGGTGTCCCTTCACTATTCCCCAGGGCTCTGCTTTGGAATTCCTCTTTTGGTGGGACACCAGAGGTAACAAACCTGAAAGGAGTCCTCCCATCCCACAGATTGACGAAAAACAATTGGGATCGGGCCAAATCCACAGAGAGGAAGATTCGTCCATGGCCCATGAGACCTCCCCAACATTCCACGTCCATCGCAGAAATAAAATCCAGAGACAAAAGCCTGAGCAAGCGACTCAGACTCGCTCATTCTTCATATCCTGAAGAGTTCTTCTCATGGTTTGTAGATCGGGCGTGCCATACCTACGTCCCCAAACTTAAGCTGAGTTTGTGTTTTCAGTCTTCTGTCCTCAAAGTCCTGGGACACACTCCCTCCAGGCTGGGGCCCCTGGAACCACACATTAGGACTGCCCCCACCCAATCCATGGAAATTCTGCCCATTCCATTGTCAAAAATCGTACAAATTAGGAGAACCCTCCAAAGTCCCTGAGGCCATCCCAATAGTGTAGGTCGCCCGGGACAAAAAAGGGCCGTTGATACCGGCTGAGCATCTACCTCCACTCATCTACCTCCACTCATACCAAGAAGATTGAACCAGACAGGACCCGAGGCCATTATCGGATCCATTGCTTTGGTTTACAGGCATGTCTCCTCAAAAGCCTGGATTCCAATACCAGCAGAGGGGATTTCCTGAGGCACCCATCAGAACAAATCTCGTCTCCACAAGGAAACTTGTGCATGGGAGCTATGCCAAAGCTTAGGAGAATACTTCAGGGTCCCGGTGCCACCTCCCCATTCCAAGGCCCTCATGGACACAAACACACATTAGGACCCATCCTCTGGAAAGTGCATTTCAACACAGCCACCCCGGTTGCTCCCGCAGATCCATTAGATCTAAACTGTCTTGTTGCTAGGAGACAATTGGAAGGCGATGCGGACTTCCCAGGCATCCATCCTCGAACGGTGCTCTGGTGTCATTCAATATGGGATGTCCTGGAGCTGTCCAACAGGTCTCAATTGTCCCGCAGAAGGAATCCTTGAAGGGGGCATCCCACATCTCCCAACGTGGAAAACCTCCATGGCCTCGAGATTCCACTCCCTTCATGAAGGGGCCGTCATGCACAGAAACTCCAACCTGAGCCAACGTCGGATCCTCGCCCTGACTTCAGATGCATGAGATATTGGTTCAGATCTGCAGGGGGTACCTGCCGTGCCCTCACCCTGAATCCAAAGTCTAGCTTGTGTTCTCAGACTTCCGTCCTCACTCTCCTGAACCTGAAGCCCTCAAGTTTGGCAATTCCGGACCGACAATGAAGCACTCTGCCTGCCCTCTAGAAAAAACATATTGCCTAATGAGCTGACCAGACAGCTTAAATGAAGATAAACCTACACGGCACTCGAATGTACCCAAATTATATAGTCTAACCTGGGCACTAATGCACTGTCTGACACAACCTGAGCCCGGACCTGCTGACCAACACCCAGAGAGCTGACCGCACCCTGAGCACATCAGACCCGCCATGGACTTAGGTCATCATCTCTTCCCTACCTCAGTTTTCAGGCTTCAGAACCTAGATCTTATCTCCAATCACTGCCCACGGGTGACTGTGATGCAGAAATCAGAACTCTTCCCGACCCATGGCAAGAAACCTTGTGGTTGGCATGTTTCCAACGTTCAGTGTAGGAGAAAACAGCATTCACCCTGAGGCCCCGCCCATTCCTGAGTGCGACGAGAGCATAAACACGCATTGTGACCTCAGCGTGAGTCCTGTCCTCTAGTAAGTCCTCTCAGTGGCTGGACCATTAGTTGTCATAATGGGCTTGACATGTCCCTAGTCCCCAATTTTTAACCAGATTTCTGGTTGTCCAGTCGCCACACCCCAGGGCTCTACTCTGGAATCCCTCAATTGGTGGGACATCTGATGTTGAAAAACAAAATGAAACAAATCGACAACAACAACAAAAAAACGGACTTCTTCCATCCCCAGAATGACCCTAAACTCTTTGGAAGGGACCGAACCCCCAGAGAGTAAGACTCGTCCATTTCCCATGAAGTCACCCGGCAATTTCACGACCATGAGTGACACGATATCCAGAGACAAAAACTTGAGCAAGAGCCTCACACTCGCCCTTTTTTCATATCCCGAAGTGTTCTCCTCATGGTCCGTAGATCAGTCCTGCCATACCTATGACCCAAAACATAAGCCGAGTTTGTGTTTTCAGACAACTGTCCAAACAGCTCTGGCCTACACACCCTACAGGCTCAGGGCCCTGGAGCCAAACCTGAGGACTGTACTTGCCCTCTCCAAGGGAATTGTATGTGCCCCTTCCAATGGCCACAACCCTACTAATAGGATGACCTCCAAAGTCCCTGAGGCCATCCCAATAGTTGTGGCTTCCCAGGACAAACAGGGGCAATCTGAGCCCATCTGAGCACCTACCTGCACTGAGACCCATAGCCTGATGTCCCCAGAAGTAAAAAGGAATGAACAGGCCCCTAGGCACTAATCGGATCCATTGCTTTGATTTCCAGGCATCTCTCCTCAGAGGCCTGGATTTCAATACCAGCATATGGCTGTTTCTTGACTCACCCATCAGAACAAATCTCATCTACACATGGGAAACATGCACGTTGGAGCTGTGTCAAAGCCTCTGTTTAGGAGGACCCTTCAGGGCCCCAGGGCCACCGCTTCATTCCAAGGTCTCCATAGACACAAAAACATATTAGGACACATCCACAGGAGAGTCCATTTCAACTCAGCCTCCTCGGTTGCCCCCCACATCCAGCAGATCTAACCTGTCTTGTTGCTTGGAGACAATTGGAATGCGAGGTGGGCTACCCAGCCAGAATCGTTGGCCCTGAGCCAACCAACAGGTCTCAATTGTCCTGCAGAAGAATCTTTGCAGTTTGGAGCTTCTCACAACTCCCATCGTGGGAAAACCCCCATGTCCTCCTGATCCAACCCCCTTTTAGAAAGGGCCATCAGGGCAGAAAGTCCAACCTGAGCGATCGTCTGATCCTTGCCCTGACTTCAGATGCACGAGATCTCTATTGAGTTCTGTAGATTGTGCCTGCCATATCCTCACCCAGAAACCTAGGCCTAGCTTGGGTTCTCAGACTCCGTCCTCAGACTACTGGCCCACAAGCCCTCCAGTTTGGCAATCCAGAACTACAATGCCGCACTCTGCCTGCCCTACAGAAGTAAAACATTGCCCTCAGGGCTACCCCGAAACCCCAAATGGGGATCAACCTGCACGCCAATCGGCTGTACCCCAAACATATAGGCTGACCTGGGCAATATTTCCCCTTCTGACCCAGCCTGAGTCTGGACCTCCTGGTCCCACCCAGACAGCTGGCCGCACACTGAGCACATCGGACCCGCCATGGCCTTAGGTCGTTATCTCTTCCCAACTGCGGTTTTCAGGCTCCAGAACCTAGACCTTATCTCCAACCACTGCCCCGGGTTGAAAATGATGCAGAAATCAGAACTCTTTCCCCATGGCAAGAAACCTTGTGCTTGGCATGTTGTCCAACATTCAGTGTAGTTGAAACAAGCGTGGCCCATGTGGCCCAGCCCATGCTTGCGGGCCACACTGGTCACAAAAACACATTGTGACCCTCAGCCTGAGCCCAGTCCTCAGCTAAGAACTCTCAGGGCCTATATGAAGAGACAGCATATTGGGCTTGCCATGCCCCTAGGCCCCAATTTTTAACCATAGTTCGGGGTGTCCCTTCACTCTTCCCCAGGGCTCTGCTTTGGAATTCATCCTTTGGTGGGACACCAGAGGTAACAAACCTGAAAGGAGTCCTCCCATCCCACAGAATGATGAAAAACAATTGGGATCGGGCCAAATCCACAGAGAGGAAGATTCGTCCATGGCCCATGAGACCTCCCCAACATTCCACGGCCATCGCAGAAATAAAATCCAGAGACAAAAACCTGAGCAAGCGACTCAGACTCGCTAATTCTTCATATCCTGAAGAGTTCTTCTCATGGTTTGTAGATCGGGCGTGCCATACCTACGTCCCCAAACTTAAGCTGAGTTTGTGTTTTCAGTCTTCTGTCCTCAAAGTCCTGGGCCACACTCCCCCCAGGCTGGGGCCCCTGGAGCCACACATTAGGACTGCCCCCACCCAATACATGGGAATTCTGCCCATTCCATTGTCAAAAATCGTACAAATTAGGAGAACCCTCCAAAGTCCCTGAGGGCATCCCAATAGTGTAGGTCACCCGGGACAAAAAAGGGCGGTTGATACCGGCTGAGCATCTACCTCCACTCATCTACCTCCACTCATACCAAGAAGATTGAACCAGACAGGACCCGATGCCATTATCGGATCCATTGCTTTGGTTTACAGGCATGTCTCCACAAAAGCCTGGATTCCAATACCAGCAGAGGGGATTTCCTGAGGCACCCATCAGAACAAATCTCGTCTCCACAAGGAAACTTGTGCATGGGAGCTATGCCAAAGCTTGGGAGAATCCTTCAGGATCCCGGTGCCACCTCCCCATTCCAAGGCCCTCATGGACCCAAACACACATTAGGACCCATCCTCTGGAAAGTGCATTTCAACTCAGCCACCCCGGTTGCTCCCGCAGATCCATTAGATCTAAACTGACTTGTTGCTAGGAGACAATTGGAAGGCGAGGCGGACTTCCCAGGCATCCATCCTCGAATGGTGATCTGGAGTCATTCCATATGGGATGTCCTGGAGCTGTCCAACAGGTCTCAATTGTCCCGCAGAAGGAATCCTTGAAGGGGGCATCCCACATCTCCCAACGTGGAAAACCTCCATGGCCTCGAGATTCCGCTCCCTTCATGAAGGGGCCGTCATGCACAGAAACTCCAACCTGAGCCAACGTCGGATCCTCGCCCTGACTTCAGATGCATGAGATATTGGTTCAGATCTGCAGGGGGTACCTGCCGTGCCCTCACCCTGAATCCGAAATCTAGCTTGTGTTCTCAGACTTCCGTCCGCACTCTCCTGGCCCCGAAGCCCTCAAGTTTGGCAATTCCGGACCGACAATGAAGCACTCTGCCTGCCCTCTAGAAAAAATATATTGCCTAATGAGCTGACCAGGCAGCTTAAATGAAGATAAACCTACACGGCTCTCGAATGTACCCATATTATAAGTCTAACCTGGGCACTAATGCACTGTCTGACACAACCTGAGCCCGGACCTGCTGACCAACACCCAGACAGCTGACCGCACCCTGAGCACATCAGACCCGCCATGGCCTTAGGTCATCATCTCTTCACTACCTCAGTTTTCAGGCTTCAGAACCTAGACCCTTTCTCCAATCACTGCCCACGGGTGACTGTGATGCAGAAATCAGAACTCTTCCTGACCCATGGCAAGAAACCTTGTGGTTGGCATGTTGTCCAACGTTCAGTGTAGGAGAAACCAGCATTCACCCTGAGGCCCCGCCCATTCTTGAGTGCGACGAGAGCATAAACACGCATTGTGACCTCAGCGTGAGTCCTCTCCTCTAGTAAGTCCTCTCAGTGGCTGGACCATTAGATGTCATAATGGGCTTGACATGTCCCTAGTCCCCAATTTTGAACCAGATATCTGGTTGTCCAGTCGCCCCTCCTAAGGGCTCTACGCTGGAATCCCTCATTTGGTGGGACATCTGAGGTTGAAAAACAAAATGAAACAAATCGACAACAAAAAAGAAACGGACTTCTTCCATCCCCAGAATGACCCCAAACTCTTTGGACGGGACCGAACCCCCAGAGAGTAAGACTCGTCCATTTCCCATGAAGTCACCCGGCAATTTCACGACCAAGAGTGACACGATATTCAGAGGCAAAAACTTGAGCAAGATCCTCACACTCGCCCTTTTTTCATATCGCGAAGTGTTCTCCTCATGGTCTGTAGATCAGTCCTGCCATACCTATGACCCAAAACATAAGCCGAGTTTGTGTTTTCAGACAACTGTCCAAACAGCTCTGGCCTACACACCCTACAGGCTGAGGGCCCTGGAGCCAAACCTGAGGACTGTACTTGCCCTCTCCAAGGGAATTGTATGTGCCCATTCCAATGGCCACAACCCTACTAGTAGGATAACCTCCAAAGTCCCTGAGGCCATCCCAATAGTTGTGGCTTCCCAGGACAAACAGGGGCAATCTGAGCCCATCTGAGCACCTACCTGCACTCAGACCCGTAGACTGATGTCCCCAGAAGTAAAAAGGAACGGACAGGCCCCTAGGAACTAATCGGATCCATTGCTTTGGTTTCCAGGAAACTCTCCTCAGACGCCTGGATTTCAATACCAGCATATGGCTGTTTCTTGACTCACCCATCAGAACAAATCTCATCTACACATGGGAAACATGCACGTTGGAGCTGTGTCAAAGCCTCTGTTTAGGAGAACCCTTCAGGGCCCCAGGGCCACCGCTTCGTTCCAAGGTCTCCATAGACACAAAAACATATTAGGACACATCCACAGGAGAGTCCATTTCAACTCAGCCTCCTCGGTTGCCCCCCACATCCAGCAGATCTAACCTGTCTTGTTGCTTGGAGACAATTGGAATGTGAGGTGGGCTACCCAGCCATCCATCCTTAGAACCCTGCTCGGAATCGTTGGCCTGCAGCCAACCAACAGGTCTCAATTGTCCTGTAGAAGAATCTTTGCAGTTTGGAGCTTGTCACAACTCCCATCGTGGGAAAACCCCCATGTCCTCGTGTCCCAACCCCCTTCAAGAAAGGGCCATCAGGGCAGAAAGTCCAACCTGAGCGATCGTCTGATCCTTGCCCTGACTTCAGATGCACGAGATCTCGATTGAGGTCTGTAGATTGTGCCTGCCATATCCTCACCCAGAAACCTAGGCCTAGCTTGGGTTCTCAGACTCCGTCCTCAGACTACTGGCCCACAAGCCCTCCAGTTGGGCAATCCAGAACTACAATGCCGCACTCTGCCTGCCCTACAGAAGTAAAACATTGCCCTCAGGGCTACCCCGAAACCCCAAATGAGGATCAACCTGAACGCCATTCGGCTGTACCCCAAACATATAGGCTGACCTGGGCACTATTTCCCCTTCTGACCCAGCCTGAGCCTGGACCTCCTGGTCCCACCCAGACAGCTGGCCGCACACTGAGCACATCGGACCCGCCATGGCCTTAGGTCGTCATCTCTTCCCAACTGCGGTTTTCAGGCTCAGAACCTAGACCTTATCTCCAACCACTGCCCAGGGTTGAAAATGATGCAGAACTCAGAACTCTTTCCCCATGGCAAGAAACCTTGTGCTTGGCATGTTGTCCAACGTTCAGTGTAGTTGAAACAAGCGTGGCCCATGAGGCCCAGCCCATGCTTGCGGGCCACATTGGTCACAAACACACATTGTGACCCTCAGCCTGAGCCCAGTCCCCAGGTAAGGCCTCTCAGGGCCTATATGAAGAGACAGAATATTGGGCTTGCTATGCCCCTAGACCCCAATTTTTAACCATAGTTCGGGGTGTCCCTTCACTCTTCCCCAGGGCTCTGCTTTGGAATTCCTCCTTTGGTGGGACACCAGAGGTAACAAACCTGAAAGGAGTCCTCCCATCCCACAGAATGATGAAAAACAATTGGGATCGGGCCAAATCCACAGAGAGGAAGATTCGTCCATGGCCCATGAGACCTCCCCAACATTCCACGGCCATCGCAGAAATAAAATCCAGAGACAAAAGCCTGAGCAAGCTCCTCAGACTCGCTAATTCTTCATATCCTGAAGAGTTCTTCTCATGGTTTGTAGATCGGGCGTGCCATACCTTCATCCCCAAACTTAAGCTGAGTTTGTGTTTTCATTCTTCTGTCCTCAAAGTCCTGGGCCACACTCCCTCCAGGCTGGGGCCCCTGGAGCCACACATTAGGACTGCCCCCACCCAATCCATGGGAATTCTGCCCATTCCATTGTCAAAAATCGTACAAATTAGGAGATCCCTCCAAAGTCCCTGAGGCCATCCCAATAGTTTAGGTCGCCCGGGACAAAAAAGGGCGGTTGATACCGGCTGAGCATCTACCTCCACTCATCTACCTCCAATCAAACCAAGAAGATTGAACCAGACAGGACCCGATGCCATTATCGGATCCATTGCTTTGGTTTACAGGCATGTCTCCACAAATGCCTGGATTCCAATAGCAGCAGAGGGGATTTCCTGAGGCACCCATCAGAACAAATCTCATCTCCACAAGGAAACTTGTGCATGGGAGCTATGCCAAAGCTTGGGAGAATCCTTCAGGTTCCCGATGCCACCTCCCCATTCCAAGGCCCTCATGGACCCAAACACACATTAGGACCCATCCTCTGGAAAGTGCATTTCAATTCAGCCACCCCGGTTGCTCCCGCAGATCCATTAGATCTAAACTGTCTTGTTGCTAGGAGACAATTGGAAGGCGAGGCGGACTTCCCAGGCATCCATCCTCGAATGGTGCTCTGGAGTCATTCCATATGGGATGTCCTGGAGCTGTCCAACAGGTCTCAATTGTCCCGAAGAAGGAATCCTTGAAGGGGGGCATCCCACATCTCCCAACGTGGAAAACCTCCATGGCCTCGAGATTCCGCTCCCTTCATGAAGGGGCCGTCATGCACAGAAACTCCAACCTGAGCCAACGTCGGATCCTCGCTCTGACTTCAGATGCATGAGATATTGGTTCAGATCTGCAGGGGGTACCTGCCGTGCCCTCACCCTGAATCTGAAATCTAGCTTGTGTTCTCAGACTTCCGTCCGCACTCTCCTGGCCCTGAAGCCCTCAAGTTTGGCAATTCCGGACCGACAATGAAGCACTCTGCCTGCCCTCTAGAAAAAATATATTGCCTAATGAGCTGACCAGGCACCTTAAATGAAGATAAACCTACACGGCACTCGAATGTACCCAAATTATATAGTCTAACCTGGGCACTAATGCACTGTCTGACACAACCTGAGCCCGGACCTGCTGACCAACACCCAGACAGCTGACCGCACCCTGAGCACATCAGACCCGCCCTGGCCTTAGGTCATCATCTCTTCCCTACCTCAGTTTTCAGACTTCAGTACCTAGACCTTATCTCCAATCCCTGCCCACGGGTGACTGTGATGCAGAAATCAGAACTCTTCCTGACCCATGGCAAGAAACCTTGTGGTTGGCATGTTGTCCAACGTTCAGTGTAGGAGAAACCAGCATTCACCCTGAGTCCCCGCCCATTCTTGAGTGCGACGAGAGCATAAACACGCATTGTGACCTCAGCGTGAGTCCTGTCCTCTAGTAAGTCCTCTCAGTGGCTGGACCATTAGATGTCATAATGGGCTTGACATGTCCCTAGTCCCCAATTTTGAACCAGATATCTGGTTGTACAGTCGCCCCACCTCAGGGCTCTACGCTGGAATCCCTCATTTGGTGGGACATCTGAGGTTGAAAAACAAAATGAAACAAATCGACAACAACAAAAAAACGGACTTCTTCCATCCCCAGAATGACACCAAACTCTTTGTACGGGACCGAACCCCCAGAGAGTAAGACTCGTCCATTTCCCATGAAGTCACCCGGCAATTTCACGACCATGAGTGACACGATATCCAGAGACAAAAACTTGAGCAAGAGCCTCACACTCGCCCTTTTTTCATATCGCGAAGTGTTCTCCGCATGGTCTGTAGATCAGTCCTGCCATACCTATGACCCAAAACATAAGCCGAGTTTGTGTTTTCAGACAACTGTCCAAACAGCTCTGGCCTACACACCCTACAGGCTCAGGGCCCTGGAGCCAAACCTGAGGACTGTACTTGCCCTCTCCAAGGGAAGTGTATGTGCCCATTCCAATGGCCACAACCCTACTAGTAGGATAACCTCCAAAGTCCCTGAGGCCATCCCAATAGTTGTGGCTTCCCAGGACATCAGGGGCAATCTGAGCCCATCTGAGCACCTACCTGCACTCACACCCGTAGACTGATGTCCCCAGATGTAAAAAGGAACGAACAGGCCCCTAGGCACTAATCGGATCCATTGCTTTGGTTTCCTGGAAACTCTCCACAGAGGCCTGGATTTCAATACCAGCATATGGCTGTTTCTTGACTCACCCATCAGAACAAAACTCATCTACACATGGGAAACATGCACGTTGGAGCTGTGTCAAAGCCTCTGTTTAGGAGAACCCTTCAGGGCCCCAGGGCCACCGCTTCATTCCAAGGTCTCCATAGACACAAAAACATATTAGGACACATCCACAGGAGAGTCCATTTCCACTCAGCCTCCTCGGTTGCCCCCCACATCCAGCAGATCTAACCTGTCTTGTTGCTTGGAGACAATTGGAATGCGAGGTGGGCTACCCAGCCATCCATCCTTAGAACCCTGCTCGGAATCGTTGGCCTGCAGCCAACCAACAGGTCTCAATTGTCCTGTAGAAGAATCTTTGCAGTTTGGAGCTTGTCACAACTCCCATCGTGGGAAAACCCCCATGTCCTCGTGTCCCAACCCCCTTCAAGAAAGGGCCATCAGGGCAGAAAGTCCAACCTGAGCGATCGTCTGATCCTTGCCCTGACTTCAGATGCACGAGATCTCTATTGAGGTCTGTAGATTGTGCCTGCCATATCCTCACCCAGAAACCTAGGCCTAGCTTGGGTTCTCAGACTCCGTCCTCATAATACTGGCCCACAAGCCCTACAGTTTGGCAATCCAGAACTACAATGCCGCACACTGCCTGCCCTACAGAAGTAAAACATTGCCCTCAGGGCTACCCCGAAACCCCAAATGAGGATCAACCTGCACGCCATTCGGCTGTACCCCAAACATATAGGCTGACCTGGGCACTATTTCCCCTTCTGACCCAGCCTGAGCCTGGACCTCCTGGTCCCACCCAGACAGCTGGCCGCACACTGAACACATCGGACCCGCCATGGCCTTAGGTCGTCATCTCTTCCCAACTGCGGTTTTCAGGCTCCAGAACCTAGACCTTATCTCCAACCACTGCCCAGGGTTGAAAATGATGCAGAACTCAGAACTCTTTCCCCATGGCAAGAAACCTTGTGCTTGGCATGTTGTCCAACGTTCAGTGTAGTTGAAACAAGCGTGGCCCATGAGGCCCAGCCCATGCTTGCGGGCCACATTGGTCACAAACACACATTGTGACCCTCATCCTGAGCGCAGTCCTCAGGTAAGGCCTCTCAGGGCCTATATGAAGAGACAGCATATTGGGCTTGCCATGCCCTTAGGCCCCAATTTTTAACCATAGTTCGGGGTGTCCCTTCACTCTTCCCCAGGGCTCTGCTTTGGAATTCCTCTTTTGGTGGGACACCAGAGGTAACAAACCTGAAAGGAGTCTTCCCATCCCACAGATTGACGAAAAACAATTGGGATCGGGCCAAATCCACAGAGAGGAAGATTCGTTCATGGCCCATGAGACCTTCCCAACATTCCACGGCCATCGCTGAAAAAAATTCAGAGAAAAAAGCCTGAGCAAGCGACTCAGACTCGCTCATTCTTCATATCCTGAAGAGTTCTTCTCATGGTTTGTAGATCGGGCGTGCCATACCTACGTCCCCAAACTTAAGCTGAGTTTGTGTTTTCAGTCTTCTGTCCTCAAAGTCCTGGGACACACTCCCTCCAGGCTGGGGCCCCTGGAACCACACATTAGGACTGCCCCCACCCAATCCATGGGAATTCTGCCCATTCCATTGTCAAAAATCGTACAAATTAGGAGAACCCTCCAAAGTCCCTGAGGCCATCCCAATAGTGTAGGTCGCCCGGGACAAAAAAGGGCCGCTGATACCGGCTGAGCATCTACCTCCACTCATCTACCTCCACTCATACCAAGAAGATTGAACCAGACAGGACCCGATGCCATTATCGGATCCATTGCTTTGGTTTACAGGCATGTCTCCTCAAAAGCCTGGATTCCAATACCAGCAGAGGGGATTTCCTGAGGCACCCATCAGAACAAATCTCGTCTCCACAAGGAAACTTGTGCATGGGAGCTATGCCAAAGCTTAGGAGAATACTTCAGGGTCCCGGTGCCACCTCCCCATTCCAAGGCACTCATGGACACAAACACACATTAGGACCCATCCTCTGGAAAGTGCATTTCAACTCAGCCACCCCGGTTGCTCCCGCAGATCCATTAGATCTAAACTGTCTTGTTGCTAGGAGACAATTGGAAGGTGAGGCGAACTTCCCAGGCATCCATCCTCGAACGGTGCTCTGGAGTCATTCCATATGGGATGTCCCGGAGCTGTCCAACAGGTCTCAATTGTCCCGCAGAAGGAATCCTTGAAGGGGGCATCCCACATCTCCCAACGTGGAAAACCTCCATGGCCTCGAGATTCCGCTCCCTTCATGAAGGGGCCGTCATGCACAGAAACTCCATCCTGAGCCAACGTCGGATCCTCGCCCTGACTTCCGATGCATGAGATATTGGTTCAGATCTGCAGGGGGTAACTGACGTGCCCTCACCCTGAATCAGAAGTCTAGCTTGTGTTCTCAG
The DNA here is from genome assembly GCF_964662115.1 of Mustela nivalis. Taxonomy (NCBI): domain Eukaryota; kingdom Metazoa; phylum Chordata; class Mammalia; order Carnivora; family Mustelidae; genus Mustela; species Mustela nivalis. The sequence goes on along the minus strand of NW_028136405.1, from coordinate 1,006,762 downwards.
ACTTCCGTCCTCACTCTCCTGGCCCCGATGCCCTCATGTTTGGCAATTCCGGACCGACAATGAAGCACTCTGCCTGCCCTCTAGAAAAAATAAATTGCCTAAAGTGCTGACCAGGCAGCTTAAATGAAGATAAACCTACACCGCACTCGAATGTACCCAAATTATATAGTCTAACCTGGGCACTAATGCACTGTCTGACACAACCTGAGCCCGGACCTGCTGACCAACACCCAGACAGCTGACCGCACCCTGAGCACATCAGACCCGCCATGGCCTTAGGTCATCATCTCTTCCCTACCTCAGTTTTCAGGCTTCAGAACCTAGACCTTATCTCCAATCACTGCCCACGGGTGACTGTGATGCAGAAATCAGAACTCTTCCTGACCCATGGCAAGAAACCTTGTGGTTGGCATGTTGTCCAACGTTCAGTGTAGGAGAAAACAGCATTCACCCTGAGGCCCCTCCCATTCTTGAGTGCGACGAGAGCATAAACACGCATTGTGACCTCAGCGTGAGTCCTGTCCTCTAGTAAGTCCTCTCAGTGGCTGGACCATTAGATGTCATAATGGGCTTGACATGTCCCTAGTCCCCAATTTTTAACCAGATTTCTGGTTGTCCAGTCGCCCCACCTCAGGGCTCTACGCTGGAATCCCTCATTTGGTGGGACATCTGAGGTTGAAAAACAAAATGAAACAAATCGACAACAACAACAAAAAAACGGACTTCTTCCATCCCCAGAATGACCGCAAACTCTTTGGACGGGACCGAACCCCCAGAGAGTAAGACTCGTCCATTTCCCATGAAGTCACCCGGCAATTTCACGACCATGAGTGACACGATATCCAGAGACAAAAACTTGAGCAAGAGCCTCACACTCGCCCTTTTTTCATATCCCGAAGTGTTCTCCTCATGGTCCGTAGATCAGTCCTGCCATACCTATGACCCAAAACATAAGCCGAGTTTGTGTTTTCAGACAACTGTCCAAACAGCTCTGGCCTACACACCCTACAGGCTCAGGGCCCTGGAGCCAAACCTGAGGACTGTACTTGCCCTCTCCAAGGAAATTGTATGTGCCCCTTCCAATGGCCACAACCCTACTAATAGGATGACCTCCAAAGTCCCGGAGGCCATCCCAATAGTTGTGGCTTCCCAGGACAAACACGGGCAATCTGAGCCCATCTGAGCACCTACCTGCACTGAGACCCGTAGACTGATGTCCCCAGAATTAAAAATGAATGAACAGGCCCCTAGGCACTAATCAGATCCATTGCTTTGGTTTCCAGGCATCTCTCCTCAGAGGCCTGGATTTCAATACCAGCATATGGCTGTTTCTTGACTCACCCATCAGAACAAATCTCATCTACACATGGGAAACTTCCACGTTGGAGCTGTGTCAAAGCCTCTGTTTAGGAGAACCCTTCAGGGCCCCAGGGCCACCGCTTCATTCCAAGGTCTCCATAGACACAAAAACATATTAGGACACATCCACAGGAGAGTCCATTTCAACTCAGCCTCCTCGGTTGCCCCCCACATCCAGCAGATCTAACCTGTCTTGTTGCTTGGAGACAATTGGAATGCGAGGTGGGCTACCTAGCCATCCATCCTTAGAACCCTGCTCAGAATCGTTGGCCTGGAGCCAACCAACAGGTCTCAATTGTCCTGCAGAAGAATCTTTGCAGTTTGGAACTTCTCACAACTCCCATCGTGGGAAAACCCCCAAGTCCTCCTGATCCAACCCCCTTCAAGAAAGGGCCATCAGTGCAGAAAGTCCAACCTGAGCGACCGTCTGATACTTGCCCTGACTTCAGATGCACGAGATCTCTATTGAGGTCTGTAGATTGTGCCTGCCATATCCTCACCCAGAAACCTAGGCCTAGCTTGGGTTCTCAGACTCTGTCCTCAGACTACTGGCCCACAAGCCCTCCAGTTTGGCAATCCAGAACTACAATACCGCACTCTGCCTGCCCTACAGAAGTAAAACATTGCCCTCAGGCTACCCCGAAACCCCAAATGGGGATCAACCTGCACGCCAATCGGCTGTACCCCAAACATATAGGCTGACTTGGCACTATTTCCCCTTCTGACCAAGCCTGAGTCTGGACCTCCTGGTCCCATCCAGACAGCTGGCCGCACACTGAGCACATCAGACCCGCCATGGCCTTAGGTCGTCATCTCTTCCCAACTGCGGTTTTCAGGCTCCAGAACATAGACCTTATCTCCAACCACTGCCCAGGGTTGAAAATGATGCAGAAATCAGAACTCTTTCCCCATGGCAAGAAACCTTGTGCTTGGCATGTTGTCCAACATTCAGTGTAGTTGAAACAAGCGTGGCCCATGTGGCCCAGCCCATGCTTGCGGGCCACATTGGTCACAAACACACATTGTGACCCTCAGCCTGAGCCCAGTCCTCAGCTAAGGCCTCTCAGGGCCTATATGAAGAGACAGCATATTGGGCTTGCCATGCCCCTAGGCCCCAATTTTTAACCATAGTTCGGGGTGTCCCTTCACTCTTCCCCAGGGCTCTGCTTTGGAATTCCTCTTTTGGTGGGACACCAGAGGTAACAAACCTGAAAGGAGTCCTCCCATCCCACAGATTGACGAAAAACAATTGGGATCGGGCCAAATCCACAGAGAGGAAGATTCGTCCATGGCCCATGAGACCTCCCCAACATTCCACGGCCATCGCTGAAACAAAATCCAGAGACAAAAGCCTGAGCAAGCGACTCAGACTCGCTCTTTCTTCATATCCTGAAGAGTTCTTCTCATGGTTTGTAGATCGGGCGTGCCATACCTACGTCCCCAAACTTAAGCTGAGTTTGTGTTTTCAATCTTCTGTCCTCAAAGTCCTGGGACACACTCCCTCCAGGCTGGGGCCCCTGGAACCACACATTAGGACTGCCCCCACCCAATCCATGGGAATTCTGCCCATTCCATTGTCAAAAATCGTACAAATTAGGAGAACCCTCCAAAGTCCCTGAGGCCATCCCAATAGTGTAGGTTGCCCGGGACAAAAAAGGGCGGTTGATACCGGCTGAGCATCTACCTCCACTCATCTACCTCCACTCATACCAAGAAGATTGAACCAGACAGGACCCGAGGCCATTATCGGATCCATTGCTTTGGTTTACAGGCATGTCTCCTCAAAAGCCTGGATTCCAATACCAGCAGAGGGGATTTCCTGAGGCACCCATCAGAACAAATCTCGTCTCCACAAGGAAACTTGTGCATGCGAGCTATGCCAAAGATTAGGAGAATACTTCAGGGTCCCGGTGCCACCTCCCCATTCCAAGGCCCTCATGGACACAAACACACATTAGGACCCATCCTCTGGAAAGTGCATTTCAACACAGCCACCCCGGTTGCTCCCGCAGATCCATTAGATCTAAACTGTCTTGTTGCTAGGAGACAATTGGAAGGCGAGGCGGACTTCCCAGGCATCCATCCTCGAACGGTGCTCTGGAGTCATTCCATATGGGATGTCCTGGAGCTGTCCAACAGGTCTCAATTTCCCGCAGAAGGAATCCTTGAAGGGGGCATCCCACATCTCCCATCGTGGAAAACCACCATGGCCTCGAGATTCCGCTCCCTTCATGAAGGGGCCGTCATGCACAAACTCCAACCTCAGCCAACGTTGGATCCTCGCCCTGACTTCAGATGCATGAGATATTGGTTCAGATCTGCAGGGGGTACCTGCCGTGCCCTCACCCTGAATCCGAAGTCTAGCTTGTGTTCTCAGACTTCCGTCCTTACTCTCCTGGCCCCGAAGCCCTCAAGTTTGGCAATTCCGGACCGACAATGAAGCACTCTGCCTGCCCTCTTGAAAAAATATATTGCCTAATGAGCTGACCAGGCAGCTTAAATGAAGATAAACCTACACGGCACTCGAATGTACCCAAATTATATAGTCTAACTTGGGCACTAATGCACTGTCTGACACAACCTGAGCCCGGACCTGCAGACCAACACCCAGACAGCTGACCGCACCCTGAGCACATCAGACCCGCCATGGCCTTAGGTCATCATCTCTTCCCTACCTCAGTTTTCAGGCTTCAGAACCTAGACCTTATCTACAATCACTGCCCACGGGTGACTGTGATGCAGAAATCAGAACTCTTCCTGACCCATGGCAAGAAACCTTGTGGTTGGCATGTTGTCCAACGTTCAGTGTAGGAGAAAACAGCATTCACCCTGAGGCCCCGCTCATTTTTGAGTGCGACGAGAGCATAAACACGCATTGTGACCTCAGCGTGAGTCCTGTCCTCTAGTAAGTCCTCTCAGTGGCTGGACCATTAGATATCATAATGGGCTTGACATGTCCCTAGTCCCCAATTTTTAACCAGATTTCTGGTTGTCCAGTCGCCACACCCCAGGGCTCTACTCTGGAATCCCTCATTTGGTGGGACATCTGAGGTTGAAAAACAAAATGAAACAAATCGACAACAACAACAAAAAAACGGACTTCTTCCATCCCCAGAATGACCCCAAACTCTTTGGTCGGGACCGAACCCCCAGAGAGTAAGACTCGTCCATTTCCCATGAAGTCACCCGGCAATTTCACGACCATGAGTGACACGATATCCAGAGACAAAAACTTGAGCAAGAGCCTCACACTCGCCCTTTTTTCATATCCCGAAGTGTTCTCCTCATGGTCTGTAGATCAGTCCTGCCATACCTATGACCCAAAACATAAGCCGAGTTTGTGTTTTCAGACAACTGACCAAACAGCTCTGGCCTACACACCCTAAAGGCTCAGGGCCCTGGAGCCAAACCTGAGGACTGTTTTTGCCCTCTCCAAGGGAATTGTATGTGCCCATTCCAATGGCCTCAACCCTAATAGTAGGATAACCTCCAAAGTCCCTGAGGCCATCCCAATAGTTGTGGATTCCCAGGACAAACAGGGGCATTCTGAGCCCATCTGAGCACCTACCTGCACTCAGACCCCTAGACTCATGTCCCCAGAGGTAAAAAGGAACGAACAGGCCCCTAGGCACTAATCGGATCCATTGCTTTGGTTTCCAGGCATCTCTCCTCAGAGGCCTGGATTTCAATACCAGCATATGGCTGTTTCTTGACTCACCCATCAGAACAAAACTCATCTACACATGGGAAACATGCACGTTGGAGCTGTGTCAAAGCCTCTGTTTAGGAGAACCCTTCAGGGCCCCAGGGCCACCGCTTCATTCCAAGGTCTCCATAGACACAAAAACATATTAGGACACATCCACAGGAGAGTCCATTTCCACTCAGCCTCCTCGGTTGCCCCCCACATCCAGCAGATCTAACCTGTCTTGTTGCTTGGAGACAATTGGAATGCGAGGTGGGCTACCCAGCCATCCATCCTTAGAACCCTGCTCGGAATCGTTGGCCTGCAGCCAACCAACAGGTCTCAATTGTCCTGTAGAAGAATCTTTGCAGTTTGGAGCTTGTCACAACTCCCATCGTGGGAAAACCCCCATGTCCTCGTGTCCCAACCCCCTTCAAGAAAGGGCCATCAGGGCAGAAAGTCCAACCTGAGCGATCGTCTGATCCTTGCCCTGACTTCAGATGCACGAGATCTCTATTGAGGTCTGTAGATTGTGCCTGCCATATCCTCACCCAGAAACCTAGGCCTAGCTTGGGTTCTCAGACTCCGTCCTCATAATACTGGCCCACAAGCCCTACAGTTTGGCAATCCAGAACTACAATGCCGCACACTGCCTGCCCTACAGAAGTAAAACATTGCCCTCAGGGCTACCCCGAAACCCCAAATGAGGATCAACCTGCACGCCATTCGGCTGTACCCCAAACATATAGGCTGACCTGGGCACTATTTCCCCTTCTGACCCAGCCTGAGCCTGGACCTCCTGGTCCCACCCAGACAGCTGGCCGCACACTGAACACATCGGACCCGCCATGGCCTTAGGTCGTCATCTCTTCCCAACTGCGGTTTTCAGGCTCCAGAACCTAGACCTTATCTCCAACCACTGCCCAGGGTTGAAAATGATGCAGAACTCAGAACTCTTTCCCCATGGCAAGAAACCTTGTGCTTGGCATGTTGTCCAACGTTCAGTGTAGTTGAAACAAGCGTGGCCCATGAGGCCCAGCCCATGCTTGCGGGCCACATTGGTCACAAACACACATTGTGACCCTCATCCTGAGCGCAGTCCTCAGGTAAGGCCTCTCAGGGCCTATATGAAGAGACAGCATATTGGGCTTGCCATGCCCTTAGGCCCCAATTTTTAACCATAGTTCGGGGTGTCCCTTCACTCTTCCCCAGGGCTCTGCTTTGGAATTCCTCTTTTGGTGGGACACCAGAGGTAACAAACCTGAAAGGAGTCTTCCCATCCCACAGATTGACGAAAAACAATTGGGATCGGGCCAAATCCACAGAGAGGAAGATTCGTCCATGGCCCATGAGACCTTCCCAACATTCCACGGCCATCGCTGAAAAAAATTCAGAGAAAAAAGCCTGAGCAAGCGACTCAGACTCGCTCATTCTTCATATCCTGAAGAGTTCTTCTCATGGTTTGTAGATCGGGCGTGCCATACCTACGTCCCCAAACTTAAGCTGAGTTTGTGTTTTCAGTCTTCTGTCCTCAAAGTCCTGGGACACACTCCCTCCAGGCTGGGGCCCCTGGAACCACACATTAGGACTGCCCCCACCCAATCCATGGGAATTCTGCCCATTCCATTGTCAAAAATCGTACAAATTAGGAGAACCCTCCAAAGTCCCTGAGGCCATCCCAATAGTGTAGGTCGCCCGGGACAAAAAAGGGCCGCTGATACCGGCTGAGCATCTACCTCCACTCATCTACCTCCACTCATACCAAGAAGATTGAACCAGACAGGACCCGATGCCATTATCGGATCCATTGCTTTGGTTTACAGGCATGTCTCCTCAAAAGCCTGGATTCCAATACCAGCAGAGGGGATTTCCTGAGGCACCCATCAGAACAAATCTCGTCTCCACAAGGAAACTTGTGCATGGGAGCTATGCCAAAGCTTAGGAGAATACTTCAGGGTCCCGGTGCCACCTCCCCATTCCAAGGCACTCATGGACACAAACACACATTAGGACCCATCCTCTGGAAAGTGCATTTCAACTCAGCCACCCCGGTTGCTCCCGCAGATCCATTAGATCTAAACTGTCTTGTTGCTAGGAGACAATTGGAAGGTGAGGCGAACTTCCCAGGCATCCATCCTCGAACGGTGCTCTGGAGTCATTCCATATGGGATGTCCCGGAGCTGTCCAACAGGTCTCAATTGTCCCGCAGAAGGAATCCTTGAAGGGGGCATCCCACATCTCCCAACGTGGAAAACCTCCATGGCCTCGAGATTCCGCTCCCTTCATGAAGGGGCCGTCATGCACAGAAACTCCATCCTGAGCCAACGTCGGATCCTCGCCCTGACTTCCGATGCATGAGATATTGGTTCAGATCTGCAGGGGGTAACTGACGTGCCCTCACCCTGAATCAGAAGTCTAGCTTGTGTTCTCAGACTTCCGTCCTCACTCTCCTGGCCCCGATGCCCTCATGTTTGGCAATTCCGGACCGACAATGAAGCACTCTGCCTGCCCTCTAGAAAAAATAAATTGCCTAAAGTGCTGACCAGGCAGCTTAAATGAAGATAAACCTACACCGCACTCGAATGTACCCAAATTATATAGTCTAACCTGGGCACTAATGCACTGTCTGACACAACCTGAGCCCGGACCTGCTGACCAACACCCAGACAGCTGACCGCACCCTGAGCACATCAGACCCGCCATGGCCTTAGGTCATCATCTCTTCCCTACCTCAGTTTTCAGGCTTCAGAACCTAGACCTTATCTCCAATCACTGCCCACGGGTGACTGTGATGCAGAAATCAGAACTCTTCCTGACCCATGGCAAGAAACCTTGTGGTTGGCATGTTGTCCAACGTTCAGTGTAGGAGAAAACAGCATTCACCCTGAGGCCCCTCCCATTCTTGAGTGCGACGAGAGCATAAACACGCATTGTGACCTCAGCGTGAGTCCTGTCCTCTAGTAAGTCCTCTCAGTGGCTGGACCATTAGATGTCATAATGGGCTTGACATGTCCCTAGTCCCCAATTTTTAACCAGATTTCTGGTTGTCCAGTCGCCCCACCTCAGGGTTCTACGCTGGAATCCCTCATTTGGTGGGACATCTGAGGTTGAAAAACAAAATGAAACAAATCGACAACAACAACAAAAAAACGGACTTCTTCCATCCCCAGAATGACCGCAAACTCTTTGGACGGGACCGAACCCCCAGAGAGTAAGACTCGTCCATTTCCCATGAAGTCACCCGGCAATTTCACGACCATGAGTGACACGATATCCAGAGACAAAAACTTGAGCAAGAGCCTCACACTCGCCCTTTTTTCATATCCCGAAGTGTTCTCCTCATGGTCCGTAGATCAGTCCTGCCATACCTATGACCCAAAACATAAGCCGAGTTTGTGTTTTCAGACAACTGTCCAAACAGCTCTGGCCTACACACCCTACAGGCTCAGGGCCCTGGAGCCAAACCTGAGGACTGTACTTGCCCTCTCCAAGGAAATTGTATGTGCCCCTTCCAATGGCCACAACCCTACTAATAGGATGACCTCCAAAGTCCCGGAGGCCATCCCAATAGTTGTGGCTTCCCAGGACAAACACGGGCAATCTGAGCCCATCTGAGCACCTACCTGCACTGAGACCCGTAGACTGATGTCCCCAGAATTAAAAATGAATGAACAGGCCCCTAGGCACTAATCAGATCCATTGCTTTGGTTTCCAGGCATCTCTCCTCAGAGGCCTGGATTTCAATACCAGCATATGGCTGTTTCTTGACTCACCCATCAGAACAAATCTCATCTACACATGGGAAACTTCCACGTTGGAGCTGTGTCAAAGCCTCTGTTTAGGAGAACCCTTCAGGGCCCCAGGGCCACCGCTTCATTCCAAGGTCTCCATAGACACAAAAACATATTAGGACACATCCACAGGAGAGTCCATTTCAACTCAGCCTCCTCGGTTGCCCCCCACATCCAGCAGATCTAACCTGTCTTGTTGCTTGGAGACAATTGGAATGCGAGGTGGGCTACCTAGCCATCCATCCTTAGAACCCTGCTCAGAATCGTTGGCCTGGAGCCAACCAACAGGTCTCAATTGTCCTGCAGAAGAATCTTTGCAGTTTGGAACTTCTCACAACTCCCATCGTGGGAAAACCCCCAAGTCCTCCTGATCCAACCCCCTTCAAGAAAGGGCCATCAGTGCAGAAAGTCCAACCTGAGCGACCGTCTGATACTTGCCCTGACTTCAGATGCACGAGATCTCTATTGAGGTCTGTAGATTGTGCCTGCCATATCCTCACCCAGAAACCTAGGCCTAGCTTGGGTTCTCAGACTCCGTCCTCAGACTACTGGCCCACAAGCCCTCCAGTTTGGCAATCCAGAACTACAATACCGCACTCTGCCTGCCCTACAGAAGTAAAACATTGCCCTCAGGCTACCCCGAAACCCCAAATGGGGATCAACCTGCACGCCAATCGGCTGTACCCCAAACATATAGGCTGACTTGGCACTATTTCCCCTTCTGACCAAGCCTGAGTCTGGACCTCCTGGTCCCATCCAGACAGCTGGCCGCACACTGAGCACATCAGACCCGCCATGGCCTTAGGTCGTCATCTCTTCCCAACTGCGGTTTTCAGGCTCCAGAACATAGACCTTATCTCCAACCACTGCCCAGGGTTGAAAATGATGCAGAAATCAGAACTCTTTCCCCATGGCAAGAAACCTTGTGCTTGGCATGTTGTCCAACATTCAGTGTAGTTGAAACAAGCGTGGCCCATGTGGCCCAGCCCATGCTTGCGGGCCACATTGGTCACAAACACACATTGTGACCCTCAGCCTGAGCCCAGTCCTCAGCTAAGGCCTCTCAGGGCCTATATGAAGAGACAGCATATTGGGCTTGCCATGCCCCTAGGCCCCAATTTTTAACCATAGTTCGGGGTGTCCCTTCACTCTTCCCCAGGGCTCTGCTTTGGAATTCCTCTTTTGGTGGGACACCAGAGGTAACAAACCTGAAAGGAGTCCTCCCATCCCACAGATTGACGAAAAACAATTGGGATCGGGCCAAATCCACAGAGAGGAAGATTCGTCCATGGCCCATGAGACCTCCCCAACATTCCACGGCCATCGCTGAAACAAAATCCAGAGACAAAAGCCTGAGCAAGCGACTCAGACTCGCTCTTTCTTCATATCCTGAAGAGTTCTTCTCATGGTTTGTAGATCGGGCGTGCCATACCTACGTCCCCAAACTTAAGCTGAGTTTGTGTTTTCAATCTTCTGTCCTCAAAGTCCTGGGACACACTCCCTCCAGGCTGGGGCCCCTGGAACCACACATTAGGACTGCCCCCACCCAATCCATGGGAATTCTGCCCATTCCATTGTCAAAAATCGTACAAATTAGGAGAACCCTCCAAAGTCCCTGAGGCCATCCCAATAGTGTAGGTTGCCCGGGACAAAAAAGGGCGGTTGATACCGGCTGAGCATCTACCTCCACTCATCTACCTCCACTCATACCAAGAAGATTGAACCAGACAGGACCCGAGGCCATTATCGGATCCATTGCTTTGGTTTACAGGCATGTCTCCTCAAAAGCCTGGATTCCAATACCAGCAGAGGGGATTTCCTGAGGCACCCATCAGAACAAATCTCGTCTCCACAAGGAAACTTGTGCATGCGAGCTATGCCAAAGATTAGGAGAATACTTCAGGGTCCCGGTGCCACCTCCCCATTCCAAGGCCCTCATGGACACAAACACACATTAGGACCCATCCTCTGGAAAGTGCATTTCAACACAGCCACCCCGGTTGCTCCCGCAGATCCATTAGATCTAAACTGTCTTGTTGCTAGGAGACAATTGGAAGGCGAGGCGGACTTCCCAGGCATCCATCCTCGAACGGTGCTCTGGAGTCATTCCATATGGGATGTCCTGGAGCTGTCCAACAGGTCTCAATTTCCCGCAGAAGGAATCCTTGAAGGGGGCATCCCACATCTCCCATCGTGGAAAACCACCATGGCCTCGAGATTCCGCTCCCTTCATGAAGGGGCCGTCATGCACAAACTCCAACCTCAGCCAACGTTGGATCCTCGCCCTGACTTCAGATGCATGAGATATTGGTTCAGATCTGCAGGGGGTACCTGCCGTGCCCTCACCCTGAATCCGAAGTCTAGCTTGTGTTCTCAGACTTCCGTCCTTACTCTCCTGGCCCCGAAGCCCTCAAGTTTGGCAATTCCGGACCGACAATGAAGCACTCTGCCTGCCCTCTTGAAAAAATATATTGCCTAATGAGCTGACCAGGCAGCTTAAATGAAGATAAACCTACACGGCACTCGAATGTACCCAAATTATATAGTCTAACTTGGGCACTAATGCACTGTCTGACACAACCTGAGCCCGGACCTGCAGACCAACACCCAGACAGCTGACCGCACCCTGAGCACATCAGACCCGCCATGGCCTTAGGTCATCATCTCTTCCCTACCTCAGTTTTCAGGCTTCAGAACCTAGACCTTATCTACAATCACTGCCCACGGGTGACTGTGATGCAGAAATCAGAACTCTTCCTGACCCATGGCAAGAAACCTTGTGGTTGGCATGTTGTCCAACGTTCAGTGTAGGAGAAAACAGCATTCACCCTGAGGCCCCGCTCATTTTTGAGTGCGACGAGAGCATAAACACGCATTGTGACCTCAGCGTGAGTCCTGTCCTCTAGTAAGTCCTCTCAGTGGCTGGACCATTAGATATCATAATGGGCTTGACATGTCCCTAGTCCCCAATTTTTAACCAGATTTCTGGTTGTCCAGTCGCCACACCCCAGGGCTCTACTCTGGAATCCCTCATTTGGTGGGACATCTGAGGTTGAAAAACAAAATGAAACAAATCGACAACAACAACAAAAAAACGGACTTCTTCCATCCCCAGAATGACCCCAAACTCTTTGGTCGGGACCGAACCCCCAGAGAGTAAGACTCGTCCATTTCCCATGAAGTCACCCGGCAATTTCACGACCATGAGTGACACGATATCCAGAGACAAAAACTTGAGCAAGAGCCTCACACTCGCCCTTTTTTCATATCCCGAAGTGTTCTCCTCATGGTCTGTAGATCAGTCCTGCCATACCTATGACCCAAAACATAAGCCGAGTTTGTGTTTTCAGACAACTGACCAAACAGCTCTGGCCTACACACCCTAAAGGCTCAGGGCCCTGGAGCCAAACCTGAGGACTGTTTTTGCCCTCTCCAAGGGAATTGTATGTGCCCATTCCAATGGCCTCAACCCTAATAGTAGGATAACCTCCAAAGTCCCTGAGGCCATCCCAATAGTTGTGGCTTCCCAGGACAAACAGGGGCATTCTGAGCCCATCTGAGCACCTACCTGCACTCAGACCCCTAGACTCATGTCCCCAGAGGTAAAAAGGAACGAACAGGCCCCTAGGCACTAATCGGATCCATTGCTTTGGTTTCCAGGCATCTCTCCTCAGAGGCCTGGATTTCAATACCAGCATATGGCTGTTTCTTGACTCACCCATCAGAACAAATCTCATCTACACATGGGAAACATGCACGTTGGAGCTGTGTCAAAGCCTCTGTTTAGGAGACCCTTCAGGGCCCCAGGGCCACCGCTTCATTCCAAGGTCTCCATAGACACAAAAACATATTAGGACACATCCACAGGAGAGTCCATTTCCACTCAGCCTCCTCGTTTGCCCCCCACATCCAGCAGATCTAACCTGTCTTGTTGCTTGGAGACAATTGGAATGCGAGGTGGGCTACCCAGCGATCCATCCTTAGAACCCTGCTCGGAAACGTTGGCCTGGAGCCAACCAACAGGTCTCAATTGTCCTGCAGAAGAATCTTTGCAGTTTGGAGCTTCTCACAACTCCCATCGTGGGAAAACCCCCATGTCCTCGTGATCCAACCTTCTTCAAGAATGGGCCATCAGGGCAGAAAGTCCAACCTGAGCGATCGAATGATCCTTGCCTTGACTTCAGATGCACGAGATCTCTCTTGAGGTCTGTAGATTGTGCCTGCCATATCCTCACCCATAAACCTAGGCCTAGCTTGGGTTCTCAGACTCCGTCCTCAGACTACTGGCCCACAAGCCCTCCAGTTGGGCAATCCAGAACTACAATGCCGCACTCTGCCTGCCCTACAGAAGTAAAACATTGCCCTCAGGGCTACCCCGAAACCCCAAATGAGGATCAACCTGCACGCCATTCGGCTGTAACCCAAACATATAGGCTGACCTGGGCACTATTTCCCTTTCTGACCCAGCCTGAGCCTGGACCTCCTGGTCCCACCCAGACAGCTGGCCGCACACTGAGCACATCGGACCCGCCATGGCCTTAGGTCGTCATCTCTTCCCAACTGCGGTTTTCAGGCTCCAGAACCTAGACCTTATCTCCAACCACTGCCCAGGGTTGAAAATGATGCAGAAATCAGAACTCTTTTCCCATGGCAAGAAACCTTGTGCTTGGCATGTTGTCCAACGTTCAGTTTTGTTGAAACAAGCGTTGCCCATGAGGCCCAGCCCATGCTTGCGGGCCACATTGGTCACAAACACACATTGTGACCCTCAGCCTGAGCGCAGTCCTCAGGTAAGGCCTCTCAGGGCCTATATGAAGAGACAGCATATTGGGCTTGCCATGCCCTTAGGCCCCAATTTTTAACCATAGTTCGGGGTGTCCCTTCACTATTCCCCAGGGCTCTGCTTTGGAATTCCTCTTTTGGTGGGACACCAGAGGTAACAAACCTGAAAGGAGTCCTCCCATCCCACAGATTGACGAAAAACAATTGGGATCGGGCCAAATCCACAGAGAGGAAGATTCGTCCATGGCCCATGAGACCTCCCCAACATTCCACGTCCATCGCAGAAATAAAATCCAGAGACAAAAGCCTGAGCAAGCGACTCAGACTCGCTCATTCTTCATATCCTGAAGAGTTCTTCTCATGGTTTGTAGATCGGGCGTGCCATACCTACGTCCCCAAACTTAAGCTGAGTTTGTGTTTTCAGTCTTCTGTCCTCAAAGTCCTGGGACACACTCCCTCCAGGCTGGGGCCCCTGGAACCACACATTAGGACTGCCCCCACCCAATCCATGGAAATTCTGCCCATTCCATTGTCAAAAATCGTACAAATTAGGAGAACCCTCCAAAGTCCCTGAGGCCATCCCAATAGTGTAGGTCGCCCGGGACAAAAAAGGGCCGTTGATACCGGCTGAGCATCTACCTCCACTCATCTACCTCCACTCATACCAAGAAGATTGAACCAGACAGGACCCGAGGCCATTATCGGATCCATTGCTTTGGTTTACAGGCATGTCTCCTCAAAAGCCTGGATTCCAATACCAGCAGAGGGGATTTCCTGAGGCACCCATCAGAACAAATCTCGTCTCCACAAGGAAACTTGTGCATGGGAGCTATGCCAAAGCTTAGGAGAATACTTCAGGGTCCCGGTGCCACCTCCCCATTCCAAGGCCCTCATGGACACAAACACACATTAGGACCCATCCTCTGGAAAGTGCATTTCAACACAGCCACCCCGGTTGCTCCCGCAGATCCATTAGATCTAAACTGTCTTGTTGCTAGGAGACAATTGGAAGGCGATGCGGACTTCCCAGGCATCCATCCTCGAACGGTGCTCTGGTGTCATTCAATATGGGATGTCCTGGAGCTGTCCAACAGGTCTCAATTGTCCCGCAGAAGGAATCCTTGAAGGGGGCATCCCACATCTCCCAACGTGGAAAACCTCCATGGCCTCGAGATTCCACTCCCTTCATGAAGGGGCCGTCATGCACAGAAACTCCAACCTGAGCCAACGTCGGATCCTCGCCCTGACTTCAGATGCATGAGATATTGGTTCAGATCTGCAGGGGGTACCTGCCGTGCCCTCACCCTGAATCCAAAGTCTAGCTTGTGTTCTCAGACTTCCGTCCTCACTCTCCTGAACCTGAAGCCCTCAAGTTTGGCAATTCCGGACCGACAATGAAGCACTCTGCCTGCCCTCTAGAAAAAACATATTGCCTAATGAGCTGACCAGACAGCTTAAATGAAGATAAACCTACACGGCACTCGAATGTACCCAAATTATATAGTCTAACCTGGGCACTAATGCACTGTCTGACACAACCTGAGCCCGGACCTGCTGACCAACACCCAGAGAGCTGACCGCACCCTGAGCACATCAGACCCGCCATGGACTTAGGTCATCATCTCTTCCCTACCTCAGTTTTCAGGCTTCAGAACCTAGATCTTATCTCCAATCACTGCCCACGGGTGACTGTGATGCAGAAATCAGAACTCTTCCCGACCCATGGCAAGAAACCTTGTGGTTGGCATGTTTCCAACGTTCAGTGTAGGAGAAAACAGCATTCACCCTGAGGCCCCGCCCATTCCTGAGTGCGACGAGAGCATAAACACGCATTGTGACCTCAGCGTGAGTCCTGTCCTCTAGTAAGTCCTCTCAGTGGCTGGACCATTAGTTGTCATAATGGGCTTGACATGTCCCTAGTCCCCAATTTTTAACCAGATTTCTGGTTGTCCAGTCGCCACACCCCAGGGCTCTACTCTGGAATCCCTCAATTGGTGGGACATCTGATGTTGAAAAACAAAATGAAACAAATCGACAACAACAACAAAAAAACGGACTTCTTCCATCCCCAGAATGACCCTAAACTCTTTGGAAGGGACCGAACCCCCAGAGAGTAAGACTCGTCCATTTCCCATGAAGTCACCCGGCAATTTCACGACCATGAGTGACACGATATCCAGAGACAAAAACTTGAGCAAGAGCCTCACACTCGCCCTTTTTTCATATCCCGAAGTGTTCTCCTCATGGTCCGTAGATCAGTCCTGCCATACCTATGACCCAAAACATAAGCCGAGTTTGTGTTTTCAGACAACTGTCCAAACAGCTCTGGCCTACACACCCTACAGGCTCAGGGCCCTGGAGCCAAACCTGAGGACTGTACTTGCCCTCTCCAAGGGAATTGTATGTGCCCCTTCCAATGGCCACAACCCTACTAATAGGATGACCTCCAAAGTCCCTGAGGCCATCCCAATAGTTGTGGCTTCCCAGGACAAACAGGGGCAATCTGAGCCCATCTGAGCACCTACCTGCACTGAGACCCATAGCCTGATGTCCCCAGAAGTAAAAAGGAATGAACAGGCCCCTAGGCACTAATCGGATCCATTGCTTTGATTTCCAGGCATCTCTCCTCAGAGGCCTGGATTTCAATACCAGCATATGGCTGTTTCTTGACTCACCCATCAGAACAAATCTCATCTACACATGGGAAACATGCACGTTGGAGCTGTGTCAAAGCCTCTGTTTAGGAGGACCCTTCAGGGCCCCAGGGCCACCGCTTCATTCCAAGGTCTCCATAGACACAAAAACATATTAGGACACATCCACAGGAGAGTCCATTTCAACTCAGCCTCCTCGGTTGCCCCCCACATCCAGCAGATCTAACCTGTCTTGTTGCTTGGAGACAATTGGAATGCGAGGTGGGCTACCCAGCCAGAATCGTTGGCCCTGAGCCAACCAACAGGTCTCAATTGTCCTGCAGAAGAATCTTTGCAGTTTGGAGCTTCTCACAACTCCCATCGTGGGAAAACCCCCATGTCCTCCTGATCCAACCCCCTTTTAGAAAGGGCCATCAGGGCAGAAAGTCCAACCTGAGCGATCGTCTGATCCTTGCCCTGACTTCAGATGCACGAGATCTCTATTGAGTTCTGTAGATTGTGCCTGCCATATCCTCACCCAGAAACCTAGGCCTAGCTTGGGTTCTCAGACTCCGTCCTCAGACTACTGGCCCACAAGCCCTCCAGTTTGGCAATCCAGAACTACAATGCCGCACTCTGCCTGCCCTACAGAAGTAAAACATTGCCCTCAGGGCTACCCCGAAACCCCAAATGGGGATCAACCTGCACGCCAATCGGCTGTACCCCAAACATATAGGCTGACCTGGGCAATATTTCCCCTTCTGACCCAGCCTGAGTCTGGACCTCCTGGTCCCACCCAGACAGCTGGCCGCACACTGAGCACATCGGACCCGCCATGGCCTTAGGTCGTTATCTCTTCCCAACTGCGGTTTTCAGGCTCCAGAACCTAGACCTTATCTCCAACCACTGCCCCGGGTTGAAAATGATGCAGAACTCAGAACTCTTTCCCCATGGCAAGAAACCTTGTGCTTGGCATGTTGTCCAACATTCAGTGTAGTTGAAACAAGCGTGGCCCATGTGGCCCAGCCCATGCTTGCGGGCCACACTGGTCACAAAAACACATTGTGACCCTCAGCCTGAGCCCAGTCCTCAGCTAAGAACTCTCAGGGCCTATATGAAGAGACAGCATATTGGGCTTGCCATGCCCCTAGGCCCCAATTTTTAACCATAGTTCGGGGTGTCCCTTCACTCTTCCCCAGGGCTCTGCTTTGGAATTCCTCTTTTGGTGGGACACCAGAGGTAACAAACCTGAAAGGAGTCCTCCCATCCCACAGATTGACGAAAAACAATTGGGATCGGGCCAAATCCACAGAGAGGAAGATTTGTCCATGGCCCATGAGAACTCCCCAACATTCCACGGCCATCGCTGAAACAAAATCCAGAGACAAAAGCCTGAGCAAGCGCCTCTGACTCGCTCATTCTTCATATCCTGAAGAGTTGTTCTCATGGTTTGTAGATCGGGCGTGCCATACCTACGTCCCCAAACTTAAGCTGAGTTTGTGTTTTCATTCTTCTGTCCTCAAAGTCCTGGGACACACTCCCTCCAGGCTGGGGCCCCTGGAACCACACATTAGGACTGCCCACACCCAATCCATTGCAATTCTGCCCATTCCATTGTCAAAAATCGTACAAATTAGGAGAACCCTCCAAAGTCCCTGAGGCCATCCCAATAGTGTAGGTTGCCCGGGACAAAAAAGGGCGGTTGATACCGGCTGAGCATCTACCTCCACTCATCTACCTCCACTCATACCAAGAAGATTGAACCAGACAGGACCCGAGGCCATTATCGGATCCATTGCTTTGGTTTACAGGCATGTCTCCACAAAAGCCTGGATTCCAATACCAGCAGAGGGGATTTCCTGAGGCACCCATCAGAACAAATCTCGTCTCCACAAGGAAACTTGTGCATGGGAGCTATGCCAAAGCTTAGGAGAATACTTCAGGGTCCCGGTGCCACCTCCCCATTCCAAGGCCCTCATGGACACAAACACACATTAGGACCCATCCTCTGGAAAGTGCATTTCAACACAGCCACCCCGGTTGCTCCCGCAGATCCATTAGATCTAAACTGTCTTGTTGCTAGGAGACAATTGGAAGGCGAGGCGGACTTCCCAGGCATCCATCCTCGAACGGTGCTCTGGTGTCATTCCATATGGGATGTCCTGGAGCTGTCCAACAGGTCTCAATTGTCCCGCAGAAGGAATCCTTGAAGGGGGCATCCCACATCTCCCAACGTGGAAAACCTCCATGGCCTCGAGATTTCACTCCCTTCATGAAGGGGCCGTCATGCACAGAAACTCCAACCTGAGCCAACGTCCGATCCTCGCCCTGACTTCAGATGCATGAGATATTGGTTCAGTTCTGCAGGGGGTACCTGCCGTGCCCTCACCCTGAATCCAAAGTCTAGCTTGTGTTCTCAGACTTCCGTCCTCTCTCTCCTGGACCTGAAGCCCTCAAGTTTGGCAATTCCGGACCGACAATGAAGCACTCTGCCTGCCCTCTAGAAAAAACATATTGCCTAATGAGCTGACCAGACAGCTTAAATGAAGATAAACCTACACGGCACTCGAATGTACCCAAATTATATAGTCTAACCTGGGCACTAATGCACTGTCTGACACAACCTGAGCCCGGACCTGCTGACCAACACCCAGACAGCTGACCGCACCCTGAGCACATCAGACCCGCCATGGCCTTAGGTCATCATCTCTTCCCTACCTCAGTTTTCAGGCTTCAGAACCTAGACCTTATCTCCAATCACTGCCCACGGGTGACTGTGATGCAGAAATCAGAACGCTTCCTGACCCATGGCAAGAAACCTTGTGGTTGGCATGTTGTCCAACGTTCAGTGTAAGAGAAAACAGCATTCACCCTGAGGCCCCGCCCATTCTTGAGTGCGACGAGAGCATAAACACGCATTGTGACCTCAGCGTGAGTCCTGTCCTCTAGTAAGTCCTCTCAGTGGCTGGACCATTAGATGTCATAATGGGCTTGACATGTCCCTAGTCCCCAATTTTTAACCAGATTTCTGGTTGTCCAGTCGCCACACCCCAGGGCTCTACTCTGGAATCCCTCATTAGGTGGGACATCTGAGGTTGAAAAACAAAATGAAACAAATCGACAACAACAACAAAAAAACGGACTTCTTCCATCCCCAGAATGACCCTAAACTCTTTGGACGGGACCGAACGCCCGGAGAGTAAGACTCGTCCATTTCCCATGAAGTCACCCGGCAATTTCACGACCATGAGTGACACGATATCCAGAGACAAAAACTTGAGCAAGAGCCTCACACTCGCCCTTTTTTCATATCCCGAAGTGTTCTCCTCATGGTCTGTAGATCAGTCCTGCCATACCTATGACCCAAAACATAAGACGAGTTTGTGTTTTCAGACAACTGTCCAACCAGCTCTGGCCTACACACCCTACAGGCTCAGGGCCCTGGAGCCAAACCTGAGGACTGTACTTGCCCTCTCCAAGGGAATTGTATATGCCCATTCCAATGGCCACAACCCTACTAATAGGATAACCTCCACGTCCCGGAGGCCATCCCAATTGTTGTGGCTTCCCAGGACAAACAGGGGCAATCTGAGCCCATATGAGCACCTACCTTCACTCAGACCCGTAGACTGATGTCCCCAGAGGTAAAAAGGAACGAACTGGCCCCTAGGCACTAATCGGATCCATTGCTTTGGTTTCCAGGCATCTCTCCTCAGAGGCCTGGATTTCAATACCAGCATATGGCTGTTTCTTGACTCACCCATCAGAACAAATCTCATCTACACATGGGAAACTTCCACGTTGGAGCTGTGTCAAAGCCTCTGTTTAGGAGAACCCTTCAGGGCCCCAGGGCCACCGCTTCATTCCAAGGTCTCCATAGACACAAAAACATATTAGGACACATCCACAGGAGAGTCCATTTCAACTCAGCCTCCTCGGTTTCCCCCCACATACAGCAGATCTAACCTGTCTTGTTGCTTGGAGACAATTGGAATGCGAGGTGGGCTACCCAGCCATCCATCCTTAGAACCCTGCTCAGAATCGTTGGCCTGGAGCCAACCAACTGGTCTCAATTGTCCTGCAGAAGAATCTTTGCATTTTGGAGCTTCTCACATCTCCCATCGTGGGAAAACCCCCATGTCCTCGTGATCCAACCCCCTTCAAGAAAGGGCCATCAGGGTAGAAAGTCCAACCGGAGCGATCGTCTGATCCTTGCCCTGACTTCAGATGCACGAGATCTCTATTGAGTTCTGTAGATTGTGCCTGCCATATCCTCACCCAGAAACCTAGGCCTAGCTTGGGTTCTCAGACTCCGTCCTCAGACTACTGGCCCACAAGCCCTCCAGTTTGGCAATCCAGAACTACAATGCCGCCCTCTGCCTGCCCTACAGAAGTAAAACATTGCCCTCAGGGCTACCCTGAAACCCCAAATGGGGATCAACCTGCACGCCAATCGGCTGTACCCCAAACATATAGGCTGACCTGGGCAATATTTCCCCTTCTGACCCAGCCTGAGCCTGGAACTCCTGGTCCCACCCAGACAGCTGGCCTCACACTGAGCACATCGGAACCGCCATGGCCTTAGGTCGTCATCTCTTCCCAACTGCGGTTTTCAGGCTCCAGAATCTAGACCTTATCTCCAAAAACTGCCCAGGGTTTAAAATGATGCAGAAATCAGAACTCTTTCCCCATGGCAAGAAACCTTGTGGTTGGCATGTTGTCCAACGTTCAGTGTAGTTGAAACTAGCGTGGCCCATGAGGCCCAGCCCATGCTTGCGGGCCACATTGGTCACAAACACACATTGTTACCCTCAGCCTGAGCCCAGTCCTCAGGTAAGGCCTCTCAGGGCCTATATGAAGAGACAGCATATTGGGCTTGCCATGCCCCTAGTCCCCAATTTTTAACCATAGTTCGGGTTGTCCCTTCACTCTTCCCCAGGGCTCTGCTTTGGAATTCCTCTTTTGGTGGGACACCTGAGGTAACAAACCTGAAAGGAGTCCTCCCATCCCACAGATTGACGAAAAACAATTGGGATCGGGCCAAATCCACAGAGAGGGAGATTCGTCCATGGCCCATGAGACCTCCCCAACCTTCCTCAGCCATCGCTGAAACAAAATCCAGAGACAAAAGCCTGAGCAAGCGCCTCAGACTCGCTCATTCTTCATATCCTGAAGAGTTCTTCTCATGGTTTGTAGATCGGGCGTGCCATACCTACGTCCCCAAACTTAAGCTGAGTTTGTGTTTTCATTCTTCTGTCCTCAAAGTCCTGGGCCACACTCCCTCCAGGTTGGGGCCCCTGGAGCCACACATTAGGACTGCCCCCACCCAATCCATGGGAATTCTGCCCATTCCATTGTAAAAAATCGTACAAATTAGGAGAACCCTCCAAAGTCTTTGAGGCCATTCCAATAGTGTAGGTCGCCCGGGACAAAAAAGGGCGGTTGATACCGGCTGAGCATCTACTTCCACTCTTCTACCTCCACTCATACCAAGAAGATTGAACCAGACAGGACCCGAGGCCATTATCGGATCCATTGCTTTGGTTTACAGGCATGTCTCCTCAAAAGCCTGTATTCCAATACCAGCAGAGGGGATTTCCTGAGGCACCCATCAGAACAAATCTCGTCTCCACAAGGAAACTTTTGCATGGGAGCTATGCCAAAGCTTAGGAGAATACTTCAGGGTCCCGGTGCCACCTCCCCATTCCAAGGCCCTCATGGACACAAACACACATTAGGACCCATCCTCTGGAAAGTACATTTCAACTCAGCCACCCCGGTTGCTCCCGCAGATCCATTAGATCTAAACTGTCTTGTTGCTAGGAGACAATTGGAAGGCGAGGCGTACTTCCCATGCATCCATCCTCGAACGGTGCTCTGGAGTCATTCCATATGGGATGTCCTGGAGCTGTCCAAAAGTTCTCAATTGTCCCGCAGAAGGAATCCTTGAAGGGGGCATCCCACATCTCCCAACGTGGAAAACCTCCATGGCCTCGAGATTCCACTCCCTTCATGAAGGGGCCGTCATGCACAGAAACTCCAACCTGAGCCAACGTCGGATCCTCGCCCTGACTTCAGATGCATGAGATATTGGTTCAGATCTGCAGGGGGTACCTGCCGTGCCCTCACCCTGAATCCAGAGTCTAGTTTGTGTTCTCAGACATCCCTCCTCACTCTCCTGGCCCTGAAGCCCTCAAGTTTGGCAATTCCGGACCGACAATGAAGCACTCTGCCTGCCCTCAAAAAAAAATATGTTGCCTAATGAGCTACCAGGCAGCTTAAATGAGATAAACCTACACGGCACTCGAATGTACCCAAATTATATAGTCTAACCTGGGCACTAATGCACTGTCTGACACAACCTGAGCCCGGACCTGCTGACCAACACCCAGACAGCTGACCGCACCCTGAGCACATCAGACCCGCCATGGCCTTAGGTCATCATCTCTTCCCTACCTCCGTTTTCAGGCTTCAGAACCTAGACCTTATCTACAATCACTACCCACGGGTGACTGTGATGCAGAAATCAGAACTCTTACTGACCCATGGCAAGAAACCTTGTGGTTGGCATGTTGTCCAACGTTCAGTGTAGGAGAAAACAGCATTCACCCTGAGGCCCCGCCCATTCTTGAGTGCGACGAGAGCATAAACACGCATTGTGACCTCAGCGTGAGTCCTGTCCTCTAGTAAGTCCTCTCAATGGCTGGACCATTAGATGTCATAATGGGCTTGACATGTCCCTAGTCCCCAATTTTTAACCAGATTTCTGGTTGTCCAGTCGCCCCACCCCAGGGCTCTACTCTGGAATCCCTCAATTGGTGGGACATCTGAGGTTGAAAAACAAAATGAAACAAATCGACAACAACAACAAAAAAACGGACTTCTTCCATCCCCAGAATGACCCCAAACTCTTTGGACGGGACCGAACCCCCAGAGAGTAAGACTCGTCCATTTCCCATGAAGTCACCCGGCAATTTCACGACCATGAGTGACACGATATCCAGAGACAAAAACTTGAGCAAGAGCCTCACACTCGCCCTTTTTTCATATTCCGAAGTGTTCTCCTCATGGTCTGTAGATCAGTCCTGCCATACCTATGACCCAAAACATAAGCCGAGTTTGTGTTTTCAGACAACTGTCCAAACACCTCTGGCCTACACACCCTACATGCTCAGGGCCC
This sequence comes from Mustela nivalis, assembly GCF_964662115.1. Classification (NCBI taxonomy): domain Eukaryota; kingdom Metazoa; phylum Chordata; class Mammalia; order Carnivora; family Mustelidae; genus Mustela; species Mustela nivalis. The sequence goes on along the minus strand of NW_028136405.1, from coordinate 983,332 downwards.
TGGAGCCAAACCTGAGGACCGTACTTGCCCTCTCCAAGGGAATTGTATGTGCCCATTCCAATGGCCACAACCCTACTAATAGGATAACCTCCAAAGTCCCTGAGGCCATCCCAATTGTTGTGGCTTCCCAGGACAAACAGGGGAAATCTGAGCCCATCTGAGCACCTACCTTCACTCAGTCCCGTAGACTGATGTCCGCAGAGGTAAAAAGGAACGAACAGGCCCCTAGGCACTAATCGGATCCATTGCTTTGGTTTCCAGGCATCTCTCCTCAGAGGCCTGGATTTCAATACCAGCATATGGCTGTTTCTTGACTCACCCATCAGAACAAATCTCATCTACACATGGGAAACTTCCAAATTGGAGCTGTGTCAAAGCCTCTGTTTAGGAGAACCCTTCAGGGCCCCAGGGCCACCGCTTCATTCCAAGGTCTCCATAGACACAAAAACATATTAGGACACATCCACAGGAGAGTCCATTTCAACTCAGCCTCCTCGGTTGCCCCCCACATCCAGCAGTACTAACCTGTCTTGTTGCTTGGAGACAATTGGAATGCGAGGTGGGCTACCCAGCCATCCATCCTTAGAACCCTGCTCGGAATCGTTGGCCTGGAGCCAACCAACTGGTCTCAATTGTCCTGCAGAAGAATCTTTGCAGTTTGGAGCTTCTCACAACTCCCATCGTGGGAAAACCCCCATGTCTTCGTGATCCAACCCCCTTCAAGAAAGGGCCATCAGGGTAGAAAGTCCAACCGGAGCGATCGTCTGATCCTTGCCCTGACTTCAGATGCACGAGATCTCTATTGAGTTCTGTAGATTGTGCCTGCCATATCCTCACCCAGAAACCTAGGCCTAGCTTGGGTTCTCAGACTCCGTCCTCAGACTACTGGCCCACAAGCTCTCCAGTTTGGCAATCCAGAACTACAATGCCGCACTCTGCCTGCCCTACAGAAGTAAAACATTGCCCTCAGGGCTACCCCGAAACCCCAAATGGGGATCAACCTGCACGCCAATCGGCTGTACCCCAAACATATAGGCTGACCTGGGCAATATTTCCCCTTCTGACCCAGCCTGAGCCTGGAACTCCTGGTCCCACCCAGACAGCTGGCCTCACACTGAGCACATCGGAACCGCCATGGCCTTAGGTCGTCATCTCTTCCCAACTGCGGTTTTCAGGCTCCAGAATCTAGACCTTATCTGCAACCACTGCCCAGGGTTTAAAATGATGCAGAAATCAGAACTCTTTCCCCATGGCAAGAAACCTTGTGGTTGGCATGTTGTCCAACGTTCAGTGTAGTTGAAACTAGCGTGGCCCATGAGGCCCAGCCCATGCTTGCGGGCCACATTGGTCACAAACACACATTGTGACCCTCAGCCTGAGCCCAGTCCTCAGGTAAGGCCTCTCAGGGCCTATATGAAGAGACAGCATATTGGGCTTGCCATGCCCCTAGTCCCCAATTTTTAACCATAGTTCGGGTTGTCCCTTCACTCTTCCCCAGGGCTCTGCTTTGGAATTCCTCTTTTGGTGGGACACCTGAGGTAACAAACCTGAAAGGAGTCCTCCCATCCCACAGATTGACGAAAAACAATTGGGATCGGGCCAAATCCACAGAGAGGGAGATTCGTCCATGGCCCATGAGACCTCCCCAACCTTCCACAGCCATCGCTGAAACAAAATCCAGAGACAAAAGCCTGAGCAAGCGCCTCAGACTCGCTCATTCTTCATATCCTGAAGAGTTCTTCTCATGGTTTGTAGATCGGGCGTGCCATACCTACGTCCCCAAACTTAAGCTGAGTTTGTGTTTTCATTCTTCTGTCCTCAAAGTCCTGGGCCACACTCCCTCCAGGTTGGGGCCCCTGGAGCCACACATTAGGACTGCCCCCACCCAATCCATGGGAATTCTGCCCATTCCATTGTAAAAAATCGTACAAATTAGGAGAACCCTCCAAAGTCTTTGAGGCCATCCCAATAGTGTAGGTCGCCCGGGACAAAAAAGGGCGGTTGATACCGGCTGAGCATCTACTTCCACTCTTCTACCTCCACTCATACCAAGAAGATTGAACCAGACAGGACCCGAGGCCATTATCGGATCCATTGCTTTGGTTTACAGGCATGTCTCCTCAAAAGCCTGTATTCCAATACCAGCAGAGGCGATTTCCTGAGGCACCCATCAGAACAAATCTCGTCTCCACAAGGAAACTTTTGCATGGGAGCTATGCCAAAGCTTAGGAGAATACTTCAGGGTCCCGGTGCCACCTCCCCATTCAAAGGCCCTCATGGACACAAACACACATTAGGACCCATCCTCTGGAAAGTACATTTCAACTCAGCCACCCCGGTTGCTCCCGCAGATCCATTATATCTAAACTGTCTTGTTGCTAGGAGACAATTGGAAGGCGAGGCGTACTTCCCATGCATCCATCCTCGAACGGTGCCCTGGAGTCATTCCATATGGGATGTCCTGGAGCTGTCCAAAAGTTCTCAATTGTCCCGCAGAAGGAATCCTTGAAGGGGGCATCCCACATCTCCCAACGTGGAAAACCTCCATGGCCTCGAGATTCCACTCCCTTCATGAAGGGGCCGTCATGCACAGAAACTCCAACCTGAGCCAACGTCGGATCCTCGCCCTGACTTCAGATGCATGAGATATTGGTTCAGATCTGCAGGGGGTATCTGCCGTGCCCTCACCCTGAATCCGAAGTCTAGCTTGTGTTCTCAGACTTCCGTCCTCACTCTCCTGGCCCCGAAGCCCTCAAGTTTGGCAATTGAGGACCGACAATGAAGCACTCTGCCTGCCCTCTAGAAAAAATATATTGCCTAATGAGCTGACCAGGCAGCTTAAATGAAGATAAACCTACACGGCACTCGAATGTACCCAAATTATATAGTCTAACCTGGGCACTAATGCACTGTCTGACACAACCTGAGCCCGGACCTGCTGACCGCACCAGACAGCTGACCGCACCCTGAGCACATCAGACCCGCCATGGCCTTAGGTCATCATCTCTTCCCTACCTCCGTTTTCAGGCTTCAGAACCTAGACCTTATCTCCAATCACTGCCCACGGGTGACTGTGATGCAGAAATCAGAACTCTTCCTGACCCATGGCAAGAAACCTTGTGGTTGGCATGTTGTCCAACGTTCAGTGTAGGAGAAACCAGCATTCACCCTGAGGCCCCGCGATTCTTGAGTGCGACGAGAGCATAAACACGCATTGTGACCTCAGCGTGAGTCCTGTCCTCTAGTAAGTCCTCTCAGTGGCTGGATCATTAGATGTCATAATGGGCTTGACATGTCCCTAGTCCCCAATTTTTAACCAGATTTCTGGTTGTCCAGTCGCCCCACCCCAGGGCTCTACTCTGGAATCCCTCATTTGGTGGGACATCTGAGGTTGAAAAACAAAATGAAACAAATCGACAACAACAACAACACAACGGACTTCTTCCATCCCCAGAATGACCCCAAACTCTTTGGACGGGACCGAACCCCCAGAGAGTAAGACTCGTCCATTTCCCATGAAGTCACCCGGCAATTTCATGACCATGAGTGACACGATATCCAGAGACAAAAACATGAGCAAGAGCCTCACACTCGCCCTTTTTTCATATCCCGAAGTGTTCTCCTCATGGTCCGTAGATCAGTCCTGCCATACCTATGACCCAAAACATAAGCCGAGTTTGTGTTTTCAGACAACTGTCCAAACAGCTCTGGTCTACACACCCTACAGGCTCAGGGCCCTGGAGCCAAACCTGAGGACTATACATGCCCTCTCCAAGGGAATTGTATGTGCCCATTCCAATGGCCACAACCATACTAATAGGATAACCTCGAAAGTCCCTGAGGCCATCCCAATAGTTGTGGCTTCCCAGGACAAACAGGGGCAAACTGAGCCCATCTGAGCACCTACCTGCACTCAGACCCGTAGACTGATGTCCCCAGAGGTAAAAAGGAACGAACATGCCCCTAGGCACTAATCGGATCCATTGCTGTGGTTTCCAGGCTTCTCTCCTCAGAGGCCTGGATTTCATACCAGCATATGGCTGTTTCTTGACTCACCCATCAGAACAAATCTCATCTACACATGGGAAACATGCACGTTGGAGCTGTGTCAAAGCCTCCGTTTAGGAGAACCCTTCAGGGCCCCAGGGCCACCGCTTCATTCCAATGTCTCCATAGACACAAAAACATATTAGGACACATCCACAGGAGAGTCCATTTCAACTCAGCCTCCTCGGTTGCCCCCCACATCCAGCAGATCTAACCTGTCTTGTTGCTTGGAGACAGTTGGAATGCGAGGTGGGCTACCCAGCCATCCATCCTTAGAACCCTGCTCGGAATCGTGGGCCTGGAGCCAACCAACAGGTCTTAATTGTTTTGCAGAAGAATCTTTGCAGTTTGGAGCTTCTCACAACTCCCATCGTGGGAAAACCCCCATGTCCTCGTGATCCAACCCCCTTCAAGAAAGGGCCATCAGGGCAGAAAGTCCAACCTGAGCGATCGTCTGATCCTTGCCCTGACTTCAGATGCACGAGATCTCTATTGATGTCTGTAGATTGTGCCTGCCATATCTTCACCCAGAAACCTAGGCCTATCTTGGGTTCTCAGACTCCGTCCTCAGACTACTGGCCCACAAGCCCTCCAGTTTGGCAATAGAGAACTACAATGCCGCACTCTGCCTGCCCTACAGAAGTAAAACATTGCCCTCAGGGCTACCCCGAAACCCGAAATGAGGATCAACCTGCAAGCCATTCGGCTGTACCCCAAACATATAGGCTGACCTGGGCACTATTTCCCCTTCTGACCCAGCCTGAGCCTGGACCTCCTGGTCCCACCCAGACAGCTGGCCGCACACTGAGCACATCGGACCCGCCATGGCCTTAGGTCGTCATCTCTTCCCAACTGCGGTTTTCAGGCTCCAGAACCTAGACCTTATCTCCATCCACTGCCCAGGGTTGAAAATGATGCAGAAATCAGAACTCTTTCCCCATGGCAAGAAACCTTGTGGTTGGCACGTTGTCCAACGTTCAGTGTAGTTGAAACAAGCATGGCCCATGAGGCCCAGCCCATGATTGCGGGCCACATTGGTCACAAACACACATTGTGACCCTCAGCCTGAGCCCAGTCCTCAGGTAAGGCCTCTCAGGGCCTATATGAAGAGACAGCATATTGGGCTTGCCATGCCCCTAGGCCCCAATTTTTAACCATAATTCGAGGTGTCCCTTCACTCTTCCCCAGGGCTCTGCTTTGGAATTCCTCTTTTGGTGGGACACTTGAGGTAACAAACCTGAACGGAGTCCTCCCATCCCACAGATTGACGAAAAACAATTGGGATCGGGCCAAATCCACAGAGAGGAAGATTCGTGTATGGCCCATGAGATCTCTCCAACATTCCACGGCCATCGCTGAAACAAAATCCAGAGACAAAAGCCTGAGCAAGCGCCTCAGACTCGCTCATTCTTCATATCCTGAAGAGTTCTTCTCATGGTTTGTAGATCGGGCGTGCCATATCTACGTCCCCAAACTTAAGCTGAGTTTGTGTTTTCATTCTTCTGTCCTCAAAGTCCTGGGCCACACTCCCTCCAGGCTGGGGCCCCTGGAGCCACACATTAGGATTGCCCCCACCCAATCCATGGCAATTCTGCCCATTCCATTGTCAAAAATCGTACAAATTAGGAGAACCCTCCAAAGTCCCTGAGGCCATCCCAATAGAGTAGGTCGCCCGGGACAAAAAAGGGCGGTTGATATCGGCTGAGCATCTACCTCCACTCATCTACCTCCACTCATACCAAGAAGATTGAACCAGACAGGACCCGAGGCCATTATCGCATCCATTGCTTTGGTTTACAGGCATGTCTCCTCAAAAGCCTGGATTCCAATACCAGCAGAGGGGATTTCCTGAGGCACCCATCAGAACAAATCTCGTCTCCACAAGGAAACTTGTGCATGGGAGCTATGCCAAAGCTTAGGAGAATACTTCAGGGTCCCGGTGCCACCTCCCCATTCCAAGGCCCTCATGGACACAAACACACATTAGGACCAATCCTCTGGAAAGTGCATTTCAACTCAGCCACCCCGGTTGCTCCCGCAGATCCATTAGATCTAAACTGTCTTGTTGCTAGGAGACAATTGGAAGGCGAGGCGGACTTCCCAGGCATCCATCCTCGAATGGTGCTCTGGAGTCATTCCAAATGGTATGTCCTGGATCTGTCCAACAGGTCTCAATTGTCCCACAGAAGGAATCCTTGAAGGGGGCATCCCACATCTCCCAACGTGGAAACCCTCATGGCCTCGAGATTCCGCTCCCTTCATGAAGGGGCTGTCATGCACAGAAACTCCAACCTGAGCCAACGTCGGATCCTCGCCCTGACTCAGGTGCATGAGATATTGGTTCAGATCTGCAGCGGGTACCTGCCGTGCCCTCACCCTGATCCGAAGTCTAGCTTGTGTTCTCAGACTTCCGTCCTCACTCTCCTGGCCCCGAAGCCCTCATGTTTGGCAATTCCGGACCGACAATGAAGCACTCTGCCTGCCCTCTAGAAAAAATATATTGCCTAATGAGCTGACCAGGCAGCTTAAATGAAGATAAACCTACACGGCACTCGAATGTACCCAAATTATATAGTCTAACCGGGGCACTAATGCACTGTCTGACACAACCTGAGCCCGGACCTGCTGACCAACACCCAGACAGCTGACCGCACCCTGAGCACATCAGAACCGTCATGGCCTTAGGTCATCATCTCTTCCCTACCTCCGTTTTCAGGCTTTGAACCGAGACCTTATCTCCAATCACTGCCCAGGGGTGAGTCTGATGCAGAAATCAGAAATCCTCCTTACCCATGGCAAGAACCCTTGTGGTTGGCACGTTGTCCAAAGTTCAGTGTAGAAAAAACCAGCATTCACCCTGAGGCCCCGCCCATTCTTGCGTGCGACAAGGGCATACATACGCATTGTGACCCTCAGCATGAGTCCTGTCCTCTAGTAAGTCCTCTCAGTGGCTGGACCATTAGATGTCATAATGGGCTTGACATGTCCCTAGGCCCCAATTTTTAACCAGATTTCTGATTGTCCAGTCGCCCCTCCCCAGGGTTCCACTCTGGAATCCCTCATTTGGTGGGACACCTGAGGTTAAAAAAGAAAACAACAACAACAACAACAACAACAACAACAAAACAGACTTCTTCCAACCCACAAAATGACCCCAAACTCTTTGGACGGGGCCAAACCTCCAGAGAGTAAGACTCGTCCATTTCCCATGAAGTCACCCAGAAATTCCACGACCATGAGTGGCACGATATCCAGAGACAAAAACTTGAGCAGGAGCCTCACACTCGCCCTTCTTTCAAATACCGAAGAGTTCTCCTCATGGTCTGTAGGTCAGTCCTGCCATACCTAACCCAAAACATAAGCCGAGACTGTGTTTTCAGACAACTGTCCAAACAGCCCTGGCCTACACAATCTACAGGCTCAGGCCCCTGGAGCCAAACCTGAGGACTGTACTTGCCCTCTCCAAGGGAATTGTGTGTGCCCATTCCAATGGCCACAACCCTACTAATAGGATAAACCTCCAAAGTCCCTGATTTATCTCAATAGTGGTGGCTTCCCAGGAAAAATAGGGGCAATCTGAGCCCAACTGAGCACCTACCTGCACTCAGACCCATAGACAGATGTCCCCAGAGGTAAAAAGGAAAGAACAGGCACCTAGGCACTAATCAGATCCATTGCTTTGGTTTCCAGGAATCTCTCCTCAGAGGCCTGCATATCAAAACAGCACATAGCTGTTTCTTGACTCACCCATCAGAAAACATCTCATCTACACATGGGAAACTTGCACGTTGGAGCTGTGTCAAAGCCTCTGTTTAAAAGAACCCTTTAGGGCCCCAGTGCCACCGCTTCATTCCAAGGTCTCCATAGACACAAAAGCACATTAGGACACATCCCCAGGGGTGTCCATTTCAAATAAGCGTCCTCGGTTGCTCCCCACAGATCCAGGAGATCTAACCTGTCTTGTTGCTGGGAGACAATTGGAATGCGAGGTGGGCTACCCAGCCATCCATCCTTAGAACCCTGCTTAGAATCATTGGCCTGGACCCAAACAACAGGTCTCAATTGTCCTGCAGAAGACTCTCTGCAGTTTGGAGCTTCTCACAACTCCCATCGTGAGAAAACCCCCATGGCGTCCTGATGCCCACTCATTCATGAAGGGGCCATCAGGGACAGAAACTCCAACCTGAGTGATCGTCTGATCCTCGCCCTGACTTCAGATGCACGAGATCTCGATTCAGGTCTGTACATTGTGCCTGCCATGGCCTCACCCAGAAACCTAAGCCTAGCTTGTGTTCTCAGACTTTGGTCGTCAGACTACTGCCCCACAAGCCCTCCAGTTTGGCAATCAAGAACTACAATGCAGCACCCTGCCCGCCCTCCAAAAGAAAAACATTGTCCTCTGGGGCTACCCAGTAACCCTAAATGAGGATCAACCTGCACCGACCTTGGCTGTACCCCAAATACATAGGCTGACCAGGGCACTAATGCCCTTTCTGACACAGGCTGAGCCTGGACCCCCTGGCCTCTCCCAGACAGCTGGCCGCACACTGAGCACATCGAGCTGCCGTGGCCTTAGGTCGTCATCCCTTCCCAACCTCGGTTTTCAGGTTTCAGAACCTAGACCTTATCTCCAATCACTGCCCAGGGTTGAAGGTGATGCAGAAATCAGAACTCCTTCCCCATGGCAAGAAACCTTGTGGTTGGCATGTTGTCCAACGTTCAGTGTAGTTGAAACCAGTGTGGCCCATGATGCCCTGCCCATGCTCGCCGGCCACTTTGGTCACAAACGCACATTGTGACCCTCAGGCTGAGCCCAGTCCTCAAGTAAGGCCAGTCAGTGGCTGGATGAAGAGATAGCATATTGGGCTTGCCATGCCCTTAGGCCCCAATTTTTAACCATAGTTCGGGTCGTCCCTTCAGTCTTCCCCACGGCTTTGCTTTGGAATTCCAATTTAGTTGGGACACCTGAGGTAACAAAACTGAAATGAGTCCATCCATCCCACAGATTGACGAAAAGCAATTGGGAATCGGGCCAAATCCTCAGAAGAAGATTTGTCCATGGCCCATGAGGCCTCCCCGACATTCCACGGCCATCGCTGATACAAAATCTAGAGACAAAAGCCTGAGCAAGCACCTCAGACTCGCACTTTCTTCATATACTGAAGAGTTCTTCTCATGGTTTGTAGATCGGGCCTGCCATACCTACGTCCCCAAACCTAAGCTGAGTTTGTGTTTTCAGACTTCTGTCCTCAAAGTCTTGGGCCACACACCCTCCAGGCTGGGTCCCTGGAGACACACATTAGGACTGTGCCTACCAATCCATGGGAATTCTGCCCATTCCATGGTCCAAAATCGTACAAATTAGGAGAAACCTCCAAAGTCCCTGAGGCCATCCCAATAGTGTAGGTCTCCCAGAACAAACAAGGGCTGTCTGACACCAGCTGATAATCGACCTCCACTCATACCATAGATGGATGTCCCCAGAGAAGAAATTGAACCAGACAGGACCCTAGGCCATAATAGGATCCATTCCTTTGGGTTACAGGCATGTGTCCTCAAAAGCCTGATTCCATTACGAGCATAGGGGTTTTCCTGAGGCACCCATCAGAACTCATCTCGTCTCCCAAGGAACCTGTGCATGGGAGCCATGTCCAAAGCTTAGGAGAGTACTGCAGGGTCCTGGTGCCACTGCCCCATTCCAAGGCCCTCATGGACACAAAAACACATTAGGACCCATCCTCAGGAAAGTCCATTTCAACTCAGCCACCCCGGTTGCTCCGGCAGAGCCATCAGATCTAAACTGTCTTGTTGCTAGGAGAGAATTGGAATGCGAGGCAGGCTTCCCAGGCATCCATCCACGAACGGTGCTCTGGAGTCATTCCATATGGGATGTCCTGGAGCTGTCCAACAGGTCTCAATTGTCCCGCAGAAGGAATCCTTGAAGGGGGCATTCCACAACTCCCAACGTGGGAAAACCTCATTGGCCCCGAGATTCTGCTCCCTTCATGAAGCGGCCATCATGCACAGAAACTCCAACCTGAGCCAACGTCTGATCCTCGCCCTGACTTCAGATGCATGAGATATTGGTTCAGATCTGCAGGGGGTACCTGCCGTGCCCTCACCCTGAAACCCAAGTCTAGCTTGTCTTCTCAGACTTCCGTCCTCACACTCCTGGACCCAATGCCCTCAAGTTTGGCAATTCCCAACCCACAATGCAGCACTCTGTCTGCCCTGTAGAAAAAAAATTGATGCCTCATGAGCTGCCCAGGCAGCTTACATGAGGATAAACCTACACAGCACTCGACGTTACCCAAATTATATAGTCTAACCTGGGCACTAATGCACTGTCGAACACAACCTGAGCCCGGACCTCCTGACCAATACCCAGAAAGCTGACCGCACACTGAGCACATAAAACCCGCCATGGCCTTATGTCATCATCTCTTCCCTACCTCCGTTTTCAGGCTTCAGAACCGAGACCTTATCTCCAATCACTGCCCAGGGGTGAGTCTGATGCAGAAATCAGAAATCCTCCTTACCCATGGCAAGAACCCTTGTGGTTGGCACGTTGTCCAACGTTCAGTGTAGGAGAAACCAGCATTCACCCTGAGGCCCCGCCCATTCTTGCGTGGGACGAGGGCATACATACGCATTGTGACCCTCAGCATGAGTCCTGTCCTCTAGTAAGTCCTCTCAGTGGCTGGACCATTAGATGTCATAATGGGCTTGACATGTCCCTAGGCCCCAATTTTTAACCAGATTTCTGATTGTCCAGTCGCCCCTCCCCAGGCCTTTACTCTGGAATCCCTCATTTGGTGGGACACCTGAGGTTAAAAAAGAAAACAACAACAACAACAACAACAACAACAACAACAACAAAAACGGACTTCTTGCAGCCCACAGAATGACCCCAAACTCTTTGGACGGGGTCAAACCACCAGAGAGTAAGACTCGTCGATTTCCCATGAAGTCACCCAGAAATTCCACGACCATGAGTGACACGATATCCAGAGACAAAAACTTGAGCAGGAGCCTCACACTCGCCCTTTTTTCAAATCCCGAAGAGTTCTCCTCATGATCTGTAGGTCAGTCCTGCAATACCTATGACCGAAACATAAGCCGAGTTTGTGTTTTCAGACAACTGTCCAAACAGCCCTGGGCTACACAACCTACAGGCTCAGGCCCCTGGAGCCAAACCTGAGGACTGTACTTGCCCTCTCCAAGGGAATTGTGTGTGCCCATTCCAATGGCCACAACCCTTCGAATAGGATAAACCTCCAAAGTCCCTGATCCATCTCAATAGTGGTGGCTTCCCAGGAAAAACAGGGGCAATCTGAGCCCAACTGCGCACCTACCTGCACTCAGACCCATAGACAGATGTCTCCAGAGGTAAAAAGGAAAGAACAGGCCCCTAGGCACTAATCAGATCCATTGTTTGGTTTCCAGGCATCTCTCCTCAGAGGCCTGGATATCAAAACAGCATATAGCTGTTTCTTGACTCACCCATCAGAAAACATCTCATCTACACATGGGAAACTTGCACGTTGGAGCTGTGTCAAAGCCTCTGTTTAGGAGAACCCTTTAGGGCCCCAGTGCCACCGCTTCATTCCAAGGTCTCCATAGACACAAAAGCACATTAGGACCCATCCCCAGGGGTGTCGATTTCAACTCAGCGTCCTCGGTTGCTCCCCACAGATCCAGGAGATCTAACCTGTTTTGTTGCTAGGAGACAATTGGAATGCGAAGTTGGCTACCCAGCCATCCATCCTTAGAACCCTGCTCAGAATCTTTGGTCTGGAGCCAAACAACAGGTCTCAATTGTCCTGCAGAAGACTCTCTGCAGTTTGGAGCTTCTCAAAACTCCCAACGTTGGAAAACCCCCATGGCCTCGTGATGCCCTCCCATTCATGAAGGGGCCATCAGGGACAGAAACTCCAACCCTAGCGATCATCTGATCCTCGCCCTGACTTCAGATGCACGAGATCTCGATTCAGGTCTGTAGATTGTGCCTGCCATGGCCTCACCCAGAAACCTAAGCCTAGCTTGTGTTCTCAGACTTTTGTCGTCAGACTACTGGCCCACAAGCCCTCCAGTTTGGCAATCCATAACTACAATGCAGCACTCTGCCTGCCCTCCAGAAGAAAAACATTGTCCTCTGGGTCTACCCAGTAACCCCAAATGAGGATCAACCTGCACCGACCTTGGCTGTACCCCAAATCCATAGGCTGACCAGGGCACTAATGCCCTTTCTGACACAGCCTGAGCCTGGACGCCCTCAGACAGCTGGCCGCACACTGAGCACATCGAGTCGCAGTGGCCTTAGGTCGTCATCTCTTCCCAACCTCGGTTTTCAGGTTTCAGAACCTAGACCTTATCTCCAATCACTGCGCAGGTTTGAAGGTGATGCAGTAATCAGCACTCCTTCCCCATGGCAAGAAACCTTGTGGTTGGCATGTTGTCCAACGTTCAGTGTAGTTGAAACCAGTGTGGCCCATGAGGCCCCGCCCATGCTCGCCGGCCACATTGGTCACAAACACTCATTGTGACCCTCAGGCTGAGCCCAGTCCTCAAGTAAGGCCACTCAGTGGCTGGATGAAGAGATAGCATATTGGGATGGCCATGCCCCTAGGCCCCAATTTTTAACCATAGTTCGGGTTGTCCCTTCAGTCTTCCCCACGGCTTTGCTTTGGAATTCCTCTTTTGGTGGGACACCTGAGGTAACAAAACTGAAATGAGTCCTCCCATCCCACAGATTGACGAAAAGCAATTGGGAATCGGGCCACATCCTCAGAGAGGAAGATTCGTCCATGGCCCATGAGGCCTCCCCGACATTCCACGGCCATCGCTGATACAAAATCCAGAGACAAAAGCCTGAGCAAGCGCCTCACACTCGCACTTTCTTCATATCCTGAAGAGTTCTTCTCATGGTTTGTAGATCGGGCCTGCCATAACTACGTCCCCAAACCTAAGCTGAGTTTGTGTTTTCAGACTTCTGTGCTCAAAGTCTTGGGCCACAAACCCTCCAGGCTGGGCCCCTGGAGACACACATTAGGACTGTGCCTACCAATCCATGGGAATTCTGCCCATTCCATGGTCCAGAATCATACAAATTAGGAGAAACCTCCAAAGTCCCTGAGGCCATCCCAATAGTGTAGGTCGCTCGGAACAAACAAGGGCTGTCTGACACCAGCTGATAATCGACCTCCACTCAAACCATAGATGGATGTCCCCAGAGAAGAAGATTGAACCAGACAGGACCCTAGGCCATAATAGGATCCATTGCTTTGGGTTACAGGCATGTGTCCTCAAAAGCCTGATTCCAATACGAGCATAGGGGTTTTCCTGAGGCACCCATCAGAACTCATCTCGTCTCCACAAGGAAACCTGTGCATGGGAGCCATGTCCAAAGCTTAGGAGAGTACTTCAGGGTCCCGGTGCCACTGCCCCATTCCAAGGCCCTCATGGACACAAAAACACATTAGGACCCATCCTCAGGAAAGTCCATTTCAACTCAGCCACCCCGGTTGCTCCGGCAGAGCCATCAGATCTAAACTGTCTTGTTGCTAGGAGACAATTGGAATGCGAAGCGGGCTTCCCAGTCATCTATCCGCGAACGGTGCTCTGGAGTCATCCATATGGGATGTCCTGGAGCTGTCCAACAGGTCTCAATTGTCCCGCAGTAGGAATACTTGAAGGGGGCATCCCACAACTCCCAACGTGGGAAAACCTCAATGGCCCCGAGATTCCGCTCCCTTCATGAAGCGGCCGTCATGCACAGAAACTCCAACCTGAGCCAACGTCTGATCCTCGCCCTGACTTCAGATGCATGAGATATTGGTTCAGATCTGCAGGGGGTACCTGCCATGCCCTCAACCTGAAACCCAAGTCTAGCTTGTCTTCTCAGACTTCTGTCCTCACACTCCAGGCCCCGAAGCCCTCAAGGTTGGCATTTCCGGACCCACAATGCAGCACTCTGCCTGCCCTCTAGAAAAAAAAATTATTGCCTCATGAGCTGCCCAGGCACCTTAAATGAGGATAAACCTACACAGCACTCGACGTTACCCAAATTATATAGTCTAACCTGGGCACTAATGCACTGTCGAACACAACCTGAGCCCGGACCTCCTGACCAACACCCAGAAAGATGACCGCACACTGAGCACATAAAACCCGCCATGGCCTTAGGTCATCATCTCTTCCCTACCTCCGTTTTCAGGCTTCAGAACCGAGACCTTATCTCCAATCACTGCCCAGGGGTGAGTGTGATGCAGAAATCAGAACTCCTCCTTACCCATGGCAAGAACCCTTGTGGTTGGCACGTTGTCCAACGTTCAGTGTAGGAGAATCCAGCATTCACCCTGAGGCCCCGCCCATTCTTGCCTGCGACGAGGGCATACATACGCATTGTGACCCTCAGCATGAGTCCTGTCCTCTAGTAAGTCCTTTCAGTGGCTGGACCATTAGATGTCATAATGGGCTTGACATGTCCCTAGGCCCCAATTTTTAACCAGATTTCTGATTGTCCAGTCGCCCCTCCCCAGGGCTCTACTCTGGAATCCCTCATTTGGTGGGACACCTGAGGTTAAAAAAGAAAACAACAACGACAAAAACAACAACGACAAAAAAAAAAAAAAACGAAATTCTTCCAGCCCACAGATTGACCCCAAACTCTTTGGACGGGGCCAAACAACCAGAGAGTAAGACTCGTCCATTTCCCATGAAGTCACCCAGAAATTCCACGACCATGAGTGACACGATATCCAGAGACAAAAACTTGAGCAAGAGCCTCACACTCGCCCTTTTTTCTAATCCAGAAGAGTTCTCCTCATGGTCTGTAGGTCAGTCCTGCCATACCTATGACCCGAAACATAAGCCGAGTTTGTGTTTTCAGACAACTGTCCAAACAGCCCTGGCCTACACAACCTACAGGCTCAGGCTCCTGGAGCCAAACCTCAGGACTGTACTTGCCCTCTCCAAGGGAATTGTGTGTGCCCATTCCAATGGCCACAACCCTTCTAATAGGATAAACCTCCAAAGTCCCTAATCCATCTCAATAGTGGTGGCTTCCCAGGAAAAACAGGGGCAATCTGAGCCCAACTGAGCACCTACCTGCACTCACACCCATAGACAGATGTCTCCAGAGGTAAAAAGGAAAGAACAGGCCCCTAGGCACTAATCAGATCCATTGCTTTGGTTTCCAGGCATCTCTCCTCAGAGGCCTGGATATCAAAACAGCATATAGCTGTTTCTTGACACACCCATCAGAAAACATCTCATCTACACATGGGAAAATTGCACGTTGGAGCTGTGTCAAAGCCTCTGTTTAGGAGAACCCTTTAGGGCCCCAGTGCCACCGCTTCATTCCAAGGTCTCCATAGACACAAAAGCACATTAGGACCCATCCCCAGGGGTGTCCATTTCAACTCAGCATCCTCAGTTGCTCCCCACCGATCCAGGAGATCTAACCTGTCTTGTTGCTAGGAGACAATTGGAATGCGAGGTGGGCTACCCAGCCATCCATCCTTAGAACCCTGCTCAGAATCATTGGCCTGGACCCAAGCAACAGGTCTCAATTGTCCTGCAGAAGACTCTCTGCAGTTTGGAGCTTCTCACAACTCCCACCGTGGGAAAACCCCCATGGCCTCGTGGTGCCCCCCCATTCATGAAGGGGCCATCAGGGACAGAAACTCCAACCTGAGCGATCGTCTGATCCTCGCCCTGACTTCAGATGCACGAGATCTCGATTCAGGTCTGTACATTGTGCCTGCCATGGCCTCACCCAGAAACCTAAGCCTAGCTTGTGTTCTCAGACTTTGGTCGTCACACTACTGGCCCACAAGCCCTCCAGTTTGGCAATCCATATCTACAATGCAGCACCCTGGCCGCCCTCCATAAGAAAAACATTGTCCTCTGGGGCTACCCAGTAACCCCAAATGAGGATCAACCTGCACCGACATTGGCTGTACCCCAAATACATAGGCTGACCAGGGCACTAATGCGCTTTCTGACACAGCCTGAGACTGGACCCCCTGGCCCCTCCCAGACAGCTGGCCGCACACTGAGCACATTAGCCGCCGTGGCCTTAGGTCGTCATCTTTTCCCAACCTCGGTTTTCAGGTTTCAGAACCTAGACCTTATCTCCAATCACTGCCCAGGGTTGAAGGTGATGCAGAAATCAGAACTCCTTCCCCATGGCAAAAAACCTTGTGGTTGGCATGTTGTCCAACGTTCAGTGTAGTTGAAACCAGTGTGGCCCATGAGGCCCCGCCCATGCTCGCCGGCCACATTGGTCACAAACACACATTGTGACCCTCAGGCTGAGCCCAGTCCTCAAGTAAGGCCACTCAGTGCCTGGATGAAGAGATAGCATATTTGGCTTGCCATGTCCCTAGGCCCCAATTTTTAACCATAGTTCGGGTTGTCCCTTCAGTCTTCCCCATGGCTTTGCTTTGGAATTCCTTCTTTGGTGGGACACCTGAGGTAACAAAACTGAAATGAGTCCTCCCATCCCACAGATTGACGAAAAGCAATTGGGAATCGGGCCAAATCCTCAGAGAGGAAGATTGGTCCATGGCCCATGAGGCCTCCCCGACATTCCACGGCCATCGCTGATACAAAATCCAGAGACAAAAGCCTGAGCAAGCGCCTCAGACTCGCACTTTCTTCATATCCTGAAGAGTTCTTCTCATGGTTTGTAGATCGGGCCTGCCATAACTACGTCCCCAAACCTAAGCTGAGTTTGTGTTTTCAGACTTCTGTCCTCAAAGTCTTGGGCCACAAACCCTCCAGGCTGGGCCCCTGGAGACATATATTAGGACTGTGCCTACCAATGCATGGGAATTCTGCCCATTCCATGGTCCAAAATCATACAAATTAGGAGAAACCTCCAAAGTCCCTGAGGCCATCCCAATAGTGTAGGTCGCTCGGAACAAACAAGGGCTGTCTGACACCAGCTGATAATCGACCTCCACTCATACCATAGATGGATGTCCCCAGAGAAGAAGATTGAACCAGACAGGACCCTAGGCCATAATAGGATCCATTGCTTTGGGTTACAGGCATGTGTCCTCAAAAGCCTGATTCCAATACGAGCATAGGGGTTTTCCTGAGGCACCCATCAGAACTCATCTCGTCTCCACAAGGAAACCTGTGCATGGGAGCCATGTCCAAAGCTTAGGAGAGTACTTCAGGGTCCCGGTGCCACTGCACCATTCCAAGGCCCTCATGGACACAAAAACACTTTAGGACCCATCCTCAGGAAAGTCCATTTCAAGTCAGCCACCCCGGTTGCTCCAGCAGAGCCATCAGATCTGAACTGTCTTGTTGCTAGGAGACAATTGGAATGCGAGGCGGGCTTCCCAGGCATCCATCTGCGAACGGTGCTCTGGAGTCATCCATATGGGATGTCCTGGAGCTGTCCAACAGGTCTCAACTGTCCCGCAGAAGGAATCCTTGAAGGGGGCATCCCACAACTCCCAACGTGGGAAAACCTCAATGGCCCCGAGATTCCGCTCCCTTCATGAAGCGACCGTCATGCACAGAAACTACAACCTGAGCCAACGTCTGATCCTCGCCCTGAATTCAGATGCATGAGATATTGGTTCAGATCTGCAGGGGGTACCTACCATGCCCTCAACCTGAAACCCAAGTCTAGCTTGTCTTCTCAGACTTCCGTCCTCACACTCCTGGCCCCGAAGCCCTCAAGGTTGGCAATTCCGGACCCACAATGCAGCACTCTGCCTGCCCTCTAGAAAAAAAATTATTGCCTCATGAGCTGCCCAGGCAACTTATATGAGGATAAACCTACACAGCACTCGACGTTACCCAAATTATATAGTCTAACCTGGGCACTAATGCACTGTCGAACACAACCTGAGCCCGGACCTCCTGACCAACACCCAGAAAGATGACCACACACTGAGCACATAAAACCCGCCATGGCCTTAGGTCATCATCTCTTCCCTACCTCCGTTTTCAGGCTTCAGAACCGAGACCTTATCTCCAATCACTGCCCAGGGGTGAGTGTGATGCAGAAATCAGAACTCCTCCTTACCCATGGCAAGAACCCTTGTGGTTGGCACGTTGTCCAACGTTCAGTGTAGGAGAAACCAGCATTCACCCTGAGGCCCCGCCCATTCTTGCGTGCGACGAGGGCATACATACGCATTGTGACCCTCAGCATGAGTCCTGTCCTCTAGTAAGTCCTCTCAGTGACTGGACCATTAGATGTCATAATGGGCTTGACATGTTCCTAGGCCCCAATTTTTAACCAGATTTCTGATTGTCCAGTCGCCCCTCCCCAGGGCTCTACTCTGTAATCCCTCATTTGGTGGGACACCTGAGGTTAAAAAAGAAAACAACAACAACAACAACAAAAAAAAAAACGGACTTCTTCCAGCCCACAGATTGACCCCAAACTCTTTGGTTGGGGCCAAACCACCAGAGAGTAAGACTCGTCCATTTCCCATGAAGTCACCCAGAAATTCCACGACCATGAGTGACACGATATCCAGAGACCAAAACTTGAGCAGGAGCCTCACACTCGCCCTTTTTTCAAATCCCGAAGAGTTCTCCTCATGGTCTGTAGGTCAGTCCTGCCATACCTATGACTCGAAACATAAGCCGAATTTGTGATTTCAGACAACTGTCCAAACAGCCCTGGCCTACACAACCTACAGGCTCAGGCCCCTGGAGCCAAACCTGAGGACTGTACTTGCCCTCTCCAAGGGAATTGTGTGTGCCCATTCCAATGGCCACAACCCTTCTAATAGGATAAACCTCCAAAGTCCCTAATCCATCTCAATAGTGGTGGCTTCCCAGGAAAAACAGGGGCAATCTGAGCCCAACTGAGCACCTACCTGCACTCAGACCCATAGACAGATGTCTCCAGAGGTAAAAAGGAAAGAACAGGCCCCTAGGCACTAATCAGATCCATTGCTTTGGTTTCCAGGCATCTCTCCTCAGAGGCCTGGATATCAAAACAGCATATAGCTGTTTCTTGACTCACCCATCAGAAAACATCTCATCTACACATGGGAAACTTGCACGTTGGAGCTGTGTCAAAGCCTCTGTTTAGGAGAACCCTTTAGGGCCCCAGTGCCACCGCTTCATACAAAGGTCTCCATAGACACAAAAGCACATTAGGACCCATCCCCAGGGGTGTCCATTTCAACTCAGCGTCCTCGGTTGCTCCCCACAGATCCAAAAGATCTAACCTGTCTTGTTGCTAGGAGACAATTGGAATGCGAGGTGGGCTACCCAGCCATCCATCCTTAGAACCCTGCTCAGAATCATTGGCCTGGACCCAAGCAACAGGTCTCAATTGTCCTGCAGAAGACTCTCTGCAGTTTGGAGCTTCTCACAACTCCCATCGTGGGAAAACCCCCATGGCCTCGTGATGCCCCCCCATTCATGAAGGGGCCATCAGGGACAGAAACTCCAACCTGAGCGATCGTCTGATCCTCGCGCTGACTTCAGATGCACGAGATCTCGATTCAGGTCTGTAGATTGTGCCTGCCATGGCCTCACCCAGAAACCTAAGCCTAGCTTGTGTTCTCAGACTTTGGTCGTCACACTACTGGCCCACAAGCCCTCCAGTTTGGCAATCCAGAAATACAATGCAGCACCATGCCCGCCCTCCAGAATAAAAACATTGTCCTCTGGGGCTACCCAGTAACCCCAAATGAGGATCAACCTGCACCGAACTTGGCTGTACCCCAAATACTTAGGCTGACCAGGGCACTAATGCGCTTTCTGACACAGCCTGAGCCTGGACCCCCTGGCCCCTCCCAGACAGCTGGCCGCACACTGAGCACATCGAGCCGCCGTCGCCTTAGGTCATCTTTTCCCAACCTCGGTTTTCAGGTTTCAGAACCTAGACATTATCTCCAATCACTGCCCAGGGTTGAAGGTGATGCAGAAATCAGAACTCCTTCCCCATGGCAAGAAACCTTGTGGTTGGCATGTTGTCCAACGTTCAGTGTATTTGAAACCAGTGTGGCCCATGAGGCCCTGCCCATGCTCGCCGGCCACATTGGTCACAAACGCACATTGTGACCCTCAGGCTGAGCCCAGTCCTCAAGTAAGGCCACTCAGTGGCTGGATGAAGAGATAGCATATTGGGCTTGCCATGCCCCAAGGCCCCAATTTTTAACCATAGTTCGGGTTGTCCCTTCAGTCTTCCCCACGGCTTTGCTTTGGAATTCCTCTTTTGGTGGGACACCTGAGGTAACAAAACTGAAATGAGTCCTCCAATCCCACAGATTGACGAAAAGCAATTGGGAATCGGGCCTAATCCTCAGAGAGGAAGATTCGTCCATGGCCCATGAGGCCTCCCCGACATTCCACGGCCATCGCTGATACAAAATCCAGAGACAAAAGCCTGAGCAAGCGCCTCAGACTCGCACTTTCTTCATATCCTGAAGAGTTCTTCTCATGGTTTGTAGATCGGCCATGCCATACCTACGTCCCCAAACCTAAGCTGAGTTTGTGTTTTCAGACTTCTGTCCTCAAAGTCTTGGGCCACACACCCTCCAGGCTGGGCCCCTGGAGACACACATTAGGACTGTGCCTACCAATCCATGGGAATTCTGCCCATTCCATGGTCCAAAATCATACAAATTAGGAGAAACCTCCAAAGTCCCTGAGGCCATCCCAATAGTGTAGGTCGCCCGGAACAAACAAGGGCTGTCTGACACCAGCTGATAATCGACCTCCACTCATACCATAGATGGATGTCCCCAGAGAAGAAGATTGAACCAGACAGGACCCTAGGCCATAATAGGATCCATTGCTTTGGGTTACAGGCATGTGTCCTCAAAAGCCTGATTCCAATACGAGCATAGGGGTTTTCCTGAGGCACCCATCAGAACTCATCTCGTCTCCACAAGGAAATCTGTGCATGGGAGCCATGTCCAAAGCTTAGGAGAGTACTTCAGGGTCCCGGTGCCACTGCCCCATTCCAAGGCCCTCATGGACACAAAAACACATTAGGACCCATCCTCAGGAATGTCCATTTCAACTCAGCCACCACGGTGGCTCTGGCAGAGCCATCAGATCTAAACTGTCTTGTTGCTAGGAGATAATTGGAATGCGAGGCGGGCTTCCCAGGTATCCATCCGCGAACGGTGCTCTGGAGTCATTCCATATGGGATGTCCTGGAGCTGTCCAACAGGTCTCAATTGTCCCGCAGAAGGAATCCTTGAATGGGGCATCCCACACCTCCCAACGTGGGAAAACCTCAATGGCCCCGAGATTCCACTCCCTTCATGAAGCGGCCGTCATGCACAGAAACTACAACCTGAGCCAACGTCTGATCCTCGCCCTGACTTCAGATGCATGAGATATTGGTTCAGATCTGCAGGGGGTACCTGCCGTGCCCTCAACCTGAAACCCTAGTCTAGCTTGTCTTCTCAGACTTCCGTCCTCACACTCCTGGCCCCGAAGCCCTCAAGGTTGGCAATTCCGGACCCACAATGCAGCACTCTGCCTGCCCTCTATAAAAAAAAAAATTATTGCCTCATGAGCTGCCCAGGCACCTTAAATGAGGATAAACCTACAGAGCACTCGACGTTACCCAAATTATATACTCTAACCTGGGCACAAATGCACTGTCGAACACAACCTGAGCCCGGACCTCCTGACCAACACCCAGAAAGCTGACCGCACACTGAGCACATGAAACCTGCCATGGCCTTAGGTCATCATCTCTTCCCTACCTCCGTTTTCAGGCTTCAGAACCGAGACCTTATTTCCAATCACTGCCCAGGGGTGAGTGTGATGCAGAAATCAGAACTCCTCCTTACCCATGGCAAGAACCCTTGTGGTTGGCACGTTGTCCAACGTTCAGTGTAGGAGAAACCAGCTTTCACCCTGAGGCCCCGCACATTCTTGCGTGCGATGAGGGCATACATACGCATTGTGACCCTCAGCATGAGACCTGTCCTCTAGTAAGTCCTCTCAGTGGCTGGACCATTAGATGTCATAATGGGCTTGACATGTCCCTAGGCCCCAATTTTTAACCAGATTTCTGATTGTCCAGGCACCCCTCCCCAGGGCTCTACTCTGGAATCCCTCATTTGGTGGGACACCTGAGGTTAAAAAAGAAAGAAACAACAACAACAACAACAACAACAACAGAACGGACTTCTTCCAGCCCACAGATTGACCCCAAACTCTTTTTGACAGGGATATACCACCAGAGAGTAAGACTCGTCCATTTCCCATGAAGTCACCCAGAAATTCCACGACCCTGAGTGACACGATATCCAGAGACAAAAACTTGAGCAGGAGCCTCACACTCGCCCTTTTTTCAAATCCCGAAGAGTTCTCCTCATGGTCTGTAGGTCAGTCCTGCCATACCTATGACCCGAAACATAAGCCGAGTTTGTGTTTTCAGACAACTGTTCAAACAGCCCTGGCTTACACAACCTACATGCTCAGGCCCCTGGAGCCAAACCTGAGGACTGTACTTGCCCTCTCCAAGGGAATTGTGTGTGCCCATTCCAATGGCCACAACCCTTCTAATAGGATAAACCTCCAAATCCCTGATCCATCTCAATAGTGGTGGCTTCCCAGGAAAAACAGGGGCAATCTGAGCCCAACTGAGCACCTACCTGCACTCAGACCCATAGACAGATGTCTCCAGAGGTAAAAAGGAAAGAACAGGCCCCTAGGCACTAATCAGATCCATTGCTTTGGTTTCCAGGCATCTCTCCTCAGAGGCCTGGATATCAAAACAGCATATAGCTGTTTCTTGACTCACCCATCAGAAAACATCTCATCTACACATGGGAAACTTGCACGTTGGAGCTGTGTCAAAGCCTCTGTTTAGGAGAACCCTTTAGGGCCCCAGTGCCACCGCTTCATACAAAGGTCTCCATAGACACAAAAGCACATTAGGACCCATCCCCAGGGGTGTCCATTTCAACTCAGCGTCCTCGGTTGCTCCCCACAGATCCAAAAGATCTAACCTGTCTTGTTGCTAGGAGACAATTGGAATGCGAGGTGGGCTACCCAGCCATCCATCCTTAGAACCCTGCTCAGAATCATTGGCCTGGACCCAAGCAACAGGTCTCAATTGTCCTGCAGAAGACTCTCTGCAGTTTGGAGCTTCTCACAACTCCCATCGTGGGAAAACCCCCATGGCCTCGTGATGCCCCCCCATTCATGAAGGGGCCATCAGGGACAGAAACTCCAACCTGAGCGATCGTCAGATCCTCGACCTGACTTCAGATGCACGAGATCTCGATTCAGGTCTGTAGATTGTGCCTGCCATGGCCTCACCCAGAAACCTAAGCCTAGCTTGTGTTCTCAGACTTTGGTCGTCACACTACTGGCCCACAAGCCCTCCAGTTTGGCAATCCAGATCTACAATGCAGCACCATGCCCGCCCTCCAGAATAAAAACATTGTCCTCTGGGGCTACCCAGTAACCCCAAATGAGGATCAACCTGCACCGAACTTGGTTGTACCCCAAATACTTAGGCTGACCAGGGCACTAATGCCCTTTCTGACACAGCCTGAGCCTGGACCCCCTGGCCCCTCCCAGACAGCTGGCCGCACACTGAGCACATCGAGCCGCAGTGGCCTTAGGTCGTCATCTTTTCCCAACCTCGGTTTTCAGGTTTCAGAACGTAGACATTATCTCCAATCACTGCCCATGGTTGAAGGTGATGCAGAAATCAGAACTCCTTCCCCATGGCAAGAAACCTTGTGGTTGGCATGTTGTCCAACGTTCAGTGTAGTTGAAACCAGTGTGGCCCATGAGGCCCCGCCCATGCTCGACGGCCACATTGGTCACAAACGCACATTGTGACCCTCAGGCTGAGCCCAGTCCTCAAGTAAGGCCACTCAGTGGCTGGATGAAGAGATAGCATATTGGGCTTGCCATGCCCCAAGGCCCCAATTTTTAACCATAGTTCGGGTTGTCCCTTCAGTCTTCCCCACGGCTTTGCTTTGGAATTCCTCTTTTGGTGGGACACCTGAGGTAACAAAACTGAAATGAGTCCTCCCATCCCACAGATTGACGAAAAGCAATTGGGAATCGGGCCAAATCCTCAGAGAGGAAGATTCGTCCATGGCCCATGAGGCCTCCCCGACATTCCACGGCCATCGCTGATACAAAATCCAGAGACAAAAGCCTGAGCAAGCGCCTCAGACTCGCACTTTCTTCATATACTGAAGAGTTCTTCTCATGGTTTGTAGATCGGGCCTGCCATACCTACGTCCCCAAACCTAAGCTGAGTTTGTTTTTTCAGACTTCTGTCCTCAAAGTCTTGGGCCACACACCCTCCAGGCTGGGCCCCTGGAGACACACATTAGGACTGTGCCTACCAATCCATGGGAATTCTGCCCATTCCATGGTCCAAAATCATACAAATTAGGAGAAACCTCCAAAGTCCCTGAGGCCATCCCAATAGTGTAGGTTGCCCGGAACAAACAAGGGCTGTCTGACACCAGCTGATAATCGACCTCCACTCATACCATAGATGGATGTCCCCAGAGAAGAAGATTGAACCAGACAGGACCCTAGGCCATAATAGGATCCATTGCTTTGGGTTACAGGCATGTGTCCTCAAAAGCCTGATTCCAATACGAGCATAGGGGTTTTCCTGAGGCACCCATCAGATCTCATCTCGTCTCCACAAGGAAATCTGTGCATGGGAGCCATGTCCAAAGCTTAGGAGAGTACTTCAGGGTCCCGGTGCCACTGCCCCATTCCAAGGCCCTCATGGACACAAAAACACATTAGGACCCATCCTCAGGAATGTCCATTTCAACTCAGCCACCACGGTGGCTCTGGCAGAGCCATCAGATCTAAACTGTCTTGTTGCTAGGAGATAATTGGAATGCGAGGCGGGCTTCCCAGGTATCCATCCGCGAACGGTGCTCTGGAGTCATTCCATATGGGATGTCCTGGAGCTGTCCAACAGGTCTCAATTGTCCCACAGAAGGAATCCTTGAAGGGTCATCCCACACCTCCCAACGTGGGAAAACCTCAATGGCCCCGAGATTCCACTCCCTTCATGAAGCGGCCGTCATGCACAGAAACTACAACCTGAGCCAACGTCTGATCCTCGCCCTGACTTCAGATGCATGAGATATTGGTTCAGATCTGCAGGGGGTACCTGCCGTGCCCTCAACCTGAAACCCTAGTCTAGCTTGTCTTCTCAGACTTCCGTCCTCACACTCCTGGCCCCGAAGCCCTCAAGGTTGGCAATTCCGGACCCACAATGCAGCACTCTGCCTGCCCTCTAGAAAAAAAAAATTATTGCCTCATGAGCTGCCCAGGCACCTTAAATGAGGATAAACCTACACAGCACTCGACGTTACCCAAATTATATACTCTAACCTGGGCACTAATGCACTGTCTAACACAACCTGAGCCCGGACCTCCTGACCAACACCCAGAAAGCTGACCGCACACTGAGCACATGAAACCCGCCATGGCCTTAGGTCATCATCTCTTCCCTACCTCCGTTTTCAGGCTTCAGAACCGAGACCTTATTTCCAATCACTGCCCAGGGGTGAGTGTGATGCAGAAATCAGAACTCCTCCTTACCCATGGCAAGAACCCTTGTGGTTGGCACGTTGTCCAACGTTCAGTGTAGGAGAAACCAGCTTTCACCCTGAGGCCCCGCCCATTCTTGCGTGCGATGAGGGCATACATACGCATTGTGACCCTCAGCATGAGACCTGTCCTCTAGTAAGTCCTCTCAATGGCTGGACCATTAGATGTCATAATGGGCTTGACATGTCCCTAGGCCCCAATTTTTAACCAGATTTCTGATTGTCCAGGCGCCCGTCCCCAGGGCTCTACTCTGGAATCCCTCATTTGGTGGGACACCTGAGGTTAAAAAAGAAAACAACAACAACAACAACAACAACAACAACAACAGAACGGACTTCTACCAGCCCACAGATTGACCCCAAACTCTTTTTGACAGGGCCATACCACCAGAGAGTAAGACTCGTCCATTTCCCATGAAGTCACCCAGAAATTCCACGACCCTGAGTGACACGATATCCAGAGACAAAAACTTGAGCAGGAGCCTCACACTCGCCCTTTTTTCAAATCCCGAAGAGTTCTCCTCATGGTCTGTAGGTCAGTCCTGCCATACCTATGACCCAAAACATAAGCCGAGTTTGTGTTTTCAGACAACTGTTCAAACAGCCCTGGCTTACACAACCTACAGGCTCAGGCCCCTGGAGCCAAACCTGAGGACTGTACTTGCCCTCTCCAAGGGAATTGTGTGTGCCCATTCCAATGGCCACAACCCTTCTAATAGGATAAACCTCCAAATCCCTGATCCATCTCAATAGTGGTGGCTTTCCAGGAAAAACAGGGGCAATCTGAGCCCAACTGAGCACCTACCTGCACTCAGACCCATAGACAGATGTCTCCAGAGGTAAAAAGGAAAGAACAGGCCCCTAGGCACTAATCAGATCCATTGCTTTGGTTTCCAGGCATCTCTCCTCAGAGGCCTGGATATCAAAACAGCATATAGCTGTTTCTTGACTCACCCATCAGAAAACATCTCATCTACACATGGGAAACTTGCACGTTGGAGCTGTGTCAAAGCCTCTGTTTAGGAGAACCCTTTAGGGCCCCAGTGCCACCGCTTCATACAAAGGTCTCCATAGACACAAAAGCACATTAGGACCCATCCCCAGGGGTGTCCATTTCATCTCAGCGTCCTCGGTTGCTCCCCACAGATCCAAAAGATCTAACCTGTCTTGTTGCTAGGAGACAATTGGAATGCGAGGTGGGCTACCAAGCCATCCAACCTTAGAACCCTGCTCAGAATCATTGGCCTGGTCCCAAGCAACAGGTCTCAATTGTCCTGCAGAAGACTCTCTGCAGTTTGGAGCTTCTCACAACTCCCATCGTGGGAAAACCCCCATGGCCTCGTGATGCCCCCCCCATACATGAAGGGGCCATCAGGGACAGAAATTCCAACCTGAGCGTTCGTCTGATCCTCGCCCTGACTTCAGATGCACGAGATCTCGATTCAGGTCTGTAGATTGTGCCTGCCATGGCCTCACCCAGAAACCTAAGCCTAGCTTGTGTTCTCAGACTTTGGTCGTCAGACTCCTGGCCCACAAGCCCTCCAGTTTGGCAATCCAGAAATACAATGCAGCACCCTGCCCGCCCTCCAGAAGAAAAACTTTGTCCTCTGGGGCTACCCAGTAACCCCAAATGAGGATCAACCTGCACCGACCTTGGCTGTACCCCAAATACATAGGCTGACCAGGACACTAATGCCCTTTCTGACACACCTTGAGCCAGGACCCCCTGGCCCCTCTCAGACAGCTGGCCGCACACTGAGCACATCGCGCCACTGTGGCCTTAGTTCGACATCTTTTCCCAACCTCGGTTTTCAGGTTTCAGAACCTAGACCTTATCTCCAATCACTGCCCAGGGTTGAAGGTGATGCAGAAATCAGCACTCCTTCCCCATGGCAAGAAACCTTGTGGTTGGCATGTTGTCCAACGTTCAGTGTAGTTGAAACCAGTGTGGCCCATGAGGCCCCGCCCATGCTCGCCGGCCACATTGGTCACAAACGCACATTGTGACCCTCAGGCTGAACCCAGTCCTCAAGTAAGGCCACTCAGTGGCTGGATGAAGAGATAGTATATTGGCCTTCCATGCCCCTAGGCCCCAATTTTTAACCATAGTTCGGGTTGTCCCTTCAGTCTTCCCCACAGCTTTGCTTTGGAATTCCTCTTTTGGTGGGACAACTGAGGTAACAAAACTGAAATGAGTCCTCCCATCCCACAGATTGACGAAAAGCAATTGGGAATCGGGCCAAATCCTCAGAGAGGAAGATTCATCCATGGCCCATGAGGCCTCCCCGACATTCCACGGCCATCGCTGATACAAAATCCAGAGACAAAAGCCTGAGCAAGCGCCTCAGACTCGCACTTTCTTCATATCCTGAAGAGTTCTTCTCATGGTTTGTAGATCATGCCTGCCATACCTACGTCCCCAAACCTAAGCTGAGTTTGTGTTTTCAGACTTCTGTCCTCAAAGTCTTGGGCCACACACCCTTCAGGCTGAGCCCCTGGAGACACACATTAGGACAGTGCCTACCAATCCATGGGAATTCTTCCCATTCCATGGTCCAAAATCATACAAATTAGGAGAAACCTCCAAAGTCCCTGAGGCCATCCCAATAGTGTAGGTCTCCCGGAACAAACAAGGGCTGTCTGACACCAGCTGATAATCTACTTCCACTAATACCATAGATGGATGTCTTCAGAGAAGAAGGTTGAACCATACAGGACCCTAGGCCATAATAGGATCCATTGCTTTGGGTTACAGGCATGTGTCCTCAAAAGCCTGATTCCAATACGAGCATAGGGGTTTTCCTGAGGCACCCATCAGAACTCATCTCGTCTCCACAAGGAAACCTGTGCATGGGAGCCATGTCCAAAGCTTAGGAGAGTAACTCAGGGTCCCGGTGCCACTGCCCCATTCCAAGGCCCTCATGGACACAAAAACATATTAGGACCCATCCTCAGGAAAGTCCATTTCAACTCAGCCACCCCGGTTGCTCCGGCAGAGCCATCAGATCTAAACTGTCTTGTTGCTAGGAGACAATTGGAATGCGAGACGGGCTTCCCAGGCATCCATCCGCGAACGGTGCTCTGGAGTCATTCCATATGGGATGTCCTGGAGCTGTCCAACAAATCTCAATTGTCCCGCAGAAGGAATCCTTTAAGGGGGCATCCCACAACTCCCAACGTGGGAAAACCTCAATGGCCCCGAGATTCCGCTCCCTTCATGAAGCTGCCGTCATGCACAGAAACTCCAACCTGAGCCAACGTCTGATCCTCGCCCTGACTTCAGATGCATGAGATATGGTTCAGATCTGCAGGGAGTACCTGCTGTGCCCTCGGCCTGAAGCCCAAGTCTAGCTCGTCTTCTCAGATTCCGTCCTCACACTCCTGGCCCCTTAGCCCTCAAGTTTGACTATTCCGGAACCACAATGCAGCACTCTGCCTGCCTTCTAGAAAAAAAATTATTGCCTCATGAGCTGCCCAGGCACCTTAAATGAGGATAAACCTACACAGCACTCGACGTTACCCAAATTATATAGTCTAACCTGGGCACTAATGCACTGTCGAACACAACCTGAGCCCGGACCTCCTGACCAACACCCAGAAAGCTGACCGCACCCTGATCACATAAAACCCGCCATGGCCTTAGATCGTAATCTCTCCCCAACTGCGATTTTTCATGCTTCAGAACCGAGACCTTTTCTCCAACCACTGCCCAGGGATGAAAATGATGCAGAAATCAAAACACCTTCCCCATGGCAAGAGACCTTGTGATTGGCATGTTGTCCAAGGTCCAGTGTAGTTGAAACCAGTGTGGCCCATGAGGCCCCGCCCATGCTCGCGTGCCACGTTGGTCACAAACACACACTGTGACCCTCACCCTGAGCCCAGCCCTCAAGTAAGGCCTCTCAGTGGCTGGATGAAGAGACATCTTATTGTGCCTGCATTGCCCCTAGGCCCCAATTTTTAACCATAGTTTGGATTTTCCCTTCACTCTTCCCCAGGGCTCTGCTTTGGAATTCCTCTTTTGTTCAGACACCTGAGGTAAAAAACCTGAAAGGAGACCTCCCATCCCACAGATTGACGAAAAACAATTGGGATAGGGCCAAATCCACAGAGAGGAAGATTCGTCCATGGCCCATGAGTTCTCCCCACATTCCACGGCCATCGTTGATATAAAATCCAAATGCAAAAGCCTGAGCAAGTTCCTCAGAATCGCTCTTTCTTCATATCCTGAAGATTTCTTCTCATGATTTGTAGATTGGGCCTGATATACCTACATCCCCAAACCTAAGCTGAGTTTGTGCTTTCAGACTTCTGTCCTCAAAGTCCTGGGCCACATACCCTCAGGCTGGGGCCCCTGAAGCCTCACATTAGGACTGTGCCTACCCAATCCATGGGAATTCTGCCCATTCAATTGTCCAAAATCGTACAAATTAGGAGAACTCTCCAAAGTCCCCGAGTCCATCCCAATAGTGTAGGTCTCTGTGGACAAACAAGGGAGGTAAGACACCAGGTGAGCATCTACCTCCACTCATTCCATAGATGAATATCCCCAGAGAAGAAGAATGAAGAAGACAGGACCCTAGGCCATAATTGAATACATTGCTTTGGTTTACAAACATGTCTCTTCAAACATCTGGATTCCAATACCAGCATAATGGGTTTCCTGAGGCACTCATCAGAACAAATCTCCTCTCCACAAGGAAACTTGTGCATGGGAGCTATGTCAAAAGCTTAGGAGAATACTTCAGGGTCCCAGTGCCACCGCCCCATTTCAAGGCCCTCATGGACACAAACACACATTAGGGCCCATCCTCAGGAAAGTCCATTTCAACTCAGCCACCCCGGTTGCTCCCGCAGAGGGATCCGATCTCAACTGTATTGTGGCTAGTAGACAATTGGATTGCGAGGCGGGCTTCCTTGGCATCCATTCTCCAAGGGTGCTCTGGTCATTCCATATGGGATGTCCTGGAGCTGCCCAACAGGTCTCAAATGTCACACAGAAGGAATCATTGAAGGGGGCATCCAGCCACTCCCACGTCGAAAAACCTCCATGGCCTTGAGATTCCGCTCCGTTCATGAAGGGGCAGTCATGCACAGAAACTCCAACCTGAGCCAACGTCTGATCTCGCCGTGACTTCAGATGCTTGAGAATATGGTTGCGACTGCAGGGGGTACCAGCCGTTCCCTCGGCCTGAAACTCAAGTCTAGCTTGTGTTCTCTGACTTCTGTCCTCACACTCCTGGCCCAGAAGCCAAAAAGTTTGGCAATTCCGAACCCTCAATGCAGCACTCTGCCAGCCCTCTAGAAAAAATATCTTGCCTAATGAGGAGCC
This sequence comes from Mustela nivalis, assembly GCF_964662115.1. Lineage (NCBI taxonomy): Eukaryota > Metazoa > Chordata > Mammalia > Carnivora > Mustelidae > Mustela > Mustela nivalis. Next base: position 952,384 of record NW_028136405.1, on the reverse strand, counting down.
CAGGAACCTCAAATGAGGATAAACCTACACGGCACTCGACTGTACCCAAATTATATAGTCTAACCTGGGTACTAATGCACTGTCTGACACAACCTGAGCCAGAATCTCCTGACCAAAACCCAGGCAGCTGACCGCACACTGAGCATATCAGACGCGCCATGGCCTTAGGTCGTCATCTCTTTCCAACTGCGATTTTTCAGGCTTCAGAACCTATACCTTATGTCCAATCACTGCTCACGATTGAAAATGATGCAGAAATCAGAACACCTTCCCCATGGCAAGAGATCTTGTGATTGCCATGTTGTCCAAGGTCCAGTGTAGTGGAAACCAGTTTGGCCCATGAGGCCCCGCCCATGCTCGCGGGCCACATTTGTGACAAACACACATTTGACCCTCAGCCTGAGCCCAGTCCTCAAGTAAGGCCGCTCAGTGGCTGGATGAAGAGACAGCTCATTCGGCCTGCCATGCCCCTAGGCCCCAATTTTTAACCATAGTTTGTGTTGTCCCTTCACTCTTCCCCAGGGCTCTGCTTTGGAATTCTTCTTTTGTTCGGACACCTGAGGTAATAAACATGAAAGGAGACCTCCCATCCCACAGATTGACGAAAAATAATTGGGACCGGGTCAAATCCACAGAGAGGAAGATTCGTCCATGGCCCATGATGCCTCCCCACATTCCACGGCCATCGTTGATATAAAATCCAGAGACAAAAGCCTGAGCAAGTGCCTCAGACTCGCTCTTTCTTCATATCCTGAAGAGTTCTTCTCATGGTTTGTAGATTGTGCCTGCCATACCTACGTCCCCAAACATAAGGTGAGTTTGTGTTTTCAGACTTCTGTCCTCAAAGTCCTGGGCCAACACACTCCATACTGGGGCCCCTGGAGCCACACATTCGGACTGTGCCTACACAATCCATGGGAAACTGCCCATTCCATTGTCCAAAATCTTACAAATTGGGAGAACTCTCCAAGGTCCCCGAGGCCATCCCAATAGTGTAGGTCTCCAGGGACAAACAAGGGTGGTCTGACACCAGGTGAGCATCTATCTCCACTCATTCCATAGACGGATATCCCCAGAGAAGAAGATTGAACCAGACAGGATCCTAGGCAATAATCGGATCCATTGCTTTGGTTTACAGGCATGTCTCCTCAAGAGCCTGGATTCCAAGACCAGCATAAGGGTTTTCCTGAGGCACCCATCAGAACAAATCTCCTCTCCACAAGGAAACTTGTGCATGGGAGCTATGTCAAAAGCGTAGGAGAATACTTCAGGGTTACTGTGCCACCGCCCATTCCAAGGCCCTCATGGACAAAACACACTTTAGGCCCCATCCTCAGGAATGTCCATTTCAACTCAGCCACCCCGGTTGCTTCCGCAGAGCCATCCGATGACAACTGTATCGTAGCTAGGAGACAATTGGAAAGAGAGGCGGGCTTCCCTGGCATCCATCCTCGAACGGTGCTCTGGAGTCATTCCATATGGGATGTCCTGGAGCTTCCCAACAGGTCTCAATTGTCCCGCAGAAGGAATCCTTGAAGGGGGCATCACACAACTCCCAATGTGGGAAAATCTCCATGGCCTTGAGATTCCGCTCCTTTCTTGAAGTGGCAATCATGCACAGAAACTACAACCTGAGCCAACGTCTCATCCTCGCCCTGACTTCAGATGCTTAGATATTGTTTCCGATCTGCAGGGGGTAACTACCGTGCCCTCGGCCTGAAGCCCAAGTCTATCTTGTGTTCTCAGACTTCTGTCCTCAAACTCCTGGCCCAGATCCTCCATTTTCGCAATTCCGGACCCACAATGCAGCACACTGCCTGCCCTCTAGAAAAAATATCTTGCCTAATGAGGTGCCCAGGCACCTCAAATGAGGATAAACCTACAGGGCACTCGACTGTACCCAAATTATATAGTCTAACTTGGGCACTAGTGCACTGTATGACACAACCTGAGCCAGAACCTCCTGACCAACACCCAGGCAGTTGACTGCACATTGAGCATATCAGACGCGCCATCGCCTTAGATCGTCATCTATTCCCAACTGCGATTTTTCAAGCTTCGGAACCTAGACCTTATCTCCAACCACTGCCCAGGGTTGAAAATGATGCAGAAATCAGAAGACCTTCCCCATGGCAAGAGACCTTGTGTTTGGCATGTTGTCCAAGGTATAGTTTAGTTGAAACCAGTGTGGCTCATGAGGCCCCGCCCATGCTCGCGTGCCACGTTGGTCACAAACACACACTGTGACCCTCACCCTGAGCCCAGCCCTCAAGTAAAGCCTCTCAGTGGCTGGATGAAGAGACAGCTTATAGTGCCTGCCATACCCCTAGGCCCCAATTTTTAACCATAGTTTGGGTTTTCCCTTGACTCTTCCCCAGGGCTCTGCTTTGGAATTCCTCTTTGTTCAGACACCTGAAATAATAAACCTGAAAGGAGACCTCCCCTCCCACAGATTGAGGTATAACAATTGGGATCGGGCCAAATCAACAGAGAGGAATATTCGTCCATGGCCCATGAGTCCTCCCCACATTCCACGGCCATCGTTGATATAAAATCCAAATGCAAAAGCCTGAGCAAGTGCCTCAGAATCGCTCTTTCTTCATATCCTGAAGATTTCTTCTCATGATTTGTAGATTGGGCCTGCCATACCTACATCCCCAAACCTAAGCTGAGTTTGTGTTTTCAGACTTCTGTCCTCAAAGTCCTGGGCAACACACTCTCAGGCTGGGGCCCCTGAAGCCACACATTAGGACTGTGCCTACCCAATCCATGGGAATTCTGCCCATTCCATTGTCCAAAATCGTACAAATTATGAGAACTCTCCAAAGTCCCCGAGGCCATCCCAATAGTGTAGGTCTCCGGGGACAAACAAGGACGGTCTAACACCAGGTGAGCATCTACCTCAACTCATTCCATAGATGAATATCCCCAGAGAAGAAGAATGAACAAGACAGGACCCTAGGCCATAATCGAATACATTGCTTTGGTTTACAGGCATGTCTCTTTAAAATCTGGATTCCAATACCAGCATAATGGGTTTCCTGAGGCACCCATCAGAACAAATCTCCTCTCCACAAGGAAACTTGTGCATGGGAGCTATGTCAAAAGCTTAGGAGAATACTTCAGTGTCCCAGTGCCACCGCCCCATTTCAAGGCCCTCATGGACACAAACACACATTAGGGCCCATCCTCAGGAAAGTCCATTTCAACTCAGCCACCCCGGTTGCTCCCGCAGAGGGATCCGATCTCAACTGTATTGTGGCTAGTAGACAATTGGATTGCGAGGCGGGCTTGCCTGGCATCCATCCTCCAACGGTGCTCTGGAGTCATTCCATATTAGATGTCCTGGAGCTGCCCAAAAGGTCTCAATTGTCACACAGAAGGAAACATTGAAGGGGGCATCCCACCACTCCCACGTCGGAAAACCTCCATGGCCTTGAGATTCCGCTCCTTTCATGAAAGGGAAGTCATGCAGAGACACTCCAACCTGAGCCAACTTCTGATCCTCGCCGTGACTTCAGATGCTTGAGATTTTGATTGCGACTGCAGGGAGTACAAGCCGTGCCCTCGGCCTGAAACTCAAGTCTAGTTTGTGTTCTCAGACTTCTGTCCTCACACTCCTGGCCCAGACGCCCAAAAGTTTGGCAATTCCGGACCCACAATGCAGCACTCTGCCTGCCCTCTAGAAAAAATATCTTGCCTAATGAGGTGCCCAGGCACCTCAAATGAGGATAAACCTACACGGCACTCGACTGTACCCAAATTATATAGTCTAACCTGGGCACTAATACACTGTCTGACACAACTTGAGTCAGAACCTCCTGACCAACACCCAGGCAGTTGACCGCACACTGAGCATATCAGACGCGCCATCGCCTTAGGTCGTCATCTCTTTCCAACTGCGATTTTTCAGGCTTCAGAACCTATACCTTATGTCCAATCACTGCTCACGATTGAAAATGATGCAGAAATCAGAACACCTTCCCCATGGCAAGAGACCTTGTGATTGCCATGTTGTCCAAGTTCCAGTGTAGTGGAAACCAGTTTGGCCCATGAGGCCCCGCCCATGCTCGCGGGCCACATTTGTCACAAACACACATTTGACCCTCAGCCTGAGCCCAGTCCTCAAGTAAGGCCGCTCAGTGGCTGGATGAAGAGACAGCATATGGGGCCTGCCATGACCCTAGGCCCCAATTTTTAACCATAGTTTGGGTTGTCCCTTCACTCTTCCCCAGGGCTCTGCTTTGGAATTCTTCTTTTGTTCGGACACCTGAGGTAATAAACCTGAAGGAGACCTCCCATCCCACAGATTGACGAAAAATAATTGGGACCGGGCCAATCCACAGAGAGGTAGATTCTTCCATGGCCCATGATGCCTCCCCACATTCCACGGCCAACATTGATATAAAACCCAGAGACAAAAGCCTGAGCAAGTGCCTCAGACTCGCTCTTTCTTCATATCCTGAAGAGTTCTTCTCATGATTTGTAGATTGGGCCTGCCATACCTACGTCCCCAAACATAAGGTGAGTTTGTGTTTTCAGACTTCTGTCCTCAAAGTCCTGGGCCACACAGCCTCCAGGCTGGGGCCCCTGGAGCCACACATTCGGACTGTGCCTACCCAATCCATGGGTATTCTGCCCATTCCATTGTCCAAAATCTTACAAATTGGGAGAACTCTCCAAAGTCCCCGAGGCAATCCCAATAGTGTAGGTCTCCAGGGACAAACAAGGGTGGTCTGACACCAGGTGAGCATCTACCTCCACTCATTCCATAGACGGATATCCCCAGAGAAGAAGATTGAACCAGACAGGGTCCTAGGCAATAATCGGATCCATTGCTTTGGTTTACAGGCATGTCTCCTCAAGAGCCTGGATTCGAAGACCAGCATAAGGGTTTTCCTGAGGCACCCATCAGAACAAATCTCCTCTCCACAAGGAAACTTGTGCATGGGAGCTATGTCAAAAGCTTAGGAGAATACTTCAGGGTCCCGGTACCACCGCCCCATTCCAAGGCCCTCATGGACACAAACACACTTAAGGCCCCATCCTCAGGAAAGTCCATTTCAACTCAGCCACCACGGTTGCTCCCGCAGAGCCATCCGATCTCAACTGTATTGTTGCTAGGAGACAATTGGAATGCGAGGCGGGCTTCCCAGGCATCCATCCTCGAACGGTGCTCTGGAGTCATTCCATATTAGATGTCCTGGAGCTGCCCAACAGGTCTCAATTGTCCAACAGATGGAATCCTTGAAGGGGGCATCACACAACTCCCAACGTGGGAAAAGCTCCATGGCCTTGAGATTCCACTTCTTTCATGAAGGGGCAGTCATGCACAGAAACTACAACCTGAGCCAACGTCTGATCCTCGCCATGACTTCAGATGCTTGTGATATTGTTTCCGATCTGCAGGGGGTACCTACCGTGCCCTCGGCCTGAAGCCCAAGTCTAGCTTGTGTTCTCAGACTTCTGTCCTCACATTCCTGGCCAAGAAATCCTCCATTTTGGCAATTCCGGATCCACAATGCAGCACTCAGCCTGTCCTCTAGAAAAAATATCTTGCCTAATGAGGTGCCCAGGCACCTCAAATGAGGATAAACCTACAGGGCACTCGACTGTACCCAAATTATATAGTCTAACTTGGGCACTAGTGCACTGTCTGACACATCCTGAGCCAGAACCTCCTGACCAACACCCAGGCAGTTGACCGCACACTGAGCATATCAGACGCGCCATCGCCTTAGATCGTCATCTCTTCCCAAATGCGATTTTTCAGGCTTCAGAACCTGTACCTTATGTCCAATCACTGCTCACGTTTGAAAATGATGCAGAAATCAGAACACCTTCCCCATGGCAAGAGACCTTGTGATTGGCATGTTGTCCAAGGTCCAGTGTAGTTGAAACCAGTGTGGCCCATGAGGCCCCGCCCATGCTCACGTGCCACGTTGGTCACAAACACACACTGTGACCCTCAGCCTGAGCCCTGCCCTCAAGTAAGGCCTCTCAGTGGCTTGATGTAGAGACAGCTTATTTTGCCTGCCATGCCCCTAGGCCCCAATTTTTAACCATAGTTTGGGTTTTCCCTTCACTCTTCCCCAGGGCTCTGCTTTGGAATACCTCTTTTGTTCAGACACCTGAGGTAATAAACCTGAAAGGAGACTTCCCATCCCACAGATTGACGAAAAACAATTGGGATCGGGCCAAATCCACAGAGAGGAAGATTCGTCCATGACCCATGAGTCCACCCCACATTCCACGGCCATCGTTGATATAAAATCCAAATGCAAAAGCCTGAGCAAGTGCCTCAGAATCGCTCTTTCTTCATATCCTGAAGATTTCTTCTAATGATTTGTAGATTGGGCCTGCCATACCTACATCCCCAAACCTAGGCTGAATTTGTGTTTTCAGACTTCTGTCCTCAAAGACCTAAACCACACACCCTCAGGTAGGGGCCCCTGAAGCCACACATTAGGACTGTGCCTACCCAATCCATGGGAATACTGCCCATTCCATTGTCCAATATCGTACAAATTAGGAGAACTCTCCAAAGTCCCCGAGGCCATCCCAATAGTGTAGGTCTCCGGGGACAAACAAGGGCGGTAAGACACCAGGTGAGCATCTACCTCCACTCATTCCATAGATGAATATCCCCAGACAAGAAGAATGAACAAGACAGGACCCTAGGCCATAATCGAATACATTGCTTTGGTTTACAGGCATGTCTCTTCAAAAGTCTGGATTCCAATACCAGCATAATGGGTTTCCTGAGGCACCCATCAGAACAAATCTCCTCTCCACAAGGAAACTTGTGCATGGGAGCTATGTCAAAAGCTTAGGAGAATACTTCAGGGTCCCAGTGCCACCGCCCCATTTCAAGGCCCTCATGGACACAAACACACATTAGGGCCCATCTTCAGGAAAGTCCATTTCAACTCAGCCACACAGGTTGCTCCCGCAGAGGGATCCGATCTCAACTGTATTGTGGCTAGTAGACAATTGGATTGCGAGGCGGGCTTCCCTGACATCCATCCTCCAAGGGTGCTCTGGAGTCATTCCATATGGGATGTCCTGGAGCTGCCTAACTGGGCTCAATTGTCCCGCAGAAGGAATCCTTGAAGGGGGCATCACACAACTCCCAACGTGGGAAAAGCTCCATGGCTTCGAGATTCCGCTCCTTTCATGAAGGGGCAGTCATGCACAGAAACTACAACCTGAGCCAACGTCTGATCCTCGCCGTGACTTCAGATGCTTGAGATATGGTTTCCGATCTGCAGGGGGTACCTACCGTGCCCTCGGCCTGAAGCCCAATTCTATCTTGTGTTCTCAGACTTCTGGTCTCAAACTCCTGGCCCGGAAGTCCTCCATTTTGGCAATTCCGGACCCACAAGGCAGCACTCTGCCTGCCCTCTAGAAAAAATATGTTGCCTAATGAGGTGCCCAGGCACCTCAAATGAGGATAAACCTACCGGGAACTCGACTGTACCCAAATTATATAGTCTAACTTGGGCACTAGTGCACTGTCTGACACAACCTCAGCCAGAACCCCCTGACCAAACCCAGGCAGCTGACCGTACACTGAGCATATCAGACGCGCCATCGCCTTAGGTCGTCATCTCTTCCCAACTGCGATTTTTCAGGCTTCAGAACCTGTACCTTATGTCCAATCACTGCTCACGTTTGAAAATGATGCAGAAATCAGAACACCTTCCCCATGGCAAGAGACCTTGTGATTGGCATGTTGTCCAAGGTCCAGTGTAGTTGAAACCAATTTGGCCCATGAGGCCCCACCCATGTTCGCGGGCCATAATTGTCACAAACACACATTTGACCCTCAGCCTGAGCCCAGTCTCAAGTAAGGCCGCTCAGTGGCTGGATGAAGAGACAGCTTATTTGGCCTGCCAAGCCCCTATGCCGCAATTTTTAACCATAGTTTGGGTTTTCCATTCACTCTTCCCCAGGGCTCTGCTTTGGAATTCCTCTTTTGTTCGGACACCTGAGGTAATAAACCTGAAAGGAGACCTCACATCCCACAGATTGACGAAAAAAATTGGGACCGCCCCAATCCACAGAAAGGAAGATTCGTCCATGGCCCATGATGCCTCCCCACATTCCACGGCCATCGTTGATATAAAATCCAGAGACAAAAGCCTGAGCAAGTGCCTCAGACTCGCTCTTTCTTCATATCCTGAAGAGTTCTTCTCATGGTTTGTAGATTGGGCCTGCCATACCTACGTCCCCAAACATAAGGTGAGTTTGTGTTTTCAGACTTCTGTCCTCAAAGTCCTGGGCCACACAGCCTCCAGGCTGGGGCCCCTGGAGCCACACATTCGGACTGTGCCTACCCAATCCATGGGAATTCTGCCCATTCCATTGTCCAAAATCTTACAAATTGGGAGAACTCTCAAAGGCCCCGAGGCAATCCCAATAGTGTAGGTCTCCAGGGACAAACAAGGGTGGTCTGACACCAGGTGAGCATCTACCTCCAATCATTCCATAGATGAATATCCCCAGAGAAGGAGAATGAACAAGACAGGACCCTAGGCCATAATCGAATACATTGCTTTGTTTTACAGGCATGTCTCTTCAAAAGTCTGGATTCCAATTCCAGCATAATGGGTTTCCTGAGGCACCCATCAGAACAAATCTCCTCTCCACAAGGAAACTTGTGCATGGGAGCTATGTCAAAAGCTTAGGAGAATACTTCAGGGTCCCGGGGCCACCGCCCCATTCCAAGGTCCTCATGGACACAAACACACATTAGGGCCCATCCTCAGGAAAGTCCATTTCAACTCAGCCACCCCGGTTGCTCCCGCAGAGGGATCCGATCTCAACTGTATTGTGGCTAGTAGACAATTGGATTGTGAGGCGGGCTTGCCTGGCATCCATCCTCCAACGGTGCTCTGGAGTCATTCCATATGGGATGTCCTGGAGCTGCCCAACAGGTCTTAATTGTCACACAGAAGGAATCATTGAAGGGGGCATCCCACCACTCCCAACGTCGGAAACCTCCATGGCCTTGAGATTCCGCTTCTTTCATGAAGGCGCAGTCATGCACAGAAACTCCAACCTGAGCCAACGACTGATCCTCGCCGTGATTTCAGATGCTTGAGATTTTGGTTGTGACTGCAGGGGGTACCAGCCGTGCCCTCGGCCTGAAACTCAAGTCTAGCTCGTGTTCTCAAACTTCTGTCCTCACACTCCTGTCCCAGAAGCCCTCAAGTTTGGCAATTCCGGACCCACAAGGCAGCACTCTGCTGCCCTCTAGAAAAAATATCTTGCCTAATGAGGTGCCCAGGCACCTCAAATGAGGATAAACCTACAGGGCACTCGACTGTACCCAAATTATATAGTCTAACTTGGGCACTAGTGCACTGTATGACACAACCTGAGCCAGAACCTCCTGACCAACACCCAGGCAGTTGACCGCACACTGAGCATATCAGATGCGCCATCGCCTTAGATTGTCATCTCTTCCCAACTGCGATTTTTCAGGCTTCAGAACCTAGACCTTATCTCCAAACACTGCCCAGGGTTGAAAATGATGCAGAAATCAAAACACCTTCCCCATGGCAAGAGACCTTGTGATTGGCATGTTGTCCAAGGTCCAGTGTAGTTGAAACCAGTGTGGCCCATGAGGCCCCGCCCATGCTCGCGTGCCACGTTGGTCACAAACACACACTGTGACCCTCAGCCTGAGCCCAGGCCTCAAGTAAGGCCTCTCAGTGGCTGGATGAAGAGACAGCTTATTGTGCCTGCCATGCCCCTAGGCCCCAATTTTTAACCATAGTTTGGGTTTTCCCTTCACTCTTCCCCAGGGCTCTGCTTTGGAATTCCTCTTTTGTTCAGACACCTGAGGTAATAAACCTGAAAGGAGAAATCCCATCCCACAGATTGACGAAAAACAATTGGGATCGGGCCAAATCCACAGAGAGGAAGATTCGTCCATGGCCCATGAGTCCTCCCCCATTGCACGGCCATCGTTGATATAAAATCCAAATGCAAAAGCCTGAGCAAGTGCCTCAGACTCGCTCTTTCTTCATATCCTGAAGATTTCTTCTCATGATTTGTAGATTGGGCCTGCCATACCTACATCCCCAAACCTAAGCTGAGTTTGTGTTTTCAGACTTCTGTCCTCAAAGTCCTGGGCCACACACCCTCATGCTGGGGCCTCTGAAGCCACACATTAGGACTGTGCCTACCCAATCCATGGGAATTCTGCCCATTCAATTGTCCAAAATCGTACAAATTAGGAGAACTCTCCAAAGTCCCTGAGGTCAAACCAATAGTGTAGGTCTCCTGGGACAAACAAGGGCGGTAAGACACCAGGTGAGCATCTACCTCCACTCATTCCATAGATGAATATCCCCAGACAAGAAGAATGAACAAGACAGGACCCTAGGCCATAATCGAATACATTGCATTGGTTTACAGGCATGTCTCTTCAAAAGTCTGGATTCCAATACCAGCATAATGGGTTTCCTGAGGCACCCATCAGAACAAATCTCCTCTCCACAAGGAAACTTGTGCATTGGAACTATGTCAAAAGCTTAGGAGAATACTTCAGGGTCCCAGTGCCACCGCCCCATTTCAAGGCCCTCATGGACACAAACACACATTAGTGCCCATCCTCAGGAAAGTCCATTTCAACTCAGCCACCCCGGTTGCTCTCGCAGAGGGATCCGATCTCAACTGTATTGTGGCTAGTAGACAATTGGATTGTGAGGCGGCCTTCCCTGGCATCCATTCTCCAAGGCTGCTCTGGTCATTCCATATGGGATGTCCTGGGCTGCCCAACATGTCTCAATTGTCACACAGAAGGAATCATTGAAGGGGGCATCCCACCACTCCCACGTCGGAAAACCTCCATGGCCTTGAGATTCCGCTCCGTTCATGAAGGGGCGGTCATGCACAGAAACTGCAACCTGAGCCAACGTCTGATCCTCGCCGTGACTTCAGATGCTTGAGATATTGTTTCCGATCTGCAGGGGGTACCTACCGTGCCCTCGGCCTGAAGCCCAAGTCTATCTTGTGTTCTCAGACTTCTGTCCTCAATCTCCTGGCCCGGAAGTCCTCCATTTTGACAATTCCGGACCCACAAGGCAGCACTCTGCCTGCCCTCTAGAAAAAATATCTTGCCTAATGAGGTGCCCAGGCACCTCAAATGAGGATAAACCTACAGGGAACTCGACTGTACCCAAATTATATAGTCTAACTTGGGCACTAGTGCACTGTCTGACACAACCTCAGCCAGAACCCCCTGACCAACACCCAGGCAGCTGACCGCACACTGAGCATATCAGACGCGCCATCGCTATAGGTCGTCATCTCTTCCCAACTGCGATTTTTCAGGCTTCAGAACTTATACCTTATGTCCAATCACTGTTCACGATTGAAAATGGTGCAGAAATCAGAACACCTTCCCCATGGCAAGATACCTTGTGATTGGCTAGTTGTCCAAGGTCCAGTGTAGTTGAAACCAGTTTGGCCCATGAGGCCCCACCCATGCTCGCGGGCCACTATTGTCACAAACACACATTTGACCCTCAGCCTGAGCCCAGTCTCAAGTAAGGCCGCTCAGTGACTGGATGAAGAGACAGCTTATTGGGCCTGCCAAGCCCCTAGGTCCCAATTTTTAACAATAGTTTGGGTTGTCCCTTCACTCTTCCCCAGGGCTCTGCTTTGGAATTCCTCTTTTGTTCGGACACCTGAGGTAATAAACCTGAAAGGAGACCTCCCATCCCACAGATTGACGAAAAAATTTGGGACCGCCCCAATCCACAGAAAGGAAGATTCGTCCATGGCCCATGATGCCTCCCCACATTCCACGGCCATCGTTGATATAAAATCCAGAGACAAAAGCCTGAGCAAGTGCCTCAGACTCGCTCTTTCTTCATATCCTGAAGAGTTCTGCTCATGGTGTGTAGATTGGGCCTGCCATACCTACGTCCCCAAACATAAGGTGAGTTTGTGTTTTCAGACTTCTGTCCTCAAAGTCCTGGGCCACACACCCTCCAGGCTGGGGCCCCTGGAGCCACACATTCGGACTGTGCCTACCCAATCAATAGGAATTCTGACCATATCATTGTCCAAAATCTTACAAATTTGGAGAACTCTCCAAAGTCCCCGAGGCAAAACCAATAGTTTAGGTCTCCTGGGACAAACAAGGTGGTCTGACACCAGGTGAGCATCTACATCCACTCATTCCATAGACGGATATCCCCAGAGAATAAGATTGAACCCGACAGGATCCTAGGCAATAGTCGGATCCATTGCTTTGGTTTACAGGCATGTCTCCTCAAGAGCCTGGATTCCAAGACCAGCATAAGGGTTTTCCTGAGGCACCCATCAGAACAAATCTCCTCTCCACAAGGAAACTTGTGCATGGGAGCCTTGTCAAAAGCTTAGGAAAATACTTCAGGGTCCCGGTGCCACCGCACCATTCCAAGGCCCTCATGGACACAAACACACATTAGGCCCCATCCTCAGGAAAGTCCATTTCAACTCAGCCACCCCGTTAGCTCCCGCAGAGCCATCCGATATCAACTGTATTGTTGCTAGGAGACAATTGGAATGCGAGGCGGGCTTCCCAGGCATCCATCCTCAAACGGTGCTCTGGAGGCATTCCATATGGGATGTCCTGGGGCTGCCTAACAGGTCTCGATTTTACTGCAGAAGGAATCGTTGAAGGGGGCATCACACAACTCCCAACGTGGGAAAAGCTCCATGGCCTTGAGATTCCGCTCCTTTCATGAAGGGGCAGTCATGCACAGAAACTACAACCTGAGCCAACGTCTGATCCTCGCCGTGACTTCAGATGCTTGAGATATTTTTTCCGATCTGCAGGGGGTAACTACCGTGCCCTAGGCCTGAAGCCCAAGTCTAGCTTGTTTTCTCAGACTTCTGTCCTCAAACTCTTGGCCCAGAAGTCCTCCATTTTGGCAATTCCGGACCCACAATGCAGCACTCTGCCTGCCGTCTAGAAAAAATATCTTGCCTAATGAGGTGCCCAGGCACCTCAAATGAGGATAAACCTACAGGGCACTCGACTGTACCCAAATTATATAGTCTAACTTGGGCACTAGTGCACTGTCTGACACAACCTGAGCCAGAACCTCCTTACCAACACCCAGGCAACTGACCGCACACTGAGCATATCAGATGCGCCATCGCATTAGATCGTCATCTCTTCCCAAATGCGATTTTTCAGGCTTCAGAACCTAGACCTTATGTCGAATCACTGCTCACGATTGAAAATGGTGCAGAAATCAGAACACCTTCCCCATGGCAAGATACCTTGTGATTGGCATGTTGTCCAAGGTCCAGTGTAGTTGAAACCAGTTTGGCCCATGAGGCCCCACCCATGCTCGCGGGCCACTATTGTCACAAACACACATTTGACCCTCAGCCTGAGCCCAGTCTCAAGTAAGGCCGCTCAGTGACTGGATGAAGAGACAGCTTATTGGGCCTGCCAAGCCCCTAGGTCCCAATTTTTAACAATAGTTTGGGTTGTCCCTTCACTCTTCCCCAGGGCTCTGCTTTGGAATTCCTCTTTTGTTCGGACACCTGAGGTAATAAACCTGAAAGGAGACCTCCCATCCCACAGATTGACGAAAAAATTTGGGACCGCCCCAATCCACAGAAAGGAAGATTCGTCCATGGCCCATGATGCCTCCCCACATTCCACGGCCATCGTTGATATAAAATCCAGAGACAAAAGCCTGAGCAAGTGCCTCAGACTCGCTCTTTCTTCATATCCTGAAGAGTTCTGCTCATGGTGTGTAGATTGGGCCTGCCATACCTACGTCCCCAAACATAAGGTGAGTTTGTGTTTTCAGACTTCTGTCCTCAAAGTCCTGGGCCACACACCCTCCAGGCTGGGGCCCCTGGAGCCACACATTCGGACTGTGCCTACCCAATCAATAGGAATTCTGACCATATCATTGTCCAAAATCTTACAAATTTGGAGAACTCTCCAAAGTCCCCGAGGCAAAACCAATAGTTTAGGTCTCCTGGGACAAACAAGGTGGTCTGACACCAGGTGAGCATCTACATCCACTCATTCCATAGACGGATATCCCCAGAGAATAAGATTGAACCCGACAGGATCCTAGGCAATAGTCGGATCCATTGCTTTGGTTTACAGGCATGTCTCCTCAAGAGCCTGGATTCCAAGACCAGCATAAGGGTTTTCCTGAGGCACCCATCAGAACAAATCTCCTCTCCACAAGGAAACTTGTGCATGGGAGCCTTGTCAAAAGCTTAGGAAAATACTTCAGGGTCCCGGTGCCACCGCACCATTCCAAGGCCCTCATGGACACAAACACACATTAGGCCCCATCCTCAGGAAAGTCCATTTCAACTCAGCCACCCCGTTAGCTCCCGCAGAGCCATCCGATATCAACTGTATTGTTGCTAGGAGACAATTGGAATGCGAGGCGGGCTTCCCAGGCATCCATCCTCAAACGGTGCTCTGGAGGCATTCCATATGGGATGTCCTGGGGCTGCCTAACAGGTCTCGATTTTACTGCAGAAGGAATCGTTGAAGGGGGCATCACACAACTCCCAACGTGGGAAAAGCTCCATGGCCTTGAGATTCCGCTCCTTTCATGAAGGGGCAGTCATGCACAGAAACTACAACCTGAGCCAACGTCTGATCCTCGCCGTGACTTCAGATGCTTGAGATATTTTTTCCGATCTGCAGGGGGTAACTACCGTGCCCTAGGCCTGAAGCCCAAGTCTAGCTTGTTTTCTCAGACTTCTGTCCTCAAACTCTTGGCCCAGAAGTCCTCCATTTTGGCAATTCCGGACCCACAATGCAGCACTCTGCCTGCCGTCTAGAAAAAATATCTTGCCTAATGAGGTGCCCAGGCACCTCAAATGAGGATAAACCTACAGGGCACTCGACTGTACCCAAATTATATAGTCTAACTTGGGCACTAGTGCACTGTCTGACACAACCTGAGCCAGAACCTCCTTACCAACACCCAGGCAACTGACCGCACACTGAGCATATCAGATGCGCCATCGCATTAGATCGTCATCTCTTCCCAAATGCGATTTTTCAGGCTTCAGAACCTAGACCTTATGTCCAATCACTGCTCACGATTGAAAATGGTGCAGAAATCAGAACACCTTCCCCATGGCAAGATACCTTGTGATTGGCATGTTGTCCAAGGTCCAGTGTAGTTGAAACCAGTTTGGCCCATGAGGCCCCACCCATGCTCGCGGGCCACTATTGTCACAAACACACATTTGACCCTCAGCCTGAGCCCAGTCTCAAGTAAGGCCGCTCAGTGACTGGATGAAGAGACAGCTTATTGGGCCTGCCAAGCCCCTAGGTCCCAATTTTTAACAATAGTTTGGGTTGTCCCTTCACTCTTCCCCAGGGCTCTGCTTTGGAATTCCTCTTTTGTTCGGACACCTGAGGTAATAAACCTGAAAGGAGACCTCCCATCCCACAGATTGACGAAAAAATTTGGGACCGCCCCAATCCACAGAAAGGAAGATTCGTCCATGGCCCATGATGCCTCCCCACATTCCACGGCCATCGTTGATATAAAATCCAGAGACAAAAGCCTGAGCAAGTGCCTCAGACTCGCTCTTTCTTCATATCCTGAAGAGTTCTGCTCATGGTGTGTAGATTGGGCCTGCCATACCTACGTCCCCAAACATAAGGTGAGTTTGTGTTTTCAGACTTCTGTCCTCAAAGTCCTGGGCCACACACCCTCCAGGCTGGGGCCCCTGGAGCCACACATTCGGACTGTGCCTACCCAATCAATAGGAATTCTGACCATATCATTGTCCAAAATCTTACAAATTTGGAGAACTCTCCAAAGTCCCCGAGGCAAAACCAATAGTTTAGGTCTCCTGGGACAAACAAGGTGGTCTGACACCAGGTGAGCATCTACATCCACTCATTCCATAGACGGATATCCCCAGAGAATAAGATTGAACCCGACAGGATCCTAGGCAATAGTCGGATCCATTGCTTTGGTTTACAGGCATGTCTCCTCAAGAGCCTGGATTCCAAGACCAGCATAAGGGTTTTCCTGAGGCACCCATCAGAACAAATCTCCTCTCCACAAGGAAACTTGTGCATGGGAGCCTTGTCAAAAGCTTAGGAAAATACTTCAGGGTCCCGGTGCCACCGCACCATTCCAAGGCCCTCATGGACACAAACACACATTAGGCCCCATCCTCAGGAAAGTCCATTTCAACTCAGCCACCCCGTTAGCTCCCGCAGAGCCATCCGATATCAACTGTATTGTTGCTAGGAGACAATTGGAATGCGAGGCGGGCTTCCCAGGCATCCATCCTCAAACGGTGCTCTGGAGGCATTCCATATGGGATGTCCTGGGGCTGCCTAACAGGTCTCGATTTTACTGCAGAAGGAATCGTTGAAGGGGGCATCACACAACTCCCAACGTGGGAAAAGCTCCATGGCCTTGAGATTCCGCTCCTTTCATGAAGGGGCAGTCATGCACAGAAACTACAACCTGAGCCAACGTCTGATCCTCGCCGTGATTTCAGATGCTTGAGATATTTTTTCCGATCTGCAGGGGGTAACTACCGTGCCCTAGGCCTGAAGCCCAAGTCTAGCTTGTTTTCTCAGACTTCTGTCCTCAAACTCTTGGCCCAGAAGTCCTCCATTTTGGCAATTCCGGACCCACAATGCAGCACTCTGCCTGCCGTCTAGAAAAAATATCTTGCCTAATGAGGTGCCCAGGCACCTCAAATGAGGATAAACCTACAGGGCACTCGACTGTACCCAAATTATATAGTCTAACTTGGGCACTAGTGCACTGTCTGACACAACCTGAGCCAGAACCTCCTTACCAACACCCAGGCAACTGACCGCACACTGAGCATATCAGATGCGCCATCGCATTAGATCGTCATCTCTTCCCAAATGCGATTTTTCAGGCTTCAGAACCTAGACCTTATGTCCAATCACTGCTCAAGATTGAAAATGATGCAGAAATCAGAACACTTTCGCATGGCAAGAGACCTTGTGATTGGCATGTTGTCCAAGGTCCAGTGTAGTTGTAACCAGGGAGGCCCATGAGGCCCCGCCCATGCTCGAGGGCCACAATTGTCACAAACACACATTTGACCCTCAGCCTGAGCCCAATCCTCAAGTAATGCCTCTCAGTGGCTGGATGAAGAGACAGCTTATTGGGCCTGCCATGCCGCTAGGCCCCAATTTTTAACCATAGTTTGGGTTGTCCCTTCACTCTTCCCCAGGGCTCTGCTTTGGAATTCCACTTTTGTTCGGACACCTGAGGTAATAAACCTGAACGGAGACCTCCCAACCCACAGATAGACGAAAAATAATTTGGACCGGGCCAAATACACAGAGAGGAAGATTCGTGCATGGCCCATGAAACCTCCCCACATTCCACGGCCATCGTTGATATAAGCCCAAAAGTTTGGCAATTCCGGACCCACAATGCAGCACTCTGCCTGCCCTCTAAAAAAATGAGTGCCTCAAGAGCTGGCCAGGCACCTTCAATGAGGATATACCTCCACAGCACTCGACTTTACCCAAATTATATAGTCTAACCTGGGCACTAATGCACTGTCGGACACAACCTGAGCCCGGACCTCCTGACTAGACCGCACACTGAGCACATAAGACCCGCCATGGCCTTAGGTCATCATCTCTTCCTTACCTCAGTTTTCAGGCCTCAGAACCGAGACATTATTTTCAATCACTGCCCAGAGGTGAGTGTGATGCAGAAATAGAACACCTCCTTACCCATGGTAAGAAACCTTGTGGTTGGCACGTCGTCCAACGTTCAGTGTAGGAGAAACCAGCATTCACCCTGAGGCCCCGCCCATTCTTGAGTGCGACAAGGGCATAAACACGCATTGTGACCCTCAGCATGAGTCCTGTCCTCTAGTAAGTCCTCTCAGTGACTGGACCATTAGATGTCATAATGGGCTTGATATGTCCCTAAGCCCCAATTTTTAACCAGATTTCTGATTGTCCAGTCACCCCCCCCCAGGGCTCTACTCTGGAATCCCTCATTAGGTGAGACACCTGAGGTTAAAAAGAAAACAACATCAAAAAAAAAAAAAAAAACGGACTTCTTCCATCCCACAGAGTGACCCCAAACGCTTTGGACTGGTCCAAACCACCAGGGAGTAAGACTCGTCCATTTCCAATGAAGTCACCCAGAAATTTCACGACCATGAGTGACACGATATCCAGAGACAAAAACTTGAGCAAGAGCCTCACACTCGCCCTTTTCTCAAATCCCGAAAAGTTCTCCTCATTGTCTGTAGTTTAAGTCCTGCCATACCTATGACCTGAAACATAAGCCAAGTTTGTTGTTTCTGACAACTCTCCAAACAGCCCTGGCCTACACAACCTACAGGCTCAGGCCACTGGAGCCAAACCTGAGGACTGTACTTGCCCTCTCCAAGGGAATTGTGTGTGCCCATTCCAATGGCCACATCCCTTCTAATAAAATAAATCTCCAAAGTCCCTGATCCATCTCAATAGTGGTGGCTTCCCAGGTAAAACAGGGGCAATCTGAGCCCATCTGAGCACCTACCTGTACTCAGACCAATAGACAGATGTCCCCAGAGGTAAAAAGGAAAGAACAGGCCCCTAGGCACTAATCATATCCATTGCTTTGGTTTCCAGGCATCTCTCCTCAGAGGCCTGGATTTCAAAACCAGCATATAGCTCTTTCTTGAGTCACCCATCAGAAAACATCTCATCTACCCTTGGGAAACTTGCACGTTGGAGCTGTGTCAAAGCCTCTGTTTAGAAGAACCCTTCAGGGCCCCAGTGCCCCCGCTTCATTTTAAGGTCTCCATAGACACAAAAGCACATTAGGACCCATCCAAAGGAGAGTCCATTTCAACTCAGCCTCCTCGGTTGCTCCCCCGATCCAGCAGATAACCTGTCTTGTTTCTAGGAGACAATAGGAATGCGAGGTGGGCTACCCAGCCATGCATCCTTAGAACCCTGCTCAGAATCATTGGCCTGGAGGGAAAAAAAAAGACTCAAATGTCCTCAGAAGACACTTTGCAGTTTGGAGCTTCTCACAACTCCCATCGTGGGAAAACCCCCATGGCCTCGTGATGCCGCCCCTTCGTGAAGGGGCCATCAGGGACAGAAACACAAACTTCAGCGATCGTCTGATCCTCGCCCTGACTTCAGATGCACGAGATCTCGATTCACGTCTGTAGATTGTGCCGTCGCTGATACAAAATCCAGAGACAAAAACCTGAGCAAGCGCCTCAGACTCGCACTTTCTTCATATCCTGAAGAGTTCTTCTCAAGGTTTGTAGCTCAGGCCTGCCATTCCTACGTCCCCAAACCTAAGCTGAGTTTGTGTTTTCAGACTTCTGTCCTCAAAGTCCTGGGCCACACACCCTCCAGGCTGGGGCCCCTGGAGCCACACATTAGGACTGTGCCTAACAATCCATGGGAATTCTGCCCATTCCATTGTCTAAATCGTACAAATTAGGAGAAACCTCCAAAGTCCCTGAGGCCATCCCAATAGTGTAGGTCGCCCGGAACAAACAAGGGCTGTCTGACACCAGCTGATAATCGACCTCCACTCATACCATAAATGGATGTCCCCAAGGAAATGATTGAACCAGACAGGACCGTAGGCCATAATAGGATCCATTGCCTTGTTTTACAGACATGTCTCCTCAAAAGCCTGATTCCAATACGAGCATAGGGGTTTTGCTGAGGCACCCAGCAGAACTCATCTCGTCTCCACAAGGAAACCTATGCATGGGAGCCATGTCCAAAGCATAGGAGAGTACTTCATGGTCCCGGTGCCACCGCCCATTCCAAGGCCCTCATGGACACAAAAACACATTACGACCGATCCTCAGGAAAGTTCATTTCAACTCAGCCACCCCCGATGCTCCCGCAGAGCCGTCAGATCTAAACTGTCTTGTTACTAGGAGACAATTGGAATGCGAGGTGGGCTTCCCAGGCATCCATCCTCGAACGGTGCTCTGGAGTCATTCCATATGGGATGTCCTGGAGCTGTCCAAAAGGTCTCAATTGTCCCGCAGAAGGAATCCTTGAAGGGGGCATCCCACAACTCCCAACGTGGGAAAACTTCAGTGGCCTCGAGATTCCGCTCCCTTCATGAGCTGCCGTCATGCACGGAAACTCCAACCTGAGCCAACGTCTGATCCTCGCCCTGACTTCAGACGCATGTGTATTGGTTCAGTTCTGCAGGGGGTACCTGCTGTGCCCTCGCCCTGAAACCCAAGTCTAGCTTGTCTTCTCAGACTTCCGTCCTCACACTCCTGGCCCCGAAGCCCTCATGTTTGGCAATTCTGGACACACAATGCAGCACTCTGCCTGCCCTCTGAAAAAAAATTATTGCCTCATGAGCTGCCCAGGCACCTTCAATGAGGATAAACCTCCACAGCACTCGACTGTACCCAAATTAATAGTCTAACCTGGGAACTAATGCACTGTCGGACACAACCTGAGCCCGGACCTCCTGACCAACACCAGGAAAGCAGACCGCACACTGTGCAAATAAGACCGCCATGGCCTTAGGTCATCCTCTCTTCCCTACCTCAGTTTTCAGGCCTCAGAACCGAGAAATTATCTCCAATCACTGCCCAGGGGTGAGTGTGATGCAGAAATCAGAACACCTCCTTACCCATGGTAAGAAACCTTGTGGTTGGCACGTCGTCCAACGTTCAGTGTAGGAGAAACCAGCATTCACCCTGAGGCCCCGCCCATTCTTGAGTGCTACAAGGGCATAAACACGCATTGTGACCCTCAGCATGAGTCCTGTCCTCTAGTAAGTCCTCTCAGTGACTGGACCATTAGATGTCATAATGGGCTTGATATGTCCCTAGGCCACAATTTTTAACCAGATTTCTGATTGTCCAGTCACCCACCACCCCCAGGGCTCTACTCTGGAATCCCTCATTTGGGGGGACACCTGAGGTTAAAAAGAAAACAACATCAAAAAAAAAAAACAACGGACATCTTCCATCCCACAGAGTGACCCCAAACGCTTTGGACTGGTCCAAACCACCAGGGAGTAAGACTCGTCCATTTCCCATGAAGTCACCCAGAAATTTCACAACCATGAGTGACACGATATCCAGAGACAAAAACTTGAGCAAGAGCCTCACACTCGCCCTTTTCTCAAATCCCGAAAAGTTCTCCTCATGGTCTGTAGATAAGTCCTGCCATACCTATGACCTGAAACATAAGCCAAGTTTGTATTTTCAGACAACTGTCCAAACAGCCCTGGACTTCACAACCTACAGCTTTGGCCCTTGAAGCCAAACCTGAAAAATATACTTGCCCTCTCCAAGGGAATTGTGTGTGCCCATTCCAATGGCCACATCCCTTCTAATAGGATAAACCTCCAACGTCCCTGATCCATCTCATTAGTGGTGGCTTCCCAGGTAAAACAGGGGCAATCTGAGCCCATCTGAGCTCCTACCTGTACTCAGACCCATAGACAGATGTCCCCAGAGGTAAAAAGGAAAGAACAGGCCCCTAGGCACTAATCATATCCATTGCTTTGGTTTCCAGGCATCTCTCCTCAGAGGCCTGGATTTCAAAACCAGCATATGGCTGTTTCTTGACTCACCCATCAGAAAACATCTCATCTACACATGGGAAACTTGTACGTTGAAGCTGTGTCAAAGCCTCTGTTTAGGAGAACCCTTCAGGGCCCCAGTGCCACCGCTTCATTCCAAGGTCTCCATCGACACAAAAGCACATTAGGACCCATCCATAGGAGAGTCCATTTCAACTCAGACTCCTCGGTTGCTCCCCCAGATCCAGCAGATCTAACCTGTCTTGTTTCTAGGAGACAATTGGAATGTGAGGTGGGCTACCCAGCCATGCATCCTTAGAACCCTGCTCAGAATCATTGGCCTGGAGCCAAACAACAGGTCTCAATTGTCCTGCAGAAGACACTTTGCAGTTTGGAGCTTCTCACAAATCCCATCGTGGGAAAACACCCATGGCCTCGTGATGCCGCCCCTTTGTGAAGGGGCCATCAGGGACAGAAACACCAACTTGAGCGATCGTCTGATCCTCGCCCTGGTTTCAAATGCACGAGATCTCGATTCATGTCTGTAGATTGTTCCATCGCTGATATATAATCCAGAGACAAAAACCTGAGCAAGCGCCTCAGACTCGCACTTTCTTCATATCCTGAAGAGTTCTTCTCATGGTTTGTAGATCGGGCCTGCCATACCTATGTCCCCATACCTAAGCTGAGTTTGTGTTTTCAGACTTCTGTCCTCAAAGTCCAGGGCCACACACCCTCCAGGCTGCGGCCCCTGGAGCCACACATTAGGACTGTGCCTACCATCCATGGGAATTCTGCCCATTCCATTGTCCAATATCGTACAAATTAGGAGAAACCTCCAAAGTCCCTGAGGCCATCCCAATGGTGTAGGTCGCCCGGAACAAACAAGGACTGTCTGACACCAGCTCATAATCTACCTCCACTCATACCATTAATGGATGTCCCCAAGGAGAAGATTGAACCAGACAGGACCCTAGACCATAATAGGATCCATTGCCTTGTTTTACAGGCATATCTCCTCAAAAGCCTGATTCCAATACGAGCATAGGGGTTTTGCTGAGGCACCCAGCAGAACTCATCTCGTCTCCACAAGGAAACCTATGCATGGGAGCCATGTCCAAAGCATAGGAGAGTAGTTCAGGGTCCCAGTGCCACCGCCCCATTCCAAGGCCCTCATGGACACAAAAACACATTAGGACCCATCATCAGGAAAGTCCATATCAACTCAGCCACCCCGGTTGCTCACGCAGAGGGATCAGATCTAAACTGTCTTGTTGCTAGGAGACAATTGGAATGCGAGGCGGGCTTCCCAGGCATCCATCCTCGAACTGTGCTCTGGAGTCATTCCATATGGGATGTCCTGGAGCTGTCCAACAGGTCTCAATTGTCGCGCAGAAGGAATCCTAGAAGGGGGCATCCCACAACTCCCAACGTGGGAAAAACTCAATGGCCTCGAGATTCCGCTCCCTTCATGAAGCGGCCTTCATGCACGGAAACTCCAACCTGAGCCAACGTCTGATCCTCGCCCTGAATTCAGATGCATGCGTATTGTTTCAGATCTGCAGGGGGTACCTGCCGTGCCCTCGCCCTGAAACCCAAGTCTAGCTTGTCTTCTCAGACTTCCGTCCTCACACTCCTGGCACGGAAGCCCTCAATTTTGGCAATTCCGGACCGGCAATGCAGCACTCTGCCTGCCCTCTTGAAAAAAATTATTGCCTCATGAGCTGCCCAGGCACCTTCAATGAGGATAAACCTCCACAGCACTCGACTTCACCCAAATTATATAGTCTAACCTGGGCACTAATGCACTGTCGGACACTACCTGAACCCGGACTTCCTGACCAACACCCAGAAAACAGACCGCACACTGAGCACATAAGACCCGCCATGGCCTTAGGTCATCATCTCTTCCCTACCTCAGTTTTCAGGCCTCAGATCCGAGGCCTGCCCAGGTGTGAGTGTGATGCAGATATCAGAACACCTCCTTACCCATTGTAGGAAACCTTGTGGCACTTCGTCCAACGTTCAGTGTGTAGGAGAGACCAGCATTCACCCTGAGGCCCCACTCATTCTTGAGTGCGACTAGGGCATAAAACGCATTGTGACCCTCAGCATGAGTCCTGTCCTCTAGTAAGTCCTCTCAGTGACTGGACCATTAGAAGTCATAATGGGCTTGATATGTCCCTAGGCCCCAATTTTTAACCCATATGACCGTGCCTGCTCTCTCCTGGAAAACTGTGTCCATTCTTTGGCCACACAACTCCAGAATATGAGAAACCTCAAGGACATCCCACTACTGGGAGCCTCCCTGGACACACAGGGGCATTCGGACACAAGCTGAGCAGCTACCTCCACGAAAGCATGCACACAGATGTCAACAGAGATAGACGGTTGAGCCGGCCAGGCCCTTAGGCCCTAATCTCAACTCTTGCTTTGGTGTCCAGGTGTCACTCATCAGAGGCTTTGGTTCGAAGAACAGGATATGGGGCTTTCCTGAGGCACTGAACAGAACTCCTCTCGACTCCACATGGGAAGCTTCCTTGTTGGAGCCGTGTCAAACACCTCAGGTTGGAGAATCCTGCAGAGTCCCTGAGCCACCTCCACATTCCAAGATCTCCCAGGCCACCAACCCACAGTAGGACTCATCTTCAGGAGAGTCCATTTCAACTCTCCCCTCTGGGTAGCTCACCCAGGAGGCCACAGATTGAGCCGGCCTTGTCCTGACTAAAGAGTGGGAATATGAGGTGGCGTTCACAGGCATCCATGCTTAGACACCTGCTCTCGAGTCTTTCCATATGGGGCCTCCTGGAACCATCCAATAGGACTCGACATTCGTGCAGAAGGAAACCTTGAGGTTTGGAGTAGTTCACAAATCTCATCGTAGGCAAACCTCCGTGGCCTCATGACGCCCCCACACCCTTCAGGAAGAGGCCATGCTGGACAAAATCTCTAGCCTTAGGCTCGTCTCATAGTTGACATGACCTCAGAGCAGGAGATCTCGATTCAGCCTCTGCAGAGTGGGCCTGCCATGCCTTCGATCCCAAACCTCACGCTAGCTTGTTTTTTCAGACTTCCTTCCTCACACTCCTGGCAAACAAGCCCTCCGGACTAGGAACTCCAGAACCACAACCAGGCCCAGTGTCTACCCAACGGAAGAAAAACGTTTCCTTGTGGGGCTATCCAGAAAACCCAGATGAGGATCAACCTGCTCGGGCCTCAACGGTACCCGAACTGGATAGGCTGCACTGGGCACTCATGCTCTGTCTGACACAGCCTGAAGCCAGACGTCCAGACAGACAAGGAGACAGCTGGCCGCACACCCCGCACTCGGACACGCCATGGTCATATGCCGTCAACTCTTCCTAACCTTGGTTTTCAGATATCTGAACCTAGATATTATATCAATTCTCCATACAGCTGGGTATCGCATGCAAAAAACAGAACTCTTCCTTCCCCATGGCTATAAAGCTTGCTCTTGGCATGGAGTCACACCTTCAGGGTGGGAGAAACCTTCATGGCCCCTGATGCCACGCCCAAACGTGAGTGCTGCTTGGGCACAAATTCAAACAGTGACCCTCAGCATGAGTCCCATGTCAAAGAAAGTCCTGTCAGGGCCTGGACCAAGAGCCCGCATATTGACTTGCCAAGCGCCTATGCACCAATCCTCACCAGTGATTGATTTTACCAGTCGCCCAGCCCATACCTGGGTCTCTGGTCTGGAATCCCTTTCTTGGAGAGACACATGAGCCAGAAAACACGACTCCACCCTTTCAACAAAATGACCCCAAACTCTTGGGACCTGGGACAAATCCCCAGAGAGAGATACTCGTCCACAGTCCCTGAGGCCACCCCTCCTATCCACGGCTATCCCGGACACAACATCCAGAGACAAAAGCCTGAAGGAACGCCTCCCACTCGCCCTTGTTTCAGAGGCCCAGGAGCTCCCTCTCGGGCTGTACATCCGGCCTGCCATACCCTAGGCGCCACTCATGAGCTGAGTTTGTATTTTCAGACTTCTGTGTCCACAGCCTGGACCCACACAACCTACAGGCTAGGACTTCTGGTGCCACAGCGAAAGATTGTGCCTGCCCTCTCCAAGGAAAGTGTACCCAATCCATTGACCACAACCCCACAGGTTAGGGAAAAGCCCCAAGGCCCCTGAGGCCATCAATAGTGTAGGCCACCCTGGACTAAGAGGGGCTCTCTGACACGAGCAGTGCAACTATCTCCACTTAGACTCTCAGACATTGTCCCCAGAGACAGAAGTTTGAAATGGACAGGCCCCCAGGCCCTAATCTGAACCTTAGCTTTGGTTTCCATGTGTCCGTCCTCAGAGGACTGTTTTCGTAGACCAGCACTAGGGGCTTTTCTGAGGCACCAAACAAAACCTCTTTTGTCTCCACATGGGGAGCTTTCTTACTGGGGATGTATCAAACCCTTCAGGTAGGAGAGTTCCGCAGGGCCACTGAACAACCAGCACATTACAAGGTCTTCATGGACCCAAACGCACATTATGACCCATCCTCGGGAGAGGCCATTTCAACTCAGCCCACTGGGTAGCGTGCCCCAGAGGCAGGAGATCAAACATATCTTGTCGCTCATGGTCAATGGGAAACCGAGGCATGCTGTACAGGGATCCATCCTTCGAACCCTGCTCTACAGTCCTTCCGTAGGGTATGTCCTGGAGCCATGCAACAGGACACGAATATCCCGCAGAAGAAACCTTGTGGTCTGGGGCAACCTCCAAACTCAGCGTGGGAAAACTTCCTTGGCCTCATGAGGCCCCCGCTTCATGAAGGTGCCATCATGGACACATACTCCAGCCTCAGCCAACGTCTGATCCTCAGCCTGACTTCAGATGCAGGAGATTTCGATTCAGCCTCTGCAGAGTGGGCCTGCTCTGCCCTTGGATCCAATCCTCACCCTAGCTGGTGTTTTCAGACTTCCGTCCTCACACTCCTGGCCCACACACCCTCCCTACTGGGAATTCTGGGGCCACAATGAAGCACTCTGCCTGCCTCCCAGGAGAAAAACATTGTCTATGGTGCTGCCCAGAGATCCCAAATGAGGATCAAACTGCTTGGCCCTCGGCAACACCCCAACTGCATAGGCTACCTTAAACACTGATGCTCTGTCGCAAATTGCCTGAGCCCAGACCTTCCAACAGACACCGACACAGCTGGCTGCACACCCAGCACATTGGACCAGCCACTGCCTTAGGCCACCATCCATTCCCAACCTGGGTTTTCAGTCATCGGAACCTGGACCTTATCTCCAATTCCTGCACACGGGGGAACCTGATGCACAAGTCAGAACCCCTCCTTCCCCATGGCAAGAAACCTTGCTGCTGGCAGTGAGTCAAACATTCAGTGTAGTAGAAAACGGCATGACCCATGAGGCCACGCCCATGCGTGAGGGCCGCCTTGGGCACAAACACACATGGTGACCCTCAGCATGAGTACCTTATTCAAGTAACGCCTCTCAGTGACTGGACCAAGAGCCCGCATATGTGGCTTGCCATGCCCATAGGCACGCAGGACTAACTAGATGGTGTGTATTCCAGTTGAGGGAGGCCACTGCTGTGCTCTAGAGTCCCTCTCCTGGGGGGTCCCCTGTGGCAGAAAACAGTACTCTTCCCTTCCTACAGATTGAACCGAAACACTTGGGAGCTTGGACAATCCCCCGAGAGGAAGGCTCTTCCTCGGCCCCTGAAGCAACCCCTACCCTGAACGGCCACTGTGAACGCAGCACCCAGAGACAAAAGCCTGAGCGACTGCCTCCCACTTGCCCTCCTTTGATATCCAGAGGATCTCCCCTCACGGACTGGAGACCAGGCCTGCCATTACCTTGGCCTCTAGCTGAGCCAAGTTTGCTTTTTCAGACTTCTGTCCCCACAGCCCGGGCAAACACAGCCACTAGGCTGGGTCCTCTGGAGCCATACCACAGGACCGTGCCTTCTCTCTACTGGGAAACTGTGTCCATTCCTTTGGCCACACACCTCCAGAATATGAGAAATCTCAAGGCCCCCGAGGACATCCCACTACTGGGAGCCTCTCTGGACACACAGGGGCATTCGGACACAAGCTGAGCAGCTACCTCCACCAAGGCATGCACACAGATGTCAACAGAGATAGACGGTTGAGCCGGCCAGGCCCTTAGGCCCTAATCTCAACTCTTGCTTTGGTGTCCAGGTGTCACTCCTCAGAGGCTTTGGTTCGAAGAACAGTATATGGGGCTTTCCTGAGGCACTGAACAGAACTCCTCTCGACTCCACATGGGAAGCTTCCTTGTTGGAGCCGTGTCAAACACCTCAGGTTGGAGAATCCTGCAGAGTCCCGGAGCCACCTCCACATTCCAAGGTCTCCCAGGCCACCAAGCCACAGTAGGACTCATCTTCAGGAGAGTCCATTTCAACTCTCCCCTCTGGGTAGCTCACCCAGGAGCCCGCAGATTGAGCCTGACTTGTCCTGACTAAAGAGTGGGAATATGAGGTGGCATTCCCAGGCATCCATGCTTAGACACCTGCTCTCGAGTCTTTCCATATGGGACCTCCTGGAACCATCCAATAGGACTCGACATTCGTGCAGAAGGAAACCTTGAGGTTTGGAGTAGTTCACAAATCCCATCGTAGGCAAACCTCCCTGGCGTCATGGAGCCCCCACACCCTTAAGGAAGAGGCCATGCTGGACAAAAACTGTAGCCTGAGGCACGTCTCATAGTTGACATGACCTCAGTGCAGGAGATCTCGATACAGCCTCTGCAGAGTGGGCCTGCTCTGCCCTCGGTCCCAAACCTCAGGCTAGCTTCTGTTTTCAGACTTCCTTCCTCACACTCCTGGCAAACAAGCCCTCCGGACTAGGAACTCCAGAACCACATCCCAGCCAGTGTCTGCCCAACGGAAGAACAACGTTTCCCTGTGGGGTTCCCCAGAAAACCCAGATGAGGATCAACCTGCTCGGGCCTTGACGTGCCCCGAACTGGATAGGCTGCTCTGGGCACTTAAGTTCCATCTGACACAGCCTGAAGCCACACGTCCAGACAGACAAGGAGACAGCTGGCCACACACCCAGCACTTCGGTCACGCCATGGTCTTATGCTGTCACCTCTTCCTAACCTTGGTTTTCAGATATCTGAACCTAGACATTATATCAATTCTCCACACAGCTGGGTATCGCAAGCACAAAAGAGAACTCCTCCTTCCCCATGGCTGTAAAGCTTGCTCTTGGCATGGAATCACACCTTCAGGGTGAGAGAAACCTTCATGTCCCATGATTCCACGCCCAACCGTGGGTGCAGCAGCACAAATTCACACAGTGACCCTCAGCATGAGCCCCATGTCAAAGAAAGGCCTGTCAGGGACTGGACCAAGAGCCCACATATGGGGCTTGCCAGGCCGCTATGCACCCAATCCTCACCAGTGTTTGAGTTTTCCAGTCACCCCGCCCGTACCGCGGGATCTGCTCTCGAATCCCTTTCTTGGAGAGACACATGAGCCAGACAACACGACTCCACCCTTCACACAAAATGACCCCAAACTCTTGGGAGCTGGGAGAAATCCCCAGACAGGGATACTCGTCCATAGTCCCTGAGGCCACCCGTCCAATCCACGGCTATCCCGGACACAACATCCAGAGACAAAAGCCTGAAGGAACGCCTCCCACTCGCCCTTGTTTCAGAGGCCCAGGAGCTCCCTCTTGGGCTATACATCCGGCCTGCCATACACTAGGCGCCACTCATAAGCTGAGTTTGTGTTTCCAGACATCTGTGCCCACAGCCTGGACCCACACAACCTCCAGGCTACCCTCCATTCCAAGGCCCTCATGGACACAAACACACATTAAGCCCCATCCTCAAGAAAGTCCATTTCAACTCAGCCACCCCGGTTTCTCCCGCAGAGCCATCAGATCTCAACTGTCTAGTCCCTTCACTCTTCCACAGGGCTCTGCTTTGGAATTCCTCTTTGTTTGGGGCACCTGAGGTATCAAACCTGAAAGGAGACCTCCCATCCCACAGATTGACGAAAAACCATTGGGACCGGGCCATATCCACCGAGAGGAAGATTCGTCCATGACCCATGAGGCCTCGCCACATTCCACGGTCATCGTTGATACAAAATCCAGAGAACAAAGCCTGAGCAAGCGCCTCAGACTCGCTCTTTCTTCATATCCTGAAGTTTTATTCTCATGGTTTGTAGATTGGGCCTGCCATACCTACGTCCCCAAACCTAAGCTGAGTTTGTGTTTTCAGACTTATGGCCTCAAATTCCAGGGCCACACACCCTCCAGGATGGGGCCCCTGGAGCCACACATTAGGACTGTGCTTACCCCATGCATGGAAATTCTGCCCATTCCATTGTTCAATATCTACATATTAGGAGAACCCTGCAAAGTCCCCGAGGCCATCCCAAGAGTGTAGGTCTCCCGGGACAAACAAGGGCGGTCTGACACCAGCTGAGAATCTATCTCCACACATGACATAGATGGATGTCCCTAGAGAAGAAGATGGAACCAGACATGACCCTAGGCCATAATCAGATCCAAGCTTTGGTTTACAGGCATGTCTCCTCAAAAGCCTGAATTCCAATACAAGCATAGGGGTTTCCTGAGGCACCCATCAGAACAAACCTCATCTGCACAAGGAAACTTGAGCATGGGAGCTATGTCAAAAGTTTAGGAGAATACTTCAGGGTCCCGGTGCCACCGCCCCATTCCAAGGTTCCCATGGGCACAAACACACTTTAGGAACTTACCTCGGGAAAGTCCATTTCAACTCAGCCTCCCCGGTGTCTCCCGCAGAGCCATCAGATCTCAACTGTCTTGTTGTTAGGAGACAATTGGAATGCGAGGCGATCTTCCCTGGCATCCATCTTAGAACAATGCTCTGGAGTCATTCCATAGGAAATGTCCTGGAGCTGCCCAACAAGTCTCAAATGTCCCGAATAAGGAATCCTTGAAGGGGGCATCCCACTACTCCCAACGTGGGAAAACGTTAAGAGCCTTGAGACTCCGCTTCGTTCATGAAGGGGCAGTCATGCACAAAAACTCCAACCGGAGACAACGTCTGTTCCTCGCCGTGACTTCATATGCTTGAGATATTGGTTCAGATCTGCAGGGGACACCTGCAGTTCCCTCGGCCTGAAGCCCAAGTTTAGGTTGTGTTCTCAGACTTCTGTCCTCACACTCCTAGCCCAGAAGCCCTCACGTTTGGCAATTCCGGACCCACAATGCAGCACTCTGCCTGCCCTATAGAAAAAATATCTTGCCTAATGAACTGCCCGGGCACCTCAAATAAGGATCAACCTACACGACACTCGACTGTACCCAAATTATATAGTCTAACCTGGGCACTAATGCACTGTCTGACACAACCTGAGCCCGAACCTCCTGACCAACAACTAGGCACCTGACCGCACACTGAGCACATCAGACCCACCATGGCCTTAGGTCATCATCTCTTCCCAAATGCGGTTTTCTGACTTCCGTACCTAGACCTTATCTCCAACCACTGCCCAGGGTTGAAAAGGATGCAGAAATCAGAACTCCTTCCCCATGGCAAGAGACCTTGTAATTGGCATATGGGGCCTTCCATGCCCCTAGGCCCCAAATTTTAACCATAGTTTTGGTTGTCCCCTCACTCTTCCCCAGGGCTCTGCTTTGGAATTCTTCTTTGGTTGGGACCCTGAGGTAACAAACCTGAGAGGAGACCTCCCATCCCACAGATTGAAGAAAAGCAATTGGGACCGTGCCAAATCCCAAGAGAGGAAGTTTCGTCCATGGCCCATGAGACTTCCCCACATTCCACGGCCATCGTTGACACAAAATCCAGAGACCAAAGCCTGAGCAAGCGCCTCAGACTCGCTCTTTCTTCATATCCTGAAGAGTTATTCTCATGGCTTGTAGATTGGGCCTGCCATACCTACGTCCCCAAACCTAAGCTGATTCTGTGTTTTCCGACTTCTGTCCTCAAAGTCCTGGGCCACACACACTCATGCTGGGCCCCTGGAGCCACACATTAGGACTGTGCCTACTTCATGCATGGGAATTCTGCCCATTGCATTGTACAAAATTGTACAAATTAGGAGATCCCTCCGAAGTACCCGAGGCCATCCCAATATGTAGGTCTCTTGGACAACAAGGGCGGTCTGACACCAGCTGAGCATCTACCTCCAATCATACCATAGATGGATGTCCCCAGAGAAGGACATGGAACCAGACAGGACCCTGCCATAATCGGATCCATTGCTTTGGTTTACAGGCATGTCTCCAAAAATCCTGGATTCCAATACCAGCATAGGGGGTTTCCTGAGGCACCCATCAGAAAACACCTCGTCTCCACGAGGAAACTTGTGCATGGGACCTATGTCAAAATCTTAGGAGAATACTTCAGAGTCCCGGTGCCACTTCCCCATTCCAAGGTCCTCATGGACACAACCACACATTAGGCCCCATGCTCGGGAGCTGTCCATTTCAAATCAGCCACCCTGGTTGCTCCCGCAGAGCCATCCGATCTCCACTGTCTTGTAGCTAGGAGACAATTGGAATGCGAGGCGGGCTTCCCTGGCATCCATCCTCAAACAGTGCTCTGGAGTCATTCCATATGGGATGTTTTGGAGCTGCCCAACAGGTCTCAATTGTCCCGCAGAAGGAATCCTTGAAGGGGGCATCCCACAACTCCCAACGAGGGAAAACCTGCATGGCCTTGAGATTCCTTTCCGTTCATGAAGGACAGTCATGCACAGAAACTACAACCTGAGTCAACGTCTGATCCTCGCCGTGACTTCAGATGCATGAGATATGGGTTCAGATGTGCAGGGGGTACCTGCCTTGCCCTCGGTGACGCCCAAGTCTAGCTTGTGTTCTCAGACTTCTGTCCTCACACTACTGGCCCAGAAGCGCTCACGTTTGGAATTCCGGACCCACAATGCAGCACTCTGCCTGCCCTATAGAAAAAATATCTTGCCTAATGAGCTGCCCAGGCACCTCAAATGAGGATCAACATACCGGGCACTCCACTGTACCCAAATTATATAGTATAACCTGGGCACTAATGCACTGTCTGACACAACCTGAGCCCGAACCTCCTGACCAACAACCAGGCAGCTGACCGCACACTGAGCACATCAGACCCACCATGGCCTTAGGTCATCATCTATTCCCAACGGCGGTTTTCAGGCTTCCGAACCTAGACCTTTTCTCCAACCACTGCCTATGGTTGAAAATGATGCAGAAATCAGAACTCCTTCCCCATGGCAAGAGACCTTGTGATTGGCATGTTGTCCAAAGTTCAGTGTAGTTGAAACCAGTGTGGCCCATGAGGCCCCGCCCATGCTCACGGGACACATTGGTCACAAACACACATTGTGACCCTCAGCCTGAGCCCAGTCCTCAAGTAAGGCCTCTCAGTGGCTGGATGAAGAGACAGCATATGGGGCCTGCCATGCCCCTAGGCCCCAAATTTTAACCATAGTTTGGGTTGTCCCTTCAATCTTCCCCAGGGCTCTGCTTTGCAATTCCTCTTTGGTTGGGACACCTGAGGTAACAAACCTGAAAGGAGACCTCCCGTCCCACAGATTGACGAAAACAATTGGGGCCGGGCCAAATCCTAAGAGAGGAAGTTTCGTCCAAGGCCCATGAGGCTTCCCCACATTCCACGGCCATTGTTGACACAAAATCCAGAGACCAAAGCCTGAGCAAGCGCCTCAGACTTGCTCTTTCTTCATATCCTGAAGAGTTCTTCTCATGGCTTGTAGATTGGGCCTGCCATACCTACGTCCCCAAACCTAAGCTGATTCTGTGTTTTCCGACTTCTGTCCTCAGAGTCCTGGGCCACACACCCTCCAGCCTGGGGCCCCTGGAACGACACATTAGGACTGTGCCTACTTCATGCATGGGAATTCTGCCCATTCCATAATCCAAAATTTACAAATTAGGAGATCCCTCCAAAGTCCCCAAGGCCATCCCAATATGTAGGTCTCTTTGGACAAACAAGGGCGGTCTGACACCAGCTGAGCAACTAGCTCCACTCAAAACATAGATGGATGTCCCCAAAGAAGGAGATGGAACCTGACAGGACCCTAGGCCATAATCGGATCCATTACTTTGGTTTACAGGCATGTCTCCTCCAAAATCCTGGATTCCAATACCAGCATAGGGGGTTTCCTGAGGCACCCATCAGAAAACATCTCGTCTCCATGAGGAAAGTTGTGCATGGAACCTATGTCAAAACCTTAGGAGAATACTTCAGAGTCCCGGTGCCACTTCCCCATTCCAAGGTCCTCATGGACACAAACACACATTAGGCCCCATGCTCAGGTAAGTCCATTTCAACTCAGCCACCCCGGTTGCTCCCGCAGAGCCATCCGATCGCCACTGTCTTGTTGCTAGGAGACAATTGGAAAGTGAGGCGGGCTTCCATGGCATCTATCCTCCAACGGTGCTCTGGAGTTATTCCATATGGGATGTTTTGGAGCTGACCAACAGGTCTCAATTGTGCCGCAGAAGGAATCCTTGAAGGGGGCATCCCACAACTCCCAACGTGGGAAAACCTCCATGGCCTTGGGATTCCTCTCCGTTCATGAAGGGGCAGTCATGCACAGAAACTTCAACCTGAGCCAACGTCTGAGCCTCGCCGTGACTTCAGATGCATGAGATATTGGTTCAGATGTGCAGGGGGTACCTGCCTTGCCCTCGGCCTGAAGCCCAAGTCTAGCTTGTGTTCTCAGACTTCTGTCCTCACACTACTGAACCAGAAGCCCTCAAGTTTGGCAATTCCGGGCCCACAATGCAGCACTCTGCCTGCCCTCTAGAAAAAATATCTTGCCTAATGAGCTGCCCAGGCTCCTCAAATGAGGATCAACCTAAACGGCACTCGACTGTACCCAAATTATATAGTGTAACCTGGTCACTAATGCACTGTCTGACACAACCTGAGCCCGAGCCTCCTGACCAACAACCAGGCAGCTGACCGCACACTGAGCACATCAGACCCACCATGGCCTTAGGTCATCATCTCTTCCCAACTGCGGTTTTCAGGCTTCTGAACCTAGACCTTTTCTCCAAACACTGCCAATGGTTGAAAATGATGCAGAAATCAGAACTCCTTCCCCATGGCAAGAGACCTTGTGATTGGTATGTTGTCCAAAGTTCAGTGTAGTTTAAACCAGTGTGGCCCATGAGGCCCGGCCCCTTCTCGCGGGCCACATTGGTCACAAACACACATTGTGACCCTCAGCCTGAGCCCAGTCCTCAAGTAAGGCCTCTCAGTGGCTGGATGAAGAGACAGCATATGGGGCCTGCCATGCCCCTAGGCCCCAATTTTTAACCATAGTTTGGGTTGTCCATTCACTCTTCCCCAGGGCTCTGCTTTGGAATTCCTCCTGGTTGGGACACCTGAGGTAACAAACCTGAAAGGAGACCTCCCATCCCACAGATTGACAAAAAACAACTGGGACCAGGCCAAATCCCAAGAGATGAAGATTCGTCCATGGCCCATTAGGCCTCCCCTCATTCCACGACCATCGTTGACACAAAATCCAGAGACCAAAGCCTGAGCAAGCGCCTCAGACTCGCTCTTTCTTCATATCCTGAAGAGTTCTTCTCGTGGTTTGTAGATTGGGCCTGCCATTCCTGCGTCCCCAAACCTAAGCTGAGTTTGTGTTTTCAGAATTCTGTCTCAACGTCCTGGGCCACAAACCCTCCAGGCTGGGGCCCGTGGAGCCAACATTAGGAATGTGCCTACCCCATTCATGGGAATTCTGCCCATTCCATTGTCCAAAATTGTACCAATGAGGAGATCCCTCTAATGTCCCCGAGGCCATCCAAATATGTAGGTCTCAGTGGACAACAAGGGCGGTCTGACACCAGCTGAGTATCTACGTCCACTCATACCATAGATGGATGTTCCTAGAGAAGGATATGGTACAACACAGGACCCTAGGCCATAATCGGATCCATTGCTTTGGTTTACAGTCATGACTGCTCAAAATCCTGGTTTCCAATACCAGCATAGGGGGTTTCCTGAGGCACCCATCAGAAAACATCTCGTCTCCACGAGGAAACTTGTGCATGGGACCTATGTCAAAATCTTAGGAGAATACTTCAGAGTCCCGGTGCCACCGTTCCATTCCTAGACCCTCATGGACACAAACACACATTAGGCTCCATGCTCAGGAAAGTCCATTTCAACTCAGCCACCCCGGTTGCTCCCGCAGAGCCATCCGATCTCCACTGTCTTGTTGCTAGGAGACAATTGGAATGCGAGGCGGGCTTCCCTGGCATCCATCCTTGAACGGTGCTCTGGATACATTCCATATGGGATGTTTTGGAGCCGCCCAAAAGGTCTCAATTGTCCCGCAGAAGGAATCCTTGAAGGGAACATCCCACAACTCCCAACGTGGGAAAACCTCCATGGCCTTGGGATTCCTCTCCGTTCATGAAGGGGCAGTCATGCACAGAAACTTCAACCTGAGCCAACGTCTGATCCTCGCCGTGACTTCAGATGCATGAGATATTGGTTCAGATGTGCAGGGGGTACCTGCATTGCCCTCGGCCTGAAGCCCAAGGCTAGCTTGTGTTCTCAGACTTCTGTCCTCACACTACTGGCCCAGAAGCCCTCACGTTTGGCAAATCCGGACCCACATTGCAGCACTCTGCCTGCTCTCTAGAAAAAATATATGCCTAATGAGCTGCCCAGGCACCTCAAATGAGGATCATCATACACGGCACTCGACTGTACCCAAATTACATAGTCTAACCTGGGCAATAATGCACTGTCTGACACAACCTGAGCCCGAACCTCCTGACCAACAACCAGGCAGCTGACCGCACACTGAGCACATCAGACCCACCATGGCCTTAGGTCATCATCTCTTCCCAACTGCGGTTTTCAGGCTTCCGAACCTAGACCTTATCTCCAACCACTGCCCAGGGTTGAAAATGATGCAGAAATCAGAACCCCTCCCCATGGCAAGAGCCCTGTGATTGGCATGTTGTCCAAAGTTCAGTGTAGTTGAAACCAGGGTGGCCCATGAGGCCCGGCCCCTTCTAGCGGGCCACATTGGTCACAAACACACATTGTGACCCTCTGCGTGATCCCCGTCCTCAAGTAAGGCCTCTCAGAGGCTGGATGAAGAGACAGTATATGGGGCCTGCCATGCCCCTAGGACCCAAATTTTAACCATAGTTTGGGTTGACCCTTCACTCTTCCCAAGGGCTCTGCTTTGGAATTCCTCTTTGGTTGGGACACCTGAGGTTACAAACCTGAAAGGAGACCTCCCATCCCACAGATTGACGAAAAACAATTGGGACCGGGCCAAATCCACAGAGAGGAAGATTCGTCCATTGCCCATGAGGCCTCCCCTTAATCCACGGCCATCGTTGACCCAAAATCCAGAGACCAAAGCCTGAGCAAGCGCCTCAGACTCGCTCTATCTTCAAATCCTGAAGAGTTCTTCTCATAGTTTGTAGATTGGGCCTGCCATACCTACGTCCCCCAACCTAAGCTGAGTTTGTGTTTTCAGACTTCTGTCCTCAAAGTCCTGGGCCACATACCCTCCAGGCTGGGGCCCCTGGAGCCACACATTAGGACTGTCCCTACCCCATGCATGGGAATTCTGCCCATTCCATTGTCCAAAATTGTACCAATTAGGAGAACCCTCCAAAGTCCCCGAGGCCATCCCAATATGTAGGTCTCTGTGGACAAACAAGGGCGGTCCTACACCAGCTGACCATTACCTCCACCTATAACATAGATGGATGTCCCCAGAGGAGGATATGGTTCCAGACAGGACCCTAGGCCATATTCGGATCCATTGCTTTGGTTTAAAGGCATGTCTCCTCAAAATCCTGGATTCCAATACCAGCATAGGGGGTTTCCTGAGGCACCCATCAGAAAAAATCTCGTCTCCACGAGGAAACTTGTGCATGGGACCTATGTCAAAATCTTAGGAGAATACTTCAGAGTCCCAGTGCCACCGACCCATTCCAAGGTCCTCATGGACACAAACACACATTAGGCCCAATGCTCAGGAAAGTCCATATCAACTCAGCCAACCAGGATGCTCCCGCAGAGCCATCCGATCTCAACTGTCTTATTGCAAGGAGACAATTGGAATGCAAGGCAGGCTTCCCTGGAATCCATCCTCGAACGGTGCTCTGGAGTCATTCCATATGGGATGTTTTGGAGCTGCCCAACAGGTCTCAATTGTCCCGCGAAGGAATCCTTGAACGGGGCATCCCACAACTCCCAAAGTGGGAAAACCTTCATGGCCTTGAGATTCCTCTCCGTTCTGGAAGGGGCAGTCATGCACAGAAACCCCAACCTGAGCCAACGTCTGATCCTCGCCGTGCCTTCAGATGCATGAGATATTGGTTCAGATGTGCAGGGGGTACCTGCCTTGCACTCGGCCTGAAGCCCAAGTCTAGCTTGTGGTCTCAGACTTCTGTCCTCACTCTACTGGCCCAGAAGACCTCACGTTTGGCAATTCTGGACCCACAATGCAGCACTCTGCCTGACCTCTAGAAAAAATATCTTGCCTAAGGAACTGCACGGGCACCTCAAATAAAGATCAACCTACACGGCATTCGACTGTATCCAAATTATATAGTCTAACCTAGGCACTAATTCCCTGTCTGACACAACCTGAGCCCGAAACTCCTGACTAACAACCAGGCAGCTGACCGCACACTGAGCACATCAGACCCACCATGGCCTTAGGTCATCATCTCTTCCCAACTGCGGTTTTCAGGCTTCCGAACCTAGACCTTATCTCCAACGACTGCACAGGGTTGAAAATGATGCAGAAATCAGAACTCCTTCACCATGGCAAGAGACCTTGTGATTGGCATGTTGTCCAAAGTTCAGTGTAGATGAAACCAGTGTGGCCCATGAGGCCCCGCCCATGCTCGCGAGCCACATTGGTCACAAACACACATTGTGACCCTCAGCCTGAGCCCAGTCCTCAAGTAAGGCCTCTCAGTGGCTGGTGAAGAGACAGCATATGGGGCCTGCCATGCCCCTAGGCCCCAAATTTTAACGATAGTTTGGGTTGTCCCTTCACTCTTCCCCAGGGCTCTGGTTTGGAATTCCTCCTGGTTGGGACACCTGAGGTAACAAACCTGAAAGGAGACCTCCAATCCCACAGATTGACAA
This sequence comes from Mustela nivalis, assembly GCF_964662115.1. Lineage (NCBI taxonomy): Eukaryota > Metazoa > Chordata > Mammalia > Carnivora > Mustelidae > Mustela > Mustela nivalis. The sequence continues at coordinate 913,685 of NW_028136405.1, read as the reverse complement.
AAAACAATTGGGACCGATCCAAATCCACAGCGAGGAAGATTCGTCCATGGCCCATGAGGCCTCCCCACATTCCACGGCCATCGTTGACACAAATCCAGAGACCAAAGCCTGAGCAATCGCCTCAGACTCGCTCTTTCTTCGTATTCTGAAGATTTCTTCTCATGGTTTGTAGATTGGACCTGCCATACCTACGTCCCCAAACCTAAGCTGAGTTTGTGTTTTTAGACTTCTGTCCTCAAAGTCCTGGGCCACACACCCTCCAGGCTGGGGCCACTGGAGCCACACATTAGGACTGTGCCTACCCCATGCATGGGAATTCTGCCCATTCCATTGTCCAAAATTGTACCAATTAGGAGAACCCTCCAAAGTCCCCGAGGCCATCCCAAAATGTAGGTCTCAGTGGACAAACAAGGGCGGTCTGACACCAGCTGAGTATCTACGTCTACTCATACCATAGATGGATGTACCCAGAGAAGGATATGGTACCAGACAGGACCCTAGGTCATAATCGGATCCATTGCTTTGGTTTACAGTCATGACTCCTCAAAATCCTGGATTCCAATACCAGCATAGGGTGTTTCCTGAGGCACCCATCAAAAACATCTCGTCTCCACGAGGAAACTTGTGCATGGGACCTATGTCAAAATCTTAGGAGAATACTTCAGAGTCCCGGTGCCACCGCTCCATTCCTAGGTCCTCATGGACACAAACACACATTAGGCCCCATGCTCAGGAAAGTCCATTTCAACTCAGCCACCCCGGTTGCTCTCGCAGAGCCATCCGATCTCCACTGTCTTGTTGCTAGGGGACAATTTGAATGCGAGGCGGGCTTCCCTAGCATCCATCCTCGAACGGTGCTCTGGAGTCATTCCATATGGGATGTCCTGGAGCTGCCCAACAGGTCGCAATTGTCTTGCAGAAGGAATCCTTGAAGGGGAAATCTCACAACTCCCAACGTGGGAAAACCTCCATGGCCTTGAGATTCCTCTCCGTTCATGAAGGGGCAGTCATGCACAGAAACGTCAACCTGAGCCAACGTCTGAGCCTCGCCGTGACTTCAGATGCATGAATATTGGCTCAGATGTGCATGGGGTACCTGCTTTGCCCTCGGCCTGTAGCCCAAGTCTAGCTTGTGTTCTCAGACTTCTGTCCTCACACTACTGGCACAGAAGCCCTCACGTTTGGCAATTCCGGACCCACAATGCAGCACTCTGCCTGCTCTCTAGAAAAAATATCTTGCCTAATGAGCTGCCCAGGCACCTCAAATGAGGATCATCATACACGGCACTCGACTGTACCCAAATTACATAGTCTAACCTGGGCAATAATGCACTGTCTGACACAACCTGAGGCCGAACCTTCTGACCAACAACCAGGCAGCTGACCGCACACTGAGCACATCAGACCCACCATGGCCTTAAGTCATCATCTCTTCCCAACTGCGGTTTTCAGGCTTCCGAACCTAGACCTTATTTCCAACCACTGCCCAGGGTTGAAAATGATGCAGAAATCAGAACTCCTTCCCCATGGCAAGAGACCTTGTGATTGGCATATTGTCCAAAGTTCAGTGTAGATGAAACCAGTGTGGCCCATGAGGCTCCGCCCATGCTCGGGAGCCACATTGGTCACAAACACACATTGTGACCCTCAGCTGAGCCCAGTCTTCAAGTAAGGCCTCTCAGTGGTTGGTGAAGAGACAGCATATGGGGCCTGCCATGCCCCAAGTCCCCAAATTATAACCATAGTTTGGGTTGTCCCTTCACTCTTCCCCTGGGCTCTGCTTTGGAATTCCTCTTTGGTTGGGACACCTGAGGTTACAAACCTGAAAGGAGACCTCCCATCCCACAGATTGACCAAAAACAATTGGGATCGGTCCAAATCCACAGAGGAAGATTCGTCCATGTCCCATGAGGTTTCCCCCATTCCACGGCCATCGTTGACACAAAATCCAGAGACCAAAGCCTGAGCAAGCGCCTCAGACTCGCTCTTTCTTCATATCATGAAGAGTTCTTCTCATGGTTTGTAGATTGGGCCTGCCATACCTACATCCCCTAACCTAAGCTGAGTCTGTGTTTTCAGACTTCTGTCCTCAAAGTCCTGGGCCACACACCCTCCAGGCTGGGGCCCCTGGAGCCACACATTAAGATTGTACCTACCCCATGCATAGTAATTCTGCCCATTCCATTTTCCAAAATTGTACAAATTCGGAGAACCCTCCAAAGTAACCGAGGCGATCCCAATATGTAGGTCTCAGTGGACAAACAAGGGCGGTCTGACACCAGCTGAGCATCTACCTCCACTCATACCATAGATGGATGTCCCCAGTGAAGGATATGGTACCAGAAAGGACCCTAGGCCATAATCGGTTCCATTGCTTTGGTTTACAGGCATGTCTCCTCAAAATCCTGGATTCCAATACCAGCATAGGGGGTTTCCTGAGGCACCCATCAGAAAAAATCTCGTCTCCACGAGGAAACTTGTGCATGGGACCTATGTCAAAATCTTAGGAGAATACTTCAGAGTCCCGGTGCCACCGCCCCATTCCAAGGTCCTCATGGACACAAACACACATTAGGCCCTATGCTCAGGAAAGTTCATTTCAACTCAGCAATCCCGGTTGCTCACGCAGAGCCATCGGATCTCAACTGTCTTGTTGCTAGGAGAAAATTGGAATGCGAGGCGGACTTCCCTTGCATCCATCCTCGAACGGTGCTCTGGAGTCATTCCATATGGGATGTTTTGGAGCTGCCCAACAGGTCTCAATTGTCCCGCAGAAGGAATCCTTGAAGGGGGCATTCCACAACTCCCAACGTGGGAAAACCTCCATGGCCTTGAGATTCCTCTCCGTTCATGAAGGGGCAGTCATGCACAGAAACTACAACCCGAGCCAACGACTGAATCTCGCCGTGACTTCAGATGCATGAGATATTGGTTCAGATGTGCAGGGGGTACCTGCCTTGCCCTCGGCCTGAAGCCCAAGTCTAGCTTGTGTTCTCAGACTTCTGTCCTCACACTACTGGCCCAGAAGCCCTCACGTTTGGCAATTCCGGACCCACAATGCAGCACTCTGCCTGCTCTCTAGAAAAAATATCGTGCCTAATGAGCTGCCCAGGCACCTCAAATGAGGATCAAACTACACGACACTTGACTGTACCCAAATTGTAGAGTCTAACCTCGGCACAAATGCACTGTCTGACACAACCTGAGCCCGAACCTCCTGACCAACATCCAGGCAGCTGACCGCACACTGAGCACATCAGAACCACCATGGCCTTAGGTCATCATCTCTTCCCAACTGCGGTTTCAGGCTTCCGAACCTAGACCTTATCTCCAACCACTGCCCAGGGTTGAAAATGATGCAGAAATCAGAACTCCTTCCCCATGGCAAGAGACCTTGTGATTGGCATGTTGTCCAAAGTTCAGTGTAGTTGAAACCAGTGTGGCCCATGAGGCACCGCCCATGCTCCCGAGCCACATTGGTCACAAACATACATTGTGACCATCAGCCTGAACCCAGTCCTCAAGTAAGGCCTCTCAGTGGCTGGATGAAGAGACAGCATATGGGGCCTGCCATGCCCCTAGGCCCCAAATTTTAACGATAGTTTGGGTTGTCCCTTCACTCTTCCCCAGGGCTCTGCTTAGGAATTCCTCTTTGGTTGGGACACCTGAGGTAACAAACCTGAAAGGAGACCTCCCATCCCACAGATTGACGAAAAACAATTGGGACTGGGCCAAATCCACAGAGACGAAGATTCGTCCATTGCCCATGAGGCCTCCCCCCATTCCACGGCCATCGTTGACACAAAATCCAGAGACCAAAGCCTGAGCAAGCACCTCAGACTCGCTCTATCTTCAAATCCTGAAGAGTTCTTCTCATGGTTTGTAGATTGGGCCTGCCATACCTACGTCCCCAAACCTAAGCTGAGTTTGTGTTTTCAGACTTCTGTCCTCAAAGTCCTGGGCCACATACCCTCCAGGCTGGGGCCCCTGGAGCCACACATTAGGACTGTGCCTACCTCATGCATGGGAATTCTGCCCATTCCATTGTCCAAAATTGTACAAATTAGGAGAACCCTCCAAAATCCCCGAGACCATCCCAATATCTAGGTCTCTTTGGACAAACAAGGGTGGTCTGACACCAGCTTAGCATCTACCTCCACTCATACTATAGATGGATGTCCCCAGTGAAGGATATGGTACCAGAAAGGACCCTAGGCCATAATCGGATCCATTGCTTTGGTTTACAGGCATGTCTCCTCAAAATCCTGGATTCCAATACCAGCATAGGGGGTTTCCTGAGGCACCCATCAGAAAAAATCACGTCTCCACGAGGAAACTTGTGCATGGGACCTATGTCAAAAATTTAGGAGAATACTTCAGAGTCCCGGTGCCACCGCCCCATTCCAAGGTCCTCATGGACACAAACACACATTAGGCCCCATGCTCAGGAAAGTCCATTTCAACTCAGCCACCCCGGTTGCTCCCGCAGAGCCATCGGATCTCAACTGTCTTGTTGCTAGGAGACAATTGGAATGCGAGGCGGACTTTCCTGGCATCCATCCTCGAACGGTGCTCTGGATTCATTCCATATGGGATGTTTTGGAGCTGCCCAACAGGTCTCAATTGTCCCGCAGAAGGAATCCTTGAAGGGGGCATCCCACAACTTCCAACGTGGGAAAACCTCCATGGCCTTGAGATACCTCTCTGTTCATGAAGGGGCAGTCATGCACAGAAACTACAACCCGAGCCAACGACTGAATTAGCCGTGACTTCAGATGCATGAGATATTGGTTCAGATGTGCAGGGGGTACCTGCCTTACCCTCGGCCTGAAGCCCAAGTCTAGCTTGTGTTCTCAGACTTCTGTCCTCACACTACTGGCCCAGAAGCCCTCACGTTTGGCAATTCCGGACCCACAATGCAGCACTCTGCCTGCTCTCTAGAAAAAATATCGTGCCTAATGAGCTGCCCAGGCACCACAAATGAGGATCAAACTACACGGTACTCGACTGTACCCAAATTGTAGAGTTTAACCTGGGCACAAATGCACTGTCTGACACAACCTGAGCCCGAACCCCCTGACCAACATCCAGGCAGCTGACCGCACACTGAGCACATCAGATCCACCATGGCCTTAGGTCATCATCTCTTCCCAACTGCGGTTTCAGGCTTCCGAACCTAGACCTTATCTCCAACCACTGCCCAGGGTTGAAAATGATGCAGAAATCAGAAATCCTTCCCCATGGCAAGAGACCTTGTGATTGGCATGTTGAACAAAGTTCAGCGTAGTTGAAACCAGTGTGGCCCATGAGGCCCTGCCCATGCTCGGAAGCCACATTGGTCACAAACACACATTGTGACCCTCAGCCTGAACCCTGTCCTCAAGTAAGGCCTCTCAGTGGCTGGATGAAGAGACAGCATATGGGGCCTGCCATGCCCCTAGGCCCCAAATTTTAACGATAGTTTGGGTTGTCCCTTCACTCTTCCCCAGGGCTCTGCTTTGGAATTACTCTTTGGTTGGGACACCTGAGGTTACAAACCTGAAAGGAGACCTCCCATCCCACAGATTGACAAAAAACAACTGGGACCAGGCCAAATCCCAAGAGATGAAGATTCGTCCATGGCCCATTAGGCCTCCCCTCATTCCACGACCATCGTTGACACAAAATCCAGAGACCAAAGCCTGAGCAAGCGCCTCAGACTCGCTCTTTCTTCATATCCTGAAGAGTTCTTCTCGTGGTTTGTAGATTGGGCCTGCCATTCCTGCGTCCCCAAACCTAAGCTGAGTTGGTGTTTTCAGACTTCTGTCCTCAAAGTCTTGGGCCACACACCCTTTAAGCTAGGGCCACTGGAGACACACATTAGGACTGTGCCTACCCCATGCATGGGAATTCTGCCCATTCCATTGTCCAAAATTGTACAAATTAGGAGAACCCTCCAAAGTCCCCGAAGCCATCCGAATATGTAGATCTCTGTGGACAAACAACTGCGGTCTGACACCAGCTGAGCATCTACCTGCACTCATACCATAGATGGATGTCCCAAGAGAAGGAGATGGAACCAACAGGACCCTAGGCCATAATCGGATCCATTGCTTTGGTTTACAGGCATGTCTCCTCAAAATCCTGGATTCCAATACCAGTAAAGGGGGTTTCCTGAGGCACTTATCAGAAAAATCTCATCTCCACGAGGAAACTTGTGCATGGGTCCTATGTCAAAATATTAGGAGAATATTTCAGAGTCCCGGTGGCACCGCCCCATCCCAAGGTCCTCTTGGACACAAACACATATTAGTCCCCATGCTCAGGAAAGTTGATTTCAATTCAGCCACCCCAGTTGCTCCCGCAGACCCATCCGATCTCAACTGTCTTGTTGCTAGGAGACAATTGGAGTGCGAGGTGGGCTTCCCTGGCATCCATCCTCCAACGGTGCTCTGGAGTCATTCCATATGGGATGTTTTGGAGCTGCCCAACAGGTCTCAATTGTCCCGCAGAAGGAATCCGTGAAGGGGGCATCCCACAACTCCCAACGTGGGAAAACCTCCATGGCCTTGAGATTCCTTTCCGTTCAAGAAGGGACAGTCATGCACAGAAACTGCTACCTGAGCCAACGTCTGATCCTTGCCATGACCTCAGATCATGAGATATTGGTTCAGATGTGCAGGGGGTACCTGCCTTACCCTCGACCTGAAGCCCAAGTCTAGCTTGTGTTCTCAGACTTCTGTCCTCACACTACTGGCCCAGAAGCCCTCAAGTTTGGCAATTCTGGACCCACAATGCAGCACTCTGCCTGCCCTCTAGAAAAAATATCTTGCCTAATGAGCTGCCCAGGCACCTCAAATGAGGATCAACCTACACGGCACTCGACTGTACCCAAATTATATAGTCTAACCTTGGCACAAATGCACTGTCTGACACAACCTGAGCCCGAACCTCCTGACCAACAACCAGGTAGCTGACCGCACACTGAGCACATCAGACCCACCATGGCCTTAGGTCATCATCTCTTCCCAACTGCGGTTTTCAGGCTTCTGAACCTAGACCTTATCTCCAACCACTGCCCAGGGTTGAAAATGATGCAGAAATCAGAAATCCTTACCCATGGCAAGAGACCTTGTGATTGGCATGTTGTCCAAAGTTCAGTGTAGTTGAAACCTGTGTGGCCCATGAGGCCCCGCCCATGCTCGCAAGCTCACATTGGTCACAAACACACATTGTGACCCTCAGCCTAAGCCCAGTCCTCAAGTAAGGCCTCTCAGTGGCTGGATGAAGAGACATCATATGGGGCCTGCCATGCCCCTAGGCCCCAAATTTTAACCATAGTTTGGGTTGTCCCTTCACTCTTCCCCAGGGCTCTGCTTTGGAATTCCTCTTTGGTTGGGACACCTGAGGTAACAAACCTGAAAGGAGACCTCCCATCCCACAGATTGACGAAAAACAATTGGGACCGGGCCAAATCCACAGAGAGGAAGATTCGTCCATGGCCCATGTGGCCTCCCCACATTCCACGGCCATCGTAGACACAAAATCAAGAGACCAAAGCCTGAGCAAGAGCCTCAGACTCGCTCTTTCTAAATATCCTGAAGAGTTCTTCTCATGGTTGTAGATTGGGCCTCCCATACCTATGTCCCCAAACCTAAGTTGAGTTTGTGTTTTCAGACTTCTGTCCTCAACGTCCTGGGCCACACACCCTCCAGGCTGGGGCCCCTGGAGCCACACATTAGGACTGTGCCTACCCCATGCATGGGAATTCTGCCAATTCCATGTCCAAAATTGTACAAATTAGGAGAACCCTCCATAGTCCCCGAGGCCAACCCAATATGTACGTCTCTTTTACAAACAAAGGCAGTCTGACACCAGCTGAGCATCTACCTCCACTCTTACCATAGATGGATGACCCAGAGATGGAGATGGAACCATACAGGACCCTAGGCCATAATAGGATCCATTGCTTTTGTTTACAGGATGTCTCCTCAAAACCTGGATTCCAATACCAGCATAGGGTGTTTCCTGAGGCACCATCAGAAAAAATCTCGTCTCCACGAGGAAACTTGTGCATGGGACCTATGTTAAAATATTAGGAGAATACCTCAGAGTCCCGGTGCCACCACCCCATTCCAAGGTTCTCATAGACACACACATATTAGGCCCCATGCTCAGGAAATTCCATTTCAACTCAGCTACCCCGGTTGCTCCCGCAGAGCCATCCGTTCTCAACTGTCTTGTTGCTAGGAGACAATAGGAATGCGAGGCGTGCTTCCCTGGCATCCATCCTCGAACGGTGTTGTGGAGTCATTCCATATGGGATGTTTTGGAGCTGCCCAACAGGTCTCAATTGTCCCACATACGGAATCCTTGAAGGGGGCATCCCACAACTCCCAACGTGGGAAAACCTCCATGACCTTGAGATTCCTCTCCGTTCATGAACGGGCAGTCATGCACAGAAACTCCAACCTGAGCCAACGTCTGATCCTTGCCGTGACTTCAGATGGTTGAGATATTGTTTCAGATGTGCAGGGGGTACCTGCCTTGCCCTCGGCCTGAAGCCCAAGTGTAGCTTGTGGTCTCAGACTTCTCTCCTCACATTACTGGCGCAGAGGCCCTCCAGTTTGGCAATTCCGGACCCACAATGGCGCACTCTGCCTGCCCTCTAGAAAAAATATCTTGCCTAATGAGCTGCCCAGGCACCTCAAATGAGGACTAACATACACGGCACTCGACTGAACCCAAATTATATAGTATAACCTGGGCACTAATGCACTGTCTGACACAACCTGAGCCCGAACCTCCTGACCAACAACAAGGCAGCTGACCGCACACTGAGCACATCAGACCCACCATGACCTTAGGTCATCATCTCTTCCAAACTGCGGTTTTCAGGCTTCCGAACCTAGACCTTATTTCCAACCACTGCCCAGGGTTGAAAATGATGCAGAAATCAGAACTCCTTCCCCATGGCAAGAGACCTTGTGATTGGCATGTTGTCCAAAGTTCAGTGTAGATGAAACCAGTGTGACCCATGAGGCCCCGCCCATGCTCGCAAGCCACATTGGTCACAAACACACATTGTGACCATCAGCATGAGCCCAGTCCTCAAGCAAGGCCTCTCAGTGGCTGGATGAAGAGACAGCATATTGGGCCTTCCATGCCCCTAGGCCCCAAATTTTAACCATAGTTTGGGTTGTCTCTTCACTCTTCCCCAGGGCTCTGCTTTGGAATTCCTCTTTGGTTGTGACACCTGAGTTAACAAACCTGAAAGGAGACCTCCCATCCCACAGATTGACGAAAAACAATTGGGACCGGGCCAAATCCCAAGAGAGGAAGTTTCGTCCATGGCCCATGAGGCCTGCCCACATTCCACGGCCATCGTTGACACAAAATCCAGAGACCAAAGCCTGAGCAAGCGCCTCAGACTCGCTCTTTCTTAATATCCTGAAGAGTTCTTCTCATGGTTTGTAGATCGGGCCTGCCATACCTACGTCCCCAAACCTAAGCTGAGTTTGTGTTTTCAGACTTCTGTCCTCAAAGTCTTGGGCCACACACACTCCAGGCTGGGCCCCTGGAGACACACATTAGGATTGTGCCTACCAATCCATGGGAATTCTGCCCATTCCATGGTCCAAAATCGTACAAATTAGGAGAAACCTCCAAAGTCCCTGAGGCCATCCCAATAATGTAGGTCGCCCGGAACAAACAAGGGCTGTCTGACACCAGCTGATAATCGACCTCCACTCATACCATAGATGGATGTCCCCAGAGAAGAAGATTGAACCAGACAGGACCCTAGGCCATAATAGGATCCATTGCCTTGTTTTACAGGCATGTCTCCTCAAAAGCCTGATTCCAATACGAGCATAGGGGTTTTGCTGAGGCACCCAGCAGAACTCATCTCGTCTCCACAAGGAAACCTGTGCATGGGAGCCATGTCCAAAGCTTAGGATTGTACTTCAGGGTCCCGGTGCCACTGCCCCATTTCAAGGCCCTCATGGACACAAAAACACATTAGGACCCATCCTCAGGAAAGTCCATTTCAACTCAGCCACCCCGGTTGCTCCAGCAGAGCCATCAGATCTAAACTGTCTTGTTGCTAGGAGACAATTGGAATGCGAGGCGGGCTTCCCAGGCATCCATCCCCGAAGGTGCTCTGGACTCATTCCATATGGGATGTCCTGGAGCTGTCCAACAGGTCTCAAATGTCCCACAGGAGGAATCCTTGAAGGGGGCATCCCACAACTCCCAACGTGGGAAAACCTCAATGGCCCCGAGATTCCGCTCCCTTCATGAAGCGGCCGTCATGCACAGAAACTCCAAACTGAGCCAACGTCTGATCCTCACCCTGACTTAAGATGCATGAGATATTTGTTCAGATCTGCAGGGCGTACCTGCCGTGCCCTCACCCTGAAACCCAAGTCTAGCTTGTCTTCTCAGACTTCCGTCCTCACACTCCTGGCCCCGAAGCCCTCAAGGTTGGCAATTTCGGACCCACAATGCAGCACTCTGCCTGCCCTCTAGGAAAAAAATTATTGCCTCATGAGCTGCCCAGGCACCTTAAATGAGGATAAACCTACACAGCACTCGACGTTACCCAAATTATATAGTCTAACCTGGGCACTAATGCACTGTCGAACACAACCTGAGCCCGGACCTCCTGACCAACACCCAGAAAGCTGACCGCACACTGAGCACATAAAACAAGCCATGGCCTTAGGTCATCATCTCTTTCCTACCTCCGTTTTCAGGCTTCAGAACCGAGACCTTATCTCCAATCACTGCCCAGGGGTGAGTGTGATGCAGAAATCAGAACTCCTCCTTACCAATGGCAAGAACCCTTGTGTTTGGCACGTTGTCCAACGTTCAGTGTAGGAGAAACCAGCATTCACCCTGAGGCCCCGCCCATTCTTTCGTGCGACGAGGGCATACATACGCATTGTGACCCTCAGCATGAGTCCAGTCCTCTAGTAAGTCCTCTCAGTGGCTTGTCCATTAGATGTCATAATGGGCTTGACATGTCCCTAGGCCCCAATTTTTAACCAGATTTCTGATTGTCCAGTCGCCCCTCCCCAGGGCTCTACTCTGGAATCCCTCATTTGGTGGGACACCTGAGGTTAAAAAAGAAAACAACAACAACAACAACAACAACAACAACAACAACAATAAAACAGACTTCTTCCAGCCCACAGATTGACCCCAAGTCTTTGGACGGGGCCAAACCACCAGAGAGTAAGACTCGTCCATTTCCCATGAAGTCACCCAGAAATTCCACGACCATGAGTGACACGATATCCAGAGACAAAAACTTGAGCAGGAGCCTCACACTCGCCCTTTTTTCAAATCCCGAAGAGTTCTCCTCATGGTCTGTAGGTCAGTCCTGCCATACCTATGACCCGAAACATAAGCCGAGTTTGTGTTTTCAGACAACTGTCCAAACAGCCCTGGCCTACACAACCTACAGGCTCAGGCCCCTGGAGCCAAACCTGAGGACTGTACTTGCCCTCTCCAAGGGAATTGTGTGTGCCCATTCCAATGGCCACAAACCTTCTAATAGGATAAACCTCCAAAGTCCCTGATCCATCTCAATAGTGGTGGCTTCCCAGGAAAAACAGGGGCAATCTGAGCCCAACTGAGCACCTACCTGCACTCAGACCCATAGACAGATGTCTCCAGAGGTAAAAAAGGAAAGAACAGGCCCCTAGGCACTAATCAGATCCATTGCTTTGGTTTCCAGGCATCTCTCCTCAGAGGCCTGGATATCAAAACAGCATATAGCTGTTTCTTGACTCACCCATCAGAAAACATCTCATCTACACATGGGAAACTTGCACGTTGGAGCTGTGTCAAAGCCTCTGTTTAGGAGAACCCTTTAGGGCCCCAGTGCCACCGCTTCATTCCAAGGTCTCCATAGACACAAAAGCTCATTAGGACCCATCCCCAGGGGTGTCCATTTCAACTCAGCGTCCTCGGTTGCTCCCCACAGATCCAGGAGATCTAACCTGTCTTGTTGCTAGGAGACAATTGGAATGCGAGGTGGGCTACCCAGCCATCCATCCTTAGAACCCTGCTCAGAATCATTGGCCTGGACCCAAACAACAGGTCTCAATTGTCCTGCAGAAGACTCTCTGCAGTTTGGAGCTTCTCACAACTCCCATCGTGGGAAAACACCCATGGCCTCGTGATGCCCCCCCATTCATGAAGGGGCCATCAGGCACAGACACTCCAACCTGAGCGATCGTCTGATCCTTGCCCTGACTTCAGATGCACGAGATCTCGATTCAGGTCTGTAGATTTTGCCTGCCATGGCCTCACCCAGAAACTTAAGCCTAGCTTGTGTTCTCAGACTTTGGTCGTCAGACTACTGGCCCACAAGCCCTCGAGTTTGGCAATCCAGAACTACAATGCAGCACCCTGCCCGCCCTCCAGAAGAAAAACATTGTCCTCTGGGGCTACCCAGTAACCCCATATGAGGATCAACCTGCACCGACCTTGGCTGTACCCCAAATATATAGGCTGACCAGGGCACTAATGCCCTTTCTGACACAGCCTGAGCCTGGACCCCCTGGCCCCTCCCAGACAGCTGGCTGCACACTGAGCACATCGAGCCGCCGTGGCCTTAGGTCGTCATCTTTTCCCAACCTCGGTTTTCAGGTTTCAGAACCTAGACCTTATCTCCAATCACTGCCCAGGGTTGAAGGTGATGCAGAAATCAGAACTCCTTCCCCATGGCAAGAAACCTTGTGGTTGGCATGTTGTCCAACGTTCAGTGTAGTTGAAACCAGTGTGGCCCATGAGGCCCCGCCCATGCTCGCCGGCCACATTGGTCACAAACGAACATTGTGACCCTCAGGCTCAGCCCAGTCCTCAAGTAAGGCCACTCAGTGGCTGGATGAAGAGATAGCATATTGGGCTTGCCATGCCCCTAGGCCCCAATTTTTAACCATAGTTCGGGTTTTCCCTTCAGTCTTCCCCACGGCTTTGCTTTGGAATTCCTCTTTTGGTGGGACAACTGAGGTAACAAAACTGAAATGAGTCCTCCCATCCCACAGATTGACGAAAAGCAATTGGGAATCGGGCCAAATCCTCAGAGAGGAAGATTCGTCCATGGCCCATGAGGCCTCCCCGACATTCCACGGCCATCGCTGATACAAAATCCAGAGACAAAAGCCTGAGCAAGCGCCTCAGACTCGCACTTTCTTCATATCCTGATGAGTTCTTCTCATGGTTTGTAGATCGGGCCTGCCATACCTACGTCCCGAAACCTAAGCTGAGTTTGTGTTTTCAGACTTCTGTCTTCAAAGTCTTGGGCCACACACCCTCCAGGCTGGGCCCCTGGAGACACACATTAGGACTGTGCCTACCAATCCATGGGAATTCTGCCCATTCCATGGTCCAAAATCGTACAAATTAGGAGAAACCTCCAAAGTCCCTGAGGCCATCCCAATAGTGTAGGTCGCCCGGAACAAACAAGGGCTGTCTGACACCAGCTGATAATCGACCTCCACTCATACCATAGATGGATGTCCCCAGAGAAGAAGATTGAACCAGACAGGACCCTAGGCAATAATAGGATCCATTGCTTTGGGTTACAGGCATGTGTCCTCAAAAGCCTGATTCCAATACGAGCATAGGGGTTTTCCTGAGGCACCCATCAGAACTCATCTCGTCTCCACAAGGAAACCTGTGCATGGGAGCCATGTCCAAAGCTTAGGAGAGTACTTCAGGGTCCCGTGCCACTGCCCCATTCCAAGGCCCTCATGGACACAAAAACACATTAGGACCCATCCTCAGGAAAGTCCATTTCAACTCAGCCACCCCGGTTGCTCCGGCAGAGCCATCAGATCTGAACTGTCTTGTTGCTAGGAGACAATTGGAATGCGAGGCGGGCTTCCCAGGCATCCATCCGCGAACTGTGCTCTGGAGTCATTCCATATGGGATGTCCTGGAGCTGTCCAACAGGTCTCAATTGTCCCGCAGAAGGAATCCTTGAAGGGGGCATCCCACAACTCCCAACGTGGGAAAACCTCAATGGCCCCGAGATTCAGCTCCCTTCATGAAGCGGCCGTCATGCACAGAAACTCCAACCTGAGCCAACGTCTGATCCTCGCCCTGACTTCAGATGCATGAGATATTGGTTCAGATCTGCAGGGGGTACCTGCCGTGCCCTCACCCTGAAACCCAAGTCTAGCTTGTCTTCTCAGACTTCCGTCCTCACACTCCTGGCCCCGAAGCCCTCAAGGTTGGCAATTCCGGACCCACAATGCAGCACTCTGCCTGCCCTCTAGGAAAAAAATTATTGCCTCATGAGCTGCCCAGGCACCTTAAATGAGGATAAACCTACACAGCACTCGACGTTACCCAAATTATATAGTCTAACCTGGGCACTAATGCACTGTCGAACACAACCTGAGCCCGGACCTCCTGATGAACACCCCGAAAGCTGACCGCACACTGAGCACATAAAACAAGCCATGGCCTTAGGTCATCATCACTTCCCTACCTCCGTTTTCAGGCTTCAGAACCGAGACCTTATCTCCAATCACTGCCCAGGGGTGAGTGTGATGTAGAAATCAGAACTCCTCCTTACCCATGGAAAGAACCCTGTGGTTGGCACGTTATCCAACGTTCAGTGTAGGAGAATCCAGCATTCACCCTAAGGCCCCGCCCATTCTTACATCGACGAGGGCATACATACGCATTGTGACCCTCAGCATGAGTCCTGTTCTCTAGTAAGTCCTCTCAGTGACTGGACCATTAGATGTCATAATGGGCTTGACATGTCCCTGGGCCCCAATTTTTAACCAGATTTCTCATTGTCCCGTCGCCCCTCAACAGGGCTCTACTCTGGAATCCCTCATTTGGTGGGACACCTGAGGTTAAAAAAGAAAACAACAACAACAACAACAACAACAACAAAAAACGGACTTCTTCCAGCCCACAGATTGACCCCAAACTCTTTGGACGGGGCCAAACCCCCAGAGAGTAAGACTCGTCCATTTCCCATGAAGTCACCCAGAAATTCCACGACCATGGGTGACACGATATCCAGAGACAAAAACTTGAGCAGGAGCCTCACACTCGCCCTTTTTTCAAATCCCGAAGAGTTCTCCTCATGGTGTGTAGGTCAGTCCTGCCATACCTATGACTCGAAACATAAGCCGAGTTTGTGTTTTCAGACAACTGTCCAAACAGCCCTGGCCTACACAACCTACAGGCTCAGGCCCCTGGAGCCAAACCTGAGGACTGTACTTGCCCTCTCCAAGGGAATTGTGTGTGCCCATTCCAATGGCCACAACCCTTCAAATAGGATAAACCTCCAAAGTCCCTGATCCATCTCAATAGTGTTGGCTTCCCAGGAAAAACAGGGGAAATCTGAGCCCAACTGCGCACCTACCTGCACTCAGACCCATAGACAGATGTCTCCAGAGGTAAAAAGGAAAGAACAGGCCCCTAGGCACTAATCAGATCCATTGCTTTGGTTTCCAGGGATCTCTCCTCAGAGGCCTGGATTTCAAAAGCAGCATATAGCTGTTTCTTGACTCACCCATCAGAAACATCTCATCTACACATGGGAAACTTGCAGGTTGGAGCTGTGTCAAAGCCTCTTTTTAGGAGAACCCTTTAGGGCCCCAGTGCCACCGCTTCATTCCAAGGTCTCCATAGACACAAAAGCACATTAGGACCCATCCCCAGGGGTGTCCATTTCAACTCAGCGTCCTCGGTTGCTCCCCACAGATCCAGGAGATCTAACCTGTCTTGTTGCTAGGAGACAATTGGAATGCGAGGTGGGCTACCCAGCCATCCATCCTTAGAACCCTGCTCAGAATCATTGGCCTGGAGCCAAACAACAGGTCTCAATTGTTCTGCAGGAGACTCTCTGCAGTTTGGAGCTTCTCACAACTCCCATCGTGGGAAAACCCCCATGGCCTCGTGATGCCCCCCTATTCATGAAGGGGCCATCAGGGACAGAAACTCCAACCTGAGCGATCGTCTGATCCTCGCCCTGACTTCAGATGCACGAGATCTCGATTCAGGTCTGTAGATTGTGCCTGCCATGGCCTCACCCAGAAACCTATGCCTAGCTTGTGTTCTCAGACTTTGGTCGTCAGACTACTGGCCCACAAGCCGTCCAGTTTGGCAATCCAGAACTACAATGCAGCACCCTGCCCGCCCTCCAGAAGAGAAACATTGTCCTCTGGGGCTACCCAGTAACCCCAAATGAGGATCAACCTGCACCGACTTTGGCTGTACCCCAAATACATAGGCTGACCAGGGCGCTAATGCCCTTTCTGACACAGGCTGAGCCTGGACCCCTGGCCCCTCCCAGACAGCTGGCCGCACACTGAGCACATCGAGCCGCCGTGAACTTAGGTCCTCATCTCTACCCAACCTCGGTTTTCAGGTTTCAGAACCTAGACCTTATCTCCAATCACTGCCCAGGGTTGAAGGTGATGCAGAAATCAGAACTCCTTCCCCATGGCAAGAAACTTTGTGGTTGGCATGTTGTCCAACGTTCAGTGTAGTTGAAACCAGTGTGGCCCATGAGGCCCCGCCCATGCTCGCCGGCCACATTGGTCACAAACGCACATTGTGACCCTCAGGCTCAGCCCAGTCCTCAAGTAAGGCCACTCAGTGGCTGGATGAAGAGATAGCATATTGGGCTTGCCTTGCCCCTAGGCCCCAATTTTTAACCATAGTTCGGGTTGTCCCTTCAGTCTTCCCCATGGCTTTGCTTTGGAATTCCTCTTTTGGTGGGACACCTGAGGTAACAAAACTGAAAGGAGTCCTCCCATCCCACAGATTGACGAAAAGCAATTGGGAATCGGGCCAAATCCTCAGAGAGGAAGATTCGTCCATGGCCCATGAGGCCTCCCCGACATTCCACGGCCATCGCTGATACAAAATCCAGAGACAAAAGCCTGAGCAAGCGCCTCAGACTCGCACTTTCTTCATTTCCTGAAGAGTTCTTCACATGGTTTGTAGATCGGGCCTGCCATACCTACGTCCCCAAACCTAAGCTGAGTTTGTGTTTTCAGACTACTGTCCTCAAAGTCTTGGGCCACACACCCTCCAGGCAGGACCCCGGGAGACACACATTAGGACTGGGACTACCAATCCATGGGAATTCTGCCCATTCCATGGTCCAAAATCATACAAATTAGGAGAAACCTCCAAAGTCCCTGAGGTCATCCCAATAGTGTAGTTCGCCCGGAAAAAAAAGTGCTCTCTGACACCAGCTGATAATCGACCTCCACTCATACCATAGATGGATGTCCCCAGAGAAGAAGATTGAACCTGAAAGGACCGTAGGCCATAATAGGATCCATTGATTTGGGTTACAGGCATGTGTCCTCAAAAGCCTGATTCCAATACGAGCATAGGGGTTTTCCTGAGGCACCCATCAGAACTCATCTCGTCTCCACAAGGAAACCTGTGCATGGGAGCCATGTCCAAAGCTTAGGAGAGTACTTCAGGGTCCCGGTGCCACTGCCCCATTCCAAGGCCCTCATGGACACAAAAACACATTAGGACCCATCCTCAGGAAAGTCCATTTCAAATCAGCCACCCCGGTTGCTCCGGCAGAGCCATCAGATCTAAACTGTCTTGTTGCTAGGAGACAATTGGAATGCGAGGCGGGCTTCCCAGGCATCCGTCCGCGAATGGTGCTCTGGAGTCATTCCATATGGGATGTCCTGGAGCTGTCCAACAGGTCTCAATTGTCCCGCAGAAGGAATCCTTGAAGGGGGCATCCCACAACTCCCAACGTGGGAAAATCTCAATGGCCCCGAGATTCCGCTCCCTTCATGAAGCGGCCGTCATGCACAGAAACTCCAACCTGAGCCAACGTCTGATCCTTGCCCTGACTTCAGATGCATGAGATATTGGTTCAGATCTGCAGGGGGTACCTGCCGTGCCCTCACCCTGAAACCCAAGTCTAGCTTGTCTTCTCAGACTTCCGTCCTCACACTCCTGGCCCCGAAGCCCTCAAGGTTGGCAATTCCTGACCCACAATGCAGCACTCTGCCTGCCCTCTAGGAAAAAAATTATTGCCTCATGAGCTGCCCAGGCACTTTAAATGAGGATAAACCTACACAGCACTTGACGTTACCCAAATTATATAGTCTAACCTGGGCACTAATGCACTGTCGAACACAACCTGAGCCCGGACCTCCTGATGAACACCCCGAAAGCTGACCGCACACTGAGCACATAAAACAAGCCATGGCCTTAGGTCATCATCACTTCCCTACCTCCGTTTTCAGGCTTCAGAACCGAGACCTTATCTCCAATCACTGCCCAGGGGTGAGTGTGATGTAGAAATCAGAACTCCTCCTTACCCATGGAAAGAACCCTTGTGGTTGGCACGTTATCCAACGTTCAGTGTAGGAGAATCCAGCATTCACCCTAAGGCCCCGCCCATTCTTACATGCGACGAGGGCATACATACACATTGTGACCCTCAGCATGAGTCCTGTTCTCCAGTTAGTCCTCTCAGTGGCTGGAACATTAGATGTCATAATGGGCTTGACATGTCCCTGGGCCCCAATTTTTAACCAGATTTCTCATTGTCCAGTCGCCCCTGAACAGGGCTCTACTCTGGAATCCCTCATTTGGTGGGACACCTGAGGTTAAAAAAGAAAACAACAACAACAACACAACAACAACAAAAAACGGACTTCTTCCAGCCCACAGATTGACCCCAAACTCTTTGGACGGGGCCAAACCACCAGAGAGTAAGACTCGTCCATTTCCCATGAAGTCACCCAGAAATTCCACGACCATGGGTGACACGATATCCAGAGACAAAAACTTGAGCAGGAGCCTCACACTCGCCCTTTTTTCAAATCCCGAAGAGTTCTCCTCATGGTGTGTAGGTCAGTCCTGCCATACCTATGACTCGAAACATAAGCCGAGTTTGTGTTTTCAGACAACTGTCCAAACAGCCCTGGCCTACACAACCTACAGGCTCAGGCCCCTGGAGCCAAACCTGAGGACTGTACTTGCCCTCTCCAAGGGAATTGTGTGTGCCCATTCCAATGGCCACAACCCTTCAAATAGGATAAACCTCCAAAGTCCCTGATCCATCTCAATAGTGTTGGCTTCCCAGGAAAAACAGGGGAAATCTGAGCCCAACTGCGCACCTACCTGCACTCAGACCCATAGACAGATGTCTCCAGAGGTAAAAAGGAAAGAACAGGCCCCTAGGCACTAATCAGATCCATTGCTTTGGTTTCCAGGGATCTCTCCTCAGAGGCCTGGATTTCAAAAGCAGCATATAGCTGTTTCTTGACTCACCCATCAGAAACATCTCATCTACACATGGGAAACTTGCAGGTTGGAGCTGTGTCAAAGCCTCTTTTTAGGAGAACCCTTTAGGGCCCCAGTGCCACCGCTTCATTCCAAGGTCTCCATAGACACAAAAGCACATTAGGACCCATCCCCAGGGGTGTCCATTTCAACTCAGCGTCCTCGGTTGCTCCCCACAGATCCAGGAGATTCATCCTGTCTTGTTGCTAGGAGACAATTGGAATGCGAGGTGGGCTACCCAGCCATCCATCCTTAGAACCCTGCTCAGAATCATTGGCCTGGAGCCAAACAACAGGTCTCAATTGTTCTGCAGGAGACTCTCTGCAGTTTGGAGCTTCTCACAACTCCCATCGTGGGAAAACCCCCATGGCCTCGTGATGCCCCCCCATTCATGAAGGGGCCATCAGGGACAGAAACTCCAACCTGAGCGATCGTCTGATCCTCGCCCTGACTTCAGATGCACGAGATCTTGATTCAGGTCTGTAGATTGTGCCTGCCATGGCCTCACCCAGAAACCTAAGCCTAGCTTGTGTTCTCAGACTTTGGTCGTCAGACTACTGGCCCACAAGCCGTCCAGTTTGGCAATCCAGAACTACAATGCAGCACCCTGCCCGCCCTCAGAAGAAAAACATTGTCCTCTGGGGCTACCCAGTAACCCCAAATGAGGATCAACCTGCACCGACTTTGGCTGTACCCCAAATACATAGGCTGACCAGGGCGCTAATGCCCTTTCTGACACAGGCTGAGCCTGGACCCCTGGCCCCTCCCAGACAGTTGGCCGCACACTGAGCACATCGAGCCGCCGTGAACTTAGGTCCTCATCTCTACCCAACCTCGGTTTTCAGGTTTCAGAACCTAGACCTTATCTCCAATCACTGCCCAGGGTTGAAGGTGATGCAGAAATCAGAACTCCTTCCCCATGGCAAGAAACTTTGTGGTTGGCATGTTGTCCAACGTTCAGTGTAGTTGAAACCAGTGTGGCCCATGAGGCCCCGCCCATGCTCGCCGGCCACATTGGTCACAAACGCACATTGTGACCCTCAGGCTCAGCCCAGTCCTCAAGTAAGGCCACTCAGTGGCTGGATGAAGAGATAGCATATTGGGCTTGCCTTGCCCCTAGGCCCCAATTTTTAACCATAGTTCGGGTTTTCCCTTCAGTCTTCCCCATGGCTTTGCTTTGGAATTCCTCTTTTGGTGGGACACCTGAGGTAACAAAACTGAAAGGAGTCCTCCCATCCCACAGATTGACGAAAAGCAATTGGGAATCGGGCCAAATCCTCAGAGAGGAAGATTCGTCCATGGCCCATGAGGCCTCCCCGACATTCCACGGCCATCGCTGATACAAAATCCAGAGACAAAAGCCTGAGCAAGCGCCTCAGACTCGCACTTTCTTCATTTCCTGAAGAGTTCTTCACATGGTTTGTAGATCGGGCCTGCCATACCTACGTCCCCAAACCTAAGCTGAGTTTGTGTTTTCAGACTACTGTCCTCAAAGTCTTGGGCCACACACCCTCGAGGCTGGACCCCGGGAGACACACATTAGGACTGGGACTACCAATCCATGGGAATTCTGCCCATTCCATGGTCCAAAATCATACAAATTAGGAGAAACCTCCAAAGTCCCTGAGGTCATCCCAATAGTGTTGTTCGCCCGGAAAAAAAAGTGCTCTCTGACACCAGCTGATAATCGACCTCCACTCATACCATAGATGGATGTCCCCAGAGAAGAAGATTGAACCAGAAAGGACCGTAGGCCATAATAGGATCCATTGATTTGGGTTACAGGCATGTGTCCTCAAAAGCCTGATTCCAATACGAGCATAGGGGTTTTCCTGAGGCACCCATCAGAACTCATCTCGTCTCCACAAGGAAACCTGTGCATGGGAGCCATGTCCAAAGCTTAGGAGAGTACTTCAGGGTCCCGGTGCCACCGCCCCATTCCAAGGCCCTCATGGACACAAAAACATATTAGGACCCATCCTCAGGAAAGTCCATTTCAACTCAGCCATCCCGGTTGCTCCGGCAGAGCCATCAGATCTAAACTGTCTTGTTGCTAGGAGACAATTGGAATGCGAGGCGGGCTTCCCAGGCATCCGTCCGCGAATGGTGCTCTGGAGTCATTCCATATGGGATGTCCTGGAGCTGTCCAACAGGTCTCAATTGTCCCGCAGAAGGAATCCTTGAAGGGGGCATCCCACAACTCCCAACGTGGGAAAATCTCAATGGCCCCGAGATTCCGCTCCCTTCATGAAGCGGCCGTCATGCACAGAAACTCCAACCTGAGCCAACGTCTGATCCTTGCCCTGACTTCAGATGCATGAGATATTGGTTCAGATCTGCAGGGGGTACCTGCCGTGCCCTCACCCTGAAACCCAAGTCTAGCTTGTCTTCTCAGACTTCCGTCCTCACACTCCTGGCCCCGAAGCCCTCAAGGTTGGCAATTCCGGACCCACAATGCAGCACTCTGCCTGCCCTCTAGAAAAAAAATTATTGCCTCATGAGCTGCCCAGGCACCTTAAATGAGGATAAACCTACACAGCACTCGACGTTACCCAAATTATATAGTCTAACCTGGGCCCTAATGCACTGTCGAACACAACCTGAGCCCGGACCTCCTGACCAACACCCAGAAAGCTGACCGCACACTGAGCACATAAAACCCGCCATGGCCTTAGGTCACCATCTCTTCCCTACCTCCGTTTTCAGGCTTCAGAACCGAGACCTTATCTCCAATCACTGCCAAGGGGTGAGTGTGATGCAGAAATCAGAACTCCTCCTTACCCATGGCAAGAACCCTTGTGGTTGGTACATTGTCCAACGTTCAGTGTAGGAGAAACCAGCATTCACCGTGAGGCCCCGCCCATTCTTGCGTGCAACGAGGGCATACATATGCATTGTGACCCTCAGCATGAGTCCTGTCCTCTAGTAACTCCTCTCAGTGGCTGGACCATTAGATGTCATAATGGGCTTGACATGTCCCTAGGCCCCAATTTTTAACCAGATTTCTGATTGTCCAGTCGCCCCTCCCCAGGGCTCTACTCTGGAATCCCTCATTTGGTGGGACAACTGAGGTTAAAAAAGAAAACAACAACAACAACAACAACAAAAAAAAAACGGACTACTTCCAGCCCACAGATTGACCCCAAACTCTTTGGACGGGGCCAAACAACCAGAGAGTAAGACTCGTCCATTTCCCATGAAGTCACCCAGAAATTCCACGACCATGAGTGACACGATATCCAGAGACAAAAACGTGAGCAGGAGCCTCACACTCGCCCTTTTTTCAAATCCCGAAGAGTTCTCCTCATGGTGTGTAGGTCAGTCCTGCCATACCTATGACCCGAAACATAAGCCGAGTTTGTGTTTTCAGACAACTGTCCAAACAGCCCTGGCCTACACAACCTACAGGCTCAGGCCCCTGGAGCCAAACCTGAGGACTGTACTTGCCCTCTCCAAGGGAATTGTGTGTGCCCATTCCAATGGCCACAACCCTTCTAGTAGGATAAACCTCCAAAGTCCCTGATCCATCTCAATAGTGGTGGCTTCCCAGGAAAAAAAGGGGCAATCTGAGCCCAACTGAGCACCTACCTGCACTCAGACCCAAGACAGATGTCTCCAGAGGTAAAAAAGGAAAGAACAGGCCCCTAGGCACTAATCAGATCCATTGCTTTGGTTTCCAGGCATCTCTCCTCAGAGGCCTGGATATCAAAACAGCATATAGCTGTTTCTTGACTCACCCATCAGAAAACATCTCATCTACACATGGGAACCTTGCACGTTGGAGCTGTGTCAAAGCCTCTGTTTAGGAGAACCCTTTAGGGCCCCAGTGCCACCGCTTCATTCCAAGGTCTCCATAGACACAAGTGCACATTAGGACCCATCCCCAGGGGTGTCCATTTCAACACAGCGTCCTCGGTTGCTCCCCACAGATCCAGGAGATCTAACCTGTCTTGTTGCTAGGAGATAATTGGAATGCGAGGTGGGCTACCCAGCCATCCATCCTTAGAACTCTGCTCTGAATCATTGGCCTGGAGCCAAACAACAGGTCTCAATTGTCCTGCAGAAGACTCTCTGCAGTTTGGAGCTTCTCACAACTCCCATAGTGGGAAAACCCCCATGGCCTCGTGATACCCCCCCATTCATGAAGGGGCCATCAGGGACAGAAACTCCAACCTGAGCGATCGTCTGATCCTCGCCCTGACTTCAGATGCACGAGATCTCGATTCAGGTCTGTAGATTGTGCCTGCCATGGCCTCACCCAGAAACCTAAGCCTAGCTTGTGTTCTCAGACTTTGGTCGTCAGACTACTGGCCCACAAGCCCTCCAGTTTGGCAATCCAGAACTACAATGCAGCACCCTGCCCGCCCTCCAGAAGAAAAACATTGTCCTCTGGGGCTACCCAGTAACCCCAAATGATGATCAACCTGCACCGACTTTGGCTGTACCCCAAATACATAGGCTAACCAGGGCACTAATGCCCTTTCTGACACAGGCTGAGCCTGGACCCCTGGCCCCTCCCAGACAGCTGGCCACACAGTGAGCACATCGAGCCGCCGTGGACTTAGGTCCTCATTTTTACCCAACCTCGGTTTTCAGGTTTCAGAACCTAGAACTTATCTCCAATCACTGCCCAGGGTTGAAGGTGATGCAGAAATCAGAACTCCTTCCCCATGGCAAGAAACCTTGTGGTTGGCATGTTGTCCAACGTTCAGTGTAGTTGAAACCAGTGTGGCCCATGAGGCCCCGCCCATGCTCGCCGGCCACATTGGTCACAAACGCACATTGTGACCCTCAGGCTGAGCCCAGTCTTAAGTAAGGCCACTCAGTGGCTGGGTGAAGAGATAGCATATTGGGCTTGCCTTGCCCCTAGGCACCAAGTTTTAACCATAGTTCGGGTTGTCCCTTCAGTCTTCCCCACGGCTTTGCTTTGAAATTCCTCTTTTGGTGGGACACCTGAGGAAACAAAATTGAAATGAGTCATCCCATCCCACAGATTGACGAAAAGCAATTGGGAATAGGGCCAAATCCTCAGAGAGGAAGATTCGTCCATGGCCCATGAGGCCTCCCCGACATTCCACGGCCATCGCTGATACAAAATCCAGAGACAAAAGCCTGAGCAAGCGCCTCAGACTCGCACTTTCTTCATATCCTGAAGAGTTCTTCTCATGGTTTGTAGATCGGGCCTGCCATACCTACGTCCCCAAACCTAAGCTGAGTTTGTGTTTTCAGACTTCTGTCCTCAAAGTCTTGGGCCACACACCCTCCAGGCTGGACCCCTGGAGACACACATTAGGACTGGGACTACCATCCATGGGAATTCTGCCCATTCCATGGTCCAAAATCATACAATTTAGGAGAAACCTCCAAAGTCCCTGAGACCATCCCAATAGTGTAGGTCGCCCGGAAAAAAAAGTGCTCTCTGACACAAGCTGATAATCGACCTCCACTCATACCATAGATGGATGTCCCCAGAGAAGAAGATTGAACCAGAAAGGACCGTAGGCCATAATAGGATCCATTGATTTGGGTTACAGGCATGTGTCCTCAAAAGCCTGATTCCAATACGAGCATAGGGGTTTTCCTGAGGCACCCATCAGAACTCATCTCGTCTCCACAAGGAAACCTGTGCATGGGAGCCATGTCCAAAGCTTAGGAGAGTACTTCAGGTTCCCGGTGCCACCGCCCCATTCCAAGGCCCTCATGGACACAAAAACACATTAGGACCCATCCTCAGGAAAGTCCATTTCAACTCAGCCACCCCGGTTGCTCCGGCAGAGCCATCAGAACTAAACTGTCTTGTTGCTAGGAGACAATTGGAATGCGAGGCGGGCTTCCCAGGCATCCATCCGCGAACGGTGCTCTGGAGTCATTCCATATGGGGTGTCCTGGAGCTGTCCAACAGGTCTCAATTGTCCCGCAGAAGGAATCCTTGAAGGGGGCATCCCACAACTCCCAACGTGGGAAAACCTCAATGGCCCCGAGATTCTGCTCCCTTCATGAAGCGGCCGTCATGCACAGAATAGCCAACCTGAGCCAACGTCTGATCCTCGCCCTGACTTCAGATGCATGAGATATTGGTTCAGATCTGCAGGGGGTACCTTCCGTGCCCTCACCCTGAAACCCAAGTCTAGCTTGTCTTCTCAGACTTCCGTCCTCACACTCCTGGCCCCGAAGCCCTCTAGTTTGTCAATTCCGGACCCACAATTCAGCACTCTGCCTGCCCTCTAGAAAAAAAATTATTGCCTCATGAGCTGCCCAGGCACCTTAAATGAGGATAAACCTACACAGCACTCGACGTTACCCAAATTATATAGTCTAACCTGGGCACTAATGCACTGTCGAACACAACCTGAGCCCGGACCGCCTGACCAACACCCCGAAAGCTGACCGTACACTGAGCACATAAAACAAGCCATGGCCTTAGGTCATCATCTCTTTCCTACCTCCGTTTTCAGGCTTCAGAACCGAGACCTTATCTCCAATCACTGCCCAGGGGTGAGTGTGATGCAGAAATCAGAACTCCTCCTTACCAATGGCAAGAACCCTTGTGTTTGGCACGTTGTCCAACGTTCAGTGTAGGAGAAACCAGCATTCACCCTGAGGCCCCGCCCATTCTTGTGTGCGATGAGGGCATACATACGCATTGTGACCCTCAGCATGAGTCCTGTTCTCTAGTATGTCCTCTCAGTGTCTGGACCATTAGATGTCATAATGGGCTTGACATGTCCCTAGGCCCAATTTTTAACCAGATTTCTGATTGTCCAGTCGCCCCTCCCCAGGGCTCTACTCTGGAATCCCTCATTTGGTGGGACACGTGAGGTTAAAAAAAAAAACAAAAAAAAAACAAAACAAAAAAAAAAAAACGGACTTCTTCCAGCCCACAGATTGACCCTAAACTCTTTGGACGGGGCCAAACTGCCAGAGAGTAAGACTCGTCCATTTCCCATGAAGTCACCCAGAAATTCCACGACCATGTGTGACACGATATCCAGAGACAAAAACTTGAGCAGGAGCCTCACACTCGCCCTTCTTTCAAATCCCGAAGATTTCTCCTCATGGTCTGTAGGTCAGTCCTGCAATACATATGACCCGAAACATAAGCCGAGTTTGTGTTTTCAGACAACTGTCCAAACAGCCCTGGCCTACACAACCTACAGGCTCAGGCCCATGGATCCAAACCTGAGAACTGTACTTGCCCTCTCCAAGGGAATTGTGTGTACCCATTCCAATGGCCACAACCCTTCTAATAGGATAAACCTCCAAAGTCCATGATCCATCTCAATAGTGGTGGCTTCCCAGGAAAAACAGGGGCAATCTGAGCCCAACTGAGCACCTACCTGCACTCAGACCCATAGACAGTTGTCCCCAGAGGTAAAAAGGAAAGAACAGGCCCCTAGGCACTAATCAGATCCATTGCTTTGGTTTCCAGGCATCTCTCCTGAGAGGCCTGGATTTCTAAACAGCATCTAGCTGTTTCTTGACTCACCCATCAGAAAACATCTCATCTACACGAAAACCTTGCACGTTGGAGCTGTGTCAAAGCCTCTGTTTATAAGAATTCTTTAGGGCCCCAGTGCCACCGCTTCATTCCAAGGTCTCCATAGACACAAAAGCACATTACGACCCATCCCCAGGGGTTTCCATTTCAACTAGCCTCCTTGATTGCTTCCCAAAGATCAAGGAGATCTAACCTGTCTTGTTGCTAGGAGACAATTGGAATGCGAGGTGGGCTACCCAGCCATCCATCCTTAGAACCCTGCTCAGAATCATTGGAATGGAGCCAATCAACAGGTCTCAGTTGTCCTGCAGAAGACTCTCTGCAGTTTGGAGCTTCTCACAACTCCCATCGTGGGAAAACCCCCATGGCCTCGTGATGCCCCCCCATTCATGAGGGGCCATCAGGGACAGAAACTCCAACCTGAGCGATCGTCTGATCCTATCCCTGACTTATCCTCATGGTCTGTAGATCAGTCCTGCCATACCTATGACCCGAAACATAAGCCGAGTTTGTGTTTCCAGACAGCTGACCAAACAGCTCTGGCCTACACACCCTACAGGCTCAGGGCCCTGGAGCCGAACCTGAGGACTGTACTTGCCCTCTACAAGAGAATTGTATGTGCCCATTCCAATGGCCAAAGCCCTACTAATAGTATAAACCTCCAAAGTCCCTGAGGCCATCCCAATAGTTG
This sequence comes from Mustela nivalis, assembly GCF_964662115.1. Taxonomy (NCBI): domain Eukaryota; kingdom Metazoa; phylum Chordata; class Mammalia; order Carnivora; family Mustelidae; genus Mustela; species Mustela nivalis. The sequence goes on along the minus strand of NW_028136405.1, from coordinate 886,200 downwards.
TGGCTTCCCAGGACAAACAGGGGCAATCTGAGCCCATCGGAGCACCTACATGCACTCAGACCCGTAGACTGATGTCCCCAGAGGTAAAAAGGAACGAACAGGACCCTAGGCACTAATCGGATCCATTGTTTTGGTTTCCAGGCATCTCTCCTCCGAGGCCTGGATTTCAATACCAGCATATGGCTGTTTCTAGACTCACCCATCAGAACAAATCTCATCTACACATGGGAAACAAGCACGTTGGAGCTGTTTCAAAGCCTCTGTTTAGGATAATGCTTCAGGGCCCCAGTGCCCCCACTTCATTCCTAGGTCTCCATAGAAACAAAAACATATTAGGACACATCCACAGGAGAGTCCATTTCAACTCAGCCTCCTCGGTTGCTCCCCCACGTCCAGCAGATCTAACCTGTCTTGTTGCTTGGAGACAATTGGAATGCGAGGAGGTCTACCCAGCCATCCATCCTTAGAACCCTGCTTGGAATCGATGGCCTGGAGGCAACCAACAGGTCTCAATTGTCCTGCAGAAGAATCTTTGCAGTTGGGATCTTCTCACAACTCCCATCGTGGGAAAACCCTTATGGCCTCGTGATCCACCCCCCCTTCAAGAAGGGACAGAAAGTCCAACAGGAGCAATCACCTGTCTTTGCCCTGACTTCAGATGCATGAGATCTCGATTGAGGTCTGTAGATTGTGCCTGCCATATTCTCACCCATAAACATAGGCCTAGTTTGGGTTCTCAGTCTTCCGTCCTCAGACTACTAGCCCACAAGCCCTCCAGTTTGGCAAACCAGAACTACAATGCTGCACTCTGCCTACCCTTCAGGAGAAAAACATTGCCCTCTGGGGCTACCCAGAATCCCCAAATGAGGATCAACTTGCACGCCATTCGGCTGTACCCCAAATATGTAGGCTGACCTGGGCACTATTGCCCTTTCTGACCCAGCCTGAGCCTGGACCTCCTGGCCCCACCCAGACAGCTGGCTGCATACTGAGCACATCAGACCCGCCATGGACTTGTGTCGTCATCTCTTCTCATCCTCGGTCCAGGCTTCAGAACCTAGACCTGATCTCCAATCACTGCCCTGGTTTGAAAATGATGCATAAAACAGAACTCTTTTCCCATGGCAAGAAACCTTGTAGTTGGCATGTTGTCCAACGTTCAGTGTAGTTGAAACCAGTGTGGCCCATGAGGCCCTGCCCATGCTTGCGGGCCACATTGGTCACAAACACACATTGTGACCCTCAGCCTGAGCCCAGTCCTCAGGTAATGCCTCTGAGTGGCTGGATCCAGAGACGGCCATCGCTGATACAAAATCCAGAGACAAAAGCCTGAGAAAGCCCCTTAGACTCGCTCATTCTTCGTATCCTGAAGAGTTCTTCTCATGGTTTGTAGATCGGTCGTGCCATACCTAAGTTCCCAATCCTAAGCTGAGTTTGTGTTTTCAGACTTCTGTCCTTAAAGTCCTGGGCCACACTCCCTCCAGCTGGGGCCCCTGGAGCCACACATTAGGAATGCGCCCACCCAATCCTTGGGAATTCTGCCCATTCCATTGTCAAAAATCGTACAAATCAGGAGAACCCTCCAAAGTCCCTGAGGCCATCCCTCTACTGTAGGTCGCCCGGGACAAAAAAAAAAAAAAAAACGGTTTATACCAGCTGAGCATCTACCTCCACTCATACCAGAGATGGTTGTCCCCAGAGAAGAAGATTGAACCAGACAGGACCTGAGGCATTATCGGATCCATTGCTTTGGTTTACAGGCATGTCTCCTCAAAAGCCTGGATTCCAATACCAGCAGAGGGGATTTCCTGAGGCACACATCAGAACAAATCTGGTCTCCACAAGGAAACTTGTGCATGGGAGCTATGTCCAAAGCTTAGGAGAATACTTCAGGGCCCCGGTGCCACCGCCCCATTCCAAGGCCCTCATGGACACAAACACACATTAGGACCCATCCTCAGGAATGTCCATTTCAACTCAGCCACCCCGGTTGCTCCCGCAGATCCATTAGATCTAAACTGTCTTGTTGCTAGGAGACAATTGGAATGTGAGGCGGACTTCCCAGGCATCCATCCTCGAATGGTGCTCAGGAGTCGTTCCATATGGGATGTCCTGGAGCTGTCCAATAGGTCTCAATGTCCCGCAAAAGGAATCCTTGAAGGGGGCATCCCACATCTCCCAACGTGGAAAAACTCCATGGCCTCGAGATTAGGCCCCCTTCATGAAGGGACGTCATGCACAGAAACTCCAACCTGAGCCAACGTCTGATCCTCGCCCTCACTTCAGATGTATGAGATATTGGTTCAGATCTGCAGGGGGTACCTGCCGTGCCCTCACCCTGAATCCGAAGTCTAGCTTTTGTTCTCAGACTTCCGTCCTCACTCTCCTGGCCCCCAAGCCCTCAAGTTTGGCAATTCCGGACCAACAATGAAGCACTCTGTTTGCCCTCTAGAACAAATATATTGCCTAATGAGCTGCCCAGGCAGCTTAAATGAGGATCAGCATACACGGCACTCGAATGTACCCAAATTATATAGTCTAACCTGGGCACGAATGCACTGTCTGACACAACCTGAGCCCGGACCTCCTGACCAACACCCAGACAGCTGACCGCACACTGAGCACATCAGTCCCGCCATGGCCTTAGGTCATCATCTCTTCCCTACCTCAGGTTTCAGGCTTCGGGGCCGAGTCCTTATCTCCAATCCATGTTCAGGGGTGAGTGTGATGCAGAAATCAGAACTCCTCCTTACCCATGGCAAGAAACCTTGCGGTTGGCATGTTGTCCAACCTTCAGTGTAGGAGTAACCAGCATTCACCCTGAGGCCCCGCCCATTCTTGAGTGCGACGAGAGCATAAACACGCATTGTGACCTCAGCTGAGTCCTGTCCTCTAGTAAGTCCTCTCAGTGGCTGGATCATTAGATATCATAATGGGCTTGACATTTCCCTAGGCCCCAATTTTTAACCAGATTTCTGGTTGTCCAGTCGCCCCTCCCCAGGGCTCTACTCTGGAATCCCTCATTTGGTGGGACATCTGAGGTTGAAAAACAAATCAAAACAAAACAACAACAACAACAAAACGGACTTCTTCCATCCCCAGAATGACCCCAAACTCTTTCGACGGGGCCGAAACACCAGAGAGTAAGACTCGTCCCTTTCCCATTGAGTCACCCGGAAATTTCACGACCAAGAGTGACACGATATCCAGAGACAAAAACTTGAGCTAGAGCCTCACACTCGCCCTCTTTTCATATCGCGAAGGCTTCTCCTCATGGTCTGTAGATCAGTCCTGCCAAACCTATGACCCGAAACATAAGCCGAGTTTGTGTTTTCAGACAACTGACCAAACAGCTCTGGCCTACACACCCTACAGGCTCAGGCCCCTGGAGCCAAACCTGAGGACTCTACTTGCCCTCTACAAGAGAATTGTATGTGCCCATTCCAATGGCCAAAGCCCTACTAATAGTATAAACCTCCAAAGTCCCTGAGGCCATCTCAATAGTTGTGGCTTCCCAGGACAAACAGGGGTAATCTGAGCCCATCTGAGCACCTACCTGCACTCAGACCCGTAGACTGATGTCCCCAGAGGTAAAAAGGAACGAACAGGCCCCTAGGCACTAATCGGATCCATTGTTTTGGTTTCCAGGCATCTCTCCTCCGAGGCCTGGATTTCAATACCAGCATATGGCTGTTTCTTGACTCACCCATCAGAACAAATCTCATCTACACATGGGAAACATGCACGTTGGAGCTGTTTCAAAGCCTCTGTTTAGGATAATCCTTCAGGGCCCCAGTGCCCCCGCTTCATTCCTAGGTCTCCATAGACACAACAACATATTAGGACACATCCACAGGAGAGTCCATTTCAACTCAGCCTCCTGGGTTGCTCCCCCACATCCAGCAGATCTAACCTGTCTTGTTGCTTGGAGAACATTGGAATGCGAGGTGGGCTACCCAGGAATCCATCCTTAGAACCCTGCTCGGAATCGTTGGCCTGGAGCCAACCAACAGGTCTCAATTGTCCTGCAGAAGAATCTTTGCAGTTGGGAGCTTCTCACAACTCCCATCGTGTGAAAACCCCCAAGGCCTCGTGATCCAACCCCCCCTTCAAGAAGGGGCCATCAGGGACAGAAAGTCCAACAGGAGTGATCGTCTGATCTTTGCCCTGACTTCAGATGCACGAGATCTCGATTGAGGTCTGTAGATTGTGCCTGCCATATCCTCACCCAGAAACCAAGGCCTAGCTTGGGTTCTCAGACTTCCGTCCTCAGACTACTGGCCCACAAACCCTCCAGTTTGGCAAACCAGAACTACAATGCTGCACTCTGCCTGCCCCCCAGAAGAAAAACCTTGCCCTCTGGGGCTACCCAGAATCCCCAAATGAGGATCAACTTGCACGCCATTCGGCTGTACCCCAAATATATAGGCTGACCTGGGCACTATTGCCCTTTCTGACCCAGCCTGAGCCTGGACCTCCTGGCCCCACCCAGACAGCTGGCCGCACACTGAGCACATTAGACCTGCCATGGCCTTAGGTCGTCATCTCTTCTAAACCTAGGTTTCCAGGCTTCAGAACCTAGACCTGATCTCCAATCACTGCCCTGGTTTGAAAATGATGCATAAATCAGAACTCTTTTCCCATGGCAAGAAACCTTGTGGTTGGCATGTTGTCCAACGTTCAGTGTAGTTGAAACCAGTGTGGCCCATGAGGCCCCGCCCATATTTGCGGGCCACATTGGACACAAACACACATTGTGACCCTTAGCCTGAGCCCAGTCCTCAGGTAAGGCCTCTCAGTGGCTGGATGCAGAGACAGCATATTGGGCTTGCCATGCCCCTAAGCCCCAATTTTTAACCATAGTTCGAACTGTCCCTTCACTCTTCCCCAGAGCTCTGCTTTGGAATTTCTCTTTTGGCGGGTCACCTGTGGTTACAAACCTGAAAGGAGTCCTCCCATCCCACAGATTGACGAAAAGCAATTGGGATCACGCCAAATTCACAGAGAGGAAGATTCGTCCACGGCCCATGATTACTCCCCAACATTCCACGGCGATCGCTGATACAAAATCCAGAGACAATAGCCTGAGCAAGCGCCTCAGACTCGCTCATTCTTCGTATCCTGAAGAGTTCTTCTCATGGTTTGTAGATCGGGCGTGCCATACCTAAGTTCCCAATCCTAAGCTGAGTTTGTGTTTTCAGACTTCTGTCCTTAAAGTCCTGGGCCACACTCCCTCCAGCTGGGGCCCCTGGAGCCACACATTAGGAATGCGCCCACCCAATCCTTGGGAATTCTGCCCATTCCATTGTCAAAAATCGTACAAATCAGGAGAACCCTCCAAAGTCCCTGAGGCCATCCCTCTACTGTAGGTCGCCCGGGACAAAAAAAAAAAAAAACGGTTTATACCAGCTGAGCATCTACCTCCACTCATACCAGAGATGGTTGTCCCCAGAGAAGAAGATTGAACCAGACAGGACCTGAGGCATTATCGGATCCATTGCTTTGGTTTACAGGCATGTCTCCTCAAAAGCCTGGATTCCAATACCAGCAGAGGGGATTTCCTGAGGCACACATCAGAACAAATCTGGTCTCCACAAGGAAACTTGTGCATGGGAGCTATGTCCAAAGCTTAGGAGAATACTTCAGGGCCCCGGTGCCACCGCCCCATTCCAAGGCCCTCATGGACACAAACACACATTAGGACCCATCCTCAGGAATGTCCATTTCAACTCAGCCACCCCGGTTGCTCCCGCAGATCCATTAGATCTAAACTGTCTTGTTGCTAGGAGACAATTGGAATGTGAGGCGGACTTCCCAGGCATCCATCCTCGAATGGTGCTCAGGAGTCGTTCCATATGGGATGTCCTGGAGCTGTCCAATAGGTCTCAATGTCCCGCAAAAGGAATCCTTGAAGGGGGCATCCCACATCTCCCAACGTGGAAAAACTCCATGGCCTCGAGATTAGGCCCCCTTCATGAAGGGACGTCATGCACAGAAACTCCAACCTGAGCCAACGTCTGATCCTCGCCCTCACTTCAGATGTATGAGATATTGGTTCAGATCTGCAGGGGGTACCTGCCGTGCCCTCACCCTGAATCCGAAGTCTAGCTTTTGTTCTCAGACTTCCGTCCTCACTCTCCTGGCCCCCAAGCCCTCAAGTTTGGCAATTCCGGACCAACAATGAAGCACTCTGTTTGCCCTCTAGAACAAATATATTGCCTAATGAGCTGCCCAGGCAGCTTAAATGAGGATCAGCATACACGGCACTCGAATGTACCCAAATTATATAGTCTAACCTGGGCACGAATGCACTGTCTGACACAACCTGAGCCCGGACCTCCTGACCAACACCCAGACAGCTGACCGCACACTGAGCACATCAGTCCCGCCATGGCCTTAGGTCATCATCTCTTCCCTACCTCAGGTTTCAGGCTTCGGGGCCGAGTCCTTATCTCCAATCCATGTTCAGGGGTGAGTGTGATGCAGAAATCAGAACTCCTCCTTACCCATGGCAAGAAACCTTGCGGTTGGCATGTTGTCCAACCTTCAGTGTAGGAGTAACCAGCATTCACCCTGAGGCCCCGCCCATTCTTGAGTGCGACGAGAGCATAAACACGCATTGTGACCTCAGCTGAGTCCTGTCCTCTAGTAAGTCCTCTCAGTGGCTGGATCATTAGATATCATAATGGGCTTGACATTTCCCTAGGCCCCAATTTTTAACCAGATTTCTGGTTGTCCAGTCGCCCCTCCCCAGGGCTCTACTCTGGAATCCCTCATTTGGTGGGACATCTGAGGTTGAAAAACAAATCAAAACAAAACAACAACAACAACAAAACGGACTTCTTCCATCCCCAGAATGACCCCAAACTCTTTCGACGGGGCCGAAACACCAGAGAGTAAGACTCGTCCCTTTCCCATTGAGTCACCCGGAAATTTCACGACCAAGAGTGACACGATATCCAGAGACAAAAACTTGAGCTAGAGCCTCACACTCGCCCTCTTTTCATATCGCGAAGGCTTCTCCTCATGGTCTGTAGATCAGTCCTGCCAAACCTATGACCCGAAACATAAGCCGAGTTTGTGTTTTCAGACAACTGACCAAACAGCTCTGGCCTACACACCCTACAGGCTCAGGCCCCTGGAGCCAAACCTGAGGACTCTACTTGCCCTCTACAAGAGAATTGTATGTGCCCATTCCAATGGCCAAAGCCCTACTAATAGTATAAACCTCCAAAGTCCCTGAGGCCATCTCAATAGTTGTGGCTTCCCAGGACAAACAGGGGTAATCTGAGCCCATCTGAGCACCTACCTGCACTCAGACCCGTAGACTGATGTCCCCAGAGGTAAAAAGGAACGAACAGGCCCCTAGGCACTAATCGGATCCATTGTTTTGGTTTCCAGGCATCTCTCCTCCGAGGCCTGGATTTCAATACCAGCATATGGCTGTTTCTTGACTCACCCATCAGAACAAATCTCATCTACACATGGGAAACATGCACGTTGGAGCTGTTTCAAAGCCTCTGTTTAGGATAATCCTTCAGGGCCCCAGTGCCCCCGCTTCATTCCTAGGTCTCCATAGACACAACAACATATTAGGACACATCCACAGGAGAGTCCATTTCAACTCAGCCTCCTGGGTTGCTCCCCCACATCCAGCAGATCTAACCTGTCTTGTTGCTTGGAGAACATTGGAATGCGAGGTGGGCTACCCAGGAATCCATCCTTAGAACCCTGCTCGGAATCGTTGGCCTGGAGCCAACCAACAGGTCTCAATTGTCCTGCAGAAGAATCTTTGCAGTTGGGAGCTTCTCACAACTCCCATCGTGTGAAAACCCCCAAGGCCTCGTGATCCAACCCCCCCTTCAAGAAGGGGCCATCAGGGACAGAAAGTCCAACAGGAGTGATCGTCTGATCTTTGCCCTGACTTCAGATGCACGAGATCTCGATTGAGGTCTGTAGATTGTGCCTGCCATATCCTCACCCAGAAACCAAGGCCTAGCTTGGGTTCTCAGACTTCCGTCCTCAGACTACTGGCCCACAAACCCTCCAGTTTGGCAAACCAGAACTACAATGCTGCACTCTGCCTGCCCCCCAGAAGAAAAACCTTGCCCTCTGGGGCTACCCAGAATCCCCAAATGAGGATCAACTTGCACGCCATTCGGCTGTACCCCAAATATATAGGCTGACCTGGGCACTATTGCCCTTTCTGACCCAGCCTGAGCCTGGACCTCCTGGCCCCACCCAGACAGCTGGCCGCACACTGAGCACATTAGACCTGCCATGGCCTTAGGTCGTCATCTCTTCTAAACCTAGGTTTCCAGGCTTCAGAACCTAGACCTGATCTCCAATCACTGCCCTGGTTTGAAAATGATGCATAAATCAGAACTCTTTTCCCATGGCAAGAAACCTTGTGGTTGGCATGTTGTCCAACGTTCAGTGTAGTTGAAACCAGTGTGGCCCATGAGGCCCCGCCCATATTTGCGGGCCACATTGGACACAAACACACATTGTGACCCTTAGCCTGAGCCCAGTCCTCAGGTAAGGCCTCTCAGTGGCTGGATGCAGAGACAGCATATTGGGCTTGCCATGCCCCTAAGCCCCAATTTTTAACCATAGTTCGAACTGTCCCTTCACTCTTCCCCAGAGCTCTGCTTTGGAATTTCTCTTTTGGCGGGTCACCTGTGGTTACAAACCTGAAAGGAGTCCTCCCATCCCACAGATTGACGAAAAGCAATTGGGATCACGCCAAATTCACAGAGAGGAAGATTCGTCCACGGCCCATGATTACTCCCCAACATTCCACGGCGATCGCTGATACAAAATCCAGAGACAATAGCCTGAGCAAGCGCCTCAGACTCGCTCATTCTTCGTATCCTGAAGAGTTCTTCTCATGGTTTGTAGATCGGGCGTGCCATACCTAAGTTCCCAATCCTAAGCTGAGTTTGTGTTTTCAGACTTCTGTCCTTAAAGTCCTGGGCCACACTCCCTCCAGCTGGGGCCCCTGGAGCCACACATTAGGAATGCGCCCACCCAATCCTTGGGAATTCTGCCCATTCCATTGTCAAAAATCGTACAAATCAGGAGAACCCTCCAAAGTCCCTGAGGCCATCCCTCTACTGTAGGTCGCCCGGGACAAAAAAAAAAAAAAAACGGTTTATACCAGCTGAGCATCTACCTCCACTCATACCAGAGATGGTTGTCCCCAGAGAAGAAGATTGAACCAGACAGGACCTGAGGCATTATCGGATCCATTGCTTTGGTTTACAGGCATGTCTCCTCAAAAGCCTCGATTCCAATACCAGCAGAGGGGATTTCCTGAGGCACACATCAGAACAAATCTGGTCTCCACAAGGAAACTTGTGCATGGGAGCTATGTCCAAAGCTTAGGAGAATACTTCAGGGCCCCGGTGCCACCGCCCCATTCCAAGGCCCTCATGGACACAAACACACATTAGGACCCATCCTCAGGAATGTCCATTTCAACTCAGCCACCCCGGTTGCTCCCGCAGATCCATTAGATCTAAACTGTCTTGTTGCTAGGAGACAATTGGAATGTGAGGCGGACTTCCCAGGCATCCATCCTCGAATGGTGCTCAGGAGTCGTTCCATATGGGATGTCCTGGAGCTGTCCAATAGGTCTCAATGTCCCGCAAAAGGAATCCTTGAAGGGGGCATCCCACATCTCCCAACGTGGAAAAACTCCATGGCCTCGAGATTAGGCCCCCTTCATGAAGGGACGTCATGCACAGAAACTCCAACCTGAGCCAACGTCTGATCCTCGCCCTCACTTCAGATGTATGAGATATTGGTTCAGATCTGCAGGGGGTACCTGCCGTGCCCTCACCCTGAATCCGAAGTCTAGCTTTTGTTCTCAGACTTCCGTCCTCACTCTCCTGGCCCCCAAGCCCTCAAGTTTGGCAATTCCGGACCAACAATGAAGCACTCTGTTTGCCCTCTAGAACAAATATATTGCCTAATGAGCTGCCCAGGCAGCTTAAATGAGGATCAGCATACACGGCACTCGAATGTACCCAAATTATATAGTCTAACCTGGGCACGAATGCACTGTCTGACACAACCTGAGCCCGGACCTCCTGACCAACACCCAGACAGCTGACCGCACACTGAGCACATCAGTCCCGCCATGGCCTTAGGTCATCATCTCTTCCCTACCTCAGGTTTCAGGCTTCGGGGCCGAGTCCTTATCTCCAATCCATGTTCAGGGGTGAGTGTGATGCAGAAATCAGAACTCCTCCTTACCCATGGCAAGAAACCTTGCGGTTGGCATGTTGTCCAACCTTCAGTGTAGGAGAAACCAGCATTCACCCTGAGGCCCCGCCCATTCTTGAGTGCGACGAGAGCATAAACACGCATTGTGACCTCAGCTGAGTCCTGTCCTCTAGTAAGTCCTCTCAGTGGCTGGATCATTAGATATCATAATGGGCTTGACATTTCCCTAGGCCCCAATTTTTAACCAGATTTCTGGTTGTCCAGTCGCCCCTCCCCAGGGCTCTACTCTGGAATCCCTCATTTGGTGGGACATCTGAGGTTGAAAAACAAATCAAAACAAAACAACAACAACAACAAAACGGACTTCTTCCATCCCCAGAATGACCCCAAACTCTTTCGACGGGGCCGAAACACCAGAGAGTAAGACTCGTCCCTTTCCCATTGAGTCACCCGGAAATTTCACGACCAAGAGTGACACGATATCCAGAGACAAAAACTTGAGCTAGAGCCTCACACTCGCCCTCTTTTCATATCGCGAAGGCTTCTCCTCATGGTCTGTAGATCAGTCCTGCCAAACCTATGACCCGAAACATAAGCCGAGTTTGTGTTTTCAGACAACTGACCAAACAGCTCTGGCCTACACACCCTACAGGCTCAGGCCCCTGGAGCCAAACCTGAGGACTCTACTTGCCCTCTACAAGAGAATTGTATGTGCCCATTCCAATGGCCAAAGCCCTACTAATAGTATAAACCTCCAAAGTCCCTGAGGCCATCTCAATAGTTGTGGCTTCCCAGGACAAACAGGGGTAATCTGAGCCCATCTGAGCACCTACCTGCACTCAGACCCGTAGACTGATGTCCCCAGAGGTAAAAAGGAACGAACAGGCCCCTAGGCACTAATCGGATCCATTGTTTTGGTTTCCAGGCATCTCTCCTCCAAGGCCTGGATTTCAATACCAGCATATGGCTGTTTCTTGACTCACCCATCAGAACAAATCTCATCTACACATGGGAAACATGCACGTTGGAGCTGTTTCAAAGCCTCTGTTTAGGATAATCCTTCAGGGCCCCAGTGCCCCCGCTTCATTCCAAGGTCTCCATAGACACAACAACATATTAGGACACATCCACAGGAGAGTCCATTTCAACTCAGCCTCCTGGGTTGCTCCCCCACATCCAGCAGATCTAACCTGTCTTGTTGCTTGGAGAACATTGGAATGCGAGGTGGGCTACCCAGGAATCCATCCTTAGAACCCTGCTCGGAATCGTTGGCCTGGAGCCAACCAACAGGTCTCAATTGTCCTGCAGAAGAATCTTTGCAGTTGGGAGCTTCTCACAACTCCCATCGTGTGAAAACCCCCAAGGCCTCGTGATCCAACCCCCCCTTCAAGAAGGGGCCATCAGGGACAGAAAGTCCAACAGGAGTGATCGTCTGATCTTTGCCCTGACTTCAGATGCACGAGATCTCGATTGAGGTCTGTAGATTGTGCCTGCCATATCCTCACCCAGAAACCAAGGCCTAGCTTGGGTTCTCAGACTTCCGTCCTCAGACTACTGGCCCACAAACCCTCCAGTTTGGCAAACCAGAACTACAATGCTGCACTCTGCCTGCCCCCCAGAAGAAAAACCTTGCCCTCTGGGGCTACCCAGAATCCCCAAATGAGGATCAACTTGCACGCCATTCGGCTGTACCCCAAATATATAGGCTGACCTGGGCACTATTGCCCTTTCTGACCCAGCCTGAGCCTGGACCTCCTGGCCCCACCCAGACAGCTGGCCGCACACTGAGCACATTAGACCTGCCATGGCCTTAGGTCGTCATCTCTTCTAAACCTAGGTTTCCAGGCTTCAGAACCTAGACCTGATCTCCAATCACTGCCCTGGTTTGAAAATGATGCATAAATCAGAACTCTTTTCCCATGGCAAGAAACCTTGTGGTTGGCATGTTGTCCAACGTTCAGTGTAGTTGAAACCAGTGTGGCCCATGAGGCCCCGCCCATATTTGCGGGCCACATTGGACACAAACACACATTGTGACCCTTAGCCTGAGACCAGTCCTCAGGTAAGGCCTCTCAGTGGCTGGATGCAGAGACAGCATATTGGGCTTGCCATGCCCCTAAGCCCCAATTTTTAACCATAGTTCGAACTGTCCCTTCACTCTTCCCCAGAGCTCTGCTTTGGAATTTCTCTTTTGGCGGGTCACCTGTGGTTACAAACCTGAAAGGAGTCCTCCCATCCCACAGATTGACGAAAAGCAATTGGGATCACGCCAAATTCACAGAGAGGAAGATTCGTCCACGGCCCATGATTACTCCCCAACATTCCACGGCGATCGCTGATACAAAATCCAGAGACAATAGCCTGAGCAAGCGCCTCAGACTCACTCATTCTTCGTATCCTGAAGAGTTCTTCTCATGGTTTGTAGATCGGGCGTGCCATACCTAAGTTCCCAATCCTAAGCTGAGTTTGTGTTTTCAGACTTCTGTCCTTAAAGTCCTGGGCCACACTCCCTCCAGCTGGGGCCCCTGGAGCCACACATTAGGAATGCGCCCACCCAATCCTTGGGAATTCTGCCCATTCCATTGTCAAAAATCGTACAAATCAGGAGAACCCTCCAAAGTCCCTGAGGCCATCCCTCTACTGTAGGTCGCCCGGGACAAAAAAAAAAAAAAAAAACGGTTTATACCAGCTGAGCATCTACCTCCACTCATACCAGAGATGGTTGTCCCCAGAGAAGAAGATTGAACCAGACAGGACCTGAGGCATTATCGGATCCATTGCTTTGGTTTACAGGCATGTCTCCTCAAAAGCCTGGATTCCAATACCAGCAGAGGGGATTTCCTGAGGCACACATCAGAACAAATCTGGTCTCCACAAGGAAACTTGTGCATGGGAGCTATGTCCAAAGCTTAGGAGAATACTTCAGGGCCCCGGTGCCACCGCCCCATTCCAAGGCCCTCATGGACACAAACACACATTAGGACCCATCCTCAGGAATGTCCATTTCAACTCAGCCACCCCGGTTGCTCCCGCAGATCCATTAGATCTAAACTGTCTTGTTGCTAGGAGACAATTGGAATGTGAGGCGGACTTCCCAGGCATCCATCCTTGAATGGTGCTCAGGAGTCGTTCCATATGGGATGTCCTGGAGCTGTCCAATAGGTCTCAATGTCCCGCAAAAGGAATCCTTGAAGGGGGCATCCCACATCTCCCAACGTGGAAAAACTCCATGGCCTCGAGATTAGGCCCCCTTCATGAAGGGACGTCATGCACAGAAACTCCAACCTGAGCCAACGTCTGATCCTCGCCCTCACTTCAGATGTATGAGATATTGGTTCAGATCTGCAGGGGGTACCTGCCGTGCCCTCACCCTGAATCCGAAGTCTAGCTTTTGTTCTCAGACTTCCGTCCTCACTCTCCTGGCCCCCAAGCCCTCAAGTTTGGCAATTCCGGACCAACAATGAAGCACTCTGTTTGCCCTCTAGAACAAATATATTGCCTAATGAGCTGCCCAGGCAGCTTAAATGAGGATCAGCATACACGGCACTCGAATGTACCCAAATTATATAGTCTAACCTGGGCACGAATGCACTGTCTGACACAACCTGAGCCCGGACCTCCTGACCAACACCCAGACAGCTGACCGCACACTGAGCACATCAGTCCCGCCATGGCCTTAGGTCATCATCTCTTCCCTACCTCAGGTTTCAGGCTTCGGGGCCGAGTTCTTATCTCCAATCCATGTTCAGGGGTGAGTGTGATGCAGAAATCAGAACTCCTCCTTACCCATGGCAAGAAACCTTGCGGTTGGCATGTTGTCCAACCTTCAGTGTAGGAGAAACCAGCATTCACCCTGAGGCCCCGCCCATTCTTGAGTGCGACGAGAGCATAAACACGCATTGTGACCTCAGCTGAGTCCTGTCCTCTAGTAAGTCCTCTCAGTGGCTGGATCATTAGATATCATAATGGGCTTGACATTTCCCTAGGCCCCAATTTTTAACCAGATTTCTGGTTGTCCAGTCGCCCCTCCCCAGGGCTCTACTCTGGAATCCCTCATTTGGTGGGACATCTGAGGTTGAAAAACAAATCAAAACAAAACAACAACAACAACAAAACGGACTTCTTCCATCCCCAGAATGACCCCAAACTCTTTCGACGGGGCCGAAACACCAGAGAGTAAGACTCGTCCCTTTCCCATTGAGTCACCCGGAAATTTCACGACCAAGAGTGACACGATATCCAGAGACAAAAACTTGAGCTAGAGCCTCACACTCGCCCTCTTTTCATATCGCGAAGGCTTCTCCTCATGGTCTGTAGATCAGTCCTGCCAAACCTATGACCCGAAACATAAGCCGAGTTTGTGTTTTCAGACAACTGACCAAACAGCTCTGGCCTACACACCCTACAGGCTCAGGCCCCTGGAGCCAAACCTGAGGACTCTACTTGCCCTCTACAAGAGAATTGTATGTGCCCATTCCAATGGCCAAAGCCCTACTAATAGTATAAACCTCCAAAGTCCCTGAGGCCATCTCAATAGTTGTGGCTTCCCAGGACAAACAGGGGTAATCTGAGCCCATCTGAGCACCTACCTGCACTCAGACCCGTAGACTGATGTCCCCAGAGGTAAAAAGGAACGAACAGGCCCCTAGGCACTAATCGGATCCATTGTTTTGGTTTCCAGGCATCTCTCCTCCAAGGCCTGGATTTCAATACCAGCATATGGCTGTTTCTTGACTCACCCATCAGAACAAATCTCATCTACACATGGGAAACATGCACGTTGGAGCTGTTTCAAAGCCTCTGTTTAGGATAATCCTTCAGGGCCCCAGTGCCCCCGCTTCATTCCAAGGTCTCCATAGACACAACAACATATTAGGACACATCCACAGGAGAGTCCATTTCAACTCAGCCTCCTGGGTTGCTCCCCCACATCCAGCAGATCTAACCTGTCTTGTTGCTTGGAGAACATTGGAATGCGAGGTGGGCTACCCAGGAATCCATCCTTAGAACCCTGCTCGGAATCGTTGGCCTGGAGCCAACCAACAGGTCTCAATTGTCCTGCAGAAGAATCTTTGCAGTTGGGAGCTTCTCACAACTCCCATCGTGTGAAAACCCCCAAGGCCTCGTGATCCAACCCCCCCTTCAAGAAGGGGCCATCAGGGACAGAAAGTCCAACAGGAGTGATCGTCTGATCTTTGCCCTGACTTCAGATGCACGAGATCTCGATTGAGGTCTGTAGATTGTGCCTGCCATATCCTCACCCAGAAACCAAGGCCTAGCTTGGGTTCTCAGACTTCCGTCCTCAGACTACTGGCCCACAAACCCTCCAGTTTGGCAAACCAGAACTACAATGCTGCACTCTGCCTGCCCCCCAGAAGAAAAACCTTGCCCTCTGGGGCTACCCAGAATCCCCAAATGAGGATCAACTTGCACGCCATTCGGCTGTACCCCAAATATATAGGCTGACCTGGGCACTATTGCCCTTTCTGACCCAGCCTGAGCCTGGACCTCCTGGCCCCACCCAGACAGCTGGCCGCACACTGAGCACATTAGACCTGCCATGGCCTTAGGTCGTCATCTCTTCTAAACCTAGGTTTCCAGGCTTCAGAACCTAGACCTGATCTCCAATCACTGCCCTGGTTTGAAAATGATGCATAAATCAGAACTCTTTTCCCATGGCAAGAAACCTTGTGGTTGGCATGTTGTCCAACGTTCAGTGTAGTTGAAACCAGTGTGGCCCATGAGGCCCCGCCCATATTTGCGGGCCACATTGGACACAAACACACATTGTGACCCTTAGCCTGAGACCAGTCCTCAGGTAAGGCCTCTCAGTGGCTGGATGCAGAGACAGCATATTGGGCTTGCCATGCCCCTAAGCCCCAATTTTTAACCATAGTTCGAACTGTCCCTTCACTCTTCCCCAGAGCTCTGCTTTGGAATTTCTCTTTTGGCGGGTCACCTGTGGTTACAAACCTGAAAGGAGTCCTCCCATCCCACAGATTGACGAAAAGCAATTGGGATCACGCCAAATTCACAGAGAGGAAGATTCGTCCACGGCCCATGATTACTCCCCAACATTCCACGGCGATCGCTGATACAAAATCCAGAGACAATAGCCTGAGCAAGCGCCTCAGACTCACTCATTCTTCGTATCCTGAAGAGTTCTTCTCATGGTTTGTAGATCAGGCGTGCCATACCTAAGTTCCCAATCCTAAGCTGAGTTTGTGTTTTCAGACTTCTGTCCTTAAAGTCCTGGGCCACACTCCCTCCAGCTGGGGCCCCTGGAGCCACACATTAGGAATGCGCCCACCCAATCCTTGGGAATTCTGCCCATTCCATTGTCAAAAATCGTACAAATCAGGAGAACCCTCCAAAGTCCCTGAGGCCATCCCTCTACTGTAGGTCGCCCGGGACAAAAAAAAAAAAAAAAACGGTTTATACCAGCTGAGCATCTACCTCCACTCATACCAGAGATGGTTGTCCCAGGAGAAGAAGATTGAACCAGACAGGACCTGAGGCATTATCGGATCCATTGCTTTGGTTTACAGGCATGTCTCCTCAAAAGCCTGGATTCCAATACCAGCAGAGGGGATTTCCTGAGGCACACATCAGAACAAATCTGGTCTCCACAAGGAAACTTGTGCATGGGAGCTATGTCCAAAGCTTAGGAGAATACTTCAGGGCCCCGGTGCCACCGCCCCAATCCAAGGCCCTCATGGACACAAACACACATTAGGACCCATCCTCTGGAAAGTGCATTTCAACTCAGCCACCCCGGTTGCTCCCGCAGATCCATTAGATCTAAACTGTCTTGTTGCTAGGAGACAATTGGAAGGCGAGGCGGACTGCCCAGTCATCCATCCTGGAACGGTGCTGTGGAGTCATTCCATATGGGATGTCCTGGAGCTGTCCAACAGGTCTCAATTGTCCCGCAGAAGGAATCCTTGAAGGGGGCATCCCACATCTCCCAACGTGGAAAACCTCCATGGCCTCGAGATTCCGCTCCCTTCATGGAGGGGCCGTCATGCACAGAAACTCCAACCTGAGCCAACGTCGGATCCTCGCCCTGACTTCAGATGCATGAGATATTGGTTCAGATCTGCAGGGGGTACCTGCCGTGCCCTCACCCTGAATCCGAAGTCTAGCTTGTGTTCTCAGACTTCCGTCCTCACTCTCCTGGCCCCGAAGCCCTCAAGTTTGTCAATTCCGGACCGACAATAAAGCACTCTGCCTGCCCTCTAAAAAAATATATTGCCTAATGAGCAGCCCAGGCAGCTTAAATGAGGATAAACCTACACGGCACTCGAATGTACCCAAATTATATAGTCTAACCTGGGCACTAATGCACTGTCTGACACAACCTGAGCCCGGACCTGCTGACCAACACCCAGACAGCTGACCGCACGCTGAGCACATCAGACCCGCCATGGCCTCAGGTCATCATCTCTTCCCTACCTCAATTTTCAGGCTTCAGAACCTAGACCTTATCTCCAATCACTGCCCACGGGTGACTGTGATGCAGAAATCAGAACTCTTCCTGACCCATGGCAAGAAACCTTGTGGTTGGCATGTTGTCCAACGTTCAGTGTAGGAGAAAGCAGCATTCACCCTGAGGCCCCGCCCATTCTTGAGTGCGACGAGAGCATAAACACGCATTGTGACCTCAGCCTGAGTCCTGTCCTCTAGTAAGTCCTCTCAGTGGCTGGACCATTAGATGTCATAATGGGCTTGACATGTCCCTAGTCCCCAATTTTTAACCAGATTTCTGGTTGTCCAGTCGCCCCACCCCAGGGCTCTACTCTGGAATCCCTCATTTGGTGGGACATCTGAAGTTGAAAAACAAATGAAACAAATCGACAACAACAACAAAAAAACGGACTTCTTCCATCCTCAGAATGACCCCAAACTCTTTGGACGGGACCGAACCCCCAGAGAGTAAGACTCGTCCATTTCCCATGAAGTCACCCGGCAATTTCACGACCATGAGTGACACGATATCCAGAGACAAAAACTTGAGCAAGAGCCTCACACTCGCCCTTTTTTCATATCCCGAAGTGTTCTCCTCATGGTCTGTAGATCAGTCCTGCCATACCTATGACCTAAAACATAAGCCGAGTTTGTGTTTTCAGACAACTGTCCAAACACTCTGGCCTACACACCCTACATGCTCAGGGCCCTGGAGCCAAACCTGAGGACCGTACTTGCCCTCTCCAAGGGAATTGTATGTGCCCATTCCAATGGCCACAACCCTACTAATAGGATAACCTCCAAAGTCCCTGAGGCCATCCCAATAGTTGTGGCTTCCCAGGACAAACAGGGGAAATCTGAGACCATCTGAGCACCTACCTTCATTCAGACCCGTAGACTGATGTCCCCAGAGGTAAAAAGGAACGAACAGGCCCCTAGGCACTAATCGGATCCATTGCTTTGGTTTCCAGGCATCTCTCCTCAGAGGCCTGGATTTCAATACCAGCATATGGCTGTTTCTTGACTCACCCATCAGAACAAATCTCATCTACACATGGGAAACTTCCACGTTGGAGCTGTGTCAAAGCCTCTGTTTAGGAGAACCCTTCAGGGCCCCAGGGCCACCGCTTCATTCCAAGGTCTCCATAGACACAAAAACATATTAGGACACATCCACAGGAGAGTCCATTTCAACTCAGCCTCCTCGGTTGCCCCCCACATCCAGCAGATCTAACCTGTCTTGTTGCTTGGAGACAATTGGAATGCGAGGTGGGCTACCCAGCCATCCATCCTTAGAACCCTGCTCGGAATCGTTGGCCTGGAGCCAACCAACAGGTCTCAATTGTCCTGCAGAAGAATCTTTGCAGTTTGGAGCTTCTCACAAATCCCATCGTGGGAAAACCCCCATGTCCTCGTGATCCAACCCCCTTCAAGAAAGGGCCATCAGGGCAGAAAGTCTAACCTGAGCGATCGTCTGATCCTTGCCCTGACTTCAGATGCACGAGATCTCTATTGAGGTCTGTAGATTGTGCCTGCCATATCCTCACCCAGAAACCAAGGCCTAGCTTGGGTTCTCAGACTCAGTCCTCAGACTACTGGCCCACAGGCCCTCCAGTTTGGCAATCCAGAACTACAATGCCGCACTCTGCGTGCCCTACAGAAGTAAAACATTGCCGTCAGGGCTACCCCGAAACCCCAAATGAGGATCAACCTGCACGCCATTCGGCTGTACCCCAAACATATAGGCTGACCTGGGCACTATTTCCCCTTCTGACCCAGCCTGAGCCTGGACCTCCTGGTCCCACCCAGACAGCTGGCCGCACACTGAGCACATCGGACCCGCCATGGCCTTAGGTCGTCATCTCTTCCCAACTGCGGTTTTCAGGCTCCAGAACCTAGACCTTATCTCCAACCACTGCCCAGGTTTGAAAATGATGCTTAAATCAGAACTCTTTCCCCATGGCAAGAAACCTTGTGGTTGGCATGTTGTCCAACATTCAGTGTAGTTGAAACAAGCGTGGCCCATGAGGCCCAGCCCATGCTTGCGGGCCACATTGGTCACAAACACACATTGTGACCCTCAGCCTGAGCCCAGTCCTCAGGTAAGGCCTCTCAGGGCCTATATGAAGAGACAGCATATTGGGCTTGCCATGCCCCTAGGCCCCAATTTTTAACCATAGTTCGGGTTGTCCCTTCACTCTTCCCCAGGGCTCTGCTTTGGAATTCCTCTTTTGGTGGGACACCTGAGGTAACAAACCTGAAAGGAGTCCTCCCATCCCACAGATTGACGAAAAACAATTGGGAACGGGCCAAATCCACAGAGAGGAAGATTCGTCCATGGCCCATGAGGCCTCCCCGACATTCCACGGCCATCGCTGATACAAAATTCAGAGACAAAAGCCTGAGCAAGCGCCTCAGACTCGCTCATTCTTAATATTATGAAGAGTTCTTCTCATGGTTTGTAGATCGGGCGTGCCATACCTACGTCCCCAAACTTAAGCTGAGTTTGTGTTTTCAGTCTTCTGTCCTCAAAGTCCTGGGCCACACTCCCTCCAGGCTGGGGCCCCTGGAGCCACACATTAGGACTGCCCACACCCAATCCATGGGAATTCTGCCCATTCCATTGTCAAAAATCGTACAAATTAGGAGAACCCTCCAAAGTCCCTGAGGCCATCCCAATAGTGTAGGTCGCCCGGGACAAAAAATGGGCGGTTGATACCGGCTGAGCATCTACCTCCACTCATCTACCTCCACTCATACCAAGAAGATTGAACCAGACAGGACCCAAGGCCATTATCGGATCCATTGCTTTGGTTTACAGGCATGTCTCCTCAAAAGCCTGGATTCCAATACCAGCAGAGGGGATTTCCTGAGGCACCCATCAGAACAAATCTCGTCTCCACAAGGAAACTTGTGCATAGGAGCTAAGCCAAAGCTTAGGAGAATACTTCAGGGTCCCGGTGCCACCTCCCCATTCCAAGGCCCTCATGGACACAAACACATGTTAGGACCCATCCTCTGGAAAGTGCATTTCAACCCAGCCACCCCGGTTGCTCCCGCAGATCCATTAGATCTAAACTGTCTTGTTGCTAGGAGACAAATGGAAGGCGAGGCGGACTGCCCAGTCATCCATCCTGGAACGGTGCTCTGGAGTCATTCTATATGGGATGTCCTGGAGCTGTCCAACAGGTCTCAATTGTCCCGCAGAAGGAATCCTTGAAGGGGGCATCCCACATCTCCCAACGTGGAAAACGTCCATGGCCTCGAGATTCCGCTCCCTTCATGAAGGGGCCGTCATGCACAGAAACTCCAACCTCAGCCAACGTGGGATCCTCGCCCTGACTTCAGATGCATGAGATATTGGTTCAGATCTGCAGGGGTTACCTGCCGTGCCCTCACCCTGAATCCGAAGTCTAGCTTGTGTTCTCAGACTTCCGTCCTCACTCTCCTGGCCCCGAAGCCCTAAGTTTGGCAATTCCGGACCGACAATGAAGCACTCTGCCTGCCCTCTAGAAAAAATATATTGCCTAATGAGCAGCCCAGGCAGCTTAAATGAGGATAAACCTACACGGCACTCAAATGGACCCAAATTATATAGTCTAACCTGGGCACTAATGCACTGTCTGACACAACCTGAGCCCGGACCTGCTGACCAACACCCAGACAGCTGACCGCACGCTGAGCACATCAGACCCGCCATGGCCTTAGGTCATCATCTCTTCCCTACCTCAGTTTTCAGGCTTCAGAACCTAGACCTTATTTCCAATCACTGCCCACGGGTGACTGTGATGCAGAAATCAGAACTCTTCCTGACCCATGGCAAGAAACCTTGTGGTTGGCATGTTGTCCAACGTTCAGTGTAGGAGAAACCAGCATTCACCCTGAGGCCCCGCCCATTCTTGCGTGCGACGAGAGCATAAACACGCATTGTGACCTCAGCGTGAGTCCTGTCCTCTAGTAAGTCCTCTCAGTGGCTGGACCATTAGATGTCATAATGGGCTTGACATGTCCCTAGTCCCCAATTTTTAACCAGATTTCTGGTTGTCCAGTCGCCCCACCCCAGGGCTCTACTCTGGAATCCCTCATTTGGTGGGACATCTGAGGTTGAAAAACAAAATGAAACAAATCGACAACAACAATAAAACGGACTTCTTCCATCCCCAGAATGACCCCAAACTCTTTGGACGGGACCGAACCCCCAGAGAGTAAGACTCGTCCATTTCCCATGATGTCACCCGGCAATTTCACGACCATGAGTGACACGATATCCAGAGACAAAAACTTGAGCCAGAGCCTCACACTCGCCCTTTTTTCATATCCCGAAGTGTTCTCCTCATGGTCTGTAGATCAGTCCTGCCATACCTATGACCCAAACATAAGCCGAGTTTGTGTTTTCAGACAACTGTCCAAACAGCTCTGGCGTACACACCCTACAGGCTCAGGGCCCTGGAGCCAAACCTGAGGACTGTACTTGCCCTCTCCAAGGGAATTGTATGTGCCCATTCCAATGGCCACAACCCTACTAGTAGGATAACCTCCAAAGTCCCTGAGGCCATCCCAATAGTTGTGGCTTCCCAGGACAAACAGGGGCAATCTGAGCCCATCTGAGCACCTACCTGCACTCAGACCCGTAGACTGATGTCCCCAGAGGTAAAAAGGAACGAACAGGCCCCTAGGCACTAATCGGATCCATTGCTTTGGTTTCCAGGCATCTCTCCTCAGAGGCCTGGATTTCAATACCAGCATATGGCTGTTTCTTGACTCACCCATCAGAACAAATCTCATCTACACATGGGAAACATGCACGTTGGAGCTGTGTCAAAGCCTCTGTTTAGGAGAACCCTTCAGGGCCCCAGGGCCACCGCTTCATTCCAAGGTCTCCATAGACACAAAAACATATTAGGACACATCCCCAGGAGTGTCCATTTCAATTCAGCCTCCTCGGTTGCCCCCCACATCCAGCAGATCTAAATTGTCTTGTTGCTTGGAGACAATTGGAATGCGAGGTGGGCTACCCAGCCATCCATCCTTAGAACCCTGCTCGGAATCGTTGGCCTGGAGCCAACCAACAGGTCTCAATTGTCCTGCAGAAGTATCTTTGCAGTTTGGAGCATCTCACAACTCCCATCGTGGGAAAACCCCCATGTCCTCGTGATCCAACCCCCTTCAAGAAAGGGCCATCAGGGCAGAAAGTCCAACCTGAGCGATCGTCTGATCCTTGCCCTGACTTCAGATGCACGAGATCTCTATTGAGGTCTGTAGATTGTGCCTGCCATATCCTCACCCAGAAACCTAGGCTTAGCTTGGGTTCTCAGACTCCGTCCTCAGACTACTGGCCCACAGGCCCTCCATTTTGGCAATCCAGAACTACAATGCCGCACTCTGCCTGCCCTACAGAAGTAAAATATTGCCCTCAGGGCTACCCCGAATCCCCAAATGAGGATCAACCTGCACGCCATTCGGCTGTACCCCAAACATATAGGCTGACCTGGGCACTATTTCCCCTTCTGACCCAGCCTGAGCCTGGACCTCCTGGTCCCACCCAGACAGCTGGCCGCACACTGAGCACATCGGACCCGCCATGGCCTTAGGTCCTCATCTCTTCCCAACTGCGGTTTTCAGGCTCCAGAACCTAGACCTTATCTCCAACCACTGCCCAGGTTTGAAAATGATGCTTAAATCAGAACTCTTTCCCCATGGCAAGAAACCTTGTGGTTGGCATGTTGTCCAACATTCAGTGTAGTTGAAACAAGCGTGGCCCATGAGGCCCAGCCCATGCTTGCGGGCCACATTGGTCACAAACACACATTGTGACCCTCAGCCTGAGCCCAGTCCTCAGGTAAGGCCTCTCAGGGCCTATATGAAGAGACAGCATATTGGGCTTGCCATGCCCCTAGGCCCCAATTTTTAACCATAGTTCGGGGTGTCCCTTCACTCTTCCCCAGGGCTCTGCTTTGGAATTCCTCTTTTGGTGGGACACCTGAGGTAACAAACCTGAAAGGAGTCCTCCCATCCCACAGATTGACGAAAAACAATTGGGATCGGGCCAAATCCACAGAGAGGAAGATTTGTCCATGGCCCATGAGACCTCCCCAACATTCCACGGCCATCGCAGAAACAAAATCCAGAGACAAAATCCTGAGCAAGCGCCTCAGACTCGCTCATTCTTCATATCCTGAAGAGTTCTTCTCATGGTTTGTAGATCGGGCGTGCCATACCTACGTCCCCAAACTTAAGCTGAGTTTGTGTTTTCAGTCTTCTGTCCTCAAAGTCCTGGGCCACACTCCCTCCAGGCTGGGGCCCCTGGAGCCACACATTAGGACTGCCCCCACCCAATCCATGGGAATTCTGCCCATTCTATTGTCAAAAATCGTACAAATTAGGAGAACCCTCCAAAGTCCCTGAGGCCATCCCAATAGTGTAGGTCGCCCGGGACAAAAAATGGGCGGTTGATACCGGCTGAGCATTTACCTCCACTCATCTACCTCCACTCATCTACCTCCACTCATACCAAGGAGATTGAACCAGACAGGACCCGAGGCCATTATCAAATCCATTGCTTTGGTTTACAGGCATGTCTCCTCAAAAGCCTGGTTTCCAATACCAGCAGAGGGGATTTCCTGAGGCACTCATCAGAACAAATCTCGTCTCCACAAGAAACTTGTGCATGGTAGCTAAGCCAAAGCTTAGGAGAATACTTCAGGGTCCCGGTGCCACCTCCCCATTCCAAGGTCCTCATGGACACAAATACACGTTAGGACCCATCCTCTGGAAAGTGCATTTCAACTCAGCCACCCCGGTTGCTCCCGCAGATCCATTAGATCTAAACTGTCTTGTTGCTAGGAGACAAATGGAAGGCGAGGCGGACTTCCCAGGCATCTATCCTGGAACGGTGCTCTGGAGTCATTCCATATGGGATATCCTGGAGCTGTCCAACAGGTCTCAATTGTCCCGCAGAAGGAATCCTTGAAGGGGGCATCCCACATCTCCCAACGTGGAAAACGTCCATGGCCTCGAGATTCCGCTCCCTTCATGAAGGGGCCGTCATGCACAGAAACTCCAACCTCAGCCAACGTGGGATCCTCGCCCTGACTTCAGATGCATGAGATATTGGTTCAGATCTGCAGGGGTTACCTGCCGTGCCCTCACCCTGAATCCGAAGTCTAGCTTGTGTTCTCAGACTTCCGTCCTCACTCTCCTGGCCCCGAAGCCCTCAAGTTTGGCAATTCCGGACCGACAATGAAGCACTCTGCCTGCCCTCTAGAAAAAATATATTGCCTAATGAGCAGCCCAGGCAGCTTAAATGAGGATAAACCTACACGGCACTCAAATGTACCCAAATTATATAGTCTAACCTGGGCACTAATGCACTGTCTGACACAACCTGAGCCCGGACCTGCTGACCAACACCCAGACAGCTGACCGCACGCTGAGCACATCAGACCCGCCATGGCCTTAGGTCATCATCTCTTCCCTACCTCAGTTTTCAGGCTTCAGAACCTAGACCTTATCTCCAATCACTGCCCACGGGTGACTGTGATGCAGAAATCAGAACTCTTCCTGACCCATGGCAAGAAACCTTGTGGTTGGCATGTTGTCCAACGTTCAGTGTAGGAGAAAGCAGCATTCACCCTTAGGCCCCGCCCGTTCTTGAGTGCGACGAGAGCATAAACACGCATTGTGACCTCAGCGTGAGTCCTGTCCTCTAGTAAGTCCTCTCAGTCGCTGGACCATTAGATGTCATAATGGGCTTGACATGTCCCTGGGCCCCAATTTTTAACCAGATTTCTGATTGTCCAGTCGCCCCTCCCCAGGGCTCTACTCTGGAATCCCTCATTTGGTGGGACACCTGAGGTTAAAAACAACAACAACAACAACAACAACAACAACAAAAACGGACTTCCTCCAGCCCACAGTATGACCCCAAACTCTTTGGACGGGCCAAACCACCAGAGAGTAAGACTCCTCCATTTCCCATGAAGTCACCCGGCAATTTCACGACCATGAGTGACACGATATCCAGAGACAAAAACTTGAGCAGGAGCCTCACACTCGCCCTTCTTTCAAATCCCGAAGAGTTCTCCTCATGGTCTGTAGGTCAGTCCTGCCATACCTATGACCCGAAACATAAGCCGAGTTTGTGTTTTCAGACAACTGACCAAACAGCTCTGGCCTACACACCCTACAGGCTCAGGCCCCTGGCGCCAAACCTGAGGACTGTACTTGCCCTCTCCAAGGGAATTGTGTGTGCCCATTCCAATGGCCACAACCCTTCGAATAGGATAAACCTCCAAAGTCCCTGATCCATCTCAATAGTGGTGGCTTCCCAGGAAAAACAGTGGCAATCTGAGCCCAACTGAGCACCTACCTGCACTCAGACCCATAGACAGATGTCCCCAGAGGTAAAAAGGAAAGAACAGGCCCCTAGACACTAATCAGATCCATTGCTTTGGTTTCCAGGCATCTCTCCTCAGAGGACTGGATTTCAAAAGCAGCTCCAGCTGTTTCTTGACTCACCGATCAGAAAACATCTCATCTACACATGGGAAACTTGCACGTTGGAGCTGTGTCAAAGCCTCTGTTTAGGAGAACCCTTTAGGGCGCCAGTGCCACCGCTTCATTCCAAGGTCTCCATAGACACAAAAGCACATTAGTACCCATCCCCAGGGTTGTCCATTTCAACTCAGCGTCAGCGGTTGCTCCCCACAGATCCAGGAGATCTAACCTGTCTTGTTGCTAGGAGGCAATTGGAATGCGAAGTGGGCTACCCAGCCATCCATCCTTAGAACCCTGCTCAGAATCTTTGGTCAGGAGCCAAACAACAGGTCTCAATTGTCCTGCCGAAGACTCTCTGCAGTTTGGAGCTTCTCACAACTCCCAACGTTGGAAAACCCCCATGGCCTCGTGATGCCCTCCCATTCATGAAGGGGCCATCAGGGACAGAAACTCCAACCCTAGCGATCATCTGATCCTCGCCCTGACTTCAGATGCACGAGATCTCGATTCAGGACTGTAGATTGTGCCTGCCATGGCCTCACCCAGAAACCTAAGCCTAGCTTGTGTTCTCAGACTTTTGTCGTCAGACTACTGGCCCACAAGCCCTCCAGTTTGGCAATCCAGAACTACAATGCAGCACTCTGCCTGCCCTCCAGAAGAAAAACATTGTCCTCTGGGTCTACCCAGTAACCCCAAATGAGGATCAACCTGCACCGACATTGGCTGTACCCCAAATACATAGGCTGACCAGGGCACTAATGCCCTTTCTGACACAGCCTAAGCCTGGACGCCCTCAGACAGCTGGCCGCACACTGAGCACATCGAATCGCAGTGGCCTTAGGTCGTCATCTCTTCCCAACCTCGTTTTTCAGGTTTCAGAACCTAGACCTTATCTCCAATCACTGCCCAGGGTTGAAGGTGATGCAGAAATCAGAACTCCTTCCCCATGGCAAGAAACCTTGTGGTTGGCATGTTGTCCAACGTTCAGTGTAGTTGAAACCAGTGTGGCCTATGAGGCCCAGCCCATGCTCGCGGGCCACATTGGTCACAAACACACATTGTGACCCTCAGGCTGAGACCAGTCCTCAAGTAAGGCCACTCAGTGGCTGGATGAAGAGATAGCATATTGGGCTTGCCATGCACCTAGGCCCCAATTTTTAACCATAGTTCGGGTTGTCCCTTCAGTATTCCCCACGGCTTTGCTTAGGATTTCCTCTTTTGGTGGGATACCTGAGGTAACAACCCTGAAAGGAGACCTCCCATCCCACAGATTGACGAAAAGCAATTGGGAATCGGGCCACATGCTCAGAGAGGAAGATTCGGCCATGGCCCATTAGGCCTCCCCGCCATTCCATGGCCATCGCTGATACAAAATCCAGAGACAAAAGCCTGAGCAAGCGCCTCAGACTCGCACTTTCTTCATATCCTGAAGAGTTCTTCTCATGGTTTGTAGATCGGGCCTGCCATACCTGCGTCCCCAAACCTAAGCTGAATTTGTGTTCTCAGACTTCTGTCCTCAAAGTCTTCGGCCACACACCCTCCAGTCTGGGCCCCTGCAGCCACACATTAGGACAGTGCCTACCAATCCATGGGAATTCTGCCCATTCCATGGTCCAAAATCGTACAACTTAGGAGCAACCTCCAAAGTCCCTGAGGCCATCCCAATAGTGTAGGTCGCCGGGAACAAACAAGGGCTGTCTGACACCAGCTGATAATCGACCTCCACTCATACCATAGATGGATGTCCCCAGAGAAGAAGATTGAACCAGACAGGACCCTAGGCCATAATAGGATCCATTGCTTTGTGTTACAGGCATGTGTCCTCAAAAGCCTGATTCCAATACGAGCATAGGGGTTTTCCTGAGGCACCCATCAGAACTCATCTCGTCTCCACAAGGAAACCTGTGCATGGGAGCCATGTCCAAAGCTTAGGAGAGTACTTCAGGGTCCCGGAGCCACCGCCCCATTCCAAGGCCCTTATGGACACAAAAACACATTAGGACCCATCCTCAGGAAAGTCCATTTCAACTCAGCCACCCCGGTTGCTCCGGCAGAGCCATCAGGTCTAAACTCCCTTGTTGCTAGGAGACAAATGGAATGCGAGGCGGGCTTCCCAGGCATCCATCCACGAACGGTGCTCTGGAGTCATTCCATATGGGATGTCCTGGAGCTGTCCAACAGGTCTCAAATGTCCCGAAGAAGGAATCCTTGAAGGGGGCATCCCACAACACCCAACGTGGAAAAACCTCAATGGCCCCGAGATTCCTATCCCTTCATGAAGCCGACGTCAGGCACAGATACTCCAACCAGAGCCAACGGCTGATCCTCGCCCTGACTTCAGATGCATGAGATATTGGTTCAGATCTGCAGGGGGTACCTGCCGTGCCCTCGCCCTGAAACCCAAGTCTAGCTTCTCTTCTCAGACTTCCGTCCTCATACTCCTGGCCCCGAAGCCCTCAATTTTGGCATTTCCGGACCCACAATGCAGCACTCTGCCTGCCCTCTAGAAAAAAAATTATTGCCTCATGAGCTGCCCAAGCACCTTAAATGAGGAAAAACCTACACTGCATTCGACTTTACCCAAATTATATAGTCTAACCTGGGCACTAATGCACTGTCGAACACAACCTGAGCCCGGACCTCCTGATAAACACCCAGAAAGCTGACCGCACACTGAGCACATAAAACCCGCCATGGCCTTAGGTCATCATCTCTTCCCTACCTCAGTTTTCAGGCTTCAGAACCGAGACCTTATCTCCAATCACTGCCCAGGGGTGAGTGTGATGCAGAAATCAGAACTCCTCCTTACCCATGGCAGGAACCCTTGTGGTTGGTACGTTGTCCAACGTTCAGTGTAGGAGAAACCAGCATTCACCCTGAGGCCCCGCCCATTCTTGCGTGCGACGAGGGCATACATACGCATTGTGACCCTCAGCATGAGTCCTGTCCTCTAGTAAGTCCTCTCAGTGGCTGGACCATTAGATGTCATAATGGGCTTGACATGTCCCTAGGACCCAATTTTTAACCAGATTTCTGATTGTCCAGTCGCCCCTCCCCAGGGCTCTACTCTGGAATTCCTCATTTGGTGGGACACCTGAGGTAAAAAAGAAAACAACAACAACAACAACAACAAAAAACGGACTTCTTCCAGCCCACAGATTGACCCCAAACTCTTTGGACGGTGCCAAACCACCAGAGAGTAAGACTCGTCCATTTCCCATGAAGTCACCCAGAAATTCCACGACCATGAGTGACACGATATCCAGAGACAAAAACTTGAGCAAGAGCCTCACACTCGCCCTTTTTTCAAATCCCGTAGAGTTCTCCTCATGGTCTGTAGGTCAGTCCTGCCATACCTATGACCCGAAACATAAGCCGAGTTTGTGTTTTCAGACAACTGTCCAAACAGCCCTGGCCTACACAACCTACAGACTCAGGCCCCTGGAGCCAAACCTGAGGACTGTACTTGCCCTCTCCAAGGGAATTGTGTGTGCCCATTCCAATGACCACAACCCTTCTAATAGGATAAACCTCCAAAGTCCCTGATCCATCTCAATAGTGGTGGCTTCCCAGGAAAAACAGGGGCAATCTGAGCCCAACTGAGCACCTACCTGCACTCAGACCCATAGACAGATGTCTCCAGAGGTAAAAAGGAAAGAACAGGCCCCTAGGCACTAATCAGATCCATTGCTTTGGTTTCCAGGCATCTCTCCTCAGAGGCCTGGATATCAAAACAGCATATAGCTGTTTCTTGACGCACCCATCAGAAAATATCTCATCTACACATGGGAAAATTGCACGTTGGAGCTGTGTCAAAGCCTCTGTTTAGGAGAACCCTTTAGGTCCCCAGTGCCACCGCTTCATTCCAAGGTCTCCATAGACACAAAAGCACATTAGGACCCATCCCCAGGGGTGTCCATTTCAACTCAGGGTCCTGGGTTGCTCCCCACAGATCCAGGCGATCTAACCTGTCTTGTTGCTAGGAGACAATTGGAATGCGAGGTGGGCTACCCAGCCATCCATCCTTAGAACCCTGCTCTGAATCATTGGCCTGGACCCAAGCAACAGGTCTCAATTGTCCTGCAGAAGACTCTCTGCAGTTTGGAGCTTCTCACAACTCCCACCGTGGGAAAACCCCCATGGCCTCGTGATGCCACCCCATTCATGAAGGGGCCATCAGGGTCAGAAACTCCAACCAGAGCGATCGTCTGATCCTCGCCCTGACTTCAGATGCACGAGATCTCGATTCAGGTCTGTAGATTGTGCCTGCCATGGCCTCAACCAGAAACCTAAGCCTAGCATGTGTTCTCAGACTTTGGTCGTCACACTACTGGCCCACAAGCCCTCCAGTTTGGCAATCCAGATCTACAATGCAGCACCCTGCCCGCCCTCCATAAGAAAAACATTGTCCTCTGGGGCTACCCAGTAACCCCAAATGAGGATCAACCTGCACCGACATTGGCTGTACCCCAAATACATAGGCTGACCAGGGCACTAATGCCCTTTCTGACACAGCATGAGCTTGGACCCCCTGGCCCTTCCCAGACAGCTGGCCGCACACTGAGCACATCGAGCCGCCGTGGCCTTAGGTCGTCATCTTTTCCCAACCTCGGTTTTCTGGTTTCAGAACCTAGACCTTATCTCCAATCACTGCCCAGGGTTGAAGGTGATGCAGAAATCAGAAGTCCTTCCCCATGGCAAGAAACCTTGTGGTTGGCATGTTGTCCAACGTTCAGTGTAGTTGAATCCAGTGTGGCCCATGAGGCCCCGCCCATTCTCGCCGGACACATTGGTCACAAACGCACATTGTGACCCTCAGGCTGAGCCCAGTCCTCAAGTAAGGCCACTCAGTGGCTGGATGAAGAGATAGCATATTTGGATTGCCATGCCCTTAGGCCCCAATTTTTAACCATAGTTCGGGTTGTCCCTTCAGTCTTCCCCACGGCTTTGCTTTGGAATCCTTCTTTGGTGGGACACCTGAGGTAACAAAACTGAAATGAGTCCTCCAATCCCACAGATTGACGAAAAGCAATTGGGAATCGGGCCAAATCCTCAGAGAGGAAGATTGGTCCATTGCCCATGAGGCCTCCCCGACATTCCACGGCCATCGCTGATACAAAATCCAGAGACAAAAGCCTGAGCAAGCGCCTCAGACTCGCACTTTCTTCATATCCTGAAGAGTTCTTCTCATGGTTTGTAGATCGGGCCTGCCATAACTACGTCCCCAAACCTAAGCTGAGTTTGTGTTTTCAGACTTCTGTCCTCAAAGTCTTGGGCCACACACCCTCCAGGCTGGCACCCGGAGACATATATTAGGACTGTGCCTACAAATCCATGGGAAATCTGCCCATTCCATGGTCCAAAATCATACAAATTAGGAGAAACCTCCAAAGTCCCTGAGGCCATCCCAATAGTGTAGGTAGCCCGGAACAAACAAGGGCTGTCTGACACCAGCTGATAATCGACCTCCACTCATACCATAGATGGATGTCCCCAGAGAAGAAGATTGAACCAGACAGGACCCTAGGCCATAATAGGATCCATTGCTTTGGGTTACAGGCATGTGTCCTCAAAAGCCTGATTCCAATACGAGCATAGGGGTTTTCCTGAGGCACCCATCAGAACTCATCTCGTCTCCACAAGGTAACCTGTGCATGGGAGCCATGTCCAAAGCTTAGGAGAGTACTTCAGGGTCCCGGTGCCACTGCCCCATTCCAAGGCCCTCATGGACACAAAAACACATTAGGACCCATCCTCAGGAAAGTCCATTTCAAGTCAGCCACCCCGGTTGCTCCGGCAGAGCCATCAGATCTGAACTGTCTTGTTGCTAGGAGACAATTGGAATGGGAGGCGGGCTTCCCAGGCATCCATCCGCGAACGGTGCTCTGGAGTCATCCATATGGGATGTCCTGGAGCTGTCCAACAGGTCTCAATTGTCCCGCAGAAGGAATCCTTGAAGGGGGCATCCCACAACTCCCAACGTGGGAAAACCTCAATGGCCCCGAGATTCCGCTCCCTTCATGAAGCGGCCGTCATGCACAGAAACTCCAACCTGAGCCAACGTCTGATCCTCGCCCTGACTTCAGATGCATGAGATATTGGTTCAGATCTGCAGGGGGTACCTGCCGTGCCCTCACCCTGAAACCCAAGTCTAGCTCTTCTTCTCAGACTTCCGTCCTCACACTCCTGGCCCCGAAGCCCTCAAGGTTGGCAATTCCGGACCCACAATGCAGCACTCTGCCTGCCCTCTAGAAAAAAAATTATTGCCTCATGAGCTGCCCAGGCACCTTAAATGAGGATAAACCTACACAGCACTCGACGTTACCCAAATTATATAGTCTAACCTGGGCACTAATGCACTGTCGAACACAACCTGAGCCCGGACCTCCTGACCAACACCCAGAAAGATGACCGCACACTGAGCACATAAAACCCGCCATGGCCTTAGGTCATCATCTCTTCCCTACCTCCGTTTTCAGGCTTCAGAACCGAGACCTTATCTCCAATCACTGCCCAGGGGTGAGTGTGATGCAGAAATCAGAACTCCTCCTTACCCATGGCAAGAACCCTTGTGGTGGCACGTTGTCCAACGTTCAGTGTAGGAGAAACCAGCATTCACCCTGAGGCCCCGCCCATTCTTGCATGCGACGAGGGCATACATACGCATTGTGACCCTCAGCATGAGTCCTGTCCTCTAGTAAGTCCTTTCAGTGGCTGGACCATTAGATGTCATAATGGGCTTGACATGTCGCTAGGCCCCAATTTTTAACCAGATTTCTGATTGTCCAGTTGCCCCTCCCCAGGGCTCTACTCTGGAATCCCTCATTTGGTGGGACACCTGAGGTTAAAAAAGAAAACAACAACAACAACAACAACAACAACAACAACAACAACAAAAAACGAAATTCTTCCAGCCCACAGATTGACCCCAAACTCTTTCGACGGGGACAAACCACCAGAGAGTAAGACTCGTCCATTTCCCATGAAGTCACCCAGAAATTCCACGACCATGAGTGACATGATATCCAGAGACAAAAACTTGAGCAAGAGCCTCACACTCGCCCTTTTTTCTAATCCCGAAGAGTTCTCCTCATGGTCTGTAGGTCAGTCCTGCCATACCTATGACCCGAAACATAAGCCGAGTTTGTGTTTTCAGACAACTGTCCAAACAGCCCTGGCCTACAAAACCTACAGGCTCAGGCTCCTGGAGCCAAACCTCAGGACTATACTTGCCCTCTCCAAGGGAATTGTGTGTGCCCATTCCAATGGCCACAACCCTTCTAATAGGATAAACCTCCAAAGTCCCTAATCCATCTCAATAGTGGTGGCTTCCCAGGAAAAACAGGGGCAATCTGAGCCCAACTGAGCACCTACCTGCACTCAGACCCATAGACAGATGTCTCCAGAGGTAAAAAGGAAAGAACAGGCCCCTAGGCACAAATCAGATCCATTGCTTTGGTTTCCAGGCATCTCTCCTCAGAGGCCTGGATTTCAAAACAGCATATAGCTGTTTCTTGACGCACCCATCAGAAAACATCTCATCTACACATGGGAAACTTGCACGTTGGAGCTGTGTCAAAGCCTCTGTTTAGGAGAACACTTTAGGGCCCCAGTGCCACCGCTTCATTCCAAGGTCTCCATAGACACAAAAGCACATTAGGACCCATCCCCAGGGGTGTCCATTTCAACTCAGCGTCTTCGGTTGCTCCACACAGATCCAGGAGATCTAACCTGTCTTGTTGCTAGGAGACAATTGGAATGCGAGGTGGGCTACCCAGCCATCCATCCTTAGAACCCTGCTCAGAATCATTGGCCTGGACCCAAGCAACAGGTCTCAATTGTCCTGCAGAAGACTCTCTGCAGTTTGGAGCTTCTCACAACTCCCACCGTGGGAAAACCCCCATGGCCTCGTGATGCCCCCCCATTCATGAAGGGGCCATCAGGGACAGAAACTCCAACCTGAGCGATCGTCTGATCCTCGCCCTGAATTCAGATGCACGAGATCTCGATTCAGGTCTGTAGATTGTGCCTGCCATGGCCTCACCCAGAAACCTAATCCTAGCTTGTGTTCTCAGACTTTGGTCGTGAGACTACTGGCCCACAAGCCCTCCAGTTTGGCAATCCAGATCTACAATGCAGCACCCTGCCCGCCCTCCTTAAGAAAAACATTGTCCTCTGGGGCTACCCAGTAACCCCAAATGAGGATCAACCTGCACCGACATTGGCTGTACCCCAAATACATAGGCTGACCAGGGCACTAATGCGCTTTCTGACACAGCCTGAGCCTGGACCCCCTGGCCCCTCCCAGACAGCTGGCCGCACACTGAGCACATTAGCCGCCGTGGCCTTAGGTCGTCATCTTTTCCCAACCTCGGTTTTCAGGTTTCAGAACCTAGACCTTATCTCCAATCACTGCCCAGGGTTGAAGGTGATGCAGAAATCAGAACTCCTTCCCCATGGCAAAAAACCTTGTGGTTGGCATGTTGTCCAACGTTCAGTGTAGTTGAAACCAGTGTGGCCCATGAGGCCCCGCCCATGCTCGCCGGCCACATTGGTCACAAACGCACATTGTGACCCTCAGGCTGAGCCCAGTCCTCAAGTAAGGCCACTCAGTGGCTGGATGAAGAGATAGCATATTTGGCTTGCCATGCCCCTAGGCCCCAATTTTTAACCATAGTTCGGGTTGTCCCTTCAGTCTTCCCCACGGCTTTGCTTTGGAATTCCTTCTTTGGTGGGACACCTGAGGTAACAAAACTGAAATGAGTCCTCCCATCCCACAGATTGACGAAAAGCAATTGGGAATCGGGCCAAATCCTCAGAGAGGAAGATTGGTCCATGGCCCATGAGGCCTCCCCGACATTCCACGGCCATCGCTGATACAAAATCCAGAGACAAAAGCCTGAGCAAGCGCCTCAGACTCGCACTTTCTTCATATCCTGAAGAGTTCTTCTCATGGTTTTTAGATCGGGCCTGCCATAACTACGTCCACAAACGTAAGCTGAGTTTGTGTTTTCAGACTTCTGTCCTCAAAGTCTTGGGCCACACACCCTCCAGGCTGGGCCCCTGGAGACATATATTAGGACTGTGCCTACCAATCCATGGGAATTCTGCCCATTCCATGGTCCAAAATCATACAAATTAGGAGAATCCTCCAAAGTCCCTGAGGCCATCCCAATAGTGTAGGTCGCTCGGAACAAACAAGGGCTGTCTGACACCAGCTGATAATCGACCTCCACTCATACCATAGATGGATGTCCCCATAGAAGAAGATTGAACCAGACAGGACCCTAGGCCATAATAGGATCATTGCTTTGGGTTACAGGCATGTGTCCTCAAAAGCCTGATTCCAATACGAGCATAGGGGTTTTCCTGAGGCACCCATCAGAACTCATCTCGTCTCCACAAGGAAACCTGTGCATGGGAGCCATGTCCAAAGCTTAGGAGAGTACTTCAGGGTCCCGGTGCCACTGCCCCATTCCAAGGCCCTCATGGACACAAAAATACATTAGGACCCATCCTCAGGAAAGTCCATTTCAAGTCAGCCACCCCGGTTGCTCCGGCAGAGCCATCAGATCTGAACTGTCTTGTTGCTAGGAGACAATTGGAATGCGAGGCGGGCTTCCCAGGCATCCATCCGCGAACGGTGCTCTGGAGTCATCCATATGGGATGTCCTGGAGCTGTCCAACAGGTCTCAATTGTCCCGCAGAAGGAATCCTTGAAGGGGGCATCCCACAACTCCCAACGTGGGAAAACCTCAATGGCCCCGAGATTCCGCTCCCTTCATGAAGCGGCCGTCATGCACAGAAACTCCAACCTGAGCCAACGTCTGATCCTCGCCCTGACTTCAGATGCATGAGATATTGGTTCAGATCTGCAGGGGGTACCTACCATGCCCTCAACCTGAAACCCAAGTCTAGCTTGTCTTCTCAGACTTCCGTCCTCACACTCCTGGCCCCGAAGCCCTCAAGGTTGGCAATTCTGGACCCACAATGCAGCACTCTGCCTGCCCTCTAGAAAAAAAATTATTGCCTCATGAGCTGCCCAGGCACCTTATATGAGGATAAACCTACACAGCACTCGACGTTACCCAAATTATATAGTCTAACCTGGGCACTAATGCACTGTCGAACACAACCTGAGCCCGGACCTCCTGACCAACACCCAGAAAGATGACCGCACACTGAGCACATAAAACCCGCCATGGCCTTAGGTCATCATCTCTTCCCTACCTCCGTTTTCAGGCTTCAGAACCGAGACCTTATCTCCAATCACTGCCCAGGGGTGAGTGTGATGCAGAAATCAGAACTCCTCCTTACCCATGGCAAGAACCCTTGTGGTGGCACGTTGTCCAACGTTCAGTGTAGGAGAAACCAGCATTCACCCTGAGGCCCCGCCCATTCTTGCGTGCGACGAGGGCATACATACGCATTGTGACCCTCAGCATGAGTCCTGTCCTCTAGTAAGTCCTCTCAGTGGCTGGACCATTAGATGTCATAATGGGCTTGACATGTCCCTAGGCCCCAATTTTTAACCAGATTTCTGATTGTCCAGTCGCCCCTCCCCAGGGCTCTACTCTGGAATCCCTCATTTGGTGGGACACCTGAGGTTAAAAAAGAAAACAACAACAACAACAACAAAAAAAAAAAACGGACTTCTTCAAGCCCACAGATTGACCCCAAACTCTTTGGACGGGGCCAAACCACCAGAGAGTAAGACTCGTCCATTTCCCATGAAGTCACCCAGAAATTCCACGATCATGAGTGACACGATATCCAGAGACAAAAACTTGAGCAGGAGCCTCACACTCGCCCTTTTTTCAAATCCCGAAGAGTTCTCCTCATGGTCTGTAGGTCAGTCCTGCCATACCTATGACTCGAAACATAAGCCGAGTTTGTGATTTCAGACAACTGTCCAAACAGCCCTGGCCTACACAACCTACAGGCTCAGGCCCCTGGAGCCAAACCTGAGGACTATACTTGCCCTCTCCAAGTGAATTGTGTGTGCCCATTCCAATGGCCACAACCCTTCTAATAGGATAAACCTCCAAAGTCCCTAATCCATCTCAATAGTGGTGGCTTCCCATGAAAAACAGGGGCAATCTGAGCCCAACTGAGCACCTACCTGCACTCAGACCCATAGACAGATGTCTCCAGAGGTAAAAAGGAAAGAACAGGCCCCTAGGCACTAATCAGATCCATTGCTTTGGTTTCCAGGCATCTCTCCTCAGAGGCCTGGATATCAAAACAGCATGTAGCTGTTTCTTGACTCACCCATCAGAAAACATCTCATCTACACATGGGAAACTTGCACGTTGGAGCTGTGTCAAAGCCTCTGTTTAGGAGAACCCTTTAGGGCCCCAGTGCCACCGCTTCATTCCAAGGTCTCCATAGACACAAAAGCACATAAGGACCCATCCCCAGGGGTGTCCATTTCAACTCAGCGTCCTCGGTTGCTCCCCACAGATCCAAAAGATCTAACCTGTCTTGTTGCTAGGAGACAATTGGAATGCGAGGTGGGCTACCCAGCCATCCATCCTTAGAACCCTGCTCAGAATCATTGGCCTGGACCCAAGCAACAGGTCTCAATTGTCCTGCAGAAGACTCTCTGCAGTTTGGAGCTTCTCACAACTCCCACCGTGGGAAAACCCCCATGGCCTCGTTATGCCCTCCCATTCATGAAGGGGCCATCAGGGACAGAAACTCCAACCTGAGCGATCGTCAGATCCTCGCCCTGACTTCAGATGCACGAGATCTCGTTTCAGGTCTGTAGATTGTGCCTGCCATGGCCTCACCCAGAAACCTAAGCCTAGCTTGTGTTCTCAGACTTTGGTCGTCAGACTACTGGCCCACAAGCCCTCCAGTTTGGCAATCCAGATCTACAATGCAGCACCCTGCCGGCCCTCCATAAGAAAAACATTGTCCTCTGGGGCTACCCAGTAACCCCAAATGAGGATCAACCTGCACCGACATTGGCTGTACCCCAAATACATAGGCTGACCAGGTCACTAATGCGCTTTCTGACACAGCCTGAGCCTGGACCCCCTTGCTCCTCCCAGACAGCTGGCCGCACACTGAGCACATCGAGCCGCCGTGGCCTTAGGTCGTCATCTTTTCCCAACCTCGGTTTTCAGGTTTCAGAACCTAGACCTTATCTCCAATCACTGCCCAGGGTTGAAGGTGATGCAGAAATCAGAACTCCTTCCCCATGGCAAAAAACCTTGTGGTTGGCATGTTGTCCAACGTTCAGTGTAGTTGAAACCAATGCGAGGCGGGCTTCCCAGGCATCCATCCGCGAACGGTGCTCTGGAGTCATTCCATATGGGATGTCCTGGAGCTGTCCAACAAATCTCAATTGTCCCGCAGAAGGAATCCTTGAAGGGGGCATCCCACAACTCCCAACGTGGGAAAACCTCAATGGCCTCGAGATTCCGCTCCCTTCATGAAGCGGCCGTCATGCACAGAAACTCCAACCTGAGCCAAAGTCTGATCCTCGCCCTGACTTCAGATGCATGAGATATTGGTTCAGATCTGCAGGGAGTACCTGCCGTGCCCTAGGCCTGAAGCCAAAGTCTAGCTCGTCTTCTCAGATTCCGTCCTCACACTCCTGGCCCCTTAGCCCTCAAGTTTGACTATTCCGGACCCACAATGCAGCACTCTGCCTGCCTTCTAGAAAAAAAATTATTGCCTCATGAGCTGCCCAGGCACCTTAAATGAGGATAAACCTACACAGCACTCGACGTTACCCAAATTATATAGTCTAACCTGGGCACTAATGCACTGTCGAACACAACCTGAGCCCGGACCTCCTGACCAACACCCAGAAAGCTGACCGCACCCTGAGCACATAAAACCCGCCATGGCCTTAGATCGTAATCTATCCCCAACTGCGATTTTTCAGGCTTCAGAACCGAGACCTTATCTCCAACCACTGCCCAGGGATGAAAATGATGCAGAAATCAAAACACCTTCCCCATGGCAAGAGACCTTGTGATTGGCATGTTGTCCAAGGTCCAGTGTAGTTGAAACCAGTGTGGCCCATGAGGCCCCGCCCATGCTCGCGTGCCACGTTGGTCACAAACACACACTGTGACCCTCACCCTGAGCCCAGCCCTCAAGTAAGGCCTCTCAGTGGCTGGATGAAGAGACAGCTTATTGTGCCTGCATTGCCCCTAGGCCCCAATTTTTAACCATAGTTTGGGTTATCCCTTCACTCTTCCCCAGGGCTCTGCTTTGGAATTCCTCTTTTGTTCAGACACCTGAGGTAAAAAACCTGAAAGGAGACCTCCCATCACACAGATTGACGAAAAACAATTGGGATAGGGCCAAATCCACAGAGAGGAAGATTCGTCCATGGCCCATGAGTTCTCCCCACATTACACGGCCATCGTTGATATAAAATCCAAATGCAAAAGCCTGAGCAAGTTCCTCAGAATCGCTCTTTCTTCATATCCTGAAGATTTCTTCTCATGATTTGTAGATTGGGCCTGATATACCTACATCCCCAAACCTAAGCTGAGTTTGTGCTTTCAGACTTCTGTCCTCAAAGTCCTGGGCCACATACCCTCAGGCTGGGGCCCCTGAAGCCTCACATTAGGACTGTGCCTACCCAATCCATGGGAATTCTGCCCATTCCATTGTCCAAAATCGTACAAATTAGGAGAACTCTCCAAAGTCCCCGAGTCCATCCCAATAGTGTAGTTCTCCGGGGACAAACAAGGGAGGTAAGACACCAGGTGAGCATCTACCTCCACTCATTCCATAGATGAATATCCCCAGAGAAGAAGAATGAAGAAGACAGGACCCTAGGCCATAATCGAATACATTGCTTTGGTTTACAAACATGTCTCTTCAAAAGTCTGGATTCCAATACCAGCATAATGGGTTTCCTGAGGCACTCATCAGAACAAATCTCCTCTCCACAAGGAAACTTGTGCATGGGAGCTATGTCAAAAGCTTAGGAGAATACTTCAGGGTCCCAGTGCCACCGCCCCATTTCAAGGCCCTCATGGACACAAACACACATTAGGGCCCATCCTCAGGAAAGTCCATTTCAACTCAGCCACCCCGGTTGCTCCCGCAGAGGGATCCGATCTCAACGGTATTGTGGCTAGTAGACAATTGGATTGCGAGGCGGGCTTCCTTGGCATCCATTCTCCAAGGGTGCTCTGGTCATTCCATATGGGATGTCCTGGAGCTGCCCAACAGGTCTCAATTGTCACACAGAAGGAATCATTGAAGGGGGCATCCAGCCACTCCCACGTCGAAAAACCTCCATGGCCTTGAGATTCCGCTCCGTTCATGAAGGGGCAGTCATGCACAGAAACTCCAACCTGAGCCAACGTCTGATCTCGCCGTGACTTCAGATGCTTGAGAATATGGTTGCGACTGCAGGGGGTACCAGCCGTTCCCTCGGCCTGAAACTCAAGTCTAGCTTGTGTTCTCTGACTTCTGTCCTCACTCTCCTGGCCCAGAAGCCAAAAAGTTTGGCAATTCCGGACCCTCAATGCAGCACTCTGCCAGCACTCTAGAAAAAATATCTTGCCTAATTAGGAGCCCAGGAACCTCAAATGAGGATAAACCTACACGGCACTCGACTGTACCCAAATTATATAGTCTAACCTGGGTACTAATGCACTGTCTGACACAACCTGAGCCAGAACCTCCTGACCAAATCCCAGGCAGCTGACCGCACACTGAGCATATCAGACGCGCCATGGCCTTAGGTCGTCATCTCTTGCCAACTGCGATTTTTCAGGCTTCAGAACCTATACCTTATGTCCAATCACTGCTCACGATTAAAAATGATGCAGAAATCAGAACACCTTCCCCATGGCAAGAGACCTTGTGATTGCCATGTTGTCCAAGGTCCAGTGTAGTGGAAACCAGTTTGGCCCATGAGGCCCAGCCCATGCTCGCGGGCCACATTTGTCACAAACACACATTTGACCCTCAGCCTGAGCCCAGTCCTCAAGTAAGGCCGCTCAGTGGCTGGATGAAGAGACAGCTCATTGGGCCTGCCATGCCCCTTGGCCCCAATTTTTAACCATAGTTTGGGTTGTCCCTTCACTCTTCCCCAGGGCTCTGCTTTGGAATTCTTCTTTTGTTCGGACACCTGAGGTAATGAACATGAAAGGAGACCTCCCATCGCACAGATTGACGAAAAATAATTGGGACCGGGTGAAATCCACAGAGAGGATGTTTCGTCCATGGCCCATGAGGCCTCCCCACATTCCATGGCCATCATTGATATAAAACCCAGAGACAAAAGCCTGAGCAAGTGCCTCAGACTCGCTCTTTCGTCATATCCTGAAGAGTTCTTCTCATGGTTTGTAGATTGGGCCTGCCATACCTACGTCCCCAAACATAAGGTGAGTTTGTGTTTTCAGACTTCTGTCCTCAAAGTCCTGGGCCACACAGCCTCCAGGCTGGGGCCCCTGGAGCCACACATTCGGACTGTGCCTACCCAATCCATGGGTATTCTGCCCATTCCATTGTCCAAAATCTTACAAATTGGGAGAACTCTCCAAAGTCCCTGAGGCCAAACCAATAGTGTAGGTCTCCGGGGACAAACAAGGGTGGTCTGACACCAGGTGAGCATCTACCTCAACTCATTCCATAGATGAATATCCCCAGAGAAGACGAATGAACAAGACAGGACCCTAGGCCATAATCGAATACATTGCTTTGGTTTACAGGCATGTCTCTTCAAAAGTCTGGATTCCAATACCAGCATAATGGGTTTCCTGAGGCACACATCAGAACAAATCTCCTCTCCACAAGGAAACTTGTGCATGGGAGCTATGTCAAAAGCTTAGGAGAATACTTCAGTGTCCCAGTGCCACCGCCCCATTTCAAGGCCCTCATGGACACAAACACACATTAGGGCCCATCCTCAGGAAAGTCCATTTCAACTCAGCCACCCCGGTTGCTCCCGCAGAGGGATCCGATCTCAACTCTATTGTGGCTAGTAGACAATTGGATTGCGAGGCGGGCTTGCCTGGCATCCATCCTCCAACGGTGCTCTGGAGTAATTCCATATGGGATGTCCTGGAGCTGCCCAACAGGTCTCAATTGTCACACAGAAGGAAACATTGAAGGGGGCATCCCACAACTACCACGTCGGAAAACCTCCATGGCCTTGAGATTCTGCTCCTTTCATGAAGGGGAAGTCATGCAGAGAAACTCCAACCTGAGCCAACGTCCAATCCTCGCCGTGACTTCAGATGCTTGAGATTTTGATTGCGACTGCAGGGAGTACAAGCCGTGCCCTCGGCCTGAAACTCAAGTCTAGTTTGTGTTCTCAGACTTCTGTCCTCACACTTCTGGCCCAGAAGCCCAAAAGTTTGGCAATTCCGGACCCACAATGCAGCACTCTGCCTGCCCTCTAGAAAAAATATCTTGCCTAATGAGGTGCCCAGGCACCGCAAATGAGGATAAACCTACACGGCACTCGACTGTACCCAAATTATATAGGCTAACCTGGGCACTAATACACTGTCTGACACAACTTGAGTCAGAACCTCCTGACCAACACCCAGGCAGCTGACCGCACACTGAGCATATCAGACGCGCCATCGCCTTTGGTCGTCATCTCTTCACAACTGCGGTTTTTCAGGCTTCAGAACCTATACCTTATGTCCAATCACTGCTCACGATTGAAAATGATGCAGAAATCAGAACACCTTCCCCATGGCAAGAGACCTTGTGATTGCCATGTTGTCCAAGGTCCAGTGTAGTGGAAACCAGTTTGGCCCATGAGGCCCAGCCCATGCTCGCGGGCCACATTTGTCACAAACACACATTTGACCCTCAGCCTGAGCCCAGTCCTCAAGTAAGGCCGCTCAGTGGCTGGATGAAGAGACAGCATATGGGGCCTGCCATGCCCCTAGGCCCCAATTTTTAACCATAGTTTGTGTTGTCCCTTCACTCTTCCCCAGGGCTCTGCTTTGGAATTCTTCTTTTGTTCGGACACCTGAGGTAATAAACCTGAAGGAGACCTCCCATCCCACAGATTGACGAAAAATAATTGGGACCGGGCCAAATCCACAGAGAGGAAGATTCTTCCATGGCCCATGATGCCTCCCCACATTCCACGGCCAACATTGATATAAAACCCAGAGACAAAAGCCTGAGCAAGTGCCTCAGACTCGCTCTTTCTTCATATCCTGAAGAGTTCTTCTCATGATTTGTAGATTGGGCCTGCCATACCTACGTCCCCAAACATAAGGTGAGTTTGTGTTTTCAGACTTCTGTCCTCAAAGTCCTGGGCCACACACCCTCCAGGCTGGGGCCCCTGGAGCCACACATTCGGACTGTGCCTACACAATCCATGGAAATTCTGCCCATTCCATTGTCCAAAATCTTACAAATTGGGAGAACTCTCCAAGGTCCCCGAGGCAATCCCAATAGTGTAGGTCTCCAGGGACAAACAAGGGTGGTCTGACACCAGGTGAGCATCTACCTCCACTCATTCCATAGACGGATATCCCCAGAGAAGAAGATTGAACCAGACAGGGTCCTAGGCAATAATCGGATCCATTGCTTTGGTTTACAGGCATGTCTCCTCAAGAGCCTGGATTCGAAGACCAGCATAAGGGTTTTCCTGAGGCACCCATCAGAACAAATCTCCTCTCCACAAGGAAACTTGTGCATGGGAGCTATGTCAAAAGCTTAGGAGAATACTTCAGGGTCCCGGTACCACCGCCCCATTCCAAGGCCCTCATGGACACAAACACACTTAAGGCCCCATCCTCAGGAAAGTCCATTTCAACTCAGCCACCACGGTTGCTCCCGCAGAGCCATCCGATCTCAACTGTATTGTTGCTAGGAGACAATTGGAATGCGAGGCGGGCTTCCCAGGCATCCATCCCCAACGGTGCTCTGGAGTCATTCCATATTAGATGTCCTGGAGCTGCCCAACAGGTCTCAATTGTCCAACAGATGGAATCCTTGAAGGGGGCATCACACAACCCCCAACGTGGGAAAAGCTCCATGGCCTTGAATTTCCACTTCTTTCATGAAGGGGCAGTCATGCACAGAAACTACAACCTGAGCCAACGTCTGATCCTCGCCATGAATCAGATGCTTGTGATATTGTTTCCGATCTGCAGGGGGTACCTACCGTGCCCTCGGTCTGAAGCCCAAGTCTAGCTTGTGTTCTCAGAGTTCTGTCCTCACATTCCGGGCCCAGAAATCCTCCATTTTGGCAATTCCGGATCCACAATGCAGCACTCAGCCTGCCCTCTAGAAAAAATATCTTGCCT
Organism: Mustela nivalis; assembly: GCF_964662115.1. Classification (NCBI taxonomy): domain Eukaryota; kingdom Metazoa; phylum Chordata; class Mammalia; order Carnivora; family Mustelidae; genus Mustela; species Mustela nivalis. The sequence continues at coordinate 841,744 of NW_028136405.1, read as the reverse complement.
AATGAGGTGCCCAGGCACCTCAAATGAGGATAAACCTGCAGGGCATTCGACTGTACCCAAATTATATAGTCTAACTTGGGCACTAGTGCACTGTCTGACACATCCTGAGCCAGAACCTCCTGACCAACACCCAGGCAGTTGACCGCACACTGAGCATATCAGACGCGCCATCGCCTTAGATCGTAATCTCTTCCCAACTGCGATTTTTCAGGCTTCGGAACCTAGACCTTATCTCCAACCACTGCCCAGGGTTGAAAATGATGCAGAAATCAAAACACCTTCCCCATGGCAAGAGACCTTGTGATTGGCATGTTGTCCAAGGTCCAGTGTAGTTGAAACCAGTGTGGCCCATGAGGCCCCGCCCATGCTCGCGTGCCACGTTGGTCACAAACACACACTGTGACCCTCAGCCTGAGCCCTGCCCTCAAGTAAGGCCTCTCAGTGGCTGGATGTAGAGACAGCTTATTTTGCATGCCATGCCCCTAGGCCCCAATTTTTAACCATAGTTTGGGTTTTCCCTTCACTCTTCCCCAGGGCTCTGCTTTGGAATTCCTCTTTTGTTCAGACACCTGAGGTAATAAACCTGAAAGGAGACTTCCCATCCCACAGATTGACGAAAAACAATTGGGATCGGGCCAAATCCACAGAGAGGAAGATTCGTCCATGACCCATGAGTCCACCCCACATTCCACGGCCATCGTTGATATAAAATCAAAATGCAAAAGCCTGAGCAAGTGCCTCAGAATCGCTCTTTCTTCATATCCTGAAGATTTCTTCTCATGATTTGTAGATTGGGCCTGCCATACCTACATCCCCAAACCTAGGCTGAATTTGTGTTTTCAGACTTCTGTCCTCAAAGACCTAAACCACACACCCTCAGGTAGGGGCCCCTGAAGCCACACATTAGGACTGTGACTACCCAATCCATGGGAATTCTGCCCATTCCATTGTCCAAAAACGTACAAATTAGGAGAACTCTCCAAAGTCCCCGAGGCCATCCCAATAGTGTAGGTCTCCGGGGACAAACAAGGACGGTCTAACACCAGGTGAGCATCTACCTCCACTCATTCCATAGATGAATATCCCCAGAGAAGAAGAATGAACAAGACAGGACCCTAGGCCATAATCGAATACATTGCTTTGGTTTACAGGCATGTCTCTTCAAAAATCTGGATTCCAATACCAGCATAATGGGTTTCCTGAGGCACCCATCAGAACAAATCTCCTCTCCACAAGGAAACTTGTGCATGGGAGCTATGTTAAAAGCTTAGGAGAAGACTTCAGGGTCCCAGTGCCACCGCCCCATTTCAAGGCCCTCATGGACACAAAAACACATTAGGGCCCATCTTCAGGAAAGTCCATTTCAAATCAGCCACACAGGTTGCTCCCGCAGAGGGATCCGATCTCAACTGTATTGTGGCTAGTAGACAATTGGATTGCGAGGCGGGCTTCCCTGACATCCATCCTCCAAGTGTGCTCTGGAGTCATTCCATATTGGATGTTCTGGAGCTGCCCAACAGGTCTCAATTGACACAGAAGGATTCATTGAAGGGGGCATCCCACCACTCCCACGTCGGAAAACCTCCATGGCCTTGAGATTCCGCTCCGTTCATGAAGGGGTAGTCATGCACAGAAACTACAACCTGAGCCAACGTCTGATCCTCGCCGTGACTTCAGATGCTTGAGATTTTGGTTGCAACTGCAGGGGGTACCAGCCGTGCCCTCGGCCTGAAACTCAAGTCTAGCTTGTGTTCTCAGACTTCTGTCCTCACACTCCTGGCCCAGAAGCCCAAAAGTTTGACAATTCCGGACCCACAATGCAGCACTCTGCCTGCCCTCTAGAAAAAATATCTTGCCTAATGAGGTGCCCAGGCACCTCAAATGAGGATAAACCTACAGGGCACTCGACTGTACCCAAATTATATAGTCTAACCTGGGCACTAATACAGTGTCTGACACAACCTGAGTCAGAACCTCCTGACCAACACCCAGGCAGCTGACCGCACACTGAGCATATCAGACGCACCATCGACTTAGGTCGTCATCTCTAACCAACTACGATTTTTCAGGCTTCAGAACCTATACCTTATGTCCAATCACTGCTCACGATTGAAAATGATGCAAAAATCAGAACACCTTCCCCATGGCAAGAGACCTTGTAATTGGCATGTTGTGCAAGGTCCAGTGTAGTTGAAACAAGTTTGGCCCATGAGGCCCCGCCCATGCTCACGTGCCACGTTGGTCACAAACACACACTGTGACCCTCAGCCTGAGCCCAGTCCTCAAGTAAGGCCTCTCAGTGCCTGGATGTAGAGACAGCTTATTTTGTCTGCCATGCCCCTAGGCCCCAAATTTTTAACCATAGTTTGGGTTGTCCCTTCACTCTTCCCCAGGGCTCTGCTTTGGAATTCCTCTTTTGTTCAGACACCTGAGGTAATAAACCTGAAAGGAGACTTCCCATCCCACAGATTGACGAAAAACAATTGGGATCGGGCCAAATCCACAGAGAGGAAGATTCGTCCATGGCCCATGAGTCCTCCCCCATTCCACGGCCATCGTTGATATAAAATCCAAATGCAAAATCCTGAGCAAGTGCCTCAGACTCGCTCTTTCTTCATATCCTGAAGAGTCTGCTCATCTTGTGTAGATTGGGCCTGCCATACCTATGTCCCCAAACATAAGGTGAGTTTGTGTTTTCAGACTTCTGTCCTCAAAGTCCTGGGCCACACATCCTCCAGGCTGGGGCCCCTGGAGCCACACATTAGGACTGTGCCTACCCAATCCATGGGAATACTGCCCATTCCATTGTCCAAAATCGTACAAATTAGGAGAACTCTCCAAAGTCCCCGAGGCCATCCCAATAGTGTAGGTCTCCGGGGACAAACGAGGGAGGTAAGACACCAGGTGAGCATCTACCTCCACTCATTCCATAGATGAATATCCCCAGACAAGAAGAATGAACAAGACAGGACCCTAGGCCATAATCGAATACATTGCTTTGGTTTACAGGCATGTCTCTTCAAAAGTCTGGATTCCAATACTAGCATAATGGGTTTCCTGAGGCACCCATCAGAACAAATCTCCTCTCCACAAGGAAACTTGTGCATGGGAGCTATGTCAAAAGCTTAGGAGAATACTTCAGGGTCCCGGGGCCACCGCCCCATTTCAAGGCCCTCATGGACACAAACACACATTAGGGCCCATCTTCAGGAAAGTCCATTTCAAATCAGCCACACAGGTTGCTCCCGCAGAGGGATCCGATCTCAACTGTATTGTGGCTAGTAGACAATTGGATTGCGAGGCGGGCTTCCCTGACATCCATCCTCCAAGGGTGCTCTGGAGTCATTCCATATGGGATGTCCTGGAGCTGCCCAACTGGTCTCAATTGTCCCGCAGAAGGAATCCTTGAAGGGGGCATCACACAACTCCCAACGTGGGAAAAGCTCCATGGCTTCGAGATTCCGCTCCTTTCATGAAGGGGCAGTCATGCACAGAAACTACAACCTGAGCCAACGTCTGATCCTCGCCGTGACTTCAGATGCTTGAGATATGGTTTCCGAACTGCAGGGGGTACCTACCGTGCCCTCGGCCTGAAGCCCAAGTCTATCTTGTGTTCTCAGACTTCTGTCCTCAAACTCCTGGCCCGGAAGTCCTCCATTTTGGCAATTCCGGACCCACAAGGCAGCACTCTGCCTGCCCTCTAGAAAAAATATCTTGCCTAATGAGGTGCCCAGGCACCTCAAATGAGGATAAACCTACAGGGAACTCGACTGTACCCAAATTATATAGTCTAACTTGGGCACTAGTGCACTGTCTGACACAACCTCAGCCAGAACCCCCTGACCAACACCCAGGCAGCTGACCGTACACTGAGCATACCAGATGCGCCATCGCCTTAGGTCGTCATCTCTACCCAACTGCGATTTTTCAGGCTTCAGAACCTGTACCTTATGTCCAATCACTGCTCACGTTTGAAAATGATGCAGAAATCAGAACACCTTCCCCATGGCAAGAGACCTTGTGATTGGCATGTTGTCCAAGGTCCAGTGTAGTTGAAACCAGTTTGCCCCATGAGGCCCCACCCATGTTCACGGGCCACAATTGTCACAAACACACATTTGACCCTCAGCCTGAGCCCAGTCTCAAGTAAGGCCGCTCAGTGGCTGGATGAAGAGACAGCTTATTGGGCCTGCCAAGCCCCTATGCCGCAATTTTTAACCATAGTTTGGGTTTTCCATTCACTCTTCCCCAGGGCTCTGCTTTGGAATTCCTCTTTTGTTCGGACACCTGAGGTAATAAACCTGAAAGGAGACCTCCCATCCCACAGATTGACGAAAAAAATTGGGACCGCCCCAATCCACAGAAAGGAAGATTCGTCCATGGCCCATGATGCCTCCCCACATTCCACGGCCATCGTTGATATAAAATCCAGAGACAAAAGCCTGAGCAAGTGCCTCAGACTCGCTCTTTCTTCATATCCTGAAGAGTTCTTCTCATGTTTTGTAGATTGGGCCTGCCATACCTACGTCCCCAAACATAAGGTGAGTTTGTGTTTTCAGACTTCTGTCCTCAAATTCCCGGGCCACACAGCCTCCAGTCTGGGGCCCCTGGAGCCACACATTCGGACTGTGCCAACCCAATCCATGGGAATTCTGCCCATTCCATTGTCCAAAATCTTACAAATTGGGAGAACTCTCCAAAGTCCCCGAGGCAATCCCAATAGTGTAGGTCTCCAGGGACAAACAAGGGTGGTCTGACACCAGGTGAGCATCTACCTTTAATCATTCCATAGATGAATATCCCCAGAGAAGGAGAATGAACAAGACAGGACCCTAGGCCATAATCGAATACATTGCTTTGTTTTACAGGCATGTCTCTTCAAAAGTCTGGATTCCAATTCCAGCATAATGGGTTTCCTGAGGCACACATCAGAACAAATATCCTCTCCACAAGGAAACTTGTGCATGGGAGCTATGTCAAAAGCTTAGGAGAATATTTCAGGGTCCCGGGGCCACCGCCCCATTCCAAGGTCCTCATGGACACAAACACACATTAGGGCCCATCCTCAGGAAAGTCCATTTCAACTCATCCACCCCGGTTGCTCCCGCAGAGGGATCCGATCTCAACTGTATTGTGGCTAGTAGACAATTGGATTGTGAGGCGGGCTTGCCTGGCATCCATCCTCCAACGGTGCTCTGGAGTCATTCCATATGGGATGTCCTGGAGCTGCCCAACAGGGCTTAAGTGTCACACAGAAGGAATCATTGAAGGGGGCATCCCACCACTCCCAACGTCGGAAACCTCCATGGCCTTGAGATTCCGCTCCTTTCATGAAGGCGCAGTCATGCACAGAACCTCCAATCTGAGCCAACGACTGATCCTCTCCGTGACTTCAGATGCTTGAGATTTTGGTTGCGACTGCAGGGGGTACCAGCCGTGCCCTCGGCCTGAAACTCAAGTCTAGCTCGTGTTCTCAAACTTCTGTCCTCACACTCCTGTCCCAGAAGCCCTCAAGTTTGGCAATTCCGGACCCACAATGCAGCACTCTGCCTGCCCTCTAGAAAAAATATCTTGCCTAATGAGGTGCCCAGGCACCTCAAATGAGGATAAACCTACAGGGCACTCGACTGTACCCAAATTATATAGTCTAACTTGGGCACTAGTGCACTGTATGACACAACCTGAGCCAGAACCTCCTGACCAACACCCAGGCAGTTGACCGCACACTGAGCATATCAGATGCGCCATCGCCTTAGATTGTCATCTCTTCCCAACTGCGATTTTTCAGGCTTCAGAACCTAGACTTTATCTCCTACCACTGCCCAGGGTTGAAAATGATGCAGAAATCAAAACACCTTCCCCATGGCAAGAGACCTTGTGATTGGCATGTTGTCCAAGGTCCAGTGTAGTTGAAACCAGTGTGGCCCATGAGGCCCCGCCCATGCTCGCGTGCCACGTTGGTCACAAACACACACTGTGACCCTCAGCCTGAGCCCAGGCCTCAAGTAAGGCCTCTCAGTGGCTGGATGAAGAGACAGCTTATTGTGCCTGCCATGCCCCTAGGCCCCAATTTTTAACCATAGTTTGGGTTTTCCCTTCACTCTTCCCCAGGGCTCTGCTTTGGAATTCCTCTTTTGTTCAGACACCTGAGGTAATAAACCTGAAAGGAGAAATCCCATCCCACAGATTGACGAAAAACAATTGGGATCGGGCCAAATCCACAGAGAGGAAGATTCGTCCATGGCCCATGAGTCCTCCCCCATTCCACGGCCATCGTTGATATAAAATCCAAATGCAAAAGCCTGAGCAAGTGCCTCAGAATCGCTCTTTCTTCATATCCTGAAGATTTCTTCTCATGATTTGTAGATTGGGCCTGCCATACCTACATCCCCAAACCTAAGCTGAGTTTGTGTTTTCAGACTTCTGTCCTCAAAGTCCTGGGCCACACACCCTCATGCTGGGGCCTCTGAAGCCACACATTAGGACTGTGCCTACCCAATCCATGGGAATTCTGCCCATTCCATTGTCCAAAATCGTACAAATTAGGAGAACTCTCCAAAGTCCCTGAGGCCAAACCAATAGTGTAGGTCTCCGGGGACAAACAAGGGCGGTAAGACACCAGGTGAGCATCTACCTCCACTCATTCCATAGATGAATATCCCCAGACAAGAAGAATGAACAAGACAGGACCCTAGGCCATAATCGAATACATTGCATTGGTTTACAGGCATGTCTCTTCAAAAGTCTGGATTCCAATACCAGCATAATGGGTTTCCTGAGGCACCCATCAGAACAAATCTCCTCTCCACAAGGAAACTTGTGCATGGGATCTATGTCAAAAGCTTAGGAGAATACTTCAGGGTCCCAGTGCCACCGCCCCATTTCAAGGCCCTCATGGACACAAACACACATTAGGGCCCATCCTCAGGAAAGTCCATTTCAACTCAGCCACCCCGGTTGCTCCCGCAGAGGGATCCGATCTCAACTGTATTGTGGCTAGTAGACAATTCGATTGCAAGGCGGGCTTCCCTGACATCCATCCTCCAAGGGTGCTCTGGAGTCATTCCATATGGGATGTCCTGGAGCTGCCCAACTGGTCTCAATTGTCCCGCAGAAGGAATACTTGAAGGGGGCATCACACAACTACCAACGTGGGAAAAGCTCCATGGCTTCGAGATTCCGCTCCTTTCATGAAGGGGCAGTCATGCACAGAAACTACAACCTGAGCCAACGTCTGATCCTCGCCGTGACTTCAGATGCTTGAGATATGGTTTCCGATCTGCAGGGGGTACCTACCGTGCCCTCGGCCTGAAGCCCAAGTCTATCTTGTGTTCTCAGACTTCTGTCCTCAAACTCCTGGCCCGGAAGTCCTCCATTTTGGCAATTCCGGACCCACAAGGCAGCACTCTGCCTGCCCTCTAGAAAAAATATCTTGCCTAATGAGGTGCCCAGGCACCTCAAATGAGGATAAACCTACAGGGAACTCGACTGTACCCAAATTATATAGTCTAACTTGGGCACTAGTGCACTGTCTGACACAACCTCAGCCAGAACCCCCTGACCAACACCCAGGCAGCTGACCGAACACTGAGCATACCAGACGCGCCATCGCCTTAGGTCGTCATCTCTTCCCAACTGCGATTTTTCAGGCTTCAGAACGTGTACCTCATGTCCAATCACTGCTCACGTTTGAAAATGATGCAGAAATCAGAACACCTTCCCCATGGCAAGAGACCTTGTGATTGGCATGTTGTCCAAGGTCCAGTGTAGTTGAAACCAGTTTGGCCCATGAGGCCCCACCCATGTTCGCGGGCCACAATTGTCACAAACACACATTTGACCCTCAGCCTGAGCCCAGTCTCAAGTAAGGCCGCTCAGTGGCTGGATGAAGAGACAGCTTATTGGGCCTGCCAAGCCCCTATGCCGCAATTTTTAACCATAGTTTGGGTTTTCCATTCACTCTTCCCCAGGGCTCTGCTTTGGAATTCCTCTTTTGTTCGGACACCTGAGGTAATAAACCTGAAAGGAGACCTCCCATCCCACAGATTGACGAAAAAAATTGGGACCGCCCCAATCCACAGAAAGGAAGATTCGTCCATGGCCCATGATGCCTCCCCACATTCCACGGCCATCGTTGATATAAAATCCAGAGACAAAAGCCTGAGCAAGTGCCTCAGACTCGCTCTTTCTTCATATCCTGAAGAGTTCTTCTCATGGCTTGTAGATTGGGCCTGCCATACCTACGTCCCCAAACATAAGGTGAGTTTGTGTTTTCAGACTTCTGTCCTCAAAGTCCTGGGCCACACAGCCTCCAGGCTGGGGCCCCTGGAGCCACACATTCGGACTGTGCCAACCCAATCCATGGGTATTCTGCCCATTCCATTGTCCAAAATCTTACAAATTGGGAGAACTCTCCAAAGTCCCCGAGGCAATCCCAATAGTGTAGGTCTCCAGGGACAAACAAGGGTGGTCTGACACCAGGTGAGCATCTACCTCCAATCATTCCATAGATGAATATCCCCAGAGAAGGAGAATGAATAAGACAGGACCCTAGGCCATAATCGAATACATTGCTTTGTTTTACAGGCATGTCTCTTCAAAAGTCTGGATTCCAATTCCAGCATAATGGGTTTCCTGAGGCACACATCAGAACAAATATCCTCTCCACAAGGAAACTTGTGCATGGGAGCTATGTCAAAAGCTTAGGAGAATACTTCAGGGTCCCGGGGCCACCGCCCCATTCCAAGGTCCTCATGGACACAAACACACATTAGGGCCCATCCTCAGGAAAGTCCATTTCAACTCATCCACCCCGGTTGCTCCCGCAGAGGGATCCGATCTCAACTGTATTGTGGCTAGTAGACAATTGGATTGTGAGGCGGGCTTGCCTGGCATCCATCCTCCAACGGTGCTCTGGAGTCATTCCATATGGGATGTCCTGGAGCTGCCCAACAGGTCTTAATTGTCACACAGAAGGAATCATTGAAGGGGGCATCCCACCACTCCCAACGTCGGAAACCTCCATGGCCTTGAGATTCCGCTCCTTTCATGAAGGTGCAGTCATGCACAGAAACTCCAACCTGAGCCAACGACTGATCCTCGCCGTGATTTCAGATGCTTGAGATATTGGTTGCGACTGCTGGGGGTACCAGCCGTGCCCTCGGCCTGAAACTCAAGTCTAGCTCGTGTTCTCAAACTTCTGTCCTCACACTCCTGTCCCAGAAGCCCTCAAGTTTGGCAATTCCGGACCCACGATGCAGCACTCTGCCTGCCCTCTAGAAAAAATATCTTGCCTAATGAGGTGCCCAGGCACCTCAAATGAGGATAAACCTACAGGGCACTCGACTGTACCCAAATTATATAGTCTAACTTGGGCACTAGTGCACTGTCTGACACAACCTCAGCCAGAACCTCCTGACCAACACCCAGGCAGTTGACCGCACACTGAGCATATCAGATGCGCCATCGCCTTAGATTGTCATCTCTTCCCAACTGCGATTTTTCAGGCTTCAGAACCTAGACCTTATCTCCAACCACTGCCCAGGGTTGAAAATGATGCAGAAATCAAAACACCTTCCCCATGGCAAGAGACCTTGTGATTGGCATGTTGTCCAAGGTCCAGTGTAGTTGAAACCAGTGTGGCCCATGAGGCCCCGCCCATGCTCGCGTGCCACGTTGGTCACAAACACACACTGTGACCCTCACCTGAGCCCAGGCCTCAAGTAACCCTCTCAGTGGCTGGATGAAGAGACAGCTTATTGTGCCTGCCATGCCCCTAGGCCCCAATTTTTAACCATAGTTTGGGTTTTCCCTTCACTCTTCCCCAGGGCTCTGCTTTGGAATTCCTCTTTTGTTCAGACACCTGAGGTAATAAACCTGAAAAGGAGAAATCCCATCCCACAGATTGACGAAAAACAATTGGGATCGGGCCAAATCCACAGAGAGGAAGATTCGTCCATGGCCCATGAGTCCTCCCCCATTCCACGGCCATCGTTGATATAAAATCCAAATGCAAAAGCCTGAGCAAGTGCCTCAGAATCGCTCTTTCTTCATATCCTGAAGATTTCTTCTCATGATTTGTAGATTGGGCCTGCCATACCTACATCCCCAAACCTAAGCTGAGTTTGTGTTTTCAGACTTCTGTCCTCAAAGTCCTGGGCCACACACCCTCATGCTGGGGCCTCTGAAGCCACACATTAGGACTGTGCCTACCCAATCCATGGGAATTCGGCCCATTCCATTGTCCAAAATCGTACAAATTAGGAGAACTCTCCAAAGTCCCTGAGGCCAAACCAATAGTGTAGGTCTCCGGGGACAAACAAGGGCGGTAAGACACCAGGTGAGCATCTACCTCCACTCATTCCATAGATGAATATCCCCAGACAAGAAGAATGAACAAGACAGGAACCTAGGCCATAATCGAATACATTGCATTGGTTTACAGGCATGTCTCTTCAAAAGTCTGGATTCCAATACCAGCATAATGGGTTTCCTGAGGCACCCATCAGAACAAATCTCCTCTCCACAAGGAAACTTGTGCATGGGAGCTATGTCAAAAGCTTAGGAGAATACTTCAGGGTCCCAGTGCCACCGCCCCATTTCAAGGCCCTCATGGACACAAACACACATTAGGGCCCATCCTCAGGAAAGTCCATTTCAACTCAGCCACCCCGGTTGCTCCCGCAGAGGGATCCGATCTCAACTGTATTGTGGCTAGTAGACAATTGGATTGTGAGGCGGGCTTGCCTGGCATCCATCCTCCAACGGTGCTCTGGAGTCATTCCATATGGGATGTCCTGGAGCTGCCCCACAGGTCTTAATTGTCACACAGAAGGAATCATTGAAGGGGGCATCCCACCACTCCCAACGTCGGAAACCTCCATGGCCTTGAGATTCCGCTCCTTTCATGAAGGTGCAGTCATGCACAGAAACTCCAACCTGAGCCAACGACTGATCCTCGCCGTGATTTCAGATGCTTGAGATTTTGGTTGCGACTGCAGGGGGTACCAGCCGTGCCCTCGGCCTGAAACTCAAGTCTAGCTCGTGTTCTCAAACTTCTGTCCTCACACTCCTGTCCCGGAAGCCCTCAAGTTTGGCAATTCCGGACCCACAAGGCAGCACTCTGCCTGCCCTCTAGAAAAAATATCTTGCCTAATGAGGTGCCCAGGCACCTCAAATGAGGATAAACCTACAGGGCACTCGACTGTACCCAAATTATATAGTCTAACTTGGGCACTAGTGCACTGTCTGACACAACCTGAGCCAGAACCTCCTGACCAACACCCAGGCAGTTGACCGCACACTGAGCATATCAGATGCGCCATCGCCTTAGATTGTCATCTCTTCCCAACTGCGATTTTTCAGGCTTCAGAACCTAGACCTTATCTCCAACCACTGCCCAGGGTTGAAAATGATGCAGAAATCAAAACACCTTCCCCATGGCAAGAGACCTTGTGATTGGCATGTTGTCCAAGGTCCAGTGTAGTTGAAACCAGTGTGGCCCATGAGGCCCCGCCCATGCTCGCGTGCCACGTTGGTCACAAACACACACTGTGACCCTCAGCCTGAGCCCAGGCTTCAAGTAAGGCCTCTCAGTGGCTGGATGAAGAGACAGCTTATTGTGCCTGCCATGCCCCTAGGCCCCAATTTTTAACCATAGTTTGGGTTTTCCCTTCACTCTTCCCCAGGGCTCTGCTTTGGAATTCCTCTTTTGTTCAGACACCTGAGGTAATAAACCTGAAAGGAGAAATCCCATCCCACAGATTGACGAAAAACAATTGGGATCGGGCCAAATCCACAGAGAGGAAGATTCGTCCATGGCCCATGAGTCCTCCCCCATTCCACGGCCATCGTTGATATAAAATCCAAATGCAAAAGCCTGAGCAAGTGCCTCAGAATCGCTCTTTCTTCATATCCTGAAGATTTCTTCTCATGATTTGTAGATTGGGCCTGCCATACCTACATCCCCAAACCTAAGCTGAGTTTGTGTTTTCAGACTTCTGTCCTCAAAGTCCTGGGCCACACACCCTCATGCTGGGGCCTCTGAAGCCACACATTAGGACTGTGCCTACCTAATACATGGGAATTCTGCCCATTCCATTGTCCAAAATCGTACAAATTAGGAGAACTCTCCAAAGTCCCTGAGGCCAAACCAATAGTGTAGGTCTCCGGGGACAAACAAGGGCGGTAAGACACCAGGTGAGCATCTACCTCCACTCATTCCATAGATGAATATCCCCAGACAAGAAGAATGAACAAGACAGGACCCTAGGCCATAATCGAATACATTGCATTGGTTTACAGGCATGTCTCTTCAAAAGTCTGGATTCCAATACCAGCATAATGGGTTTCCTGAGGCACCCATCAGAACAAATCTCCTCTCCACAAGGAAACTTGTGCATGGGAGCTATGTCAAAAGCTTAGGAGAATACTTCAGGGTCCCAGTGCCACCGCCCCATTTCAAGGCCCTCATGGACACAAACACACATTAGGGCCCATCCTCAGGAAAGTCCATTTCAACTCAGCCACCCCGGTTGCTCCCGCAGAGGGATCCGATCTCAACTGTATTGTGGCTAGTAGACAATTCGATTGCAAGGCGGGCTTCCCTGACATCCATCCTCCAAGGGTGCTCTGGAGTCATTCCATATGGGATGTCCTGGAGCTGCCCAACTGGTCTCAATTGTCCCGCAGAAGGAATCCTTGAAGGAGGCATCACACAACTCCCAACGTGGGAAAAGCTCCATGGCTTCGAGTTTCCGCTCCTTTCATGAAGGGGCAGTCATGCACAGAAACTACAACCTGAGCCAACGTCTGATCCTCGCCGTGACTTCAGATGCTTGAGATATGGTTTCCGATCTGCAGGGGGTACCAGCCGTGCCCTCGGCCTGAAGCCCAAGTCTATCTTGTGTTCTCAGACTTCTGTCCTCAAACTCCTGGCCCGGAAGTCCTCCATTTTGGCAATTCCGGACCCACAAGGCAGCACTCTGCCTGCCCTCTAGAAAAAATATCTTGCCTAATGAGGTGCCCAGGCACCTCAAATGAGGATAAACCTACAGGGCACTCGACTGTACCCAAATTATATAGTCTAACTTGGGCACTAGTGCACTGTCTGACACAACCTCAGCCAGAACCTCCTGACCAACACCCAGGCAGTTGACCGCACACTGAGCATATCAGATGCGCCATCGCCTTAGATTGTCATCTCTTCCCAACTGCGATTTTTCAGGCTTCAGAACCTAGACCTTATCTCCAACCACTGCCCAGGGTTGAAAATGATGCAGAAATCAAAACACCTTCCCCATGGCAAGAGACCTTGTGATTGGCATGTTGTCCAAGGTCCAGTGTAGTTGAAACCAGTGTGGCCCATGAGGCCCCGCCCATGCTCGCGTGCCACGTTGGTCACAAACACACACTGTGACCCTCAGACTGAGCCCAGGCCTCAAGTAAGGCCTCTCAGTGGCTGGATGAAGAGACAGCTTATTGTGCCTGCCATGCCCCTAGGCCCCAATTTTTAACCATAGTTTGGGTTTTCCCTTCACTCTTCCCCAGGGCTCTGCTTTGGAATTCCTATTTTGTTCAGACACCTGAGGTAATAAACCTGAAAGGAGAAATCCCATCCCACAGATTGACGAAAAACAATTGGGATCGGGCCAAATCCACAGAGAGGAAGATTCGTCCATGGCCCATGAGTCCTCCCCCATTCCACGGCCATCGTTGATATAAAATCCAAATGCAAAAGCCTGAGCAAGTGCCTCAGAATCGCTCTTTCTTCATATCCTGAAGATTTCTTCTCATGATTTGTAGATTGGGCCTGCCATACCTACATCCCCAAACCTAAGCTGAGTTTGTGTTTTCAGACTTCTGTCCTCAAAGTCCTGGGCCACACACCCTCATGCTGGGGCCTCTGAAGCCACACATTAGGACTGTGCCTACCTAATACATGGGAATTCTGCCCATTCCATTGTCCAAAATCGTACAAATTAGGAGAACTCTCCAAAGTCCCTGAGGCCAAACCAATAGTGTAGGTCTCCGGGGACAAACAAGGGCGGTAAGACACCAGGTGAGCATCTACCTCCACTCATTCCATAGATGAATATCCCCAGACAAGAAGAATGAACAAGACAGGACCCTAGGCCATAATCGAATACATTGCATTGGTTTACAGGCATGTCTCTTCAAAAGTCTGGATTCCAATACCAGCATAATGGGTTTCCTGAGGCACCCATCAGAACAAATCTCCTCTCCACAAGGAAACTTGTGCATGGGAGCTATGTCAAAAGCTTAGGAGAATACTTCAGGGTCCCAGTGCCACCGCCCCATTTCAAGGCCCTCATGGACACAAACACACATTAGGGCCCATCCTCAGGAAAGTCCATTTCAACTCAGCCACCCCGGTTGCTCCCGCAGAGGGATCCGATCTCAACTGTATTGTGGCTAGTAGACAATTCGATTGCAAGGCGGGCTTCCCTGACATCCATCCTCCAAGGGTGCTCTGGAGTCATTCCATATGGGATGTCCTGGAGCTGCCCAACTGGTCTCAATTGTCCCGCAGAAGGAATCCTTGAAGGAGGCATCACACAACTCCCAACGTGGGAAAAGCTCCATGGCTTCGAGTTTCCGCTCCTTTCATGAAGGGGCAGTCATGCACAGAAACTACAACCTGAGCCAACGTCTGATCCTCGCCGTGACTTCAGATGCTTGAGATATGGTTTCCGATCTGCAGGGGGTACCAGCCGTGCCCTCGGCCTGAAGCCCAAGTCTATCTTGTGTTCTCAGACTTCTGTCCTCAAACTCCTGGCCCGGAAGTCCTCCATTTTGGCAATTCCGGACCCACAAGGCAGCACTCTGCCTGCCCTCTAGAAAAAATATCTTGCCTAATGAGGTGCCCAGGCACCTCAAATGAGGATAAACCTACAGGGCACTCGACTGTACCCAAATTATATAGTCTAACTTGGGCACTAGTGCACTGTCTGACACAACCTCAGCCAGAACCTCCTGACCAACACCCAGGCAGTTGACCGCACACTGAGCATATCAGATGCGCCATCGCCTTAGATTGTCATCTCTTCCCAACTGCGATTTTTCAGGCTTCAGAACCTAGACCTTATCTCCAACCACTGCCCAGGGTTGAAAATGATGCAGAAATCAAAACACCTTCCCCATGGCAAGAGACCTTGTGATTGGCATGTTGTCCAAGGTCCAGTGTAGTTGAAACCAGTGTGGCCCATGAGGCCCCGCCCATGCTCGCGTGCCACGTTGGTCACAAACACACACTGTGACCCTCAGACTGAGCCCAGGCCTCAAGTAAGGCCTCTCAGTGGCTGGATGAAGAGACAGCTTATTGTGCCTGCCATGCCCCTAGGCCCCAATTTTTAACCATAGTTTGGGTTTTCCCTTCACTCTTCCCAGGGCTCTGCTTGGAATTCCTCTTTTGTTCAGACACCTGAGGTAATAAACCTGAAAGGAGAAATCCCATCCCACAGATTGACGAAAAACAATTGGGATCGGGCCAAATCCACAGAGAGGAAGATTCGTCCATTGCCCATGAGTCCTCCCCCATTCCACGGCCATCGTTGATATAAAATCCAAATGCAAAATCCTGAGCAAGTGCCTCAGAATCGCTCTTTCTTCATATCCTGAAGATTTCTTCTCATGATTTGTAGATTGGCCTGCCATACCTACATCCCCAAACCTAAGCTGAGTTTGTGTTTTCAGACTTCTGTCCTCAAAGTCCTGGGCCACACACCCTCATGCTGGGGCCTCTGAAGCCACACATTAGGACTGTGCCTACCTAATACATGGGAATTCTGCCCATTCCATTGTCCAAAATCGTACAAATTAGGAGAACTCTCCAAAGTCCCTGAGGCCAAAACAATAGTGTAGGTCTCCGGGGACAAACAAGGGCGGTAAGACACCAGGTGAGCATCTACCTCCACTCATTCCATAGATGAATATCCACAGACAAGAAGAATGAACAAGACAGGACCCTAGGCCATAATCGAATACATTGCATTGGTTTACAGGCATGTCTCTTCAAAAGTCTGGATTCCAATACCAGCATAATGGGTTTCCTGAGGCACCCATCAGAACAAACCTCCTCTCCACAAGGAAACTTGTGCATGGGAGCTATGTCAAAAGCTTAGGAGAATACTTCAGGGTCCCAGTGCCACCGCCCCATTTCAAGGCCCTCATGGACACAAACACACATTAGGGCCCATCCTCAGGAAAGTCCATTTCAACTCAGCCACCCCGGTTGCTCCTGCAGAGGGATCCGATCTCAACTGTATTGTGGCTAGTAGACAATTCGATTGCAAGGCGGGCTTACCTGACATCCATCCTCCAAGGGTGCTCTGGAGTCATTCCATATGGGATGTCCTGGAGCTGCCCAACTGGTCTCAATTGTCCCGCAGAAGGAATCCTTGAAGGGGGCATCACACAACTCCCAACGTGGGAAAAGCTCCATGGCTTCGAGTTTCCGCTCCTTTCATGAAGGGGCAGTCATGCACAGAAACTATAACCTGAGCCAACGTCTGATCCTCGCCGTGACTTCAGATGCTTGAGATATGGTTTCCGATCTGCAGGGGGTACCAGCCGTGCCTCGGCCTGAAGCCCAAGTCTATCTTGTGTTCTCAGACTTCTGTCCTCAAACTCCTGGCCCGGAAGTCCTCCATTTTGGCAATTCCGGACCCACAAGGCAGCACTCTGCCTGCCCTCTAGAAAAAATATCTTGCCTAATGAGGTGCCCAGGCACCTCAAATGAGGATAAACCTACAGGGAACTCGACTGTACCCAAATTATATAGTCTAACTTGGGCACTAGTGCACTGTCTGACACAACCTCAGCCAGAACCCCCTGACCAACACCCAGGCAGCTGACCGTACACTGAGCATATCAGACGCGCCATCGCCTTAGGTCGTCATCTCTTCCCAACTGCGATTTTTCAGGCTTCAGAACCTGTACCTTATGTCCAATCACTGCTCACGTTTGAAAATGATGCAGAAATCAGAACACCTTCCCTATGGCAAGAGACCTTGTGATTGGCATGTTGTCCAAGGTCCAGTGTAGTTGAAACCAGTTTGCCCCATGAGGCCCCACCCATGTTCGCGGGCCACAATTGTCACAAACACACATTTGACCCTCAGCCTGAGCCCAGTCTCAAGTAAGGCCGCTCAGTGGCTGGATGAAGAGACAGCTTATTGGGCCTGCCAAGCCCCTATGCCGCAATTTTTAACCATAGTTTGGGTTTTCCATTCACTCTTCCCCAGGGCTCTGCTTTGGAATTCCTCTTTTGTTCGGACACCTGAGGTAATAAACCTGAAAGGAGACCTCCCATCCCACAGATTGACGAAAAAAATTGGGACCGCCCCAATCCACAGAAAGGAAGATTCGTCCATGGCCCATGATGCCTCCCCACATTCCACGGCCATCGTTGATATAAAATCCAGAGACAAAAGCCTGAGCAAGTGCCTCAGACTCGCTCTTTCTTCATATCCTGAAGAGTTCTTCTCATGGTTTGTAGATTGGGCCTGCCATACCTACGTCCCCAAACATAAGGTGAGTTTGTGTTTTCAGACTTCTGTCCTCAAAGTCCTGGGCCACACAGCCTCCAGGCTGGGGCCCCTGGAGCCACACATTCGGACTGTGCCTACCCAATCCATGGGTATTCTGCCCATTCCATTGTCCAAAATCTTACAAATTGGGAGAACTCTCCAAAGTCCCCGAGGCAATCCCAATAGTGTAGGTCTCCAGGGACAAACAAGGGTGGTCTGACACCAGGTGAGCATCTACCTCCAATCATTCCATAGATGAATATCCCCAGAGAAGGAGAATGAACAAGACAGGACCCTAGGCCATAATCGAATACATTGCTTTGGTTTACAGGCATGTCTCTTCAAAAGTCTGGATTCCAATTCCAGCATAATGGGTTTCCTGAGGCACACATCAGAACAAATCTCCTCTCCACAAGGAAACTTGTGCATGGGAGCTATGTCAAAAGCTTAGGAGAATACTTCAGGGTCCCGGGGCCACCGCCCCATTCCAAGGTCCTCATGGACACAAACACACATTAGGGCCCATCCTCAGGAAAGTCCATTTCAACTCATCCACCCCGGTTGCTCCCGCAGAGGGATCCGATCTCAACTGTATTGTGGCTAGTAGACAATTGGATTGTGAGGCGGGCTTGCCTGGCATCCATCCTCCAACGGTGCTCTGGAGTCATTCCATATGGGATGTCCTGGAGCTGCCCAGCAGGTCTTAATTGTCACACAGAAGGAATCATTGAAGGGGGCATCCCACCACTCCCAACGTCGGAAACCTCCATGGCCTTGAGATTCCGCTCCTTTCATGAAGGCGCAGTAATGCACAGAAACTCCAACCTGAGCCAACGACTGATCCTCGCCGTGATTTCAGATGCTTGAGATTTTGGTTGCGACTGCAGGGGGTACCAGCCGTGCCCTCGGCCTGAAACTCAAGTCTAGCTCGTGTTCTCAAACTTCTGTCCTCACACTCCTGTCCCAGAAGCCCTCAAGTTTGGCAATCCCGGACCCACAATGCAGCACTCTGCCTGCCCTCTAGAAAAAATATCTTGCCTAATGAGGTGCCCAGGCACCTCAAATGAGGATAAACCTACAGGGCACTCAACTGTACCCAAATTATATAGTCTAACTTGGGCACTAGTGCACTGTATGACACAACCTGAGCCAGAACCTCCTGACCAACACCCAGGCAGTTGACCGCACACTGAGCATATCAGATGCGCCATCGCCTTAGATTGTCATCTCTTCCCAACTGCGATTTTTCAGGCTTCAGAACCTAGACCTTATCTCCAACCACTGCCCAGGGTTGAAAATGATGCAGAAATCAAAACACCTTCCCCATGGCAAGAGACCTTGTGATTGGCATGTTGTCCAAGGTCCAGTGTAGTTGAAACCAGTGTGGCCCATGAGGCCCCGCCCATGCTCGCGTGCCACGTTGGTCACAAACACACACTGTGACCCTCAGCCTGAGCCCAGGCCTCAAGTAAGGCCTCTCAGTGGCTGGATGAAGAGACAGCTTATTGTGCCTGCCATGCCCCTAGGCCCCAATTTTTAACCATAGTTTGGGTTTTCCCTTCACTCTTCCCCAGGGCTCTGCTTTGGAATTCCTCTTTTGTTCAGACACCTGAGGTAATAAACCTGAAAGGAGAAATCCCATCCCACAGATTGACGAAAAACAATTGGGATCGGGCCAAATCCACAGAGAGGAAGATTTGTCCATGGCCCATGAGTCCTCCCCCTTTCCACGGCCATCGTTGATATAAAATCTAAATGAAAAAGCCTGAGCAAGTGCCTCAGAATCGCTCTTTCTTCATATCCTGAAGATTTCTTCTCATGATTTGTAGATTGGGCCTGCCATACCTACATCCCCAAACCTAAGCTGAGTTTGTGTTTTCAGACTTCTGTCCTCAAAGTCCTGGGCCACACACCCTCATGCTGGGGCCTCTGAAGCCACACATTAGGACTGTGCCTACCCAATCCATGGGAATTCTGCCCATTCCATTGTCCAAAATCGTACAAATTAGGAGAACTCTCCAAAGTCCCTGAGGCCAAACCAATAGTGTAGGTCTCCGGGGACAAACAAGGGCGGTAAGACACCAGGTGAGCATCTACCTCCACTCATTCCATAGATGAATATCCCCAGACAAGAAGAATGAACAAGACAGGACCCTAGGCCATAATCGAATACATTGCATTGGTTTACAGGCATGTCTCTTCAAAAGTCTGGATTCCAATACCAGCATAATGGGTTTCCTGAGGCACACATCAGAACAAATCTCCTCTCCACAAGGAAACTTGTGCATGGGATCTATGTCAAAAGCTTAGGAGAATACTTCAGGGTCCCAGTGCCACCGCCCCATTTCAAGGCCCTCATGGACACAAACACACATTAGGGCCCATCCTCAGGAAAGTCCATTTCAACTCAGCCACCCCGGTTGCTCCCGCAGAGGGATCCGATCTCAACTGTATTGTGGCTAGTAGACAATTGGATTGCAAGGCGGGCTTCCCTGACATCCATCCTCCAAGGGTGCTCTGGAGTCATTCCATATGGGATGTCCTGGAGCTGCCCAACTGGTCTCAATTGTCCCGCAGAAGGAATCCTTGAAGGGGGCATCACACAACTCCCAACGTGGGAAAAGCTCCATGGCTTCGAGATTCCGCTCCTTTCATGAAGGGGCAGTCATGCACAGAAACTACAACCTGAGCCAACGTCTGATCCTCGCCGTGACTTCAGATGCTTGAGATATGGTTTCCGATCTGCAGGGGGTACCAGCCGTGCCCTCGGCCTGAAGCCCAAGTCTATCTTGTGTTCTCAGACTTCTGTCTTCAAACTCCTGGCCCGGAAGTCCTCCATTTTGGCAATTCCGGACCCACAAGGCAGCACTCTGCCTGCCCTCTAGAAAAAATATCTTGCCTAATGAGGTGCCCAGGCACCTCAAATGCGGATAAACCTACAGGGAACTCGACTGTACCCAAATTATATAGTCTAACTTGGGCACTAGTGCACTGTCTGACACAACCTCAGCCAGAACCCCCTGACCAACACCCAGGCAGCTGACCGTACACTGAGCATATCAGACGCGCCATCGCCTTAGGTCGTCATCTCTTCCCAACTGCGATTTTTCAGGCTTCAGAACCTGTACCTTATGTCCAATCACTGCTCACGTTTGAAAATGATGCAGAAATCAGAACACCTTCCCCATGGCAAGAGACCTTGTGATTGGCATGTTGTCCAAGGTCCAGTGTAGTTGAAACCAGTTTGCCCCATGAGGCCCCACCCATGTTCGCGGGCCACAATTGTCACAAACACACATTTGACCCTCAGCCTGAGCCCAGTCTCAAGTAAGGCCGCTCAGTGGCTGGATGAAGAGACAGCTTATTGGGCCTGCCAAGCCCCTATGCCGCAATTTTTAACCATAGTTTGGGTTTTCCATTCACTCTTCCCCAGGGCTCTGCTTTGGAATTCCTCTTTTGTTCAGACACCTGAGGTAATAAACCTGAAAGGAGACCTCCCATCCCACAGATTGACGAAAAAAATTGGGACCGCCCCAATCCACAGAAAGGAAGATTCGTCCATGGCCCATGATGCCTCCCCACATTCCACGGCCATCGTTGATATAAAATCCAGAGACAAAAGCCTGAGCAAGTGCCTCAGACTCGCTCTTTCTTCATATCCTGAAGAGATCTTCTCATGGTTTGTAGATTGGGCCTGCCATACCTACGTCCCCAAACATAAGGTGAGTTTGTGTTTTCAGACTTCTGTCCTCAAAGTCCTGGGCCACACAGCCTCCAGGCTGGGGCCCCTGGAGCCACACATTCGGACTGTGCCTACCCAATCCATGGGTATTCTGCCCATTCCATTGTCCAAAATCTTACAAATTGGGAGAACTCTCCAAAGTCCCCGAGGCAATCCCAATAGTGTAGGTCTCCAGGGACAAACAAGGGTGGTCTGACACCAGGTGAGCATCTACCTCCAATCATTCCATAGATGAATATCCCCAGAGAAGGAGAATGAACAAGACAGGACCCTAGGCCATAATCGAATACATTGCTTTGGTTTACAGGCATGTCTCTTCAAAAGTCTGGATTCCAATTCCAGCATAATGGGTTTCCTGAGGCACACATCAGAACAAATCTCCTCTCCACAAGGAAACTTGTGCATGGGAGCTATGTCAAAAGCTTAGGAGAATACTTCAGGGTCCCGGGGCCACCGCCCCATTCCAAGGTCCTCATGGACACAAACACACATTAGGGCCCATCCTCAGGAAAGTCCATTTCAACTCATCCACCCCGGTTGCTCCCGCAGAGGGATCCGATCTCAACTGTATTGTGGCTAGTAGACAATTGGATTGTGAGGCGGGCTTGCCTGGCATCCATCCTCCAACGGTGCTCTGGAGTCATTCCATATGGGATGTCCTGGAGCTGCCCAGCAGGTCTTAATTGTCACACAGAAGGAATCATTGAAGGGGGCATCCCACCACTCCCAACGTCGGAAACCTCCATGGCCTTGAGATTCCGCTCCTTTCATGAAGGCGCAGTAATGCACAGAAACTCCAACCTGAGCCAACGACTGATCCTCGCCGTGATTTCAGATGCTTGAGATTTTGGTTGCGACTTCAGGGGGTACCAGCCGTGCCCTCGGCCTGAAACTCAAGTCTAGCTCGTGTTCTCAAACTTCTGTCCTCACACTCCTGTCCCAGAAGCCCTCAAGTTTGGCAATCCCGGACCCACAATGCAGCACTCTGCCTGCCCTCTAGAAAAAATATCTTGCCTAATGAGGTGCCCAGGCACCTCAAATGAGGATAAACCTACAGGGCACTCGACTGTACCCAAATTATATAGTCTAACTTGGGCACTAGTGCACTGTATGACACAACCTGAGCCAGAACCTCCTGACCAACACCCAGGCAGTTGACCGCACACTGAGCATATCAGATGCGCCATCGCCTTAGATTGTCATCTCTTCCCAACTGCGATTTTTCAGGCTTCAGAACCTAGACCTTATCTCCAACCACTGCCCAGGGTTGAAAATGATGCAGAAATCAAAACACCTTCCCCATGGCAAGAGACCTTGTGATTGGCATGTTGTCCAAGGTCCAGTGTAGTTGAAACCAGTGTGGCCCATGAGGCCCCGCCCATGCTCGCGTGCCACGTTGGTCACAAACACACACTGTGACCCTCAGCCTGAGCCCAGGCCTCAAGTAAGGCCTCTCAGTGGCTGGATGAAGAGACAGCTTATTGTGCCTGCCATGCCCCTAGGCCCCAATTTTTAACCATAGTTTGGGTTTTCCCTTCACTCTTCCCCAGGGCTCTGCTTTGGAATTCCTCTTTTGTTCAGACACCTGAGGTAATAAACCTGAAAGGAGAAATCCCATCCCACAGATTGACGAAAAACAATTGGGATCGGGCCAAATCCACAGAGAGGAAGATTTGTCCATGGCCCATGAGTCCTCCCCCTTTCCACGGCCATCGTTGATATAAAATCTAAATGAAAAAGCCTGAGCAAGTGCCTCAGAATCGCTCTTTCTTCATATCCTGAAGATTTCTTCTCATGATTTGTAGATTGGGCCTGCCATACCTACATCCCCAAACCTAAGCTGAGTTTGTGTTTTCAGACTTCTGTCCTCAAAGTCCTGGGCCACACACCCTCATGCTGGGGCCTCTGAAGCCACACATTAGGACTGTGCCTATCCAATCCATGGGAATTCTGCCCATTCCATTGTCCAAAATCGTACAAATTAGGAGAACTCTCCAAAGTCCCTGAGGCCAAACCAATAGTGTAGGTCTCCGGGGACAAACAAGGGCGGTAAGACACCAGGTGAGCATCTACCTCCACTCATTCCATAGATGAATATCCCCAGACAAGAAGAATGAACAAGACAGGACCCTAGGCCATAATCGAATACATTGCATTGGTTTACAGGCATGTCTCTTCAAAAGTCTGGATTCCAATACCAGCATAATGGGTTTCCTGAGGCACACATCAGAACAAATCTCCTCTCCACAAGGAAACTTGTGCATGGGATCTATGTCAAAAGCTTAGGAGAATACTTCAGGGTCCCAGTGCCACCGCCCCATTTCAAGGCCCTCATGGACACAAACACACATTAGGGCCCATCCTCAGGAAAGTCCATTTCAACTCAGCCACCCCGGTTGCTCCCGCAGAGGGATCCGATCTCAACTGTATTGTGGCTAGTAGACAATTGGATTGCAAGGCGGGCTTCCCTGACATCCATCCTCCAAGGGTGCTCTGGAGTCATTCCATATGGGATGTCCTGGAGCTGCCCAACTGGTCTCAATTGTCCCGCAGAAGGAATCCTTGAAGGGGGCATCACACAACTCCCAACGTGGGAAAAGCTCCATGGCTTCGAGATTCCGCTCCTTTCATGAAGGGGCAGTCATGCACAGAAACTACAACCTGAGCCAACGTCTGATCCTCGCCGTGACTTCAGATGCTTGAGATATGGTTTCCGATCTGCAGGGGGTACCAGCCGTGCCCTCGGCCTGAAGCCCAAGTCTATCTTGTGTTCTCAGACTTCTGTCTTCAAACTCCTGGCCCGGAAGTCCTCCATTTTGGCAATTCCGGACCCACAAGGCAGCACTCTGCCTGCCCTCTAGAAAAAATATCTTGCCTAATGAGGTGCCCAGGCACCTCAAATGAGGATAAACCTACAGGGAACTCGACTGTACCCAAATTATATAGTCTAACTTGGGCACTAGTGCACTGTCTGACACAACCTCAGCCAGAACCCCCTGACCAACACCCAGGCAGCTGACCGTACACTGAGCATATCAGACGCGCCATCGCCTTAGGTCGTCATCTCTTCCCAACTGCGATTTTTCAGGCTTCAGAACCTGTACCTTATGTCCAATCACTGCTCACGTTTGAAAATGATGCAGAAATCAGAACACCTTCCCCATGGCAAGAGACCTTGTGATTGGCATGTTGTCCAAGGTCCAGTGTAGTTGAAACCAGTTTGGCCCATGAGGCCCCACCCATGTTCGCGGGCCACAATTGTCACAAACACACATTTGACCCTCAGCCTGAGCCCAGTCTCAAGTAAGGCCGCTCAGTGGCTGGATGAAGAGACAGCTTATTGGGCCTGCCAAGCCCCTATGCCGCAATTTTTAACCATAGTTTGGGTTTTCCATTCACTCTTCCCCAGGGCTCTGCTTTGGAATTCCTCTTTTGTTCAGACACCTGAGGTAATAAACCTGAAAGGAGACCTCCCATCCCACAGATTGACGAAAAAAATTGGGACCGCCCCAATCCACAGAAAGGAAGATTCGTCCATGGCCCATGATGCCTCCCAACATTCCACGGCCATCGTTGATATAAAATCCAGAGACAAAAGCCTGAGCAAGTGCCTCAGACTCGCTCTTTCTTCATATCCTGAAGAGTTCTTCTCATGGTTTGTAGATTGGGCCTGCCATACCTACGTCCCCAAACATAAGGTGAGTTTGTGTTTTCAGACTTCTGTCCTCAAAGTCCTGGGCCACACAGCCTCCAGGCTGGGGCCCCTGGAGCCACACATTCGGACTGTGCCTACCCAATCCATGGGTATTCTGCCCATTCCATTGTCCAAAATCTTACAAATTGGGAGAACTCTCCAAAGTCCCCGAGGCAATCCCAATAGTGTAGGTCTCCAGGGACAAACAAGGGTGGTCTGACACCAGGTGAGCATCTACCTCCAATCATTCCATAGATGAATATCCCCAGAGAAGGAGAATGAACAAGACAGGACCCTAGGCCATAATCGAATACATTGCTTTGGTTTACAGGCATGTCTCTTCAAAAGTCTGGATTCCAATTCCAGCATAATGGGTTTCCTGAGGCACACATCAGAACAAATCTCCTCTCCACAAGGAAACTTGTGCATGGGAGCTATGTCAAAAGCTTAGGAGAATACTTCAGGGTCCCGGGGCCACCGCCCCATTCCAAGGTCCTCATGGACACAAACACACATTAGGGCCCATCCTCAGGAAAGTCCATTTCAACTCATCCACCCCGGTTGCTCCCGCAGAGGGATCCGATCTCAACTGTATTGTGGCTAGTAGACAATTGGATTGTGAGGCGGGCTTGCCTGGCATCCATCCTCCAACGGTGCTCTGGAGTCATTCCATATGGGATGTCCTGGAGCTGCCCAGCAGGTCTTAATTGTCACACAGAAGGAATCATTGAAGGGGGCATCCCACCACTCCCAACGTCGGAAACCTCCATGGCCTTGAGATTCCGCTCCTTTCATGAAGGCGCAGTAATGCACAGAAACTCCAACCTGAGCCAACGTCTGATCCTCGCCGTGACTTCAGATGCTTGAGATTTTGGTTGCGACTGCAGGGGGTACCAGCCGTGCCCTCGGCCTGAAACTCAAGTCTAGCTCGTGTTCTCAAACTTCTGTCCTCACACTCCTGTCCCAGAAGCCCTCAAGTTTGGCAATCCCGGACCCACAATGCAGCACTCTGCCTGCCCTCTAGAAAAAATATCTTGCCTAATGAGGTGCCCAGGCACCTCAAATGAGGATAAACCTACAGGGCACTCGACTGTACCCAAATTATATAGTCTAACTTGGGCACTAGTGCACTGTATGACACAACCTGAGCCAGAACCTCCTGACCAACACCCAGGCAGTTGACCGCACACTGAGCATATCAGATGCGCCATCGCCTTAGATTGTCATCTCTTCCCAACTGCGATTTTTCAGGCTTCAGAACCTAGACCTTATCTCCAACCACTGCCCAGGGTTGAAAATGATGCAGAAATCAAAACACCTTCCCCATGGCAAGAGACCTTGTGATTGGCATGTTGTCCAAGGTCCAGTGTAGTTGAAACCAGTGTGGCCCATGAGGCCCCGCCCATGCTCGCGTGCCACGTTGGTCACAAACACACACTGTGACCCTCAGCCTGAGCCCAGCCCTCAAGTAAGGCCTCTCCGTGGCTGGTTGAAGAGACAGCTTATTGTGCCTGCCATGCCCTAGGCCCCAATTTTTAACCATAGTTTGGGTTTTCCCTTCAATATTTCCAGGGCTCTGCTTTGGAATTCCTCTTTTGTTCAGACACCTGAGGTAATAAACCTGAAAGGAGACATCCCATCCCACAGATTGACGAAAAACAATTGTGATCGGGCCAAATCCACCGAGAGGAAGATTCGTCCAAGGCCCATGAGTCCTCCCCCATTCCACGGCCATCGTTGATATAAAATCCAAATGCAAAAGCCTGAGCAAGTGCCTCAGACTCGCTCTTTCTTCATATCCTGAAGATTTCTTCTCATGATTTGTAGATTGGGCCTGCCATACCTACATCCCCAAACATAAGCTGAGTTTGTGCTTTCAGACTTCTGTCCTCAAAGTACTGGGCCACACACCCTCATGCTGGGGCCTCTGAAGCCACACATTAGGACTGTGCCTACCCAATCCATGGGAATTCTGCTCATTCCATTGTCCAAAATCGTACAAATTAGGAGAGCTCTCCAAAGTCCCTAAGGCCAAACCAATAGTGTAGGTCTCCGGGGACAAACAAGGGCGGTAAGACACCAGATGAGCATCTACCTCCACTCATTCCATAGATGAATATCCCCAGAGAAGAAGAATGAACAAGACAGGACCCTAGGCCATAATCGAATACATTGCTTTGGTTTACAGGCATGTCTCTTCAAAAGTCTGGATTCCTATACCAGCATAATGGGTTTCCTGAGGCACCCATCAGAACAAGTCTCCTCTCCACAAAAAAACTTGTGCATGGGAGCTATGTCAAAAGCTTAGGAGAATACTTCAGGTCCCAGTGCCACCGACCCATTACAAGTCCCTCATGGACAGAAACACACATTAGGGCTCATCCTCAGGAAAGTCCATTTCAACTCAGCCACCCCGGTTGATCCCGCAGATTGATCCGATCTCAACTGTATTGTGGTTTTTAGACAATTGGATTGCGTGGCGGGCTTCCCTGGCATCCATTCTCCAAGGGTGCTCTGGTCATTCCATATGGGATGTCCTGGGCTGCCCAACAGGTCTCAATTGTCACACAGAAGGAATCACTGAAGGGGGCATCCCACCACTCCCACGTCGGAAAACCTCCATGGCCTTGAGATTCTGATCCGTTCATGAAGGGGCGGTCATGCACAGAAACTCCAACCTAGGCCAACGACTGATCCTCACCATGACTTCAGATGCTTGAGATTATGGTTGCGACTGCAGGGGTACCAGCCGTGCCCTCGGCCTCAAACTCAAGTCTAGCTTGTGTTCTCAGACTTCTGTCCTCACACTCCTGTCCCAGAAGCCCTCAAGTTTGGCAATTCCGGACCCACAATGCAGCACTCTGCCTGCCCTCTAGAAAAAATATCTTGCCTAATGAGGTACCCAGGCACCTCAAATGAGGATAAACCTACAAGGCACTCGACTGTACCCAAATTATATAGTCTAACTTGGGCACTAGTGCACTGTATGACACAACCTGAGCCAGAACCTCCTGACCAACACCCAGGCAGTTGACCGCACACTGAGCATATCAGATGCGCCATCGCCTTAGATTGTCATCTCTTCCCAACTGCGATTTTTCAGGCTTCAGAACCTAGACCTTATCTCCAACCACTGCCCAGGGTTGAAAATGATGCAGAAATCAAAACACCTTCCCCATGGCAAGAGACCTTGTGATTGGCATGTTGTCCAAGGTCCAGTGTAGTTGAAACCAGTGTGGCCCATGAGGCCCCGCCCATGCTCGCGTGCCACGTTGGTCACAAACACACACTGTGACCCTCAGCCTGAGCCCAGGCCTCAAGTAAGGCCTCTCAGTGGCTGGATGAAGAGACAGCTTATTGTGCCTGCCATGCCCCTAGGCCCCAATTTTTAACCATAGTTTGGGTTTTCCCTTCACTCTTCCCCAGGGCTCTGCTTTGGAATTCCTCTTTTGTTCAGACACCTGAGGTAATAAACCTGAAAAGGAGAAATCCCATCCCACAGATTGACGAAAAACAATTGGGATCGGGCCAAATCCACAGAGAGGAAGATTTGTCCATGGCCCATGAGTCCTCCCCCATTCCACGGCCATCGTTGATATAAAATCCAAATGCAAAAGCCTGAGCAAGTGCCTCAGACTCGCTCTTTCTTCATATCCTGAAGATTTCTTCTCATGATTTGTAGATTGGGCCTGCCATACCTACATCCCCAAACCTAAGCTGAGTTTGTGTTTTCAGACTTCTGTCCTCAAAGTCCTGGGCCACACACCCTCATGCTGGGGCCTCTGAAGCCACACATTAGGACTGTGCCTACCTAATACATGGGAATTCTGCCCATTCCATTGTCCAAAATCGTACAAATTAGGAGAACTCTCCAAAGTCCCTGAGGCCAAACCAATAGTGTAGGTCTCCGGGGACAAACAAGGGCGGTAAGACACCAGGTGAGCATCTACCTCCACTCATTCCATAGATGAATATCCCCAGACAAGAAGAATGAACAAGACAGAACCCTAGGCCATAATCGAATACATTGCATTGGTTTACAGGCATGTCTCTTCAAAAGTCTGGATTCCAATACCAGCATAATGGGTTTCCTGAGGCACCCATCAGAACAAATCTCCTCTCCACAAGGAAACTTGTGCATGGGAGCTATGTCAAAAGCTTAGGAGAATACTTCAGGGTCCCAGTGCCACCGCCCCATTTCAAGGCCCTCATGGACACAAACACACATTAGGGCCCATCCTCAGGAAAGTCCATTTCAACTCAGCCACCCCGGTTGCTCCCGCAGAGGGATCCGATCTCAACTGTATTGTGGCTATTAGACAATTGGATTGTGAGGCGGGCTTCCCTGACATCCATCCTCCAAGGGTGCTCTGGAGTCATTCCATATGGGATGTCCTGGGCTGCCCAAAAGGTCTCAATTGTCACACAGAAGGAATCATTGAAGGGGGCATTCTACCACTCCCACGTCGGAAAACCTCCATGGCCTTGAGATTCCGCTCCGTTCATGATGGGGCTGTCATGCACAGAAACTGCAACCTGAGCCAACGTCTGATCCTCGCCGTGACTTCAGATGCTTGATATATTGTTTCCGATCTGCAGGGGGTACCTACCGTGCCCTCGGCCTGAAGCCCATGTCTATCTTGTGTTCTCAGACTTCTGTCCTCAAACTCCTGGCCCGGAAGTCCTCCATTTTGGCAATTCCGGACCCACAAGGCAGCACTCTGCCTGCCCTCTAGAAAAAATATCTTGCCTAATGAGGTGCCCAGGCACCTCAAATGAGGATAAACCTACAGGGAACTCGACTGTACCCAAATTATATAGTCTAACTTGGGCACTAGTGCACTGTCTGACACAACCTCAGCCAGAACCCCCTGACCAACACCCAGGCAGCTGACCGCACACTGAGCATATCAGACGCGCCATCGCTTTAGGTCGTCATCTCTTCCCAACTGCGATTTTTCAGGCTTCAGAACTTATACCTTATGTCCAATCACTGCTCACGATTGAAAATGGTGCAGAAATCAGAACACCTTCCCCATGGCAAGAGACCTTGTGATTGGCATGTTGTCCAAGGTCCAGTGTAGTTGAAACCAGTTTGGCCCATGTGGCCCCACCCATGCTCGCGGGCCACTATTGTCACAAACACACATTTGACCCTCAGCCTGAGCCCAGTCTCAAGTAAGGCCGCTCAGTGGCTGGATGAAGAGACAGCTTATTGGGCCTGCCAAGCCCCTATGCCGCAATTTTTAACAATAGTTTGGGTTGTCCCTTCACTCTTCCCCAGGGCTCTTCTTTGGAATTCCTCTTTTGTTCGGACACCTGAGGTAATAAACATGAAAGGAGACCTCCCATCCCACAGATTGACGAAAAAAATTGGAACCGCCCCAATGCACAGAAAGGAAGATTCGTCCATGGCCCATGATGCTTCCCCACATTCCATGGCCATCGTTGATATAAAATCCAGAGACAAAAGCCTGAGCAAGTGCCTCAGACTCGCTCTTTCTTCATATCCTGAAGAGTTCTGCTCATCTTGTGTAGATTGGGCCTGCCATACCTATGTCCCCAAACATAAGGTGAGTTTGTGTTTTCAGACTTCTGTCCTCAAAGTCCTGGGCCACACAGCCTCCAGGCTGGGGCACCTGGAGCCACACATTCGGACTGTGCCTACCCAATCCATGGGAATTCTGCCCATTCCATTGTCTAAAATCTTACAAATTGGGAGAACTCTCCAAAGTCCCCGAGGCAATCCCAATAGTGTAGGTCTCCAGGGACAAACAAGGGTGGTCTGACACCAGGTGAGCATCTACCTCCACTTATTCCATAGATGAATATCCCCAGAGAAGAAGAATGAACAAGACAGGACCCTAGGCCATAATCGAATACATTGCTTCGGTTTACAGGCATGTCTCTTCAAAAGTCTGGATTCCAATTCCAGCATAATGGGTTTCCTGAGGCACACATCAGAACAAATATCCTCTCCACAAGGAAACTTGTGCATGGGAGCTATGTCAAAAGCTTAGGAGAATACTTCAGGGTCCCGGGGCCACCGCCCCATTCCAAGGTCCTCATGGACACAAACACGCATTAGGGCCCATCCTAAGGAAAGTCCATTTCAACTCATCCACCCCGGTTGCTCCCGCAGAGGGATCCGATCTCAACTGTATTGTGGCTAGTAGACAATTGGATTGTGAGGCGGGCTTGCCTGGCATCCACCCTCCAACGGTGCTCTGGAGTCATTCCATATGGGATGTCCTGGAGCTGCCCAACAGGGCTTAAGTGTCACACAGAAGGAATCATTGAAGGGGGCATCCCACCACTCCCAACGTCGGAAACCTCCAGGCCTTGAGATTCCGCTCCTTTCATGAAGGCGCAGTCATGCACAGAAACTCCAATCTGAGCCAACGACTGATCCTCTCCGTGACTTCAGATGCTTGAGATTTTGGTTGCGACTGCAGGGGGTACCAGCCGTGCCCTCGGCCTGAAACTCAAGTCTAGCTCGTGTTCTCAAACTTCTGTCCTCACACTCCTGTCCCAGAAGCCCTCAAGTTTGGCAATTCCGGACCCACAATGCAGCACTCTGCCTGCCCTCTAGAAAAAATATCTTGCCTAATGAGGTGCCCAGGCACCTCAAATGAGGATAAACCTACAGGGCACTCGACTGAACCCAAATTATATAGTCTAACTTGGGCACTAGTGCACTGTATGACACAACCTGAGCCAGAACCTCCTGACCAACACCCAGGCAGTTGACCGCACACTGAGCATATCAGATGCGCCATCGCCTTAGATTGTCATCTCTTCCCAACTGCGATTTTTCAGGCTTCAGAACCTAGACTTTATCTCCTACCACTGCCCAGGGTTGAAAATGATGCAGAAATCAAAACACCTTCCCCATGGCAAGAGACCTTGTGATTGGCATGTTGTCCAAGGTCCAGTGTAGTTGAAACCAGTGTGGCCCATGAGGCCCCGCCCATGCTCGCGTGCCACGTTGGTCACAAACACACACTGTGACCCTCAGCCTGAGCCCAGGCCTCAAGTAAGGCCTCTCAGTGGCTGGATGAAGAGACAGCTTATTGTGCCTGCCATGCCCCTAGGCCCCAATTTTTAACCATAGTTTGGGTTTTCCCTTCACTCTTCCCCAGGGCTCTGCTTTGGAATTCCTCTTTTGTTCAGACACCTGAGGTAATAAACCTGAAAGGAGAAATCCCATCCCACAGATTGACGAAAAACAATTGGGATCGGGCCAAATCCACAGAGAGGAAGATTCGTCCATGGCCCATGAGTCCTCCCCCATTCCACGGCCATCGTTGATATAAAATCCAAATGCAAAAGCCTGAGAAAGTGCCTCAGAATCGCTCTTTCTTCATATCCTGAAGATTTCTTCTCATGATTTGTAGATTGGGCCTGCCATACCTACATCCCCAAACCTAAGCTGAGTTTGTGTTTTCAGACTTCTGTCCTCAAAGTCCTGGGCCACACACCCTCATGCTGGGGCCTCTGAAGCCACACATTAGGACTGTGCCTACCCAATCCATGGGAATTCTGCCCATTCCATTGTCCAAAATCGTACAAATTAGGAGAACTCTCCAAATTCCCTGAGGCCAAACCAATAGTGTAGGTCTCCGGGGACAAACAAGGGCGGTAGGACACCAGGTGAGCATCTACCTCCACTCATTCCATAGATGAATATCCCCAGACAAGAAGAATGAACAAGACAGGACCCTAGGCCATAATCGAATACATTGCATTGGTTTACAGGCATGTCTCTTCAAAAGTCTGGATTCCAATACCAGCATAATGGGTTTCCTGAGGCACCCATCAGAACAAATCTCCTCTCCACAAGGAAACTTGTGCATGGGATCTATGTCAAAAGCTTAGGAGAATACTTCAGGGTCCCAGTGCCACCGCCCCATTTCAAGGCCCTCATGGACACAAACACACATTAGGGCCCATCCTCAGGAAAGTCCATTTCAACTCAGCCACCCCGGTTGCTCCCGCAGAGGGATCCGATCTCAACTGTATTGTGGCTAGTAGACAATTCGATTGCAAGGCGGGCTTCCCTGACATCCATCCTCCAAGGGTGCTCTGGAGTCATTCCATATGGGATGTCCTGGGGCTGCCCAACTGGTCTCAATTGTCCCGCAGAAGGAATACTTGAAGGGGGCATCACACAACTACCAACGTGGGAAAAGCTCCATGGCTTCGAGATTCCGCTCCTTTCATGAAGGGGCAGTCATGCACAGAAACTACAACCTGAGCCAACGTCTGATCCTCGCCGTGACTTCTGATGCTTGAGATATGGTTTCCGATCTGCAGGGGGTACCTACCGTGCCCTCGGCCTGAAGCCCAAGTCTATCTTGTGTTCTCAGACTTCTGTCCTCAAACTCCTGGCCCGGAAGTCCTCCATTTTGGCAATTCCGGACCCACAAGGCAGCACTCTGCCTGCCCTCTAGAAAAAATATCTTGCCTAATGAAGTGCCCAGGCACCTCAAATGAGGATAAACCTACAGGGAACTCGACTGTACCCAAATTATATAGTCTAACTTGGGCACTAGTGCACTGTCTGACACAACCTCAGCCAGAACCCCCTGACCAACACCCAGGCAGCTGACCGAACACTGAGCATACCAGACGCGCCATCGCCTTAGGTCGTCATCTCTTCCCAACTGCGATTTTTCAGGCTTCAGAACGTGTACCTCATGTCCAATCACTGCTCACGTTTGAAAATGATGCAGAAATCAGAACACCTTCCCCATGGCAAGAGACCTTGTGATTGGCATGTTGTCCAAGGTCCAGTGTAGTTGAAACCAGTTTGGCCCATGAGGCCCCACCCATGTTCGCGGGCCACAATTGTCACAAACACACATTTGACCCTCAGCCTGAGCCCAGTCTCAAGTAAGGCCGCTCAGTGGCGGATGAAGAGACAGCTTATTGGGCCTGCCAAGCCCCTATGCCACAATTTTTAACCATAGTTTGGGTTTTCCCTTCACTCTTCCCCAGGGCTCTGCTTTGGAATTCCTCTTTTGTTCGGACACCTGAGGTAATAAACCTGAAAGGAGACCTCCCATCCCACAGATTGACGAAAAAAATTGGGACCGCCCCAATCCACAGAAAGGAAGATTCGTCCATGGCCCATGATGCCTCCCCACATTCCACGGCCATCGTTGATATAAAATCCAGAGACAAAAGCCTGAGCAAGTGCCTCAGACTCGCTCTTTCTTCATATCCTGAAGAGTTCTTCTCATGGCTTGTAGATTGGGCCTGCCATACCTACGTCCCCAAACATAAGGTGAGTTTGTGTTTTCAGACTTCTGTCCTCAAAGTCCTGGGCCACACAGCCTCCAGGCTGGGGCCCCTGGAGCCACACATTCGGACTGTGCCAACCCAATCCATGGGTATTCTGCCCATTCCATTGTCCAAAATCTTACAAATTGGGAGAACTCTCCAAAGTCCCCGAGGCAATCCCAATAGTGTAGGTCTCCAGGGACAAACAAGGGTGGTCTGACACCAGGTGAGCATCTACCTCCAATCATTCCATAGATGAATATCCCCAGAGAAGGAGAATGAACAAGACAGGACCCTAGGCCATAATAGAATACATTGCTTTGTTTTACAGGCATGTCTCTTCAAAAGTCTGGATTCCAATTCCAGCATAATGGGTTTCCTGAGGCACACATCAGAACAAATATCCTCTCCACAAGGAAACTTGTGCATGGGAGCTATGTCAAAAGCTTAGGAGAATACTTCAGGGTCCCGGGGCCACCGCCCCATTCAAGGTCCTCATGGACACAAACACACAATAGGGCCCATCCTCAGGAAAGTCCATTTCAACTCAGCCACCCCGGTTGCTCCCGCAGAGGGATCCGATCTCAACTGTATTGTGGCTAGTAGACAATTGGATAGTGAGGCGGGCTTGCCTGGCATCCATCCTCCAACGGTGCTCTGGAGTCATTCCATATGGGATGTCCTGGAGCTGCCCAACAGGGCTTAAGTGTCACACAGAAGGAATCATTGAAGGGGGCATCCCACCACTCCCAACGTCGGAAACCTCCATGGCCTTGAGATTCCGCTCCTTTCATGAAGGCGCAGTCATGCACAGAAACTCCAACCTGAGCCTACGACTGATCCTCGCCGTGATTTCAGATGCTTGAGATTTTGGTTGTGACTGCAGGGGGTACCAGCCGTGCCCTCAGCCTGAAACTCAAGTCTAGCTCGTGTTCTCAAACTTCTGTCCTCACACTCCTGTCCCAGAAGCCCTC
This sequence comes from Mustela nivalis, assembly GCF_964662115.1. Lineage (NCBI taxonomy): Eukaryota > Metazoa > Chordata > Mammalia > Carnivora > Mustelidae > Mustela > Mustela nivalis. Next base: position 806,500 of record NW_028136405.1, on the reverse strand, counting down.
AAGTTTGGCAATTCCGGACCCACAATGCAGCACTCTGCCTGCCCTCTAGAAAAAATATCTTGCCTAATGAGGTGCCCAGGCACCTCAAATGAGGATAAACCTACAGGGCACTCAACTGTACCCAAATTATATAGTCTAACTTGGGCACTAGTGCACTGTATGACACAACCTGAGCCAGAACCTCCTGACCAACACCCAGGCAGTTGACCGCACACTGAGCATATCAGATGCGCCATCGCCTTAGATTGTCATCTCTTCCCAACTGCGATTTTTCAGGCTTCAGAACCTAGACCTTATCTCCAACCACTGCCCAGGGTTGAAAATGATGCAGAAATCAAAACACCTTCCCCATGGCAAGAGACCTTGTGATTGGCATGTTGTCTAAGGTCCAGTGTAGTTGAAACCAGTGTGGCCCATGAGGCCCCGCCCATGCTCGCGTGCCACGTTGGTCACAAACACACACTGTGACCCTCAGCCTGAGCCCAGGCCTCAAGTAAGGCCTCTCAGTGGCTGGATGAAGAGACAGCTTATTGTGCCTGCCATGCCCCTAGGCCCCAATTTTTAACCATAGTTTGGGTTTTCCCTTCAATATTTCCAGGGCTCTGCTTTGGAATTCCTCTTTTGTTCAGACACCTGAGGTAATAAACCTGAAAGGAGAAATCCCATCCCACAGATTGACGAAAAACAATTGTGATCGGGCCAAATCCACCGAGAGGAAGATTCGTCCAAGGCCCATGAGTCCTCCCCCATTCCACGGCCATCGTTGATATAAAATCCAAATGCAAAAGCCTGAGCAAGTGCCTCAGACTCGCTCTTTCTTCATATCCTGAAGATTTCTTCTCATGATTTGTAGATTGGGCCTGCCATACCTACATCCCCAAACCTAAGCTGAGTTTGTGTTTTCAGACTTCTGTCCTCAAAGTCCTGGGCCACACACCCTCATGCTGGGGCCTCTGAAGCCACACATTAGGACTGTGCCTACCCAATCCATGGGAATTCTGCCCATTCCATTGTCCAAAATCGTACAAATTAGGAGAAATCTCCAAAGTCCCTGAGGCCAAACCAATAGTGTAGGTCTCCGGGGACAAACAAGGGCGGTAAGACACCAGGTGAGCATCTACCTCCACTCATTCCATAGATGAATATCCCCAGACAAGAAGAATGAACAAGACAGGACCCTAGGCCATAATCGAATACATTGCATTGGTTTACAGGCATGTCTCTTCAAAAGTCTGTATTCCAATACCAGCATAATGGGTTTCCTGAGGCACCCATCAGAACAAATATCCTCTCCACAAGGAAACTTGTGCATGGGAGCTATGTCAAAAGCTTAGGAGAATACTTCAGGGTCCCAGTGCCACCGCCCTATTTCAAGGCCCTCATGGACACAAACACACATTAGGGCCCATCCTCAGGAATGTCCATTTCAACTCAGCCACCCCGGTTGCTCCCGCAGAGGGATCCGATCTCAACTGTATTGTGGCTAGTAGACAATTCGATTGCAAGGCGGGCTTCCCTGACATCCATCCTCCAAGGGTGCTCTGGAATCATTCCATATGGGATGTCCTGGGGCTGCCCAACTGGTCTCAATTGTCCCGCAGAAGGAATCCTTGAAGGGGGCATCACACAACTCCCAACGTGGGAAAAGCTCCATGGCTTCGAGATTCCGCTCCTTTTATGAAGGGGCAGTCATGCACAGAAACTACAACCTGAGCCAACGTCTGATCCTCGCCGTGACTTCAGATGCTTGAGATATGGTTTCCGATCTGCAGGGGGTACCAGCCGTGCCCTCGGCCTGAAGCCCAAGTCTATCTTGTGTTCTCAGACTTCTGTCCTCAAACTCCTGGCCCGGAAGTCCTCCATTTTGGCAATTCCGGACCCACAAGGCAGCACTCTGCCTGCCCTCTAGAAAAAATATCTTGCCTAATGAGGTGCCCAGGCACCTCAAATGAGGATAAACCTACAGGGAACTCGACTGTACCCAAATTATATAGTCTAACTTGGGCACTAGTGCACTGTCTGACACAACCTCAGCCAGAACCCCCTGACCAACACCCAGGCAGCTGACCGTACACTGAGCATATCAGACGCGCCATCGCCTTAGGTCGTCATCTCTTCCCAACTGCGATTTTTCAGGCTTCAGAACCTGTACCTTATGTCCAATCACTGCTCACGTTTGAAAATGATGCAGAAATCAGAACACCTTCCCCATGGCAAGAGACCTTGTGATTGGCATGTTGTCCAAGGTCCAGTGTAGTTGAAACCAGTTTGGCCCATGAGGCCCCACCCATGTTCGCGGGCCACAATTGTCACAAACACACATTTGACCCTCAGCCTGAGCCCAGTCTCAAGTAAGGCCGCTCAGTGGCTGGATGAAGAGACAGCTTATTGGGCCTGCCAAGCCCCTATGCCGCAATTTTTAACCATAGTTTGGGTTTTCCATTCACTCTTCCCCAGGGCTCTGCTTTGGAATTCCTCTTTTGTTCGGACACCTGAGGTAATAAACCTGAAAGGAGACCTCCCATCCCACAGATTGACGAAAAAAATTGGGACCGCCCCAATCCACAGAAAGGAAGATTCGTCCATGGCCCATGATGCCTCCCCACATTCCACGGCCATCGTTGATATAAAATCCAGAGACAAAAGCCTGAGCAAGTGCCTCAGACTCGCTCTTTCTTCATATCCTGAAGAGTTCTTCTCATGGTTTGTAGATTGGGCCTGCCATACCTACGTCCCCAAACATAAGGTGAGTTTGTGTTTTCAGACTTCTGTCCTCAAAGTCCTGGGCCACACAGCCTCCAGGCTGGGGCCCCTGGAGCCACACATTCGGACTGTGCCAACCCAATCCATGGGTATTCTGCCCATTCCATTGTCCAAAATCTTACAAATTGGGAGAACTCTCCAAAGTCCCCGAGGCAATCCCAATAGTGTAGGTCTCCAGGGACAAACAAGGGTGGTCTGACACCAGGTGAGCATCTACCTCCAATCATTCCATAGATGAATATCCCCAGAGAAGGAGAATGAACAAGACAGGACCCTAGGCCATAATCGAATACATTGCTTTGTTTTACAGGCATGTCTCTTCAAAAGTCTGGATTCCAATTCCAGCATAATGGGTTTCCTGAGGCACACATCAGAACAAATATCCTCTCCACAAGGAAACTTGTGCATGGGAGCTATGTCAAAAGCTTAGGAGAATACTTCAGGGTCCCGGGGCCACCACCCCATTCCAAGGTCCTCATGGACACAAACACACATTAGGGCCCATCCTCAGGAAAGTCCATTTCAACTCATCCACCCCGGTTGCTCCCGCAGAGGGATCCGATCTCAACTGTATTGTGGCTAGTAGACAATTGGATTGTGAGGCGGGCTTGCCTGGCATCCATCCTCCAACGGTGCTCTGGAGTCATTCCATATGGGATGTCCTGGAGCTGCCCAACAGGTCTTAATTGTCACACAGAAGGAATCATTGAAGGGGGCATCCCACCACTCCCAACGTCGGAAACCTCCATGGCCTTGAGATTCCGCTCCTTTCATGAAGGTGCAGTCATGCACAGAAACTCCAACCTGAGCCAACGACTGATCCTCGCCGTGATTTCAGATGCTTGAGATTTTGGTTGCGACTGCAGGGGGTACCAGCCGTGCCCTCGGCCTGAAACTCAAGTCTAGCTCGTGTTCTCAAACTTCTGTCCTCACACTCCTGTCCCAGAAGCCCTCAAGTTTGGCAATTCCGGACCCACGATGCAGCACTCTGCCTGCCCTCTAGAAAAAATATCTTGCCTAATGAGGTGCCCAGGCACCTCAAATGAGGATAAAACTACAGGGCACTCGACTGTACCCAAATTATATAGTCTAACTTGGGCACTAGTGCACTGTATGACACAACCTGAGCCAGAACCTCCTGACCAACACCCAGGCAGTTGACCGCACACTGAGCATATCAGATGCGCCATCGCCTTAGATTGTCATCTCTTCCCAACTGCGATTTTTCAGGCTTCAGAACCTAGACCTTATCTCCAACCACTGCCCAGGGTTGAAAATGATGCAGAAATCAAAACACCTTCCCCATGGCAAGAGACCTTGTGATTGGCATGTTGTCCAAGGTCCAGTGTAGTTGAAACCAGTGTGGCCCATGAGGCCCCGCCCATGCTCGCGTGCCACGTTGGTCACAAACACACACTGTGACCCTCAGCCTGAGCCCAGGCCTCAAGTAACCCTCTCAGTGGCTGGATGAAGAGACAGCTTATTGTGCCTGCCATGCCCCTAGGCCCCAATTTTTAACCATAGTTTGGGTTTTCCCTTCACTCTTCCCCAGGGCTCTGCTTTGGAATTCCTCTTTTGTTCAGACACCTGAGGTAATAAACCTGAAAGGAGAAATCCCATCCCACAGATTGACGAAAAACAATTGGGATCGGGCCAAATCCACAGAGAGGAAGATTCGTCCATGGCCCATGAGTCCTCCCCCATTCCACGGCCATCGTTGATATAAAATCCAAATGCAAAATCCTGAGCAAGTGCCTCAGAATCGCTCTTTCTTCATATCCTGAAGATTTCTTCTCATGATTTGTAGATTGGGCCTGCCATACCTACATCCCCAAACCTAAGCTGAGTTTGTGTTTTCAGACTTCTGTCCTCAAAGTCCTGGGCCACACACCCTCATGCTGGGGCCTCTGAAGCCACACATTAGGACTGTGCCTACCCAATCCATGGGAATTCGGCCCATTCCATTGTCCAAAATCGTACAAATTAGGAGAACTCTCCAAAGTCCCTGAGGCCAAACCAATAGTGTAGGTCTCCGGGGACAAACAAGGGCGGTAAGACACCAGGTGAGCATCTACCTCCACTCATTCCATAGATGAATATCCCCAGACAAGAAGAATGAACAAGACAGGACCCTAGGCCATAATCGAATACATTGCATTGGTTTACAGGCATGTCTCTTCAAAAGTCTGGATTCCAATACCAGCATAATGGGTTTCCTGAGGCACCCATCAGAACAAATCTCCTCTCCACAAGGAAACTTGTGCATGGGAGCTATGTCAAAAGCTTAGGAGAATACTTCAGGGTCCCAGTGCCACCGCCCCATTTCAAGGCCCTCATGGACACAAACACACATTAGGGCCCATCCTCAGGAAAGTCCATTTCAACTCAGCCACCCCGGTTGCTCCCGCAGAGGGATCCGATCTCAACTGTATTGTGGCTAGTAGACAATTGGATTGTGAGGCGGGCTTGCCTGGCATCCATCCTCCAACGGTGCTCTGGAGTCATTCCATATGGGATGTCCTGGAGCTGCCCCACAGGTCTTAATTGTCACACAGAAGGAATCATTGAAGGGGGCATCCCACCACTCCCAACGTCGGAAACCTCCATGGCCTTGAGATTCCGCTCCTTTCATGAAGGGGCAGTCATGCACAGAAACTCCAACCTGAGCCAACGACTGATCCTCGCCGTGATTTCAGATGCTTGAGATTTTGGTTGCGACTGCAGGGGGTACCAGCCGTGCCCTCGGCCTGAAACTCAAGTCTAGCTCGTGTTCTCAAACTTCTGTCCTCACACTCCTGTCCCGGAAGCCCTCAAGTTTGGCAATTCCGGACCCACAAGGCAGCACTCTGCCTGCCCTCTAGAAAAAATATCTTGCCTAATGAGGTGCCCAGGCACCTCAAATGAGGATAAACCTACAGGGCACTCGACTGTACCCAAATTATATAGTCTAACTTGGGCACTAGTGCACTGTCTGACACAACCTGAGCCAGAACCTCCTGACCAACACCCAGGCAGTTGACCGCACACTGAGCATATCAGATGCGCCATCGCCTTAGATTGTCATCTCTTCCCAACTGCGATTTTTCAGGCTTCAAACCTAGACCTTATCTCCAACCACTGCCCAGGGTTGAAAATGATGCAGAAATCAAAACACCTTCCCCATGGCAAGAGACCTTGTGATTGGCATGTTGTCCAAGGTCCAGTGTAGTTGAAACCAGTGTGGCCCATGAGGCCCCGCCCATGCTCGCGTGCCACGTTGGTCACAAACACACACTGTGACCCTCAGCCTGAGCCCAGGCTTCAAGTAAGGCCTCTCAGTGGCTGGATGAAGAGACAGCTTATTGTGCCTGCCATGCCCCTAGGCCCCAATTTTTAACCATAGTTTGGGTTTTCCCTTCACTCTTCCCCAGGGCTCTGCTTTGGAATTCCTCTTTTGTTCAGACACCTGAGGTAATAAACCTGAAAGGAGAAATCCCATCCCACAGATTGACGAAAAACAATTGGGATCGGGCCAAATCCACAGAGAGGAAGATTCGTCCATGGCCCATGAGTCCTCCCCCATTCCACGGCCATCGTTGATATAAAATCCAAATGCAAAATCCTGAGCAAGTGCCTCAGAATCGCTCTTTCTTCATATCCTGAAGATTTCTTCTCATGATTTGTAGATTGGGCCTGCCATACCTACATCCCCAAACCTAAGCTGAGTTTGTGTTTTCAGACTTCTGTCCTCAAAGTCCTGGGCCACACACCCTCATGCTGGGGCCTCTGAAGCCACACATTAGGACTGTGCCTACCTAATACATGGGAATTCTGCCCATTCCATTGTCCAAAATCGTACAAATTAGGAGAACTCTCCAAAGTCCCTGAGGCCAAACCAATAGTGTAGGTCTCCGGGGACAAACAAGGGCGGTAAGACACCAGGTGAGCATCTACCTCCACTCATTCCATAGATGAATATCCCCAGACAAGAAGAATGAACAAGACAGGACCCTAGGCCATAATCGAATACATTGCATTGGTTTACAGGCATGTCTCTTCAAAAGTCTGGATTCCAATACCAGCATAATGGGTTTCCTGAGGCACCCATCAGAACAAATCTCCTCTCCACAAGGAAACTTGTGCATGGGAGCTATGTCAAAAGCTTAGGAGAATACTTCAGGGTCCCAGTGCCACCGCCCCATTTCAAGGCCCTCATGGACACAAACACACATTAGGGCCCATCCTCAGGAAAGTCCATTTCAACTCAGCCACCCCGGTTGCTCCCGCAGAGGGATCCGATCTCAACTGTATTGTGGCTAGTAGACAATTCGATTGCAAGGCGGGCTTCCCTGACATCCATCCTCCAAGGGTGCTCTGGAGTCATTCCATATGGGATGTCCTGGAGCTGCCCAACTGGTCTCAATTGTCCCGCAGAAGGAATCCTTGAAGGGGGCATCACACAACTCCCAACGTGGGAAAAGCTCCATGGCTTCGAGTTTCCGCTCCTTTCATGAAGGGGCAGTCAGGCACAGAAACTACAACCTGAGCCAACGTCTGATACTCGCCGTGACTTCAGATGCTTGAGATATGGTTTCCGATCTGCAGGGGGTACCAGCCGTGCCCTCGGCCTGAAGCCAAGTCTATCTTGTGTTCTCAGACTTCTGTCCTCAAACTCCTGGCCCGGAAGTCCTCCATTTTGGCAATTCCGGACCCACAAGGCAGCACTCTGCCTGCCCTCTAGAAAAAATATCTTGCCTAATGAGGTGCCCAGGCACCTCAAATGAGGATAAACCTACAGGGCACTCGACTGTACCCAAATTATATAGTCTAACTTGGGCACTAGTGTACTGTCTGACACAACCTCAGCCAGAACCTCCTGACCAACACCCAGGCAGTTGACCGCACACTGAGCATATCAGATGCGCCATCGCCTTAGATTGTCATCTCTTCCCAACTGCGATTTTTCAGGCTTCAGAACCTAGCTCTTATCTCCAACCACTGCCCAGGGTTGAAAATGATGCAGAAATCAAAACACCTTCCCCATGGCAAGAGACCTTGTGATTGGCATGTTGTCCAAGGTCCAGTGTAGTTGAAACCAGTGTGGCCCATGAGGCCCCGCCCATGCTCGCGTGCCACGTTGGTCACAAACACACACTGTGACCCTCAGACTGAGCCCAGGCCTCAAGTAAGGCCTCTCAGTGGCTGGATGAAGAGACAGCTTATTGTGCCTGCCATGCCCCTAGGCCCCAATTTTTAACCATAGTTTGGGTTTTCCCTTCACTCTTTCCCAGGGCTCTGCTTTGGAATTCCTCTTTTGTTCAGACACCTGAGGTAATAAACCTGAAAGGAGAAATCCCATCCCACAGATTGACGAAAAACAATTGGGATCGGGCCAAATCCACAGAGAGGAAGATTCGTCCATTGCCCATGAGTCCTCCCCCATTCCACGGCCATCGTTGATATAAAATCCAAATGCAAAATCCTGAGCAAGTGCCTCAGAATCGCTCTTTCTTCATATCCTGAAGATTTCTTCTCATGATTTGTAGATTGGCCTGCCATACCTACATCCCCAAACCTAAGCTGAGTTTGTGTTTTCAGACTTCTGTCCTCAAAGTCCTGGGCCACACACCCTCATGCTGGGGCCTCTGAAGCCACACATTAGGACTGTGCCTACCTAATACATGGGAATTCTGCCCATTCCATTGTCCAAAATCGTACAATTTAGGAGAACTCTCCAAAGTCCCTGAGGCCAAAACAATAGTGTAGGTCTCCGGGGACAAACAAGGGCGGTAAGACACCAGGTGAGCATCTACCTCCACTCATTCCATAGATGAATATCCCCAGACAAGATGAATGAACAAGACAGGACCCTAGGCCATAATCGAATACATTGCATTGGTTTACAGGCATGTCTCTTCAAAAGTCTGGATTCCAATACCAGCATAATGGGTTTCCTGAGGCACCCATCAGAACAAATCTCCTCTCCACAAGGAAACTTGTGCATGGGAGCTATGTCAAAAGCTTAGGAGAATACTTCAGGGTCCCAGTGCCACCGCCCCATTTCAAGGCCCTCATGGACACAAACACACATTAGGGCCCATCCTCAGGAAAGTCCATTTCAACTCAGCCACCCCGGTTGCTCCTGCAGAGGGATCCGATCTCAACTGTATTGTGGCTAGTAGACATTCGATTGCAAGGCGGGCTTCCCTGACATCCATCCTCCAAGGGTGCTCTGGATTCATTCCATATGGGATGTCCTGGAGCTGCCCAACTGGTCTCAATTGTCCCGCAGAAGGAATCCTTGAAGGGGGCATCACACAACTCCCAACGTGGGAAAAGCTCCATGGCTTCGAGATTCCGCTCCTTTCATGAAGGGGCAGTCATGCACAGAAACTACAACCTGAGCCAACGTCTGATCCTCGCCGTGACTTCAGATGCTTGAGATATGGTTTCCGATCTGCAGGGGGTACCAGCCGTGCCTCGGCCTGAAGCCCAAGTCTATCTTGTGTTCTCAGACTTCTGTCCTCAAACTCCTGGCACGGAAGTCCTCCATTTTGGCAATTCCGGACCCACAAGGCAGCACTCTGCCTGCCCTCTAGAAAAAATATCTTGCCTAATGAGGTGCCCAGGCACCTCAAATGAGGATAAACCTACAGGGAACTCGACTGTACCCAAATTATATAGTCTAACTTGGGCACTAGTGCACTGTCTGACACAACCTCAGCCAGAACCCCCTGACCAACACCCAGGCAGCTGACCGTACACTGAGCATATCAGACGCGCCATCGCCTTAGGTCGTCATCTCTTCCCAACTGCGATTTTTCAGGCTTCAGAACCTGTACCTTATGTCCAATCACTGCTCACGTTTGAAAATGATGCAGAAATCAGAACACCTTCCCCATGGCAAGAGACCTTGTGATTGGCATGTTGTCCAAGGTCCAGTGTAGTTGAAACCAGTTTGCCCCATGAGGCCCCACCCATGTTCGCGGGCCACAATTGTCACAAACACACATTTGACCCTCAGCCTGAGCCCAGTCTCAAGTAAGGCCGCTCAGTGGCTGAATGAAGAGACAGCTTATTGGGCCTGCCAAGCCCCTATGCCGCAATTTTTAACCATAGTTTGGGTTTTCCATTCACTCTTCCCCAGGGCTCTGCTTTGGAATTCCTCTTTTGTTCGGACACCTGAGGTAATAAACCTGAAAGGAGACCTCCCATCCCACAGATTGACGAAAAAAATTGGGACCGCCCCAATCCACAGAAAGGAAGATTCGTCCATGGCCCATGATGCCTCCCCACATTCCACGGCCATCGTTGATATAAAATCCAGAGACAAAAGCCTGAGCAAGTGCCTCAGACTCGCTCTTTCTTCATATCCTGAAGAGTTCTTCTCATGGTTTGTAGATTGGGCCTGTCATACCTACGTCCCCAAACATAAGGTGAGTTTGTGTTTTCAGACTTCTGTCCTCAAAGTCCTGGGCCACACAGCCTCCAGGCTGGGGCCCCTGGAGCCTCACATTAGGACTGTGCCTACCTAATACATGGGAATTCTGCCCATTCCATTGTCCAAAATCTTACAAATTGGGAGAACTCTCCAAAGTCCCCGAGGCAATCCCAATAGTGTAGGTCTCCAGGGACAAACAAGGGTGGTCTGACACCAGGTGAGCATCTACCTCCAATCATTCCATAGATGAATATCCCCAGAGAAGGAGAATGAACAAGACAGGACCCTAGGCCATAATCGAATACATTGCTTTGGTTTACAGGCATGTCTCTTCAAAAGTCTGGATTCCAATTCCAGCATAATGGGTTTCCTGAGGCACACATCAGAACAAATCTCCTCTCCACAAGGAAACTTGTGCATGGGAGCTATGTCAAAAGCTTAGGAGAATACTTCAGGGTCCCGGGGCCACCGCCCCATTCCAAGGTCCTCATGGACACAAACACACATTAGGGCCCATCCTCAGGAAAGTCCATTTCAACTCATCCACCCCGGTTGCTCCCGCAGAGGGATCCGATCTCAACTGTATTGTGGCTAGTAGACAATTGGATTGTGAGGCGGGCTTGCCTGGCATCCATCCTCCAACGGTGCTCTGGAGTCATTCCATATGGGATGTCCTGGAGCTGCCCAGCAGGTCTTAATTGTCACACAGAAGGAATCATTGAAGGGGGCATCCCACCACTCCCAACGTCGGAAACCTCCATGGCCTTGAGATTCCGCTCCTTTCATGAAGGCGCAGTAATGCACAGAAACTCCAACCTGAGCCAACGACTGATCCTCGCCGTGATTTCAGATGCTTGAGATTTTGGTTGCGACTGCAGGGGGTACCAGCCGTGCCCTCGGCCTGAAACTCAAGTCTAGCTCGTGTTCTCAAACTTCTGTCCTCACACTCCTGTCCCAGAAGCCCTCAAGTTTGGCAATCCCGGACCCACAATGCAGCACTCTGCCTGCCCTCTAGAAAAAATATCTTGCCTAATGAGGTGCCCAGGCACCTCAAATGAGGATAAACCTACAGGGCACTCGACTGTACCCAAATTATATAGTCTAACTTGGGCACTAGTGCACTGTATGACACAACCTGAGCCAGAACCTCCTGACCAACACCCAGGCAGTTGACCGCACACTGAGCATATCAGATGCGCCATCGCCTTAGATTGTCATCTCTTCCCAACTGCGATTTTTCAGGCTTCAGAACCTAGACCTTATCTCCAACCACTGCCCAGGGTTGAAAATGATGCAGAAATCAAAACACCTTCCCCATGGCAAGAGACCTTGTGATTGGCATGTTGTCCAAGGTCCAGTGTAGTTGAAACCAGTGTGGCCCATGAGGCCCCGCCCATGCCCGCGTGCCACGTTGGTCACAAACACACACTGTGACCCTCAGCCTGAGCCCAGCCCTCAAGTAAGGCCTCTCCGTGGCTGGTTGAAGAGACAGCTTATTGTGCCTGCCATGCCCTAGGCCCCAATTTTTAACCATAGTTTGGGTTTTCCCTTCAATATTTCCAGGGCTCTGCTTTGGAATTCCTCTTTTGTTCAGACACCTGAGGTAATAAACCTGAAAGGAGAAATCCCATCCCACAGATTGACGAAAAACAATTGTGATCGGGCCAAATCCACCGAGAGGAAGATTCGTCCAAGGCCCATGAGTCCTCCCCCATTCCACGGCCATCGTTGATATAAAATCCAAATGCAAAAGCCTGAGCAAGTGCCTCAGACTCGCTCTTTCTTCATATCCTGAAGATTTCTTCTCATGATTTGTAGATTGGGCCTGCCATACCTACATCCCCAAACATAAGCTGAGTTTGTGCTTTCAGACTTCTGTCCTCAAAGTACTGGGCCACACACCCTCATGCTGGGGCCTCTGAAGCCACACATTAGGACTGTGCCTACCCAATCATGGGAATTCTGCTCATTCCATTGTCCAAAATCGTACAAATTAGGAGAGCTCTCCAAAGTCCCTGAGGCCAAACCAATAGTGTAGGTCTCCGGGGACAAACAAGGGCGGTAAGACACCAGATGAGCATCTACCTCCACTCATTCCATAGATGAATATCCCCAGAGAAGAAGAATGAACAAGACAGGACCCTAGGCCATAATCGAATACATTGCTTTGGTTTACAGGCATGTGTCTTCAAAAGTCTGGATTCCTATACCAGCATAATGGGTTTCCTGAGGCACCCATCAGAACAAGTCTCCTCTCCACAAGGAAACTTGTGCATGGGAGCTATGTCAAAAGCTTAGGAGAATACTTCAGGTCCCAGTGCCACCGACCCATTACAAGTCCCTCATGGACAGAAACACACATTAGGGCTCATCCTCAGGAAAGTCCATTTCAACTCAGCCACCCCGGTTGATCCCGCAGATTGATCCGATCTCAACTGTATTGTGGTAGTAGACAATTGGATTGCGTGGCGGGCTTCCCTGGCATCCATTCTCCAAGGGTGCTCTGGTCATTCCATATGGGATGTCCTGGGCTGCCCAACAGGTCTCAATTGTCACACAGAAGGAATCACTGAAGGGGGCATCCCACCACTCCCACGTCGGAAAACCTCCATGGCCTTGAGATTCTGCTCCGTTCATGAAGGGGCGGTCATGCACAGAAACTCCAACCTAGGCCAACGACTGATCCTCACCATGACTTCAGATGCTTGAGATTATGGTTGCGACTGCAGGGGTACCAGCCGTGCCCTCGGCCTCAAACTCAAGTCTAGCTTGTGTTCTCAGACTTCTGTCCTCACACTCCTGTCCCAGAAGCCCTCAAGTTTGGCAATTCCGGACCCACAATGCAGCACTCTGCCTGCCCTCTAGAAAAAATATCTTGCCTAATGAGGTACCCAGGCACCTCAAATGAGGATAAACCTACAAGGCACTCGACTGTACCCAAATTATATAGTCTAACTTGGGCACTAGTGCACTGTATGACACAACCTGAGCCAGAACCTCCTGACCAACACCCAGGCAGTTGACCGCACACTGAGCATATCAGATGCGCCATCGCCTTAGATTGTCATCTCTTCCCAACTGCGATTTTTCAGGCTTCAGAACCTAGACCTTATCTCCAACCACTGCCCAGGGTTGAAAATGATGCAGAAATCAAAACACCTTCCCCATGGCAAGAGACCTTGTGATTGGCATGTTGTCCAAGGTCCAGTGTAGTTGAAACCAGTGTGGCCCATGAGGCCCCGCCCATGCTCGCGTGCCACGTTGGTCACAAACACACACTGTGACCCTCAGCCTGAGCCCAGGCCTCAAGTAAGGCCTCTCAGTGGCTGGATGAAGAGACAGCTTATTGTGCCTGCCATGCCCCTAGGCCCCAATTTTTAACCATAGTTTGGGTTTTCCCTTCACTCTTCCCCAGGGCTCTGCTTTGGAATTCCTCTTTTGTTCAGACACCTGAGGTAATAAACCTGAAAAGGAGAAATCCCATCCCACAGATTGACGAAAAACAATTGGGATCGGGCCAAATCCACAGAGAGGAAGATTTGTCCATGGCCCATGAGTCCTCCCCCATTCCACGGCCATCGTTGATATAAAATCCAAATGCAAAATCCTGAGCAAGTGCCTCAGAATCGCTCTTTCTTCATATCCTGAAGATTTCTTCTCATGATTTGTAGATTGGGCCTGCCATACCTACATCCCCAAACCTAAGCTGAGTTTGTGTTTTCAGACTTCTGTCCTCAAAGTCCTGGGCCACACACCCTCATGCTGGGGCCTCTGAAGCCACACATTAGGACTGTGCCTACCTAATACATGGGAATTCTGCCCATTCCATTGTCCAAAATCGTACAAATTAGGAGAACTCTCCAAAGTCCCTGAGGCCAAACCAATAGTGTAGGTCTCCGGGGACAAACAAGGGCGGTAAGACACCAGGTGAGCATCTACCTCCACTCATTCCATAGATGAATATCCCCAGACAAGAAGAATGAACAAGACAGGACCCTAGGCCATAATCGAATACATTGCATTGGTTTACAGGCATGTCTCTTCAAAAGTCTGGATTCCAATACCAGCATAATGGGTTTCCTGAGGCACCCATCAGAACAAATCTCCTCTCCACAAAGAAACTTGTGCATGGGAGCTATGTCAAAAGCTTAGGAGAATACTTCAGGGTCCCAGTGCCACCACCCCATTTCAAGGCCCTCATGGACACAAACACACATTAGGGCCCATCCTCAGGAAAGTCCATTTCAACTCAGCCACCCCGGTTGCTCCCGCAGAGGGATCCGATCTCAACTGTATTGTGGCTATTAGACAATTGGATTGTGAGGCGGGCTTCCCTGACATCCATCCTCCAAGGGTGCTCTGGAGTCATTCCATATGGGATGTCCTGGGCTGCCCAAAAGGTCTCAATTGTCACACAGAAGGAATCATTGAAGGGGGCATCCCACCACTCCCAACGTCGGAAACCTCCATGGCCTTGAGATTCCGCTCCTTTCATGAAGGTGCAGTCATGCACAGAAACTCCAACCTGAGCCAACGACTGATCCTCGCCGTGATTTCAGATGCTTGAGATTTTGGTTGCGACTGCTGGGGGTACCAGCCGTGCCCTCGGCCTGAAACTCAAGTCTAGCTCGTGTTCTCAAACTTCTGTCCTCACACTCCTGTCCCAGAAGCCCTCAAGTTTGGCAATTCCGGACCCACGATGCAGCACTCTGCCTGCCCTCTAGAAAAAATATCTTGCCTAATGAGGTGCCCAGGCACCTCAAATGAGGATAAACCTACAGGGCACTCGACTGTACCCAAATTATATAGTCTAACTTGGGCACTAGTGCACTGTATGACACAACCTGAGCCAGAACCTCCTGACCAACACCCAGGCAGTTGACCGCACACTGAGCATATCAGATGCGCCATCGCCTTAGATTGTCATCTCTTCCCAACTGCGATTTTTCAGGCTTCAGAACCTAGACCTTATCTCCAAACACTGCCCAGGGTTGAAAATGATGCAGAAATCAAAACACCTTCCCCATGGCAAGAGACCTTGTGATTGGCATGTTGTCCAAGGTCCAGTGTAGTTGAAACCAGTGTGGCCCATGAGGCCCCGCCCATGCTCGCGTGCCACGTTGGTCACAAACACACACTGTGACCCTCAGCCTGAGCCCAGGCTTCAAGTAAGGCCTCTCAGTGGCTGGATGAAGAGACAGCTTATTGTGCCTGCCATGCTCCTAGGCCCCAATTTTTAACCATAGTTTGGGTTTTCCCTTCACTCTTCCCCAGGGCTCTGCTTTGGAATTCCTCTTTTGTTCAGACACCTGAGGTAATAAACCTGAAAGGAGAAATCCCATCCCACAGATTGACGAAAAACAATTGGGATCGGGCCAAATCCACAGAGAGGAAGATTCGTCCATGGCCCATGAGTCCTCCCCCATTCCACGGCCATCGTTGATATAAAATCCAAATGCAAAAGCCTGAGCAAGTGCCTCAGACTCGCTCTTTCTTCATATCCTGAAGATTTCTTCTCATGATTTGTAGATTGGGCCTGTCATACCTACATCCCCAAACCTAAGCTGAGTTTGTGTTTTCAGACTTCTGTCCTCAAAGTCCTGGGCCACACACCCTCATGCTGGGGCCTCTGAAGCCACACATTAGGACTGTGCCTACCCAATCCATGGGAATTCTGCCCATTCCATTGTCCAAAATCGTACAAATTAGGAGAACTCTCCAAAGTCCCTGAGGCCAAACCAATAGTGTAGGTCTCCGGGGACAAACAAGGGCGGTAAGACACCAGGTGAGCATCTACCTCCACTCATTCCATAGATGAATATCCCCAGACAAGAAGAATGAACAAGACAGGACCCTAGGCCATAATCGAATACATTGCATTGGTTTACAGGCATGTCTCTTCAAAAGTCTGGATTCCAATACCAGCATAATGGGTTTCCTGAGGCACCCATCAGAACAAATCTCCTCTCCACAAGGAAACTTGTGCATGGGAGCTATGTCAAAAGCTTAGGAGAATACTTCAGGGTCCCAGTGCCACCGCCCCATTTCAAGGCCCTCATGGACACAAACACACATTAGGGCCCATCCTCAGGAAAGTCCATTTCAACTCAGCCACCCCGGGTGCTCCCGCAGAGGGATCCGATCTCAACTGTATTGTGGCTATTAGACAATTGGATTGTGAGGCGGGCTTCCCTGACATCCATCCTCCAAGGGTGCTCTGGAGTCATTCCATATGGGATGTCCTGGGCTGCCCAAAAGGTCTCAATTGTCACACAGAAGGAATCATTGAAGGGGGCATTCCACCACTCCCACGTCGGAAAACCTCCATGGCCTTGAGATTCCGCTCCGTTCATGAAGGGGCTGTCATGCACAGAAACTGCAACCTGAGCCAACGTCTGATCCTCGCCGTGACTTCAGATGCTTGAGATATTGTTTCCGATCTGCAGGGGGTACCTACCGTGCCCTCGGCCTGAAGCCCATGTCTATCTTGTGTTCTCAGACTTCTGTCCTCAAACTCCTGGCTCGGAAGTCCTCCATTTTGGCAATTCCGGACCCACAAGGCAGCACTCTGCCTGCCCTCTAGAAAAAATATCTTGCCTAATGAGATGCCCAGGCACCTCAAATGAGGATAAACCTACAGGGAACTCGACTGTACCCAAATTATATAGTCTAACTTGGGCACTAGTGCACTGTCTGACACAACCTCAGCCAGAACCCCCTGACCAACACCCAGGCAGCTGACCGCACACTGAGCATATCAGACGCGCCATCGCTTTAGGTCATCATCTCTTCCCAACTGCGATTTTTCAGGCTTCAGAACTTATACCTTATGTCCAATCACTGCTCACGATTGAAAATGGTGCAGAAATCAGAACACCTTCCCCATGGCAAGAGACCTTGTGATTGGCATGTTGTCCAAGGTCCAGTGTAGTTGAAACCAGTTTGGCCCATGTGGCCCCACCCATGCTCGCGGGCCACTATTGTCACAAACACACATTTGACCCTCAGCCTGAGCCCAGTCTCAAGTAAGGCCGCTCAGTGGCTGGATGAAGAGACAGCTTATTGGGCCTGCCAAGCCCCTATGCCGCAATTTTTAACAATAGTTTGGGTTGTCCCTTCACTCTTCCCCAGGGCTCTGCTTTGGAATTCCTCTTTTGTTCGGACACCTGAGGTAATAAACCTGAAAGGAGACCTCCCATCCCACAGATTGACGAAAAAAATTGGGACCGCCCCAATGCACAGAAAGGAAGATTCGTCCATGGCCCATGATGCTTCCCCACATTCCATGGCCATCGTTGATATAAAATCCAGAGACAAAAGCCTGAGCAAGTGCCTCAGACTCGCTCTTTCTTCATATCCTGAAGAGTTCTGCTCATCTTGTGTAGATTGGGCCTGCCATACCTATGTCCCCAAACATAAGGTGAGTTTGTGTTTTCAGACTTCTGTCCTCAAAGTCCTGGGCCACACAGCCTCCAGGCTGGGGCCCCTGGAGCCACACATTCGGACTGTGCCTACCCAATCCATGGGAATTCTGCCCATTCCATTGTCCAAAATCTTACAAATTGGGAGAACTCTCCAAAGTCCCCGAGGCAATCCCAATAGTGTAGGTCTCCTTGGACAAACAAGGGTGGTCTGACACCAGGTGAGCATCTACCTCCACTTATTCCATAGATGAATATCCCCAGAGAAGAAGAATGAACAAGACAGGACCCTAGGCCATAATCGAATACATTGCTTTGGTTTACAGGCATGTCTCTTCAAAAGTCTGGATTCCAATTCCAGCATAATGGGTTTCCTGAGGCACACATCAGAACAAATATCCTCTCCACAAAGAAACTTGTGCATGGGAGCTATGTCAAAAGCTTAGGAGAATACTTCAGGGTCCCGGGGCCACCGCCCCATTCCAAGGTCCTCATGGACACAAACACACATTAGGGCCCATCCTAAGGAAAGTCCATTTCAACTCATCCACCCCGGTTGCTCCCGCAGAGGGATCCGATCTCAACTGTATTGTGGCTAGTAGACAATTGGATTGTGAGGCGGGCTTGCCTGGCATCCATCCTCCAACGGTGCTCTGGAGTCATTCCATATGGGATGTCCAGGAGCTGCCCAACAGGTCTTAATTGTCAAACAGAAGGAATCATTGAAGGGGGCATCCCACCACTCCCACGTCGGAAAACCTCCATGGCCTTGAGATTCCGCTCCTTTCATGAAGGCGCAGTCATGCACAGAAACTCCAACCTGAGCCAACGTCTGATCCTCGCCGTGACTTCAGATGCTTGAGATTTTGGTTGCGACTGCAGGGGGTACCAGCCGTGCCCTCGGCCTGAAACTCAAGTCTAGCTCGTGTTCTCAAACTTCTGTCCTCACACTCCTGTCCCAGAAGCCCTCAAGTTTGGCAATTCCGGACCCACAATGCAGCACTCTGCCTGCCCTCTAGAAAAAATATCTTGCCTAATGAGGTGCCCAGGCACCTCAAATGAGGATAAACCTACAGGGCACTCGACTGTACCCAAATTATATAGTCTAACTTGGGCACTAGTGCACTGTATGACACAACCTGAGCCAGAACCTCCTGACCAACACCCAGGCAGTTGACCGCACACTGAGCATATCAGATGCGCCATCGCCTTAGATTGTCATCTCTTCCCAACTGCGATTTTTCAGGCTTCAGAACCTAGACCTTATCTCCAACCACTGCCCAGGGTTGAAAATGATGCAGAAATCAAAACACCTTCCCCATGGCAAGAGACCTTGTGATTGGCATGTTGTCCAAGGTCCAGTGTAGTTGAAACCAGTGTGGCCCATGAGGCCCCGCCCATGCTCGCGTGCCACGTTGGTCACAAACACACACTGTGACCCTCAGCCTGAGCCCAGGCTTCAAGTAAGGCCTCTCAGTGGCTGGATGAAGAGACAGCTTATTGTGCCTGCCATGCCCCTAGGCCCCAATTTTTAACCATAGTTTGGGTTTTCCCTTCACTCTTCCCCAGGGCTCTGCTTTGGAATTCCTCTTTTGTTCAGACACCTGAGGTAATAAACCTGAAAGGAGAAATCCCATCCCACAGATTGACGAAAAACAATTGGGATCGGGCCAAATCCACAGAGAGGAAGATTCGTCCATGGCCCATGAGTCCTCCCCCATTCCACGGCCATCGTTGATATAAAATCCAAATGCAAAAGCCTGAGCAAGTGCCTCAGACTCGCTCTTTCTTCATATCCTGAAGATTTCTTCTCATGATTTGTAGATTGGGCCTGTCATACCTACATCCCCAAACCTAAGCTGAGTTTGTGTTTTCAGACTTCTGTCCTCAAAGTCCTGGGCCACACACCCTCATGCTGGGGCCTCTGAAGCCACACATTAGGACTGTGCCTACCCAATCCATGGGAATTCTGCCCATTCCATTGTCCAAAATCGTACAAATTAGGAGAACTCTCCAAAGTCCCTGAGGCCAAACCAATAGTGTAGGTCTCCGGGGACAAACAAGGGCGGTAAGACACCAGGTGAGCATCTACCTCCACTCATTCCATAGATGAATATCCCCAGACAAGAAGAATGAACAAGACAGGACCCTAGGCCATAATCGAATACATTGCATTGGTTTACAGGCATGTCTCTTCAAAAGTCTGGATTCCAATACCAGCATAATGGGTTTCCTGAGGCACCCATCAGAACAAATCTCCTCTCCACAAGGAAACTTGTGCATGGGAGCTATGTCAAAAGTTAGGAGAATACTTCAGGGTCCCAGTGCCACCGCCCCATTTCAAGGCCCTCATGGACACAAACACACATTAGTGCCCATCCTCAGGAAAGTCCATTTCAACTCAGCCACCCCAGTTGCTCTCGCAGAGGGATCCGATCTCAACTGTATTGTGGCATGTAGACAATTGGATTGTGAGGCGGGCTTCCCTGGCATCCATTCTCCAAGGGTGCTCTGGTCATTCCATATGGGATGTCCTGGGCTGCCCAACAGGTCTCAATTGTCACACAGAAGGAATCATTGAAGGGGGCATCCCACCACTCCCACGTCGGAAAACCTCCATGGCCTTGAGATTCCGCTCCGTTCATGAAGGGGCGGTCATGCACAGAAACTGCAACCTGAGCCAACGTCTGATCCTCGCCGTGACTTCAGATGCTTGAGATATTGTTTCCGATCTGCAGGGGGTACCTACCGTGCCCTCGGCCTGAAGCCCATGTCTATCTTGTGTTCTCAGACTTCTGTCCTCAAACTCCTGGCCCGGAAGTCCTCCATTTTGGCAATTCCGGACCCACAAGGCAGCACTCTGCCTGCCCTCTAGAAAAAATATCTTGCCTAATGAGGTGCCCAGGCACCTCAAATGAGGATAAACCTACAGGGAACTCGACTGTACCCAAATTATATAGTCTAACTTGGGCACTAGTGCACTGTCTGACACAACCTCAGCCAGAACCCCCTGACCAACACCCAGGCAGCTGACCGCACACTGAGCATATCAGACGCGCCATCGCTTTAGGTCGTCATCTCTTCCCAACTGCGATTTTTCAGGCTTCAGAACTTATACCTTATGTCCAATCACTGCTCACGATTGAAAATGGTGCAGAAATCAGAACACCTTCCCCATGGCAAGAGACCTTGTGATTGGCATGTTGTCCAAGGTCCAGTGTAGTTGAAACCAGTTTGGCCAATGAGGCCCCACCCATGCTCGCGGGCCACTATTGTCACAAACACACATTTGACCCTCAGCCTGAGCCCAGTCTCAAGTAAGGCCGCTCAGTGAATGGATGAAGAGACAGCTTATTGGGCCTGCCAAGCCCCTAGGTCCCAATTTTTAACAATAGTTTGGGTTGTCCCTTCACTGTTCCCCAGGGCTCTGCTTTGGAATTCCTCTTTTGTTCGGACACCGGAGGTAATAAACCTGAAAGGAGACCTCCCATCCCACAGATTGACGAAAAAAATTGGGACCGCCCCAATGCACAGAAAGGAAGATTCGTCCATGGCCCATGATGCCTCCCCACATTCCACGGCCATCGTTGATATAAAATCCAGAGACAAAAGCCTGAGCAAGTGCCTCAGACTCGCTCTTTCTTCACATCCTGAAGAGTTCTGCTCATGGTGTGTAGATTGGGCCTGCCATACCTACGTCCCCAAACATAAGGTGAGTTTGTGTTTTCAGACTTCTGTCCTCAAAGTCCTGGGCCACACACCCTCCAGGCTGGGGCCCCTGGAGCCACACATTCGGACTGTGCCTACCCAATCAATAGGAATTCTGACCATATCATTTTCCAAAATCTTACAAATTTGGAGAACTCTCCAAAGTCCCCGAGGCAAAACCAATAGTTAATTCTCCTGGGACAAACAAGGTGGTCTGACACCAGGTGAGCATCTACCTCCACTCATTCCATAGACGGATATCCCCAGAGAATAAGATTGAACCAGACAGGATCCTAGGCAATAGTCGGATCCATTGCTTTGGTTTACAGGCATGTCTCCTCAAGAGCCTGGATTCCAAGACCAGCATAAGGGTTTTCCTGAGGCACCCATCAGAACAAATCTCCTCTCCACAAGGAAACTTGTGCATGGGAGCCTTGTCAAAAGCTTAGGAGAATACTTCAGGGTCTCGGTGCCACCGCACCATTCCAAGGCCCTCATGGACACAAACACACATTAGGGCCCATCCTCAGGAAAGTCCATTTCAACTCACCCACCCCGGTTGCTCCCGCAGAGGGATCCGATCTCAACTGTATTGTGGCTAGTAGACAATTGGATTGCAAGGCGGGCTTCCCTGACATCCATCCTCCAAGGGTGCTCTGGAGTCATTCCATATGGGATGTCCTGGAGCTGCCCAACTGGTCTCAATTGTCCCGCAGAAGGAATCCTTGAAGGGGGCATCACACAACTCCCAACGTGGGAAAAGCTCCATGGCTTCGAGATTCCGCTCCTTTCATGAAGGGGCAGTCATGCACAGAAACTACAACCTGAGCCAACGTCTGATCCTCGCCGTGACTTCAGATGCTTGAGATATGGTTTCCGATCTGCAGGGGGTACCAGCCGTGCCCTCGGCCTGAAGCCCAAGTCTAGCTTGTTTTCTCAGACTTCTGTCCTCAAACTCTTGGCCCAGAAGTCCTCCATTTTGGCAATTCCGGACCCACAACGCAGCACTCTGCCTGCCCTCTAGAAAAAATATCTTGCCTAATGAGGTGCCCAGGCACCTCAAATGAGGATAAACCTACAGGGCACTCGACTGTACCCAAATTATATAGTCTAACTTGGGCACTAGTGCACTGTCTGACACAACCTGAGCCAGAACCTCCTGACCAACACCCAGGCAACTGACCGCACACTGAGCATATCAGATGCGCCATCGCATTAGATCGTCATCTCTTCCCAAATGCGATTTTTCAGGCTTCAGAACCTAGACCTTATCTCCAAACACTGCTCAAGATTGAAAATGATGCAGAAATCAGAACACTTTCGCATGGCAAGAGACCTTGTGATTGGCATGTTGTCCAAGGTCCAGTGTAGTTGTAACCAGGGTGGCCCATGAGGCCCCGCCCATGCTCGAGGGCCACAATTGTCACAAACACACATTTGACCCTCAGCCTTAGCCCAATCCTCAAGTAAGGCCTCTCAGTGGCTGGATGAAGAGACAGCTTATTGGGCCTGCCATGCCGCTAGGCCCCAATTTTTAACCACAGTTTGAGTTGTCCCTTCACTCTTCCCCAGGGCTCTGCTTTGGAATTCCACTTTTGTTCGGACACCTGAGGTAATAAACCTGAACGGAGACCTCCCAACCCACAGATAGACGAAAAATAATTTGGACCGGGCCAAATCCACAGAGAGGAAGATTCGTGCACGGCCCATGAAACCTCCCCACATTCCACGGCCATCGTTGATATAAGCCCAAAAGTTTGGCAATTCCGGACCCACAATGCAGCACTCTGCCTGCCCTCTAGAAAAAAATGATTGCCTCAAGAGCTGGCCAGGCACCTTCAATGAGGATATACCTCCACAGCACTCGACTTTACCCAAATTATATAGTCTAACCTGGGCAATAATGCACTGTCGGACACAACCTGAGCCCGGACCTCCTGACCAGACCGCACACTGAGCACATAAGACCCACCATGGCCTTAGGTCATCATCTCTTCCTTACCTCAGTTTTCAGGCCTCAGAACCGAGACATTATTTTCAATCACTGCCCAGAGGTGAGTGTGATGCAGAAATCAGAACACCTCCTTACCCATTGTAAGAAACCTTGTGGTTGGCATGTTGTCCAACGTTCAGTGTAGGAGAAACCAGCATTCACCCTGAGGCCCCGCCCATTCTTGAGTGCGACAAGGGCATAAACACGCATTGTGACCCTCAGCATGAGTCCTGTCCTCTAGTAAGTCCTCTCAGTGACTGGACCATTAGATGTCATAATGGGCTTGATATGTCCCTAAGCCCCAATTTTTAACCAGATTTCTGATTGTCCAGTCAGCCCACCCCCAGGGCTCTACTCTGGAATCCCTCATTTGGTGGGACACCTGAGGTTAAAAAGAAAACAACATAAAAAAAAAAACGGACTTCATCCATCCCATCCCACAGAGTGACCCCATATGCTTTGGACTGGTCCAAAACACCAGGGAGTAAGACTCGTCCATTTCCAATGAAGTCACCCAGAAATTTCACGACCATGAGTGACACGATATCCAGAGACAAAAACTTGAGCAAGAGCCTCACACTCGCCCTTTTCTCAAATCCCGAAAAGTTCTCCTCATGGTCTGTAGATAAGTCCTGCCATACCTATGACCTGAAACATAAGCCAAGTTTGTGCTTTTAGACAACTGTCCAAACAGCCCTGGCCTACACAACCTACAGGCTCAGGCCCCTGGAGCCAAACCTGAGGACTGTACTTGCCCTCTCCAAGGGAACTGTGTGTGCCCATTCCAATGGCCACATCCCTTCTAATAGGATAAACCTCCAAAGTCCTTGATTCATCTCATTAGTGGTGGCTTCCCAGGTCAAACAGGGGCAATGTGAGCCCATATGAGCACCTACCTGTACTCAGACCCATAGACAGATGTCCCCAGAGGTAAAAAGGAAAGAACAGGCCCCTAGGCACTAATCATATCCATTGCTTTGGTTTCCAGGCATCTCTCCTCAGAGGCCTGGATTTCAATACCAGCATATGGTTGTTTCTTGACTAACCCCTCAGAAAACATCTCATTTACACATGGGAAACTTCCACGTTGGAGCTGTGTCAAAGCTTCTGTTTAGGAGAACCCTTCAGGGCCCCAGTGCCACCAGTTCATTCCAAGGTCTCCATAGACACAAAAGCACATTAGAACACATCCATAGGAGAGTCCATTTCAACTCAGCCTCCTCGGTTGCTCCCCCAGACCCAGCAGATCTAACCTTTTTGTGTCTAGGAGACCATTGGAATGCGAGGTGGGCTACCCAGCCATGCATCCTTAGAACCCTGCTCTGAATCATTGCCCTGGAGCCAAACAACAGGTCTCAATTGTCCTGCAGAAGACACTTTGCAGTTTGGAGCTTCTCACAAATCCCATCGTGGGAAAACTCCATGGCCTCGTGATGCCTCCCCTTCGTGAAGGGGCCATCAGGGACAGAAACACCAACTTGAGCGATCGTCTGATCCTCGCCCTGACTTCAGATGCACGAGATCTCGATTCAGGTCTGTAGATTGTGCCATCGCTGATACAAAATCCAGAGACAAAAACCTGAGCAAGCGCCTCAGACTCGCACTTTCTTCATATCCTGAAGAGTTCTTCTCATGGTTTGTAGATCGGATCTGCCATACCAACGTCCCCAAACCTAAGCTGAGTGTGTGTTTACAGACTTCTGTCCTCAAAGGCCAGGTCCACACACCCTCCAGGCTGGGGCCCCTGGAGCCACACATTAGGACTGTGCCTACCAATCCATGGGAATTCTGCCCATTCCATTGTCCAAAATCATACAAATTAGGAGAAACCTCCAAAGTCCCTGAGGCCATCCCAATCGTGTAGGTCGCCCGGAACAAACAAGGGCTGTCTGACACCAGCTGATAATCTACCTCCACTCATACCATAAATGGATGTCCCCAGAGGAGAAGATTGAACCAGACAGGACCCTAGGCCATAATAGAATCCATTGCCTTGGTTTACAGGCATGTCTCCTCAAAAGCCTGATTCCAATACGAGCATGGGGATTTTGCTGAGGCACCCAGCAGAACTCATCTCGTCTCCACAAGGAAACCTGTGCATGGGAGCCATGTCCAAAGCATAGGAGAATACTTCAGGGTCCCGGTGCCACCGCCCCATTCCAAGGCCCTCATGGACACAAAAACACATTAGGACCCATCCTCATGAAAGTCTATTTCAACTCAACCACCCCGGTCGCTCCCGCAGAGCCATCAGATCTAAACTGTCTTGTTGCTAGGAGACAATTGGAATGCGAGGCGGGCTTCCCAAGCATCCATCCTCGAACGGTGCGCTGGAGTCATTCCATATGGGATGTCCTGGAGCTGTCCAACAGGTCTCAATTTTCCCGCAGAAGGAATCCTTGAAGGGGGCATCCCACAACTCCCAACGTGGGAAAACTTCAGTGGCCTCGAGATTCCGCTCCCTTCATGAAGCAGCCGTCATGCACGGAAACTCCGACCTGAGCCAACGTCTGATCCTCGCCCTGATTTCAGATGCATGAGTATTGGTTCAGATCTGCAGGGAGTACCTGCCGTGCCCTCGGCCTGAAACCCAAGTCTAGCTTGTCTTCTAAGACTTCCGTCCTTACACTCCTGCCCCCGAAGCCCTCAAGTTTGGCAATAACGGACCCACAATGCAGCACTCTGCCTGCCCTCTAGAAAAAAATTATTGCCTCATGAGCTGCCCAGGCACCTTCAATGAGGATAAACCTCCACAGCACTCGACTTCACCCAAATTATATAGTCTAACATGAACACTAATGCACTGTCGGACACAACCTGAGCCCGGACCTCCTGACCAACACCCAGAAAGCAGGCCGCACACTGAGCACATAAGACCCGCCATGGCCTTAGGTCATCATCTCTTCCCTACCTCAGATTTCAGTCCTCAGAACCGAGACCTTATCTCCAATCACTGCCCAGAGGTGAGTGTGATGCAGAAATCAGAACACCTCCTTACCCATGGTAAGAAACCTTGTGGTTGGCACGTCGTCCAACGTTCAGTGTAGGAGAAACCAGCAATCACCCTGAGGCCCCGCCCATTCTTGAGTGCGACAAGGGCATAAACACTCATTGTGACCCTCAGCATGAGTCCTGTCCTCTAGTAAGTCCTCTCAGTGACTGGACCATTAGATGTGATAATGGGCTTGATATGTCCCTAAGCCCTAATTTTTAACCAGATTTCTGATTGTCCCGTCACCCGCCCCCCCAGGGCTCTACTCTGGAATCCCTCATTCGGTGGGACTCCTGAGGTTAAAAAGAAAACAACATCAAAAAAAAAACAACAAAAAAACCGGACTTCTTCCATCCCACAGAGTGACTCCAAACGCTTTGCACTGGGCCTAACCACCAGGGAGTAAGACTCGTCCATTTCCCATGAAGTCATCCAGAAATTTCACGACCATGAGTGACACGATATCCAGAGACAAAAACTTGAGCAAGAGCCTCACACTCACCTTTTCTCAAATCCCGAAAAGTTCTCCTCATGGTCTGTAGATAAGTCCTGCCATACCTATGACCTGAAACATAAGCCAAGTTTGTGTTTTCAGACAACTGTCCAAACAGCCCTGGCCTACACAACCTACAGGCTCAGGCCCCTGAGGCAAACCTGAGGACTGTACTTGCCCTCTCCAAGGGAATTGTGTGTGCCTTTCCAATGGCCACATCCCTTCTAATAGGATAAACCTCCAAAGTCCCTGATCGATCTCATTAGTGGTGGCTTCCCAGGTAAAACAGGGGCAATCTGAGCCCATCTGAGCACCTACCTGTACTCAGACCCATAGACAGATGTCCCCAGAGGTAAAAAGGAAAGAACAGGCCCCTAGGCACTAATCATATCCATTGCTTTGGTTTCCAGGCATCTCTCCTCAGAGGCCTGGATTTCAATACCAGCATATGGCTGTTTCTTGACTCACCCATCAGAAAACATCTCATCTACACATGGAAAACTTGCACGTTGGAGCTGTGTCAAAGCCTCTGTTTAGGAGAACCCTTCAGGGCCCCAGTGCCACCGCTTCATTCCAAGGTCTCCATAGACACAAAAGCACATTAGGACCCATCCATAGGAGAGTCCATTTCAACTCAGCCTCCTCGGTTGATCCCCCAGATCCAGCAGATCTAACCTGTCTTGTATCTAGGAGACAATTGGAATGCGAGGTGGGCTACCCAGCCATGCATCCTTAGAACCCGGCTCAGAATCATTGGCCTGGAGCCAAACAACAGGTCTCAATTGTCCTGCAGAAGACACTTTGCAGTTTGGAGCTTCTCACAAATCCCATCGTGGGAAAACTGCATGGCCTCGTGATGCCTCCCCTTCGTGAAGGGGCCATCAGGGACAGAAACACCAACTTGAGCGATCGTCTGATCCTCGCCCTGACTTCAGATGCACGAGATCTCGATTCAGGTCTGTAGATTGTGCCATCGATGATACAAAATCCAGAGACAAAAACCTGAGCAAGCGCCTCAGACTCGCACTTTCTTTATATCCTGAAGAGTTCTTCTCATGTTTTGTTGATCGTGCCTGCCATACCTACGTCCCCAAACCTAAGCTGAGATTGTGTTTTCAGACTTCTGTCCTCAATGTCCAGGCCACACACCCTCCAGGCTGGGGCCCCTGGAGCCACACATTAGGACGGTACCTACCAATCCATGGGAATTCTGCCCATTCCATTGTCCAAAATCGTACAAATTAGGAGAAACCTCCAAAGTCCCTGAGGCCATCCCAATCCTGTAGGTCGCCCGGAACAAACAAGGGCTGTCTGACACCAGCTGATAATCTACCTCCACTCATACCATAAATGGATGTCCCCAGAGGAGAAGATTGAACCAGACAGGACCCTAGGCCATAATAGGATCCATTGCCTTGGTTTACAGGCATGTCTCCTCAAAAGCCTGATTCCAATACGAGCATAGGGGTTTTGCTGAGGCACCCAGCAGAACTCATCTCGTCTCCACAAGGAAATCTGTGCATGGGAGCCATGTCCAAAGCATAGGAGAGTACTTCAGGGTCCCGGTGCCACAGCCCCATTCCAAGGCCCTCATGGACACAAAAACACATTAGGACCCATCCTCAGGGGAGTCCATTTCAACTCAGCCACCCCGGTCGCTCCCGCAGAGCCATCAGATCAAAACTGTCTTGTTGCTAGGAGACAATTGGAATGCGAGGCGGGCTTCCCAGGCATCCATCCTCGAACGGTGCTCTGGAGTTATTCCATATGGGATGTCCTGGAGCTGTCCAACAGGTCTCAATTTTCCCACAAAAGGAATCCTTGAAGGGGACATCCCACAACTCCCAACCTGGGAATACTTCAGTGGCCTCGAGATCCCGCTCCCTTTATGAAGCGGCCGTCATGCACGGAAACTCCAACCTGAGCCAACGTCTGATCCTCGCCCTGACTTCAGATGCATGAGTGTTGGTTCAGATCTGCAGGGAGTACCTGCCGTGCCCTCGGCCTGAAACCCAAGTCTAGCTTGTCTTCTCAGACTTCCGTCCTCACACTCCTGCCCCCGAAGCCCTCAAGTTTGGCAATTCCGGACCCAAAATGCAGCACTCTGCCTGCCCTCTAGAAAAAAATTATTGCCTCATGAGCTGCCCAGGCACCTTCAATGAGGAAAAACCTCCACAGCACTCGACTTCACCCAAATTATATAGTCTAAACTGGGCACTAATGCACTGTCGGACACAACCTGAGCCCGGACCTTCTGACCAACACCCGGAAAGCAGACCACACACTGAGCACATAAGACCCGCCATGGCCTTAGGTCATCATCTCTTCCCTACCTCAGATTTCAGGCCTCAGAACCGAGACCTTATCTCCAATCAATGCCCAGGGGTGAGTGTAATGCCGAAATCAGAACACGTCCTTACCCATGGTAAGAAACCTTGTGGTTGGCACGTCGTCCAACGTTCAGTGTAGGAGAAACCAGCATTCACCCTGAGGCCCCGCCCATTCTTGAGTGCGACAAGGGCATAAACACGCATTGTGACCCTCAGCATGAGTCCTGTCCTCTAGTAAGTCCTCTCAGTGACTGGACCATTAGATGTGATAATGGGCTTGATATGTCCCTAAGCCCCAATTTTTAACCAGATTTCTGATTGTCCAGTCACCACCCCTCCAGGGCTCTACTCTGGAATTCCTCATTCGGTGGGACACCTGAGGTTAAAAAGAAAACAACATAAAAAAAGAAAAAACCGGACTTCTTCCATCCCACAGAGTGACCCCAAACGCTTTGGACTGGGCCAAACCACCAGGAAGTACTACTCGTCCATTTCCCATGAAATCATCCAGAAATTTCAGGACCATGAGTGACATGATATCCAGAGACAAAAACTTGAGCAAGAGCCTCACACTCGCCCTTTTCTCAAATCCCGAAAAGTTCTCCTCATGGTCTGTAGATAAGTCCTGCCATACCTATGACCTGAAACATAAGCCAAGTTTGTGTTTTCAGACAACTATCCAAACAGCCCTTGCCTACACAACCTACAGGCTCAGGCCCCTGGAGCCAAACCTGAGGACTGTACTTGCCCTCTCCAAGGGAATTGTGTGTGCCTATTCCAATGGCCACATCCCTTCTAATAGGATAAACCTCCACAGTCCCTGATCCCTCTCATTATTGGTGGCTTTCCAGGTAAAACAGGGGCAATCTGAGCCCATCTGAGCACCTACCTGTACTCAGACCCATAGACAGATGTCCCCAGAGGTAAAAAGGAAAGAACAGGCCCCTAGGCACTAATCATATCCAGTGCTTTGGTTTCCAGGCATCTCTCCTCAGAGGCCTGGATTTCAAAACCAGCATATGGCTGTTTCTTGACTCACCCATCAGAAAACATCTCATCAACACATGGGAAACTTGCACGTTGGAGCTGTGTCAAAGCCTCTGTTTAGGAGAACCCTTCTGGGCCCCAGTGCCACCTCTTCATTCCAAGGTCTCCATAGACACAAAAGCACATTAGGACCCATCCATAGGAGAGTCCATTTCAACTCAGCCTCCTCGGTTGATCCCCCAGATCCAGCAGATCTAACCTGTCTTGTTTCTAGGAGACCATTGGAATGCGAGGTGGGCTACCCAGCCATGCATCCTTAGAACCCTGCTCAGAATCATTGGCCTGGAGCCAAACAACAGGTCTCAATTGTCCTGCAGAAGACACTTTGCAATTTGGAGCTTCTCACAAATCCCATCGTGGGAAAACCCCCATGGCCTTGTGATGCCGCCCCTTCGTGAAGGGGCCATCAGGGACAGAAACACCAACTTGAGCGATCGTCTGATCGTCGCCCTGACTTCAGATGCACGAGATCTCAATTCAGGTCTGTAGATTGTGCCATCGCTGATACAAAATCCAGAGACAAAAACCTGAGCAAGCGCCTCAGACTCGCACTTTCTTTATATCCTGAAGAGTTCTTCTCATGCTTTGTAGATCGTGCCTGCCATACCTACGTCCCCAAACCTAAGCTGAGTTTGTGTTTTCAGACTTCTATGCTCAAAGTCCAAAGCCACACACCCTCCAGGCTGGGGCCCCTGGAGCCACACATTAGGACTGTGCCTACCAATCCATGGGAATTCTGCCCATTCCATTGTCCAAAATCGTACAAATTAGGAGAAACCTCCAAAGTCCCTGAGGCGATCCCAATCGTGTAGGTCGCCCGGAACAAACAAGGGCTGTCTGACACCAGCTGATAATCTACCACCACTCAGACTATACATGGATGTCCCCAGAGGAGAAGACTGAACCACACAGGACCCTAGGCCATAATAGGATCCAATGCCTTGGTTTACAGGCATGTCTCCTCAAAAGCCTGATTCCAATACGAGCATAGGGGTTTTGCTGAGGCACCTAGCAGAACTCATCTCGTCTCCACAAGGAAACCTGCGCATGGGAGCCATCCAAAGCATAGGAGAGTACTCAGGGTCCCGGGGCCACCGCCCCATTCCAAGGCCCTCATGGACACAAAAACACATTAGGAACCATCCTCAGGAAAGTCCATTTCAACTCAGCCACCCCGGTTGCTCCCGCAGAGCCATCAGATCTAAACTGTCTTGTTGCTAGGAGACAATTGGAATGCGAGGCGGGCTTCCCAGGCATCCATCCTCGAATGGTACTCTGGAGTCATTCCATATGGGATGTCCTGGAGCTGTCCAACAGGTCTCAATTGTCCCGCAGAAGGAATCCTTGAAGGGGGCATCCCACAACTCCCAACGTGGGAAAACTTCAGTGGCCTAGAGATTCCGCTCCCTTAATGAAGCGGCCGTCATGCACGGAAACTCCGACCAGAGCCAACGTCTGATCCTCGCCCTGACTTCAGATGCATGAGTATTGGTTCAGATCTGCAGGGGGTACCTGCCGTGCCCTCGGCCTGAAACCCAAGTCTAGCTTGTCTTCTCAGACTTCCGTCCTCACACTCCTGTCCCCGAAGCCCTCAAGTTTGGCAATTCCGGACCCAAAATGCAGCACTCTGCCTGCCCTCTAGAAAAAATTATTGCCTCATGAGCTGCCCAGGCAACTTCAATGAGGATAAATCTCCACAGCACTCGAATTCACCCAAATTATATAGTCTAAACTGGGCACTAATGCACTGTCGGACACAACCTTAGCCCGGACCTCCTGAACAACACCTGGAATGCAGACCGCACACTGAGCACATAAGACCCGCCATGGCCTTAGGTCATCATCTCTTCCCTACCTCAGGTTTCAGGCCTCAGAACCGAGACATTATCTCCAATCACTGCCCAGGGGTGAGTGTGATGCAGAAATCAGAACACCTCCTTACCCATGGTAAGAAACCTTGTGGTTGGCACGTCGTCCAACGTTCAGTGTAGGAGAAACCAGCATTCACCCTGAGGCCCCGCCCATTCTTGAGTGCGACAAGGGCATAAACACGCATTGTGACCCTCAGCATGAGTCCTGTCCTCTAGTAAGTCCTCTCAGTGACTGGACCATTAGATGTGATAATGGACTTGATATGTCTCTAAGCCCCAATTTTTAACCAGATTTCTGATTGTCCAGTCACCCCCCCGCCCAGGGCTCTACTCTGGAATCCCTCATTCGGTGGGACACCTAAGGTTAAAAAGAAAACAACCTCAAAAAAAAAAAAAAAACGGAATTCTTCCATCCCACAGAGTGACCCCAAATGCTTTGGACTGGGTCAAACCACCAGGAAGTACTACTCGTCCATTTCCCATGAAGTCATCCAGAAATTTCACGACCATGAGTGACACGATATCCAGAGACAAAAACTTGAGCAAGAGCCTCACACTCGCCCTTTTCTCAAATCCCGAAATGTTCTCCTCATGGTCTGTAGATAAGTCCTGCCATACCTATGACCTGAAACATAAGCCAAGTTTGTGTTTTCAGACAACTGTCCAAACAGCCCTGGCCTACACAACCTACAGACTCAGGCCCCTGGAGCCAAACCTGAGGACTGTACTTGCCCTCTCCAAGGGAATTGTGTGTGCCTATTCCAATGGCCACATCCCTTCTAATAGGATAAACCTCCAAAGTCCCTGATCCATGTCATTAGTGGTGGCTTCCCAGGTAAAACAGGGGCAATCTGAGCCCATCTGAGCACCTACCTGTACTCAGACCCATAGACAGATGTCCCCAGAGGTAAAAAGGAAAGAACAGGCCCCTAGGCACTAATCATATCCATTGCTTTGGTTTCCAGGCATCTCTCCTCAGAGGCCTGGATTTCAAAACCAGCATATGGCTGTTTCTTGACTCACCCATCAGAAAACATCTCATCTACACATGGGAAACTTGCACGTTGGAGCTGTGTCAAAGCCTCTGTTTAGGAGAATCCTTCTGGGCCCCAGTGCCACCTATTCATTCCAAGGTCTCCATAGACACAAAAGCACATTAGGACCCATCCAGAGGAGAGTCCATTTCAACTCAGCCTCCTCGGTTGCTCCCCCAGATCCAGCAGATCTAACCTGTCTTGTTTCTAGGAGACCATTGGAATGCGAGGTGGGCTACCCAGCCATGCATCCTTAGAACCCTGCTCTGAATCATTGCCCTGGAGCCAAACAACAGGTCTCAATTGTCCTGCAGAAGACACTTTGCAGTTTGGAGCTTCTCACAAATCCCATCGTGGGAAAACTCCATGGCCTCGTGATGCCTCCCCTTCGTGAAGGGGCCATCAGGGACAGAAACACCAACTTGAGCGATCGTCTGATCCTCGCCCTGACTTCAGATGCACGAGATCTCGATTCAGGTCTGTAGATTGTGCCATCGCTGATACAAAATCCAGAGACAAAAACCTGAGCAAGCGCCTCAGACTCGCACTTTCTTCATATCCTGAAGAGTTCTTCTCATGGTTTGTAGATCGGATCTGCCATACCAACGTCCCCAAATATAAGCTGAGTTTGTGTTTTCAGACTTCTGTCCTCAAAGTCCAGGGCCACACACCCTCCAGGCTGGGGCCCCTGGAGCCACACATTAGGACTGTGCCTACCAATCCATGGGAATTCTGCCCATTCCATTGTCCAAAATCGTACAAATTAGGAGAAACCTCCAAAGTCCCTGAGGCCATCCCAATCGCGTAGGTCGCCCGGAACAAACAAGGGCTGTCTGACACCAGCTGATAATCTACCTCCACTCATACCATAAATGGATGTCCCCAGAGGAGAAGATTGAACCAGACAGGACCCTAGGCCATAATAGGATCCATTGCCTTGGTTTACAGGCATGTCTCCTCAAAAGCCTGATTCCAATACGAGCATAGGGGTTTTGCTGAGGCACCCTTCAGAACTCATCTCGTCTCCACAAGGAAACCTGTGCATGGGAGCCATGTCCAAAGCATAGTAGAGTACTTCAGGGTCCCGGTGCCACCGCCCCATTCCAAGGCCCTCATGGACACAAAAACACATTAGGACCCATCCTCAGGGGAGTCCATTTCAACTCAGCCACCCCGGTCGCTCCCGCAGAGCCATCAGATCTAAACTGTCTTGTTGCTAGGAGACAATTGGAATGCGAGGCGGGCTTCCCAAGCATCCATCCTCGAACGGTGCGCTGGAGTCATTCCATATGGGATGTCCTGGAGCTGTCCAACAGGTCTCAATTGTCCCGCAGAAGGAATCCTTGAAGGGGGCATCCCACAACTCCCAACGTGGGAAAACTTCAGTGGCCTCGAGATTCAGCTCCCTTCATGAAGCGGCCGTCATGCACGGAAACTCCGACCAGAGCCAACGTCTGATCCTCGCCCGGACTTCAGATGCATGAGTATTGGTTCAGATCTGGAAGGGGTACCTGCCGTGCCCTCGGCCTGAAACCCAAGTCTAGCTTGTCTTCTAAGACTTCCGTCCTCACACTCCTGCCCCCGAAGCCCTCAAGTTTGGCAATTCCAGACCCAAAATGCAGCACTCTGCCTGCCCTCTAGAAAAAAATTATTGCCTCATGAGCTGCCCAGGCAACTTCAATGAGGAAAACCTCCACAGCACTCGATTTACCCAAATTATATAGTCTAACCTGGGCACTAATGCACTGTCGGACACAACCTGAGCCCGGACCTCCTTACCAACACCCGGTGAGCAGACAGCACACTGAGCACATAAGACCCGCCATGGCCTTAGGTCATCATCTCTTCCCTACCTCAGTTTTCAGGCCTCAGAACCGAGACATTATCTCCAATCACTGCCCAGGGGTGAGTGTGATGCAGAAATCAGAACACCTCCTTACCCATGGTAAGAAACCTTGTGGTTGGCACGTCGTCCAATATTCAGTGTAGGAGAAACCAGCATTCACCCTGAGGCCCCGCCCATTCTTGAGTGCGACAAGGGCATAAACACGCATTGTGACCCTCAGCATGAGTCCTGTCCTCTAGTAAGTCCTCTCAGTGACTGGACCATTAGATGTCATAATGGGCTTGATATGTTCCTAGGCCCCAATTTTTAACCAGATTTCTGATTGTCCAGTCACCCCCACCCCAGCGCTCTACTCTGGAGTCCCTCATTTGGTGCGACACCTGAGGTTAAAAAGAAAACAACATCAAAAAAAAAAAAAACGGACTTCTTCCATCCCACAGTGTGACCCCAAACCCTTTGTCGGACCAAACCACCAGGGAGTAAGACTCGTCCATTTCCCATGAATTCACCCAGAAATTTCACGACCATGAGTGACACGATATCCAGAGACAAAAACTTGAGCAAGAGCCTCACACTCGCCCTTTTCTCAAATCCCAAAAAGTTTTCCTCATGGTCTGTAGATAAGTCCTGCCATCCCTATGACCTGAAACATAAGCCAAGTTTGTGTTTTCAGACAACTGTCCAAACAGTCCTGGCCTACTCAACCTACAGGCTCAGGCCCCTGGAGCCAAACCTGAGGACTGTACTTGCCCTCTCCAAGGGAATTGTGTGTGCCCATTCCAATGGCTACATCCCTTCTAATAGGATAAACCTCCAAAGTCCCTGATCCATCTCATTAGTGGTGGCTTCCCAGGTAAAACAGGGGCAATCTGAGCCCATCTGAGGACCTACCTGTACTCAGACCCATAGACAGATGTCCCCAGAGGTAAAAAGGAAAGAACAGGCCCCTAGGCACTAATCATATCCATTGCTTTTGTCTCCAGGCATCTCTCCTCAGAGGCCTGGATTTCAAAACCATCATATGGCTGTTTCTTGACTCACCCATCAGAAAATATCTCATCTACACATGGGAAACTTGCACGTTGGAGCTTTTTTAAAGGCTCTGTTTAGGAGAACCCTTCAGAGCCCCAGTGCCACCGCTTCATTCCAAGGTCTCCAAAGACACAAAAGCACAATAGGACCCATCTACAGGAGAGTCCATTTCAACTCAGCTTCCACGGTTTCTCCCCTAGATCCAGCAGAACTAACCTGTCTAGTTGCTAGGAGACAATTGGAATGCGAGGTGGGCTACCCAGCCATCCATCCTTAGAACCCTGCTCAGAATCATTAGTCTGGAGCCAACAACAGGTCTCAATTGTCCTGCAGAAGACACTTTGCAGTTTGGACCTTCTCACAATTCCCATTGTGGGAAAACCGCCATGGCCTCGTGATCCCCCCCTTCATGAGGGGCCTATCAGGTTCAGAAACTCCAACCTGAGCGATCGTCTGATCCTCGCCATGACTTCAGATGCACGAGATCTCTATTCAGTTCTGTAGATTGTGCCTGCCATGTCCTCACCCAGAAACCTAAGCCTAGCTTGTGTTCTCAGACTTCTTTCCTCAGACTACTGACCCAGAAGCCCTCCAATTTGGCAATCCAGAACTACAAAGCAGCACTCTGCCTGCCCTCCAGAAGAAACACATTGCCCTCTGGGGCTACCAAGTAACCCCATTGAGGATCAACCTGCACCTACCTTGGCTGTACCCCAAATACATAGGCTGACCAGGGCACTAATGCCCTTTCTGACACAGCCTGAGCCTAGAACGCCTGGCCCCACCAAGACAGCTGGCCGCACACTGAGCACATCGAGCCGCCATGGCCTTAGAACGTCATCTCTTTCCACCTCGGTTTTCAGGCTTCAGAACCTAGACCTTATCTCTATTCACTGCCTAGGTCTGAACGTAATGCAGAAATCAGAAATCCTTCCCCAGGGCAAGAAACCTTGTGGTTGGCATGTTGTGCAACGTTCAGTGTAGTTGAAACCAGTGTGGCCCATGAGGCCCCGCGCATGCTTGCTTTCCAAGCCCCCATACACCCAATCCTCACCAGTGTTTGAGTTTAACGGTCACCCCGCCCGTACCTGGGGCTCTCCTCTGGAATCCCTTTCTTGAGGAGACACATGAGCCAGAAAACCCAACTCCACCCTTCCCACAAAATGACCCCAAACTCTTGGGAGCTGGGACAAATACCCAGAGAGGGATACTCGTCCATAGTCCCTGAGGCAACCCCTCCTATCCACGGCTATCCCGGACACAACATCCAGAGACAAAAGCCTGAAGGAACGCCTCCCACTCGCCCTTGTTTCAGAGGCCCAGGCGCTCCCTCTCGGGCTGTACATCCGGCCTGCCATACGCTAGGCGCCACGCATAAGCTGAGTTTGTGTTTTCAGACTTCTGTGCCCACAGCCTGGACCCACACAACCTCCAGGCTAGGGACTCTGGAGCCACAGCGAAAGATTGTGCCTGCCTACTCCAAGGAAATTGTGCCCAATCCATTGACCACAACCCTACAGGTTAGGGAAAAGCTCCAAGGCCCCTGAGGTCATCAATAGTGTAGGCCACCCTGGACTAAGAGGGGCTCTCTGACACCAGCGGAGCATCTATATCCACTTAGACTCTCAGACAGTGTCCCCAGAGACAGAAGGTTGAAATGGACAGGCCTCCAGGCCCCCGCTTCATGTAGGTGCCAACATAGACACATACGCCAGCCTCAGCCAACATCTGATCCTCAGCCTGACTTCAGATGCAGGAGATTTTGATTCAGCCTCTGCAGAGTGGGCCTGCTCTGCCCTTGGCTCCAATCCTCACCCTAATTGTGTTTTCAGACTTCCGTCCTCACACTCCTGGCCCACAAACCCTCCCTACTGGGAATTCTGGGGCCACAATGAAGCACTCTGCCTGCCACCCAGGAGAAAAACATTGTCTATGGTGCTGCCCAGAAACCTCAAATGAAGATCAAACTGTTTGGCCCTCGGCAACACCCCAATTGCATAGGCTACCTTAAACACTAATGCTCTTTCGAAAATAGCCTGAGTCCAGACCTTCCAACAGACACCGAAACAGCTGGCTGCACACCCAGCACATTGGACCCGCCACTGCCTTAGTCCACCATCCATTCCCAACCTGGGTTTTCAGTCTTCGGATCCTAGACTTATCTCCAATCCCTGCACAGGGGGGAACCTGATGCACAAGTCAGAACCCCTCCTTCCCCATGGCAAGAAACCTTGCTGCTGGCAGTGAGTCCAACCTTCAGTGTAGAAGAAAACGGCATGGCCCATG
This sequence comes from Mustela nivalis, assembly GCF_964662115.1. Taxonomy (NCBI): domain Eukaryota; kingdom Metazoa; phylum Chordata; class Mammalia; order Carnivora; family Mustelidae; genus Mustela; species Mustela nivalis. The sequence goes on along the minus strand of NW_028136405.1, from coordinate 768,264 downwards.
AGGCCACGACCATGTGTGAGCGCCGCCTTGGGCACCAACACACATTGTAACCCTCAGCGTGAGTTCCTTATTCAAGTAACGCCTCTCAGTGACTGGACCAAGAGCCCGCATATGTGGCTTGCCATGCCCATAGGCACCCAGGACTAACTAGATGGTGTGTATTCCAGTTGAGGGATCCCATTGCTTTGCTCTAGAGTCCCTCTCTTGGCGGGTCCCTTGTGGCAGAAAACAGTACTCTTCCCTTCCCACAGAATGAACCAAAACACTTGGGAGCTTGGACAATCCCCCGAGAGGAAGGGTCTTCCTCAGCCCCTGAAGCAACCCCTACCCTGAACGGCCACTGTGAACGCAACACCCAGAGACAAAAGCCTGAGCAACTGCCTCCCACTTGCCCTCCTTTGATATCCAGAGGATCTCCCCTCATGGAGTGGTGATCAGGCCTGCCATTACCTTGGCCCCTACCTGAGCCAAGTTTGCTTTTTCAGACATCTGTCCCCACAGCCCTGACAAACACAGCCTCTAGGCTGGGTCCTCTGGAGCATTACCACAGGACCGTGCCTGCTCTCTCCTGGGAAACTGTGTCCATTCCTTTGGCGTCACACCTCCAGTATATGATTAACCTCAAGGCCCCTGAGGACATCCCACTACTGGGAGCCTCCCTGGACACACAGAGGCATTCTGACACAAGCTGAGCAGCTACCTCCACGAAGGCATGCATACAGATGTCAACAGAGATAGAAGGTTGGGTAACCTCCAAACTCAGCGTGGGAAAACTTCCTTGGCCTCATGAGGCCCCTGCTTCATGAAGGTGCCATCATGGACACATACTCCAGCCTCAGCCAACGTCTGATCCTCAGCCTGACATCAGATGAAGGAGATTTTGATTCAGCCTCTGCAGAGTGGGCCTGCTCTGCCCTTGGCTCCAATCCTCACCCTAGCTTGTGTTTTCAGACTTCTGTCCTCACATTCCGGGCCCACTAACCCACCCTCCTGGGAATTCTGGGGCCACAATGAAGCACTCTGCCTGCCTCCCAGGAGAAAAATATTGTCTATGGTGCTGCCCAGAACCCCAAATGAGGACCAAAGAGCTTGGCCGTCGGCAACACCCCAATTGCATAGGCTACCTTAAACACTGATGCTCTGTCGCAAATAGCCTGAGCCCAGACCTTCCAACAGACACCGACACAGCTGGCTGCACACCTAGCACATTGGACCACAGGACCGTGCCTGCTCTCTCCTGGAAAACTGTGTCCATTCCTTTGGCGTCACACCTCCAGAATATGAGAAACCTCAAGGACATCCCACTACTGGGATCCTCCCTGGAAAAACAGGGGCATTCGGACACAAGCTGAGCAGCTACTTCCACCAAGGCATGCACACAGATGTCAACAGAGATAGAAGGTTGAGCCGGACAGGCCCTTAGGCCCTAATCTCAACTCTTGCTTTGGTGTCCAGGTGTCACTCCTCAGAGGCTTTGGTTTGAAGAACAGGATATGGGGCTTTCCTGAGGCACTGAACATAACACCTCTCGACTCCACATGGAAGCTTCCTTGTTGGAGCCATGTTAAACACCTCAGGTTGGACAATCCTGCAGAGTCCTGAGCCCCCTCCACATTCCAAGGTCTCCCAGGCCACCAAGCCACAGTAGGACTCATCTTCAGGAGAGTCCATTTCAACTCTCCCCTCTGGGTAGCTCACCCAGGAGCCCGCAGATTGAGCCTGACTTGTCCTGACTAAAGAGTGGGAATATGAGGTGGCGTTCCCAGGCATCCATGCTTAGACACCTGCTCTCGAGTGTTTCCATATGGGACCTCCTGGAACCATCCAATAGGACTCGACTGTCGTGCAGAAGGAAACCTTGAGGTTTGGAGTAGTTCACAAATCCCATCGTAGGCAAACCTCCCTGGCCTCATGAAGCCCCCACACCCTTAAGGAAGAGGCCATGCTGGACAAAATCTCTAGCCTGAGGCACGTCTCATATATGACATGACCTCAAAGCAGGAGATATCGATACAGCCTCTGCAGTGTGGGCCTGCTCTGCCCTTGGTCCCAAACCTCAGGCTAGCTTGTGTTTTCAGACTTGCTTCCTCACACTCCTGGCAAACAAGCCCTCCGGACTAGGAACTCCAGAACCACAATCCAGCCCAGGGTCTGCCCAACGGAAGAACAACGTTTCCCTGTGGGGTTCTCCAGAAAACCCAGATGAGGATCAACCTGCTCGGGCCTCGACGGTACCCGAACTGGATAGGCTGCTCTTGGCACTCATGCTCTGTCTGACACAGCCTGAAGCCAGATGTCCAGACAGACAAGGAGACAGCTGGCCGCATACCCAGCACTTCGGACACGCCATGGTCTTATGCCGTCAATTCTTCCTAATCTTAGTTTTCAGATATCTGAACCTAGACATTATATCAATTCTCCACACAGCTGGGTATCGCAAGCACAAAAGAGAACTCCTCCTTCCCCATGGTTGTAAAGCTTGCTCTTGGCATGGAGTCACACCTTCAGGTTGAGAGAAACCTTCATGGCCCCTGATTCCACGCCCAACCGTGAGTGCAGCAGCACAAATTCACACTGTGACCCTCAGCATGAGCCCCATGTCAAAGAAAGGCCTGTCAGGGCCTGGACCAAGAGCCCACATATGGGGCTTGCCAGGCCGCTATTCACCCAATCCTCACCTTGTTTGAGTTTTCCAGTCTCCCCGCCCGTACCTGGGGCTCTGCTCTCGAATCCCTTTCTTGGAGAGACACATGAGCCAGACAACACGACTCCACCCTTCCCACAAAATGACCCCAAACTCTTGGGAGCTGGGACAAATACCCAGAGAGGGATACTCGTCCATATTCCCTGAGGCCACCCGTCCAATCCACGGCTATCCCGGACACAACATCCAGAGACAAAAGCCTGAAGGAACGCCTCCCACTCGCCCTTGTTTCAGAGGCCCAGGAGCTCCCTCTTGGGCTGTACATCCGGCCTGCCATACCCTAGGCGCCACTCATAAGCTGAGTTTGTGTTTCCAGACATCTGTGCCCACAGCCTGGACCCAAACAACCTCCAGGCTAGCCTCCATTACAAGGCCCTCATGGACACAAACACACATTAGGCCCCATCCTCAAGAAAGTCCATTTCAACTCAGCCACCCCGGTTTCTCCTGCAGAGCCATCAGATCTCAACTGTCTAGTCCATTCTCTCTTCCCCAGGGCTCTGCTTTGGAATTCCTATTTGTTTGGGGCACCTGAGGTATCAAACCTGAAAGGAGACCTCCCATCCCACAGATTGACGAAAAATCATTGGGACCGGGCCATATCCACAGAGAGGAAGATTTGTCCATGGCCCAGGAGGCCTCCCCACATTCCAAGGCCATGGTTGATACAAAATCCAGAGACAAAAGCCTGAGCAAGCGCCTCAGACTCGCTCTTTCTTCATATCCTGAAGAGTGCTTCTCATGGTTTGTAGATTGGCCCTGCCATACCTACGTTCCCAACCTAAGTTGAGTTTGTGTTTTCAGACTTCTGTCCTCATGTTCCTGGGCCACACACACTACTGGCTGGGGCCCCTGGAGCCACACATTAGGACTGTGCTTACCCCATGCATGGAAATTCTGCCCATTCCATTGTTCAATATCGTACATATTAGGAGAACCCTGCAAAGTCCCCGAGGCCATCCCAAGTGTGTAGGTCTCCCGGGACAAACAAGGGCTGTCTGACACCAGCTGAGCATCTATCTCCACACATGACATAGATGGATGTCCCCAGAGAAGAAGATGGAACCAGACATGACCCTAGGCCATAATCGGATCCAAGCTTTGGTTTACAATCATGTCTCCTCAAAAGCCTGAATTCCAATACAAGCATAGGGGGTTTCCTGAGGCACCCATCAGAACAAACCTCATCTGCACAAGGAAACTTGCGCATGGGAGCTATGTCAAAAGTTTAGGAGAATACTTCAGGGTCCCGGTGCCATCGCCCCATTCCAAGGCCCCCATGGACACAAACACACTTTAGGACCTTACCTCGGGAAAGTCCATTTCAACTCAGCCTTCCCGGTGTCTCCCGCAGAGCCATCAGATCTCAACTTTCTTGTTGTTAGGAGACAATTGGAATGCGAGGCAATCTTCCCTGGCATCCATCTTCGAACGATGCTCTGGAGTCATTCCATAGGAAATGTCCTGGAGCTGCCCAACAGGTCTCAAATGTCCCGAATAAGGAATCCTTGAAGGGGGCATCGAACTACTCCCAACGTGGGAAAACGTTAACAGCCTTAAGACTTTGCTTCGTTCATGAAGGGGCAGTCATGCACAGAAACTCCAACCTGAGCCAAGTCTGATCCACGCCGTGACTTCAGATGCATGAGATATTGGTTCATATCTGCAGGGGGTACCTGCCCTGCCCTCGGCCTGACATCGGAGTCTAGCTGGTGTTCTCAGATTTCTGTCCTCACACTACTGGCCCCGAAGCCCTCACTTTTGGCAATTCTGGACCCACAATGCAGCACTCTGCCTGCCCTCTAGAAAAAATATCTTGCGTACTTAGCTGCCCAGGCACCACAAATGAGGATAAAACTACACGGCACTCGACTGTAACAAAATTATAAAGTCGAACCTGGACACTAATGCAATGTCTGACACAACCTGAGCCCGAACCTCCTGACCAACAACCAGGCAGCTGACCGCACACTGAGCATATCAGACCCACCATGGCCTTAGGTCATCATCTCTTCCCAACTGCGGTTTTCAGGATTTAGAACGTAGACCTTAAATCCACCCACTGCCCAGGGTTGAAAATGATGCAGAAATCAGACCTCCTTCCCCATGGCAAGAAACCTTGTGATTGGCATGTTGTCCAAAGTTCAGTGAAGTTGAAAACAGTGTGGCCCATGGGGCCCCGCCCATGCTCGCAGGCCAATTGGTCACAAATACACATTTTGACTCTCAGTCCGAGTCCAGTCCTAAAGTAAGGCCTCTCAGTGGCTGGATGAAGAGACAGCATATTGGGCCTGCCATGCCCCTAGGCCCAAATTTTTAACCATAATTGGGTTGTCCCTTCACTCTTCCCCAGGGCTCTGCTTTGGAATTCCTCTTTGGTTGAGACACCTGAGGTAACAAACCTGAAAGGACACCTCCCATCCCACAGATTGTCGAAAAACCACTGGGACCGGGCCATATCCACAGAGAGGAAGATTCGCCCATGGCCCATGAGGCCTCCCCACTTTCCACGGCCATAGTTGATACAAAATCCAGAGACAAAAGCCTGAGCAAGCGCCTCAGACTCACTCTTTCTTCATATCCTGAAGAGTTGTTCTCATGGTTTGAGATTGGGCCTGCCATACCTACGTCCCCAAACCTAAGCTGAGTTTGTGTTTTCAGACTTCTGTCCGCAAAGTCCTGGGCCACACACCCTCCAGGCTGGGGCCCTTGGAGCCTCACATTAGGACTGTGCTTACCCCATGAATGGGAATTCTGCCCATTCCATTGTCCAAAATCGTACATATTAGGAGAACCCTCCAATTCCCCGAGGCCATCCCAATAGTGTAGGTCTCCCGGGACAAACAAGGGCGGTCTGACACCAGCTGAGCATCTACCTCCACTCATACCATAGATGGATGCCCCAGAGAAGAAGATTGAACCAGACAGGTCCCTAGGCCATAATCGGATCAGTTGCTTTGGTTTACAGGCATGTATCCTCAAAAGCCTGGACTCCAATAACAGCATAGGGGGTTTCCTGAGGCACCCATCAGGTTAAATCTCGTCTCCACGAGGAAACTTGTGCATGGGAGCTATGTCAAAAGCTAAGGAGAATACTTCAGGGTCCCGGTGCCACCGCCCCATTCCAAGGCCCTCGTGGACACAAACACACATTAGGCCACATCCTCATGAAAGTCCATTTCAACTCAGCCAACTTGGTTGCTCCCGCAGAGCCAGAAGATCTCAACTGTCTTGTTGCTAGGAGACAATTGGAATGCGAGGCGGGCTTCCCTGGCATCCATCCTCGAACGATGCTCTGGAGTCTTTCCATATGGGACGTCCTGGAGCTGCCCAACAGGTCTCAATTGTCCCGCAGAAGGAATCCTTGAAGGGGGCATCCCACAACTCCCAACGTGGGAAAACCTCCATGGCCTTGAGATTCCGCTCCTTTCATGGAGGGGCAGTCATGCACAGAAACTCAAACCTGAGACAACGTCTGATCCTCGCCGAGAGTTCAGATGCATGAGATAATGGTTCAGATCTGAAGGGGGTACCTGCCGTGCCCTCGGCCTGAAGCCCAAGTCTAGCTTCTGTTCTCAGACTTCTGTCCTCACACTCCTGGCCCAGAATCCCTCAAGTCTGGCAATTCCGGACACATATGCATCACTCTGCTTGACCTCTAGAAAAAATTTATTGCTTAAGAGCTGCCCAGGCACCTTAAATGAGGATAAACCTACACGGCACTCGACTGTACTCAAATATATAGTCTAACATGGGCATAATGCACTGTCTGACACAACCTGAGCCCAACATCCTGACCAACACCCAGACAGCTGACTGCACACTGAGCAAATCAGACCCGCCAAGGCCTTAAGTCCTCATCTCTACCCAACTGCGGTTTTCAGGTTTCAGAACCTAGACCTTATCTCCAACCACTGCCCAGGGTTGAAAATGATGCAGAAATCAGAATTCCTTCCCCATGGCTAGACACCTTGTGATTGGAATGTGGTCCAATGTACAGTGTAGATGAAACCAGTGTTGCCCATGTGGCCCCGCCCATGTACGCAGGCCACATTGGTCACAAACACACATTGTGACCCTCAGCCTGAACCCAGTCCTCAAGTAAGGCTTCTAAGTGGCTATTGAAGGGACAGCATATTGGGCCTGCCCTGCCCCTAGGCCCCAATTTTTAAGCAGAGTTTGGGTAGCCCCTTCACTCTTCCACAGTGCTCTGCTTTGGAATTCCTCTTTGGTTGGGACACCTGAGGTAACAAACCTGAAAGGAGACCTCCCATCCAACAGATTGACGAAAAACAATTGGGCCGTGCCTAATCCACAGAGATGAAGATTCGTCCATGGCCCATGAGGTCTCCGCACATTCCACGGCTATTGATACATAATCCAGAGACAAAAGCCTGAGCAAGCGCCTCAGACTCATTCTTGCTTCAGATACTGAAGTGTTCTTCACATGGTTTGTAGATTTGGCCTGCCATACCTACGTCCCCAAACCTAAGCTGAGTTTTTGTTTTCAGACTTCTGTCCTCAAAGTCCTTGGCCACAAACCCTCCAGGCTGTGGCCCCTGAGTCACATATTAGGACTGTGCCTACACAATCCTTTGGAATTCTGCCCATTCCATTGTCCAAAATCGTACAAATCAGGAGAACCCTCCAAAGTCCCCGAGGCCATCCCAATAGTGTAGGTCTCCCGGGACATACAAGGGCGGTCTGACACCAGCTGAGCATCTACCTCCACTCATACCATAGATGGATATCCCCAAAGAAGAAGATTGAACCAGACAGGACCCTAGGCCATAATCGGATGCATTGCTTTGGTTTACAGGCATGTCTCCTCAAAGGACTGGATTCCAATACCAGCAAAGCGGGTTTCCTGAGGCACCCATGAGAACAAATCTCATCTCCACAAGGAAACTTGTGCATGGGAGCTATGTCAAAAGCTTAGGAGAATACTTCAGGGTCACTGTGCCACCGCCCCAAACCAAGGCCCTCATGGACCCAAACACACATTATGCCCCATCCTCAGGAAAGACCATTTCTTTTTTTTTTCTATTTAAGATTTCTTTTATTTATTTGACAGACAAAGATCACAAGCAGGCAGAGAGGCAGGCAGAGAGAGAGTAGGAGGTAGGCTCCCTGCTAAGCAGAGAGCCTGATATGAGGCTTGATCGAGAACTCTGAGATCATGACTTCAGCCAAAGGCAGCAGCTTAACCCACTGAGCCACCCAGGAGACCCAGGATATTCCATTTCAATTCAGCCACCCCGGTTGCTCCCGCAGAGCCATCTGATCTACACTGTCTTGTTGCTATTAGCCAATTGGAATGCGAGGCGGGCTTCCCTGGAATCCATCCACGAACGGTGCTCTGGAGTCATTTCATATGAGATGTACTGGATCTGCCCAACAGGTCTCAATTGTCCCGCAGAAGGAATCCTTGAAGGGGGCATCCCACAACTCCCAACGTGGAAAAACCCCCATGGCCTTGAGATTCCGCTCCGTTCATGAAGGGGCAGTCATGCACAGAAATTCCAACCTGAGCCAACGTCTGATCCTCGCCGTGACTTCAGATGCATGAGATATTGGTTCAGATCTGCAGGGGGTACCTGCCGTGCCCTCGGCCTGAAGCCCAAGTCTAGCTTGTGTTCTCAGACTACTGTCCTCACACTACTACCCAGAACCCCTCAAGTCTAGCAATTCCGGACCCACAATGCACCAGACTGCCAGCACTCTAGAAAAAATATATTTCCAAATGAGTTTCCGAGGAATCTCAAATGATGATAAACATACACGGCACTCGACTGTACACAAATTATGTAGGCTAACCTGGGCAGTAATGCACTCTGGCCCAACCTGTGCCTGAACCTCTTGACCAACACCCAGGCAGCTGACCGTACACTGAGCACATCAGACCCGACATGGCCTTAGGTCTTCATCTCCTCCCAACTGCGATTTTCAGGCTTCAGAACCTAGACATTATCTCCAACCTCTGCCCAGATTTGAAAATGATGCAGAAATCAGAACTCCTTTCCCATGGCAAGAATCCATGTGATTGGCATGTTGTCCAAAGTTCAGTGTAGTTGAAACCAGTGTGGCCCATGATCCCCGGGGATGCTTGTTGGCCACATTGGTCACAAACACACATTGTGACCCTCAGCCTGAGCCAAGTCCTCAAGTAAGGCCTCTTAGTGGCTGGATGAAGTGACAGTATATTGGGCCTGCCATGCCCCAAGGCACCAATTTTAGCCATAGTTTGGGTTGTCCCTTCACTCTTCCCCAGGGCTCTGCTTTGGATTTCCTCTTTTGTTGGGACACTGAGGTAACAAACCTGAAAGGAGACCTCCCATCCCAGAGATTGACGAAAAACCATTGGGACTGGGCCAAATCCACAAAGAGGAAGATTCGTCCATGGCACATGAGGAATCCCCACATTCCACGGCCACCGTTGATACAAAATCCAGAGACAAAAGCCTGAGCAAGCGCCTCAGACTAGCTCTTTCTTCATACCCTGAAGATTTCTTCTCATGGTCTGTAGATTGGGCCTGCCATTCCTACGTCCCCAAACCTAAGGTGAGTTTGTGTTTTCAGACTTGTGTCCTCAAAGTCCTGGGACACACACCGTAAAGGCTGGTGCCCCTGGAGCCACACAGTAGGACTGGGCCTACCCAATCCATGGGAATTCTGCGCATTCCATTGTTCAAAATCTTACAAATCAGGAGAACCCTCCAAAGTCCCCGAGGCCATCCCAATAGTGTAGGTCTCCTGGGACAAACAAGGGCGGTCTGACACCGGCTGAGCATCTACCTCCACTCATAACATAGATGGATGTCCCCAGAGAAGAAGATGGAACCAGACAGGACCCTAGCCCATAATCGGATGCATTGATTTGGTTTACAGGCATGTCTCCTCAAAGGACTGCATTCTAATACCAGCAAAAATGGTTTCCTCAGGCACCGATCAGAACAAATCTATCTCCACAAGGAAACTTGTGCATGGGAGTTATGTCAAAACCTTAGGAGAATACTTCATGGGCCCTGTGCCACCGCCCCATTCCAAGGCCCTCATGGACACAATCACACAATAGGCCCCATCCTCAGGAAAATCCAATTCAACTCAGCCACCCCGGTTCCACCCGCAGAGCCATCCAATCTAAACTGCTTGGTGCTAGGAGACAATTGGAATGCGAGGCGGGCTTCCCTGGCATCGATCTTGAACGGTGCTCTGGAGTCATTCCATATGGGATGTCTGGAGCTGCCAAACAGGTCTCAATTGTCCTGATCAGACTTCTCTCCTCACACTCCTGGCCCAGAAGCCCTCAAATTTGGCAATTCCGGACCCACAATGCAGGACTCTGCCTGCCCTCTAGAAAAAAAATATATATATATTGTGACCCTCAGCCTGAGCAGAGTCCTCAAGTAATGCCTCTCAGCGGCTGGATGAAGAGACAGCATATTGTGCCTGCCATGATCCTAGGCCCCAATTTTTAACCACAGTTTGGGTTGTCCATTCACTCTTCCCCGGGGCTCTACTTTGGAATTCCTCTTTGGTTGAGACACTGAGGTAACAAACCTGAAAGGAGACCTCCCATCCCACAGCTTGACGAAAAACAATTGGGAACGGGTCAAATCCGCAGAGAGGAAGATTCATCCAGGGCCCATGAGGCCTCCCCACATTCCACGGCCATCGTTGATACAAAATCCAGAGACAAAGCCTGAGCAAGCGCCTCAGACTCGCTCTTTCTTCATATCCTGAAGAATTCTTTACATGGTTTATAGATTGGACCTGCCATACCTACGTCCCCAAACCTAAGCTGAGTTTGTGTTTTCAGACTTCTGTCCTCAAAGTCCTGGGCCACACACCCTCCAGGCTGGGGCCCCTGGAGCCATACATATAGGACTGTGCCTACCCAATCCATGGGAATCTGCGCATTCCATTGTCCAAAATCGTACACATTAGGAGAACCATCCAAAGTACCCGAGGCCATCCCAATAATGTAGGTCTCCGGGGACAAACAAGGGCGGTCTGACACCAGCTGAGCATCTACCTCCAATTATACCATAGATGGATGTCCCTAGAGAAGAAGATTGAACCAGACAGGACCCTAGGCCATAATCGGATCCATTGCTTTGGTTTACAGTCATGTCTCATCAAAAGCCTGGATTCCAATACCAGAATAAGGGGCTTCCTGTGGCACCCATCAGAACAAATCTCGTCTCCACAAGGAAATTTGTGCATGGGAGCTATGTCAAAAGCTTAGGAGAATACTTCAGGGTCCCGGTGCCACCGCCCCATTCCAAGGCCTTCATGGACACAAACACACATTAGGCACCATCCTCAGGCAGTCCATTTCTTTTTTTTGTTTAAAGATTTTATTTATTTATAAGACAGACAGAGATCACAAGCAGGCAGAGAGGCAGGCAGAGAGATAGAAGGAAGCAGGCCCGATATGAGGCTCGAAACCAGGACTCTGAGATCATGACCTGAGCCTAAGGAAGCGGCTTAACCCACTGAGCCACCCAGGAGCCACAGGAAAGTCCATTTCAACTCAGCCACCCCGTTTGCCCCCGCAGAGCCATCCGACCTAAACTGTCTTGTTCCTAGGAGACAATTGGAATGCGAGGCGGGCTTCCCTGGCATCCATCCTCGAACGGTGCTCTGGAGTCATTCCATATGGGATGTCCTGGAGCTGCCCAACAGGTCTTAATTGTCCCGCAGAAGGAATCCTTGAAGGGGGCAGCCCCTTGAAGGGGGCAGCCCACAACTCCCAACGTGGGAAAACCTCCATGGCCTTTAGAACTGCTCCGTTCATGAAGAGGCAGTCATGCACAGAAACTCCAAACTGAGCCAACGTCTGATCCTCGCCGTGACTTCATACGCATGAGACATTGGGTCAGATCTGCAGGGGGTACCTGCTGTGGCCTCGGCCTGAAGTCCAAGTCTAGCTTGTGTTCTCAGACTTCTGTCCTCACACTCCTGGCCTAGAAGCCCTCAAGTTTGTCAATTCCGGACCCACAATGCAGCACTCTGCCAGCCCTCTAAAAAAACATATCTTGCCTAATGAGCTGCCCAAGCACCTTAAATGAGTATAAACCTACACGGCACTCGACTGTACCCAAATTATATAGTCTAACCTGGGCACTAATGCACCATCAGCACCAACTGAGCACGAACCTCCTGACCAAAACCCAGGCAGCTGACCGCACACTGAGCACATCAGACCCGCCATGGCCTTAGGTCAGTGTAGTTGAAAGCAGTGTTGCCAATGTTGCCCCGCCCATGCTCGCGGGCCACATAGGTCACACACACACTTAGGTCGTCATCTCTTCCCTACTGCGGTTTTCAGGCTTCAGGACCTAGACCTTATCTCAAACCACTTGCCAGGGTAAAAATGATCAAGAAATCAGAACTCTTTCCCCGTGGTAAGAAACCTTGTAATTGGCATGTTGTCCAAAGTTCAGTGTAGTTGAAATCAGTGTGGCCAATTAGGCCCCGCCCATGCTCGCGGGGCACATTGGTCACAAACGCATATTGTGACCCTCAGCCTGAGCCCAGTCCTCAAGTAAGGCCTCTCAGTGTCTGGATGAAGTGACAGCATATTGGGCATGCCATGCCCCTAGGCCCCAATTTTTAACCATAGTTTGGGTTTTCCCTTCACTCTTCCCCAGGGCTCTGCTTGGAATTCCTCTTTTGTTGGGACACCTGAGGTAGCAAACCTGAAAGAGACCTCCCATCCCACAGATTGACGAAAAATATTTGGGACCGGGCCAAATCCACAAAGAGGGAGATTCGTCCATGGCCCATGAGGCCTCCCCATCTTCCACGGCCATCGTTGATACAATATCCAGAGACAAATGTCTGAACAAGCACCTCAGACTAGCTCTTTCTTCATATCCTGAAGAATTCTTCTCATGCTTTGTAGATTGGGCCTGCCATACCTACCTCCCACAACCTAAGATGAGTTTGTGTTATCAGACTTCTGTCCCCAAAGTCCTGGGCCACACACCCTCCAGGCTGGGGCCCCTGAAGCCACACATTAGGACTGTGACTACCCAATCCATGGGAAGAAGATTGAACCAGACAGGACACTAGGCCATAATCGGATCCATTGCTTTGGTTTACAGGCATGTCTACTCAAAACCCTGGAAACCAAACCAGCAAAGGGGGTTTCCTGAGTCACCCATGAGAACAAATCTCGTCTTCACAAGGAAACTTGTGCATGGGAGCTAGTCAAAAACTTAGGAGAATACTTCAGGGTCCCGGTGCCACCCCCCCATTCCAAGGCCCTCATGGACAAAAACACACATTAGGCCCCATTCTCAGGAAAGTCCATTTCAACTCAGCCACCCCGGTTGCTCCCGCAGAGCCATCCATTCTAAACTGTCTTTGTGCTAGGAGAAAATTGGAATGCGAGGCGGGCTTCCCTGGCATTCATCTTTCAACGGTGCTCTGGAGTCATTCCATATGTGATGTCCTGGAGCTGCCCAACAGGTCTCAATTGTCCCGCACATGAATCCTTGAAGGGGGCATCCCACAACTCCCAACGTGGAAAAACCTCCATGGCCTTGAGATTCCGCACCGTTCATGAAGGGGCTGTCATGCACAGAAACTCCAACCTGAGCCAACGTCTGATCCTCACCGTGACATCAGATGCATGAGATATAGGTTCAGATCTGCAGGGGGTACCAGCATCCCCTCGGCCTGAAGCCCAAGTCTAGCTTGTGTTCTCAGACTTCTGTCCTCACACTCCTAGGCAAGAATCCCTCAAGTTTTGCAATTCCGGACCCACAAGGCAAGACTCTGCCTGACCTCTTCAAAAAATTTTATTGCCTAATGAGCTGCCCAGGCACCTTAAATGAGGATAAACCTAAAAGGCACTCCACTGCACCCAAATTATATAGTCTAAGCTGGGCACTAATGCACTGTCTGTCACCACCTGAGCCCGAACCTCCTGACCAACACCCAGGTAGCTGACCTCATACTGAGCACATCAACATGCCATGGCCTAAGGTCGTCATCTCTTCCCAACTGTGGTTATCAGGCTTCAGAACCTAGACCTTATCTCCAACCACTGCCCAGGGTTGATAATGATGCAGAAAGCAGAACTCTTTCCCCATGGCAAGAAACCTTGTGATTGGCATGTTGTCCAAAGTTCAGTGTAGCTGAAACCAGTGTGGCCCATGAGGCCCCGCTCATGCTCGAGGGCCACATACTTCAGGTTCCCGGTCCCACCGCCCCATTCCAAGGCCCTCATGGACACAAACACACATTAGGCCCCATCCTCAGGAAAGACCATTTCAACTCAGCCACCCAGGTTGCTCCTGCAGAGCCATCCGATCTCCACTGTCTTGTTGCGAGGAGACAATTGGAAAGCGAGGTGGGCTTCCTTGGCATTCATCCTCGAACGGTGCTCTGGCGTCATTCCATATGGGAGGTCCTGGAGCTGCCCAACAGGTCTCAATTGTCCCGCAGAAGGAATCCTTGAAGGGGGCATCCCACAACTCCCAACGTGGGAGAAACTCCATGGCCTTGAGATTCTGCTCCATTCATGAAGGTGCAGTCATGGACAGAAACTCCAAACTGAGCCAACGTCTCATCCTCGCCATGACTTCCGATGCATGAGATATTGGTTCAGATCTGCAGGGGGTACCTGCCGTGCCCACAGCCTGAAGTCCAAGTCTAGCTTGTGTTCTCAGAATTCTGTCCTCACACACCTGGCCCAGAAGCCCTCAACTCTGGCAATTCCTGACCCACAATGCAGCACTGACAGCCCTCTCAAAAAATATTTTGCCTAATGAGCCTCCCAGGCACCTTAATGAGGATAAACCTACACGGCTCCGACTATACCCAAATTATATAGTCTAACCAGAACACTAATGCACTGTCTGACACAACCTGAGCCCGAACATCCTGACCAACACCCAGACAGCTGACCGCACACTGAGCACATCAGACCCGCCATGGCCTTAGGTCATCATCTCTTCCCAACTGCGGTTCAGGCTTCAGAACCTAGACTTTATATCCAACCTCTGCCCAGGGTTGAAAATGATGCAGAAATCAGAACTCCATCCCCATGGCAAGAGACCTTGTGATTGGCATGTTGTCCAAAGTTCAGTGTAGTTGAAACCAATGTGGCCAATGAGGCCCCACCCAAGCTCGAGGGCCACATTGGTCACAAACACACATTCTGTCCCTCAGCCTAAGCCCAGTCCTCAAGTAAGGCCTATCAGCGGCTGGATGATGAGATAGCATATTGGGCCTGCCCTGCCCATAGGCCCCAATTTTTAACCATAGTTTGGGTTGTCCCTTCACTCTTTCCCAGGCCTCTGCTTAGGATTCCTCTTTGGTTGGGACACCTGAGGTAACAAACCTGAAAGCAGACCTCCCATCCAACAGATTGACGAAAAACAATTGGGACCGGGACTAATCCACAGAGAGGAAGATTCATCCATGGCCCATGTGGCCTCCCCACATTCCACGGCCATCGATGATACAAAATCCAGAGACAAAAGCCTGAGCAAGCGCCTCAGACTTGCTCTTTCTTCATATCCTGAAGAGTTCTTCCTACGGTTTGTAGATTGGGCCTGCCATACCTACGTCCCCAAACCTAAGCTAAGTTTGTGTTTTCAGAATTCTGTCCTCAAAGTCCTGGGCCACACACCCTCTAGGCTAGGGCCACTGGAGCCACACATGAGCACTGTGTCTACCCAATCTATGGGAATTCTGCCCATTCCATTGTCGAAAATCGCACAAATAAGGAGAACCCTCTATAGTCCCCGAGGCCATCCCAATTGTGTAAGTCTCCCAGGACAAACAAGGGCGGTCTCACACCAGCTGAGCATCTACCTCCACTCATACCACAGATGGATGTCCCCAGAGAAGAAAATTGAACCAGACAGGACGCTAGGCCATAAACGGATCCATTGCTTTGGTTTACAGGCATGTCTCCTCAAAAGCTTGGATTCCAATACCAGCGTAGGGGGTTTCCTGAGGCACCCATTAGAACAAATCTCATCTCCACAAGGAAACTTGCGCATGGGAGCTATGTCCAAATCTTAGGAGAATACTTCAGGGTCCCGGTGCCCCCGCCCCATTCCAAGGCCCTCATGGACACAAACACACCTTAGACCCCAACCTCAGAAAGTCCATTACTTTTTTTTTTAAGATTTTATTTATTTATTTGACAGTCATAGATCACAAGCAGGCAGAGAGAGAGTAGGAAGCAGGCTCCCTGCTGAGCAGAGTGCCTGATGTGAGGCTCGATCCTAGGACTCTGAGATCATGACCTGAGTTGAAAGAAGTGGCTTAACACACTGAGCCACCCAGGAGCCCCACGAAAGTCCCATTCAACTCAGTCACACCGGTAGCTCCCGCAGAACCATCCAATCTAAACTGTCTTGGTGCTAGCAGACTATTGGAATGCGAGGCGGGCTTTCCTGGCATCCATCCTCGAACGGTGCTCCGGAATCATTCCATATGGGATGTCCTGGAGCTGCCCAACAGGTCTGAAATGTCCCGCCGAAAAAATCCTTGAAGGGGGCATCCCACAACTTCCAACTTGGGAAAACCACCAAAGCCTTGAGTTTCCGCTTCGTTCCAGAAGGGACAGTCATGCACAGAAACTCCAACATGAGCCAACGTCTAATCATCGCCGTGACTTCAGAAGCATGAGATATTGGTTCAGTTTGGGTTGTCCCTTCACTCTTCCCCAGGGCTCTGCTTTGGAATTCCTCTTTGGTTGGGACACCTGAGGTAACAAACCTGAAAGGTGACTTCCCATCACACAGATTGACGAATAACAATGGGGACCGCGCCAAATCCACAGAGAGGAAGATTCATCCATGGCCCATGAGGCCTCCCCACATTCCACGGCCATCGTTGATACAAAATCAAGAAATAGCCTGAGCAGGCGCCTCAGACTCGCACTTTCTTCATATCCTGAAGAGTTCTTTTCATGGTTTGTAGATTGGGCCTGCCATACCTACGTCCCAAACCTTGGCTGAGTTTGTGTTTTCAGTCTTCTGTCCTAGAAATCCTGGGCCACACACCCTCCAGGCTGGGCACCTGGAGCCACATATTAGGACTGTGCCTACACAATACATGGGAATTCTGCCCATTCCATTGTTCCAAATAGTACAAATTAGGAGAACCCTACAAAGTACCCGTGGACATCACAATTGTGTGGTCTCCCGGGACAAACAAGGGCCGTCTGACACCAGCTGAGCATCTACCTCCACTCATACCATAGATATATGTCCTCAGAGAAGAAGATTGAACCAGACAGGACACTAGGCCATAATCGGATCCATTGCTTTGGTTTACAGGCATGTCTCCTCAAAAGCCTGGATTCCAATACAAGCATAGGGGTTTTCCTGAGGCACCCATGAGAACAATTCTCGTCTCCATGAGGAAACTTGTGCATGTAAGCTATGTCAAAAGCTTAGGAGAATACTTCAGGGTCCCAGTGACACCGCCCATTCCAAGGTCCTCATGGACACAAACACACATTAGGCCCCATCCTCAGGAAAGTCCATTTCAACTCAGCCACCCCGGTTGCTCCCGCAGAGCCATCCGATTTCAAATGTCTTGTTGCGAGGAGACAATTGGAATGCGAGGCGGGCTTCCTTGGCATCCATATTCGAACTGTGCTCTGGAGTCATTCCATATGGGAAGTCCTGGAGCTGCCCAAAAGGTCTCAATTGTCCCGCAGAAGAAATCCTGGAAAGGGGCATCCCACAAGTCCCAACGTGTTGAAAACCTCCATGGTCGTGAGATTCAGCCATGTTCATGAAGGTGCAGTCATGCACAGAAACTCCAAACTGAGCCAAAGTCTGATCCTCGCCGTGACTTCAGATGCATGAGATATTGGTTCAGAACTTCAGGGGGTACCTGCCCTGCCCTCGGCCTGAAGCTCAAGTCTAGCTTGTGTTCTCAGACTTCTGTCCTCACACTACTGGCCCAGAATTCCTCAAGTTTGGTTATTCTGGACCCACAATGCAGCACTCTGCCTACCCTCTAGAAAAAAATATATTGCCTAATGAGGTGCCCACGCAACTTAAAGGAGGATAAAACTACAAGGCACTCGACTGTACCCAAATTATACAGTCTAACCTGGGCACTAATGCACTGTCTGACACAACCTGAGCCCGAACTGGCTGACCAACACCCAGGCAGCTGACCGCACACTGAGCACATCAGACCCGCCATGGACTTAGGTCGTCATCTCTTCCCAACTGCGGTTTTCAGGATCAAGAACCTAGACCTTATCTCCAACCACTGCCCAGGTTTGAAAATGATGCAGAAAGCAGAACTCCTTCCCAATGGCAAGAAACCTTGTGATTGGCATGTTGTCCAAAGTTCAGTGTAGTTGAAACCAGTGTGGCCCATGAGGCCCCGCCCATGCTCGCGGGCCACATTGGTCACAAACACACATTGTGACCCTCAGCCTGAGCCCAGTCCTCAAGTAAGGCCTCTCAGTGGCTGGATGAAGAGACAGCATATGGGGCCTGCCATGCCACTAGGCCCAAATTTTTAACCATAGTTTGGGTTGTCCCTTCACTCTTCCCCAGGTCTCTGCTTTGGAATTCCTCTTTGGTTCGGACACCTGAGGTAACATACCTGAAGGCAACATCCCAGCCCACAGATTTACGAAAAACAATTGGGACCGGGCAAAATTCACAGAGAGGAAGATTCGTCCATGGCCCATGAGGCCTCCTCACATTCGACGGCCTTCGTTGATACAAAATACAGAGACCATAGCCTGAGCAAGCGCCTCAGACTCGCTCTTTCTTCATATCCTGAAGAGTTCTTCTCATGGTTTGTAGATGGGGCCTGATATACCTACGTCCCCAAACCAAGCTGAGTTTGTGTTTTCAGACATCTGTCCTCAAAGTACTGGGCCACACACACTCCAGGCTGGGGCCACTGGAGCCACACATTAGGACTGTGCCTACCCCATGCCCATTCCATTGTATAATTTCGTACAAATTAGGAGAACCCTCCAAAGTCCCTAGGCCATCCCAATAGTGTAGGTCTCTGTGGACAAACAAGGGCGGTCTGACAACATAATCGGATCCATTGCTTTGGTTTATAGGCATGTCTCCTCAAAATCCTGGATTCCTATTCCAGCATAGGGGGTTTCCTGAGGCACCCATCAGAAATAATCTCGTCTCCACGAAGAAACTTGTGCATGGGACCTATGTAGGTCATGAAGGGGCAGTCATGCACAGAAACTACAACCTGAGCCCGAACCTCCTGACCAACAACCAGGCAGCTGACCGCACACTGAGCACATCAGACCCACCATGGACTTAGGTCATCATCTCTTCCCAACTGCGGTTTTCAGGATTCAGAACCTAGCTGAGTTTGTGTTTTCCGACTTCTGTCCTCAAAGTCCTGGGCAACACACCCTCCTGGCTGGGGCCCCTGGAGCCACATATTAGGACTGTGCCTACTTCATGCATGGGAATTCTGCCCATTCCATTGTCCAAAATTGTACAAATTAGGAGAACCCTCAAAGTCCCCGAGGCCATCCCAATATGTAGGTCTCTTTGGACAAACAAGGGCGGTCTGACACCAGCTGAGCATCTACCTCCACTCATACCATAGATGGATGTCCCAAGAGAAGGAGATGGAACCAGACAGGACCCTAGGCCATAATCGGATCCATTGCTTTGGTTTACAGGCATGTCTCCTCAAAATCCTGGATTCCAATACCAGCATAGGGGGTTTCCTGAGGCACCCATCAGAAAACATCTCGTCTCCACGAGGAAACTTGTGCATGGGACCTATGTCAAAATCTTAGGAGAATACTTCAGAGCCGGTGCCACCGCCCCATTCCAAGGTCCTCATGGACACAAACACATGCTCACGAAAGTCCATTTCAAATCAGCCACCCCGGTTGCTCCCGCAGAGCCATCCGATCTCCACTGTCTTGTTGCTAGGAGACAATTGGAATGTGAGGCGGGCATCCCTGGCATCCATCCTCGAACGGTACTCTGGAGTCATTCCATATGGGATGTTTTGGGGCTGCCCAACAGGTCTCAATTGTTCCGCAGAAGGAATCCTTGAAGGGGGCATCCCACAACTCCCAACGAGGCAAAACCTCCATGGCATTGAGATTCCTCTCCGTTCATGAAGGGCAGTCATGCACAGAAACTACAACCTGAGTCAACGTCTGATCCTGCCGTGACTTCAGATGCATGAGATATGGGTTCAGATGTGCAGGGGGTACCTGCCTTGCACTCGGCCTGACGCCCAAGTCTAGCTTGTGGTCTCAGACTTCTGTCCTCACACTACTGGCCCAGAAGCCCTCACGTTTGGCAATTCCGGACCCACAATGCAGTACTCTGCCTGCCCTCTAGAAAAAATATCTTGCCTAATGAGCTTCCCAGGCACCACAAGATGATCAACCTTCACGGAACTCGACTGTACCCAAATTATATAGTCTAACCTGGGCACTAATGCACTGTCTGACACAACCTGAGCCCGAAACTCCTGACCAACAACCAGGCAGCTGACCGCACACTGAGCACATCAGACCCACTATGGCCTTAAGTCATCATCTCTTCCCAACTGCGGTTTTCAGGCTTCCGAACCTAGACCTTATCTCCAACCACTTCCCAGGGTTGAAAATGATGCAGAAATCAGAACTCCTTCCCCATTGCAAGAGACCGTGTGATTGGCATGTTGTCCAAAGTTCAGTGTAGTTGAAACCAGTGTGGCCCATGAGGCTCGGACCCTGCTCGCGGGACACATTGGTCACAAACACACATTGTGACCCTCAGCCTGAGCCCAGTCCTCAAGTAAGGCCTCTCAGTGGCTGGATGAAGAGATAGCATATGGGGCCTGCCATGCCCCTAGGCCCCAAATTTTAACCATAGTTTGAGTTGTCCCTTCACTCTTCCCAGGGCTCTGTTTGGAATTCCTCTATGGTTGGGACACCTGAGGTAACAAACCTGAAAGGAGACCTTCCATCCCACAGATTGACGAAAAACAATTGGGACCGGGCCAAATCCCAAGAGAGGAAGTTCGTCCATGGCCCATGAGGCCTCCCCTCATTCCATGGCCATCGTTGACACAAAATCCAGACACCAAAGCCTGAGCAAGCGCCTCAGACTCGTTCTTTCTTCGTATCCTGAAGATTTCTTCTCATGGTTTGTAGATTGGGCCTGCCATACCTACGTCCCCAAACCTAAGCTGCCTTTGTGTTTTCCGACCTCTGTCCTCAAAGTCCTGGGCCACACACCCTCCAGGCTGGGGCCTCTGGAGCCACACATTAGGACTGTGCCTACCCCATGCATGGGGATTCTGCCCATTCCATTGTCCAAAATCGTACAAATTAGGAGAACCCTCCAAAGTCCCCGAGGCCATCCCAATATGTAGGTGTCTGTGGACAAACAAGGGCGGTCTGACACCAGCTGAGCATCTACCTCCACTCATACCATAGATGGATGTCCCCAGAGAAGGATATGGTACCAGACAGGACCCTAGGCCATAATCGGATCCATTGCTTTGGTTTAAAGGCATGTCTCCTCAAAATCCTGGATTCCTATACCAGCATAGGGGCTTTCCTGAGGCACCCAAAAGAAAAAATCTCATCTCCACGAGGAAACTTGTGCATGGGACCTATGTCAAAATCTTAGGAGAATAATTCAGAGTCCCGGTGCCACCGCCCCATTCCAAGGTCCTCATGGACACAAACCCACATTAGGCCCCATGCTCAGGAAAGTCCATATCAACACAGCCAACCAGGTTGCTCCCGCACAGCCATCCGAACTCAACTGTCTTGTTGCTAGGAGACAATTGGAGAGCGAGGTGGGCTTCCCTGGAATCCATCCTCGAACGGTGCTCTGGAGTCATTCCATATGGCATGTTTTGGAGCTGCCCAACAGGTCTCAATTGTCCCGCAGAAGGAATCCTTGAAGGGGCCATCCCACAACTCCCAACGTGGGAAAAACTCCATGGCTTTGAGATTCCTCTCCGTTCATGAAGGGGCAGTCATGCACAGAAACTACAACCTAGGCCAACGTCGGATCCTCGCCGTGACTTCAGATGCATGAGATATTGGTTCAGATGTGTAGGGGGTACCTGCCTTGCCCTCGGCCTGAAGCCCAAGTCTAGCTTGTGGTCTCAGACTTCTGTCCTCACACTGCTGGCCCAGAAGCTCTCACGTTTGGCAATTCCGGAACCACAATGCAGCACTCTACCTGCCCTCTAGAAAAAATATCTTGTCTAAGGAACTGCCCGGGTACCTCAAATAAGGATCAACATACACGGCAATCGACTGTATCCAAATTATATAGTCTAACCTGGGCACTAATGCACTGTCTGACACAACCTGAGCCCGAAACTCCTGACCAACAACCAGGCAGCTGACCGCACACTGAGCACATCAGACCCACCATGGCCTTAGGTCATCATCTCTTCCCAACTGCAGTTTTCGTCTTCCGAACCTAGACCTTATCTCCAACCACGGCCCAGGGTTGAAAATAATGCAGAAATCAGAACTCCTTCACCATGGCAAGAGACCTTGTGATTGGCATGTTGTCCAAAGTTCAGTGTAGATGAAAACGGTGTGGCCCATGAGGCCACGCCCACTCTCCCGGGCCACATTGGACACAAACACACATTGTGACCCTCAGCCTGAGCCCAGTTCTCAAGTAAGGCCTCTCAGTGGCTGGTGAAGAGACAGCATATGGGGCCTGACATGCTCCTAGGCCCCAAATTTTAACCATAGTTTGGGTTGTCCCTTCACTCTTCCCCAGGGCTCTGCTTTGGAATTCCTCTTTGGTTGGGACACCTGAGGTTACAAACCTGAAAGGAGACCTCCCATCCCACAGATTGACGAAATACAATTGGGACCGGTCCAAATCCACAGAGAGGAAGAATCGTCCATGGCCCATGAAGTCTCCCCACATTCCACGGCCATCGTTGATACAAAATCCAGAGACCAAAGCCTGAGCAAGCGCCTCAGACTCGCTCTTTCTTCATATCCTGAAGAATTCTTCTCATGGTTTGTAGATTGGGCCTGCCATACCTACGTCCCCAAACCTAAGCTGTGTCTGTGTTTTCAGACTTCTGTCCTCAAAGTCCTGGGCCACACACCCTCCAGGCTGGGGCCCCTGGAGCCACACATTAGGACTGTGCCTACCCAATCTATGGGAATTCTGCCCATTCCATTGTCCAAAATTGTACAAATTAGGAGAACCCTCCAAAGTCCCCGAGGCCATCCCAATATGTAGGTGTCTGTGGACAAACAAGGGCAGTCTGACACCAGCTGAGCATCTACCTCCACTCATACCATAGATGGATGTCCCCAGAGAAGGAGATGGAAACAGACAGGACCCTAGGCCATAATCGGATCCACTTCTTTGGTTTACAGGCATGTCTCCTCAAAATCCTGGATTCTAATACCAGCATAGGGTGTTTCCTGAGGCACCCATCAGAAAAAATCTCTTCTCCACGAGGAAACTTGTGCATGGGACCTATGTCAAAAACTTAGGAGCATACTTCCGAGTCCCGAAGCCACCGCCCCATTCCAAGGTCCTCATGGAAACAAATACACATTAGGCCCCATGCTCGGGAACGTCCATTTCAACTCAGCCAACCCGGTGTCTCCCGCAGAGCCATCCGATCTCCACTGTCTTGTTGCTAGGAGACAATTGGAATGCGAGGCGGGCTTCCCTGGCATCCATCCTCGAACAGTGCTCTGGAGTCATTCCATATGGGATATTTTGGAGCTGCCAAACAGGTCTCAATTGTCCCGCAGAAGGAATCCTTGAATGGGGCATCCCACAACTCCCAAC
Source organism: Mustela nivalis (assembly GCF_964662115.1). Taxonomy (NCBI): domain Eukaryota; kingdom Metazoa; phylum Chordata; class Mammalia; order Carnivora; family Mustelidae; genus Mustela; species Mustela nivalis. The sequence goes on along the minus strand of NW_028136405.1, from coordinate 744,765 downwards.
GTGGGAAAACCTCCATGGCCTTGAGATTCCTCTCCGTTCATGAAGGGGCAGTTATGCACAGAAACTACAACCTGAGCCAAAGTCTGATCCTCGCCGTGACATCAGATGCATGAGATATTGGTTCAGATGTGCAGGGGGTACCTGCCTTGCCCTCGGGACTGAAGCCCAAGCCTAGCTTGTGGTCTCAGACTTCTGTCATCACACTACTGGCCCAGAAGCCCTCAAGTTTGGCAATTACGGACCCACAATGCAGCACTCTGCCTGCCCTCTAGAAAAAATATCTTGCCTAATGAGCTGCCCAGGCACCTCAAATGAGGATCAACCTACACGGCACTCGACTGTACCCAAATTACATAGTCTAACCTGGGCACTAATGCACTGTCTGACACAACCTGAGCCTAAAATTCCTGACCAACAACCAGGCAGCTGGCCGCACACTGAGCACATCAGAACCACCATGGCTTTAGGTCATCATCTCTTCCCAACTGCGGATTTCAGGCTTCAGAACCTAGACCTTATCTCCATCCACTGCCCAGGGTTGAAAATGATGCAGAAATCAGAACTCCTTCACCATGGCAAGAGACCTTGTGATTGGCATGTTGTCCAAAGTTCAGTGTAGTTGAAACCAGTGTGGCCCATGAGGCCCCGCCCAAGCTCGCGGGCCACATTGGTCACAAGCACACATTGTGAACCTCAGCCTGAGCCCAGTCCTCAAGTAAGGCCTCTCAGTGGCTGGATGAAGGGACAGCATATGGGGCCTGCCATGCCCCTAGGCCCCAAATTTTAACCATAGTTTGGGTTGTCCCTTCACTCTTCCCAGGGCTCTGTTTGGAATTCCTCTTTGGTTGGGACACCTGAGGTAACAAACCTGAAAGGAGACCTTCCATCCCACAGATTGACGAAAAACAATTAGGCCGATCCAAATCCACAGAGAGGAAGATTCGTCCATGGCCCATGAGGCCTCCCCACATTCCACGGCCATCTTTGACACAAAATCCAGAGACCAAAGCCTGAGCAAGCGCCTCAGACTCGCTCTTTCTTTGTATCCTGAAGATTTCTTCTCATGGTTTGTAGATTGGGCCTGCCATACCTACGTCCCCAAACCTAAGCTGCGTTTGTGTTTTCCGACTTCTGTCCTCACAGTCCTGGGCCACACACCCTCCAGGGTCTGGCCACTGGTGCCACACATTAGGACTGTGCCTACCCCATGCATGGGAATTCTGCCCATTCCATTGTCCAAAATTGTACAAATTAGGAGAACCCTCCAAAGTCCCCGAGGCCATCCCAATAATGTAGGTCTCTGTGAACAAAGAAGGGCGGTCTGACACCAGCTGATCATCTACCTCCACTCATTCCATAGATGGATGTCCCCAGAGAAGGAAATGGAACCAGACAGGACCGTAGGCCATAATCGGATCCATTGCTTTGGTTTACAGGCATGTCTCCTCAAAATCCTGGATTCCAATACCAGCATAGGGGGTTTCCTGAGGCACCCATCAGAAAACATCTCGTCTCCACGAGGAAACTTGTGCATGGGACCTATGTCAAAATCTTAGGAGAATACTTCAGAGTCCCAGTGCCACAGCCCCATTCCAAGGTCCTCATGGACACAAACACATATTAGGCCCCATGCTCGGGAACGTCCATTTGAACTCAGCCACCCCGGTTGCTCCCGCAGAGCCATCCGATCTCCACTGTCTTGTTGCTAGGAGACAATTGGAATGCGAGGCGGGCTTCCCTGGCATCCATCCTCGAACGGTACTCTGGGTCATTCCATATGGGATGTTTTGGAGCTGCCAAACAGATCTCAATTGTCCCGCAGAAGGAATCCTTGAAGGGGGCATCCCACAACTCCCAATGTGGGAAAACCTCCATGGCCTTGAGATTCCTCTCCATTCATGCAGGGGCAGTCATGCACAGAAACTACAACCTGAGCCAACGTCTGATCTTTGCCGTGACATCAGATGCATGAGATATTGGTTCAGATGTGCAGGGGGTACCTGCCTTACCCTCGGGCCTGAAGCCCAAGTCTAGTTGTGGTCTCAGACTTCTGTCCACATCTGTCTATGGGTCTGAGTGCAGGTAGGTGCTCAGTTGGGCTCTGATTGCCCCTGTTTTTCCTGGGAAGCCACCACTATTGAGATGGATCAGGGACTTCGGAGGTTTATCCTATTAGAAGGGTTGTGGCCATTGGAATGGGCACACACAATTCCCTAGGAGAGGGCAAGTACAGTCCTCAGGTTTGGCTCCAGGGTCCTGAGCCTGTAGGTTTTGTAGGCCAGGGCTGTTTGGACAGTTGTCTGAAAACACAAACTCGGCTTATGTTTCGGGTCATAGGTATGGCAGGACTGATCTACAGACCATGAAGAGAACACTTCGGGATTTGAAAGAAGGGCGAGTGCGAGGCCCCTGCTCAAGTTTTTGTCTCTGGATATCGTTTCACTCATGGTCGTGAAATTTCTGGGGGACTTCATGGGAAATGGACGAGTCTTACTCTCTTGTGGTTTGGCCCCGTCCAAAGGGTTTGGGGGCATTCTATGGGCTGGAAGAAGTCCGTTTTTTGTTGTTGTTGTTGTTGTTGTTTTCTTTTTTAACCTCAGGTGTCCCACCAAATGAGGGATTCCAGAGTAGAGCCCTGGGGAGGGGCGACTGGACAATCAGAAATCGGGTTAAAAATTGGGGCCTAGGGACATGTCAAGCCCATTATGATATCTAATGGTCCAGCCACTGAGAGGACTTACTAGAGGACAGAACTCATGCTGAGGGTCACAATGCGTGTGTATGCCCTCGTCGCACTCAAAATGGGTGAGGCCTCAGGGTGAATGCTGGTTTCTCCTCTACTGAACGTTGGACAAGTGCCAACCACAAGGTTTCTTGCCATGGGTAAGGGGGAGTTCTGATTTCTGCATCACACTCACCCCTGGGCAGTGATTGCAGATAAGGTCTCGTTTTGAAGCCTGAACTGAGGTAGGGAAGAGAAGGCGACCTAAGGCCATGGCAGGTCTGATGTGCTCAATGTGCGGTCAGCTGCCTGATGTTGGTCCAGAGGTTCGGGCTCAGGTTTTGTCAGAGAGTGCATTAGTGCTCTGGTTAGACTATATAATTTGGGTACAGTCGAGTGCCGTGTAGGTTTATCCTCATTTGAGGTGCCTGGGCAGCTCATTAGGCAAGATATTTTTTCTAGAGGGCTGGCAGAGTGCTGCATTGTGGGTCCGGAATTGCCAAACCTGAGGTCTCCTGGGCCAATAGTGTGAGGACAGAAGTCTTAGAACACAAGCTAGACTTGGGCTTCAGGCCGATGGCACGGCAGTTACCCCCTGCAGATCGGAACCAATATCTAATGCATCTGAATTCACGGCGAGGATCAGACGTTGGCTCAGGTTGGATTTTCTGTGCATGACTGCCCCTTCATGAACGGACCGGAATCTCAAGGCCATGGAGGTTTTCCCACGTTGGGAGTTGTGGGATTCCCCCTTCATGGATTCCTTCTGAGGGACAATCGAGACTGGTTGGGCAGCTCCAGGACATCCCATAAGGAATGACTCCAGATCACCATTGGAGGATGGATGCCAGGGAAGCCCGCCTCGCATTCCAATTGTTTTTTAGCAACAAGACAGGTGAGATCGGATGGCTATGCTGGAGCAACCGGGGTGGCTGAGTTGAATTGGATTTTTCCTCAGAATGGAGCCTAAGGTGTGTTTGTGTCCATGAGGGCCTTGGAGGATGGATGCCCAGGTAGACCGCCTCGCATTCCAATTGTCTCCTAGCAACAAGACAGTTGAGATCGAATGGCCTGCGGGAGCAACCTTGGTGGCTGAGTTGAAATGGACTTTCCTGAGGATGGGGCCTAATGTGTTTTTGTGTCCATGAGGGCGTTGGAATGGGGGGGTGGCACCGGGACCCTGAAGTATTCTCCTAACCTTTGGACATAACTCCCAAGCACAAGTTTCCTTGTGAAGACGATTTTTGTTCTGATGGGTGCCTCAGGAAACCACCTTTGCTGGTATTGGAATCCGGGATTTTGAGGAGACATGCCTGTAAACCAAATAATGGATCCGATTATGGCCTAGGGTCCTGTCTGGTTCAATCTTCTTCTCTGGGGACATCCATCTATGGTATGAATGGAGGTAGATGCTCAGCTGGTGGCAGACCACCCTTGTTTGTCCCTGGAGACTTACACTATTGGGATGGCTTCCGGGATGTTGGAGTGTTCTCCTAATTTGTACGATTTTGGACAATGGTATGGGCAGAATTCCCATGGATTGGGTAGGCACAGTCCTAATTTGTGGCTCCAGAGGCCCCAGCCTGGAGTGTGTGTGGCCCAGGAATTTGAAGACAGAAGTCTGAAAACACAAAGTCAGCTTAGGTTAGGGGACGTAGGTATGGCAGGTCCAATCTACAACCATGAGAAGAACTCTTCAGGATATGAAAAAAGAGTGATTCTGAGGTGCTTCCTCAGGCATTTGTCTGTGGATTTTGTATCAAAGATGGGCGTCAAATGTGGGAAGACCTCATGGGCCATGGACGAATCTTCCTCTCTGTGGATTTGGCCCGGTCCCAATTTCTTTCCGTGAATCTGTGGGATGGGAGGTCTCCTCTCAGGTTTGTTACCTCAGGTGTACAACCAAAGAGGAATTCCTAAGGAGAGCCCTGGGGAAGAGTGAATGGACAACCCAAATTATGGTTAAAAAATGGGGCCTAGGGGCATGGCAGGCCCAATATGCTGTCTCTTCTTCCAGCCACTGAGTGGCCTTACTTGAGGACGGGGTTCAGGCTGATGGTCACAATGTGCATTTGTGACTAATGTGGCCTGCGAACAGGGGAGGGGCCTCATGTGCCACACTGGTTTCATCTACTTTGAATTTTGGACAACATGCTAATCACAAGGTCTCTTGCCATGTTGAAGGAGCTCTGATTTCTTCATCATTTTCAACCCTGGGCAGTGGTTGGAGATAAGGTCTAGGTTCTGAAGCCTGGAAACCGCAGTTGGGAAGAGATGACGAACTAAGGCCATGGCGGGTCTGATGTGCTCAGTGTGCGGTCAGCTGCCTGGGTGTTGGTCCGGAGGTTCTCTTTCAGGTTGTGTCAGACAGTGCATTAGTGCCCAGGTTAGATATATAATTTAGGTACATTCTAGTGCCGTGTAGGTTTATCATCATTTGAGGTGCCTGGGCAACACATTAGGCAATATATTTTTTTAGAGGGCAAGCAGAGTGCTGCATTGTGGGTCCGGTATTGCCGAACATGAGGGATTCTGGACCAGGAGTGTGAGGACAAGTCTGAGAACAGAAGCTAGACTTGGGCTTCAGGCCGAGGGCATGGCTGGTACCCCCTGCAGATCTGAACGAATATCTCATGCTTCTGAAGTTACGGCGAGGTTCATACGTTGACTCAAGTTGGAGTCTGTGCTGACTGCCCCTTCATGAACGGAGCGGAATCTCAAGGCCATGGAGGTTTTTCCACGTTGGGAGTTTTGGGATGCCCCCTTCAAGGATTCCTTCTGCGGGACAATTGAGACCTGGTGGGCAGCTCCAGGATATCCGATATGGAATGACACCAGAGCACCGTTCGGGGATGGATGCCAGGGAAGCCGGCCTCGCATTCTAATTGTCTCCTAGCAACAAGACAGTTGAGATCTGAAGGCCATGCCGGAGCAACCGGGGTGGCTGAGTTGAAATGGACTTTCCCGAGGATGTGGCCTAATATGTGTTTGTGTCCATGAGAACTTGCAATGGGGCGGTGGCACTGGGACCCTGAAGTATTCTCCTAAGCTTTTGACATAGGTCCCATGCACAAGTTTCCTTGTGGAGACGAGATTTGTTCTGATGGGTGCCTCAGGAAGCCCCCTGCTGGTCTTGGAATCCAGGCTTTTGAGGAGACATGCCTGTAAACAAAAGCAATGGACCCGATTATGGCCTAGGGTACTGTCTGGTTCCATCTTCTTCTCTGGGGACATCCATCTATGGTATGAGTGTAGGTAGATGCTCAGCTGGTGTCAGACCGCCCTTGTTTGTCCCGGGAGACCTACACTATTGGGATGGTCTCGGGAACTTTGGAGGGCTCTCCTAATTTGTACGATTTTGGACAATGGAATGGGCAGAATTCCCATGGATTGGGTAGACACAGTCCTAATGTGTGGCTCCAGGGGACCCAGGTTGGAGGGTGTGTGGCCCAGGAATTTGAGGACAGAGGTCTGAGAACACAAACTCAGCTTAGGTTTGGGGACGTAGGTATGGCAGGTCCAATCTACAAATCATGTGAAGAACTCTTCAGGATATGAAGAAAGAGCGAGTCTGAGGCACTTGCTCAGGCTTTTGTCTCTGGATTTTTTATCAAAGATGGGCGTGGAATGTGGGGAGGCCTCATGGGCCATGGACGAAACTTCCTATCTGTGGATTTGGCCCGGTCCCAATTTCTTTCCGTCAATCTGTGGGATGGGAGGTCTCCTCTCAGGTTTGTTACCTCAGGTGTCCCAACCAAAGGGGAATTCCTAAGCAGAGCCCTGGGGAAGAGTGAAGTGACAACCCAAATTATCGTTAAAAAATGGGGCTTAGGGGCATGGCAGGCCAAATATGCTGTCTCTTCTTTTTTTTTTTTTTTTTTTTTTTTTTTTTTTTTTTTTTTTTTTTAAAGATTTTATTTATTTGTCAGAGAGAGTGAGCGAGAGCGAGCACAGGCAGACAGAGTGGAAGGCAGAGTCAGACGGAGAAGCAGGCTCCCTGCGGAGCAAGGAGCCCGATATGGGACTGGATCCCAGGATGCTGGGATCATGACCTGAGCCGAAGGCAGCTGCTTAACCAACTGAGCCACCCAGGCGTCCCTATGCTGTCTCTTCTTCCAGCCACTGAGTGGCCTTACGTGAGGACGGGGTTCAGGCTGAGGGTCACAATGTGTGTTTGTGACTAATGTTGCCCGCCAGCAGGGGCGGGGCCTCATGTGCCACACTGTTTTCATCTACACTGAACTTTGGACAACATGCCAATCACAAGGTCTCTTGCCATGGGGAAGGAGCTCTGATTTCTGCATCATTTTCAACCCTGGGCAGTGGTTGGAGATAAGGTCTAGTTTCTGAAGCCTGGAAACCGCAGTTGGGAAGAGATGACGACCTAAGGCCATGGCGGGTCTGATGTGCTCAGTTTGCGGGCAGCTGCCTGGGTGTTGGTCCGGAGTTTCGGGTTCAGGTTGTGTCAGACTGTGCATTAGTGCCCAGGTTAGATATATAATTTAGGTACATTCTAGTGCCGTGTAGGTTTATCCTCATTTGATGTGCCTGGGCAACTCATTAGGCAATATATTTTTTTCTAGAGGGCAAGCAGAGTGCTGCATTGTGGGTCCGGTATTGCCGAACATGAGGGATTCTGGACCACGAGTGTGAGGACAAGTCTGAGAACAGAAGCTAGACTTGGGCTTCAGGCCGAGGGCATGGCTGGTACCCTTTGCTGATCTGAACGAATATCTCATGCTTCTGAAGTTATGGCGAGGTTCAGACGTTGGCTCAGGTTGGAGTTTCTGTGCTGACTGCCCCTTCATGAATGGAGTGGAATCTCAAGGCCATGGAGGTTTTCCCACGTTCGGAGTTTTGGAATGCCCCCTTCAAGGATTCCTTCTGCGGGCCAATTGAGACCTGTTGGGCAGCTCCATGTTATCCCATATGGAATGAGTCCAGAGCACCGTTCGGGGATGGATGCCAGGGAAGCCGGCCTCGCATTCTAATTGTCTCCTAGCAACAAGACAGTTGAGATCTGAAGGCTCTGCGGGAGCAACCAGGGTGGCTGAGTTGAAATGGACTTTCCCGAGCATGGGGCCTAATATGTTTTTGTGTCCATGAGGGCCTTGGAATGGGGCGGTGGCAACGGGACTCTGAAGTTTTCTCCTAAGCTTTTGACATAGGTCCCATGCACAAGTTTCCTTGTGGAGACGAGATTTGTTCTGATGGGTGCCTCTGGAAACCCGCTTTGCTGGTCTTGGAATCCAGGCTTTTGAGGAGACATGCCTGTAAACCAAAGCAATGGATCTGATTATGGCCTAGGGTCCTGTCTGGTTCCATCTTCTTCTCTGGGGACATCCATCTATGGTATGAGTGTAGGTAGATGCTCAGGTGGTGTCAGACCGCCCTTGTTTGTCCCGGGAGACCTACACTATTGGGATGGCCTCGGGAACTTTGGAGGGTTCTCCTAATTTGTACGATTTTGGACAATGGAATGGGCTGAATTCCCATGGATTGGGTAGGCACATTCCTAATGTGTGGCTCCAGGGGCCCCAGGTTGGAGGGTGTGTGGCACAGGAATTTGAGGACAGAGGTCTGAAAACACAAACTCAGCTTAGGTTGGGGACGAAGGTATGGCAGGTCCAAACTACAAATCATGTGAAGAACTCTTCAGGATATGAAGAAAGAGCGAGTCTGAGGCACGTGCTCAGGCTTTTGTCTCTGGATTTTGTATCAAAGATGGGCATGGGATGTGGGGAGGCCTCATGGTCCATGGACGAATCTTCCTCTCTGTGGATTTGGCCCGGTCCCAATTTCTTTCCGTCGTTCTGTGGGATGGGAGGTCTCCTCTCAGGTTTGTTAATTCAGGTGTCCCAACCAAAGAGGAATTCCAAAGCAGAGCCCTGGGGAAGAGTGAAGGGACAACCCAAACAATGGTTATAAATTGGGGCCTAGGGGCATGGCAGACCCAATATGCTGTCTCTTCATCCAGCCACTGAGTGGCCTTACTTAAAGACTGGGCACAGGCTGAGGGTCAGCATGTGTGTTTGTGACCAATGTGGCCTGTGAGCATGGGCGGGGCCTCAAGGGCCACACTGGTTTCAACTACAAGAACTTTGGATAACATGCCAATCACAAGGTCTCTTGCCATGGGGAAGGAGCTCTGATTTCTGCATCATTTTCAACCCTGGGCAGTGTTTGGAGATAAGGTCTACGTTCTGAAGACTGAAAACCGCAGTTGGGAAGAGATGACGACCTAAGGCCATGGCGGGTCTGATGTGCTCAGTGTGCGGTCAGCTGCCTGGTTGTTGGTCCGGAGGTTCGGGTTCATGTTGTGTCAGACAGTGAATTAGTACCCAGGTTAGACTATATAATTCAGGTACAGTCGAGAGCCGTGTAGGTTTATCCTCATTTGAGGTGCCTGGGCTACTCATTAGGCAATATATTTTTTCTAGAGGCAGGCAGAGTGCTGCATTGTGGGTCCGGTATTGCCAAACATGAGGGATTCTGGACCAGGAGTGTGAGGACAGAAGTCTGAGAACACAAGCTAGACTTGGGCTTCAGGCCGAGGGCACGGCTGGTACCCCCTGCAGATCTGAACGAATATCTCATGCTTCTGAAGTCACGGCGAGGATCAGACGTTGGCTCGGGTTGGAGTTTCTGTGCATGACTGCCCCTTCATGAACGGAGCGGAATCTCAAGGCCATGGAGGTTTTCCCACATTGGGAGTTGTGGGATGCCCCCTTCAAGGCTTCCTTCTGCGGGACAATTGAGACCTGTTGGGCAGCTCCAGGATAACGCATATGGAAGGACTCCAGAGCACCATTCGGGGTGGATGCCTGGGAAGCGGGCCTCGCATTCCAAATGTCTCCTAGCAACAAGACAGTTGAGATCGGATAGCTCTGCGGGAGCAACCCGCGTGGCTGAGTTGAAATGGACTTTTAGGATCGGGCCCATTGTGTGTTTGTGTCCATGAGGGCCTTGGAATGGGGCGTTGGCACCGGGACCCTGAAGTATTCTCCTAAGCTTTTGACATACCTCCCATGCACAAGTTTCCTTGTGGAGATGAGATTTGTTCTGAGGGGTGCCTCAGGAAACCCCCTATGCTGGTATTGGAATCCAGGCTTTTGAGGAGACATGCCTGTAAACCAAAACAATAGATCCGATTATGGCCTAGGGTCCTGTCTGGTTCAATCTTCTTCTCTGGTGATATCCATCTATGGAATGAGTGGAGGGAGATGCTCACCTGGTGTCACACCGCCCTTGTTTGTCCCTGGAGACCTACACTATTGGGATGGCCTCGGGGACTTTGGAGAGTTTTCTTAATTGGTGAGATTTTGGACAATGGAATGGGCAGAATTCCCATGGATTGGGTAGGCACAGTCCTAATGTGTGGCTCCAGGGGCCCCAGCCTGGAGGGTGGGCGGCCCAGGACTTTGAGGACAGAAGTCTGAAAACACAAACTCAGCTAAGGTTTTGGGACGTAGGTATGGGAGGCCCAATCTACAAACCATGAGAAGTACCCCTCAGGATATGAAGAAAGAGCGAGTCTGAGGCACTTGCTCAGGCTTTTGTTTCTGGACAAAACAAAATGGCTGTAGAATGTGGGGAGGTCTCATGGGATATGGACGAATCTTCCTCTCTGTGGATTTGGCCCGGTCCCAATAGTTTTTCTTCAATTGTCGGATGGGAGGTCTCCTTTCAGGTTTATTACCTCAGGTGTCCGAACAAAATAGGAATTCCAAAGCAGAGCCCTGGGGAAGAGTGAAGGGACAACCCAAACTATGGTTAAAAATTGGGGCCTAGGTGCATGGCAGGCCCAATATGCTGTCTCTTCATCCAGCCACTGAGAGGCCTTACTTGAGGACTGGGCTCATGCTGAGGGTCACAATGTGTGTTTGTGACCAATGTGGCCCGCGAGCATGGGCGGGGCCTCATGGGCCACACTGGTTTCAACTACACTGGACTTTGGACAACCTGCCAAACACAAGGTCTCTGGCCATGGGGAATGTGTTCTGATATCTGCATCATTTCAACCCTGGGCAGTGGTTGGAGATAAGGTCTAGGTTCTGAAGCCTGAAAAACCGAAGTTGGGAAGAGATGACGACCTAAGGCCATGGCGGGTCTGATATGCTCAGTGTGCGGTCAGCTGCCTGGGTGTTGGTCAGGAGGTTCGGGCTCAGGTTGTGTCAGTCAGTGCATTAGTCCCAGGTTAGACTATATGATTTGGGTACAGTCGAGTGCCGTATAGGTTTATCCTCATTTGAGGTGCCTGGGGAGCTCAATAGGCAAGATATTTTTTCTAGAGGGCAGGCAGAGTGCTGCACTTTGGTTCCAGAATTGCCAAACTTGAGGGCTTCTGGGCCAGGAGTGTGAGGACAGAAGTCTGAGAACACAAGCTAGACTTGGGCTTCAGGCCGAGGGCACGGCAGGTACCTCCTGCAGATCTGAACCAATATTTCATGCATCTGAAGTCACGGCGAGGATCAGACGTTGGCTCGGGTTGGAGTTTCTGTGCATGACTGCCCCTTCATGAACGGAGCGGAATCTCAAGGCCATGGAGGTTTTCCCACGTTGGGAGTTGTGGGATGCCCCCTTCAAGGATTCCTTCTGCGTGACAATTGAGACCTGTTGGGCAGCTCCAGGACATCCCATAGGGAATGACTCCAGAGCACCGTTCGAGGATCGATGCCAGGGAATCCCGCCTCGCATTCCAATTTTCTCCCAGCAACAAGACAGTTGAGTTTTGATGGCTCTGCGGGAGCAATCGGGGCGGCTGTGTTGAAATGGACTTTCCCGAGGTTGGGGCCTAATGTGTGTTTGTGTCCATGAGGGCCTTGGAATGGGGCGGTGACACCGGGACCCTGAAGTATTCTCCTAAGCTTTTGACATACCTCCCATGCACAAGTTTCCTTGTGGAAACGAGATTTGTTCTGATGGGTGCTTCAGGAAACCCCCTATGCTGGTCTTGCAATCCAGACTTTTGAGGAGACATGTCTGTAAACCAAAAAATGGATCCGAATATGGCCTAGGGTCCTGTCTGGTTCCATCTTCTTCTCTGGGGATATCCATCTATGGAATGAGTGGAGGTAGATGCTCACCTGTTGTCAGACCACCCTTGTTTGTCCCCGGAGTCCTACACTATTGGGATGGCCCCTGGGACTTTGGAGAGTTCTCCTAATTTGTACGATTTTGGACAATGGAATGGGCAGAATTCCCATGGATTGGGTAGGCACAGTCCTAATGTGTGGCTCCAGGGGACCCAGCCAGTAGTGTGTGTGGCCCAGGAACATGAGGACAGAAGTCTGAAAACACAAACTCAACTTAGGTTGGGAACGTAGGTATGGCAGGGCCAATCTACAAACCATGAGAAGCACTCTTCAGGATATGAAGAAAGAGCGAGTCTGAGGCGCTTGCTCAGGCTTTTGTCTCTGGATTTTGTATCAAAGATGGGCGTGGAACGTGGGGAGGCCTCATGGGCCATGGACGAATCTTCCTCTCTGTGGATTTGGCCCGGTCCCAATTTCTTTCCGTCAATCTGTGGGATGGGAGGTCTCCTCTCAGGTTTTTTACCTCAGGTGTCCCAACCAAAGAGGAATTCCAAAGCAGAGCCCTGGGGAAGAGTGAAGGGACAACCCAAACGATGGTTATAAATTGGGGCCTAGGGGCATGGCAGACCCAATATGCTGTCTCTTCATCCAGCCACTGAGTGGCCTTACTTAAAGACTGGGCACAGGCTGAGGGTCAGCATGTGTGTTTGTGACCAATGTGGCCCGCGAGCATGGGCGGGACCTCATGGGCCACACTGGTTTCAACTACACTGAACTTTGGATAACAATCCAATCACAAGGTCTCTTGCCATGGGGAAGGAGCTCTGATTTCTGCATCATTTACAACCCTGGGCAGTGTTTGGAGATAAGGTCTACGTTCTGAAGCCTGAAAACCGCAGTTGGGAAGAGATGACGACCTAAGGCCATGGCGGGTCTGATGTGCTCAGTGAGCGGTCAGCTGCCTGGGTGTTGGTCCGGAGGTTCGGTTTCAGGTTGTGTCAGACAGTGAATTAGTACCCAGGTTAGACTATATAATTCAGGTACAGTCGAGAGCCGTGTAGGTTTATCCTCATTTGAGGTGCCTGGGCTACACATTAGGCAATATATTTTTTCTAGAGGCAGGCAGAGTGCTGTATTGTGGGTCCGGTATTGCCAAAAATGAGGGATTCTGGACCAGGAGTGTGAGGACAAGTCTGAGAACAGAAGCTAGACTTGGGCTTCAGGCCGAGAGTACGGCTGGTACCCCCTGCAGATCTGAACGAATATCTCATGCTTCTGAAGTCACGGCGAGGATCAGACGTTGGCTCGGGTTGGAGTTTCTGTGCATGACTGCCCCTTCATGAACGGAGCGGAATCTCAAGGCCATGGAGGTTTTCCCACGTTGGGAGTTGTGGGATGCCCCCTTCAAGGATTCCTTCTGCGGGACAATTGAGACCTGTTGGGCAGCTCCAGGATATCCCATATGGAAGGACTCCAGAGCACCGTTCGGGGTGGATGCCTGGGAAGCGGGCCTCGCATTCCAAATGTCTCCTAGCAACAAGACAGTTGAGATCGGATAGCTCTGCGGGAGCAACTGGCGTGGCTGAGTTGAAATGGACTTTTAGGGTCGGGCCCATTGTGTGTTTGTGTCCATGAGGGCCTTGGAATGGGGCATTGGCACCGGGACCCTGAAGTATTCTCCTAAGCTTTTGACATACCTCCCATGCACAAGTTTCCTTGTGGAGATGAGATTTGTTCTGAGGGGTGCCTCAGGAAACCCCCTATGCTGGTATTGGAAACCAGGCTTTTGAGGAGACATGCCTGTAAACCAAAACAATGGATCCGATTATGGCCTAGGGTCCTGTCTGGTTCAATCTTCTTCTCTGTGATATCCATCTATGGAATGAATGGAGGGAGATGCTCACCTGGTGTCACACCGCCCTTGTTTGTCCCTGGAGACCTACACTATTGGGATGGCCTCGGGGACTTTGGAGAGTTTTCTTAATTGGTGAGATTTTGGACAATGGAATGGGCAGAATTCCCATGGATTGGGTAGGCACAGTCCTAATGTGTGGCTCCAGGGGCCCCAGCCTGGAGGGTGGGCGGCCCAGGACTTTGAGGACAGAAGTCTGAAAACACAAACTCAGCTAAGGTTTTGGGACGTAGGTATGGGAGGCCCAATATACAAACCATGAGAAGTACCCCTCAGGATATGAAGAAAGAGCGAGTCTGAGGCACTTGCTCAGGCTTTTCTCTCTGGATTTTGTATCAACAATGGCTGTAGAATGTGGGGAGGCCTCATGGGATATGGACGAATCTTCCTCTCTGTGGATTTGGCCCGGTCCCAATAGTTTTTCTTCAATTGTCGGATGGGAGGTCTCCTTTCAGGTTTATTACCTCAGGTGTCCGAACAAAATAGGAATTCCAAAGCAGAGCCCTGGGGAAGAGTGAAGGGACAACCCAAACTATGGTTAAAAATTGGGGCCTAGGTGCATGGCAGGCCCAATATGCTGTCTCTTCATCCAGCCACTGAGAGGCCTTACTTGAGGACTGGGCTCATGCTGAGGGTCACAATGTGTGTTTGTGACCAATGTGGCCCGCGAGCATGGGCGGGGCCTCATGGGCCACACTGGTTTCAACTACACTGGACTTTGGACAACCTGCCAAACACAAGGTCTCTGGCCATGGGGAATGTGTTCTGATATCTGCATCATTTTCAACCCTGGGCAGTGGTTGGAGATAAGGTCTAGGTTCTGAAGCCTGAAAAACCGAAGTTGGGAAGAGATGACGACCTAAGGCCATGGCGGGTCTGATATGCTCAGTGTGCGGTCAGCTGCCTGGGTGTTGGTCAGGAGGTTCGGGCTCAGGTTGTGTCAGTCAGTGCATTAGTCCCAGGTTAGACTATATGATTTGGGTACAGTCGAGTGCCGTATAGGTTTATCCTCATTTGAGGTGCCTGGGGAGCTCAATAGGCAAGATATTTTTTCTAGAGGGCAGGCAGAGTGCTGCACTTTGGTTCCAGAATTGCCAAACTTGAGGGCTTCTGGGCCAGGAGTGTGAGGACAGAAGTCTGAGAACACAAGCTAGACTTGGGCTTCAGGCCGAGGGCACGGCAGGTACCTCCTGCAGATCTGAACCAATATTTCATGCATCTGAAGTCACGGCGAGGATCAGACGTTGGCTCGGGTTGGAGTTTCTGTGCATGACTGCCCCTTCATGAACGGAGCGGAATCTCAAGGCCATGGAGGTTTTCCCACGTTGGGAGTTGTGGGATGCCCCCTTCAAGGATTCCTTCTGCGGGACAATTGAGACCTGTTGGGCAGCTCCAGGATATCCCATATGGAAGGACTCCAGAGCACCGTTCGGGGTGGATGCCTGGGAAGCGGGCCTCGCATTCCAAATGTCTCCTAGCAACAAGACAGTTGAGATCGGATAGCTCTGCGGGAGCAACCGGCGTGGCTGAGTTGAAATGGACTTTTAGGGTCGGGCCCATTGTGTGTTTGTGTCCATGAGGGCCTTGGAATGGGGCGTTGGCACCGGGACCCTGAAGTATTCTCCTAAGCTTTTGACATACCTCCCATGCACAAGTTTCCTTGTGGAGATGAGATTTGTTCTGAGGGGTGCCTCAGGAAACCCCCTATGCTGGTATTGGAAACCAGGCTTTTGAGGAGACATGCCTGTAAACCAAAACAATGGATCCGATTATGGCCTAGGGTCCTGTCTGGTTCAATCTTCTTCTCTGGTGATATCCATCTATGGAATGAATGGAGGGAGATGCTCACCTGGTGTCACACCGCCCTTGTTTGTCCCTGGAGACCTACACTATTGGGATGGCCTCGGGGACTTTGGAGAGTTTTCTTAATTGGTGAGATTTTGGACAATGGAATGGGCAGAATTCCCATGGATTGGGTAGGCACAGTCCTAATGTGTGGCTCCAGGGGCCCCAGCCTGGAGGGTGGGCGGCCCAGGACTTTGAGGACAGAAGTCTGAAAACACAAACTCAGCTAAGGTTTTGGGACGTAGGTATGGGAGGCCCAATCTACAAACCATGAGAAGTACCCCTCAGGATATGAAGAAAGAGCGAGTCTGAGGCACTTGCTCAGGCTTTTCTCTCTGGATTTTGTATCAACAATGGCTGTAGAATGTGGGGAGGCCTCATGGGATATGGACGAATCTTCCTCTCTGTGGATTTGGCCCGGTCCCAATAGTTTTTCTTCAATTGTCGGATGGGAGGTCTCCTTTCAGGTTTATTACCTCAGGTGTCCGAACAAAATAGGAATTCCAAAGCAGAGCCCTGGGGAAGAGTGAAGGGACAACCCAAACTATGGTTAAAAATTGGGGCCTAGGTGCATGGCTGGCCCAATATGCTGTCTCTTCATCCAGCCACTGAGAGGCCTTACTTGAGGACTGGGCTCATGCTGAGGGTCACAATGTGTGTTTGTGACCAATGTGGCCCGCGAGCATGGACGGGGCCTCATGGGCCACACTGGTTTCAACTACACTGGACTTTGGACAACCTGCCAAACACAAGGTCTCTGGCCATGGGGAATGTGTTCTGATATCTGCATCATTTTCAACCCTGGGCAGTGGTTGGAGATAAGGTCTAGGTTCTGAAGCCTGAAAAACCGAAAATGGGAAGAGATGACGACCTAAGGCCATGGCGGGTCTGATATGCTCAGTGTGCGGTCAGCTGCCTGGGTGTTGGTCAGGAGGTTCGGGCTCAGGTTGTGTCAGTCAGTGCATTAGTCCCAGGTTAGACTATATGATTTGGGTACAGTCGAGTGCCGTATAGGTTTATCCTCATTTGAGGTGCCTGGGGAGCTCAATAGGCAAGATATTTTTTCTAGAGGGCAGGCAGAGTGCTGCACTTTGGTTCCAGAATTGCCAAACTTGAGGGCTTCTGGCCCAGGAGTGTGAGGACAGAAGTCTGAGAACACAAGCTAGACTTGGGCTTCAGGCCGAGGGCACGGCAGGTACCTCCTGCAGATCTGAACCAATATTTCATGCATCTGAAGTCACGGCGAGGATCAGACGTTGGCTCGGGTTGGAGTTTCTGTGCATGACTGCCCCTTCATGAACGGAGCGGAATCTCAAGGCCATGGAGGTTTTCCCACGTTGGGAGTTGTGGGATGCCCCCTTCAAGGATTCCTTCTGCGTGACAATTGAGACCTGTTGGGCAGCTCCAGGACATCCCATAGGGAATGACTCCAGAGCACCGTTCGAGGATCGATGCCAGGGAATCCCGCCTCGCATTCCAATTTTCTCCCAGCAACAAGACAGTTGAGTTTTGATGGCTCTGCGGGAGCAATCGGGGCGGCTGTGTTGAAATGGACTTTCCCGAGGTTGGGGCCTAATGTGTGTTTGTGTCCATGAGGGCCTTGGAATGGGGCGGTGACACCGGGACCCTGAAGTATTCTCCTAAGCTTTTGACATACCTCCCATGCACAAGTTTCCTTGTGGAAACGAGATTTGTTCTGATGGGTGCTTCAGGAAACCCCCTATGCTGGTCTTGCAATCCAGGCTTTTGAGGAGACATGTCTGTAAACCAAAAAATGGATCCGAATATGGCCTAGGGTCCTGTCTGGTTCCATCTTCTTCTCTGGGGATATCCATCTATGGAATGAGTGGAGGTAGATGCTCACCTGTTGTCAGACCACCCTTGTTTGTCCCCGGAGTCCTACACTATTGGGATGGCCCCTGGGACTTTGGAGAGTTCTCCTAATTTGTACGATTTTGGACAATGGAATGGGCAGAATTCCCATGGATTGGGTAGGCACAGTCCTAATGTGTGGCTCCAGGGGCCCCAGCCAGTAGTGTGTGTGGCCCAGGAACATGAGGACAGAAGTCTGAAAACACAAACTCAACTTAGGTTGGGAACGTAGGTATGGCAGGGCCAATCTACAAACCATGAGAAGCACTCTTCAGGATATGAAGAAAGAGCGAGTCTGAGGCGCTTGCTCAGGCTTTTGTCTCTGGATTTTGTATCAAAGATGGGCGTGGAACGTGGGGAGGCCTCATGGGCCATGGACGAATCTTCCTCTCTGTGGATTTGGCCCGGTCCCAATTTCTTTCCGTCAATCTGTGGGATGGGAGGTCTCCTCTCAGGTTTTTTACCTCAGGTGTCCCAACCAAAGAGGAATTCCAAAGCAGAGCCCTGGGGAAGAGTGAAGGGACAACCCAAACGATGGTTATAAATTGGGGCCTAGGGGCATGGCAGACCCAATATGCTGTCTCTTCATCCAGCCACTGAGTGGCCTTACTTAAAGACTGGGCACAGGCTGAGGGTCAGCATGTGTGTTTGTGACCAATGTGGCCCGCGAGCATGGGCGGGACCTCATGGGCCACACTGGTTTCAACTACACTGAACTTTGGATAACAATCCAATCACAAGGTCTCTTGCCATGGGGAAGGAGCTCTGATTTCTGCATCATTTTCAACCCTGGGCAGTGTTTGGAGATAAGGTCTACGTTCTGAAGCCTGAAAACCGCAGTTGGGAAGAGATGACGACCTAAGGCCATGGCGGGTCTGATGTGCTCAGTGAGCGGTCAGCTGCCTGGGTGTTGGTCCGGAGGTTCGGTTTCAGGTTGTGTCAGACAGTGAATTAGTACCCAGGTTAGACTATATAATTCAGGTACAGTCGAGAGCCGTGTAGGTTTATCCTCATTTGAGGTGCCTGGGCTACACATTAGGCAATATATTTTTTCTAGAGGCAGGCAGAGTGCTGTATTGTGGGTCCGGTATTGCCAAAAATGAGGGATTCTGGACCAGGAGTGTGAGGACAAGTCTGAGAACAGAAGCTAGACTTGGGCTTCAGGCCGAGAGTACGGCTGGTACCCCCTGCAGATCTGAACGAATATCTCATGCTTCTGAAGTCACGGCGAGGATCAGACGTTGGCTCGGGTTGGAGTTTCTGTGCATGACTGCCCCTTCATGAACGGAGCGGAATCTCAAGGCCATGGAGGTTTTCCCACGTTGGGAGTTGTGGGATGCCCCCTTCAAGGATTCCTTCTGCGGGACAATTGAGACCTGTTGGGCAGCTCCAGGATATCCCATATGGAAGGACTCCAGAGCACCGTTCGGGGTGGATGCCTGGGAAGCGGGCCTCGCATTCCAAATGTCTCCTAGCAACAAGACAGTTGAGATCGGATAGCTCTGCGGGAGCAACCGGCGTGGCTGAGTTGAAATGGACTTTTAGGGTCGGGCCCATTGTGTGTTTGTGTCCATGAGGGCCTTGGAATGGGGCGTTGGCACCGGGACCCTGAAGTATTCTCCTAAGCTTTTGACATACCTCCCATGCACAAGTTTCCTTGTGGAGATGAGATTTGTTCTGAGGGGTGCCTCAGGAAACCCCCTATGCTGGTATTGGAAACCAGGCTTTTGAGGAGACATGCCTGTAAACCAAAACAATGGATCCGATTATGGCCTAGGGTCCTGTCTGGTTCAATCTTCTTCTCTGGTGATATCCATCTATGGAATGAATGGAGGGAGATGCTCACCTGGTGTCACACCGCCCTTGTTTGTCCCTGGAGACCTACACTATTGGGATGGCCTCGGGGACTTTGGAGAGTTTTCTTAATTGGTGAGATTTTGGACAATGGAATGGGCAGAATTCCCATGGATTGGGTAGGCACAGTCCTAATGTGTGGCTCCAGGGGCCCCAGCCTGGAGGGTGGGCGGCCCAGGACTTTGAGGACAGAAGTCTGAAAACACAAACTCAGCTAAGGTTTTGGGACGTAGGTATGGGAGGCCCAATCTACAAACCATGAGAAGTACCCCTCAGGATATGAAGAAAGAGCGAGTCTGAGGCACTTGCTCAGGCTTTTCTCTCTGGATTTTGTATCAACAATGGCTGTAGAATGTGGGGAGGCCTCATGGGATATGGACGAATCTTCCTCTCTGTGGATTTGGCCCGGTCCCAATAGTTTTTCTTCAATTGTCGGATGGGAGGTCTCCTTTCAGGTTTATTACCTCAGGTGTCCGAACAAAATAGGAATTCCAAAGCAGAGCCCTGGGGAAGAGTGAAGGGACAACCCAAACTATGGTTAAAAATTGGGGCCTAGGTGCATGGCAGGCCCAATATGCTGTCTCTTCATCCAGCCACTGAGAGGCCTTACTTGAGGACTGGGCTCATGCTGAGGGTCACAATGTGTGTTTGTGACCAATGTGGCCCGCGAGCATGGGCGGGGCCTCATGGGCCACACTGGTTTCAACTACACTGGACTTTGGACAACCTGCCAAACACAAGGTCTCTGGCCATGGGGAATGTGTTCTGATATCTGCATCATTTTCAACCCTGGGCAGTGGTTGGAGATAAGGTCTAGGTTCTGAAGCCTGAAAAACCGAAGTTGGGAAGAGATGACGACCTAAGGCCATGGCGGGTCTGATATGCTCAGTGTGCGGTCAGCTGCCTGGGTGTTGGTCAGGAGGTTCGGGCTCAGGTTGTGTCAGTCAGTGCATTAGTCCCAGGTTAGACTATATGATTTGGGTACAGTCGAGTGCCGTATAGGTTTATCCTCATTTGAGGTGCCTGGGGAGCTCAATAGGCAAGATATTTTTTCTAGAGGGCAGGCAGAGTGCTGCACTTTGGTTCCAGAATTGCCAAACTTGAGGGCTTCTGGGCGAGGAGTGTGAGGACAGAAGTCTGAGAACACAAGCTAGACTTGGGCTTCAGGCCGAGGGCACGGCAGGTACCTCCTGCAGATCTGAACCAATATTTCATGCATCTGAAGTCACGGCGAGGATCAGACGTTGGCTCGGGTTGGAGTTTCTGTGCATGACTGCCCCTTCATGAACGGAGCGGAATCTCAAGGCCATGGAGGTTTTCCCACGTTGGGAGTTGTGGGATGCCCCCTTCAAGGATTCCTTCTGCGGGACAATTGAGACCTGTTGGGTAGCTCCAGGATATCCCATATGGAAGGACTCCAGAGCACCGTTCGGGGTGGATGCCTGGGAAGCGGGCCTCGCATTCCAAATGTCTCCTAGCAACAAGACAGTTGAGATCGGATAGCTCTGCGGGAGCAACCGGCGTGGCTGAGTTGAAATGGACTTTTAGGGTCGGGCCCATTGTGTGTTTGTGTCCATGAGGGCCTTGGAATGGGGCGTTGGCACCGGGACCCTGAAGTATTCTCCTAAGCTTTTGACATACCTCCCATGCACAAGTTTCCTTGTGGAGATGAGATTTGTTCTGAGGGGTGCCTCAGGAAACCCCCTATGCTGGTATTGGAAACCAGGCTTTTGAGGAGACATGCCTGTAAACCAAAACAATGGATCCGATTATGGCCTAGGGTCCTGTCTGGTTCAATCTTCTTCTCTGGTGATATCCATCTATGGAATGAATGGAGGGAGATGCTCACCTGGTGTCACACCGCCCTTGTTTGTCCCTGGAGACCTACACTATTGGGATGGCCTCGGGGACTTTGGAGAGTTTTCTTAATTGGTGAGATTTTGGACAATGGAATGGGCAGAATTCCCATGGATTGGGTAGGCACAGTCCTAATGTGTGGCTCCAGGGGCCCCAGCCTGGAGGGTGGGCGGCCCAGGACTTTGAGGACAGAAGTCTGAAAACACAAACTCAGCTAAGGTTTTGGGACGTAGGTATGGGAGGCCCAATCTACAAACCATGAGAAGTACCCCTCAGGATATGAAGAAAGAGCGAGTCTGAGGCACTTGCTCAGGCTTTTCTCTCTGGATTTTGTATCAACAATGGCTGTAGAATGTGGGGAGGCCTCATGGGATATGGACGAATCTTCCTCTCTGTGGATTTGGCCCGGTCCCAATAGTTTTTCTTCAATTGTCGGATGGGAGGTCTCCTTTCAGGTTTATTACCTCAGGTGTCCGAACAAAATAGGAATTCCAAAGCAGAGCCCTGGGGAAGAGTGAAGGGACAACCCAAACTATGGTTAAAAATTGGGGCCTAGGTGCATGGCTGGCCCAATATGCTGTCTCTTCATCCAGCCACTGAGAGGCCTTACTTGAGGACTGGGCTTATGCTGAGGGTCACAATGTGTGTTTGTGACCAATGTGGCCCGCGAGCATGGGCGGGGCCTCATGGGCCACACTGGTTTCAACTACACTGGACTTTGGACAATCTGCCAAACACAAGGTCTCTGGCCATGGGGAATGTGTTCTGATATCTGCATCATTTTCAACCCTGGGCAGTGGTTGGAGATAAGGTCTAGGTTCTGAAGCCTGAAAAACCGAAGTTGGGAAGAGATGACGACCTAAGGCCATGGCGGGTCTGATATGCTCAGTGTGCGGTCAGCTGCCTGGGTGTTGGTCAGGAGGTTCGGGCTCAGGTTGTGTCAGTCAGTGCATTAGTCCCAGGTTAGACTATATGATTTGGGTACAGTCGAGTGCCGTATAGGTTTATCCTCATTTGAGGTGCCTGGGGAGCTCAATAGGCAAGATATTTTTTCTAGAGGGCAGGCAGAGTGCTGCACTTTGGTTCCAGAATTGCCAAACTTGAGGGCTTCTGGGCCAGGAGTGTGAGGACAGAAGTCTGAGAACACAAGCTAGACTTGGGCTTCAGGCCGAGGGCACGGCAGGTACCTCCTGCAGATCTGAACCAATATTTCATGCATCTGAAGTCACGGCGAGGATCAGACGTTGGCTCGGGTTGGAGTTTCTGTGCATGACTGCCCCTTCATGAACGGAGCGGAATCTCAAGGCCATGGAGGTTTTCCCACGTTGGGAGTTGTGGGATGCCCCCTTCAAGGATTCCTTCTGCGTGACAATTGAGACCTGTTGGGCAGCTCCAGGACATCCCATAGGGAATGACTCCAGAGCACCGTTCGAGGATCGATGCCAGGGAATCCCGCCTCGCATTCCAATTTTCTCCCAGCAACAAGACAGTTGAGTTTTGATGGCTCTGCGGGAGCAATCGGGGCGGCTGTGTTGAAATGGACTTTCCCGAGGTTGGGGCCTAATGTGTGTTTGTGTCCATGAGGGCCTTGGAATGGGGCGGTGACACCGGGACCCTGAAGTATTCTCCTAAGCTTTTGACATACCTCCCATGCACAAGTTTCCTTCTGGAAACGAGATTTGTTTTGATGGGTGCTTCAGGAAACCCCCTATGCTGGTCTTGCAATCCAGGCTTTTGAGGAGACATGTCTGTAAACCAAAAAATGGATCCGAATATGGCCTAGGGTCCTGTCTGGTTCCATCTTCTTCTCTGGGGATATCCATCTATGGAATGAGTGGAGGTAGATGCTCACCTGTTGTCAGACCACCCTTGTTTGTCCCCGGAGTCCTACACTATTGGGATGGCCCCTGGGACTTTGGAGAGTTCTCCTAATTTGTACGATTTTGGACAATGGAATGGGCAGAATTCCCATGGATTGGGTAGGCACAGTCCTAATGTGTGGCTCCAGGGGCCCCAGCCAGTAGTGTGTGTGGCCCAGGAACATGAGGACAGAAGTCTGAAAACACAAACTCAACTTAGGTTGGGAACGTAGGTATGGCAGGGCCAATCTACAAACCATGAGAAGCACTCTTCAGGATATGAAGAAAGAGCGAGTCTGAGGCGCTTGCTCAGGCTTTTGTCTCTGGATTTTGTATCAAAGATGGGCGTGGAACGTGGGGAGGCCTCATGGGCCATGGACGAATCTTCCTCTCTGTGGATTTGGCCCGGTCCCAATTTCTTTCCGTCAATCTGTGGGATGGGAGGTCTCCTCTCAGGTTTTTTACCTCAGGTGTCCCAACCAAAGAGGAATTCCAAAGCAGAGCCCTGGGGAAGAGTGAAGGGACAACCCAAACGATGGTTATAAATTGGGGCCTAGGGGCATGGCAGACCCAATATGCTGTCTCTTCATCCAGCCACTGAGTGGCCTTACTTAAAGACTGGGCACAGGCTGAGGGTCAGCATGTGTGTTTGTGACCAATGTGGCCCGCGAGCATGGGCGGGACCTCATGGGCCACACTGGTTTCAACTACACTGAACTTTGGATAACAATCCAATCACAAGGTCTCTGGCCATGGGGAATGTGTTCTGATATCTGCATCATTTTCAACCCTGGGCAGTGGTTGGAGATAAGGTCTAGGTTCTGAAGCCTGAAAAACCGAAGTTGGGAAGAGATGACGACCTAAGGCCATGGCGGGTCTGATATGCTCAGTGTGCGGTCAGCCTCCTGGGTGTTGGTCAGGAGGTTCGGGCTCAGGTTGTGTCAGTCAGTGCATTAGTCCCAGGTTAGACTATATGATTTGGGTACAGTCGAGTGCCGTATAGGTTTATCCTCATTTGAGGTGCCTGGGGAGCTCAATAGGCAAGATATTTTTTCTAGAGGGCAGGCAGAGTGCTGCACTTTGGTTCCAGAATTGCCAAACTTGAGGGCTTCTGGGCGAGGAGTGTGAGGACAGAAGTCTGAGAACACAAGCTAGACTTGGGCTTCAGGCCGAGGGCACGGCAGGTACCTCCTGCAGATCTGAACCAATATTTCATGCATCTGAAGTCACGGCGAGGATCAGACGTTGGCTCGGGTTGGAGTTTCTGTGCATGACTGCCCCTTCATGAACGGAGCGGAATCTCAAGGCCATGGAGGTTTTCCCACGTTGGGAGTTGTGGGATGCCCCCTTCAAGGATTCCTTCTGCGGGACAATTGAGACCTGTTGGGTAGCTCCAGGATATCCCATATGGAAGGACTCCAGAGCACCGTTCGGGGTGGATGCCTGGGAAGCGGGCCTCGCATTCCAAATGTCTCCTAGCAACAAGACAGTTGAGATCGGATAGCTCTGCGGGAGCAACCGGCGTGGCTGAGTTGAAATGGACTTTTAGGGTCGGGCCCATTGTGTGTTTGTGTCCATGAGGGCCTTGGAATGGGGCGTTGGCACCGGGACCCTGAAGTATTCTCCTAAGCTTTTGACATACCTCCCATGCACAAGTTTCCTTGTGGAGATGAGATTTGTTCTGAGGGGTGCCTCAGGAAACCCCCTATGCTGGTATTGGAAACCAGGCTTTTGAGGAGACATGCCTGTAAACCAAAACAATGGATCCGATTATGGCCTAGGGTCCTGTCTGGTTCAATCTTCTTCTCTGGTGATATCCATCTATGGAATGAATGGAGGGAGATGCTCACCTGGTGTCACACCGCCCTTGTTTGTCCCTGGAGACCTACACTATTGGGATGGCCTCGGGGACTTTGGAGAGTTTTCTTAATTGGTGAGATTTTGGACAATGGAATGGGCAGAATTCCCATGGATTGGGTAGGCACAGTCCTAATGTGTGGCTCCAGGGGCCCCAGCCTGGAGGGTGGGCGGCCCAGGACTTTGAGGACAGAAGTCTGAAAACACAAACTCAGCTAAGGTTTTGGGACGTAGGTATGGGAGGCCCAATCTACAAACCATGAGAAGTACCCCTCAGGATATGAAGAAAGAGCGAGTCTGAGGCACTTGCTCAGGCTTTTCTCTCTGGATTTTGTATCAACAATGGCTGTAGAATGTGGGGAGGCCTCATGGGATATGGACGAATCTTCCTCTCTGTGGATTTGGCCCGGTCCCAATAGTTTTTCTTCAATTGTCGGATGGGAGGTCTCCTTTCAGGTTTATTACCTCAGGTGTCCGAACAAAATAGGAATTCCAAAGCAGAGCCCTGGGGAAGAGTGAAGGGACAACCCAAACTATGGTTAAAAATTGGGGCCTAGGTGCATGGCTGGCCCAATATGCTGTCTCTTCATCCAGCCACTGAGAGGCCTTACTTGAGGACTGGGCTTATGCTGAGGGTCACAATGTGTGTTTGTGACCAATGTGGCCCGCGAGCATGGGCGGGGCCTCATGGGCCACACTGGTTTCAACTACACTGGACTTTGGACAATCTGCCAAACACAAGGTCTCTGGCCATGGGGAATGTGTTCTGATATCTGCATCATTTTCAACCCTGGGCAGTGGTTGGAGATAAGGTCTAGGTTCTGAAGCCTGAAAAACCGAAGTTGGGAAGAGATGACGACCTAAGGCCATGGCGGGTCTGATATGCTCAGTGTGCGGTCAGCTGCCTGGGTGTTGGTCAGGAGGTTCGGGCTCAGGTTGTGTCAGTCAGTGCATTAGTCCCAGGTTAGACTATATGATTTGGGTACAGTCGAGTGCCGTATAGGTTTATCCTCATTTGAGGTGCCTGGGGAGCTCAATAGGCAAGATATTTTTTCTAGAGGGCAGGCAGAGTGCTGCACTTTGGTTCCAGAATTGCCAAACTTGAGGGCTTCTGGGCCAGGAGTGTGAGGACAGAAGTCTGAGAACACAAGCTAGACTTGGGCTTCAGGCCGAGGGCACGGCAGGTACCTCCTGCAGATCTGAACCAATATTTCATGCATCTGAAGTCACGGCGAGGATCAGACGTTGGCTCGGGTTGGAGTTTCTGTGCATGACTGCCCCTTCATGAACGGAGCGGAATCTCAAGGCCATGGAGGTTTTCCCACGTTGGGAGTTGTGGGATGCCCCCTTCAAGGATTCCTTCTGCGTGACAATTGAGACCTGTTGGGCAGCTCCAGGACATCCCATAGGGAATGACTCCAGAGCACCGTTCGAGGATCGATGCCAGGGAATCCCGCCTCGCATTCCAATTTTCTCCCAGCAACAAGACAGTTGAGTTTTGATGGCTCTGCGGGAGCAATCGGGGCGGCTGTGTTGAAATGGACTTTCCCGAGGTTGGGGCCTAATGTGTGTTTGTGTCCATGAGGGCCTTGGAATGGGGCGGTGACACCGGGACCCTGAAGTATTCTCCTAAGCTTTTGACATACCTCCCATGCACAAGTTTCCTTCTGGAAACGAGATTTGTTTTGATGGGTGCTTCAGGAAACCCCCTATGCTGGTCTTGCAATCCAGGCTTTTGAGGAGACATGTCTGTAAACCAAAAAATGGATCCGAATATGGCCTAGGGTCCTGTCTGGTTCCATCTTCTTCTCTGGGGATATCCATCTATGGAATGAGTGGAGGTAGATGCTCACCTGTTGTCAGACCACCCTTGTTTGTCCCCGGAGTCCTACACTATTGGGATGGCCCCTGGGACTTTGGAGAGTTCTCCTAATTTGTACGATTTTGGACAATGGAATGGGCAGAATTCCCATGGATTGGGTAGGCACAGTCCTAATGTGTGGCTCCAGGGGCCCCAGCCAGTAGTGTGTGTGGCCCAGGAACATGAGGACAGAAGTCTGAAAACACAAACTCAACTTAGGTTGGGAACGTAGGTATGGCAGGGCCAATCTACAAACCATGAGAAGCACTCTTCAGGATATGAAGAAAGAGCGAGTCTGAGGCGCTTGCTCAGGCTTTTGTCTCTGGATTTTGTATCAAAGATGGGCGTGGAACGTGGGGAGGCCTCATGGGCCATGGACGAATCTTCCTCTCTGTGGATTTGGCCCGGTCCCAATTTCTTTCCGTCAATCTGTGGGATGGGAGGTCTCCTCTCAGGTTTTTTACCTCAGGTGTCCCAACCAAAGAGGAATTCCAAAGCAGAGCCCTGGGGAAGAGTGAAGGGACAACCCAAACGATGGTTATAAATTGGGGCCTAGGGGCATGGCAGACCCAATATGCTGTCTCTTCATCCAGCCACTGAGTGGCCTTACTTAAAGACTGGGCACAGGCTGAGGGTCAGCATGTGTGTTTGTGACCAATGTGGCCCGCGAGCATGGGCGGGACCTCATGGGCCACACTGGTTTCAACTACACTGAACTTTGGATAACAATCCAATCACAAGGTCTCTTGCCATGGGGAAGGAGCTCTGATTTCTGCATCATTTTCAACCCTGGGCAGTGTTTGGAGATAAGGTCTACGTTCTGAAGCCTGAAAACCGCAGTTGGGAAGAGATGACGACCTAAGGCCATGGCGGGTCTGATGTGCTCAGTGAGCGGTCAGCTGCCTGGGTGTTGGTCCGGAGGTTCGGTTTCAGGTTGTGTCAGACAGTGAATTAGTACCCAGGTTAGACTATATAATTCAGGTACAGTCGAGAGCCGTGTAGGTTTATCCTCATTTGAGGTGCCTGGGCTACACATTAGGCAATATATTTTTTCTAGAGGCAGGCAGAGTGCTGTATTGTGGGTCCGGTATTGCCAAAAATGAGGGATTCTGGACCAGGAGTGTGAGGACAAGTCTGAGAACAGAAGCTAGACTTGGGCTTCAGGCCGAGAGTACGGCTGGTACCCCCTGCAGATCTGAACGAATATCTCATGCTTCTGAAGTCACGGCGAGGATCAGACGTTGGCTCGGGTTGGAGTTTCTGTGCATGACTGCCCCTTCATGAACGGAGCGGAATCTCAAGGCCATGGAGGTTTTCCCACGTTGGGAGTTGTGGGATGCCCCCTTCAAGGATTCCTTCTGCGGGACAATTGAGACCTGTTGGGCAGCTCCAGGATATCCCATATGGAAGGACTCCAGAGCACCGTTCGGGGTGGATGCCTGGGAAGCGGGCCTCGCATTCCAAATGTCTCCTAGCAACAAGACAGTTGAGATCGGATAGCTCTGCGGGAGCAACCGGCGTGGCTGAGTTGAAATGGACTTTTAGGGTCGGGCCCATTGTGTGTTTGTGTCCATGAGGGCCTTGGAATGGGGCGTTGGCACCGGGACCCTGAAGTATTCTCCTAAGCTTTTGACATACCTCCCATGCACAAGTTTCCTTGTGGAGATGAGATTTGTTCTGAGGGGTGCCTCAGGAAACCCCCTATGCTGGTATTGGAAACCAGGCTTTTGAGGAGACATGCCTGTAAACCAAAACAATGGATCCGATTATGGCCTAGGGTCCTGTCTGGTTCAATCTTCTTCTCTGGTGATATCCATCTATGGAATGAATGGAGGGAGATGCTCACCTGGTGTCACACCGCCCTTGTTTGTCCCTGGAGACCTACACTATTGGGATGGCCTCGGGGACTTTGGAGAGTTTTCTTAATTGGTGAGATTTTGGACAATGGAATGGGCAGAATTCCCATGGATTGGGTAGGCACAGTCCTAATGTGTGGCTCCAGGGGCCCCAGCCTGGAGGGTGGGCGGCCCAGGACTTTGAGGACAGAAGTCTGAAAACACAAACTCAGCTAAGGTTTTGGGACGTAGGTATGGGAGGCCCAATCTACAAACCATGAGAAGTACCCCTCAGGATATGAAGAAAGAGCGAGTCTGAGGCACTTGCTCAGGCTTTTCTCTCTGGATTTTGTATCAACAATGGCTGTAGAATGTGGGGAGGCCTCATGGGATATGGACGAATCTTCCTCTCTGTGGATTTGGCCCGGTCCCAATAGTTTTTCTTCAATTGTCGGATGGGAGGTCTCCTTTCAGGTTTATTACCTCAGGTGTCCGAACAAAATAGGAATTCCAAAGCAGAGCCCTGGGGAAGAGTGAAGGGACAACCCAAACTATGGTTAAAAATTGGGGCCTAGGTGCATGGCTGGCCCAATATGCTGTCTCTTCATCCAGCCACTGAGAGGCCTTACTTGAGGACTGGGCTCATGCTGAGGGTCACAATGTGTGTTTGTGACCAATGTGGCCCGCGAGCATGGGCGGGGCCTCATGGGCCACACTGGTTTCAACTACACTGGACTTTGGACAACCTGCCAAACACAAGGTCTCTGGCCATGGGGAATGTGTTCTGATATCTGCATCATTTTCAACCCTGGGCAGTGGTTGGAGATAAGGTCTAGGTTCTGAAGCCTGAAAAACCGAAGTTGGGAAGAGATGACGACCTAAGGCCATGGCGGGTCTGATATGCTCAGTGTGCGGTCAGCTGCCTGGGTGTTGGTCAGGAGGTTCGGGCTCAGGTTGTGTCAGTCAGTGCATTAGTCCCAGGTTAGACTATATGATTTGGGTACAGTCGAGTGCCGTATAGGTTTATCCTCATTTGAGGTGCCTGGGGAGCTCAATAGGCAAGATATTTTTTCTAGAGGGCAGGCAGAGTGCTGCACTTTGGTTCCAGAATTGCCAAACTTGAGGGCTTCTGGGCCAGGAGTGTGAGGACAGAAGTCTGAGAACACAAGCTAGACTTGGGCTTCAGGCCGAGGGCACGGCAGGTACCTCCTGCAGATCTGAACCAATATTTCATGCATCTGAAGTCACGGCGAGGATCAGACGTTGGCTCGGGTTGGAGTTTCTGTGCATGACTGCCCCTTCATGAACGGAGCGGAATCTCAAGGCCATGGAGGTTTTCCCACGTTGGGAGTTGTGGGATGCCCCCTTCAAGGATTCCTTCTGCGTGACAATTGAGACCTGTTGGGCAGCTCCAGGACATCCCATAGGGAATGACTCCAGAGCACCGTTCGAGGATCGATGCCAGGGAATCCCGCCTCGCATTCCAATTTTCTCCCAGCAACAAGACAGTTGAGTTTTGATGGCTCTGCGGGAGCAATCGGGGCGGCTGTGTTGAAATGGACTTTCCCGAGGTTGGGGCCTAATGTGTGTTTGTGTCCATGAGGGCCTTGGAATGGGGCGGTGACACCGGGACCCTGAAGTATTCTCCTAAGCTTTTGACATACCTCCCATGCACAAGTTTCCTTCTGGAAACGAGATTTGTTTTGATGGGTGCTTCAGGAAACCCCCTATGCTGGTCTTGCAATCCAGGCTTTTGAGGAGACATGTCTGTAAACCAAAAAATGGATCCGAATATGGCCTAGGGTCCTGTCTGGTTCCATCTTCTTCTCTGGGGATATCCATCTATGGAATGAGTGGAGGTAGATGCTCACCTGTTGTCAGACCACCCTTGTTTGTCCCCGGAGTCCTACACTATTGGGATGGCCCCTGGGACTTTGGAGAGTTCTCCTAATTTGTACGATTTTGGACAATGGAATGGGCAGAATTCCCATGGATTGGGTAGGCACAGTCCTAATGTGTGGCTCCAGGGGCCCCAGCCAGTAGTGTGTGTGGCCCAGGAACATGAGGACAGAAGTCTGAAAACACAAACTCAACTTAGGTTGGGAACGTAGGTATGGCAGGGCCAATCTACAAACCATGAGAAGCACTCTTCAGGATATGAAGAAAGAACGAGTCTGAGGCGCTTGCTCAGGCTTTTGTCTCTGGATTTTGTATCAAAGATGGGCGTGGAACGTGGGGAGGCCTCATGGGCCATGGACGAATCTTCCTCTCTGTGGATTTGGCCCGGTCCCAATTTCTTTCCGTCAATCTGTGGGATGGGAGGTCTCCTCTCAGGTTTTTTACCTCAGGTGTCCCAACCAAAGAGGAATTCCAAAGCAGAGCCCTGGGGAAGAGTGAAGGGACAACCCAAACGATGGTTATAAATTGGGGCCTAGGGGCATGGCAGACCCAATATGCTGTCTCTTCATCCAGCCACTGAGTGGCCTTACTTAAAGACTGGGCACAGGCTGAGGGTCAGCATGTGTGTTTGTGACCAATGTGGCCCGCGAGCATGGGCGGGACCTCATGGGCCACACTGGTTTCAACTACACTGAACTTTGGATAACAATCCAATCACAAGGTCTCTTGCCATGGGGAAGGAGCTCTGATTTCTGCATCATTTTCAACCCTGGGCAGTGTTTGGAGATAAGGTCTACGTTTTGAAGCCTGAAAACCGCAGTTGGGAAGAGATGACGACCTAAGGCCATGGCGGGTCTGATGTGCTCAGTGAGCGGTCAGCTGCCTGGGTGTTGGTCCGGAGGTTCGGTTTCAGGTTGTGTCAGACAGTGAATTAGTACCCAGGTTAGACTATATAATTCAGGTACAGTCGAGAGCCGTGTAGGTTTATCCTCATTTGAGGTGCCTGGGCTACACATTAGGCAATATATTTTTTCTAGAGGCAGGCAGAGGGCTGTATTGTGGGTCCGGTATTGCCAAAAATGAGGGATTCTGGACCAGGAGTGTGAGGAAAAGTCTGAGAACAGAAGCTAGACTTGGGCTTCAGGCCGAGGGCACGGCAGGTACCTCCTGCAGATCTGAACCAATATTTCATGCATCTGAAGTCACGGCGAGGATCAGACGTTGGCTCGGGTTGGAGTTTCTGTGCATGACTGCCCCTTCATGAACGGAGCGGAATCTCAAGGCCATGGAGGTTTTCCCACGTTGGTAGTTGTGGGATGCCCCCGTCAAGGATTCCTTCTGCGGGACAATTGAGACCTGTTGGGCAGCTCCAGGATATCCCATATGGAAGGAATCCAGAGCACCGTTCGGGGTGGATGCCTGGGAAGCGGGCCTCGCATTCCAAATGTCTCCTAGCAACAAGACAGTTGAGATCGGATAGCTCTGCGGGAGCAACCGGCGTGGCTGAGTTGAAATGGACTTTTAGGGTCGGGCCCATTGTGTGTTTGTGTCCATGAGGGCCTTGGAATGGGGCGTTGGCACCGGGACCCTGAAGTATTCTCCTAAGCTTTTGACATACCTCCCATGCACAAGTTTCCTTGTGGAGATGAGATTTGTTCTGAGGGGTGCCTCAGGAAACCCCCTATGCTGGTATTGGAAACCAGGCTTTTGAGGAGACATGCCTGTAAACCAAAACAATGGATCCGATTATGGCCTAGGGTCCTGTCTGGTTCAATCTTCTTCTCTGGTGATATCCATCTATGGAATGAATGGAGGGAGATGCTCACCTGGTGTCACACCGCCCTTGTTTGTCTTTGGAGACCTACACTATTGGGATGGCCTCGGGGACTTTGAAGAGTTTTCTTAATTGGTGAGATTTTGGACAATGGAATGGGCAGAATTCCCATGGATTGGGTAGGCACAACCTAATGTGTGGCTCCAGGGGCCCCAGCCTGGAAGGTGTGCGGCCCAGGACTTTGAGGACAGAAGTCTGAAAACACAAACTCAGCTAAGGTTTTGGGACGTAGGTATGGGAGGCCCAATCTACAAACCATGAGAAGTACCCCTCAGGATATGAAGAAAGAGCGAATCTGAGGCACTTGCTCAGGCTTTTCTCTCTGGATTTTGTATCAACAATGGCTGTAGAATGTGGGGAGGCCTCATGGGATATGGACGAATCTTCCTCTCTGTGGATTTGGCCCGGTCCCAATAGTTTTTCTTCAATTGTCGGATGGGAGGTCTCCTTTCAGGTTTATTACCTCAGGTGTCCGAACAAAATAGGAATTCCAAAGCAGAGCCCTGGGGAAGAGTGAAGGGACAACCCAAACTATGGTTAAAAATTGGGGCCTAGGTGCATGGCAGGCCCAATATGCTGTCTCTTCATCCAGCCACTGAGAGGCCTTACTTGAGGACTGGGCTCATGCTGAGGGTCACAATGTGTGTTTGTGACCAATGTGGCCCGCGAGCATGGGCGGGGCCTCATGGGCCACACTGGTTTCAACTACACTGGACTTTGGACAACCTGCCAAACACAAGGTCTCTGGCCATGGGGAATGTGTTCTGATATCTGCATCATTTTCAACCCTGGGCAGTGGTTGGAGATAAGGTCTAGGTTCTGAAGCCTGAAAAACCGAAGTTGGGAAGAGATGACGACCTAAGGCCATGGCGGGTCTGATATGCTCAGTGTGCGGTCAGCTGCCTGGGTGTTGGTCAGGAGGTTCGGGCTCAGGTTGTGTCAGTCAGTGCATTAGTCCCAGGTTAGACTATATGATTTGGGTACAGTCGAGTGCCGTATAGGTTTATCCTCATTTGAGGTGCCTGGGGAGCTCAATAGGCAAGATATTTTTTCTAGAGGGCAGGCAGAGTGCTGCACTTTGGTTCCAGAATTGCCAAACTTGAGGGCTTCTGGGCCAGGAGTGTGAGGACAGAAGTCTGAGAACACAAGCTAGACTTGGGCTTCAGGCCGAGGGCACGGCAGGTACCTCCTGCAGATCTGAACCAATATTTCATGCATCTGAAGTCACGGCGAGGATCAGACGTTGGCTCGGGTTGGAGTTTCTGTGCATGACTGCCCCTTCATGAACGGAGCGGAATCTCAAGGCCATGGAGGTTTTCCCACGTTGGGAGTTGTGGGATGCCCCCTTCAAGGATTCCTTCTGCGGGACAATTGAGACCTGTTGGGCAGCTCCAGGATATCCCATATGGAAGGACACCAGAGCACCGTTCGGGGTGGATGTCTGGGAAGCGGGCCTCGCATTCCAAATGTCTCCTAGCAACAAGACAGTTGAGATCGGATAGCTCTGCGGGAGCAACCGGCGTGGCTGAGTTGAAATGGACTTTTAGGATCGGGCCCATTGTGTATTTGTGTCCATGAGGGCCTTGGAATGGGGCGTTGGCACCGGGACCCTGAAGTATTCTCCTAAGCTTTTGACATACCTCCCATGCACAAGTTTCCTTGTGGAGATGAGATTTGTTCTGAGGGGTGCCTCAGGAAACCCCCTATGCTGGTATTGGAAACCAGGCTTTTGAGGAGACATGCCTGTAAACCAAAACAATGGATCCGATTATGGCCTAGGGTCCTGTCTGGTTCAATCTTCTTCTCTGGTGATATCCATCTATGGAATGAGTGGAGGGAGATGCTCACCTGGTGTCACACCGCCCTTGTTTGTCCCTGGAGACCTACACTATTGGGATGGCCTCGGGGACTTTGAAGAGTTTTCTTAATTGGTGAGATTTTGGACAATGGAATGGGCAGAATTCCCATGGATTGGGTAGGCACAGTCCTAATGTGTGGCTCCAGGGGCCCCAGCCTGGAAGGTGTGCGGCCCAGGACTTTGAGGACAGAAGTCTGAAAACACAAACTCAGCTAAGGTTTTGGGACGTAGGTATGGGAGGCCCAATCTACAAACCATGAGAAGTACCCCTCAGGATATGAAGAAAGAGCGAGTCTGAGGCACTTGCTCAGGCTTTTGTCTCTTGATTTTGTATCAACAATGGCTGTAGAATGTGGGGAGGCCTCATGGGATATGGACGAATCTTCCTCTCTGTGGATTTGGCCCGGTCCCAATAGTTTTTCTTCAATTGTCGGATGGGAGGTCTCCTTTCAGGTTTATTACCTCAGGTGTCCGAACAAAATAGGAATTCCAAAGCAGAGCCCTGGGGAAGAGTGAAGGGACAACCCAAACTATGGTTAAAAATTGGGGCCTAGGTGCATGGCAGGCCCAATATGCTGTCTCTTCATCCAGCCACTGAGAGGCCTTACTTGAGGACTGGGCTCATGCTGAGGGTCACAATGTGTGTTTGTGACCAATGTGGCCCGCGAGCATGGGCGGGGCCTCATGGGCCACACTGGTTTCAACTACACTGGACTTTGGACAACCTGCCAAACACAAGGTCTCTGGCCATGGGGAATGTGTTCTGATATCTGCATCATTTTCAACCCTGGGCAGTGGTTGGAGATAAGGTCTAGGTTCTGAAGCCTGAAAAACCGAAGTTGGGAAGAGATGACGACCTAAGGCCATGGCGGGTCTGATATGCTCAGTGTGCGGTCAGCTGCCTGGGTGTTGGTCAGGAGGTTCGGGCTCAGGTTGTGTCAGTCAGTGCATTAGTCCCAGGTTAGACTATATGATTTGGGTACAGTCGAGTGCCGTATAGGTTTATCCTCATTTGAGGTGCCTGGGGAGCTCAATAGGCAAGATATTTTTTCTAGAGGGCAGGCAGAGTGCTGCACTTTGGTTCCAGAATTGCCAAACTTGAGGGCTTCTGGGCGAGGAGTGTGAGGACAGAAGTCTGAGAACACAAGCTAGACTTGGGCTTCAGGCCGAGGGCACGGCAGGTACCTCCTGCAGATCTGAACCAATATTTCATGCATCTGAAGTCACGGCGAGGATCAGACGTTGGCTCGGGTTGGAGTTTCTGTGCATGACTGCCCCTTCATGAACGGAGCGGAATCTCAAGGCCATGGAGGTTTTCCCACGTTGGGAGTTGTGGGATGCCCCCTTCAAGGATTCCTTCTGCGGGACAATTGAGACCTGTTGGGCAGCTCCAGGATATCCCATATGGAAGGACTCCAGAGCACCGTTCGGGGTGGATGCCTGGGAAGCGGGCCTCGCATTCCAAATGTCTCCTAGCAACAAGACAGTTGAGATCGGATAGCTCTGCGGGAGCAACCGGCGTGGCTGAGTTGAAATGGACTTTTAGGATCGGGCCCATTGTGTGTTTGTGTCCATGAGGGCCTTGGAATGGGGCGTTGGCACCGGGACCCTGAAGTATTCTCCTAAGCTTTTGACATACGTCCCATGCACAAGTTTCCTTGTGGAGATGAGATTTGTTCTGAGGGGTGCCTCAGGAAACCTCCTATGCTGGTATTGGAATCAAGGCTTTTGAGGAGACATGCCTGTAAACCAAAACAATGGATCCGATTATGGCCTAGGGTCCTGTCTGGTTCAATCTTCTTCTCTGGTGATATCCATCTATGGAATGAGTGGAGGGAGATGCTCACCTGGTGTCACACCGCCCTTGTTTGTCCCTGGAGACCTACACTATTGGGATGGCCTTGGGGACTTTGGAGAGTTTTCTTAATTGGTGAGATTTTGGACAATAGAATGGGCAGAATTCCCATGGATTGGGTAGGCACAGTCCTAATGTGTGGCTCCAGGGGCCCCAGCCTTGAGTGTGCGGCCCAGGACTTTGAGGACAGAAGTCTGAAACACAAACTCAGCTAAGGTTTTGGGACGTAGGTATGGGAGGCCCAATCTACAAACCATGAGAAGTACCCCTCAGGATATGAAGAAAGAGCGAGTCTGAGGCACTTGCTCAGGCTTTTGTCTCTGGATTTTGTATCAACAATGGCTGTAGAATGTGGGGAGGCCTCATGGGATATGGACGAATCTTCCTCTCTGTGGATTTGGCCCGGTCCCAATAGTTTTTCTTCAATTGTCGGATGGGAGGTCTCCTTTCAGGTTTATTACCTCAGGTGTCCGAACAAAATAGGAATTCCAAAGCAGAGCCCTGGGGAAGAGTGAAGGGACAACCCAAACTATGGTTAAAAATTGGGGCCTAGGTGCATGGCAGGCCCAATATGCTGTCTCTTCATCCAGCCACTGAGAGGCCTTACTTGAGGACTGGGCTCATGCTGAGGGTCACAATGTGTGTTTGTGACCAATGTGGCCCGCGAGCATGGGCGGGGCCTCATGGGCCACACTGGTTTCAACTACACTGGACTTTGGACAACCTGCCAAACACAAGGTCTCTGGCCATGGGGAATGTGTTCTGATATCTGCATCATTTTCAACCCTGGGCAGTGGTTGGAGATAAGGTCTAGGTTCTGAAGCCTGAAAAACCGAAGTTGGGAAGAGATGACGACCTAAGGCCATGGCGGGTCTGATATGCTCAGTGTGCGGTCAGCTGCCTGGGTGTTGGTCAGGAGGTTCGGGCTCAGGTTGTGTCAGTCAGTGCATTAGTCCCAGGTTAGACTATATGATTTGGGTACAGTCGAGTGCCGTATAGGTTTATCCTCATTTGAGGTGCCTGGGGAGCTCAATAGGCAAGATATTTTTTCTAGCGGGCAGGCAGAGTGCTGCACTTTGGTTCCAGAATTGCCAAACTTGAGGGCTTCTGGGCCAGGAGTGTGAGGACAGAAGTCTGAGAACACAAGCTAGACTTGGGCTTCAGGCCGAGGGCACGGCAGGTACCTCCTGCAGATCTGAACCAATATTTCATGCATCTGAAGTCACGGCGAGGATCAGACGTTGGCTCGGGTTGGAGTTTCTGTGCATGACTGCCCCTTCATGAACGGAGCGGAATCTCAAGGCCATGGAGGTTTTCCCACGTTGGGAGTTGTGGGATGCCCCCTTCAAGGATTCCTTCTGCGTGACAATTGAGACCTGTTGGGCAGCTCCAGGACATCCCATAGGGAATGACTCCAGAGCACCGTTCGAGGATCGATGCCAGGGAATCCCGCCTCGCATTCCAATTTTCTCCCAGCAACAAGACAGTTGAGTTTTGATGGCTCTGCGGGAGCAATCGGGGCGGCTGTGTTGAAATGGACTTTCCCGAGGTTGGGGCCTAATGTGTGTTTGTGTCCATGAGGGCCTTGGAATAGGGCGGTGACACCGGGACCCTGAAGTATTCTCCTAAGCTTTTGACATACCTCCCATGCACAAGTTTCCTTGTGGAGATGAGATTTGTTCTGAGGCGTGCCTCAGGAAACCCCCTATGCTGGTATTGGAAACCAGGCTTTTGAGGAGACATGCCTGTAAACCAAAACAATGGATCCGATTATGGCCTAGGGTCCTGTCTGGTTCAATCTTCTTCTCTGGTGATATCCATCTATGGAATGAGTGGAGGGAGATGCTCACCTGGTGTCACACCGCCCTTGTTTGTCCCTGGAGACCTACACTATTGGGATGGCCTCGGGGACTTTGGAGAGTTTTCTTAATTGGTGAGATTTTGGACAATGGAATGGGCAGAATTCCCATGGATTGGGTAGGCACAGTCCTAATGTGTGGCTCCAGGGGCCCCAGCCTGGAAGGTGTGCGGCCCAGGACTTTGAGGACAGAAGTCTGAAAACTAAAACTCAGCTAAGGTTTTGGGACGTAGGTATGGGAGGCCCAATCTACAAACCATGAGAAGTACCCCTCAGGATATGAAGAAAGAGCGAGTCTGAGGCACTTGCTCAGGCTTTTGTCTCTGGATTTTGTATCAACAATGGCTGTAGAATGTGGGGAGGCCTCATGGGATATGGACGAATCTTCCTCTCTGTGGATTTGGCCCGGTCCCAATAGTTTTTCTTCAATTGTCGGATGGGAGGTCTCCTTTCAGGTTTATTACCTCAGGTGTCCGAACAAAATAGGAATTCCAAAGCAGAGCCCTGGGGAAGAGTGAAGGGACAACCCAAACTATGGTTAAAAATTGGGGCCTAGGTGCATGGCAGGCCCAATATGCTGTCTCTTCATCCAGCCACTGAGAGGCCTTACTTGAGGACTGGGCTCATGCTGAGGGTCACAATGTGTGTTTGTGACCAATGTGGCCCGCGAGCATGGGCGGGGCCTCATGGGCCACACTGGTTTCAACTACACTGGACTTTGGACAACCTGCCAAACACAAGGTCTCTGGCCATGGGGAATGTGTTCTGATATCTGCATCATTTTCAACCCTGGGCAGTGGTTGGAGATAAGGTCTAGGTTCTGAAGCCTGAAAAACCGAAGTTGGGAAGAGATGACGACCTAAGGCCATGGCGGGTCTGATATGCTCAGTGTGCGGTCAGCTGCCTGGGTGTTGGTCAGGAGGTTCGGGCTCAGGTTGTGTCAGTCAGTGCATTAGTCCCAGGTTAGACTATATGATTTGGGTACAGTCGAGTGCCGTATAGGTTTATCCTCATTTGAGGTGCCTGGGGAGCTCAATAGGCAAGATATTTTTTCTAGCGGGCAGGCAGAGTGCTGCACTTTGGTTCCAGAATTGCCAAACTTGAGGGCTTCTGGGCCAGGAGTGTGAGGACAGAAGTCTGAGAACACAAGCTAGACTTGGGCTTCAGGCCGAGGGCACGGCAGGTACCTCCTGCAGATCTGAACCAATATTTCATGCATCTGAAGTCACGGCGAGGATCAGACGTTGGCTCGGGTTGGAGTTTCTGTGCATGACTGCCCCTTCATGAACGGAGCGGAATCTCAAGGCCATGGAGGTTTTCCCACGTTGGGAGTTGTGGGATGCCCCCTTCAAGGATTCCTTCTGCGTGACAATTGAGACCTGTTGGGCAGCTCCAGGACATCCCATAGGGAATGACTCCAGAGCACCGTTCGAGGATCGATGCCAGGGAATCCCGCCTCGCATTCCAATTTTCTCCCAGCAACAAGACAGTTGAGTTTTGATGGCTCTGCGGGAGCAATCGGGGCGGCTGTGTTGAAATGGACTTTCCCGAGGTTGGGGCCTAATGTGTGTTTGTGTCCATGAGGGCCTTGGAATAGGGCGGTGACACCGGGACCCTGAAGTATTCTCCTAAGCTTTTGACATACCTCCCATGCACAAGTTTCCTTGTGGAGATGAGATTTGTTCTGAGGCGTGCCTCAGGAAACCCCCTATGCTGGTATTGGAAACCAGGCTTTTGAGGAGACATGCCTGTAAACCAAAACAATGGATCCGATTATGGCCTAGGGTCCTGTCTGGTTCAATCTTCTTCTCTGGTGATATCCATCTATGGAATGAGTGGAGGGAGATGCTCACCTGGTGTCACACCGCCCTTGTTTGTCCCTGGAGACCTACACTATTGGGATGGCCTCGGGGACTTTGGAGAGTTTTCTTAATTGGTGAGATTTTGGACAATGGAATGGGCAGAATTCCCATGGATTGGGTAGGCACAGTCCTAATGTGTGGCTCCAGGGGCCCCAGCCTGGAAGGTGTGCGGCCCAGGACTTTGAGGACAGAAGTCTGAAAACTAAAACTCAGCTAAGGTTTTGGGACGTAGGTATGGGAGGCCCAATCTACAAACCATGAGAAGTACCCCTCAGGATATGAAGAAAGAGCGAGTCTGAGGCACTTGCTCAGGCTTTTCTCTCTGGATTTTGTATCAACAATGGCTGTAGAATGTGGGGAGGCCTCATGGGATATGGACGAATCTTCCTCTCTGTGGATTTGGCCCGGTCCCAATAGTTTTTCTTCAATTGTCGGATGGGAGGTCTCCTTTCAGGTTTATTACCTCAGGTGTCCGAACAAAATAGGAATTCCAAAGCAGAGCCCTGGGGAAGAGTGAAGGGACAACCCAAACTATGGTTAAAAATTGGGGCCTAGGTGCATGGCAGGCCCAATATGCTGTCTCTTCATCCAGCCACTGAGAGGCCTTACTTGAGGACTGGGCTCATGCTGAGGGTCACAATGTGTGTTTGTGACCAATGTGGCCCGCGAGCATGGGCGGGGCCTCATGGGCCACACTGGTTTCAACTACACTGGACTTTGGACAACCTGCCAAACACAAGGTCTCTGGCCATGGGGAATGTGTTCTGATATCTGCATCATTTTCAACCCTGGGCAGTGGTTGGAGATAAGGTCTAGGTTCTGAAGCCTGAAAAACCGAAGTTGGGAAGAGATGACGACCTAAGGCCATGGCGGGTCTGATATGCTCAGTGTGCGGTCAGCTGCCTGGGTGTTGGTCAGGAGGTTCGGGCTCAGGTTGTGTCAGTCAGTGCATTAGTCCCAGGTTAGACTATATGATTTGGGTACAGTCGAGTGCCGTATAGGTTTATCCTCATTTGAGGTGCCTGGGGAGCTCAATAGGCAAGATATTTTTTCTAGAGGGCAGGCAGAGTGCTGCACTTTGGTTCCAGAATTGCCAAACTTGAGGGCTTCTGGGCCAGGAGTGTGAGGACAGAAGTCTGAGAACACAAGCTAGACTTGGGCTTCAGGCCGAGGGCACGGCAGGTACCTCCTGCAGATCTGAACCAATATTTCATGCATCTGAAGTCACGGCGAGGATCAGACGTTGGCTCGGGTTGGAGTTTCTGTGCATGACTGCCCCTTCATGAACGGAGCGGAATCTCAAGGCCATGGAGGTTTTCCCACGTTGGGAGTTGTGGGATGCCCCCTTCAAGGATTCCTTCTGCGGGACAATTGAGACCTGTTGGGCAGCTCCAGGATATCCCATATGGAAGGACTCCAGAGCACCGTTCGGGGTGGATGCCTGGGAAGCGGGCCTCGCATTCCAAATGTCTCCTAGCAACAAGACAGTTGAGATCGGATAGCTCTGCGGGAGCAACCGGCGTGGCTGAGTTGAAATGGACTTTTAGGATCGGGCCCATTGTGTGTTTGTGTCCATGAGGGCCTTGGAATGGGGCGTTGGCACCGGGACCCTGAAGTATTCTCCTAAGCTTTTGACATACGTCCCATGCACAAGTTTCCTTGTGGAGATGAGATTTGTTCTGAGGGGTGCCTCAGGAAACCTCCTATGCTGGTATTGGAATCAAGGCTTTTGAGGAGACATGCCTGTAAACCAAAACAATGGATCCGATTATGGCCTAGGGTCCTGTCTGGTTCAATCTTCTTCTCTGGTGATATCCATCTATGGAATGAGTGGAGGGAGATGCTCACCTGGTGTCACACCGCCCTTGTTTGTCCCTGGAGACCTACACTATTGGGATGGCCTCGGGGACTTTGGAGAGTTTTCTTAATTGGTGAGATTTTGGACAATAGAATGGGCAGAATTCCCATGGATTGGGTAGGCACAGTCCTAATGTGTGGCTCCAGGGGCCCCAGCCTTGAGTGTGCGGCCCAGGACTTTGAGGACAGAAGTCTGAAAACACAAACTCAGCTAAGGTTTTGGGACGTAGGTATGGGAGGCCCAATCTACAAACCATGAGAAGTACCCCTCAGGATATGAAGAAAGAGCGAGTCTGAGGCACTTGCTCAGGCTTTTGTCTCTGGATTTTGTATCAACAATGGCTGTAGAATGTGGGGAGGCCTCATGGGATATGGACGAATCTTCCTCTCTGTGCATTTGGCCCGGTCCCAATAGTTTTTCTTCAATTGTCGGATGGGAGGTCTCCTTTCAGGTTTATTACCTCAGGTGTCCGAACAAAATAGGAATTCCAAAGCAGAGCCCTGGGGAAGAGTGAAGGGACAACCCAAACTATGGTTAAAAATTGGGGCCTAGGTGCATGGCAGGCCCAATATGCTGTCTCTTCATCCAGCCACTGAGAGGCCTTACTTGAGGACTGGGCTCATGCTGAGGGTCACAATGTGTGTTTGTGACCAATGTGGCCCGCGAGCATGGGCGGGGCCTCATGGGCCACACTGGTTTCAACTACACTGGACTTTGGACAACCTGCCAAACACAAGGTCTCTGGCCATGGGGAATGTGTTCTGATATCTGCATCATTTTCAACCCTGGGCAGTGGTTGGAGATAAGGTCTAGGTTCTGAAGCCTGAAAAACCGAAGTTGGGAAGAGATGACGACCTAAGGCCATGGCGGGTCTGATATGCTCAGTGTGCGGTCAGCTGCCTGGGTGTTGGTCAGGAGGTTCGGGCTCAGGTTGTGTCAGTCAGTGCATTAGTCCCAGGTTAGACTATATGATTTGGGTACAGTCGAGTGCCGTATAGGTTTATCCTCATTTGAGGTGCCTGGGGAGCTCAATAGGCAAGATATTTTTTCTAGCGGGCAGGCAGAGTGCTGCACTTTGGTTCCAGAATTGCCAAACTTGAGGGCTTCTGGGCCAGGAGTGTGAGGACAGAAGTCTGAGAACACAAGCTAGACTTGGGCTTCAGGCCGAGGGCACGGCAGGTACCTCCTGCAGATCTGAACCAATATTTCATGCATCTGAAGTCACGGCGAGGATCAGACGTTGGCTCGGGTTGGAGTTTCTGTGCATGACTGCCCCTTCATGAACGGAGCGGAATCTCAAGGCCATG
Source organism: Mustela nivalis (assembly GCF_964662115.1). Lineage (NCBI taxonomy): Eukaryota > Metazoa > Chordata > Mammalia > Carnivora > Mustelidae > Mustela > Mustela nivalis. The sequence continues at coordinate 701,925 of NW_028136405.1, read as the reverse complement.
GAGGTTTTCCCACGTTGGGAGTTGTGGGATGCCCCCTTCAAGGATTCCTTCTGCGTGACAATTGAGACCTGTTGGGCAGCTCCAGGACATCCCATAGGGAATGACTCCAGAGCACCATTCGAGGATCGATGCCAGGGAATCCCGCCTCGCATTCCAATTTTCTCCCAGCAACAAGACAGTTGAGTTTTGATGGCTCTGCAGGAGCAATCGGGGCGGCTGTGTTGAAATGGACTTTCCCGAGGTTGGGGCCTAATGTGTGTTTGTGTCCATGAGGGCCTTGGAATAGGGCGGTGACACCGGGACCCTGAAGTATTCTCCTAAGCTTTTGACATACCTCCCATGCACAAGTTTCCTTGTGGAGATGAGATTTGTTCTGAGGGGTGCCTCAGGAAACCCCCTATGCTGGTATTGGAAACCAGGCTTTTGAGGAGACATGCCTGTAAACCAAAACAATGGATCCGATTATGGCCTAGGGTCCTGTCTGGTTCAATCTTCTTCTCTGGTGATATCCATCTATGGAATGAGTGGAGGGAGATGCTCACCTGGTGTCACACCGCCCTTGTTTGTCCCTGGAGACCTACACTATTGGGATGGCCTCGGGGACTTTGGAGAGTTTTCTTAATTGGTGAGATTTTGGACAATGGAATGGGCAGAATTCCCATGGATTGGGTAGGCACAGTCCTAATGTGTGGCTCCAGGGGCCCCAGCCTGGAAGGTTTGCGGCCCAGGACGTTGAGGACAGAAGTCTGAAAACTAAAACTCAGCTAAGGTTTTGGGACGTAGGTATGGGAGGCCCAATCTACAAACCATGAGAAGTACCCCTCAGGATATGAAGAAAGAGCGAGTCTGAGGCACTTGCTCAGGCTTTTCTCTCTGGATTTTGTATCAACAATGGCTGTAGAATGTGGGGAGGCCTCATGGGATATGGACGAATCTTCCTCTCTGTGGATTTGGCCCGGTCCCAATAGTTTTTCTTCAATTGTCGGATGGGAGGTCTCCTTTCAGGTTTATTACCTCAGGTGTCCGAACAAAATAGGAATTCCAAAGCAGAGCCCTGGGGAAGAGTGAAGGGACAACCCAAACTATGGTTAAAAATTGGGGCCTAGGTGCATGGCAGGCCCAATATGCTGTCTCTTCATCCAGCCACTGAGAGGCCTTACTTGAGGACTGGGCTCATGCTGAGGGTCACAATGTGTGTTTGTGACCAATGTGGCCCGCGAGCATGGGCGGGGCCTCATGGGCCACACTGGTTTCAACTACACTGGACTTTGGACAACCTGCCAAACACAAGGTCTCTGGCCATGGGGAATGTGTTCTGATATCTGCATCATTTTCAACCCTGGGCAGTGGTTGGAGATAAGGTCTAGGTTCTGAAGCCTGAAAAACCGAAGTTGGGAAGAGATGACGACCTAAGGCCATGGCGGGTCTGATATGCTCAGTGTGCGGTCAGCTGCCTGGGTGTTGGTCAGGAGGTTCGGGCTCAGGTTGTGTCAGTCAGTGCATTAGTCCCAGGTTAGACTATATGATTTGGGTACAGTCGAGTGCCGTATAGGTTTATCCTCATTTGAGGTGCCTGGGGAGCTCAATAGGCAAGATATTTTTTCTAGCGGGCAGGCAGAGTGCTGCACTTTGGTTCCAGAATTGCCAAACTTGAGGGCTTCTGGGCCAGGAGTGTGAGGACAGAAGTCTGAGAACACAAGCTAGACTTGGGCTTCAGGCCGAGGGCACGGCAGGTACCTCCTGCAGATCTGAACCAATATTTCATGCATCTGAAGTCACGGCGAGGATCAGACGTTGGCTCGGGTTGGAGTTTCTGTGCATGACTGCCCCTTCATGAACGGAGCGGAATCTCAAGGCCATGGAGGTTTTCCCACGTTGGGAGTTGTGGGATGCCCCCTTCAAGGATTCCTTCTGCGGGACAATTGAGACCTGTTGGGCAGCTCCAGGATATCCCATATGGAAGGACTCCAGAGCACCGTTCGGGGTGGATGCCTGGGAAGCGGGCCTCGCATTCCAAATGTCTCCTAGCAACAAGACAGTTGAGATCGGATAGCTCTGCGGGAGCAACCGGCGTGGCTGAGTTGAAATGGACTTTTAGGATCGGGCCCATTGTGTGTTTGTGTCCATGAGGGCCTTGGAATGGGGCGTTGGCACCGGGACCCTGAAGTATTCTCCTAAGCTTTTGACATACGTCCCATGCACAAGTTTCCTTGTGGAGATGAGATTTGTTCTGAGGGGTGCCTCAGGAAACCTCCTATGCTGGTATTGGAATCAAGGCTTTTGAGGAGACATGCCTGTAAACCAAAACAATGGATCCGATTATGGCCTAGGGTCCTGTCTGGTTCAATCTTCTTCTCTGGTGATATCCATCTATGGAATGAGTGGAGGGAGATGCTCACCTGGTGTCACACCGCCCTTGTTTGTCCCTGGAGACCTACACTATTGGGATGGCCTCGGGGACTTTGGAGAGTTTTCTTAATTGGTGAGATTTTGGACAATGGAATGGGCAGAATTCCCATGGATTGGGTAGGCACAGTCCTAATGTGTGGCTCCAGGGGCCCCAGCCTTGAGGGTGTGCGGCCCAGGACTTTGAGGACAGAAGTCTGAAAACACAAACTCAGCTAAGGTTTTGGGACGTAGGTATGGGAGGCCCAATCTACAAACCATGAGAAGTACCCCTCAGGATATGAAGAAAGAGCGAGTCTGAGGCACTTGCTCAGGCTTTTCTCTCTGGATTTTGTATCAACAATGGCTGTAGAATGTGGGGAGGCCTCATGGGATATGGACGAATCTTCCTCTCTGTGGATTTGGCCCGGTCCCAATAGTTTTTCTTCAATTGTCGGATGGGAGGTCTCCTTTCAGGTTTATTACCTCAGGTGTCCGAACAAAATAGGAATTCCAAAGCAGAGCCCTGGGGAAGAGTGAAGGGACAACCCAAACTATGGTTAAAAATTGGGGCCTAGGTGCATGGCAGGCCCAATATGCTGTCTCTTCATCCAGCCACTGAGAGGCCTTACTTGAGGACTGGGCTCATGCTGAGGGTCACAATGTGTGTTTGTGACCAATGTGGCCCGCGAGCATGGGCGGGGCCTCATGGGCCACACTGGTTTCAACTACACTGGACTTTGGACAACCTGCCAAACACAAGGTCTCTGGCCATGGGGAATGTGTTCTGATATCTGCATCATTTTCAACCCTGGGCAGTGGTTGGAGATAAGGTCTAGGTTCTGAAGCCTGAAAAACCGAAGTTGGGAAGAGATGACGACCTAAGGCCATGGCGGGTCTGATATGCTCAGTGTGCGGTCAGCTGCCTGGGTGTTGGTCAGGAGGTTCGGGCTCAGGTTGTGTCAGTCAGTGCATTAGTCCCAGGTTAGACTATATGATTTGGGTACAGTCGAGTGCCGTATAGGTTTATCCTCATTTGAGGTGCCTGGGGAGCTCAATAGGCAAGATATTTTTTCTAGCGGGCAGGCAGAGTGCTGCACTTTGGTTCCAGAATTGCCAAACTTGAGGGCTTCTGGGCCAGGAGTGTGAGGACAGAAGTCTGAGAACACAAGCTAGACTTGGGCTTCAGGCCGAGGGCACGGCAGGTACCTCCTGCAGATCTGAACCAATATTTCATGCATCTGAAGTCACGGCGAGGATCAGACGTTGGCTCGGGTTGGAGTTTCTGTGCATGACTGCCCCTTCATGAACGGAGCGGAATCTCAAGGCCATGGAGGTTTTCCCACGTTGGGAGTTGTGGGATGCCCCCTTCAAGGATTCCTTCTGCGTGACAATTGAGACCTGTTGGGCAGCTCCAGGACATCCCATAGGGAATGACTCCAGAGCACCGTTCGAGGATCGATGCCAGGGAATCCCTCCTCGCATTCCAATTTTCTCCCAGCAACAAGACAGTTGAGTTTTGATGGCTCTGCGGGAGCAATCGGGGCGGCTGTGTTGAAATGGACTTTCCCGAGGTTGGGGACTAATGTGTGTTTGTGTCCATGAGGGCCTTGGAATGGGGCGGTGACACCGGGACCCTGAAGTATTCTCCTAAGCTTTTGACATACCTCCCATGCAGAAGTTTCCTTGTGGAAACGAGATTTGTTCTGATGGGTGCCTCAGGAAACCCCCTATGCTGGTCTTGCAATCCAGGCTTTTGAGGAGACATGTCTGTAAACCAAAAAATGGATCCGAATATGGCCTAGGGTCCTGTCTGGTTCCATCTTCTTCTCTGGGGATATCCATCTATGGAATGAGTGGAGGTAGATGCTCACCTGTTGTCAGACCACCCTTGTTTGTCCCCGGAGTCCTACACTATTGGGATGGCCCCTGGGACTTTGGAGAGTTCTCCTAATTTGTACGATTTTGGACAATGGAATGGGCAGAATTCCCATGGATTGGGTAGGCACAGTCCTAATGTGTGGCTCCAAGGGCCCCAGCCAGTAGTGTGTGTGGCCCAGGAACATGAGGACAGAAGTCTGAAAACACAAACTCAACTTAGGTTGGGAACGTAGGTATGGCAGGGCCAATCTACAAACCATGAGAAGCACTCTTCAGGATATGAAGAAAGAGCGAGTCTGAGGCGCTTGCTCAGGCTTTTGTCTCTGGATTTTGTATCAAAGATGGGCGTGGAACGTGGGGAGGCCTCATGGGCCATGGACGAATCTTCCTCTCTGTGGATTTGGCCCGGTCCCAATTTCTTTCCGTCAATCTGTGGGATGGGAGGTCTCCTCTCAGGTTTTTTACCTCAGGTGTCCCAACCAAAGAGGAATTCCAAAGCAGAGCCCTGGGGAAGAGTGAAGGGACAACCCAAACGATGGTTATAAATTGGGGCCTAGGGGCATGGCAGACCCAATATGCTGTCTCTTCATCCAGCCACTGAGTGGCCTTATTTAAAGACTGGGCACAGGCTGAGGGTCAGCATGTGTGTTTGTGACCAATGTGGCCCGCGAGCATGGGCGGGACCTCATGGGCCACACTGGTTTCAACTACACTGAACTTTGGATAACAATCCAATCACAAGGTCTCTTGCCATGGGGAAGGAGCTCTGATTTCTGCATCATTTTCAACCCTGGGCAGTGTTTAGAGATAAGGTCTACGTTCTGAAGCCTGAAAACCGCAGTTGGGAAGAGATGACGACCTAAGGCCATGGCGGGTCTGATGTGCTCAGTGAGCGGTCAGCTGCCTGGGTGTTGGTCCGGAGGTTCGGTTTCAGGTTGTGTCCGACAGTGAATTAGTACCCAGGTTAGACTATATAATTCAGGTACAGTCGAGAGCCGTGTAGGTTTATCCTCATTTGAGGTGCCTGGGCTACACATTAGGCAATATATTTTTTCTAGAGGCAGGCAGAGTGCTGTATTGTGGGTCCGGTATTGCCAAAAATGAGGGATTCTGGACCAGGAGTGTGAGGACAAGTCTGAGAACAGAAGCTAGACTTGGGCTTCAGGCCGAGAGTACGGCTGGTACCCCCTGCAGATCTGAACCAATATCTCAGCTTCTGAAGTCACGGCGAGGATCAGACGTTGGCTCGGGTTGGAGTTTCTGTGCATGACTGCCCCTTCATGAACGGAGCGGAATCTCAAGGCCATGGAGGTTTTCCCACGTTGGGAGTTGTGGGATGCCCCCTTCAAGGATTCCTTCTGCGGGACAATTGAGACCTGTTGGGCAGCTCCAGGATATCCCATATGGAAGGACTCCAGAGCACCGTTCGGGGTGGATGCCTGGGAAGCGGGCCTCGCATTCCAAATGTCTCCTAGCAACAAGACAGTTGATATCGGATAGCTCTGCGGGAGCAACTGGCGTGGCTGAGTTGAAATGGACTTTTAGGGTCGGGCCCATTGTGTGTTTGTGTCCATGAGGGCCTTGGAATGGGGCATTGGCACCGGGACCCTGAAGTATTCTCCTAAGCTTTTGACATACCTCCCATGCACAAGTTTCCTTGTGGAGATGAGATTTGTTCTGAGGGGTGCCTCAGGAAACCCCCTATGCTGGTATTGGAATCCAGGCTTTTGAGGAGACATGCCTGTAAACCAAAACAATGGATCCGATTATGGCCTAGGGTCCTGTCTGGTTCAATCTTCTTCTCTGGTGATATCCATCTATGGAATGAATGGAGGGAGATGCTCACCTGGTGTCACACCGCCCTTGTTTGTCCCTGGAGACCTACACTATTGGGATGGCCTCGGGGACTTTGGAGAGTTTTCTTAATTGGTGAGATTTTGGACAATGGAATGGGCAGAATTCCCATGGATTGGGTAGGCACAGTCCTAATGTGTGGCTCCAGGGGCCCCAGCCTGGAGGGTGGGCGGCCCAGGACTTTGAGGACAGAAGTCTGAAAACACAAACTCAGCTAAGGTTTTGGGACGTAGGTATGGGAGGCCCAATCTACAAACCATGAGAAGTACCCCTCAGGATATGAAGAAAGAGCGAGTCTGAGGCACTTGCTCAGGCTTTTCTCTCTGGATTTTGTATCAACAATGGCTGTAGAATGTGGGGAGGCCTCATGGGATATGGACGAATCTTCCTCTCTGTGGATTTGGCCCGGTCCCAATAGTTTTTCTTCAATTGTCGGATGGGAGGTCTCCTTTCAGGTTTATTACCTCAGGTGTCCGAACAAAATAGGAATTCCAAAGCAGAGCCCTGGGGAAGAGTGAAGGGACAACCCAAACTATGGTTAAAAATTGGGGCCTAGGTGCATGGCAGGCCCAATATGCTGTCTCTTCATCCAGCCACTGAGAGGCCTTACTTGAGGACTGGGCTCATGCTGAGGGTCACAATGTGTGTTTGTGACCAATGTGGCCCGCGAGCATGGGCGGGGCCTCATGGGCCACACTGGTTTCAACTACACTGGACTTTGGACAACCTGCCAAACACAAGGTCTCTGGCCATGGGGAATGTGTTCTGATATCTGCATCATTTTCAACCCTGGGCAGTGGTTGGAGATAAGGTCTAGGTTCTGAAGCCTGAAAAACCGAAGTTGGGAAGAGATGACGACCTAAGGCCATGGCGGGTCTGATATGCTCAGTGTGCGGTCAGCTGCCTGGGTGTTGGTCAGGAGGTTCGGGCTCAGGTTGTGTCAGTCAGTGCATTAGTCCCAGGTTAGACTATATGATTTGGGTACAGTCGAGTGCCGTATAGGTTTATCCTCATTTGAGGTGCCTGGGGAGCTCAATAGGCAAGATATTTTTTCTAGCGGGCAGGCAGAGTGCTGCACTTTGGTTCCAGAATTGCCAAACTTGAGGGCTTCTGGGCCAGGAGTGTGAGGACAGAAGTCTGAGAACACAAGCTAGACTTGGGCTTCAGGCCGAGGGCACGGCAGGTACCTCCTGCAGATCTGAACCAATATTTCATGCATCTGAAGTCACGGCGAGGATCAGACGTTGGCTCGGGTTGGAGTTTCTGTGCATGACTGCCCCTTCATGAACGGAGCGGAATCTCAAGGCCATGGAGGTTTTCCCACGTTGGGAGTTGTGGGATGCCCCCTTCAAGGATTCCTTCTGCGGGACAATTGAGACCTGTTGGGCAGCTCCAGGATATCCCATATGGAAGGACTCCAGAGCACCGTTCGGGGTGGATGCCTGGGAAGCGGGCCTCGCATTCCAAATGTCTCCTAGCAACAAGACAGTTGAGATCGGATAGCTCTGCGGGAGCAACCGGCGTGGCTGAGTTGAAATGGACTTTTAGGGTCGGGCCCATTGTGTGTTTGTGTCCATGAGGGCCTTGGAATGGGGCGTTGGCACCGGGACCCTGAAGTATTCTCCTAAGCTTTTGACATACCTCCCATGCACAAGTTTCCTTGTGGAGATGAGATTTGTTCTGAGGGGTGCCTCAGGAAACCCCCTATGCTGGTATTGGAAACCAGGCTTTTGAGGAGACATGCCTGTAAACCAAAACAATGGATCCGATTATGGCCTAGGGTCCTGTCTGGTTCAATCTTCTTCTCTGGTGATATCCATCTATGGAATGAGTGGAGGGAGATGCTCACCTGGTGTCACACCGCCCTTGTTTGTCCCTGGAGACCTACACTATTGGGATGGCCTCGGGGACTTTGGAGAGTTTTCTTAATTGGTGAGATTTTGGACAATGGAATGGGCAGAATTCCCATGGATTGGGTAGGCACAGTCCTAATGTGTGGCTCCAAGGGCCCCAGCCTGGAGGGTGTGCGGCCCAGGACTTTGAGGACAGAAGTCTGAAAACACAAACTCAGCTAAGGTTTTGGGACGTAGGTATGGGAGGCCCAATCTACAAACCATGAGAAGTACCCCTCAGGATATGAAGAAAGAGCGAGTCTGAGGCACTTGCTCAGGCTTTTGTCTCTTGATTTTGTATCAACAATGGCTGTAGAATGTGGGGAGGCCTCAGGGGATATGGACGAATCTTCCTCTCTGTGGATTTGGCCCGGTCCCAATAGTTTTTCTTCAATTGTCGGATGGGAGGTCTCATTTCAGGTTTATTACCTCAGGTGTCCGAACAAAATAGGAATTCCAAAGCAGAGCCCTGGGGAAGAGTGAAGGGACAACCCAAACTATGGTTAAAAATTGGGGCCTAGGTGCATGGCAGGCCCAATATGCTGTCTCTTCATCCAGCCACTGAGAGGCCTTACTTGAGGACTGGGCTCATGCTGAGGGTCACAATGTGTGTTTGTGACCAATGTGGCCCGCGAGCATGGGCGGGGCCTCATGGGCCACACTGGTTTCAACTACACTGGACTTTGGACAACCTGCCAAACACAAGGTCTCTGGCCATGGGGAATGTGTTCTGATATCTGCATCATTTTCCACCCTGGACAGTGGTTGGAGATAAGGTCTAGGTTCTGAAGCCTGAAAAACCGAAGTTGGGAAGAGATGACGACCTAAGGCCATGGCGGGTCTGATATGCTCAGTGTGCGGTCAGCTGCCTGGGTGTTGGTCAGGAGGTTCGGGCTCAGGTTGTGTCATTCAGTGCATTAGTCCCAGGTTAGACTATATAATTTGGGTACAGTCGAGTGCCGTATAGGTTTATCCTCATTTGAGGTGCCTGGGGAGCTCAATAGGGAAGATATTTTTTCTAGAGGGCAGGCAGAGTGCTGCACTTTGCTTCCATAATTGCCAAACTTGAGGGCTTCTGGGCCAGGAGTGTGAGGACAGAAGTCTGAGAACACAAGCTAGACTTGGGCTTCAGGCCGAGGGCACGGCAGGTACCTCCTGCAGATCTGAACCAATATTTCATGCATCTGAAGTCACGGCGAGGATCAGACGTTGGCTCGGGTTGGAGTTTCTGTGCATGACTGCCCCTTCATGAACGGAGCGGAATCTCAAGGCCATGGAGGTTTTCCCACGTTGGGAGTTGTGGGATGCCCCCTTCAAGGATTCCTTCTGCGGGACAATTGAGACCTGTTGGTCAGCTCCAGGACATCCCATATGGAATGAATCCAGAGCACCGTTCGAGGATCGATGCCAAAGAATCCCGCCTCGCATTCCAATTTTCTCCTAGCAACAAGACAGTTGAGTTTTTATGGCTCTGCGGGAGCAATCGGGGCGGCTGTGTTGAAATGGACTTTCCCGAGGTTGGGGCCTAATGTGTGTTTATTTGTCCATGAGGGCCTTGGAATGGGGTGGTGACACCGGGACCCTGAAGTATTCTCCTAAGCTTTTGACATAGGTCCCATACGCAAGTATCCTTGTGGAAACCAGATTTGTTCAGATGGGTGCCTCAGGAAACCCCCTATGCTGGTCTTGGAATCCAGGCTTTTAAGGAGACATGTCTGTAAACCAAAGCAATGGATCCGAATATGGCATAGGGTCCTGTCTGGTTCCATCTTCTTCTCTGGGGACATCCATTTATGATATGAGTGGAGGTAGATGCTCAGCTGGTGTCAGACCGACCTTGTTTGTCCCCGGAGACCTACACTATTGGGATGGCCTCGGGGACTTTGGAGAGTTCTCCTAATTTGTACGATTTTGGATAATGGAATGGGCAGAATGCCCATGGATTGGGTAGGCACAGTCCTAATGTTGGCTCCAGGGGCCCCAGCCTGTAGGGTGTGTGGCCCAGGAATCTGAGGACAGAAGTCTGAAAACACAAACTCAGCTTAGGTTGGGAACGTAGGTATGGCAGGGCCAATCTACAACCATGAGAAGCACTCTTCAGGATATGAAGAAAGAGCGAGTCTGAGGCGCTTGCTCAGGCTTTTGTCTCTGGATTTTGTATCAAAGATGGGCGTGGAACGTGGGGAGGCCTCATGGGCCATGGACGAATCTTCCTCTCTGTGGATTTGGCCCGGTCCCAATTTCTTTCTGTCAATCTGTGGGATGGGAGGTCTCCTCTCAGGTTTGTTACCTCAGGTGTCCCAACCAAAGAGGAATTCCAAAGCAGAGCCCTCGGAAAGAGTGAAGGGACAACCCAAACGATGGTTATAAATTGGGGCCTAGGGGCATGGCAGACCCAATATGCTGTCTCTTCATCCAGCCACTGAGTGGCCTTACTTAAAGACTGGGCACAGGCTGAGGGTCAGCATGTGTGTTTGTGACCAATGTGGCCCGCGAGCATGGGCGGGGCCTCATGGGCCACACTGGTTTCAACTACACTGAACTTTGGATAACATGCCAATCACAAGGTCTCTTGCCATGGGGAAGGAGCTCTGATTTCTGCATCATTTTCAACCCTGGGCAGTGTTTGGAGATAAGGTCTACGTTCTGAAGCCTGAAAACCGCAGTTGGGAAGAGATGACGACCTAAGGCCATGGCGGGTCTGATGTGCTCAGTGAGCGGTCAGCTGCCTGGGTGTTGGTCCGGAGGTTCGGTTTCAGGTTGTGTCAGACAGTGAATTAGTACCCAGGTTAGACTATATAATTCAGGTACAGTCGAGAGCCGTGTAGGTTTATCCTCATTTGAGGTGCCTGGGCTACTCATTAGGCAATATATTTTTTCTAGAGGCAGGCAGAGTGCTGCATTGTGGGTCCGGTATTGCCAAACATGAGGGATTCTGGACCAGGAGTGTGAGGACAAGTCTGAGAACAGAAGTTAGTCTTGGGCTTCAGGCCGAGGGCACGGCTGGTACCCCCTGCAGATCTGAACGAATATCTCATGCTTCTGAAGTCACGGCGAGGATCAGACGTTGGCTCGGGTTGGAGTTTCTGTGCATGACTGCCCCTTCATGAACGGAGCGGAATCTCAAGGCCATGGAGGTTTTCCCACGTTGGGAGTTGTGGGATGCCCCCTTCAAGGATTCCTTCTGCGGGACAATTGAGACCTGTTGGGCAGCTCCAGGATATCCCATATGGAAGGACACCAGAGCACCGTTCGGGGTGGATGCCTGGGAAGCGGGCCTCGCATTCCAAATGCCTCCTAGCAACAAGACAGTTGAGATCGGATAGCTCTGCGGGAGCAACCGGCGTGGCTCAGTTGAAATGGACTTTTAGGATCGGGCCCATTGTGTGTTTGTGTCCATGAGGGCCTTGGAATGGGGCGTTGGCACCGGGACCCTGAAGTATTCTCCTAAGCTTTTGACATACCTCCCATGCACAAGTTTCCTTGTGGAGATGAGATTTGTTCTGAGGGGTGCCTCAGGAAACCCCCTATGCTGGTCTTGGAATCCAGGCTTTTGAGGAGACATGCCTGTAAACCAAAACAATGGATCCTATTATGGCCTAGGGTCCTGTCTGGTTCAATCTTCTTCTCTGGTGATATCCATCTATGGAATGAGTGGAGGGAGATGCTCACCTGGTGTCACACCGCCCTTGTTTGTCCCTGGAGACCTACACTATTGGGATGGCCTCGGGGACTTTGGAGAGTTTTCTTAATTGGTGAGATTTTGGACAATAGAATGGGCAGAATTCCCATGGATTGGGTAGGCACAGTCCTAATGTGTGGCTCCAGGGGCCCCAGCCTGGAGGGTGTGCGGCCCAGGACTTTGAGGACAGAAGTCTGAAAACACAAACTCAGCTAAGGTTTTGGGACGTAGGTATGGGAGGCCCAATCTACAAACCCTGAGAAGTACCCCTCAGGATATGAAGAAAGAGCGAGTCTGAGGCACTTGCTCAGGCTTTTTTATCAACAATGGCTGTAGAATGTGGGGAGGCCTCATGGTATATGGACGAATCTTCCTCTCTGTGGATTTGGCCCGGTCCCAATAGTTTTTCTTCAATTGTCGGATGGGAGGTCTCCTTTCAGGTTCATTACCTCAGGTGTCCGAACAAAATAGGAATTGCAAAGCAGAGCACTGGGGAAGAGTGAAGGGACAACCCAAACTATGGTTAAAAATTAGGGCCTAGGTGCATGGCAGGCCCAATATGCTGTCTCTTCATCCAGCCACTGAGAGGCCTTACTTGAGGACTGGGCTCATGCTGAGGGTCACAATGTGTGTTTGTGACCAATGTGGCCCGCGAGCATGGGCGGGGCCTCATGGGCCACACTGGTTTCAACTACACTGGACTTTGGACAACCTGCCAAACACAAGGTCTCTGGCCATGGGGAATGTGTTCTGATATCTGCATCATTTTCAACCCTGGGCAGTGGTTGGAGATAAGGTCTAGGTTCTGAAGCCTGAAAAACCGAAGATGGGAAGAGATGACGACCTAAGGCCATGGCGGGTCTGATATGCTCAGTGTGCGGTCAGCTGCCTGGGTGTTGGTCAGGAGGTTCGGGCTCAGGTTGTATCAGTCAGTGCATTAGTCCCAGGTTAGACTATATGATTTGGGTACAGTCGAGTGCCGTATAGGTTTATCCTCATTTGAGGTGCCTGGGGAGCTCAATAGGCAAGATATTTTTTCTAGAGGGCAGGCAGAGTGCTGCACTTTGGTTCCAGAATTGCCAAACTTGAGGGCTTCTGGGCCAGGAGTGTGAGGACAGAAGTCTGAGAACACAAGCTAGACTTGGGCTTCAGGCCGAGGGCACGGCAGGTACCTCCTGCAGATCTGAACCAATATTTCATGCATCTGAAGTCACGGCGAGGATCAGACGTTGGCTCGGGTTGGAGTTTCTGTGCATGACTGCCCCTTCATGAACAGAGCGGAATCTCAAGGCCATGGAGGTTTTCCCACGTTGGGAGTTGTGGGATGCCCCCTTCAAGGATTCCTTCTGCGGGACAATTGAGACCTGTTGGTCAGCTCCAGGACATCCCATATGGAATGACTCCAGAGCACCGTTCGAGGATCGATGCCAGGGAATCCCGCCTCGCATTCCAATTTTCTCCCAGCAACAAGACAGTTGAGTTTTGATGGCTCTGCGGGAGCAATCGGGGCGGCTGTGTTGAAATGGACTTTCCCGAGGTTGGGGCCTAATGTGTGTTTGTGTCCATGAGGGCCTTGGAATGGGGCGGTGACACCGGGACCCTGAAGTATTCTCCTAAGCTTTTGACATAGGTCCCATGCACAAGTTTCCTTGTGGAAACGAGATTTGTTCTGATGGGTGCCTCAGGAAACCCCCTATGCTGGTCTTGCAATCCAGGCTTTTGAGGAGACATGACTGTAAACCAAAGCAATGTATCCGAATATGGCCTAGGGTCCTGTCTGGTTCCATCTTCTTCTCTGGGGACATCCATTTATGATTTGATTGGAGGTAGTTGCTCAGCTGGTGTCAGACCGCCCTTGTTTGTCCCCGGAGACCTACACTATTGGGATGGCCTCGGGGACTATGGAGAGTTCTCCTAATTTGTACGATTTTGGATAATGGAATGGGCAGAATGCCCATGGATTTTGTAGGCACAGTCCTAATGTGTGGCTCCAGGGGCCCCAGCCTGGAGGGTGTGTGGCCCAGGAATCTGAGGACAGAAGTCTGAAAACACAAACTCAGCTTAGGTTGGGAACGTAGGTATGGCAGGGCCAATCTACAAACCATGAGAAGGACTCTTCAGGATATGAAGAAAGAGGGAGTCTGAGGCGCTTGCTCAGGATTTTGTCTCTGGATTTTGTATCAAAGATGGGCGTGGAACGTGGGGAGGCCTCATGGGCCATGGACAAATCTTCCTCTCTGTGGATTTGGCCTGGTCCCAATCCCTTTACGTCAATCTGTGGGTTGGGAAGTGTCCTCTCAGGTTTGTTACCTCAGGTGTCCCAATTAAAGAGGAATTCCAAAGCAGAGCCCTGGGGAAGAGTGAAGGGATAACCCAAACGATGGTTATAAATTGGGGCCTAGGGGCATGGCAGACCCAATATGCTGTCTCTTCATCCAGCCACTGAGTGGCCTTACTTAAAGACTGGGCACAGGCTGAGGGTCAGCATGTGTGTTTGTGACCAATGTGGCCCGCGAGCATGGGCGGGGCCTCATGGGCCACACTGGTTTCAACTACACTGAACTTTGGATAACATGCCAATCACAAGGTCTCTTGCCATGGGGAAGGAGCTCTGATTTCTGCATCATTTTCAACCCTGGGCAGTGTTTGGAGATAAGGTCTACGTTCTGAAGCCTGAAAACCGCAGTTGGGAAGAGATGACGACCTAAGGCCATGGCGGCTCTGATGTGCTCAGTGTGCGGTCAGCTTCCTGGGTGTTGGTCCGGAGGTTCGGGTTCAGGTTGTGTCAGACAGTGAATTAGTACCCAGGTTAGACTATATAATTCAGGTACAGTCGAGAGCCGTGTAGGTTTATCCTCATTTGAGGTGCCTGGGCTACTCATTAGGCAATATATTTTTTCTAGAGGCAGGCAGAGTGCTGCATTGTGGGTCCGGTATTGCCAAACCTGAGGGATTCTGGAACAGGAGTGTGAGGAGAAGTCTGAGAACAGAAGCTAGACTTGGGATTCAGGCCGAGGGCACGGCTGGTACCCCCTGCAGATCTGAACGAATATCTCATGCTTCTGAAGTCACGGCGAGGATCAGACGTTGGCTCGGGTTGGAGTTTCTGTGCATGACTGCCCCTTCATGAACGGAGCGGAATCTCAAGGCCATGGAGGTTTTCCCACGTTGGGAGTTGTGGGATGCCCCCTTCAAAGATTCCTTCTGCGGGACAATTGAGACCTGTTGGGCAGCTCCAGGATATCCCATATGGAAGGACTCCAGAGCACTGTTCGGGGTGGATGCCTGGGAAGCGGGCCTCGCATTCCAAATGTCTCCTAGCAACAAGACAGTTGAGATCGGATAGCTCTGCGGGAGCAACCGGCGTGGCTGAGTTGAAATGGACTTTTAGGATCGGGCCCATTGTGTGTTTGTGTCCATGAGGGCCTTGGAATGGGGCGTTGGCACCGGGACCCTGAAGTATTCTCCTAAGCTTTTGACATACCTCCCATGCACAAGTTTCCTTGTGGAGATGAGATTTGTTCTGAGGGGTGCCTCAGGAAACCCCCTATGCTGGTATTGGAATCCAGGCTTTTGAGGAGAAATGCCTGTAAACCAAAAAAATGGATCCGATTATGGCCTAGGGTCCTGTCTGGTTCAATCTTCTTCTCCTGTGATATCCATCTATGGAATGAGTGGAGGGAGATGCTCACCTGGTGTCACACCGCCCTTGTTTGTCCCTGGAGACCTACACTATTGGGATGGCCTCGGGGACTTTGGAGAATTTTCTTAATTGGTGAGATTTTGGACAATGGAATGGGCAGAATTCCCATGGTTTGGGTAGGCACAGTCCTAATGTGTGGCTCCAGTGGCCCCAGCCTGGAGGGTGTGCGGCCCAGGACTTTGAGGACAGAAGTCTGAAAACACAAACTCAGCTAAGGTTTTGGGACGTAGGTATGGGAGGCCCAATCTACAAACCATGAGAAGTACCCCTCAGGATATGAAGAAAGAGCGAGTCTGAGGCACTTGCTCAGGCTTTTGTCTCTGGATTTTGTATCAACAATGGCTGTAGAATGTGGGGAGGCCTCATGGGATATGGACGAATCTTCCTCTCTGTGGATTTGGCCCAGTCCCAACAGTTTTTCTTCAATTGTCGGATGGGAGGTCTCCTTTCAGGTTTATTACCTCAGGTGTCCGAACAAAATAGGAATTCCAAAGCAGAGCCCTGGGGAAGAGTGAAGGGACAACCCAAACTATGGTTAAAAATTGGGGCCTAGGTGCATGGCAGGCCCAATATGCTGTCTCTTCATCCAGCCACTGAGAGGCCTTACTTGAGGACTGGGCTCATGCTGAGGGTCACAATGTGTGTTTGTGACCAATGTGGCCCGCGAGCATGGGCGGGGCCTCATGGGCCACACTGGTTTCAACTACACTGGACTTTGGACAACCTGCCAAACACAAGGTCTCTGGCCATGGGGAATGTGTTCTGATATCTGCATCATTTTCAACCCTGGGCAGTGGTTGGAGATAAGGTCTAGGTTCTGAAGCCTGAAAAACCGAAGTTGGGAAGAGATGACGACCTAAGGCCATGGCGGGTCTGATATGCTCAGTGTGCGGTCAGCTGCCTGGGTGTTGGTCAGGAGGTTCGGGCTCAGGTTGTGTCAGTCAGTGCATTAGTCCCAGGTTAGACTATATGATTTGGGTACAGTCGAGTGCCGTATAGGTTTATCCTCACTTGAGGTGCCTGGGGAGCTCAATAGGCAAGATATTTTTTCTAGAGGGCAGGCAGAGTGCTGCACTTTGGTTCCAGAATTGCCAAACTTGAGGGCTTCTGGGCCAGGAGTGTGAGGACAGAAGTCTGAGAACACAAGCTAGACTTGGGCTTCAGGCCGAGGGCACGACAGGTACCTCCTGCAGATCTGAACCAATATTTCATGCATCTGAAGTCACGGCGAGGACTGACGTTGGCTCAGGTTGGAGTTTCTGTGCATGACTGCCCCTTCATGAACAGAGCGGAATCTCAAGGCCATGGAGGTTTTCCCACGTTGGGAGTTGTGGGATGCCCCCTTCAAGGATTCCTTCTGCGGGACAATTGAGACCTGTTGGTCAGCTCCAGGACATCCCATATGGAATGACTCCAGAGCACCGTTCGAGGATCGATGCCAGGGAATTCCGCCTCGCATTCCAATTTTCTCCCAGCAACAAGACAGTTGAGTTTTGATGGCTCTGCGGGAGCAATCGGGGCGGCTGTGTTGAAATGGACTTTCCCGAGGTTGGGGCCTAATGTGTGTTTGTGTCCATGAGGGCCTTGGAATGGGGCGGTGACACTGGGACCCTGAAGTATTCTCCTAAGCTTTTGACATAGGTCCCATGCACAAGTATCCTGTGGAAACGAGATTTGTTCTGATGGGTGCCTCAAAAAAACCCCTATGCTGGTCTTGGAATCCAGGCTTTTGAGGAGACATGTCTGTAAACCAAAGCAATGGATCCGAATATGGCCTAGGGTCCTGTCTGGTTCCATCTTCTTCCTGGGGACATCCATTTATGATATGAGTGGAGGTAGATGCTCAGCTGGTGTCAGACCGCCCTTGTTTGTCCCCGGAGACCTACACTATTGGGATGGCCTCGGGGACTTTGGAGAGTTCTCCTAATTTGTACGATTTTGGATAATGGAATGGGCAGAATGCCCATGGATTGGGTAGGCACAGTCCTAATGTGTGGCTCCAGGGGCCCCAGCCTGGAGGGTGTGTGGCCCAGGAATCTGAGGACAGAAGTCTGAAAACACAAATTCAGCTTAGGTTGGGAACGTAGGTATGGCAGGGCCAATCTACAAACCATGAGAAGGACTCTTCAGGATATGAAGAAAGAGGGAGTCTGAGGCGCTTGCTCAGGCTTTTGTCTCTGGATTTTGTATCAAAGATGGGCGTGGAACGTGGGGAGGCCTCATGGGCCATGGACGAATCTTCCTCTCTGTGGATTTAGCCCGGTCCCAATTTCTTTCTGTCAATCTGTGGGATGGGAGGTCCCTCTCAGGTTTGTTACCTCAGGTGTCCCAACCAAAGAGGAATTCCAAAGCAGAGCCCTGGGGAAGAGTGAAGGGACAACCCAAACGATGGTTATAAATTGGGGCCTAGGGGCATGGCAGACCCAATATGCTGTCTCTTCATCCAGCCACTGAGTGGCCTTACTTAAAGACTGGGCACAGGCTGAGGGTCAGCATGTGTGTTTGTGACCAATGTGGCCCACGAGCATGGGCGGGGCCTCATGGGCCACACTGGTTTCAACTACACTGAACTTTGGATAACATGCCAATCACAAGGTCTCTTGCCATGGGGAAGGAGCTCTGATTTCTGCATCATTTTCAACCCTGGGCAGTGTTTGGAGATAAGGTCTACGTTCTGAAGCCTGAAAACCGCAGTTGGGAAGAGATGACGACCTAAGGCCATGGCGGGTCTGATGTGCTCAGTGTGCGGTCAGCTGCCTGGGTGTTGGTCCGGAGGTTCGGGTACAGGTTGTGTCAGACAGTGAATTAGTACCCAGGTTAGACTATATAATTCAGGTACAGTCGAGAGCCGTGTAGGTTTATCCTTATTTGAGGTGCCTGGGCTACTCATTAGGCAATATATTTTTTCTAGAGGCATGCAGAGTGCTGCATTGTGGGTCCGGTATTGCCAAACATGAGGGATTCTGGACCAGGAGTGTGAGGACAAGTCTGAGAACAGAAGCTAGACTTGGGCTTCAGGCCGAGGGCACGGCTGGTACCCCCTGCAGATCTGAACGAATATCTCATGCTTCTGAAGTCACGGCGAGGATCAGACGTTGGCTCGGGTTGGAGTTTCTGTGCATGACTGCCCCTTCATGAACGGAGCGGAATCTCAAGGCCATGGAGGTTTTCCCACGTTGGGAGTTGTGGGATGCCCCCTTCAAGGATTCCTTCTGCGGGACAATTGAGACCTGTTGGGCAGCTCCAGGATATCCCATATGGAAGGACTCCAGAGCACCGTTCGGGGTGGATGCCTGGGAAGCGGGCCTCGCATTCCAAATGTCTCCTAGCAACAAGACAGTTGAGATCGGATAGCTCTGCGGGAGCAACCGGCGTGGCTGAGTTGAAATGGACTTTTAGGGTCGGGCCCATTGTGTGTTTGTGTCCATGAGGGCCTTGAAATGGGGCGTTGGCACCGGGACCCTGAAGTATTCTCCTAAGCTTTTGACATACCTCCCATGCACAAGTTTCCTTGTGGAGATGAGATTTGTTCTGAGGGGTGCCTCAGGAAACCCCCTATGCTGGTATTGGAATCCAGGCTTTTGAGGAGACATGCCTGTAAACCAAAACAATGGATCCGATTATGGCCTAGGGTCCTGTCTGGTTCAATCTTCTTCTCCTGTGATATCCATCTATGGAATGAGTGGAGGGAGATGCTCACCTGGTGTCACACCGCCCTTGTTTGTCCCAGGAGACCTACACTATTGGGATGGCCTCGGGGACTTTGGAGAGTTTTCTTAATTGGTGAGATTTTGGACAATGGAATGGGCAGAATTCCCATGGATTGGGTAGGCACAGTCCTAATGTGTGGCTCCAGGGGCCCCAGCGTGGAGGGTGTGCGGCCCAGGACTTTGAGGACAGAAGTCTGAAAACACAAACTCAGCTAAGGTTTTGGGACGTAGGTATGGGAGGCCCAATCTACAAACCATGAGAAGTACCCCTCAGGATATGAAGAAAGAGCGAGTCTGAGGCACGTGCTCAGGATTTTGTCTCTGGATTTTGTATCAAAGATGGGCGTGGAACGTGGGGAGGCCTCATGGGCCATGGACGAATCTTCTTCTCTGTGGATTTGACCCGGTCCCAATTTCGTTCCGTCAATCTGTGGGATGGGAGGTCTCCTCTCAGGTTTGTTACCTCAGGTGTCCCAACCAAAGAGGAATTCCAAAGCAGAGCCCTGGGGAAGAGTGAAGGGACAACCCAAACGATGGTTATAAATTGGGGCCTAGGGGCATGGCAGACCCAATATGCTGTCTCTTCATCCAGCCACTGAGTGGCCTTACTTAAAGACTGGGCACAGGCTGAGGGTCAGCATGTGTGTTTGTGACCAATGTGGCCCGCGAGCATGGGCGGGGCCTCATGGGCCACACTGGTTTCAACTACACTGAACTTTGGATAACATGCCAATCACAAGGTCTCTTGCCATGGGGAAGGAGCTCTGATTTCTGCATCATTTTCAACCCTGGGCCGTGGTTGGAGATAAGGTCTAGGTTCTGAAGCCTGAAAACCACAGTTGGGAAGTGATGACGATCTAAGGCCATGTCGGGGCTCATGTGCTCAGTGTGCAGTCAGCTGCCTGGGTGTTGGTCCAGAGTTTCGGGTTCAGGTTGTGTCAGACAGTGCATTATTGCCCAGGTTAGACTATATAATTTAGGTACAGTCGAGTGCCGTGTAAGTTTATCCTCATTTGAGGTGCCTGGGAATATCATTAGGCAATATATTTTTCCCAGAGGGCAGGCATATTGCTGCATTGAGGGTCCGGAATTGCCAAACTTGAGGGCTTCTGGGCCAAGAGTGTGAGGACAGAAGTTTCAGAACACAAGCTAGACTTGGGCTTCAGGCCTTGGGTAGGGCAATGGGTATGGCAAATACCCCCTGCAGATCTGAACCAATATCTCATGTATCTGAAGTCACGACGAGGATCAGAAGTTGGCTCGGGTTGGAGTTTCTGTGCATGTCTGCCCCTCCATGAACGGAGCGGAATCTCAAGGCCATGGAGGTTTTCCAACGTTGGGAGTGTGGGATCCCCCTTCAAGGATTCCTTCTGCGGGACAATTGAGCACTGTTGGTCAGCTCCAGGACAATCCATATGGAATGACTGCAGTGCACTGTTCGAGGACTGATGCCAGGGAAGCCAGCCTCGCATTCCAATTGTCTCCTAGAAACAAGACAGTTGAGTCCTATGGTTCTGACTGAGCAATCGGGGCGGCTGTGTTGAAATGGACTTTCCCGAGGTTGGGGCCTAATGTGTGTTTGCGTCCATGAGGACCTTGGATTGGAGCGGTGGCACTGGGACCCTGAAGTATTCTCCTAAGCTTTTGACATAGGTCCCATGCACAAGTTTCCTCGTGGAGACGAGTTTTGTTCTGATGGGTGCCTCAGGAAACCCCCTATGCTGGTCTTGGAATCCAGGCTCTTGAGGAGATATGCCTGTAAACCAAAGCAATGGTTCCGATTATGGCCTACGGTCCTGTCTGGTTCCATCTTCTTCTCTGGGGACATCCATTTATGGTATGAGTGGATGTAGATGCTCAGCTGGTGTCAGACCGCCCTTGTTTGTCCCGGGAGACCTACACTATTGGCATGGCCTTGGGGACTTTGGAGGGTTCTTCTAATTTGTACGATTTTGAACAATGGAATGGGCGGAATTCCCATGGATTGGGTAGGCACAGTCCTAATGTGTGGCTCCAGGGGCCCCAGCCTGGAGGGTGTGTGGCCCAGAAATTTGAGGACAGAAGTCTGAAAACACAAACTCAGCTTAGGTTGGGGACGTAGGTATGGCAGGTCCAATCTACAAACCATGAGAAGAACTCTTCAGGATATGAAGAAAGAGCGAGTCTGAGGCGCTTGCTCAGGCTTTTGTCTCTGGATTTTGTATCAAAGATGGGCGTGGAATGTGGGGAGGTCTCATGGGCCATGGATGAATCTTCCTCTCTGTTGATTTGGCCCGGTCCCAATTTCTTTCCATCAATTTGTGGAATGGGAGGTATCCTCTCAGGTTTGTTAATTCAGGTGTCCCAACCAAAGAGGAATTCCAAAGCAGAGCCCTGGGGAAGAGTGAAGGGACAACCCAAACGATGGTTAAAAATGGGGCCTAGGGGCATGGCAGGCCCAATATGCTGTCTCTTCATCCAGCCACTGAGTGGCCTTACTTAAGGACTGGGCACAGCCTGAGAGTCACAATGTGTGTTTGTGACCAATGTGGCCGCGAGCATGGGCGGGGCCTCATGGGCCATACTGGTTTCAACTACACTGAACTTAGGACAATATGCCAATCACAAGGTCTCTTGCCATGGGGTAGGAGCTCTGATTTCTGCATCATTTTCAACCCTGGGCAGTGGTTGGATATAAGGTCTAGGATCTGAAGTCTGAAAACCGCAGTTGGGAAGAGATGACAACCTAAGGCCATGGCGGGTCTGATGTGCTCAGTGTGCGGTCAGCTGCCTGGGTGTTGCTCCGGAGTTTCGGGTTCAGGTTGTGTCAGACAGTGCATTAGTGCCCAGGTTAGACTATATAATTTAGGTACAGTCGAGTGCCGTTTAAGTTTATCCTCATTTGAAGTGCCTGGGCAAATCATTAGGCAAGATATTTTTTCTAGAGGGGAGGCAGGGTGCTGCATTGTGGGTCCGGAATTGCCAAACTTGAGGGCTTCTGGGCCAGGAGTATGAGGACAGAAGTCTGAGAACACAAGCTAGACTTGGGCTTCAGGCCGAGGGCACGGCAGGTACCGCCTGCAGATCTGAAACAATATCTCTTGCATCTGAAGTCACGGCGAGGATCAGACTTTGCCTCGGGTTGGAGTTTCTGTGCATGACTGCCCCTTTATGAACGGAGCGGAATTTCAAGGCCATGGAGGTTTTCCCACGTTGGGAGTTGTGGGATGCCCCCTTCAAGGATTCCTTCTGCGGGACAATTGAGACCTGTTGGGCAGCTCCAGGATATCCCATATGGAAGTACTCCAGAGCACCGTTCGGGGATGGATGCCAGGGTAGTGGGCCTCGCATTCCAATTGTCTCCTAGCAACAAGACAGTTGAGATCTGAAGACTCTGCGGTAGCAACCGGGTTGGCTAGTTGAAATGGACTTTCCCGAGAATGGGGCCTGATATGTGTTTGTTTCCATGAGGGCATTGGAATGGGGCGGTGGCACCGGGACCCTGAAGTATTCTCCTAAGATTTTGACATAGGTCCCATGCACAAGTTTCCTTGTCGAGACGAGATTTGTTCTGTTGGGTGCCTCAGGAAATCCCCTATGCTGGTCTGGAATCCAGGCTTTTGAGGAGACATGCCTGTAAACCAAAGCAATGGATCTGATTATTGCCTAGGGTCCTGTATGGTTCCATCTTCTTCTCTGGGGACATCCATCTATGGTATGAGTGGAGGTTGATGCTCAGCTGGTGTCAGACCGCCCTTGTTTATACCGGACAACCTACACTATTGTGATGGCCTCGGGAAATTTGGAGGGTTCTCCTAATTTGTACGATTTTGGACAATGGAATGGGCAGTGTTCCCATGGATTGGGTAGGCACAGTCCTAATGTGTGGCTCCAGGGGCCCCAGTCAGGAGGGAGTGTGGCCCAGGAATTTGAGGACAGATGTCTGAAAACAGAAACTCAGCTTACGTTTGGGGAAGTACGTATGGCAGGTCCAATCTACAAACCATGAGAAGAACTCTTCAGGATATGAAGAAAGATCGAGTCTGAGGCACTTGCTCAGGCTTTTGTCTCTGGATTTTGTATCAAAGATGGGCGTGGAACGTGGGGAGGCCTCATGGGCCATGGACGAATCTTCCTCTCTGTGGATTTGTCCCAGTCCCAATTTCTTTCCGTCAATCTGTGGGATGGGAGATCTCCTCTCAGGTTTGTTACCTCAGGTGTCCCAACCAAAGAGGAATTCCAAAGCAGAGCCCTGGGGAAGAGTGAAGGGACAACCCAAACTATGTTTAAAAATTGGGACCTAGGGGCATGGCAGGCCCAATATGCTGTCTCTTCATCCAACCACTGAGAGGCCTTACTTGAGGACTGGGCACAGGCTGAGGGTCACAATGTGTGTTTGTGACCAATGTGGCCCGCGAGCATGGGCGGGGCCTCATGGGCCACACTGGTTTCAACTACACTGGACTTTGGACAACATGCCAATCACAAGGTCTCTTGCCATGAGGAAGGTGTTCTGATGTCTGCATCATTTTCAACCCTGGGCAGTGGTTAAAGATAAGGTCTAGGTTCTGAAGCCTGAAAAACCGAAGTTGGGAAGAGATGACGACCTAAGGCCATGGCGGGTCTGATATGCTCAGTGTGCGGTCAGCTGCCTGGGTGTTGGTCAGGAGGTTCTGGCTCAGGTTGTGTCAGACAGTGCATTAGTGCCCAGGTTTGACTATATGATTTGGGTACAGTCGAGTGCCGTGTAGGTTTATCCTCATTTGATGTGCCTGGGCTGCTCTTAGGCAAGATATTTTTTCTAGAGGCAGGCAGAGTGCTGCATTGTGAGTCCAGAATTGCCAAACTTGAGGGCTTCTGGGCCAGGAGTGTGAGTACAGAAGTCTGAGAAAACAAGCTAAACTTGGGCTTCAGGCAGAGGGCACAGCATGTACCCCCTGCAGAGTGAACCAATATCTCAAGCATCTGAAATCACGGTGAGGATTAGATGTTGGCTCAGGTTGGAGTTTCTGTGCATGACTGCCCCTTCATGAACAGAGCGGAATCTCAAGGCCATGGAGGTTTTCCCACGTTGGGAGTTGTGGGAAGCCCCCTTCAAGGATTCCTTCTGCGGGACAATTGAGACCTGTTGGTCAGCTCCAGGAAATCCCATATGGAATGACTCCAGAGCACCGTTCGAGGATCGATGCCAGGGAATCCCGCCTCGCATTCCAATTTTCTCCCAGCAACAAGACAGTTGAGTTTTGATGGCTCTGCGGGAGCAATCGGGGCGGCTGTGTTGAAATGGACTTTCCCGAGGTTGGGGCCTAATATGTGTTTGTGTCCATGAGGGCCTTGGAATGGGGCGGTGACACCGGGACCCTGAAGTATTCTCCTAAGCTTTTGACATAGGTCCCATGCACAAGTTTCCTTGTGGAAACGAGATTTGTTCTGATGGGTGCCTCAAAAAACCCCCTATGCTGGTCTTGGAATCCAGGCTTTTGAGGAGACATGTCTGTAAACCAAAGCAATGGATCCGAATATGGCCTAGGGTCCTGTCTGGTTCCATCTGCTTCTCTGGGGACATCCATTTATGATATGAGTGGAGGTAGATGCTCAGCTGGTGTCAGACCGCCCTTGTTTGTCCCCGGAGACCTACACTATTGGGATGGCCTCGGGGACTTTGGAGAGTTCTCCTAATTTGTACGATTTTGGATAATGGAATGGGCAGAATGCCCATGGATTGGGTAGGCACAGTCCTAATGTGTGGCTCCAGGGGCCCCAGCCTGGAGGGTGTGTGGCCCAGGAATCTGAGGACAGAAGTCTGAAAACACAAACTCAGCTTAGGTTGGGAACGTAGGTATGGCAGGGCCAATCTACAAACCATGAGAAGCACTCTTCAGGATATGAAGAAAGAGCGATTCTGAGGCGCTTGCTCAGGCTTTTGTCTCTGGATTTTGTATCAAAGATGGGCGTGGAACGTGGGGAGGCCTCATGGGCCATGGACGAATCTTCCTCTCTGTGGATTTGGCCCGGTCCCAATTTCTTTCTGTCAATCTGTGGGATGGGAGGTCTCCTCTCAGGTTTGTTACCTCAGGTGTCCCAACCAAAGAGGAATTCCAAAGCAGAGCCCTGGGGAAGAGTGAAGGGACAACCCAAACGATGGTTATGAATTGGGGCCTAGGGGCATGGCAGACCCAATATGCTGTCTCTTCATCCAGCCACTGAGTGGCCTTACTTAAAGACTGGGCACAGGCTGAGGGTCAGCATGTGTGTTTAGGACCAATGTGGCCCGCGAGCATGGGCGGGGCCTCATGGGCCACACTGGTTTCAACTACACTGAACTTTGGATAACATGCCAATCACAAGGTCTCTTGCCATGGGGAAGGAGCTCTGATTTCTGCATCATTTTCAACCCTGGGCAGTGTTTGGAGATAAGGTCTACGTTCTGAAGCCTGAAAACCGCAGTTGGGAAGAGATGACAACCTAAGGCCATGGCGGGTCTGATGTGCTCAGTGTGCGGTCAGCTGCCTGGGTGTTGGTCCGGAGGTTCGGGTTCAGGTTGTGTCAGACAGTGAATTAGTACCCAGGTTAGACTATATAATTCAGGTACAGTCGAGAGCCGTGTAGGTTTATCCTCATTCGAGGTGCCTGGGCTACTCATTAGGCAATATATTTTTTCTAGAGGCAGGCAGAGTGCTGCATTGTGGGTCCGGTATTGCCAAACATGAGCGATTCTGGACCAGGAGTGTGAGGACAAGTCTGAGAACAGAAGCTAGACTTGGGCTTCAGGCCGAGGGCACGGCTGGTACCCCCTGCAGATCTGAACGAATATCTCATGCTTCTGAAGTCACGGCGAGGATCAGACGTTGGCTCGGGTTGGAGTTTCTGTGCATGACTGCCCCTTCATGAACGGAGCGGAATCTCAAGGCCATGGAGGTTTTCCCACGTTGGGAGTTGTGGGATGCCCCCTTCAAGAATTCCTTCTGCGGGACAATTGAGACCTGTTGGGCAGCTCCAGGATATCCCATATGGAAGGACTCCAGAGCACCGTTCGGGGTGGATGCCTGGGAAGCAGGCCTCGCATTACAAATGTCTCCTAGCAACAAGACAGTTGAGATCGGATAGCTCTGCGGGAGCAACCGGCGTGGCTGAGTTGAAATGGACTTTTAGGATCGGGCCCATTGTGTGTTTGTGTCCATGAGGGCCTTGGAATTGGGCGTTGGCCCTGGGACCCTGAAGTATTCTCCTAAGCTTTTGACATACCTCCCATGCACAAATTTCCTTGTGGAGATGAGATTTGTTCTGAGGGGTGCCTCAGGAAACCCCCTATGCTGGTATTGGAATCCAGGCTTTTGAGGAGACATGCCTGTAAACCAAAACAATGGATCCGATTATGGCCTAGGGTCCTGTCTGGTTCAATCTTCTTCTCTGGTGATATCCATCTATGGAATGAGTGGAGGGAGATGCTCACCTGGTGTCACACCGCCCTTGTTTGTCCCTGGAGACCTACACTATTGGGATGGCCTCGGGGACTTTGGAGAGTTTTCTTAATTGGTGAGATTTTGGACAATGGAATGGGCAGAATTCCCATGGATTGGGTAGGCACAGTCCTAATGTGTGGCTCCAGGGGCCCCAGCCTGGAGGGTGTGCGGCCCAGGACTTTGAGGACAGAAGTCTGAAAACACAAACTCAGCTAAGGTTTTGGGACGTAGGTATGGGAGGCCCAATCTACAAACCATGAGAAGTACCCCTCAGGATATGAAGAAAGAGCGAGTCTGAGGCACTTGCTCAGGCTTTTGTCTCTGGATTTTGTATCAACAATGGCTGTAGAATGTGGGGAGGCCTCATGGGATATGGACGAATCTTCGTCTCTGTGGATTTGGCCCGGTCCCAATAGTTTTTCTTCAATTGTCGGATGGGAGGTCTCCTTTCAGGTTTATTACCTCAGGTGTCCGAACAAAATAGGAATTCCAAAGCAGAGCCCTGGGGAAGAGTGAAGGGACAACCCAAACTATGGTTAAAAATTGGGGCCTAGGTGCATGGCAGGCCCAATATGCTGTCTCTTCATCCAGCCACTGAGAGGCCTTACTTGAGGACTGGGCTCATGCTGAGGGTCACAATGTGTGTTTGTGACCAATGTGGCCCGCGAGCATGGGCGGGGCCTCATGGGCCACACTGGTTTCAACTACACTGGACTTCGGACAACCTGCCAAACACAAGGTCTCTGGCCATGGGGAATGTGTTCTGATATCTGCATCATTTTCAACCCTGGGCAGTGGTTGGAGATAGGGTCTAGGTTCTGAAGCCTGAAAAACCGAAGTTGGGAAGAGATGACGACCTAAGGCCATGGCGGGTCTGATATGCTCAGTGTGCGGTCAGCTGCCTGGGTGTTGGTCAGGAGGTTCGGGCTCAGGTTGTGTCAGTCAGTGCATTAGTCCCAGGTTAGACTATATGATTTGGGTACAGTCGAGTGCCGTATAGGTTTATCCTCATTTGAGGTGCCTGGGGAGCTCAATAGGCAAGATATTTTTTCTAGAGGGCAGGCAGAGTGCTGCACTTTGGTTCCAGAATTGCCAAACTTGAGGGCTTCTGGGCCAGGAGTGTGAGGACAGAAGTCTGAGAACACAAGCTAGACTTGGGCTTCAGGCCGAGAGCACGGCAGGTACCTCCTGCAGATCTGAACCAATATTTCATGCATCTGAAGTCACGGCGAGGATCAGACGTTGGCTCGGGTTGGAGTTTCTGTGCATGACTGCCCCTTCATGAACGGAGCAGAATCTCAAGGCCATGGAGGTTTTCCCACGTTGGGAGTTGTGGGATGCCCCCTTCAAGGATTCCTTCTGTGGGACAATTGAGACCTGTTGGTCAGCTCCAGGACATCCCATATGGAATGACTCCAGAGCACCGTTCGAGGATCGATGCCAGGGAATCCCGCCTCGCATTCCAATTTTCTCCTAGCAACAAGACAGTTGAGTTTTGATGGCTCTGCGGGAGCAATCGGGGCGGCTGTGTTGAAATGGACATTCCCGAGGTTGGGGCCTAATGTGTGTTTGTGTCCATGAGGGCCTTGGAATGGGGCGGTGGCACCGAGACCCTGAAGTTTCTCCTAAGCTTTTGACATAGCTCCCATGCACAAGTTTCCCTGTGGAGACGAGATTTGTTCTGATGGGTGCCTCAGGAAATCACTTATGCTGGTATTGGAATCCAGGCTTTTGAGAAGACACACCTGTACCAAAACAATGGATCCGATTATGGCCTAGGGCCCTGTCTGGTTCCATCTTCTTCTCTGGAGATATCCATCTATGGAATGAGTGGGGGTAGATGCTCACGTGGTGTTAGACCGCCCTTGTTTGTACCCGGAGATCTACACTATTGGGATGGCCTCGGGGATTTTGGAGGGTTCTCCTAATTTGTACGATTTTGGACAATGGAATGGGCAGAATTCTCATGAATTGGGTAGGCACAGTCCTAATGTGTGGCTCCAGGGGCCCCAGCCAGGAGGGTGTGTTGCCCAGGACTTTGAGGACAGAAGTCTGAAAATACAAACTCAGCTCAGGTTTTGGGACGTAGTTATGGCAGGCCCAATCTACAGACCATGAGGAGAACTCTTCAGGATATGAAGAAAGAGCGAGTCTGAGGCACTTGCTCAGGCTTTTGTCTCTGGATTGTGAATCAACGATGGCCATGGATGTGGGGAGGCCTCATGGGCCATGGACGAATCTTCCTCTCTGTGGATTTGTCCCAGTCCCAATTCTTTTTCGTCAATCTGTGGAATGGGAGGTCGCCCTTCACATTTGTTACCTCAGGTGACCCAACCAAAGAGTAATTACAAAGCACAGCCCTGGGGAAGAGTGAAGGGACAACCCAAACTATCGTTAAAAATTGGGGCCTAGGGGCATGGCAGGCCCAATATGCTGTCTCTTCATCCAGCCACTGAGAGGCCATACTTGAGGACTGGGCTCATGCTGAGGGTCACAATGTGTGTTAGTGACCAATGTGGCCTGTGAGCAAGAGCGGGGCCACATGGGCCACACTGGTTTCAACTACACTGACTTTGTACAACATGCCAATCACAAGGTCTCTTGCCATGGGGAAGGTGTTCTGATGTCTGCATCATTTTCAACCCTGGGCAGTGGTTGAAGATAAGGTCCTGGTCTGAAGCCTGAAAAACCGAAGTTGGGAAGAGATGACGACCTAAGGCCATGGCGGGTCTGATATGCTCAGTGTGCGGTCAGCTGCCTGGGTGTTGGTCAGGAGGATCTGGCTCAGGTTGTGTCAGACAGTGCATTAGTGCCCAGGTTAGACTATATAATTTGGGTGGCCTCAGGGGCCTTGGAGCTTTTCCCTAAGGTGTAGGGTTGTGGTGAATGGATTGGGCACACTTTCCTAGGAGAGGCAGGCACAATCTATCGCTGTGGCTAGAGGCCCTAGCCACGAGGTTGTGTGGGTCCAGGCTGTGGGCACAGAAGTCTGAAAACACAAACTCAGCTTATGAGTGGTGCCTAGGGTATGGCAGGCCGGAAGTACAGCCCGAGAGGGAGCTGCTCGTCCTCTGAAACAAGGGCGAGTGGGAGGCGTTCCCTCAGGCTTTTGTCTCTGGATGTTGTGTCCGGGATAGCCGCGATTGGAGGGGTGGCCTCAGGGACTGTGGACGAGTATCCCTCTCTGGGGATTTGTCCCAGCTCCCAAGAGTTTGGGGTCATTTTTTGGGAAGGGTTGAGTCCTGTTGTTTGGCTCATGTGTCTCTCCAAGAAAGGGATTCCAGAGCAGAGCCCCAGGTACGGGTGGGGCGACTGGAAAACTCAAACACTGGTGAGGATTGGGTGCATAGGGGCTTGGCAAGCCCCATATGCGGGCTCTTGGCCCTGGCCCTGACAGGCCTTTCTTTGACATGGGGCTCATGCTGAGGGTCAGAGTGTGAATTTGTGCCCAAGCAGCACTCAAGTTTGGGCGTGGCATCAGGGGCATGAAGGTTTCTTCCACCCTGAAGGTGTGACTCCATGCCAAGAGCAAGCTTTACAGCCATGGGAAAGGAGGAGTTCTGTTTTATGCTTGCGATACCCAGCTGTGTGGAGAATTGATATAATATCTAGGTTCAGATATCTGAAAACCAAGATTAGGAAGAGGTGACGGCACAAGACCATGGCGTGTCCGAAGTGCTGGGTGTGCAGCCAGCTTTCTCCTTGTCTGTCTGGACGTCTGGCTTCAGGCTGTGTCAGACAGAACATGAGTGCCCAGAGCAGCCTATCCATTTCGGGTACCGTCGAGGACCGAACAGGTTGATCCTCATCTGGGTTTTCTGGAGAGCCCCACAGGGAAACGATTTTCTTCCGTTGGGCAGACCCTGGGCTGTGTTGTGGTTCTGGAGATCCTAGTTCGGAGGGCTTGTTTGCCAGGAGTGTGAGGAAGGAAGTCTGAAAAGAAAATCTAGCGTGATGTTTGGGACCGAGGGCACGGCAGTCCCACTCTGCAGAGGCTGAATTGAGATCTACTGCACTGAGGTCATGTCAACTATGAGACGTGCCTCAGGCTAGAGTTTTTGTCCAGCATGGCCTCTTCCTGAAGGGTGTGGCTACTTCATGAGGCCAGGGGTGTTTGCCTACGATGGGATTTGTGAACTACTCCAAACCTCAAGTTTTCCTTTTGCACGACAGTCGAATCCTATTGGATGGTTCCTGAGGCCCTATACGGAAAGACTCGAGAACAGGTGTCTAAGCATGGATGCCTGGGAATGCCACCTCATATTCCCACTCTTTAGTCAGGACAAGGCAGGCTCAATCTGCGGGCTCCTGGGTGAGCTACCCAGAGGGGAGAGTTGAAATGGACTCTCCTGAAGATGAGTCCTACTGTGGCTTGGTGGCCTGGGAGACCTTGGAATGTGGAGGTGGCTCAGGGACTCTGCAGGATTCTCCAACCTGAGGTGTTTGACACGGCTCCAACAAGGAAGCTTCCCATGTGGAGACGAGAGAAGTTCTGTTCAGTGCCTCAGGAAAGCCCCATATCCTGTTCTTCGAACCAAAGCCTCTGAGGAGTGACACCTGGAAAACAAAGCAAGAGTTGAGATTAGAGCCTAAGGGCCTGTACGGCTCAACCTTCTATCTCTGTTGACATCTGTGTGCAAGCCTTCATTGAGGTAGCAGCTCAGCTTGTGTCCGAAGGCCCCTGTGTGTGCAGGGAGGCTCCCGGTAATGGTATGTCCTCGGGGGCCTTGAGGTTTCTCATATTCTGGAGGTGTGTGGCCAAAGGAATGGACAGAGTTTCCCAGGAGAGAGCAGGCATGGTCCTGTGGTATGGCTCCAGAGGACCCAGCCTAGAGGCTGTGTTTGCCAGGGCTGTGGGGACAGATGTCTGAAAAAGCAAACTTGGCTCAGGTAGGGGCCAAGGTAATGGCAGGCCTGATCTCCAGTCCGAGAGGGGAGATCCTCTGGATATCAAAGGAGGGCAAGTGGGAGGCAGTCGCTCAGGCTTTTGTCTCTGGGTGTTGCGTTCACAGTGGCCGTTCAGGGTAGGGGTTGCTTCAGGGGCCGAGGAAGAGCCTTCCTCTCGGGGGATTGTCTAAGCTCCCAAGTGTTTGGGTTCATTCTGTGGGAAGGGAAGAGTACTGTTTTCTGTCATAGGGGACCCGCCAAAAGAGGGACTCTAGAGTACAGCAGTGGGTTTCCTCAACTGGAATACACACCATCTAGTTAGTCCTGCGTGCCTATGGGCATGGCAAGCCACATATGCGGGCTCTTGGTCCAATCACTGAGAGGCGTTACTTGAATAAGGTACTCACGCTGAGGGTCACAATGTGTGTTTGTGCCCAAGGCGGCCCTCACACATGGGCGTGGCCTCATGGGCCATGCCGTTTTCTCCTACACTGAAGTTTTGCCTCACTGCCAGCAGCAAGGTTTCTTGCCATGGGGAATGAGGGGTTCTGACTTGTGCATCAGGTTCCCCCCTGTGCAGGGATTGGAGATAAGGTCTAGGTTCTGATGACTGAAAACCCAGGTTGGGAATGGATGGTGGCCTAAGGCAGTGGCGGGTCCAATGTGCTGGGTGTGCAGCCAGCTGTGTCGGTGTCTGTTGGAAGGTCTGGGCTCAGGCTATTTGCGACAGAGCATCAGTGTTTAAGGTAGCCTATGCAATTGGGGTGTTGCCGAGGGCCAAGCAGTTTGATCCTCATTTGGGGTTTCTGGGCAGCACCATAGACAAAGTTTTTCTCCTGGGAGGCAGGCGGAGTGCTTCATTGTGGCCCCAGAATTCCCAGTAGGGAGGGTTTGGGGGCCAGGAGTGTGAGGACGGAAGTCTAGGAACACAAGCTAAAGTGAGGATTGGAGCCAAGGGCAGAGCAGGCCCACTAGGCAGAGGCTGAATCAAAATCTCCTGCATCTGAAGTCAGGCTGAGGATCAGACGTTGGCTGAGGCTGGAGTATGTGTCCATGATGGCACCTTCATGAAGCGGGGGCCTCATGAGGCCAAGGAAGTTTTCCCACGCTGAGTTTGGAGGTTGCCCCAAACCACCAGGTTTACTTCTGTTAGATATTCGTGTACTGTTGCATGTCTCCAGGACATACCATACGGAAGGACTGGAGAGCACGGTTCGAGGATGGATCCCTGTACAGCATGCCTCGCATTCCCATTGGCCATTAGCCACAATATATGTTTGATCTGTTGCCTCTGGGGCACGCTAACCAGGGGGCTGAGTTGAAATGGCCTCTCTTGAGGATGCGTCATAATGTGCGTTGGGTCCATGGAAACCTTGGAATGTGCTGGTTGTTCAGTGGCCCTGCGGAACTCTCCTACCTGAAGGGTTTGATACATCCCCAGTCAGTAAGCTCCCCATGTGGAGACGAGAGAGGTTTGGTTTGGTGCCTCAGAAAAGCCCCGTGTGCTGGTCAACGAAAACAGACCTCTGAGGACGGACACATGGAAACCAAAGCTAAGGTTCAGATTAGGGCCTGGGGGCCTGTCCATTTCAACCTTCTGTCTCTGGGGACACTGTCTGAGAGTCTAAGTGGAGATAGTTGCTCCGCTGGTGTCAGAGAGCCCCTCTTAGTCCAGGGTGGCCTACACTATTGATGGCCTCAAGGGCCTTGGAGCTTTTCCCTAACCTGTAGGGTTGTGGTCAATGGATTGGGCACAATTTCCTTGGAGAGGGCAGGCACAATCTTTCGCTGTGGCTCCAGAGGCCCAAGCCTGGCGGTTGTGTGGGTCCAGGCTGAGGGTACAGAAGTCTGAAAACACAAATTCAGCTTATGAGTGGCGCCTAGGGTATGGCAGGCGGAATGTACAGCCCGAGAAGGAGCTCCTGGGCCTCTGAAACAAGGGCGAGTGGGAGGCGTTCCTTCAGGCTTTTGTCTCTGGATGTTGTGTCCGAGATAGCCGTGGATTGGAGGGGTGGCCTCAGGGACTGTGAACGAGTATCCCTCTCTGGGGATTTGTCCCAGCTCCCAAGAGTTTGGGGTCATTTTGTGGGAAGGGTGGAGTCGTGTTGTCTGGCTGATGTGTCTCTCCAAGAAAGGGATTCCAGAGCAGAGCCCCAGGTACGGGCGGGGGACTGGAAAACTCAAACACTGGTGAGGATTGGGTGCATAGTGGCTTGGAAAGCCCCATATGCGGGCTCTTGGCCCAGGCCCTGACAGGCCTTTCTTTGACATGGGGCTCATGCTGAGGGTCAGAGTGTGAATTTGTGCCCAAGCAGCACTCAAGTTTGGGCGTGGCATCAGGGACCAGGAAGGTTTCTCCCACCCTGAAGGTGTGACTCCATGCCAAGAGCAAGCTTTACAGCCACGGGGAAGGAGGAGTTCTGTGTTGTGCTTGCGAAACCCAGCTGTGTGGAGAATTGATATAATGTCTAGGTTCCGATATCTGAAAACCAAGGTTAGGAAGAGGTGACGGCATAAGACCATGGCGTGTCCGAAGTGCTGGGTGTGCGGCCAGCTGTCTCCATGTCTGTCTGGACTTCTGACTTCAGGCTGTGTAGACAGAGCATGAGTGCCCAGAGCAGCGTATCCAGTTCGGCTACCGTCGAGGCCCGAGCAGGTTGATCCTCATCTGGGTTTTCTGAAGAGAGCCCCACAGGGAAACGTTTTTCTTCCCTTGGGCAGACCCTGGGCTGAGTTGTGGTTCTGGAGTTCCTAGTCCGGAGGGCTTTTTTGCCAGGAGTGTGAGGAAGGAAGTCTGAAAACACAAGCTAGCGTGAGGTTTGGGACCGATGGCACGGCAGGCCCACTCTGAGAGGCTGAATCGAGATCTCCTGCACTGAGGTCATTTCAACTATGAGACGTGCCTCAGGCTAGAGTTTTTGTCCAGCATGGCCTCTTCCTGAATGGTGTGGGGGCCTCATGAGGCCAGGAAGGTTTGCCTACGATGGGATTTGTGAACTACTCCAAACCTCAAGGTTTCCTTCTGCACGAAAGTCGAGTGCTATTGGATGGTTCCAGGAGGCCCCATACGGAAAGCCTCGAGAGCAGGTGTCTAAGCATGGATGCCTGGGAACGCCACCTCATATTCCCACTCTTTAGTCAGGACAAGGCAGGGTCAATCTGCGGGCTCCTGGGTGAGCTACCCAGAGGGGAGAGTTGAAATGGACTCTCCTGAAGATGAGTCCTACTGTGGCTTGGTGGCCTGGGAGACCTTGGAATGTGGAGGTGGCTCAGGGACTCTGCAGGATTCTCCAACCTGAGGTGTTTGACACGGCTCCAACAAGGAAGCTTCCCATGTGGAGACGAGAGAAGTTCTGTTCAGTGCCTCAGGAAAGCCCCATATCCTGTTCTTCGAACCAAAGCCTCTGAGGAGTGACACCTGGAAAACAAAGCAAGAGTTGAGATTAGGGCCTACGGGCCTATCCGGCTCAACCTTCTATCTCTGTTGACATCTGTGTGCAAGCCTTCATTGAGGTAGCAGCTCAGCTTGTGTCCAAAGGCCCCTGTGTGTGTAGGGAGGCTCCCGGTAATGGTATGTCCTCGGGGGCCTTGAGGTTTCTCATATTCTGGAGGTGTGTGGCCAAAGGAATGGACAGAGTTTCCCAGGAGAGAGCAGGCATGGTCCTGTGGTATGGCTCCAGAGGAACCAGCCTAGAGGCTGTGTTTGCCAGGGCTGTGGGGACAGATGTCTGAAAAAGCAAACTTGGCTCAGGTAGGGGCAAAGGTAATGGCAGGCCTGATCTCCAGTCCGAGAGGGGAGATCCTCTGGATATCAAAGGAGGGCAAGTGGGAGGCAGTCGCTCAGGCTTTTGTCTCTGGGTGTTGCGTTCACAGTGCCCGTTCAGGGTAGGGGTTGCTTCAGGGGCCGAGGAAGAGCCTTCCTCTCGGGGGATTGTCCAAGCTCCCAAGTGTTTGGGTTCATTCTGTGGGAAGGGAAGAGTACTGTTTTCTGCCACAGGGGACCCCCCAGGAGAGGGACTCTAGAGCACAGCAGTGGGTTTCCTCAACTGGAATACACACCATCTAGTTAGTCCTGCGTGCCTATGGGCATAGCAAGCCACATATGCGGGCTCTTGGTCAAATCACTGAGAGGCGTTACTTGAATAAGGTACTCACGCTGAGGGTCACAATGTGTGTTTGTGGCCAAGGCGGCCCTCACACATGGGCGTGGCCTCATGGGCCATGCTGTTTTCTCTTACACTGAAGGTTTGACTCACTGCCATCAGCAAGGATTCTTGCCATGGGGAAGGAGGGGTTCTGACATGTGCATCAGGTTCCCCCCTGTGCAGGGATTGGAGATAAGGTCTAGGTTCTGATGACTGAAAACCCATGTTGGGAATGGATGGTGGCCAAGGCAGTGGCGGGTCCAATGTGCTGGGTGTGCAGCCAGCTGTGTCGGTGTCTGTTGGAAGGTCTGGGCTCAGGCTATTTGCGACAGAGCATCAGTGTTTAAGGTAGCCTATGCAATTGGGGTGTTGCCGAGGGCCAAGCAGTTTGATCCTCATTTGGGGTTTCTGGGCAGCACCATAGACAAAGTTTTTCTCTGGGAGGCAGGCGGAGTGCTTCATTGTGGCCCCAGAATTCCCAGTAGGGAGGGTTTGTGGGCCAGGGGTGTGAGGAGGGAAGTCTAGGAACACAAGCTAAAGTGAGGATTGGACCCAAGGGCAGAGCAGGCCCACTAGGCAGAGGCTGAATCAAAATCTCCTGCATCTGAAGTCAGGCTGAGGATCAGACTTTGGCTGAGGCTGGAGTATGTGTCCATGATGGCACCTTCATGAAGCGGGGGCCTCATGAGGCCAAGGAAGTTTTCCCACGCTGAGTTTGGAGGTTGCCCCAAACCACCAGGTTTTCTTTCTGTTAGACATTCGTGTCCTGTTGCATGGCTCCAGGACATACCATACGGAAGGACTGGAGAGCACGGTTCGAGGATGGATCCCTGTACAGCATGCCTCGCATTCCCATTGGCCATTAGCCACAATATATGTTTGATCTGTTGCCTCTGGGGCACGCTAACCAGGGGGCTGAGTTGAAATGGCCTCTCCTGAGGATGCGTCATAATGTGCGTTTGGGTCCATGGAAACCTTGGAATGTGCTGGTTGTTCAGTGGCCCTGCGGAACTCTCCTACCTGAAGGGTTTGATACATCCCCAGTAAGTAAGCTCCCCATGTGGAGACGAGAGAGGTTTGGTTTGGTGCTTCAGAAAAGCCCCGTGTGCTGGTCTACGAAAACAGACCTCTGAGGACGGACACATGGAAACCAAAGCTAAGGTTCAGATTAGGGCCTGGGGGCCTGTCAGTTTCAACCTTCTGTCTCTGGGGACACTGTCTGAGAGTCTAAGTGGAGATAGTTGCTCCGCTGGTGTCAGAGAGCCCCTCTTAGTCCAGGGTGGTCTACACTATGATGGCCTCAGGGGCCTTGGAGCTTTTCCCTAACCTGTAGGGTTGTGGTCAATGGATTGGGCACAATTTCCTTGGAGAGGGCAGGCACAATCTTTCGCTGTGGCTCCAGAGGCCCAAATCTGGCAGTTGTGTGGGTCCAGGCTGAGGGCACAGAAGTCTGTAAACACAAATTCAGCTTATGAGTGGCGCCTAGGGTATGGCAGGCCGGATGTACAGCCCGAGAAGGAGCTCCTGGGCCTCTGAAACAAGGGCGAGTGACAGGCGTTCCTTCAGGCTTTTGTCTCTGGATGTTGTGTCCGAGATAGCCGTGGATTAGAGGGGTGGCCTCAGGGACTGTGAACGAGTATCCCTCTCTGGGGATTTGTCCCAGCTCCCAAGAGTTTGGGGTCATTTTGTGGGAAGGGTGGAGTCGTGTTGTCTGGCTCATGTGTCTCTCCAAGAAAGGGATTCCAGAGCAGAGCCCCAGGTACGGGCGGGGCGACTGGAAAACTCAAACACTCTTGAGGATTGGGTGCATAGTGGCTTGGAAAGCCCCATATGCGGGCTCTTGGCCCAGGCCCTGACAGGCCTTTCTTTGACATGGGGCTCATGCTGAGGGTCAGAGTGTGAATTTGTGCCCAAGCAGCACTCAAGTTTGGGCGAGGCATCAGGGACCATGAAGGTTTCTCCCACCCTGAAGGTGTGACTCCATGCCAAGAGCAAGCTTTACAGCCACGGGGAGGGAGGAGTTCTGTGTTGTGCTTGTGATACCCAGCTGTGTGGAGAATTGATATAATGTCTAGGTTCAGATAACTGAAAACCAAGGTTAGGAAGATGTGACGGCATAAGACCATGGCGTGTCCGAAGTGCTGGTTGTGCGGCCAGCTGTCTCCATGTCTGTATGGACGTCTGACTTCAGGCTGTGTCAGACAGAGCATGAGTGCCCAGAGCAGCCTATCCAGTTCGGCTACCGACGAGGCCCGAGCAGGTTGAACCTCATCTGGGTTTTCTGAAGAGAGCCCCACAGGGAAACGTTTTTCTTCCCTTGGGCAGACCCTGGGCTGGGTTGTGGTTCTGGAGTTCCTAGTCCGGAGGGCTTTTTTGCCAGGAGTGTGAGGAAGGAAATCTGAAAACACAAGCTAGCGTGAGGTTTGGGACCGATGGCACGGCAGGCTCACTCTGAGAGGCTGAATCGAGATCTCCTGCACTGAGGTCATTTCAACTATGAGACGTGCCTCAGGCTAGAGTTTTTGTCCAGCATGGCCTCTTCCTGAATGTGTGGGGGCCTCATGAGGCCAGGAAGGTTTGCCTACGATGGGATTTGTGAACTACTCCAAACCTCAAGGTTTCCTTCTGTACGACAGTCGAGCGCTATTGGATGGTTCCAGGAGGCCCCATACGGAAAGACTCGAGAGCAGGTGTCTAAGCATGGATGCCTGGGAACGCCACCTCATATTCCCACTCTTTAGTCAGGACAAGGCAGGCTCAATCTGCGGGTTCCTGGGTGAGCTACCCAGAGGGGAGAGTTGAAATGGACTCTCCTGAAGATGAGTCCTACTGTGGCTTGGTGGCCTGGGAGACCTTGGAATGTGGAGGTGGCTCAGGGACTCTGCAGGATTCTCCAACCTGAGGTGTTTGACACGGCTCCAACAGGAAGCTTCCCATGTGGAAACGAGAGAAGTTCTGTTCAGTGCCTCAGGAAAGCCCCATATCCTGTTCTTCGAACCAAAGCCTCTGAGGAGTGACACCTGGAAAACAAAGCAAGAGTTGAGATTAGGGCCTGAGTGCCTGTCCGGCTCAACCTTCTATCTCTGTTGACATCTGTGTGCATGCCTTCATGTAGCTAGCAGCTCAGCTTGTGTCTGAAGGCCCCTGTGTGTGCAGGGAGGCTCCCGGTAATGGTATGTCCTCGGGGGCCTTGAGGTTTCTCATATTCTGGAGGTGTGTGGCCAAAGGAATGGACAGAGTTTCCCAGGAGAGAGCAGGCATGGTCCTGTGGTATGGCTCCAGAGGACCCAGCCTAGAGGCTGTGTTTGCCAGGGCTGTGGGGACAGATGTCTGAAAAAGCAAACTTGGCTCAGGTAAGGGCCAAGGTAATGGCAGGCCTGATCTCCAGTCCGAGAGGGGAGATCCTCTGGATATCAAAGGAGGGCAAGTGGGAGGCAGTCGCTCAGGCTTTTGTCTCTGGGTGTTGCGTTCACAGTGGCCGTTCAGGGTAGGGGTTGCTTCAGGGGCCGAGGAAGAGCCTTCCTCTCGGGGGATTGTCCAAGCTCCCAAGTGTTTGGGTTCATTCTGTGGGAAGGGAAGAGTACTGTTTTCTGCCACAGGGGACCCCCCAGGAGAGGGACTCTAGAGCACAGCAGTGGGTTCCCTCAACTGGAATACACACCATCTAGTTAGGCCTGCGTGCCTATGGGCATGGCAAGCCACATATGCGGGCTCTTGGTCCAATCACTGAGAGGCTTTACTTGAATAAGGTACTCACGCTGAGGGTCACAATGTGTGTTTGTGGCCAAGGCGGCCCTCACACATGGGCGTGGCCTCATGGGCCATGCCGTTTTCTCCTACACTGAAGGTTTGACTCACTGCCAGCAGCAAGGTTTCTTGCCATGGGGAAGGAGGGGTTCTGACTTGTGCATCAGGTTCCCCCCTGTGCAGGGATTGGAGATAAGGTCTAGGTTCTGATGACTGAAAACCCAGGTTGGGAATGGATGGTGGCCTAAGGCAGTGGCGGGTCCAATGTGCTGGGTGTGCAGCCAGCTGTGTCGGTGTCTGTTGGAAGGTCTGGGCTCAGGCTATTTGCGACAGAGCATCAGTGTTTAAGGTAGCCTATGCAATTGGGGTGTTGCCGAGGGCCAAGCAGTTTGATCCTCATTTGGGGTTTCTGGGCAGCACCATAGACAAAGTTTTTCTCCTGGGAGGCAGGCGGAGTGCTTCATTGTGGCCCCAGAATTCCCAGTAGGGAGGGTTTGTGGGCCAGGAGTGTGAGGACGGAAGTCTAGGAACACAAGCTAAAGTGAGGACTGGAGCCAAGGGCAGAGCAGGCCCACTAGGCAGAGGCTGAATCAAAATCTCCTGCATCTGAAGTCAGGCTGAGGATCAGACGTTGGCTGAGGCTGGAGTATGTGTCCATGATGGCACCTTCATGAAGCGGGGGCCTCATGAGGCCAAGGAAGTTTTCCCACGCTGAGTTTGGAGGTTGCCCCAAACCACCAGGTTTCCTTCTGTGGGACATTCGAGTCCTGTTGCATGGCTCCAGGACATACCATACGGAAGGACTGGAGAGCACGGTTCGAAGGATGGATCCCTGTACAGCATGCCTCGCATTCCCATTGGCCATTAGCCACAAGATATGTTTGATCTGCTGCCTCTGGGGCACGCTAACCAGGGGGCTGAGTTGAAATGGCCTCTCCTGAGGATGCGTCATAATGTGCGTTTGGGTCCATGGAAACCTTGGAATGTGCTGGTTGTTCAGTGGCCCTGCGGAACTCTCCTACCTGAAGGGTTTGATACATCCCCAGTCAGTAAGCTCCCCATGTGGAGACGAGAGAGGTTTGGTTTGGTGCCTCAGAAAAGCCCCGTGTGCTGGTCAACGAAAACAGACCTCTGAGGACGGACACATGGAAACCAAAGCTAAGGTTCAGATTAGGGCCTGGGGGCCTGTCCATTTCAACCTTCTGTCTCTGGGGACACTGTCTGAGAGTCTAAGTGGAGATAGTTGCTCCGCTGGTGTCAGAGAGCCCCTCTTAGTCCATGGTGGCCTACACTATTGATGGCCTCAGGGGCCTTAGAGCTTTTCCCTAACCTGTAGGGTTGTGGTCAATGGATTGGGCACAATTTCCTTGGAAAGTGCAGGCACAATCTTTCGCTGTGGCTCCAGAGGCCCTAGCCTGACGGTTGTGTGGGTCCAGGCTGAGGGCACAGAAGTCTGAAAACACAAACTCAGCTTATGAGTGGCGCCTAGGGTATGGCAGGCCGGATGTACAGCCCGAGAGGGAGCTCCTGGGCCTCTGAAACAAGGGCGAGTGGGAGGCGTTCCTTCAGGCTTTTGTCTCTGGATGTTGTGTCCGAGATAGCCGTGGATTGGAGGGGTGGCCTCAGGGACTGTGGACGAGTATCCCTCTCTGGGGATTTGTCCCAGCTCCCAAGAGTTTGGGGTCATTTTGTGGGAAGGGTGGAGTCCTGTTGTCTGGCTCATGTGTCTCTCCAAGAAAGGGATTCCAGAGCAGAGCCCCAGGTACGGGCGGGGCGACTGGAAAACTCAAACACTGGTGAGGATTGGGTGCATAGGGGCTTGGCAAGCCCCATATGCGGGCTCTTGGCCCAGGCCCTGACAGGCCTTCCTTTGACATGGGGCTCATGCTGAGGGTCAGAGTGTGAATTTGTGCCCAAGCAGCACTCAAGTTTGGGCGTGGCATCAGGGACCAGGAAGGTTTCTCCCACCCTGAAGGTGTGACTCCATGCCAAGAGCAAGCTTTACAGCCACGGGGAAGGAGGAGTTCTGTGTTGTGCTTGCGATACCCAGCTGTGTGGAGAATTGATATAATGTCTAGGTTCAGATATCTGAAAACCAAGGTTAGGAAGAGGTGACGGCATAAGACCATGGCGTGTCCGAAGTGCTGGGTGTGCGGCCAGCTGTCTCCTTGTCTGTCTGGACGTCTGCTTCAGGCTGTGTCAGACAGAGCATGAGTGCCCAGAGCAGCCTATCCAGTTCGGGTACCGTCGAGGCCCGAGCAGGTTGATCCTCATCTGGGTTTTCTGGAGAGAGCCCCACAGGGAAACGTTTTTCTTCCCTTGGGCAGACCCTGGGCTGGGTTGTGGTTCTGGAGTTCCTAGTCCGGAGGGCTTGTTTGCCAGGAGTGTGAGGAAGGAAGTCTGAAAACACAAGCTAGCGTGAGGTTTGGGACCGATGGCACGGCAGGCCCACTCTGAGAGGCTGAATCGAGATCTCCTGCACTGAGGTCATTTCAACTATGAGACGTGCCTCAGGCTAGAGTTTTTGTCCAGCATGGCCTCTTCCTGAATGGTGTGGGGGCCTCATGAGGCCAGGAAGGTTTGCCTACGATGGGATTTGTGAACTACTCCAAACCTCAAGGTTTCCTTCTGCACGAAAGTCGAGCGCTATTGGATGGTTCCAGGAGGCCCCATACGGAAAGCCTCGAGAGCAGGTGTCTAAGCGTGGATGCCTGGGAACGCCACCTCATATTCCCACTCTTTAGTCAGGACAAGGCAGGCTCAATCTGCGGGCTCCTGGGTGAGCTACCCAGAGGGGAGAGTTGAAATGGACTCTCCTGAAGATGAGTCCTACTGTGGCTTGGTGGCCTGGGAGACCTTGGAATGTGGAGGTGGCTCAGGGACTCTGCAGGATTCTCCAACCTTGGGTGTTTGACACGGCTCCTACAAGGAAGCTTCCCATGTGGAAACGAGAGAAGTTCTGTTCAGTGCCTCAGGAAAGCCCCATATCCTGTTCTTCGAACCAAAGCCTCTGAGGAGTGACACCTGGAAAACAAAGCAAGAGTTGAGATTAGCGCCTGAGTGCCTGTCCGGCTCAACCTTCTATCTCTGTTGACATCTGTGTGCATGCCTTCATGTAGCTAGCAGCTCAGCTTGTGTCTGAAGGCCCCTGTGTGTGCAGGGAGGCTCCCGGTAATGGTATGTCCTCGGGGGCCTTGAGGTTTCTCATATTCTGGAGGTGTGTGGCCAAAGGAATGGACAGAGTTTCCCAGGAGAGAGCAGGCATGGTCCTGTGGTATGGCTCCAGAGGACCCAGCCTAGAGGCTGTGTTTGCCAGGGCTGTGGGGACAGATGTCTGAAAAAGCAAACTTGGCTCAGGTAGGGGCCAAGGTAATGGCAGGCCTGATCTCCAGTCCGAGAGGGGAGATCCTCTGGATATCAAAGGAGGGCAAGTGGGAGGCAGTCGCTCAGGCTTTTGTCTCTGGGTGTTGCGTTCACAGTGGCCGTTCAGGGTAGGGGTTGCTTCAGGGGCCGAGGAAGAGCCTTCCTCTCGGGGGATTGTCCAAGCTCCCAAGTGTTTGGGTTCATTCTGTGGGAAGGGAAGAGTACTGTTTTCTGCCACAGGGGACCCCCCAGGAGAGGGACTCTAGAGCACAGCAGTGGGTTCCCTCAACTGGAATACACACCATCTAGTTAGGCCTGCGTGCCTATGGGCATGGCAAGCCACATATGCGGGCTCTTGGTCCAATCACTGAGAGGCTTTACTTGAATAAGGTACTCACGCTGAGGGTCACAATGTGTGTTTGTGGCCAAGGCGGCCCTCACACATGGGCGTGGCCTCATGGGCCATGCCGTTTTCTCCTACACTGAAGGTTTGACTCACTGCCAGCAGCAAGGTTTCTTGCCATGGGGAAGGAGGGGTTCTGACTTGTGCATCAGGTTCCCCCCTGTGCAGGGATTGGAGATAAGGTCTAGGTTCTGATGACTGAAAACCCAGGTTGGGAATGGATGGTGGCCTAAGGCAGTGGCGGGTCCAATGTGCTGGGTGTGCAGCCAGCTGTGTCGGTGTCTGTTGGAAGGTCTGGGCTCAGGCTATTTGCGACAGAGCATCAGTGTTTAAGGTAGCCTATGCAATTGGGGTGTTGCCGAGGGCCAAGCAGTTTGATCCTCATTTGGGGTTTCTGGGCAGCACCATAGACAAAGTTTTTCTCCTGGGAGGCAGGCGGAGTGCTTCATTGTGGCCCCAGAATTCCCAGTAGGGAGGGTTTGTGGGCCAGGAGTGTGAGGACGGAAGTCTAGGAACACAAGCTAAAGTGAGGACTGGAGCCAAGGGCAGAGCAGGCCCACTAGGCAGAGGCTGAATCAAAATCTCCTGCATCTGAAGTCAGGCTGAGGATCAGACGTTGGCTGAGGCTGGAGTATGTGTCCATGATGGCACCTTCATGAAGCGGGGGCCTCATGAGGCCAAGGAAGTTTTCCCACGCTGAGTTTGGAGGTTGCCCCAAACCACCAGGTTTCCTTCTGTGGGACATTCGAGTCCTGTTGCATGGCTCCAGGACATACCATACGGAAGGACTGGAGAGCACGGTTCGAAGGATGGATCCCTGTACAGCATGCCTCGCATTCCCATTGGCCATTAGCCACAAGATATGTTTGATCTGCTGCCTCTGGGGCACGCTAACCAGGGGGCTGAGTTGAAATGGCCTCTCCTGAGGATGCGTCATAATGTGCGTTTGGGTCCATGGAAACCTTGGAATGTGCTGGTTGTTCAGTGGCCCTGCGGAACTCTCCTACCTGAAGGGTTTGATACATCCCCAGTCAGTAAGCTCCCCATGTGGAGACGAGAGAGGTTTGGTTTGGTGCCTCAGAAAAGCCCCGTGTGCTGGTCAACGAAAACAGACCTCTG
The DNA here is from genome assembly GCF_964662115.1 of Mustela nivalis. Lineage (NCBI taxonomy): Eukaryota > Metazoa > Chordata > Mammalia > Carnivora > Mustelidae > Mustela > Mustela nivalis. The sequence continues at coordinate 657,712 of NW_028136405.1, read as the reverse complement.
AGGACGGACACATGGAAACCAAAGCTAAGGTTCAGATTAGGGCCTGGGGGCCTGTCCATTTCAACCTTCTGTCTCTGGGGACACTGTCTGAGAGTCTAAGTGGAGATAGTTGCTCCGCTGGTGTCAGAGAGCCCCTCTTAGTCCATGGTGGCCTACACTATTGATGGCCTCAGGGGCCTTAGAGCTTTTCCCTAACCTGTAGGGTTGTGGTCAATGGATTGGGCACAATTTCCTTGGAAAGTGCAGGCACAATCTTTCGCTGTGGCTCCAGAGGCCCTAGCCTGACGGTTGTGTGGGTCCAGGCTGAGGGCACAGAAGTCTGAAAACACAAACTCAGCTTATGAGTGGCGCCTAGGGTATGGCAGGCCGGATGTACAGCCCGAGAGGGAGCTCCTGGGCCTCTGAAACAAGGGCGAGTGGGAGGCGTTCCTTCAGGCTTTTGTCTCTGGATGTTGTGTCCGAGATAGCCGTGGATTGGAGGGGTGGCCTCAGGGACTGTGGACGAGTATCCCTCTCTGGGGATTTGTCCCAGCTCCCAAGAGTTTGGGGTCATTTTGTGGGAAGGGTGGAGTCCTGTTGTCTGGCTCATGTGTCTCTCCAAGAAAGGGATTCCAGAGCAGAGCCCCAGGTACGGGCGGGGCGACTGGAAAACTCAAACACTGGTGAGGATTGGGTGCATAGGGGCTTGGCAAGCCCCATATGCGTGCTCTTGGCCCAGGCCCTGACAGGCCTTCCTTTGACATGGGGCTCATGCTGAGGGTCAGAGTGTGAATTTGTGCCCAAGCAGCAATCAAGTTTGGGCGTGGCATCAGGGACCAGGAAGGTTTCTCCCACCCTGAAGGTGTGACTCCATGCCAAGAGCAAGCTTTACAGCCACGGGGAAGGAGGAGTTCTGTGTTGTGCTTGCGATACCCAGCTGTGTGGAGAATTGATATAATGTCTAGGTTCAGATATCTGAAAACCAAGGTTAGGAAGAGGTGACGGCATAAGACCATGGCGTGTCCGAAGTGCTGGGTGTGCGGCCAGCTGTCTCCTTGTCTGTCTGGACGTCTGCTTCAGGCTGTGTCAGACAGAGCATGAGTGCCCAGAGCAGCCTATCCAGTTCGGGTACCGTCGAGGCCCGAGCAGGTTGATCCTCATCTGGGTTTTCTGGAGAGAGCCCCACAGGGAAACGTTTTTCTTCCCTTGGGCAGACCCTGGCCTGGGTTGTGGTTCTGGAGTTCCTAGTCCGGAGGGCTTGTTTGCCAGGAGTGTGAGGAAGGAAGTCTGAAAACACAAGCTAGCGTGAGGTTTGGGACCGATGGCACGGCAGGCCCACTCTGAGAGGCTGAATCGAGATCTCCTGCACTGAGGTCATTTCAACTATGAGACGTGCCTCAGGCTAGAGTTTTTGTCCAGCATGGCCTCTTCCTGAATGGTGTGGGGGCCTCATGAGGCCAGGAAGGTTTGCCTACGATGGGATTTGTGAACTACTCCAAACCTCAAGGTTTCCTTCTGCACGAAAGTCGAGCGCTATTGGATGGTTCCAGGAGGCCCCATACGGAAAGCCTCGAGAGCAGGTGTCTAAGCGTGGATGCCTGGGAACGCCACCTCATATTCCCACTCTTTAGTCAGGACAAGGCAGGCTCAATCTGCGGGCTCCTGGGTGAGCTACCCAGAGGGGAGAGTTGAAATGGACTCTCCTGAAGATGAGTCCTACTGTGGCTTGGTGGCCTGGGAGACCTTGGAATGTGGAGGTGGCTCAGGGACTCTGCAGGATTCTCCAACCTGAGGTGTTTGACACGGCTCCAACAAGGAAGCTTCCCATGTGGAGACGAGAGAAGTTCTGTTCAGTGCCTCAGGAAAGCCCCATATCCTGTTCTTCGAACCAAAGCCTCTGAGGAGTGACACCTGGAAAACAAAGCAAGAGTTGAGATTAGGGCCTGAGTGCCTGTCCGGCTCAACCTTCTATCTCTGTTGACATCTGTGTGCATGCCTTCATGTAGCTAGCAGCTCAGCTTGTGTCTGAAGGCCCCTGTGTGTGCAGGGAGGCTCCCGGTAATGGTATGTCCTCGGGGGCCTTGAGGTTTCTCATATTCTGGAGGTGTGTGGCCAAAGGAATGGACAGAGTTTCCCAGGAGAGAGCAGGCATGGTCCTGTGGTATGGCTCCAGAGGACCCAGCCTAGAGGCTGTGTTTGCCAGGGCTGTGGGGACAGATGTCTGAAAAAGCAAACTTGGCTCAGGTAGGGGCCAAGGTAATGGCAGGCCTGATCTCCAGTCCGAGAGGGGAGATCCTCTGGATATCAAAGGAGGGCAAGTGGGAGGCAGTCGCTCAGGCTTTTGTCTCTGGGTGTTGCGTTCACAGTGGCCGTTCAGGGTAGGGGTTGCTTCAGGGGCCGAGGAAGAGCCTTCCTCTCGGGGGATTGTCCAAGCTCCCAAGTGTTTGGGTTCATTCTGTGGGAAGGGAAGAGTACTGTTTTCTGCCACAGGGGACCCCCCAGGAGAGGGACTCTAGAGCACAGCAGTGGGTTCCCTCAACTGGAATACACACCATCTAGTTAGTCCTGCGTGCCTATGGGCATGGCAAGCCACATATGCGGGCTCTTGGTCCAATCACTGAGAGGCGTTACTTGAATAAGGTACTCACGCTGAGGGTCACAATGTGTGTTTGTGCCCAAGGCGGCCCTCACACATGGGCGTGGCCTCATGGGCCATGCCGTTTTCTCCTACACTGAAGGTTTGACTCACTGCCAGCAGCAAGGTTTCTTGCCATGGGGAAGGAGGGGTTCTGACTTGTGCATCAGGTTCCCCCCTGTGCAAGGATTGGAGATAAGGTCTAGGTTCTGATGACTGAAAACCCAGGTTGGGAATGGATGGTGGCCTAAGGCAGTGGCGGGTCCAATGTGCTGGGTGTGCAGCCAGCTGTGTCGGTGTCTGTTGGAAGGTCTGGGCTCAGGCTATTTGCGACAGAGCATCAGTGTTTAAGGTAGCCTATGCAATTGGGGTGTTGCCGAGGGCCAAGCAGTTTGATCCTCATTTGGGGTTTCTGGGCAGCACCATAGACAAAGTTTTTCTCCTGGGAGGCAGGCAGAGTGCTTCATTGTGGCCCCAGAATTCCCAGTAGGGAGGGTTTGTGGGCCAGGAGTGTGAGGACGGAAGTCTAGGAACACAAGCTAAAGTGAGGACTGAAGCCAAGGGCAGAGCAGGCCCACTAGGCAGAGGCTGAATCAAAATCTCCTGCATCTGAAGTCAGGCTGAGGATCAGACGTTGGCTGAGGCTGGAGTATGTGTCCATGATGGCACCTTCATGAAGCGGGGGCCTCATGAGGCCAAGGAAGTTTTCCCACGCTGAGTTTGGAGGTTGCCCCAAACCACCAGGTTTCCTTCTGTGGGACATTCGAGTCCTGTTGCATGGCTCCAGGACATACCATACGGAAGGACTGGAGAGCACGGTTCGAAGGATGGATCCCTGTACAGCATGCCTCGCATTCCCATTGGCCATTAGCCACAAGATATGTTTGATCTGCTGCCTCTGGGGCACGCTAACCAGGGGGCTGAGTTGAAATGGCCTCTCCTGAGGATGCGTCATAATGTGCGTTTGGGTCCATGGAAACCTTGGAATGTGCTGGTTGTTCAGTGGCCCTGCGGAACTCTCCTACCTGAAGGGTTTGATACATCCCCAGTCAGTAAGCTCCCCATGTGGAGACGAGAGAGGTTTGGTTTGGTGCCTCAGAAAAGCCCCGTGTGCTGGTCAACGAAAACAGACCTCTGAGGACGGACACATGGAAACCAAAGCTAAGGTTCAGATTAGGGCCTGGGGGCCTGTCCATTTCAACCTTCTGTCTCTGGGGACACTGTCTGAGAGTCTAAGTGGAGATAGTTGCTCCGCTGGTGTCAGAGAGCCCCTCTTAGTCCATGGTGGCCTACACTATTGATGGCCTCAGGGGCCTTAGAGCTTTTCCCTAACCTGTAGGGTTGTGGTCAATGGATTGGGCACAATTTCCTTGGAAAGTGCAGGCACAATCTTTCGCTGTGGCTCCAGAGGCCCTAGCCTGACGGTTGTGTGGGTCCAGGCTGAGGGCACAGAAGTCTGAAAACACAAACTCAGCTTATGAGTGGCGCCTAGGGTATGGCAGGCCGGATGTACAGCCCGAGAGGGAGCTCCTGGGCCTCTGAAACAAGGGCGAGTGGGAGGCGTTCCTTCAGGCTTTTGTCTCTGGATGTTGTGTCCGAGATAGCCGTGGATTGGAGGGGTGGCCTCAGGGACTGTGGACGAGTATCCCTCTCTGGGGATTTGTCCCAGCTCCCAAGAGTTTGGGGTCATTTTGTGGGAAGGGTGGAGTCCTGTTGTCTGGCTCATGTGTCTCTCCAAGAAAGGGATTCCAGAGCAGAGCCCCAGGTACGGGCGGGGCGACTGGAAAACTCAAACACTGGTGAGGATTGGGTGCATAGGGGCTTGGCAAGCCCCATATGCGGGCTCTTGGCCCAGGCCCTGACAGGCCTTCCTTTGACATGGGGCTCATGCTGAGGGTCAGAGTGTGAATTTGTGCCCAAGCAGCACTCAAGTTTGGGCGTGGCATCAGGGACCAGGAAGGTTTCTCCCACCCTGAAGGTGTGACTCCATGCCAAGAGCAAGCTTTACAGCCACGGGGAAGGAGGAGTTCTGTGTTGTGCTTGCGATACCCAGCTGTGTGGAGAATTGATATAATGTCTAGGTTCAGATATCTGAAAACCAAGGTTAGGAAGAGGTGACGGCATAAGACCATGGCGTGTCCGAAGTGCTGGGTGTGCGGCCAGCTGTCTCCTTGTCTGTCTGGACGTCTGCTTCAGGCTGTGTCAGACAGAGCAAGAGTGCCCAGAGCAGCCTATCCAGTTCGGGTACCGTCGAGGCCCGAGCAGGTTGATCCTCATCTGGGTTTTCTGGAGAGAGCCCCACAGGGAAACGTTTTTCTTCCCTTGGGCAGACCCTGGGCTGGGTTGTGGTTCTGGAGTTCCTAGTCCGGAGGGCTTGTTTGCCAGGAGTGTGAGGAAGGAAGTCTGAAAACACAAGCTAGCGTGAGGTTTGGGACCGATGGCACGGCAGGCCCACTCTGAGAGGCTGAATCGAGATCTCCTGCACTGAGGTCATTTCAACTATGAGACGTGCCTCAGGCTAGAGTTTTTGTCCAGCATGGCCTCTTCCTGAATGGTGTGGGGGCCTCATGAGGCCAGGAAGGTTTGCCTACGATGGGATTTGTGAACTACTCCAAACCTCAAGGTTTCCTTCTGCACGAAAGTCGAGCGCTATTGGATGGTTCCAGGAGGCCCCATACGGAAAGCCTCGAGAGCAGGTGTCTAAGCGTGGATGCCTGGGAACGCCACCTCATATTCCCACTCTTTAGTCAGGACAAGGCAGGCTCAATCTGCGGGCTCCTGGGTGAGCTCCCCAGAGGGGAGAGTTGAAATGGACTCTCCTGAAGATGAGTCCTACTGTGGCTTGGTGGCCTGGGAGACCTTGGAATGTGGAGGTGGCTCAGGGACTCTGCAGGATTCTCCAACCTGAGGTGTTTGACACGGCTCCAACAAGGAAGCTTCCCATGTGGAGACGAGAGAAGTTCTGTTCAGTGCCTCAGGAAAGCCCCATATCCTGTTCTTCGAACCAAAGCCTCTGAGGAGTGACACCTGGAAAACAAAGCAAGAGTTGAGATTAGGGCCTGAGTGCCTGTCCGGCTCAACCTTCTATCTCTGTTGACATCTGTGTGCATGCCTTCATGTAGCTAGCAGCTCAGCTTGTGTCTGAAGGCCCCTGTGTGTGCAGGGAGGCTCCCGGTAATGGTATGTCCTCGGGGGCCTTGAGGTTTCTCATATTCTGGAGGTGTGTGGCCAAAGGAATGGACAGAGTTTCCCAGGAGAGAGCAGGCATGGTCCTGTGGTATGGCTCCAGAGGACCCAGCCTAGAGGCTGTGTTTGCCAGGGCTGTGGGGACAGATGTCTGAAAAAGCAAACTTGGCTCAGGTAGGGGCCAAGGTAATGGCAGGCCTGATCTCCAGTCCGAGAGGGGAGATCCTCTGGATATCAAAGGAGGGCAAGTGGGAGGCAGTCGCTCAGGCTTTTGTCTCTGGGTGTTGCGTTCACAGTGGCCGTTCAGGGTAGGGGTTGCTTCAGGGGCCGAGGAAGAGCCTTCCTCTCGGGGGATTGTCCAAGCTCCCAAGTGTTTGGGTTCATTCTGTGGGAAGGGAAGAGTACTGTTTTCTGCCACAGGGGACCCCCCAGGAGAGGGACTCTAGAGCACAGCAGTGGGTTCCCTCAACTGGAATACACACCATCTAGTTAGTCCTGCGTGCCTATGGGCATGGCAAGCCACATATGCGGGCTCTTGGTCCAATCACTGAGAGGCGTTACTTGAATAAGGTACTCACGCTGAGGGTCACAATGTGTGTTTGTGCCCAAGGCGGCCCTCACACATGGGCGTGGCCTCATGGGCCATGCCGTTTTCTCCTACACTGAAGGTTTGACTCACTGCCAGCAGCAAGGTTTCTTGCCATGGGGAAGGAGGGGTTCTGACTTGTGCATCAGGTTCCCCCCTGTGCAGGGATTGGAGATAAGGTCTAGGTTCTGATGACTGAAAACCCAGGTTGGGAATGGATGGTGGCCTAAGGCAGTGGCGGGTCCAATGTGCTGGGTGTGCAGCCAGCTGTGTCGGTGTCTGTTGGAAGGTCTGGGCTCAGGCTATTTGCGACAGAGCATCAGTGTTTAAGGTAGCCTATGCAATTGGGGTGTTGCCGAGGGCCAAGCAGTTTGATCCTCATTTGGGGTTTCTGGGCAGCACCATAGACAAAGTTTTTCTCCTGGGAGGCAGGCGGAGTGCTTCATTGTGGCCCCAGAATTCCCAGTAGGGAGGGCTTGTGGGCCAGGAGTGTGAGGACGGAAGTCTAGGAACACAAGCTAAAGTGAGGACTGGAGCCAAGGGCAGAGCAGGCCCACTAGGCAGAGGCTGAATCAAAATCTCCTGCATCTGAAGTCAGGCTGAGGATCAGACGTTGGCTGAGGCTGGAGTATGTGTCCATGATGGCACCTTCATGAAGCGGGGGCCTCATGAGGCCAAGGAAGTTTTCCCACGCTGAGTTTGGAGGTTGCCCCAAACCACCAGGTTTCCTTCTGTGGGACATTCGAGTCCTGTTGCATGGCTCCAGGACATACCATACGGAAGGACTGGAGAGCACGGTTCGAAGGATGGATCCCTGTACAGCATGCCTCGCATTCCCATTGGCCATTAGCCACAAGATATGTTTGATCTGCTGCCTCTGGGGCACGCTAACCAGGGGGCTGAGTTGAAATGGCCTCTCCTGAGGATGCGTCATAATGTGCGTTTGGGTCCATGGAAACCTTGGAATGTGCTGGTTGTTCAGTGGCCCTGCGGAACTCTCCTACCTGAAGGGTTTGATACATCCCCAGTCAGTAAGCTCCCCATGTGGAGACGAGAGAGGTTTGGTTTGGTGCCTCAGAAAAGCCCCGTGTGCTGGTCAACGAAAACAGACCTCTGAGGACGGACACATGGAAACCAAAGCTAAGGTTCAGATTAGGGCCTGGGGGCCTGTCCATTTCAACCTTCTGTCTCTGGGGACACTGTCTGAGAGTCTAAGTGGAGATAGTTGCTCCGCTGGTGTCAGAGAGCCCCTCTTAGTCCATGGTGGCCTACACTATTGATGGCCTCAGGGGCCTTAGAGCTTTTCCCTAACCTGTAGGGTTGTGGTCAATGGATTGGGCACAATTTCCTTGGAAAGTGCAGGCACAATCTTTCGCTGTGGCTCCAGAGGCCCTAGCCTGACGGTTGTGTGGGTCCAGGCTGAGGGCACAGAAGTCTGAAAACACAAACTCAGCTTATGAGTGGCGCCTAGGGTATGGCAGGCCGGATGTACAGCCCGAGAGGGAGCTCCTGGGCCTCTGAAACAAGGGCGAGTGGGAGGCGTTCCTTCAGGCTTTTGTCTCTGGATGTTGTGTCCGAGATAGCCGTGGATTGGAGGGGTGGCCTCAGGGACTGTGGACGAGTATCCCTCTCTGGGGATTTGTCCCAGCTCCCAAGAGTTTGGGGTCATTTTGTGGGAAGGGTGGAGTCCTGTTGTCTGGCTCATGTGTCTCTCCAAGAAAGGGATTCCAGAGCAGAGCCCCAGGTACGGGCGGGGCGACTGGAAAACTCAAACACTGGTGAGGATTGGGTGCATAGGGGCTTGGCAAGCCCCATATGCGGGCTCTTGGCCCAGGCCCTGACAGGCCTTCCTTTGACATGGGGCTCATGCTGAGGGTCAGAGTGTGAATTTGTGCCCAAGCAGCACTCAAGTTTGGGCGTGGCATCAGGGACCAGGAAGGTTTCTCCCACCCTGAAGGTGTGACTCCATGCCAAGAGCAAGCTTTACAGCCACGGGGAAGGAGGAGTTCTGTGTTGTGCTTGCGATACCCAGCTGTGTGGAGAATTGATATAATGTCTAGGTTCAGATATCTGAAAACCAAGGTTAGGAAGAGGTGACGGCATAAGACCATGGCGTGTCCGAAGTGCTGGGTGTGCGGCCAGCTGTCTCCTTGTCTGTCTGGACGTCTGCTTCAGGCTGTGTCAGACAGAGCATGAGTGCCCAGAGCAGCCTATCCAGTTCGGGTACCGTCGAGGCCCGAGCAGGTTGATCCTCATCTGGGTTTTCTGGAGAGAGCCCCACAGGGAAACGTTTTTCTTCCCTTGGGCAGACCCTGGGCTGGGTTGTGGTTCTGGAGTTCCTAGTCCGGAGGGCTTGTTTGCCAGGAGTGTGAGGAAGGAAGTCTGAAAACACAAGCTAGCGTGAGGTTTGGGACCGATGGCACGGCAGGCCCACTCTGAGAGGCTGAATCGAGATCTCCTGCACTGAGGTCATTTCAACTATGAGACGTGCCTCAGGCTAGAGTTTTTGTCCAGCATGGCCTCTTCCTGAATGGTGTGGGGGCCTCATGAGGCCAGGAAGGTTTGCCTACGATGGGATTTGTGAACTACTCCAAACCTCAAGGTTTCCTTCTGCACGAAAGTCGAGCGCTATTGGATGGTTCCAGGAGGCCCCATACGGAAAGCCTCGAGAGCAGGTGTCTAAGCGTGGATGCCTGGGAACGCCACCTCATATTCCCACTCTTTAGTCAGGACAAGGCAGGCTCAATCTGCGGGCTCCTGGGTGAGCTACCCAGAGGGGAGAGTTGAAATGGACTCTCCTGAAGATGAGTCCTACTGTGGCTTGGTGGCCTGGGAGACCTTGGAATGTGGAGGTGGCTCAGGGACTCTGCAGGATTCTCCAACCTGAGGTGTTTGACACGGCTCCAACAAGGAAGCTTCCCATGTGGAGACGAGAGAAGTTCTGTTCAGTGCCTCAGGAAAGCCCCATATCCTGTTCTTCGAACCAAAGCCTCTGAGGAGTGACACCTGGAAAACAAAGCAAGAGTTGAGATTAGGGCCTGAGTGCCTGTCCGGCTCAACCTTCTATCTCTGTTGACATCTGTGTGCATGCCTTCATGTAGCTAGCAGCTCAGCTTGTGTCTGAAGGCCCCTGTGTGTGCAGGGAGGCTCCCGGTAATGGTATGTCCTCGGGGGCCTTGAGGTTTCTCATATTCTGGAGGTGTGTGGCCAAAGGAATGGACAGAGTTTCCCAGGAGAGAGCAGGCATGGTCCTGTGGTATGGCTCCAGAGGACCCAGCCTAGAGGCTGTGTTTGCCAGGGCTGTGGGGACAGATGTCTGAAAAAGCAAACTTGGCTCAGGTAGGGGCCAAGGTAATGGCAGGCCTGATCTCCAGTCCGAGAGGGGAGATCCTCTGGATATCAAAGGAGGGCAAGTGGGAGGCAGTCGCTCAGGCTTTTGTCTCTGGGTGTTGCGTTCACAGTGGCCGTTCAGGGTAGGGGTTGCTTCAGGGGCCGAGGAAGAGCCTTCCTCTCGGGGGATTGTCCAAGCTCCCAAGTGTTTGGGTTCATTCTGTGGGAAGGGAAGAGTACTGTTTTCTGCCACAGGGGACCCCCCAGGAGAGGGACTCTAGAGCACAGCAGTGGGTTCCCTCAACTGGAATACACACCATCTAGTTAGTCCTGCGTGCCTATGGGCATGGCAAGCCACATATGCGGGCTCTTGGTCCAATCACTGAGAGGCGTTACTTGAATAAGGTACTCACGCTGAGGGTCACAATGTGTGTTTGTGCCCAAGGCGGCCCTCACACATGGGCGTGGCCTCATGGGCCATGCCGTTTTCTCCTACACTGAAGGTTTGACTCACTGCCAGCAGCAAGGTTTCTTGCCATGGGGAAGGAGGGGTTCTGACTTGTGCATCAGGTTCCCCCCTGTGCAAGGATTGGAGATAAGGTCTAGGTTCTGATGACTGAAAACCCAGGTTGGGAATGGATGGTGGCCTAAGGCAGTGGCGGGTCCAATGTGCTGGGTGTGCAGCCAGCTGTGTCGGTGTCTGTTGGAAGGTCTGGGCTCAGGCTATTTGCGACAGAGCATCAGTGTTTAAGGTAGCCTATGCAATTGGGGTGTTGCCGAGGGCCAAGCAGTTTGATCCTCATTTGGGGTTTCTGGGCAGCACCATAGACAAAGTTTTTCTCCTGGGAGGCAGGCAGAGTGCTTCATTGTGGCCCCAGAATTCCCAGTAGGGAGGGTTTGTGGGCCAGGAGTGTGAGGACGGAAGTCTAGGAACACAAGCTAAAGTGAGGACTGAAGCCAAGGGCAGAGCAGGCCCACTAGGCAGAGGCTGAATCAAAATCTCCTGCATCTGAAGTCAGGCTGAGGATCAGACGTTGGCTGAGGCTGGAGTATGTGTCCATGATGGCACCTTCATGAAGCGGGGGCCTCATGAGGCCAAGGAAGTTTTCCCACGCTGAGTTTGGAGGTTGCCCCAAACCACCAGGTTTCCTTCTGTGGGACATTCGAGTCCTGTTGCATGGCTCCAGGACATACCATACGGAAGGACTGGAGAGCACGGTTCGAAGGATGGATCCCTGTACAGCATGCCTCGCATTCCCATTGGCCATTAGCCACAAGATATGTTTGATCTGCTGCCTCTGGGGCACGCTAACCAGGGGGCTGAGTTGAAATGGCCTCTCCTGAGGATGCGTCATAATGTGCGTTTGGGTCCATGGAAACCTTGGAATGTGCTGGTTGTTCAGTGGCCCTGCGGAACTCTCCTACCTGAAGGGTTTGATACATCCCCAGTCAGTAAGCTCCCCATGTGGAGACGAGAGAGGTTTGGTTTGGTGCCTCAGAAAAGCCCCGTGTGCTGGTCAACGAAAACAGACCTCTGAGGACGGACACATGGAAACCAAAGCTAAGGTTCAGATTAGGGCCTGGGGGCCTGTCCATTTCAACCTTCTGTCTCTGGGGACACTGTCTGAGAGTCTAAGTGGAGATAGTTGCTCCGCTGGTGTCAGAGAGCCCCTCTTAGTCCATGGTGGCCTACACTATTGATGGCCTCAGGGGCCTTAGAGCTTTTCCCTAACCTGTAGGGTTGTGGTCAATGGATTGGGCACAATTTCCTTGGAAAGTGCAGGCACAATCTTTCGCTGTGGCTCCAGAGGCCCTAGCCTGACGGTTGTGTGGGTCCAGGCTGAGGGCACAGAAGTCTGAAAACACAAACTCAGCTTATGAGTGGCGCCTAGGGTATGGCAGGCCGGATGTACAGCCCGAGAGGGAGCTCCTGGGCCTCTGAAACAAGGGCGAGTGGGAGGCGTTCCTTCAGGCTTTTGTCTCTGGATGTTGTGTCCGAGATAGCCGTGGATTGGAGGGGTGGCCTCAGGGACTGTGGACGAGTATCCCTCTCTGGGGATTTGTCCCAGCTCCCAAGAGTTTGGGGTCATTTTGTGGGAAGGGTGGAGTCCTGTTGTCTGGCTCATGTGTCTCTCCAAGAAAGGGATTCCAGAGCAGAGCCCCAGGTACGGGCGGGGCGACTGGAAAACTCAAACACTGGTGAGGATTGGGTGCATAGGGGCTTGGCAAGCCCCATATGCGGGCTCTTGGCCCAGGCCCTGACAGGCCTTCCTTTGACATGGGGCTCATGCTGAGGGTCAGAGTGTGAATTTGTGCCCAAGCAGCACTCAAGTTTGGGCGTGGCATCAGGGACCAGGAAGGTTTCTCCCACCCTGAAGGTGTGACTCCATGCCAAGAGCAAGCTTTACAGCCACGGGGAAGGAGGAGTTCTGTGTTGTGCTTGCGATACCCAGCTGTGTGGAGAATTGATATAATGTCTAGGTTCAGATATCTGAAAACCAAGGTTAGGAAGAGGTGACGGCATAAGACCATGGCGTGTCCGAAGTGCTGGGTGTGCGGCCAGCTGTCTCCTTGTCTGTCTGGACGTCTGCTTCAGGCTGTGTCAGACAGAGCAAGAGTGCCCAGAGCAGCCTATCCAGTTCGGGTACCGTCGAGGCCCGAGCAGGTTGATCCTCATCTGGGTTTTCTGGAGAGAGCCCCACAGGGAAACGTTTTTCTTCCCTTGGGCAGACCCTGGGCTGGGTTGTGGTTCTGGAGTTCCTAGTCCGGAGGGCTTGTTTGCCAGGAGTGTGAGGAAGGAAGTCTGAAAACACAAGCTAGCGTGAGGTTTGGGACCGATGGCACGGCAGGCCCACTCTGAGAGGCTGAATCGAGATCTCCTGCACTGAGGTCATTTCAACTATGAGACGTGCCTCAGGCTAGAGTTTTTGTCCAGCATGGCCTCTTCCTGAATGGTGTGGGGGCCTCATGAGGCCAGGAAGGTTTGCCTACGATGGGATTTGTGAACTACTCCAAACCTCAAGGTTTCCTTCTGCACGAAAGTCGAGCGCTATTGGATGGTTCCAGGAGGCCCCATACGGAAAGCCTCGAGAGCAGGTGTCTAAGCGTGGATGCCTGGGAACGCCACCTCATATTCCCACTCTTTAGTCAGGACAAGGCAGGCTCAATCTGCGGGCTCCTGGGTGAGCTCCCCAGAGGGGAGAGTTGAAATGGACTCTCCTGAAGATGAGTCCTACTGTGGCTTGGTGGCCTGGGAGACCTTGGAATGTGGAGGTGGCTCAGGGACTCTGCAGGATTCTCCAACCTGAGGTGTTTGACACGGCTCCAACAAGGAAGCTTCCCATGTGGAGACGAGAGAAGTTCTGTTCAGTGCCTCAGGAAAGCCCCATATCCTGTTCTTCGAACCAAAGCCTCTGAGGAGTGACACCTGGAAAACAAAGCAAGAGTTGAGATTAGGGCCTGAGTGCCTGTCCGGCTCAACCTTCTATCTCTGTTGACATCTGTGTGCATGCCTTCATGTAGCTAGCAGCTCAGCTTGTGTCTGAAGGCCCCTGTGTGTGCAGGGAGGCTCCCGGTAATGGTATGTCCTCGGGGGCCTTGAGGTTTCTCATATTCTGGAGGTGTGTGGCCAAAGGAATGGACAGAGTTTCCCAGGAGAGAGCAGGCATGGTCCTGTGGTATGGCTCCAGAGGACCCAGCCTAGAGGCTGTGTTTGCCAGGGCTGTGGGGACAGATGTCTGAAAAAGCAAACTTGGCTCAGGTAGGGGCCAAGGTAATGGCAGGCCTGATCTCCAGTCCGAGAGGGGAGATCCTCTGGATATCAAAGGAGGGCAAGTGGGAGGCAGTCGCTCAGGCTTTTGTCTCTGGGTGTTGCGTTCACAGTGGCCGTTCAGGGTAGGGGTTGCTTCAGGGGCCGAGGAAGAGCCTTCCTCTCGGGGGATTGTCCAAGCTCCCAAGTGTTTGGGTTCATTCTGTGGGAAGGGAAGAGTACTGTTTTCTGCCACAGGGGACCCCCCAGGAGAGGGACTCTAGAGCACAGCAGTGGGTTCCCTCAACTGGAATACACACCATCTAGTTAGTCCTGCGTGCCTATGGGCATGGCAAGCCACATATGCGGGCTCTTGGTCCAATCACTGAGAGGCGTTACTTGAATAAGGTACTCACGCTGAGGGTCACAATGTGTGTTTGTGCCCAAGGCGGCCCTCACACATGGGCGTGGCCTCATGGGCCATGCCGTTTTCTCCTACACTGAAGGTTTGACTCACTGCCAGCAGCAAGGTTTCTTGCCATGGGGAAGGAGGGGTTCTGACTTGTGCATCAGGTTCCCCCCTGTGCAGGGATTGGAGATAAGGTCTAGGTTCTGATGACTGAAAACCCAGGTTGGGAATGGATGGTGGCCTAAGGCAGTGGCGGGTCCAATGTGCTGGGTGTGCAGCCAGCTGTGTCGGTGTCTGTTGGAAGGTCTGGGCTCAGGCTATTTGCGACAGAGCATCAGTGTTTAAGGTAGCCTATGCAATTGGGGTGTTGCCGAGGGCCAAGCAGTTTGATCCTCATTTGGGGTTTCTGGGCAGCACCATAGACAAAGTTTTTCTCCTGGGAGGCAGGCGGAGTGCTTCATTGTGGCCCCAGAATTCCCAGTAGGGAGGGCTTGTGGGCCAGGAGTGTGAGGACGGAAGTCTAGGAACACAAGCTAAAGTGAGGACTGGAGCCAAGGGCAGAGCAGGCCCACTAGGCAGAGGCTGAATCAAAATCTCCTGCATCTGAAGTCAGGCTGAGGATCAGACGTTGGCTGAGGCTGGAGTATGTGTCCATGATGGCACCTTCATGAAGCGGGGGCCTCATGAGGCCAAGGAAGTTTTCCCACGCTGAGTTTGGAGGTTGCCCCAAACCACCAGGTTTCCTTCTGTGGGACATTCGAGTCCTGTTGCATGGCTCCAGGACATACCATACGGAAGGACTGGAGAGCACGGTTCGAAGGATGGATCCCTGTACAGCATGCCTCGCATTCCCATTGGCCATTAGCCACAAGATATGTTTGATCTGCTGCCTCTGGGGCACGCTAACCAGGGGGCTGAGTTGAAATGGCCTCTCCTGAGGATGCGTCATAATGTGCGTTTGGGTCCATGGAAACCTTGGAATGTGCTGGTTGTTCAGTGGCCCTGCGGAACTCTCCTACCTGAAGGGTTTGATACATCCCCAGTCAGTAAGCTCCCCATGTGGAGACGAGAGAGGTTTGGTTTGGTGCCTCAGAAAAGCCCCGTGTGCTGGTCAACGAAAACAGACCTCTGAGGACGGACACATGGAAACCAAAGCTAAGGTTCAGATTAGGGCCTGGGGGCCTGTCCATTTCAACCTTCTGTCTCTGGGGACACTGTCTGAGAGTCTAAGTGGAGATAGTTGCTCCGCTGGTGTCAGAGAGCCCCTCTTAGTCCATGGTGGCCTACACTATTGATGGCCTCAGGGGCCTTAGAGCTTTTCCCTAACCTGTAGGGTTGTGGTCAATGGATTGGGCACAATTTCCTTGGAAAGTGCAGGCACAATCTTTCGCTGTGGCTCCAGAGGCCCTAGCCTGACGGTTGTGTGGGTCCAGGCTGAGGGCACAGAAGTCTGAAAACACAAACTCAGCTTATGAGTGGCGCCTAGGGTATGGCAGGCCGGATGTACAGCCCGAGAGGGAGCTCCTGGGCCTCTGAAACAAGGGCGAGTGGGAGGCGTTCCTTCAGGCTTTTGTCTCTGGATGTTGTGTCCGAGATAGCCGTGGATTGGAGGGGTGGCCTCAGGGACTGTGGACGAGTATCCCTCTCTGGGGATTTGTCCCAGCTCCCAAGAGTTTGGGGTCATTTTGTGGGAAGGGTGGAGTCCTGTTGTCTGGCTCATGTGTCTCTCCAAGAAAGGGATTCCAGAGCAGAGCCCCAGGTACGGGCGGGGCGACTGGAAAACTCAAACACTGGTGAGGATTGGGTGCATAGGGGCTTGGCAAGCCCCATATGCGGGCTCTTGGCCCAGGCCCTGACAGGCCTTCCTTTGACATGGGGCTCATGCTGAGGGTCAGAGTGTGAATTTGTGCCCAAGCAGCACTCAAGTTTGGGCGTGGCATCAGGGACCAGGAAGGTTTCTCCCACCCTGAAGGTGTGACTCCATGCCAAGAGCAAGCTTTACAGCCACGGGGAAGGAGGAGTTCTGTGTTGTGCTTGCGATACCCAGCTGTGTGGAGAATTGATATAATGTCTAGGTTCAGATATCTGAAAACCAAGGTTAGGAAGAGGTGACGGCATAAGACCATGGCGTGTCCGAAGTGCTGGGTGTGCGGCCAGCTGTCTCCTTGTCTGTCTGGACGTCTGGCTTCAGGCTGTGTCAGACAGAGCATGAGTGCCCAGAGCAGCCTATCCAGTTCGGGTACCGTCGAGGCCCGAGCAGGTTGATCCTCATCTGGGTTTTCTGGAGAGAGCCCCACAGGGAAACGTTTTTCTTCCCTTGGGCAGACCCTGGCCTGGGTTGTGGTTCTGGAGTTCCTAGTCCGGAGGGCTTGTTTGCCAGGAGTGTGAGGAAGGAAGTCTGAAAACACAAGCTAGCGTGAGGTTTGGGACCGATGGCACGGCAGGCCCACTCTGAGAGGCTGAATCGAGATCTCCTGCACTGAGGTCATTTCAACTATGAGACGTGCCTCAGGCTAGAGTTTTTGTCCAGCATGGCCTCTTCCTGAATGGTGTGGGGGCCTCATGAGGCCAGGAAGGTTTGCCTACGATGGGATTTGTGAACTACTCCAAACCTCAAGGTTTCCTTCTGCACGAAAGTCGAGCGCTATTGGATGGTTCCAGGAGGCCCCATACGGAAAGCCTCGAGAGCAGGTGTCTAAGCGTGGATGCCTGGGAACGCCACCTCATATTCCCACTCTTTAGTCAGGACAAGGCAGGCTCAATCTGCGGGCTCCTGGGTGAGCTACCCAGAGGGGAGAGTTGAAATGGACTCTCCTGAAGATGAGTCCTACTGTGGCTTGGTGGCCTGGGAGACCTTGGAATGTGGAGGTGGCTCAGGGACTCTGCAGGATTCTCCAACCTGAGGTGTTTGACACGGCTCCAACAAGGAAGCTTCCCATGTGGAGACGAGAGAAGTTCTGTTCAGTGCCTCAGGAAAGCCCCATATCCTGTTCTTCGAACCAAAGCCTCTGAGGAGTGACACCTGGAAAACAAAGCAAGAGTTGAGATTAGGGCCTAAGGGCCTGTCGGGCTCAACCTTCTATCTCTGTTGACATCTGTGTGCATGCCTTCATGTAGCTAGCAGCTCAGCTTGTGTCTGAAGGCCCCTGTGTGTGCAGGGAGGCTCCCGGTAATGGTATGTCCTCGGGGGCCTTGAGGTTTCTCATATTCTGGAGGTGTGTGGCCAAAGGAATGGACAGAGTTTCCCAGGAGAGAGCAGGCATGGTCCTGTGGTATGGCTCCAGAGGACCCAGCCTAGAGGCTGTGTTTGCCAGGGCTGTGGGGACAGATGTCTGAAAAAGCAAACTTGGCTCAGGTAGGGGCCAAGGTAATGGCAGGCCTGATCTCCAGTCCGAGAGGGGAGATCCTCTGGATATCAAAGGAGGGCAAGTGGGAGGCAGTCGCTCAGGCTTTTGTCTCTGGGTGTTGCGTTCACAGTGGCCGTTCAGGGTAGGGGTTGCTTCAGGGGCCGAGGAAGAGCCTTCCTCTCGGGGGATTGTCCAAGCTCCCAAGTGTTTGGGTTCATTCTGTGGGAAGGGAAGAGTACTGTTTTCTGCCACAGGGGACCCCCCAGGAGAGGGACTCTAGAGCACAGCAGTGGGTTCCCTCAACTGGAATACACACCATCTAGTTAGTCCTGCGTGCCTATGGGCATGGCAAGCCACATATGCGGGCTCTTGGTCCAATCACTGAGAGGCGTTACTTGAATAAGGTACTCACGCTGAGGGTCACAATGTGTGTTTGTGCCCAAGGCGGCCCTCACACATGGGCGTGGCCTCATGGGCCATGCCGTTTTCTCCTACACTGAAGGTTTGACTCACTGCCAGCAGCAAGGTTTCTTGCCATGGGGAAGGAGGGGTTCTGACTTGTGCATCAGGTTCCCCCCTGTGCAGGGATTGGAGATAAGGTCTAGGTTCTGATGACTGAAAACCCAGGTTGGGAATGGATGGTGGCCTAAGGCAGTGGCGGGTCCAATGTGCTGGGTGTGCAGCCAGCTGTGTCGGTGTCTGTTGGAAGGTCTGGGCTCAGGCTATTTGCGACAGAGCATCAGTGTTTAAGGTAGCCTATGCAATTGGGGTGTTGCCGAGGGCCAAGCAGTTTGATCCTCATTTGGGGTTTCTGGGCAGCACCATAGACAAAGTTTTTCTCCTGGGAGGCAGGCGGAGTGCTTCATTGTGGCCCCAGAATTCCCAGTAGGGAGGGTTTGTGGGCCAGGAGTGTGAGGACGGAAGTCTAGGAACACAAGCTAAAGTGAGGACTGGAGCCAAGGGCAGAGCAGGCCCACTAGGCAGAGGCTGAATCAAAATCTCCTGCATCTGAAGTCAGGCTGAGGATCAGACGTTGGCTGAGGCTGGAGTATGTGTCCATGATGGCACCTTCATGAAGCGGGGGCCTCATGAGGCCAAGGAAGTTTTCCCACGCTGAGTTTGGAGGTTGCCCCAAACCACCAGGTTTCCTTCTGTGGGACATTCGAGTCTTGTTGCATGGCTCCAGGACATACCATACGGAAGGACTGGAGAGCACGGTTCGAAGGATGGATCCCTGTACAGCATGCCTCGCATTCCCATTGGCCATTAGCCACAAGATATGTTTGATCTGCTGCCTCTGGGGCACGCTAACCAGGGGGCTGAGTTGAAATGGCCTCTCCTGAGGATGCGTCATAATGTGCGTTTGGGTCCATGGAAACCTTGGAATGTGCTGGTTGTTCAGTGGCCCTGCGGAACTCTCCTACCTGAAGGGTTTGATACATCCCCAGTCAGTAAGCTCCCCATGTGGAGACGAGAGAGGTTTGGTTTGGTGCCTCAGAAAAGCCCCGTGTGCTGGTCAACGAAAACAGACCTCTGAGGACGGACACATGGAAACCAAAGCTAAGGTTCAGATTAGGGCCTGGGGGCCTGTCCATTTCAACCTTCTGTCTCTGGGGACACTGTCTGAGAGTCTAAGTGGAGATAGTTGCTCCGCTGGTATCAGAGAGCCCCTCTTAGTCCATGGTGGCCTACACTATTGATGGCCTCAGGGGCCTTAGAGCTTTTCCCTAACCTGTAGGGTTGTGGTCAATGGATTGGGCACAATTTCCTTGGAAAGTGCAGGCACAATCTTTCGCTGTGGCTCCAGAGGCCCTAGCCTGACGGTTGTGTGGGTCCAGGCTGAGGGCACAGAAGTCTGAAAACACAAACTCAGCTTATGAGTGGCGCCTAGGGTATGGCAGGCCGGATGTACAGCCCGAGAGGGAGCTCCTGGGCCTCTGAAACAAGGGCGAGTGGGAGGCGTTCCTTCAGGCTTTTGTCTCTGGATGTTGTGTCCGAGATAGCCGTGGATTGGAGGGGTGGCCTCAGGGACTGTGGACGAGTATCCCTCTCTGGGGATTTGTCCCAGCTCCCAAGAGTTTGGGGTCATTTTGTGGGAAGGGTGGAGTCCTGTTGTCTGGCTCATGTGTCTCTCCAAGAAAGGGATTCCAGAGCAGAGCCCCAGGTACGGGCGGGGCGACTGGAAAACTCAAACACTGGTGAGGATTGGGTGCATAGGGGCTTGGCAAGCCCCATATGCGGGCTCTTGGCCCAGGCCCTGACAGGCCTTCCTTTGACATGGGGCTCATGCTGAGGGTCAGAGTGTGAATTTGTGCCCAAGCAGCACTCAAGTTTGGGCGTGGCATCAGGGACCAGGAAGGTTTCTCCCACCCTGAAGGTGTGACTCCATGCCAAGAGCAAGCTTTACAGCCACGGGGAAGGAGGAGTTCTGTGTTGTGCTTGCGATACCCAGCTGTGTGGAGAATTGATATAATGTCTAGGTTCAGATATCTGAAAACCAAGGTTAGGAAGAGGTGACGGCATAAGACCATGGCGTGTCCGAAGTGCTGGGTGTGCGGCCAGCTGTCTCCTTGTCTGTCTGGACGTCTGCTTCAGGCTGTGTCAGACAGAGCATGAGTGCCCAGAGCAGCCTATCCAGTTCGGGTACCGTCGAGGCCCGAGCAGGTTGATCCTCATCTGGGTTTTCTGGAGAGAGCCCCACAGGGAAACGTTTTTCTTCCCTTGGGCAGACCCTGGGCTGGGTTGTGGTTCTGGAGTTCCTAGTCCGGAGGGCTTGTTTGCCAGGAGTGTGAGGAAGGAAGTCTGAAAACACAAGCTAGCGTGAGGTTTGGGACCGATGGCACGGCAGGCCCACTCTGAGAGGCTGAATCGAGATCTCCTGCACTGAGGTCATTTCAACTATGAGACGTGCCTCAGGCTAGAGTTTTTGTCCAGCATGGCCTCTTCCTGAATGGTGTGGGGGCCTCATGAGGCCAGGAAGGTTTGCCTACGATGGGATTTGTGAACTACTCCAAACCTCAAGGTTTCCTTCTGCACGAAAGTCGAGCGCTATTGGATGGTTCCAGGAGGCCCCATACGGAAAGCCTCGAGAGCAGGTGTCTAAGCGTGGATGCCTGGGAACGCCACCTCATATTCCCACTCTTTAGTCAGGACAAGGCAGGCTCAATCTGCGGGCTCCTGGGTGAGCTACCCAGAGGGGAGAGTTGAAATGGACTCTCCTGAAGATGAGTCCTACTGTGGCTTGGTGGCCTGGGAGACCTTGGAATGTGGAGGTGGCTCAGGGACTCTGCAGGATTCTCCAACCTGAGGTGTTTGACACGGCTCCAACAAGGAAGCTTCCCATGTGGAGAAGAGAGAAGTTCTGTTCAGTGCCTCAGGAAAGCCCCATATCCTGTTCTTCGAACAAAAGCCTCTGAGGAGTGACACCTGGAAAACAAAGCAAGAGTTGAGATTAGGGCCTGAGTGCCTGTCCGGCTAACCTTCTATCTCTGTTGACATCTGTGTGCATGCCTTCATGTAGCTAGCAGCTCAGCTTGTGTCTGAAGGCCCCTGTGTGTGCAGGGAGGCTCCCGGTAATGGTATGTCCTCGGGGGCCTTGAGGTTTCTCATATTCTGGAGGTGTGTGGCCAAAGGAATGGACAGAGTTTCCCAGGAGAGAGCAGGCATGGTCCTGTGGTATGGCTCCAGAGGACCCAGCCTAGAGGCTGTGTTTGCCAGGGCTGTGGGGACAGATGTCTGAAAAAGCAAACTTGGCTCAGGTAGGGGCCAAGGTAATGGCAGGCCTGATCTCCAGTCCGAGAGGGGAGATCCTCTGGATATCAAAGGAGGGCAAGTGGGAGGCAGTCGCTCAGGCTTTTGTCTCTGGGTGTTGCGTTCACAGTGGCCGTTCAGGGTAGGGGTTGCTTCAGGGGCCGAGGAAGAGCCTTCCTCTCGGGGGATTGTCCAAGCTCCCAAGTGTTTGGGTTCATTCTGTGGGAAGGGAAGAGTACTGTTTTCTGCCACAGGGGACCCCCCAGGAGAGGGACTCTAGAGCACAGCAGTGGGTTCCCTCAACTGGAATACACACCATCTAGTTAGTCCTGCGTGCCTATGGGCATGGCAAGCCACATATGCGGGCTCTTGGTCCAATCACTGAGAGGCGTTACTTGAATAAGGTACTCACGCTGAGGGTCACAATGTGTGTTTGTGCCCAAGGCGGCCCTCACACATGGGCGTGGCCTCATGGGCCATGCCGTTTTCTCCTACACTGAAGGTTTGACTCACTGCCAGCAGCAAGGTTTCTTGCCATGGGGAAGGAGGGGTTCTGACTTGTGCATCAGGTTCCCCCCTGTGCAGGGATTGGAGATAAGGTCTAGGTTCTGATGACTGAAAACCCAGGTTGGGAATGGATGGTGGCCTAAGGCAGTGGCGGGTCCAATGTGCTGGGTGTGCAGCCAGCTGTGTCGGTGTCTGTTGGAAGGTCTGGGCTCAGGCTATTTGCGACAGAGCATCAGTGTTTAAGGTAGCCTATGCAATTGGGGTGTTGCCGAGGGCCAAGCAGTTTGATCCTCATTTGGGGTTTCTGGGCAGCACCATAGACAAAGTTTTTCTCCTGGGAGGCAGGCGGAGTGCTTCATTGTGGCCCCAGAATTCCCAGTAGGGAGGGTTTGTGGGCCAGGAGTGTGAGGACGGAAGTCTAGGAACACAAGCTAAAGTGAGGACTGGAGCCAAGGGCAGAGCAGGCCCACTAGGCAGAGGCTGAATCAAAATCTCCTGCATCTGAAGTCAGGCTGAGGATCAGACGTTGGCTGAGGCTGGAGTATGTGTCCATGATGGCACCTTCATGAAGCGGGGGCCTCATGAGGCCAAGGAAGTTTTCCCACGCTGAGTTTGGAGGTTGCCCCAAACCACCAGGTTTCCTTCTGTGGGACATTCGAGTCCTGTTGCATGGCTCCAGGACATACCATACGGAAGGACTGGAGAGCACGGTTCGAAGGATGGATCCCTGTACAGCATGCCTCGCATTCCCATTGGCCATTAGCCACAAGATATGTTTGATCTGCTGCCTCTGGGGCACGCTAACCAGGGGGCTGAGTTGAAATGGCCTCTCCTGAGGATGCGTCATAATGTGCGTTTGGGTCCATGGAAACCTTGGAATGTGCTGGTTGTTCAGTGGCCCTGCGGAACTCTCCTACCTGAAGGGTTTGATACATCCCCAGTCAGTAAGCTCCCCATGTGGAGACGAGAGAGGTTTGGTTTGGTGCCTCAGAAAAGCCCCGTGTGCTGGTCAACGAAAACAGACCTCTGAGGACGGACACATGGAAACCAAAGCTAAGGTTCAGATTAGGGCCTGGGGGCCTGTCCATTTCAACCTTCTGTCTCTGGGGACACTGTCTGAGAGTCTAAGTGGAGATAGTTGCTCCGCTGGTGTCAGAGAGCCCCTCTTAGTCCATGGTGGCCTACACTATTGATGGCCTCAGGGGCCTTAGAGCTTTTCCCTAACCTGTAGGGTTGTGGTCAATGGATTGGGCACAATTTCCTTGGAAAGTGCAGGCACAATCTTTCGCTGTGGCTCCAGAGGCCCTAGCCTGACGGTTGTGTGGGTCCAGGCTGAGGGCACAGAAGTCTGAAAACACAAACTCAGCTTATGAGTGGCGCCTAGGGTATGGCAGGCCGGATGTCCAGCCCGAGAGGGAGCTCCTGGGCCTCTGAAACAAGGGCGAGTGGGAGGCGTTCCTTCAGGCTTTTGTCTCTGGATGTTGTGTCCGAGATAGCCGTGGATTGGAGGGGTGGCCTCAGGGACTGTGGACGAGTATCCCTCTCTGGGGATTTGTCCCAGCTCCCAAGAGTTTGGGGTCATTTTGTGGGAAGGGTGGAGTCCTGTTGTCTGGCTCATGTGTCTCTCCAAGAAAGGGATTCCAGAGCAGAGCCCCAGGTACGGGCGGGGCGACTGGAAAACTCAAACACTGGTGAGGATTGGGTGCATAGGGGCTTGGCAAGCCCCATATGCGGGCTCTTGGCCCAGGCCCTGACAGGCCTTCCTTTGACATGGGGCTCATGCTGAGGGTCAGAGTGTGAATTTGTGCCCAAGCAGCACTCAAGTTTGGGCGTGGCATCAGGGACCAGGAAGGTTTCTCCCACCCTGAAGGTGTGACTCCATGCCAAGAGCAAGCTTTACAGCCACGGGGAAGGAGGAGTTCTGTGTTGTGCTTGCGATACCCAGCTGTGTGGAGAATTGATATAATGTCTAGGTTCAGATATCTGAAAACCAAGGTTAGGAAGAGGTGACGGCATAAGACCATGGCGTGTCCGAAGTGCTGGGTGTGCGGCCAGCTGTCTCCTTGTCTGTCTGGACGTCTGGCTTCAGGCTGTGTCAGACAGAGCATGAGTGCCCAGAGCAGCCTATCCAGTTCGGGTACCGTCGAGGCCCGAGCAGGTTGATCCTCATCTGGGTTTTCTGGAGAGAGCACCACAGGGAAACGTTTTTCTTCCCTTGGGCAGACCCTGGGCTGGGTTGTGGTTCTGGAGTTCCTAGTCCGGAGGGCTTGTTTGCCAGGAGTGTGAGGAAGGAAGTCTGAAAACACAAGCTAGCGTGAGGTTTGGGACCGATGGCACGGCAGGCCCACTCTGAGAGGCTGAATCGAGATCTCCTGCACTGAGGTCATTTCAACTATGAGACGTGCCTCAGGCTAGAGTTTTTGTCCAGCATGGCCTCTTCCTGAATGGTGTGGGGGCCTCATGAGGCCAGGAAGGTTTGCCTACGATGGGATTTGTGAACTACTCCAAACCTCAAGGTTTCCTTCTGCACGAAAGTCGAGCGCTATTGGATGGTTCCAGGAGGCCCCATACGGAAAGCCTCGAGAGCAGGTGTCTAAGCGTGGATGCCTGGGAACGCCACCTCATATTCCCACTCTTTAGTCAGGACAAGGCAGGCTCAATCTGCGGGCTCCTGGGTGAGCTACCCAGAGGGGAGAGTTGAAATGGACTCTCCTGAAGATGAGTCCTACTGTGGCTTGGTGGCCTGGGAGACCTTGGAATGTGGAGGTGGCTCAGGGACTCTGCAGGATTCTCCAACCTGAGGTGTTTGACACGGCTCCAACAAGGAAGCTTCCCATGTGGAGACGAGAGAAGTTCTGTTCAGTGCCTCAGGAAAGCCCCATATCCTGTTCTTCGAACAAAAGCCTCTGAGGAGTGACACCTGGAAAACAAAGCAAGAGTTGAGATTAGGGCCTGAGTGCCTGTCCGGCTCAACCTTCTATCTCTGTTGACATCTGTGTGCATGCCTTCATGTAGCTATCAGCTCAGCTTGTGTCTGAAGGCCCCTGTGTGTGCAGGGAGGCTCCCGGTAATGGTATGTCCTCGGGGGCCTTGAGGTTTCTCATATTCTGGAGGTGTGTGGCCAAAGGAATGGACAGAGTTTCCCAGGAGAGAGCAGGCATGGTCCTGTGGTATGGCTCCAGAGGACCCAGCCTAGAGGCTGTGTTTGCCAGGGCTGTGGGGACAGATGTCTGAAAAAGCAAACTTGGCTCAGGTAGGGGCCAAGGTAATGGCAGGCCTGATCTCCAGTCCGAGAGGGGAGATCCTCTGGATATCAAAGGAGGGCAAGTGGGAGGCAGTCGCTCAGGCTTTTGTCTCTGGGTGTTGCGTTCACAGTGGCCGTTCAGGGTAGGGGTTGCTTCAGGGGCCGAGGAAGAGCCTTCCTCTCGGGGGATTGTCCAAGCTCCCAAGTGTTTGGGTTCATTCTGTGGGAAGGGAAGAGTACTGTTTTCTGCCACAGGGGACCCCCCAGGAGAGGGACTCTAGAGCACAGCAGTGGGTTCCCTCAACTGGAATACACACCATCTAGTTAGTCCTGCGTGCCTATGGGCATGGCAAGCCACATATGCGGGCTCTTGGTCCAATCACTGAGAGGCGTTACTTGAATAAGGTACTCACGCTGAGGGTCACAATGTGTGTTTGTGCCCAAGGCGGCCCTCACACATGGGCGTGGCCTCATGGGCCATGCCGTTTTCTCCTACACTGAAGGTTTGACTCACTGCCAGCAGCAAGGTTTCTTGCCATGGGGAAGGAGGGGTTCTGACTTGTGCATCAGGTTCCCCCCTGTGCAGGGATTGGAGATAAGGTCTAGGTTCTGATGACTGAAAACCCAGGTTGGGAATGGATGGTGGCCTAAGGCAGTGGCGGGTCCAATGTGCTGGGTGTGCAGCCAGCTGTGTCGGTGTCTGTTGGAAGGTCTGGGCTCAGGCTATTTGCGACAGAGCATCAGTGTTTAAGGTAGCCTATGCAATTGGGGTGTTGCCGAGGGCCAAGCAGTTTGATCCTCATTTGGGGTTTCTGGGCAGCACCATAGACAAAGTTTTTCTCCTGGGAGGCAGGCGGAGTGCTTCATTGTGGCCCCAGAATTCCCAGTAGGGAGGGTTTGTGGGCCAGGAGTGTGAGGACGGAAGTCTAGGAACACAAGCTAAAGTGAGGACTGGAGCCAAGGGCAGAGCAGGCCCACTAGGCAGAGGCTGAATCAAAATCTCCTGCATCTGAAGTCAGGCTGAGGATCAGACGTTGGCTGAGGCTGGAGTATGTGTCCATGATGGCACCTTCATGAAGCGGGGGCCTCATGAGGCCAAGGAAGTTTTCCCACGCTGAGTTTGGAGGTTGCCCCAAACCACCAGGTTTCCTTCTGTGGGACATTCGAGTCCTGTTGCATGGCTCCAGGACATACCATACGGAAGGACTGGAGAGCACGGTTCGAAGGATGGATCCCTGTACAGCATGCCTCGCATTCCCATTGGCCATTAGCCACAAGATATGTTTGATCTGCTGCCTCTGGGGCACGCTAACCAGGGGGCTGAGTTGAAATGGCCTCTCCTGAGGATGCGTCATAATGTGCGTTTGGGTCCATGGAAACCTTGGAATGTGCTGGTTGTTCAGTGGCCCTGCGGAACTCTCCTACCTGAAGGGTTTGATACATCCCCAGTCAGTAAGCTCCCCATGTGGAGACGAGAGAGGTTTGGTTTGGTGCCTCAGAAAAGCCCCGTGTGCTGGTCAACGAAAACAGACCTCTGAGGACGGACACATGGAAACCAAAGCTAAGGTTCAGATTAGGGCCTGGGGGCCTGTCCATTTCAACCTTCTGTCTCTGGGGACACTGTATGAGAGTCTAAGTGGAGATAGTTGCTCCGCTGGTGTCAGAGAGCCCCTCTTAGTCCATGGTGGCCTACACTATTGATGGCCTCAGGGGCCTTAGAGCTTTTCCCTAACCTGTAGGGTTGTGGTCAATGGATTGGGCACAATTTCCTTGGAAAGTGCAGGCACAATCTTTCGCTGTGGCTCCAGAGGCCCTAGCCTGACGGTTGTGTGGGTCCAGGCTGAGGGCACAGAAGTCTGAAAACACAAACTCAGCTTATGAGTGGCGCCTAGGGTATGGCAGGCCGGATGTCCAGCCCGAGAGGGAGCTCCTGGGCCTCTGAAACAAGGGCGAGTGGGAGGCGTTCCTTCAGGCTTTTGTCTCTGGATGTTGTGTCCGAGATAGCCGTGGATTGGAGGGGTGGCCTCAGGGACTGTGGACGAGTATCCCTCTCTGGGGATTTGTCCCAGCTCCCAAGAGTTTGGGGTCATTTTGTGGGAAGGGTGGAGTCCTGTTGTCTGGCTCATGTGTCTCTCCAAGAAAGGGATTCCAGAGCAGAGCCCCAGGTACGGGCGGGGCGACTGGAAAACTCAAACACTGGTGAGGATTGGGTGCATAGGGGCTTGGCAAGCCCCATATGCGGGCTCTTGGCCCAGGCCCTGACAGGCCTTCCTTTGACATGGGGCTCATGCTGAGGGTCAGAGTGTGAATTTGTGCCCAAGCAGCACTCAAGTTTGGGCGTGGCATCAGGGACCAGGAAGGTTTCTCCCACCCTGAAGGTGTGACTCCATGCCAAGAGCAAGCTTTACAGCCACGGGGAAGGAGGAGTTCTGTGTTGTGCTTGCGATACCCAGCTGTGTGGAGAATTGATATAATGTCTAGGTTCAGATATCTGAAAACCAAGGTTAGGAAGAGGTGACGGCATAAGACCATGGCGTGTCCGAAGTGCTGGGTGTGCGGCCAGCTGTCTCCTTGTCTGTCTGGACGTCTGGCTTCAGGCTGTGTCAGACAGAGCATGAGTGCCCAGAGCAGCCTATCCAGTTCGGGTACCGTCGAGGCCCGAGCAGGTTGATCCTCATCTGGGTTTTCTGGAGAGAGCACCACAGGGAAACGTTTTTCTTCCCTTGGGCAGACCCTGGGCTGGGTTGTGGTTCTGGAGTTCCTAGTCCGGAGGGCTTGTTTGCCAGGAGTGTGAGGAAGGAAGTCTGAAAACACAAGCTAGCGTGAGGTTTGGGACCGATGGCACGGCAGGCCCACTCTGAGAGGCTGAATCGAGATCTCCTGCACTGAGGTCATTTCAACTATGAGACGTGCCTCAGGCTAGAGTTTTTGTCCAGCATGGCCTCTTCCTGAATGGTGTGGGGGCCTCATGAGGCCAGGAAGGTTTGCCTACGATGGGATTTGTGAACTACTCCAAACCTCAAGGTTTCCTTCTGCACGAAAGTCGAGCGCTATTGGATGGTTCCAGGAGGCCCCATACGGAAAGCCTCGAGAGCAGGTGTCTAAGCGTGGATGCCTGGGAACGCCACCTCATATTCCCACTCTTTAGTCAGGACAAGGCAGGCTCAATCTGCGGGCTCCTGGGTGAGCTACCCAGAGGGGAGAGTTGAAATGGACTCTCCTGAAGATGAGTCCTACTGTGGCTTGGTGGCCTGGGAGACCTTGGAATGTGGAGGTGGCTCAGGGACTCTGCAGGATTCTCCAACCTGAGGTGTTTGACACGGCTCCAACAAGGAAGCTTCCCATGTGGAGACGAGAGAAGTTCTGTTCAGTGCCTCAGGAAAGCCCCATATCCTGTTCTTCGAACAAAAGCCTCTGAGGAGTGACACCTGGAAAACAAAGCAAGAGTTGAGATTAGGGCCTGAGTGCCTGTCCGGCTCAACCTTCTATCTCTGTTGACATCTGTGTGCATGCCTTCATGTAGCTATCAGCTCAGCTTGTGTCTGAAGGCCCCTGTGTGTGCAGGGAGGCTCCCGGTAATGGTATGTCCTCGGGGGCCTTGAGGTTTCTCATATTCTGGAGGTGTGTGGCCAAAGGAATGGACAGAGTTTCCCAGGAGAGAGCAGGCATGGTCCTGTGGTATGGCTCCAGAGGACCCAGCCTAGAGGCTGTGTTTGCCAGGGCTGTGGGGACAGATGTCTGAAAAAGCAAACTTGGCTCAGGTAGGGGCCAAGGTAATGGCAGGCCTGATCTCCAGTCCGAGAGGGGAGATCCTCTGGATATCAAAGGAGGGCAAGTGGGAGGCAGTCGCTCAGGCTTTTGTCTCTGGGTGTTGCGTTCACAGTGGCCGTTCAGGGTAGGGGTTGCTTCAGGGGCCGAGGAAGAGCCTTCCTCTCGGGGGATTGTCCAAGCTCCCAAGTGTTTGGGTTCATTCTGTGGGAAGGGAAGAGTACTGTTTTCTGCCACAGGGGACCCCCCAGGAGAGGGACTCTAGAGCACAGCAGTGGGTTCCCTCAACTGGAATACACACCATCTAGTTAGTCCTGCGTGCCTATGGGCATGGCAAGCCACATATGCGGGCTCTTGGTCCAATCACTGAGAGGCGTTACTTGAATAAGGTACTCACGCTGAGGGTCACAATGTGTGTTTGTGCCCAAGGCGGCCCTCACACATGGGCGTGGCCTCATGGGCCATGCCGTTTTCTCCTACACTGAAGGTTTGACTCACTGCCAGCAGCAAGGTTTCTTGCCATGGGGAAGGAGGGGTTCTGACTTGTGCATCAGGTTCCCCCCTGTGCAGGGATTGGAGATAAGGTCTAGGTTCTGATGACTGAAAACCCAGGTTGGGAATGGATGGTGGCCTAAGGCAGTGGCGGGTCCAATGTGCTGGGTGTGCAGCCAGCTGTGTCGGTGTCTGTTGGAAGGTCTGGGCTCAGGCTATTTGCGACAGAGCATCAGTGTTTAAGGTAGCCTATGCAATTGGGGTGTTGCCGAGGGCCAAGCAGTTTGATCCTCATTTGGGGTTTCTGGGCAGCACCATAGACAAAGTTTTTCTCCTGGGAGGCAGGCGGAGTGCTTCATTGTGGCCCCAGAATTCCCAGTAGGGAGGGGTTGTGGGCCAGGAGTGTGAGGACGGAAGTCTAGGAACACAAGCTAAAGTGAGGACTGGAGCCAAGGGCAGAGCAGGCCCACTAGGCAGAGGCTGAATCAAAATCTCCTGCATCTGAAGTCAGGCTGAGGATCAGACGTTGGCTGAGGCTGGAGTATGTGTCCATGATGGCACCTTCATGAAGCGGGGGCCTCATGAGGCCAAGGAAGTTTTCCCACGCTGAGTTTGGAGGTTGCCCCAAACCACCAGGTTTCCTTCTGTGGGACATTCGAGTCCTGTTGCATGGCTCCAGGACATACCATACGGAAGGACTGGAGAGCACGGTTCGAAGGATGGATCCCTGTACAGCATGCCTCGCATTCCCATTGGCCATTAGCCACAAGATATGTTTGATCTGCTGCCTCTGGGGCACGCTAACCAGGGGGCTGAGTTGAAATGGCCTCTCCTGAGGATGCGTCATAATGTGCGTTTGGGTCCATGGAAACCTTGGAATGTGCTGGTTGTTCAGTGGCCCTGCGGAACTCTCCTACCTGAAGGGTTTGATACATCCCCAGTCAGTAAGCTCCCCATGTGGAGACGAGAGAGGTTTGGTTTGGTGCCTCAGAAAAGCCCCGTGTGCTGGTCAACGAAAACAGACCTCTGAGGACGGACACATGGAAACCAAAGCTAAGGTTCAGATTAGGGCCTGGGGGCCTGTCCATTTCAACCTTCTGTCTCTGGGGACACTGTCTGAGAGTCTAAGTGGAGATAGTTGCTCCGCTGGTGTCAGAGAGCCCCTCTTAGTCCATGGTGGCCTACACTATTGATGGCCTCAGGGGCCTTAGAGCTTTTCCCTAACCTGTAGGGTTGTGGTCAATGGATTGGGCACAATTTCCTTGGAAAGTGCAGGCACAATCTTTCACTGTGGCTCCAGAGGCCCTAGCCTGACGGTTGTGTGGGTCCAGGCTGAGGGCACAGAAGTCTGAAAACACAAACTCAGCTTATGAGTGGCGCCTAGGGTATGGCAGGCCGGATGTACAGCCCGAGAGGGAGCTCCTGGGCCTCTGAAACAAGGGCGAGTGGGAGGCGTTCCTTCAGGCTTTTGTCTCTGGATGTTGTGTCCGAGATAGCCGTGGATTGGAGGGGTGGCCTCAGGGACTGTGGACGAGTATCCCTCTCTGGGGATTTGTCCCAGCTCCCAAGAGTTTGGGGTCATTTTGTGGGAAGGGTGGAGTCCTGTTGTCTGGCTCATGTGTCTCTCCAAGAAAGGGATTCCAGAGCAGAGCCCCAGGTACGGGCGGGGCGACTGGAAAACTCAAACACTGGTGAGGATTGGGTGCATAGGGGCTTGGCAAGCCCCATATGCGGGCTCTTGGCCCAGGCCCTGAGAGGCCTTCCTTTGACATGGGGCTCATGCTGAGGGTCAGAGTGTGAATTTGTGCCCAAGCAGCACTCAAGTTTGGGCGTGGCATCTGGGACCAGGAAGGTTTCTCCCACCCTGAAGGTGTGACTCCATGCCAAGAGCAAGCTTTACAGCCACGGGGAAGGAGGAGTTCTGTGTTGTGCTTGCGATACCCAGCTGTGTGGAGAATTGATATAATGTCTAGGTTCAGATATCTGAAAACCAAGGTTAGGAAGAGGTGACGGCATAAGACCATGGCGTGTCCGAAGTGCTGGGTGTGCGGCCAGCTGTCTCCTTGTCTGTCTGGACGTCTGGCTTCAGGCTGTGTCAGACAGAGCATGAGTGCCCAGAGCAGCCTATCCAGTTCGGGTACCGTCGAGGCCCGAGCAGGTTGATCCTCATCTGGGTTTTCTGGAGAGAGCCCCACAGGGAAACGTTTTTCTTCCCTTGGGCAGACCCTGGCCTGGGTTGTGGTTCTGGAGTTCCTAGTCCGGAGGGCTTGTTTGCCAGGAGTGTGAGGAAGGAAGTCTGAAAACACAAGCTAGCGTGAGGTTTGGGACCGATGGCACGGCAGGCCCACTCTGAGAGGCTGAATCGAGATCTCCTGCACTGAGGTCATTTCAACTATGAGACGTGCCTCAGGCTAGAGTTTTTGTCCAGCATGGCCTCTTCCTGAATGGTGTGGGGGCCTCATGAGGCCAGGAAGGTTTGCCTACGATGGGATTTGTGAACTACTCCAAACCTCAAGTTTTCCTTCTGCACGAAAGTCGAGCGCTATTGGATGGTTCCAGGAGGCCCCATACGGAAAGCCTCGAGAGCAGGTGTCTAAGCGTGGATGCCTGGGAACGCCACCTCATATTCCCACTCTTTAGTCAGGACAAGGCAGGCTCAATCTGCGGGCTCCTGGGTGAGCTACCCAGAGGGGAGAGTTGAAA
Organism: Mustela nivalis; assembly: GCF_964662115.1. Taxonomy (NCBI): domain Eukaryota; kingdom Metazoa; phylum Chordata; class Mammalia; order Carnivora; family Mustelidae; genus Mustela; species Mustela nivalis. Next base: position 626,028 of record NW_028136405.1, on the reverse strand, counting down.
TGGACTCTCCTGAAGATGAGTCCTACTGTGGCTTGGTGGCCTGGGAGACCTTGGAATGTGGAGGTGGCTCAGGGACTCTGCAGGATTCTCCAACCTGAGGTGTTTGACACGGCACCAACAAGGAAACTTCTCATGTGGAGACGAGAGAAGTTCTGTTCAGTGCCTCAGGAAAGCCCCATATCCTGTTCTTCGAACAAAAGCCTCTGAGGAGTGACACCTGGAAAACAAAGCAAGAGTTGAGATTAGGGCCTGAGTGCCTGTCCGGCTCAACCTTCTATCTCTGTTGACATCTGTGTGCATGCCTTCATGTAGCTAGCAGCTCAGCATGTGTCTGAAGGCCCCTGTGTGTGCAGGGAGGCTCCCGGTAATGGTATGTCCTCGGGGGCCTTGAGGTTTCTCATATTCTGGAGGTGTGTGGCCAAAGGAATGGACAGAGTTTCCCAGGAGAGAGCAGGCATGGTCCTGTGGTATGGCTCCAGAGGACCCAGCCTAGAGGCTGTGTTTGCCAGGGCTGTGGGGACAGATGTCTGAAAAAGCAAACTTGGCTCAGGTAGGGGCCAAGGTAATGGCAGGCCTGATCTCCAGTCCGAGAGGGGAGATCCTCTGGATATCAAAGGAGGGCAAGTGGGAGGCAGTCGCTCAGGCTTTTGTCTCTGGGTGTTGCGTTCACAGTGGCCGTTCAGGGTAGGGGTTGCTTCAGGGGCCGAGGAAGAGCCTTCCTCTCGGGGGATTGTCCAAGCTCCCAAGTGTTTGGGTTCATTCTGTGGGAAGGGAAGAGTACTGTTTTCTGCCACAGGGGACCCCCCAGGAGCGGGACTCTAGAGCACAGCAGTGGGTTCCCTCAACTGGAATACACACCATCTAGTTAGTCCTGCGTGCCTATGGGCATGGCAAGCCACATATGCGGGCTCTTGGTCCAATCACTGAGAGGCGTTACTTGAATAAGGTACTCACGCTGAGGGTCACAATGTGTGTTTGTGCCCAAGGCGGCCCTCACACATGGGCGTGGCCTCATGGGCCATGCCGTTTTCTCCTACACTGAAGGTTTGACTCACTGCCAGCAGCAAGGTTTCTTGCCATGGGGAAGGAGGGGTTCTGACTTGTGCATCAGGTTCCCCCCTGTGCAGGGATTGGAGATAAGGTCTAGGTTCTGATGACTGAAAACCCTGGTTGGGAATGGATGGTGGCCTAAGGCAGTGGCGGGTCCAATGTGCTGGGTGTGCAGCCAGCTGTGTCGGTGTCTGTTGGAAGGTCTGGGCTCAGGCTATTTGCGACAGAGCATCAGTGTTTAAGGTAGCCTATGCAATTGGGGTGTTGCCGAGGGCCAAGCAGTTTGATCCTCATTTGGGGTTTCTGGGCAGCACCATAGACAAAGTTTTTCTCCTGGGAGGCAGGCGGAGTGCTTCATTGTGGCCCCAGAATTCCCAGTAGGGAGGGTTTGTGGGCCAGGAGTGTGAGGACGGAAGTCTAGGAACACAAGCTAAAGTGAGGATTGGAGCCAAGGGCAGAGCAGGCCCACTAGGCAGAGGCTGAATCAAAATCTCCTGCATCTGAAGTCAGGCTGAGGATCAGACGTTGGCTGAGGCTGGAGTATGTGTCCATGATGGCACCTTCATGAAGCGGGGGCCTCATGAGGCCAAGGAAGTTTTTCCACGCTGAGTTTGGAGGTTGCCCCAAACCATCAGGTTTCCTTCTGTGGGACATTCGAGTCCTGTTGCATGGCTCCAGGACATACCATACGGAAGGACTGGAGAGCACGGTTCGAAGGATGGATCCCTGTACAGCATGCCTCGCATTCCCATTGGCCATTAGCCACAAGATATGTTTGATCTGCTGCCTCTGGGGCACGCTAACCAGGGGGCTGAGTTGAAATGGCCTCTCCTGAGGATGCGTCATAATGTGCGTTTGGGTCCATGGAAACCTTGGAATGTGCTGGTTGTTCAGTGGCCCTGCGGAACTCTCCTACCTGAAGGGTTTGATACATCCCCAGTCAGTAAGCTCCCCATGTGGAGACGAGAGAGGTTTGGTTTGGTGCCTCAGAAAAGCCCCGTGTGCTGGTCAACGAAAACAGACCTCTGAGGACGGACACATGGAAACCAAAGCTAAGGTTCAGATTAGGGCCTGGGGGCCTGTCCATTTCAACCTTCTGTCTCTGGGGACACTGTCTGAGAGTCTAAGTGGAGATAGTTGCTCCGCTGGTGTCAGAGAGCCCCTCTTAGTCCATGGTGGCCTACACTATTGATGGCCTCAGGGGCCTTAGAGCTTTTCCCTAACCTGTAGGGTTGTGGTCAATGGATTGGGCACAATTTCCTTGGAGAGGGCAGGAACAATCTTTCGCTGTGGCTCCAGAGGCCCTAGCCTGGCGGTTGTGTGGGTCCAGGCTGAGGGCACAGAAGTCTGAAAACACAAACTCAGCTTATGAGTGGCGCCTAGGGTATGGCAGGCCGGATGTACAGCCCGAGAGGGAGCTCCTGGGCCTCTGAAACAAGGGCGAGTGGGAGGCGTTCCTTCAGGCTTTTGTCTCTGGATGTTGTGTCCGAGATAGCCGTGGATTGGAGGGGTGGCCTCAGGGACTGTGGACGAGTATCCCTCTCTGGGGATTTGTCCCAGCTCCCAAGAGTTTGGGGTCATTTTGTGGGAAGGGTGGAGTCCTGTTGTCTGGCTCATGTGTCTCTCCAAGAAAGGGATTCCAGAGCAGAGCCCCAGGTACGGGCGGGGCGACTGGAAAACTCAAACACTGGTGAGGATTGGGTGCATAGGGGCTTGGCAAGCCCCATATGCGGGCTCTTGGCCCAGGCCCTGACAGGCCTTCCTTTGACATGGGGCTCATGCTGAGGGTCAGAGTGTGAATTTGTGCCCAAGCAGCACTCAAGTTTGGGCGTGGCATCAGGGACCAGGAAGGTTTCTCCCACCCTGAAGGTGTGACTCCATGCCAAGAGCAAGCTTTACAGCCACGGGGAAGGAGGAGTTCTGTGTTGTGCTTGCGATACCCAGCTGTGTGGAGAATTGATATAATGTCTAGGTTCAGATATCTGAAAACCAAGGTTAGGAAGAGGTGACGGCATAAGACCATGGCGTGTCCGAAGTGCTGGGTGTGCGGCCAGCTGTCTCCTTGTCTGTCTGGACGTCTGGCTTCAGGCTGTGTCAGACAGAGCATGAGTGCCCAGAGCAGCCTATCCAGTTCAGGTACCGTCGAGGCCCGAGCAGGTTGATCCTCATCTGGGTTTTCTGGAGAGAGCCCCACAGGGAAACGTTTTTCTTCCCTTGGGCAGACCCTGGGCTGGGTTGTGGTTCTGGAGTTCCTAGTCCGGAGGGCTTGTTTGCCAGGAGTGTGAGGAAGGAAGTCTGAAAACACAAGCTAGCGTGAGGTTTGGGACCGATGGCACGGCAGGCCCACTCTGAGAGGCTGAATCGAGATCTCCTGCACTGAGGTCATTTCAACTATGAGACGTGCCTCAGGCTAGAGTTTTTGTCCAGCATGGCCTCTTCCTGAATGGTGTGGGGGCCTCATGAGGCCAGGAAGGTTTGCCTACGATGGGATTTGTGAACTACTCCAAACCTCAAGGTTTCCTTCTGCACGAAAGTCGAGCGCTATTGGATGGTTCCAGGAGGCCCCATACGGAAAGCCTCGAGAGCAGGTGTCTAAGCGTGGATGCCTGGGAACGCCACCTCATATTCCCACTCTTTAGTCAGGACAAGGCAGGCTCAATCTGCGGGCTCCTGGGTGAGCTACCCAGAGGGGAGAGTTGAAATGGACTCTCCTGAAGATGAGTCCTACTGTGGCTTGGTGGCCTGGGAGACCTTGGAATGTGGAGGTGGCTCAGGGACTCTGCAGGATTCTCCAACCTGAGGTGTTTGACACGGCTCCAACAAGGAAGCTTCCCATGTGGAGACGAGAGAAGTTCTGTTCAGTGCCTCAGGAAAGCCCCATATCCTGTTCTTCGAACAAAAGCCTCTGAGGAGTGACACCTGGAAAACAAAGCAAGAGTTGAGATTAGGGCCTGAGTGCCTGTCCGGCTCAACCTTCTATCTCTGTTGACATCTGTGTGCATGCCTTCATGTAGCTAGCAGCTCAGCTTGTGTCTGAAGGCCCCTGTGTGTGCAGGGAGGCTCCCGGTAATGGTATGTCCTCGGGGGCCTTGAGGTTTCTCATATTCTGGAGGTGTGTGGCCAAAGGAATGGACAGAGTTTCCCAGGAGAGAGCAGGCATGGTCCTGTGGTATGGCTCCAGAGGACCCAGCCTAGAGGCTGTGTTTGCCAGGGCTGTGGGGACAGATGTCTGAAAAAGCAAACTTGGCTCAGGTAGGGGCCAAGGTAATGGCAGGCCTGATCTCCAGTCCGAGAGGGGAGATCCTCTGGATATCAAAGGAGGGCAAGTGGGAGGCAGTCGCTCAGGCTTTTGTCTCTGGGTGTTGCGTTCACAGTGGCCGTTCAGGGTAGGGGTTGCTTCAGGGGCCGAGGAAGAGCCTTCCTCTCGGGGGATTGTCCAAGCTCCCAAGTGTTTGGGTTCATTCTGTGGGAAGGGAAGAGTACTGTTTTCTGCCACAGGGGACCCCCCAGGAGAGGGACTCTAGAGCACAGCAGTGGGTTCCCTCAACTGGAATACACACCATCTAGTTAGTCCTGCGTGCCTATGGGCATGGCAAGCCACATATGCGGGCTCTTGGTCCAATCACTGAGAGGCGTTACTTGAATAAGGTACTCACGCTGAGGGTCACAATGTGTGTTTGTGCCCAAGGCGGCCCTCACACATGGGCGTGGCCTCATGGGCCATGCCGTTTTCTCCTACACTGAAGGTTTGACTCACTGCCAGCAGCAAGGTTTCTTGCCATGGGGAAGGAGGGGTTCTGACTTGTGCATCAGGTTCCCCCCTGTGCAGGGATTGGAGATAAGGTCTAGGTTCTGATGACTGAAAACCCAGGTTGGGAATGGATGGTGGCCTAAGGCAGTGGCGGGTCCAATGTGCTGGGTGTGCAGCCAGCTGTGTCGGTGTCTGTTGGAAGGTCTGGGCTCAGGCTATTTGCGACAGAGCATCAGTGTTTAAGGTAGCCTATGCAATTGGGGTGTTGCCGAGGGCCAAGCAGTTTGATCCTCATTTGGGGTTTCTGGGCAGCACCATAGACAAAGTTTTTCTCCTGGGAGGCAGGCGGAGTGCTTCATTGTGGCCCCAGAATTCCCAGTAGGGAGGGTTTGTGGGCCAGGAGTGTGAGGACGGAAGTCTAGGAACACAAGCTAAAGTGAGGATTGGAGCCAAGGGCAGAGCAGGCCCACTAGGCAGAGGCTGAATCAAAATCTCCTGCATCTGAAGTCAGGCTGAGGATCAGACGTTGGCTGAGGCTGGAGTATGTGTCCATGATGGCACCTTCATGAAGCGGGGGCCTCATGAGGCCAAGGAAGTTTTTCCACGCTGAGTTTGGAGGTTGCCCCAAACCATCAGGTTTCCTTCTGTGGGACATTCGAGTCCTGTTGCATGGCTCCAGGACATACCATACGGAAGGACTGGAGAGCACGGTTCGAAGGATGGATCCCTGTACAGCATGCCTCGCATTCCCATTGGCCATTAGCCACAAGATATGTTTGATCTGCTGCCTCTGGGGCACGCTAACCAGGGGGCTGAGTTGAAATGGCCTCTCCTGAGGATGCGTCATAATGTGCGTTTGGGTCCATGGAAACCTTGGAATGTGCTGGTTGTTCAGTGGCCCTGCGGAACTCTCCTACCTGAAGGGTTTGATACATCCCCAGTCAGTAAGCTCCCCATGTGGAGACGAGAGAGGTTTGGTTTGGTGCCTCAGAAAAGCCCCGTGTGCTGGTCAACGAAAACAGACCTCTGAGGACGGACACATGGAAACCAAAGCTAAGGTTCAGATTAGGGCCTGGGGGCCTGTCCATTTCAACCTTCTGTCTCTGGGGACACTGTCTGAGAGTCTAAGTGGAGATAGTTGCTCCGCTGGTGTCAGAGAGCCCCTCTTAGTCCATGGTGGCCTACACTATTGATGGCCTCAGGGGCCTTAGAGCTTTTCCCTAACCTGTAGGGTTGTGGTCAATGGATTGGGCACAATTTCCATGGAAAGTGCAGGCACAATCTTTCGCTGTGGCTCCAGAGGCCCTAGCCTGACGGTTGTGTGGGTCCAGGCTGAGGGCACAGAAGTCTGAAAACACAAACTCAGCTTATGAGTGGCGCCTAGGGTATGGCAGGCCGGATGTACAGCCCGAGAGGGAGCTCCTGGGCCTCTGAAACAAGGGCGAGTGGGAGGCGTTCCTTCAGGCTTTTGTCTCTGGATGTTGTGTCCGAGATAGCCGTGGATTGGAGGGGTGGCCTCAGGGACTGTGGACGAGTATCCCTCTCTGGGGATTTGTCCCAGCTCCCAAGAGTTTGGGGTCATTGTGTGGGAAGGGTGGAGTCCTGTTGTCTGGCTCATGTGTCTCTCCAAGAAAGGGATTCCAGAGCAGAGCCCCAGGTACGGGCGGGGCGACTGGAAAACTCAAACACTGGTGAGGATTGGGTGCATAGGGGCTTGGCAAGCCCCATATGCGGGCTCTTGGCCCAGGCCCTGACAGGCCTTCCTTTGACATGGGGCTCATGCTGAGGGTCAGAGTGTGAATTTGTGCCCAAGCAGCACTCAAGTTTGGGCGTGGCATCAGGGACCAGGAAGGTTTCTCCCACCCTGAAGGTGTGACTCCATGCCAAGAGCAAGCTTTACAGCCACGGGGAAGGAGGAGTTCTGTGTTGTGCTTGCGATACCCAGCTGTGTGGAGAATTGATATAATGTCTAGGTTCAGATATCTGAAAACCAAGGTTAGGAAGAGGTGACGGCATAAGACCATGGCGTGTCCGAAGTGCTGGGTGTGCGGCCAGCTGTCTCCTTGTCTGTCTGGACGTCTGGCTTCAGGCTGTGTCAGACAGAGCATGAGTGCCCAGAGCAGCCTATCCAGTTCGGGTACCGTCGAGGCCCGAGCAGGTTGATCCTCATCTGGGTTTTCTGGAGAGAGCCCCACAGGGAAACGTTTTTCTTCCCTTGGGCAGACCCTGGGCTGGGTTGTGGTTCTGGAGTTCCTAGTCCGGAGGGCTTGTTTGCCAGGAGTGTGAGGAAGGAAGTCTGAAAACACAAGCTAGCGTGAGGTTTGGGACCGATGGCACGGCAGGCCCACTCTGAGAGGCTGAATCGAGATCTCCTGCACTGAGGTCATTTCAACTATGAGACGTGCCTCAGGCTAGAGTTTTTGTCCAGCATGGCCTCTTCCTGAATGGTGTGGGGGCCTCATGAGGCCAGGAAGGTTTGCCTACGATGGGATTTGTGAACTACTCCAAACCTCAAGGTTTCCTTCTGCACGAAAGTCGAGCGCTATTGGATGGTTCCAGGAGGCCCCATACGGAAAGCCTCGAGAGCAGGTGTCTAAGCGTGGATGCCTGGGAACGCCACCTCATATTCCCACTCTTTAGTCAGGACAAGGCAGGCTCAATCTGCGGGCTCCTGGGTGAGCTACCCAGAGGGGAGAGTTGAAATGGACTCTCCTGAAGATGAGTCCTACTGTGGCTTGGTGGCCTGGGAGACCTTGGAATGTGGAGGTGGCTCAGGGACTCTGCAGGATTCTCCAACCTGAGGTGTTTGACACGGCTCCAACAAGGAAGCTTCCCATGTGGAGACGAGAGAAGTTCTGTTCAGTGCCTCAGGAAAGCCCCATATCCTGTTCTTCGAACCAAAGCCTCTGAGGAGTGACACCTGGAAAACAAAGCAAGAGTTGAGATTAGGGCCTGAGTGCCTGTCCGGCTCAACCTTCTATCTCTGTTGACATCTGTGTGCATGCCTTCATGTAGCTAGCAGCTCAGCTTGTGTCTGAAGGCCCCTGTGTGTGCAGGGAGGCTCCCGGTAATGGTATGTCCTCGGGGGCCTTGAGGTTTCTCATATTCTGGAGGTGTGTGGCCAAAGGAATGGACAGAGTTTCCCAGGAGAGAGCAGGCATGGTCCTGTGGTATGGCTCCAGAGGACCCAGCCTAGAGGCTGTGTTTGCCAGGGCTGTGGGGACAGATGTCTGAAAAAGCAAACTTGGCTCAGGTAGGGGCCAAGGTAATGGCAGGCCTGATCTCCAGTCCGAGAGGGGAGATCCTCTGGATATCAAAGGAGGGCAAGTGGGAGGCAGTCGCTCAGGCTTTTGTCTCTGGGTGTTGCGTTCACAGTGGCCGTTCAGGGTAGGGGTTGCTTCAGGGGCCGAGGAAGAGCCTTCCTCTCGGGGGATTGTCCAAGCTCCCAAGTGTTTGGGTTCATTCTGTGGGAAGGGAAGAGTACTGTTTTCTGCCACAGGGGACCCCCCAGGAGAGGGACTCTAGAGCACAGCAGTGGGTTCCCTCAACTGGAATACACACCATCTAGTTAGTCCTGCGTGCCTATGGGCATGGCAAGCCACATATGCGGGCTCTTGGTCCAATCACTGAGAGGCGTTACTTGAATAAGGTACTCACGCTGAGGGTCACAATGTGTGTTTGTGCCCAAGGCGGCCCTCACACATGGGCGTGGCCTCATGGGCCATGCCGTTTTCTCCTACACTGAAGGTTTGACTCACTGCCAGCAGCAAGGTTTCTTGCCATGGGGAAGGAGGGGTTCTGACTTGTGCATCAGGTTCCCCCCTGTGCAGGGATTGGAGATAAGGTCTAGGTTCTGATGACTGAAAACCCAGGTTGGGAATGGATGGTGGCCTAAGGCAGTGGCGGGTCCAATGTGCTGGGTGTGCAGCCAGCTGTGTCGGTGTCTGTTGGAAGGTCTGGGCTCAGGCTATTTGCGACAGAGCATCAGTGTTTAAGGTAGCCTATGCAATTGGGGTGTTGCCGAGGGCCAAGCAGTTTGATCCTCATTTGGGGTTTCTGGGCAGCACCATAGACAAAGTTTTTCTCCTGGGAGGCAGGCGGAGTGCTTCATTGTGGCCCCAGAATTCCCAGTAGGGAGGGTTTGTGGGCCAGGAGTGTGAGGACGGAAGTCTAGGAACACAAGCTAAAGTGAGGATTGGAGCCAAGGGCAGAGCAGGCCCACTAGGCAGAGGCTGAATCAAAATCTCCTGCATCTGAAGTCAGGCTGAGGATCAGACGTTGGCTGAGGCTGGAGTATGTGTCCATGATGGCACCTTCATGAAGCGGGGGCCTCATGAGGCCAAGGAAGTTTTTCCACGCTGAGTTTGGAGGTTGCCCCAAACCATCAGGTTTCCTTCTGTGGGACATTCGAGTCCTGTTGCATGGCTCCAGGACATACCATACGGAAGGACTGGAGAGCACGGTTCGAAGGATGGATCCCTGTACAGCATGCCTCGCATTCCCATTGGCCATTAGCCACAAGATATGTTTGATCTGCTGCCTCTGGGGCACGCTAACCAGGGGGCTGAGTTGAAATGGCCTCTCCTGAGGATGCGTCATAATGTGCGTTTGGGTCCATGGAAACCTTGGAATGTGCTGGTTGTTCAGTGGCCCTGCGGAACTCTCCTACCTGAAGGGTTTGATACATCCCCAGTCAGTAAGCTCCCCATGTGGAGACGAGAGAGGTTTGGTTTGGTGCCTCAGAAAAGCCCCGTGTGCTGGTCAACGAAAACAGACCTCTCAGGACGGACATATGGAAACCAAAGCTAAGGTTCAGATTAGGGCCTGGGGGCCTGTCCATTTCAACCTTCTGTCTCTGGGGACACTGTCTGAGAGTCTAAGTGGAGATAGTTGCTCCGCTGGTGTCAGAGAGCCCCTCTTAGTCCATGGTGGCCTACACTATTGATGGCCTCAGGGGCCTTAGAGCTTTTCCCTAACCTGTAGGGTTGTGGTCAATGGATTGGGCACAATTTCCTTGGAAAGTGCAGGCACAATCTTTCGCTGTGGCTCCAGAGGCCCTAGCCTGACGGTTGTGTGGGTCCAGGCTGAGGGCACAGAAGTCTGAAAACACAAACTCAGCTTATGAGTGGCGCCTAGGGTATGGCAGGCCGGATGTACAGCCCGAGAGGGAGCTCCTGGGCCTCTGAAACAAGGGCGAGTGGGAGGCGTTCCTTCAGGCTTTTGTCTCTGGATGTTGTGTCCGAGATAGCCGTGGATTGGAGGGGTGGCCTCAGGGACTGTGGACGAGTATCCCTCTCTGGGGATTTGTCCCAGCTCCCAAGAGTTTGGGGTCATTGTGTGGGAAGGGTGGAGTCCTGTTGTCTGGCTCATGTGTCTCTCCAAGAAAGGGATTCCAGAGCAGAGCCCCAGGTACGGGCGGGGCGACTGGAAAACTCAAACACTGGTGAGGATTGGGTGCATAGGGGCTTGGCAAGCCCCATATGCGGGCTCTTGGCCCAGGCCCTGACAGGCCTTCCTTTGACATGGGGCTCATGCTGAGGGTCAGAGTGTGAATTTGTGCCCAAGCAGCACTCAAGTTTGGGCGTGGCATCAGGGACCAGGAAGGTTTCTCCCACCCTGAAGGTGTGACTCCATGCCAAGAGCAAGCTTTACAGCCACGGGGAAGGAGGAGTTCTGTGTTGTGCTTGCGATACCCAGCTGTGTGGAGAATTGATATAATGTCTAGGTTCAGATATCTGAAAACCAAGGTTAGGAAGAGGTGACGGCATAAGACCATGGCGTGTCCGAAGTGCTGGGTGTGCGGCCAGCTGTCTCCTTGTCTGTCTGGACGTCTGGCTTCAGGCTGTGTCAGACAGAGCATGAGTGCCCAGAGCAGCCTATCCAGTTCGGGTACCGTCGAGGCCCGAGCAGGTTGATCCTCATCTGGGTTTTCTGGAGAGAGCCCCACAGGGAAACGTTTTTCTTCCCTTGGGCAGACCCTGGGCTGGGTTGTGGTTCTGGAGTTCCTAGTCCGGAGGGCTTGTTTGCCAGGAGTGTGAGGAAGGAAGTCTGAAAACACAAGCTAGCGTGAGGTTTGGGACCGATGGCACGGCAGGCCCACTCTGAGAGGCTGAATCGAGATCTCCTGCACTGAGGTCATTTCAACTATGAGACGTGCCTCAGGCTAGAGTTTTTGTCCAGCATGGCCTCTTCCTGAATGGTGTGGGGGCCTCATGAGGCCAGGAAGGTTTGCCTACGATGGGATTTGTGAACTACTCCAAACCTCAAGGTTTCCTTCTGCACGAAAGTCGAGCGCTATTGGATGGTTCCAGGAGGCCCCATACGGAAAGCCTCGAGAGCAGGTGTCTAAGCGTGGATGCCTGGGAACGCCACCTCATATTCCCACTCTTTAGTCAGGACAAGGCAGGCTCAATCTGCGGGCTCCTGGGTGAGCTACCCAGAGGGGAGAGTTGAAATGGACTCTCCTGAAGATGAGTCCTACTGTGGCTTGGTGGCCTGGGAGACCTTGGAATGTGGAGGTGGCTCAGGGACTCTGCAGGATTCTCCAACCTGAGGTGTTTGACACGGCTCCAACAAGGAAGCTTCCCATGTGGAGACGAGAGAAGTTCTGTTCAGTGCCTCAGGAAAGCCCCATATCCTGTTCTTCGAACAAAAGCCTCTGAGGAGTGACACCTGGAAAACAAAGCAAGAGTTGAGATTAGGGCCTGAGTGCCTGTCCGGCTCAACCTTCTATCTCTGTTGACATCTGTGTGCATGCCTTCATGTAGCTAGCAGCTCAGCTTGTGTCTGAAGGCCCCTGTGTGTGCAGGGAGGCTCCCGGTAATGGTATGTCCTCGGGGGCCTTGAGGTTTCTCATATTCTGGAGGTGTGTGGCCAAAGGAATGGACAGAGTTTCCCAGGAGAGAGCAGGCATGGTCCTGTGGTATGGCTCCAGAGGACCCAGCCTAGAGGCTGTGTTTGCCAGGGCTGTGGGGACAGATGTCTGAGAAAGCAAACTTGGCTCAGGTAGGGGCCAAGGTAATGGCAGGCCTGATCTCCAGTCCGAGAGGGGAGATCCTCTGGATATCAAAGGAGGGCAAGTGGGAGGCAGTCGCTCAGGCTTTTGTCTCTGGGTGTTGCGTTCACAGTGGCCGTTCAGGGTAGGGGTTGCTTCAGGGGCCGAGGAAGAGCCTTCCTCTCGGGGGATTGTCCAAGCTCCCAAGTGTTTGGGTTCATTCTGTGGGAAGGGAAGAGTACTGTTTTCTGCCACAGGGGACCCCCCAGGAGCGGGACTCTAGAGCACAGCAGTGGGTTCCCTCAACTGGAATACACACCATCTAGTTAGTCCTGCGTGCCTATGGGCATGGCAAGCCACATATGCGGGCTCTTGGTCCAATCACTGAGAGGCGTTACTTGAATAAGGTACTCACGCTGAGGGTCACAATGTGTGTTTGTGCCCAAGGCGGCCCTCACACATGGGCGTGGCCTCATGGGCCATGCCGTTTTCTCCTACACTGAAGGTTTGACTCACTGCCAGCAGCAAGGTTTCTTGCCATGGGGAAGGAGGGGTTCTGACTTGTGCATCAGGTTCCCCCCTGTGCAGGGATTGGAGATAAGGTCTAGGTTCTGATGACTGAAAACCCAGGTTGGGAATGGATGGTGGCCTAAGGCAGTGGCGGGTCCAATGTGCTGGGTGTGCAGCCAGCTGTGTCGGTGTCTGTTGGAAGGTCTGGGCTCAGGCTATTTGCGACAGAGCATCAGTGTTTAAGGTAGCCTATGCAATTGGGGTGTTGCCGAGGGCCAAGCAGTTTGATCCTCATTTGGGGTTTCTGGGCAGCACCATAGACAAAGTTTTTCTCCTGGGAGGCAGGCGGAGTGCTTCATTGTGGCCCCAGAATTCCCAGTAGGGAGGGTTTGTGGGCCAGGAGTGTGAGGACGGAAGTCTAGGAACACAAGCTAAAGTGAGGATTGGAGCCAAGGGCAGAGCAGGCCCACTAGGCAGAGGCTGAATCAAAATCTCCTGCATCTGAAGTCAGGCTGAGGATCAGACGTTGGCTGAGGCTGGAGTATGTGTCCATGATGGCACCTTCATGAAGCGGGGGCCTCATGAGGCCAAGGAAGTTTTTCCACGCTGAGTTTGGAGGTTGCCCCAAACCACCAGGTTTCCTTCTGTGGGACATTCGAGTCCTGTTGCATGGCTCCAGGACATACCATACGGAAGGACTGGAGAGCACGGTTCGAAGGATGGATCCCTGTACAGCATGCCTCGCATTCCCATTGGCCATTAGCCACAAGATATGTTTGATCTGCTGCCTCTGGGGCACGCTAACCAGGGGGCTGAGTTGAAATGGCCTCTCCTGAGGATGCGTCATAATGTGCGTTTGGGTCCATGGAAACCTTGGAATGTGCTGGTTGTTCAGTGGCCCTGCGGAACTCTCCTACCTGAAGGGTTTGATACATCCCCAGTCAGTAAGCTCCCCATGTGGAGACGAGAGAGGTTTGGTTTGGTGCCTCAGAAAAGCCCCGTGTGCTGGTCAACGAAAACAGACCTCTGAGGACGGACACATGGAAACCAAAGCTAAGGTTCAGATTAGGGCCTGGGGGCCTGTCCATTTCAACCTTCTGTCTCTGGGGACACTGTCTGAGAGTCTAAGTGGAGATAGTTGCTCCGCTGGTGTCAGAGAGCCCCTCTTAGTCCATGGTGGCCTACACTATTGATGGCCTCAGGGGCCTTAGAGCTTTTCCCTAACCTGTAGGGTTGTGGTCAATGGATTGGGCACAATTTCCTTGGAAAGTGCAGGCACAATCTTTCGCTGTGGCTCCAGAGGCCCTAGCCTGACGGTTGTGTGGGTCCAGGCTGAGGGCACAGAAGTCTGAAAACACAAACTCAGCTTATGAGTGGCGCCTAGGGTATGGCAGGCCGGATGTACAGCCCGAGAGGGAGCTCCTGGGCCTCTGAAACAAGGGCGAGTGGGAGGCGTTCCTTCAGGCTTTTGTCTCTGGATGTTGTGTCCGAGATAGCCGTGGATTGGAGGGGTGGCCTCAGGGACTGTGGACGAGTATCCCTCTCTGGGGATTTGTCCCAGCTCCCAAGAGTTTGGGGTCATTTTGTGGGAAGGGTGGAGTCCTGTTGTCTGGCTCATGTGTCTCTCCAAGAAAGGGATTCCAGAGCAGAGCCCCAGGTACGGGCGGGGCGACTGGAAAACTCAAACACTGGTGAGGATTGGGTGCATAGGGGCTTGGCAAGCCCCATATGCGGGCTCTTGGCCCAGGCCCTGACAGGCCTTCCTTTGACATGGGGCTCATGCTGAGGGTCAGAGTGTGAATTTGTGCCCAAGCAGCACTCAAGTTTGGGCGTGGCATCAGGGACCAGGAAGGTTTCTCCCACCCTGAAGGTGTGACTCCATGCCAAGAGCAAGCTTTACAGCCACGGGGAAGGAGGAGTTCTGTGTTGTGCTTGCGATACCCAGCTGTGTGGAGAATTGATATAATGTCTAGGTTCAGATATCTGAAAACCAAGGTTAGGAAGAGGTGACGGCATAAGACCATGGCGTGTCCGAAGTGCTGGGTGTGCGGCCAGCTGTCTCCTTGTCTGTCTGGACGTCTGGCTTCAGGCTGTGTCAGACAGAGCATGAGTGCCCAGAGCAGCCTATCCAGTTCGGGTACCGTCGAGGCCCGAGCAGGTTGATCCTCATCTGGGTTTTCTGGAGAGAGCCCCACAGGGAAACGTTTTTCTTCCCTTGGGCAGACCCTGGGCTGGGTTGTGGTTCTGGAGTTCCTAGTCCGGAGGGCTTGTTTGCCAGGAGTGTGAGGAAGGAAGTCTGAAAACACAAGCTAGCGTGAGGTTTGGGACCGATGGCACGGCAGGCCCACTCTGAGAGGCTGAATCGAGATCTCCTGCACTGAGGTCATTTCAACTATGAGACGTGCCTCAGGCTAGAGTTTTTGTCCAGCATGGCCTCTTCCTGAATGGTGTGGGGGCCTCATGAGGCCAGGAAGGTTTGCCTACGATGGGATTTGTGAACTACTCCAAACCTCAAGGTTTCCTTCTGCACGAAAGTCGAGCGCTATTGGATGGTTCCAGGAGGCCCCATACGGAAAGCCTCGAGAGCAGGTGTCTAAGCGTGGATGCCTGGGAACGCCACCTCATATTCCCACTCTTTAGTCAGGACAAGGCAGGCTCAATCTGCGGGCTCCTGGGTGAGCTACCCAGAGGGGAGAGTTGAAATGGACTCTCCTGAAGATGAGTCCTACTGTGGCTTGGTGGCCTGGGAGACCTTGGAATGTGGAGGTGGCTCAGGGACTCTGCAGGATTCTCCAACCTGAGGTGTTTGACACGGCTCCAACAAGGAAGCTTCCCATGTGGAGACGAGAGAAGTTCTGTTCAGTGCCTCAGGAAAGCCCCATATCCTGTTCTTCGAACCAAAGCCTCTGAGGAGTGACACCTGGAAAACAAAGCAAGAGTTGAGATTAGGGCCTGAGTGCCTGTCCGGCTCAACCTTCTATCTCTGTTGACATCTGTGTGCATGCCTTCATGTAGCTAGCAGCTCAGCTTGTGTCTGAAGGCCCCTGTGTGTGCAGGGAGGCTCCCGGTAATGGTATGTCCTCGGGGGCCTTGAGGTTTCTCATATTCTGGAGGTGTGTGGCCAAAGGAATGGACAGAGTTTCCCAGGAGAGAGCAGGCATGGTCCTGTGGTATGGCTCCAGAGGACCCAGCCTAGAGGCTGTGTTTGCCAGGGCTGTGGGGACAGATGTCTGAAAAAGCAAACTTGGCTCAGGTAGGGGCCAAGGTAATGGCAGGCCTGATCTCCAGTCCGATAGGAAAGATCCTCTGGATATCAACGGAGGGCAAGTGGGAGGCAGTCGCTCAGGCTTTTGTCTCTGGGTGTTGCTTTCACAGTGGCCGTTCAGGGTAGGGGTTGCTTCAGGGGCCGAGGAAGAGCCTTCCTCTCGGGGGATTGTCCAAGCTCCCAAGTGTTTGGGTTCATTCTGTGGGAAGGGAAGAGTACTGTTTTCTGCCACAGGGGACCCCCCAGGAGCGGGACTCTAGAGCACAGCAGTGGGTTCCCTCAACTGGAATACACACCATCTAGTTAGTCCTGCGTGCCTATGGGCATGGCAAGCCACATATGCGGGCTCTTGGTCCAATCACTGAGAGGCGTTACTTGAATAAGGTACTCACGCTGAGGGTCACAATGTGTGTTTGTGCCCAAGGCGGCCCTCACACATGGGCGTGGCCTCATGGGCCATGCCGTTTTCTCCTACACTGAAGGTTTGACTCACTGCCAGCAGCAAGGTTTCTTGCCATGGGGAAGGAGGGGTTCTGACTTGTGCATCAGGTTCCCCCCTGTGCAGGGATTGGAGATAAGGTCTAGGTTCTGATGACTGAAAACCCAGGTTGGGAATGGATGGTGGCCTAAGGCAGTGGCGGGTCCAATGTGCTGGGTGTGCAGCCAGCTGTGTCGGTGTCTGTTGGAAGGTCTGGGCTCAGGCTATTTGCGACAGAGCATCAGTGTTTAAGGTAGCCTATGCAATTGGGGTGTTGCCGAGGGCCAAGCAGTTTGATCCTCATTTGGGGTTTCTGGGCAGCACCATAGACAAAGTTTTTCTCCTGGGAGGCAGGCGGAGTGCTTCATTGTGGCCCCAGAATTCCCAGTAGGGAGGGTTTGTGGGCCAGGAGTGTGAGGACGGAAGTCTAGGAACACAAGCTAAAGTGAGGATTGGAGCCAAGGGCAGAGCAGGCCCACTAGGCAGAGGCTGAATCAAAATCTCCTGCATCTGAAGTCAGGCTGAGGATCAGACGTTGGCTGAGGCTGGAGTATGTGTCCATGATGGCACCTTCATGAAGCGGGGGCCTCATGAGGCCAAGGAAGTTTTTCCACGCTGAGTTTGGAGGTTGCCCCAAACCACCAGGTTTCCTTCTGTGGGACATTCGAGTCCTGTTGCATGGCTCCAGGACATACCATACGGAAGGACTGGAGAGCACGGTTCGAAGGATGGATCCCTGTACAGCATGCCTCGCATTCCCATTGGCCATTAGCCACAAGATATGTTTGATCTGCTGCCTCTGGGGCACGCTAACCAGGGGGCTGAGTTGAAATGGCCTCTCCTGAGGATGCGTCATAATGTGCGTTTGGGTCCATGGAAACCTTGGAATGTGCTGGTTGTTCAGTGGCCCTGCGGAACTCTCCTACCTGAAGGGTTTGATACATCCCCAGTCAGTAAGCTCCCCATGTGGAGACGAGAGAGGTTTGGTTTGGTGCCTCAGAAAAGCCCCGTGTGCTGGTCAACGAAAACAGACCTCTGAGGACGGACACATGGAAACCAAAGCTAAGGTTCAGATTAGGGCCTGGGGGCCTGTCCATTTCAACCTTCTGTCTCTGGGGACACTGTCTGAGAGTCTAAGTGGAGATAGTTGCTCCGCTGGTGTCAGAGAGCCCCTCTTAGTCCATGGTGGCCTACACTATTGATGGCCTCAGGGGCCTTAGAGCTTTTCCCTAACCTGTAGGGTTGTGGTCAATGGATTGGGCACAATTTCCTTGGAAAGTGCAGGCACAATCTTTCGCTGTGGCTCCAGAGGCCCTAGCCTGACGGTTGTGTGGGTCCAGGCTGAGGGCACAGAAGTCTGAAAACACAAACTCAGCTTATGAGTGGCGCCTAGGGTATGGCAGGCCGGATGTACAGCCCGAGAGGGAGCTCCTGGGCCTCTGAAACAAGGGCGAGTGGGAGGCGTTCCTTCAGGCTTTTGTCTCTGGATGTTGTGTCCGAGATAGCCGTGGATTGGAGGGGTGGCCTCAGGGACTGTGGACGAGTATCCCTCTCTGGGGATTTGTCCCAGCTCCCAAGAGTTTGGGGTCATTTTGTGGGAAGGGTGGAGTCCTGTTGTCTGGCTCATGTGTCTCTCCAAGAAAGGGATTCCAGAGCAGAGCCCCAGGTACGGGCGGGGCGACTGGAAAACTCAAACACTGGTGAGGATTGGGTGCATAGGGGCTTGGCAAGCCCCATATGCGGGCTCTTGGCCCAGGCCCTGACAGGCCTTCCTTTGACATGGGGCTCATGCTGAGGGTCAGAGTGTGAATTTGTGCCCAAGCAGCACTCAAGTTTGGGCGTGGCATCAGGGACCAGGAAGGTTTCTCCCACCCTGAAGGTGTGACTCCATGCCAAGAGCAAGCTTTACAGCCACGGGGAAGGAGGAGTTCTGTGTTGTGCTTGCGATACCCAGCTGTGTGGAGAATTGATATAATGTCTAGGTTCAGATATCTGAAAACCAAGGTTAGGAAGAGGTGACGGCATAAGACCATGGCGTGTCCGAAGTGCTGGGTGTGCGGCCAGCTGTCTCCTTGTCTGTCTGGACGTCTGGCTTCAGGCTGTGTCAGACAGAGCATGAGTGCCCAGAGCAGCCTATCCAGTTCGGGTACCGTCGAGGCCCGAGCAGGTTGATCCTCATCTGGGTTTTCTGGAGAGAGCCCCACAGGGAAACGTTTTTCTTCCCTTGGGCAGACCCTGGGCTGGGTTGTGGTTCTGGAGTTCCTAGTCCGGAGGGCTTGTTTGCCAGGAGTGTGAGGAAGGAAGTCTGAAAACACAAGCTAGCGTGAGGTTTGGGACCGATGGCACGGCAGGCCCACTCTGAGAGGCTGAATCGAGATCTCCTGCACTGAGGTCATTTCAACTATGAGACGTGCCTCAGGCTAGAGTTTTTGTCCAGCATGGCCTCTTCCTGAATGGTGTGGGGGCCTCATGAGGCCAGGAAGGTTTGCCTACGATGGGATTTGTGAACTACTCCAAACCTCAAGGTTTCCTTCTGCACGAAAGTCGAGCGCTATTGGATGGTTCCAGGAGGCCCCATACGGAAAGCCTCGAGAGCAGGTGTCTAAGCGTGGATGCCTGGGAACGCCACCTCATATTCCCACTCTTTAGTCAGGACAAGGCAGGCTCAATCTGCGGGCTCCTGGGTGAGCTACCCAGAGGGGAGAGTTGAAATGGACTCTCCTGAAGATGAGTCCTACTGTGGCTTGGTGGCCTGGGAGACCTTGGAATGTGGAGGTGGCTCAGGGACTCTGCAGGATTCTCCAACCTGAGGTGTTTGACACGGCTCCAACAAGGAAGCTTCCCATGTGGAGACGAGAGAAGTTCTGTTCAGTGCCTCAGGAAAGCCCCATATCCTGTTCTTCGAACCAAAGCCTCTGAGGAGTGACACCTGGAAAACAAAGCAAGAGTTGAGATTAGGGCCTGAGTGCCTGTCCGGCTCAACCTTCTATCTCTGTTGACATCTGTGTGCATGCCTTCATGTAGCTAGCAGCTCAGCTTGTGTCTGAAGGCCCCTGTGTGTGCAGGGAGGCTCCCGGTAATGGTATGTCCTCGGGGGCCTTGAGGTTTCTCATATTCTGGAGGTGTGTGGCCAAAGGAATGGACAGAGTTTCCCAGGAGAGAGCAGGCATGGTCCTGTGGTATGGCTCCAGAGGACCCAGCCTAGAGGCTGTGTTTGCCAGGGCTGTGGGGACAGATGTCTGAAAAAGCAAACTTGGCTCAGGTAGGGGCCAAGGTAATGGCAGGCCTGATCTCCAGTCCGAGAGGGGAGATCCTCTGGATATCAAAGGAGGGCAAGTGGGAGGCAGTCGCTCAGGCTTTTGTCTCTGGGTGTTGCGTTCACAGTGGCCGTTCAGGGTAGGGGTTGCTTCAGGGGCCGAGGAAGAGCCTTCCTCTCGGGGGATTGTCCAAGCTCCCAAGTGTTTGGGTTCATTCTGTGGGAAGGGAAGAGTACTGTTTTCTGCCACAGGGGACCCCCCAGGAGCGGGACTCTAGAGCACAGCAGTGGGTTCCCTCAACTGGAATACACACCATCTAGTTAGTCCTGCGTGCCTATGGGCATGGCAAGCCACATATGCGGGCTCTTGGTCCAATCACTGAGAGGCGTTACTTGAATAAGGTACTCACGCTGAGGGTCACAATGTGTGTTTGTGCCCAAGGCGGCCCTCACACATGGGCGTGGCCTCATGGGCCATGCCGTTTTCTCCTACACTGAAGGTTTGACTCACTGCCAGCAGCAAGGTTTCTTGCCATGGGGAAGGAGGGGTTCTGACTTGTGCATCAGGTTCCCCCCTGTGCAGGGATTGGAGATAAGGTCTAGGTTCTGATGACTGAAAACCCAGGTTGGGAATGGATGGTGGCCTAAGGCAGTGGCGGGTCCAATGTGCTGGGTGTGCAGCCAGCTGTGTCGGTGTCTGTTGGAAGGTCTGGGCTCAGGCTATTTGCGACAGAGCATCAGTGTTTAAGGTAGCCTATGCAATTGGGGTGTTGCCGAGGGCCAAGCAGTTTGATCCTCATTTGGGGTTTCTGGGCAGCACCATAGACAAAGTTTTTCTCCTGGGAGGCAGGCGGAGTGCTTCATTGTGGCCCCAGAATTCCCAGTAGGGAGGGTTTGTGGTCCAGGAGTGTGAGGACGGAAGTCTAGGAACACAAGCTAAAGTGAGGATTGGAGCCAAGGGCAGAGCAGGCCCACTAGGCAGAGGCTGAATCAAAATCTCCTGCATCTGAAGTCAGGCTGAGGATCAGACTTTGGCTGAGGCTGGAGTATGTGTCCATGATGGCACCTTCATGAAGCGGGGGCCTCATGAGGCCAAGGAAGTTTTTCCACGCTGAGTTTGGAGGTTGCCCCAAACCACCAGGTTTCCTTCTGTGGGACATTCGAGTCCTGTTGCATGGCTCCAGGACATACCATACGGAAGGACTGGAGAGCACGGTTCGAAGGATGGATCCCTGTACAGCATGCCTCGCATTCCCATTGGCCATTAGCCACAAGATATGTTTGATCTGCTGCCTCTGGGGCACGCTAACCAGGGGGCTGAGTTGAAATGGCCTCTCCTGAGGATGCGTCATAATGTGCGTTTGGGTCCATGGAAACCTTGGAATGTGCTGGTTGTTCAGTGGCCCTGCGGAACTCTCCTACCTGAAGGGTTTGATACATCCCCAGTATGTAAGCTCCCCATGTGGAGACGAGAGAGGTTTGGTTTGGTGCCTCAGAAAAGCCCCGTGTGCTGGTCAACGAAAACAGACCTCTGAGGACGGACACATGGAAACCAAAGCTAAGGTTCAGATTAGGGCCTGGGGGCCTGTCCATTTCAACCTTCTGTCTCTGGGGACACTGTCTGAGAGTCTAAGTGGAGATAGTTGCTCCGCTGGTGTCAGAGAGCCCCTCTTAGTCCATGGTGGCCTACACTATTGATGGCCTCAGGGGCCTTAGAGCTTTTCCCTAACCTGTAGGGTTGTGGTCAATGGATTGGGCACAATTTCCTTGGAAAGTGCAGGCACAATCTTTCGCTGTGGCTCCAGAGGCCCTAGCCTGACGGTTGTGTGGGTCCAGGCTGAGGGCACAGAAGTCTGAAAACACAAACTCAGCTTATGAGTGGCGCCTAGGGTATGGCAGGCCGGATGTACAGCCCGAGAGGGAGCTCCTGGGCCTCTGAAACAAGGGCGAGTGGGAGGCGTTCCTTCAGGCTTTTGTCTCTGGATGTTGTGTCCGAGATAGCCGTGGATTGGAGGGGTGGCCTCAGGGACTGTGGACGAGTATCCCTCTCTGGGGATTTGTCCCAGCTCCCAAGAGTTTGGGGTCATTTTGTGGGAAGGGTGGAGTCCTGTTGTCTGGCTCATGTGTCTCTCCAAGAAAGGGATTCCAGAGCAGAGCCCCAGGTACGGGCGGGGCGACTGGAAAAC
Source organism: Mustela nivalis (assembly GCF_964662115.1). Taxonomy (NCBI): domain Eukaryota; kingdom Metazoa; phylum Chordata; class Mammalia; order Carnivora; family Mustelidae; genus Mustela; species Mustela nivalis. Next base: position 604,538 of record NW_028136405.1, on the reverse strand, counting down.
TCAAACACTGGTGAGGATTGGGTGCATAGGGGCTTGGCAAGCCCCATATGCGGGCTCTTGGCCCAGGCCCTGACAGGCCTTCCTTTGACATGGGGCTCATGCTGAGGGTCAGAGTGTGAATTTGTGCCCAAGCAGCACTCAAGTTTGGGCGTGGCATCAGGGACCAGGAAGGTTTCTCCCACCCTGAAGGTGTGACTCCATGCCAAGAGCAAGCTTCACAGCCACGGGGAAGGAGGAGTTCTGTGTTGTGCTTGCGATACCCAGCTGTGTGGAGAATTGATATAATGTCTAGGTTCAGATATCTGAAAACCAAGGTTAGGAAGAGGTGACGGCATAAGACCATGGCGTGTCCGAAGTGCTGGGTGTGCGGCCAGCTGTCTCCTTGTCTGTCTGGACGTCTGGCTTCAGGCTGTGTCAGACAGAGCATGAGTGCCCAGAGCAGCCTATCCAGTTCGGGTACCGTCGAGGCCCGAGCAGGTTGATCCTCATCTGGGTTTTCTGGAGAGAGCCCCACAGGGAAACGTTTTTCTTCCCTTGGGCAGACCCTGGGCTGGGTTGTGGTTCTGGAGTTCCTAGTCCGGAGGGCTTGTTTGCCAGGAGTGTGAGGAAGGAAGTCTGAAAACACAAGCTAGCGTGAGGTTTGGGACCGATGGCACGGCAGGCCCACTCTGAGAGGCTGAATCGAGATCTCCTGCACTGAGGTCATTTCAACTATGAGACGTGCCTCAGGCTAGAGTTTTTGTCCAGCATGGCCTCTTCCTGAATGGTGTGGGGGCCTCATGAGGCCAGGAAGGTTTGCCTACGATGGGATTTGTGAACTACTCCAAACCTCAAGGTTTCCTTCTGCACGAAAGTCGAGCGCTATTGGATGGTTCCAGGAGGCCCCATACGGAAAGCCTCGAGAGCAGGTGTCTAAGCGTGGATGCCTGGGAACGCCACCTCATATTCCCACTCTTTAGTCAGGACAAGGCAGGCTCAATCTGCGGGCTCCTGGGTGAGCTCCCCAGAGGGGAGAGTTGAAATGGACTCTCCTGAAGATGAGTCCTACTGTGGCTTGGTGGCCTGGGAGACCTTGGAATGTGGAGGTGGCTCAGGGACTCTGCAGGATTCTCCAACCTGAGGTGTTTGACACGGCTCCAACAAGGAAGCTTCCCATGTGGAGACGAGAGAAGTTCTGTTCAGTGCCTCAGGAAAGCCCCATATCCTGTTCTTCGAACAAAAGCCTCTGAGGAGTGACACCTGGAAAACAAAGCAAGAGTTGAGATTAGGGCCTGAGTGCCTGTCCGGCTCAACCTTCTATCTCTGTTGACATCTGTGTGCATGCCTTCATGTAGCTAGCAGCTCAGCTTGTGTCTGAAGGCCCCTGTGTGTGCAGGGAGGCTCCCGGTAATGGTATGTCCTCGGGGGCCTTGAGGTTTCTCATATTCTGGAGGTGTGTGGCCAAAGGAATGGACAGAGTTTCCCAGGAGAGAGCAGGCATGGTCCTGTGGTATGGCTCCAGAGGACCCAGCCTAGAGGCTGTGTTTGCCAGGGCTGTGGGGACAGATGTCTGAAAAAGCAAACTTGGCTCAGGTAGGGGCCAACGTAATGGCAGGCCTGATCTCCAGTCCGAGAGGGGAGATCCTCTGGATATCAAAGGAGGGCAAGTGGGAGGCAGTCGCTCAGGCTTTTGTCTCTGGGTGTTGCGTTCACAGTGGCCGTTCAGGGTAGGGGTTGCTTCAGGGGCCGAGGAAGAGCCTTCCTCTCGGGGGATTGTCCAAGCTCCCAAGTGTTTGGGTTCATTCTGTGGGAAGGGAAGAGTACTGTTTTCTGCCACAGGGGACCCCCCAGGAGCGGGACTCTAGAGCACAGCAGTGGGTTCCCTCAACTGGAATACACACCATCTAGTTAGTCCTGCGTGCCTATGGGCATGGCAAGCCACATATGCGGGCTCTTGGTCCAATCACTGAGAGGCGTTACTTGAATAAGGTACTCACGCTGAGGGTCACAATGTGTGTTTGTGCCCAAGGCGGCCCTCACACATGGGCGTGGCCTCATGGGCCATGCCGTTTTCTCCTACACTGAAGGTTTGACTCACTGCCAGCAGCAAGGTTTCTTGCCATGGGGAAGGAGGGGTTCTGACTTGTGCATCAGGTTCCCCCCTGTGCAGGGATTGGAGATAAGGTCTAGGTTCTGATGACTGAAAACCCTGGTTGGGAATGGATGGTGGCCTAAGGCAGTGGCGGGTCCAATGTGCTGGGTGTGCAGCCAGCTGTGTCGGTGTCTGTTGGAAGGTCTGGGCTCAGGCTATTTGCGACAGAGCATCAGTGTTTAAGGTAGCCTATGCAATTGGGGTGTTGCCGAGGGCCAAGCAGTTTGATCCTCATTTGGGGTTTCTGGGCAGCACCATAGACAAAGTTTTTCTCCTGGGAGGCAGGCGGAGTGCTTCATTGTGGCCCCAGAATTCCCAGTAGGGAGGGTTTGTGGGCCAGGAGTGTGAGGACGGAAGTCTAGGAACACAAGCTAAAGTGAGGATTGGAGCCAAGGGCAGAGCAGGCCCACTAGGCAGAGGCTGAATCAAAATCTCCTGCATCTGAAGTCAGGCTGAGGATCAGACTTTGGCTGAGGCTGGAGTATGTGTCCATGATGGCACCTTCATGAAGCGGGGGCCTCATGAGGCCAAGGAAGTTTTTCCACGCTGAGTTTGGAGGTTGCCCCAAACCACCAGGTTTCCTTCTGTGGGACATTCGAGTCCTGTTGCATGGCTCCAGGACATACCATACGGAAGGACTGGAGAGCACGGTTCGAAGGATGGATCCCTGTACAGCATGCCTCGCATTCCCATTGGCCATTAGCCACAAGATATGTTTGATCTGCTGCCTCTGGGGCACGCTAACCAGGGGGCTGAGTTGAAATGGCCTCTCCTGAGGATGCGTCATAATGTGCGTTTGGGTCCATGGAAACCTTGGAATGTGCTGGTTGTTCAGTGGCCCTGCGGAACTCTCCTACCTGAAGGGTTTGATACATCCCCAGTCAGTAAGCTCCCCATGTGGAGACGAGAGAGGTTTGGTTTGGTGCCTCAGAAAAGCCCCGTGTGCTGGTCAACGAAAACAGACCTCTGAGGACGGACACATGGAAACCAAAGCTAAGGTTCAGATTAGGGCCTGGGGGCCTGTCCATTTCAACCTTCTGTCTCTGGGGACACTGTCTGAGAGTCTAAGTGGAGATAGTTGCTCCGCTGGTGTCAGAGAGCCCCTCTTAGTCCATGGTGGCCTACACTATTGATGGCCTCAGGGGCCTTAGAGCTTTTCCCTAACCTGTAGGGTTGTGGTCAATGGATTGGGCACAATTTCCTTGGAAAGTGCAGGCACAATCTTTCGCTGTGGCTCCAGAGGCCCTAGCCTGACGGTTGTGTGGGTCCAGGCTGAGGGCACAGAAGTCTGAAAACACAAACTCAGCTTATGAGTGGCGCCTAGGGTATGGCAGGCCGGATGTACAGCCCGAGAGGGAGCTCCTGGGCCTCTGAAACAAGGGCGAGTGGGAGGCGTTCCTTCAGGCTTTTGTCTCTGGATGTTGTGTCCGAGATAGCCGTGGATTGGAGGGGTGGCCTCAGGGACTGTGGACGAGTATCCCTCTCTGGGGATTTGTCCCAGCTCCCAAGAGTTTGGGGTCATTTTGTGGGAAGGGTGGAAAAGTGTTGTCTGGCTCACGTGTCTCTCCAAGAAAGGGATTCCAGAGCAGAGCCCCAGGTACGGGCGGGGCGACTGGAAAACTCAAACACTGGTGAGGATTGGGTGCATAGGGGCTTGGCAAGCCCCATATGCGGGCTCTTGGCCCAGGCCCTGACAGGCCTTCCTTTGACATGGGGCTCATGCTGAGGGTCAGAGTGTGAATTTGTGCCCAAGCAGCACTCAAGTTTGGGCGTGGCATCAGGGACCAGGAAGGTTTCTCCCACCCTGAAGGTGTGACTCCATGCCAAGAGCAAGCTTTACAGCCACGGGGAAGGAGGAGTTCTGTGTTGTGCTTGCGATACCCAGCTGTGTGGAGAATTGATATAATGTCTAGGTTCAGATATCTGAAAACCAAGGTTAGGAAGAGGTGACGGCATAAGACCATGGCGTGTCCGAAGTGCTGGGTGTGCGGCCAGCTGTCTCCTTGTCTGTCTGGACGTCTGGCTTCAGGCTGTGTCAGACAGAGCATGAGTGCCCAGAGCAGCCTATCCAGTTCGGGTACCGTCGAGGCCCGAGCAGGTTGATCCTCATCTGGGTTTTCTGGAGAGAGCCCCACAGGGAAACGTTTTTCTTCCCTTGGGCAGACCCTGGGCTGGGTTGTGGTTCTGGAGTTCCTAGTCCGGAGGGCTTGTTTGCCAGGAGTGTGAGGAAGGAAGTCTGAAAACACAAGCTAGCGTGAGGTTTGGGACCGATGGCACGGCAGGCCCACTCTGAGAGGCTGAATCGAGATCTCCTGCACTGAGGTCATTTCAACTATGAGACGTGCCTCAGGCTAGAGTTTTTGTCCAGCATGGCCTCTTCCTGAATGGTGTGGGGGCCTCATGAGGCCAGGAAGGTTTGCCTACGATGGGATTTGTGAACTACTCCAAACGTCAGGGTTTCCTTCTGCACGAAAGTCGAGCGCTATTGGATGGTTCCAGGAGGCCCCATACGGAAAGCCTCGAGAGCAGGTGTCTAAGCGTGGATGCCTGGGAACGCCACCTCATATTCCCACTCTTTAGTCAGGACAAGGCAGGCTCAATCTGCGGGCTCCTGGGTGAGCTACCCAGAGGGGAGAGTTGAAATGGACTCTCCTGAAGATGAGTCCTACTGTGGCTTGGTGGCCTGGGAGACCTTGGAATGTGGAGGTGGCTCAGGGACTCTGCAGGATTCTCCAACCTGAGGTGTTTGACACGGCTCCAACAAGGAAGCTTCCCATGTGGAGACGAGAGAAGTTCTGTTCAGTGCCTCAGGAAAGCCCCATATCCTGTTCTTCGAACAAAAGCCTCTGAGGAGTGACACCTGGAAAACAAAGCAAGAGTTGAGATTAGGGCCTGAGTGCCTGTCCGGCTCAACCTTCTATCTCTGTTGACATCTGTGTGCATGCCTTCATGTAGCTAGCAGCTCAGCTTGTGTCTGAAGGCCCCTGTGTGTGCAGGGAGGCTCCCGGTAATGGTATGTCCTCGGGGGCCTTGAGGTTTCTCATATTCTGGAGGTGTGTGGCCAAAGGAATGGACAGAGTTTCCCAGGAGAGAGCAGGCATGGTCCTGTGGTATGGCTCCAGAGGACCCAGCCTAGAGGCTGTGTTTGCCAGGGCTGTGGGGACAGATGTCTGAAAAAGCAAACTTGGCTCAGGTAGGGGCCAACGTAATGGCAGGCCTGATCTCCAGTCCGAGAGGGGAGATCCTCTGGATATCAAAGGAGGGCAAGTGGGAGGCAGTCGCTCAGGCTTTTGTCTCTGGGTGTTGCGTTCACAGTGGCCGTTCAGGGTAGGGGTTGCTTCAGGGGCCGAGGAAGAGCCTTCCTCTCGGGGGATTGTCCAAGCTCCCAAGTGTTTGGGTTCATTCTGTGGGAAGGGAAGAGTACTGTTTTCTGCCACAGGGGACCCCCCAGGAGCGGGACTCTAGAGCACAGCAGTGGGTTCCCTCAACTGGAATACACACCATCTAGTTAGTCCTGCGTGCCTATGGGCATGGCAAGCCACATATGCGGGCTCTTGGTCCAATCACTGAGAGGCGTTACTTGAATAAGGTACTCACGCTGAGGGTCACAATGTGTGTTTGTGCCCAAGGCGGCCCTCACACATGGGCGTGGCCTCATGGGCCATGCCGTTTTCTCCTACACTGAAGGTTTGACTCACTGCCAGCAGCAAGGTTTCTTGCCATGGGGAAGGAGGGGTTCTGACTTGTGCATCAGGTTCCCCCCTGTGCAGGGATTGGAGATAAGGTCTAGGTTCTGATGACTGAAAACCCAGGTTGGGAATGGATGGTGGCCTAAGGCAGTGGCGGGTCCAATGTGCTGGGTGTGCAGCCAGCTGTGTCGGTGTCTGTTGGAAGGTCTGGGCTCAGGCTATTTGCGACAGAGCATCAGTGTTTAAGGTAGCCTATGCAATTGGGGTGTTGCCGAGGGCCAAGCAGTTTGATCCTCATTTGGGGTTTCTGGGCAGCACCATAGACAAAGTTTTTCTCCTGGGAGGCAGGCGGAGTGCTTCATTGTGGCCCCAGAATTCCCAGTAGGGAGGGTTTGTGGGCCAGGAGTGTGAGGACGGAAGTCTAGGAACACAAGCTAAAGTGAGGATTGGAGCCAAGGGCAGAGCAGGCCCACTAGGCAGAGGCTGAATCAAAATCTCCTGCATCTGAAGTCAGGCTGAGGATCAGACGTTGGCTGAGGCTGGAGTATGTGTCCATGATGGCACCTTCATGAAGCGGGGGCCTCATGAGGCCAAGGAAGTTTTTCCACGCTGAGTTTGGAGGTTGCCCCAAACCACCAGGTTTCCTTCTGTGGGACATTCGAGTCCTGTTGCATGGCTCCAGGACATACCATACGGAAGGACTGGAGAGCACGGTTCGAAGGATGGATCCCTGTACAGCATGCCTCGCATTCCCATTGGCCATTAGCCACAAGATATGTTTGATCTGCTGCCTCTGGGGCACGCTAATCAGGGGGCTGAGTTGAAATGGCCTCTCCTGAGGATGCGTCATAATGTGCGTTTGGGTCCATGGAAACCTTGGAATGTGCTGGTTGTTCAGTGGCCCTGCGGAACTCTCCTACCTGAAGGGTTTGATACATCCCCAGTCAGTAAGCTCCCCATGTGGAGACGAGAGAGGTTTGGTTTGGTGCCTCAGAAAAGCCCCGTGTGCTGGTCAACGAAAACAGACCTCTGAGGACGGACACATGGAAACCAAAGCTAAGGTTCAGATTAGGGCCTGGGGGCCTGTCCATTTCAACCTTCTGTCTCTGGGGACACTGTCTGAGAGTCTAAGTGGAGATAGTTGCTCCGCTGGTGTCAGAGAGCCCCTCTTAGTCCATGGTGGCCTACACTATTGATGGCCTCAGGGGCCTTAGAGCTTTTCCCTAACCTGTAGGGTTGTGGTCAATGGATTGGGCACAATTTCCTTGGAAAGTGCAGGCACAATCTTTCGCTGTGGCTCCAGAGGCCCTAGCCTGACGGTTGTGTGGGTCCAGGCTGAGGGCACAGAAGTCTGAAAACACAAACTCAGCTTATGAGTGGCGCCTAGGGTATGGCAGGCCGGATGTACAGCCCGAGAGGGAGCTCCTGGGCCTCTGAAACAAGGGCGAGTGGGAGGCGTTCCTTCAGGCTTTTGTCTCTGGATGTTGTGTCCGAGATAGCCGTGGATTGGAGGGGTGGCCTCAGGGACTGTGGACGAGTATCCCTCTCTGGGGATTTGTCCCAGCTCCCAAGAGTTTGGGGTCATTTTGTGGGAAGGGTGGAGTCCTGTTGTCTGGCTCATGTGTCTCTCCAAGAAAGGGATTCCAGAGCAGAGCCCCAGGTACGGGCGGGGCGACTGGAAAACTCAAACACTGGTGAGGATTGGGTGCATAGGGGCTTGGCAAGCCCCATATGCGGGCTCTTGGCCCAGGCCCTGACAGGCCTTCCTTTGACATGGGGCTCATGCTGAGGGTCAGAGTGTGAATTTGTGCCCAAGCAGCACTCAAGTTTGGGCGTGGCATCAGGGACCAGGAAGGTTTCTCCCACCCTGAAGGTGTGACTCCATGCCAAGAGCAAGCTTTACAGCCACGGGGAAGGAGGAGTTCTGTGTTGTGCTTGCGATACCCAGCTGTGTGGAGAATTGATATAATGTCTAGGTTCAGATATCTGAAAACCAAGGTTAGGAAGAGGTGACGGCATAAGACCATGGCGTGTCCGAAGTGCTGGGTGTGCGGCCAGCTGTCTCCTTGTCTGTCTGGACGTCTGGCTTCAGGCTGTGTCAGACAGAGCATGAGTGCCCAGAGCAGCCTATCCAGTTCGGGTACCGTCGAGGCCCGAGCAGGTTGATCCTCATCTGGGTTTTCTGGAGAGAGCCCCACAGGGAAACGTTTTTCTTCCCTTGGGCAGACCCTGGGCTGGGTTGTGGTTCTGGAGTTCCTAGTCCGGAGGGCTTGTTTGACAGGAGTGTGAGGAAGGAAGTCTGAAAACACAAGCTAGCGTGAGGTTTGGGACCGATGGCACGGCAGGCCCACTCTGAGAGGCTGAATCGAGATCTCCTGCACTGAGGTCATTTCAACTATGAGACGTGCCTCAGGCTAGAGTTTTTGTCCAGCATGGCCTCTTCCTGAATGGTGTGGGGGCCTCATGAGGCCAGGAAGGTTTGCCTACGATGGGATTTGTGAACTACTCCAAACCTCAAGGTTTCCTTCTGCACGAAAGTCGAGCGCTATTGGATGGTTCCAGGAGGCCCCATACGGAAAGCCTCGAGAGCAGGTGTCTAAGCGTGGATGCCTGGGAACGCCACCTCATATTCCCACTCTTTAGTCAGGACAAGGCAGGCTCAATCTGCGGGCTCCTGGGTGAGCTACCCAGAGGGGAGAGTTGAAATGGACTCTCCTGAAGATGAGTCCTACTGTGGCTTGGTGGCCTGGGAGACCTTGGAATGTGGAGGTGGCTCAGGGACTCTGCAGGATTCTCCAACCTGAGGTGTTTGACACGGCTCCAACAAGGAAGCTTCCCATGTGGAGACGAGAGAAGTTCTGTTCAGTGCCTCAGGAAAGCCCCATATCCTGTTCTTCGAACAAAAGCCTCTGAGGAGTGACACCTGGAAAACAAAGCAAGAGTTGAGATTAGGGCCTGAGTGCCTGTCCGGCTCAACCTTCTATCTCTGTTGACATCTGTGTGCATGCCTTCATGTAGCTAGCAGCTCAGCTTGTGTCTGAAGGCCCCTGTGTGTGCAGGGTGGCTCCCGGTAATGGTATGTCCTCGGGGGCCTTGAGGTTTCTCATATTCTGGAGGTGTGTGGCCAAAGGAATGGACAGAGTTTCCCAGGAGAGAGCAGGCATGGTCCTGTGGTATGGCTCCAGAGGACCCAGCCTAGAGGCTGTGTTTGCCAGAGCTGTGGGGACAGATGTCTGAAAAAGCAAACTTGGCTCAGGTAGGGGCCAACGTAATGGCAGGCCTGATCTCCAGTCCGAGAGGGGAGATCCTCTGGATATCAAAGGAGGGCAAGTGGGAGGCAGTCGCTCAGGCTTTTGTCTCTGGGTGTTGCGTTCACAGTGGCCGTTCAGGGTAGGGGTTGCTTCAGGGGCCGAGGAAGAGCCTTCCTCTCGGGGGATTGTCCAAGCTCCCAAGTGTTTGGGTTCATTCTGTGGGAAGGGAAGAGTACTGTTTTCTGCCACAGGGGACCCCCCAGGAGAGGGACTCTAGAGCACAGCAGTGGGTTCCCTCAACTGGAATACACACCATCTAGTTAGTCCTGCGTGCCTATGGGCATGGCAAGCCACATATGCGGGCTCTTGGTCCAATCACTGAGAGGCGTTACTTGAATAAGGTACTCACGCTGAGGGTCACAATGTGTGTTTGTGCCCAAGGCGGCCCTCACACATGGGCGTGGCCTCATGGGCCATGCCGTTTTCTCCTACACTGAAGGTTTGACTCACTGCCAGCAGCAAGGTTTCTTGCCATGGGGAAGGAGGGGTTCTGACTTGTGCATCAGGTTCCCCCCTGTGCAGGGATTGGAGATAAGGTCTAGGTTCTGATGACTGAAAACCCAGGTTGGGAATGGATGGTGGCCTAAGGCAGTGGCGGGTCCAATGTGCTGGGTGTGCAGCCAGCTGTGTCGGTGTCTGTTGGAAGGTCTGGGCTCAGGCTATTTGCGACAGAGCATCAGTGTTTAAGGTAGCCTATGCAATTGGGGTGTTGCCGAGGGCCAAGCAGTTTGATCCTCATTTGGGGTTTCTGGGCAGCACCATAGACAAAGTTTTTATCCTGGGAGGCAGGCGGAGTGCTTCATTGTGGCCCCAGAATTCCCAGTAGGGAGGGTTTGTGGGCCAGGAGTGTGAGGACGGTAGTCTAGGAACACAAGCTAAAGTGAGGATTGGAGACAAGGGCAGAGCAGGCCCACTAGGCAGAGGCTGAATCAAAATCTCCTGCATCTGAAGTCAGGCTGAGGATCAGACGTTGGCTGAGGCTGGAGTATGTGTCCATGATGGCACCTTCATGAAGCGGGGGCCTCATGAGGCCAAGGAAGTTTTCCCACGCTGAGTTTGGAGGTTGCCCCAAACCACCAGGTTTCCTTCTGTGGGACATTCGAGTCCTGTTGCATGGCTCCAGGACATACCATACGGAAGGACTGGAGAGCACGGTTCGAAGGATGGATCCCTGTACAGCATGCCTCGCATTCCCATTGGCCATTAGCCACAAGATATGTTTGATCTGCTGCCTCTGGGGCACGCTAACCAGGGGGCTGAGTTGAAATGGCCTCTCCTGAGGATGCGTCATAATGTGCGTTTGGGTCCATGGAAACCTTGGAATGTGCTGGTTGTTCAGTGGCCCTGCGGAACTCTCCTACCTGAAGGGTTTGATACATCCCCAGTCAGTAAGCTCCCCATGTGGAGACGAGAGAGGTTTGGTTTGGTGCCTCAGAAAAGCCCCGTGTGCTGGTCAACGAAAACAGACCTCTGAGGACGGACACATGGAAACCAAAGCTAAGGTTCAGATTAGGGCCTGGGGGCCTGTCCATTTCAACCTTCTGTCTCTGGGGACACTGTCTGAGAGTCTAAGTGGAGATAGTTGCTCCGCTGGTGTCAGAGAGCCCCTCTTAGTCCATGGTGGCCTACACTATTGATGGCCTCAGGGGCCTTAGAGCTTTTCCCTAACCTGTAGGGTTGTGGTCAATGGATTGGGCACAATTTCCTTGGAAAGTGCAGGCACAATCTTTCGCTGTGGCTCCAGAGGCCCTAGCCTGACGGTTGTGTGGGTCCAGGCTGAGGGCACAGAAGTCTGAAAACACAAACTCAGCTTATGAGTGGCGCCTAGGTTATGGCAGGCCGGATGTACAGCCCGAGAGGGAGCTCCTGGGCCTCTGAAACAAGGGCGAGTGGGAGGCGTTCCTTCAGGCTTTTGTCTCTGGATGTTGTGTCCGAGATAGCCGTGGATTGGAGGGGTGGCCTCAGGGACTGTGGACGAGTATCCCTCTCTGGGGATTTGTCCCAGCTCCCAAGAGTTTGGGGTCATTTTGTGGGAAGGGTGGAGTCCTGTTGTCTGGCTCATGTGTCTCTCCAAGAAAGGGATTCCAGAGCAGAGCCCCAGGTACGGGCGGGGCGACTGGAAAACTCAAACACTGGTGAGGATTGGGTGCATAGGGGCTTGGCAAGCCCCATATGCGGGCTCTTGGCCCAGGCCCTGACAGGCCTTCCTTTGACATGGGGCTCATGCTGAGGGTCAGAGTGTGAATTTGTGCCCAAGCAGCACTCAAGTTTGGGCGTGGCATCAGGGACCAGGAAGGTTTCTCCCACCCTGAAGGTGTGACTCCATGCCAAGAGCAAGCTTTACAGCCACGGGGAAGGAGGAGTTCTGTGTTGTGCTTGCGAAACCCAGCTGTGTGGAGAATTGATATAATGTCTAGGTTCAGATATCTGAAAACCAAGGATAGGAAGAGGTGACGGCATAAGACCATGGCGTGTCCGAAGTGCTGGGTGTGTGGCCAGCTGTCTCCTTGTCTGTCTGGACGTCTGGCTTCAGGCTGTGTCAGACAGAGCATGAGTGCCCAGAGCAGCCTATCCAGTTCGGGTACCGTCGAGGCCCGAGCAGGTTGATCCTCATCTGGGTTTTCTGGAGAGAGCCCCACAGGGAAACGTCTTTCTTCCCTTGGGCAGACCCTGGGCTGGGTTGTGGTTCTGGAGTTCCTAATCCGGAGGGCTTGTTTGCCAGGAGTGTGAGGAAGGAAGTCTGAAAACACAAGCTAGCGTGAGGTTTGGGACCGATGGCACGGCAGGCCCACTCTGAGAGGCTGAAACGAGATCTCCTGCACTGAGGTCATTTCAACTATGAGACGTGCCTCAGGCTAGAGTATTTGTCCAGCATGGCCTCTTCCTGAATGGTGTGGGGGCCTCATGAGGCCAGGAAGGTTTGCCTACGATGGGATTTGTGAACTACTCCAAACCTCAAGGTTTCCTTCTGCACGAAAGTCGAGTGCTATTGGATGGTTCCAGGAGGCCCCATACGGAAAGACTCGAGAGCAGGTGTCTAAGCATGGATGCCTGGGATCGCCACCTCATATTCCCACTCTTTAGTCAGGACAAGGCAGGCTCAATCTGCGGGCTCCTGGGTGAGCTACCCAGAGGGGAGAGTTGAAATGGACTCTCCTGAAGATGAGTCCTACTGTGGCTTGGTGGCCTGGGAGACCTTGGAATGTGGAGGTGGCTCAGGGACTCTGCAGGATTCTCCAACCTGAGGTGTTTGACACGGCTCCAACAAGGAAGCTTCCCATGTGGAGACGAGAGAAGTTCTGTTCAGTGCCTCAGGAAAGCCCCATATCCTGTTCTTCGAACCAAAGCCTCTGAGGAGTGACACCTGGAAAACAAAGCAAGAGTTGAGATTAGGGCCTAAGGGCCTGTCCGGCTCAACCTTCTATCTCTGTTGACATCTGTGTGCATGCCTTCATGGAGGTAGCAGCTCAGCTTGTGTCCGAAGGCCCCTGTGTGTGCAGGGAAGCTCCCGGTAATGGTATGTCCTCGGGGGCCTTGAGGTTTCTCATATTCTGGAGGTGTGTGGCCAAAGGAATGGACAGAGTTTCCCAGGAGAGTGCAGGCACGGTCCTGTGGTATGGCTCCAGAGGACCCAGCCTAGAGGCTGTGTTTGCCAGGGCTGTGGGGACAGATGTCTGAAAAAGCAAACTTGGCTCAGGTAGGGGCCAAGGTAATGGCAGGCCTGATCTCCAGTCCGAGAGGGGAGATCCTCTGGATATCAAAGGAGGGCAAGTGGGAGGCAGTCGCTCAGGCTTTTGTCTCTGGGTGTTGCGTTCACAGTGGCCGTTCAGGGTAGGGGTTGCTTCAGGGGCCGAGGAAGAGCCTTCCTCTCGGGGGATTGTCCAAGCTCCCAAGTGTTTGGGTTCATTCTGTGGGAAGGGAAGAGTACTGTTTTCTGCCACAGGGGACCCCCCAGGAGTGGGACTCTAGAGCACAGCAGTGGGTTCCCTCAACTGGAATACACACCATCTAGTTAGTCCTGCGTGCCTATGGGCATGGCAAGCCACATATGCAGGCTCATGGTCCAATCACTGAGAGGCGTTACTTGAATAAGGTACTCACGCTGAGGGTCACAATGTGTGTTTGTGCCCAAGGCGGCCCTCACACATGGGCGTGGCCTCATGGGCCATGCCGTTTTCTCCTACACTGAAGGTTTGACTCACTGCCAGCAGCAAGGTTTCTTGCCATGGGGAAGGAGGGGTTCTGACTTGTGCATCAGGTTCCCCCCTGTGCAGGGATTGGAGATAAGGTCTAGGTTCTGATGACTGAAAACCCAGGTTGGGAATGGATGGTGGCCTAAGGCAGTGGCGGGTCCAATGTGCTGGGTGTGCAGCCAGCTGTGTCGGTGTCTGTTGGAAGGTCTGGGCTCAGGCTATTTGCGACAGAGCATCAGAGTTTAAGGTAGCCTATGCAATTGGGGTGTTGCCGAGGGCCAAGCAGTTTGATCCTCATTTGGGGTTTCTGGGCAGCACCATAGACAAAGTTTTTCTCCTGGGAGGCAGGCGGAGTGCTTCATTGTGGCCCCAGAATTCCCAGTAGGGAGGGTTTGTGGGCCAGGAGTGTGAGGACGGAAGTCTAGGAACACAAGCTAAAGTGAGGATTGGAGCCAAGGGCAGAGCAGGCCCTCTAGGCAGAGGCTGAATCAAAATCTCCTGCATCTGAAGTCAGGCTGAGCATCAGACGTTGGCTGAGGCTGGAGTATGTGTCCATGATGGCACCTTCATGAAGCGGGGGCCTCATGAGGCCAAGGAAGTTTTTCCACGCTGAGTTTGGAGGTTGCCCCAAACCACCAGGTTTCCTTCTGTGGGACATTCGAGTCCTGTTGCATGGCTCCAGGACATACCATACGGAAGGACTGGAGAGCACGGTTCGAAGGATGGATCCCTGTACAGCATGCCTCGCATTCCCATTGGCCATTAGCCACAAGATATGTTTGATCTGCTGCCTCTGGGGCACGCTAACCAGGGGGCTGAGTTGAAATGGCCTCTCCTGAGGATGCGTCATAATGTGCGTTTGGGTCCATGGAAACCTTGGAATGTGCTGGTTGTTCAGTGGCCCTGCGGAACTCTCCTACCTGAAGGGTTTGATACATCCCCAGTCAGTAAGCTCCCCATGTGGAGACGAGAGAGGTTTGGTTTGGAGCCTCAGAAAAGCCCCGTGTGCTGGTCTACGAAAACAGACCTCTGAGGACGGACACATGGAAACCAAAGCTAAGGTTCAGATTAGGGCCTGGGGGCCTGTCCATTTCAACCTTCTGTCTCTGGGGACACTTTCTGAGAGTCTAAGTGGAGATAGTTGCTCCGCTGGTGTCAGAGAGCCCCTCTTAGTCCAGGGTGGCCTACACTATTGATGGCCTCAGGGGCCTTGGAGCTTTTCCCTAACCTGTAGGGTTGTGGTCAATGGATTGGGCACAATTTCCTTGGAGAGGGCAGGCACAATCTTTCGCTGTGGCTCCAGAGGCCCTAGCCTGGCGGTTGTGTGGGTCCAGGCTGAGGGCACAGAAGTCTGAAAACACAAACTCAGCTTATGAGTGGCGCCTAGGGTATGGCAGGCCGGATGTACAGCCCGAGAGGGAGCTCCTGGGCCTCTGAAACAAGGGCGAGTGGGAGGCGTTCCTTCAGGCTTTTGTCTCTGGATGTTGTGTCCGAGATAGCCGTGGATTGGAGGGGTGGCCTCAGGGACTGTGGACGAGTATCCCTCTCTGGGGATTTGTCCCAGCTCCCAAGAGTTTGGGGTCATTTTGTGGGAAGGTTGGAAAAGTGTTGTCTGGCTCACGTGTCTCTCCAAGAAAGGAATTCCAGAGCAGAGCCCCAGGTACGAGCGGGGCGACTGGAAAACTCAAACACTGGTGAGGATTGGGTGCATAGGGGCTTGGCAAGCCCCATATGCGGGCTCTTAGCCCAGGCCCTGACAGGCCTTTCTTTGACATGGGGCTCTTGCTGAGGGTCACAGTGTGAATTTGTGCCCAAGCAGCACTCAAGTTTGGGCGTGGCATCAGGGACCAGGAAGGTTTCTCCCACCCTGAAGGTGTGACTCCATGCCAAGAGCAAGCTTTACAGCCACGGGGAAGGAGGAGTTCTGTGTTGTGCTTGCGATACCCAGCTGTGTGGAGAATTGATATAATGTCTAGGTTCAGATATCTGAAAAACAAGGTTAGGAAGAGGTGACGGCATAAGACCATGGCGTGTCCGAAGTGCTGGGTGTGCGGCCAGCTGTCTCCTTGTCTGTCTGGACGTCTGGCTTCAGGCTGTGTCAGACAGAGCATGAGTGCCCAGAGCAGCCTATCCAGTTCGGGTACCGGTCGAGGCCCGAGCAGGTTGATCCTCATCTGGGTTTTCTGGAGAGAGCCCCACAGGGAAACGTCTTTCTTCCCTTGGGCAGACCCTGGGCTGGGTTGTGGTTCTGGAGTTCCTAGTCCGGAGGGCTTGTTTGCCAGGAGTGTGAGGAAGGAAGTCTGAAAACACAAGCTAGCGTGAGGTTTGGGACCGATGGCACGGCAGGCCCACTCTGAGAGGCTGAATCGAGATCTCCTGCACTGAGGTCATTTCAACTCTGCGACGTGCCTCAGGCTAGAGTTTTTGTCCAGCATGGCCTCTTCCTGAATGGTGTGGGGGCCTCATGAGGCCAGGAAGGTTTGCCTACGATGGGATTTGTGAACTACTCCAAACCTCAAGGTTTCCTTCTGCACGAAAGTCGAGTCTATTGGATGGTTCCAGGAGGCCCCATACGGAAAGACTGAGAGCAGGTGTCTAAGCATGGATGCCTGGGAACGCCACCTCATATTCCCACTCTTTAGTCAGGACAAGGCAGGCTCAATCTGCGGGCTCCTGGGTGAGCTACCCAGAGGGGAGAGTTGAAATGGACTCTCCTGAAGATGAGTCCTACTGTGGCTTGGTGGCCTGGGAGACCTTGGAATGTGGAGGTGGCTCAGGGACTCTGCAGGATTCTCCAACCTGAGGTGTTTGACACGGCTCCAACAAGGAAGCTTCCCATGTGGAGACGAGAGAAGTTCTGTTCAGTGCCTCAGGAAAGCCCCATATCCTGTTCTTCGAACCAAAGCCTCTGAGCAGTGACACCTGGAAAACAAAGCAAGAGTTGAGATTAGGGCCTAAGGGCCTGTCCGGCTCAACCTTCTATCTCTGTTGACATCTGTGTGCATGCCTTCATGGAGGTAGCAGCTCAGCTTGTGTCCGAAGGCCCCTGTGTGTGCAGGGAGGCTCCCGGTAATGGTATGTCCTCGGGGGCCTTGAGGTTTCTCATATTCTGGAGGTGTGTGGCCAAAGGAATGGACAGAGTTTCCCAGGAGAGAGCAGGCACGGTCCTGTGGTATGGCTCCAGAGGACCCAGCCTAGAGGCTGTGTTTGCCAGGGCTGTGGGGACAGATGTCTGAAAAAGCAAACTTGGCTCAGGTAGGGGCCAAGGTAATGGCAGGCCTGATCTCCAGTCCGAGAGGGGAGATCCTCTGGATATCAAAGGAGGGCAAGTGGGAGGCAGTCGCTCAGGCTTTTGTCTCTGGGTGTTGCGTTCACAGTGGCCGTTCAGGGTAGGGGTTGCTTCAGGGGCCGAGGAAGAGCCATCCTCTCGGGGGATTGTCCAAGCTCCCAAGTGTTTGGGTTCATTCTGTGGGAAGGGAAGAGTACTGTTTTCTGCCACAGGGGACCCCCCAGGAGAGGGACTCTAGAGCACAGCAGTGGGTTCCCTCAACTGGAATACACACCATCTAGTTAGTCCTGCGTGCCTATGGGCATGGCAAGCCACATATGCGGGCTCTTGGTCCAATCACTGAGAGGCGTTACTTGAATAAGGTACTCACGCTGAGGGTCACAATGTGTGTTTGTGCCCAAGGCGGCCCTCACACATGGGCGTGGCCTCATGGGCCATGCCGTTTTCTCCTACACTGAAGGTTTGACTCACTGCCAGCAGCAAGGTTTCTTGCCATGGGGAAGGAGGGGTTCTGACTTGTGCATCAGGTTCCCCCCTGTGCAGGGATTGGAGATAAGGTCTAGGTTCTGATGACTCAAAACCCAGGTTGGGAATGGATGGTGGCCTAAGGCAGTGGCGGGTCCAATGTGCTGGGTGTGCAGCCAGCTGTGTCGGTGTCTGTTGGAAGGTCTGGGCTCAGGCTATTTGCGACAGAGCATCAGTGTTTAAGGTAGCCTATGCAATTGGGGTGTTGCCGAGGGCCAAGCAGTTTGATCCTCATTTGGGGTTTCTGGGCAGCACCATAGACAAAGTTTTTCTCCTGGGAGGCAGGCGGAGTGCTTCATTGTGGCCCCAGAATTCCCAGTAGGGAGGGTTTGCGGGCCAGGAGTGTGAGGACGGAAGTCTAGGAACACAAGCTAAAGTGAGGATTGGAGCCAAGGGCAGAGCAGGCCCACTAGGCAGACGCTGAATCAAAATCTCCTGCATCTGAAGTCAGGCTGAGGATCAGACGTTGGCTGAGGCTGGAGTATGTGTCCATGATGGCACCTTCATGAAGCGGGGCCTCATGAGGCCAAGGAAGTTTTCCCACGCTGAGTTTGGAGGTTGCCCCAAACCACCAGGTTTCCTTCTGTGGGACATTCGAGTCCTGTTGCATGGCTCCAGGACATACCATACGGAAGGACTGGAGAGCACGGTTCGAAGGATGGATCCCTGTACAGCATGCCTCGCATTCCCATTGGCCATTAGCCACAAGATATGTTTGATCTGCTGCCTCTGGGGCACGCTAACCAGGGGGCTGAGTTGAAATGGCCTCTCCTGAGGATGCGTCATAATGTGCGTTTGGGTCCATGGAAACCTTGGAATGTGCTGGTTGTTCAGTGGCCCTGCGGAACTCTCCTACCTGAAGGGTTTGATACATCCCCAGTAAGTAAGCTCCCCATGTGGAGACGAGAGAGGTTTGGTTTGGAGCCTCAGAAAAGCCCCGTGTGCTGGTCTACGAAAACAGACCTCTGAGGATGGAAACATGGAAACCAAAGCTAAGGTTCAGATTAGGGCCTGGGGGCCTGGCCATTTCAACCTTCTGTCTCTGGGGACACTGTCTGAGAGTCTAAGTGGAGATAGTTGCTCCGCTGGTGTCAGAGAGCCCCTCTTAGTCCAGGGTGGCCTACACTATTGATGGCCTCAGGGGCCTTGGAGCTTTTCCCTAACCTGTAGGGTTGTGGTCAATGGATTGGGCACAATTTCCTTGGAGAGGGCAGGCACAATCTTTCGCTGTGGCTCCAGAGGCCCTAGCCTGGCGGTTGTGTGGGTCCAGGCTGAGGGCACAGAAGTCTGAAAACACAAACTCAGCTTATGAGTGGCGCCTAGGGTATGGCAGGCCGGATGTACAGCCCGAGAGGGAGCTCCTGGGCCTCTGAAACAAGGGCGAGTGGGAGGCGTTCCTTCAGGCTTTTGTCTCTGGATGTTGTGTCCGAGATAGCCGTGGATTGGAGGGGTGGCCTCAGGGACTGTGGACGAGTATCCCTCTCTGGGGATTTGTCCCAGCTCCCAAGAGTTTGGGGTCATTTTGTGGGAAGGGTGGAAAAGTGTTGTCTGGCTCACGTGTCTCTCCAAGAAAGGGATTCCAGAGCAGAGCCCCAGGTTCGGGCGGGGCGACTGGAAAACTCAAACACTGGTGAGGATTGGGTGCATAGGGGCGTGGCAAGCTCCATATGCGGGCTCTTAGCCCAGGCCCTGACAGGCCTTTCTTTGACATGGGGCTCATGCTGAGGGTCACAGTGTGAATTTGTGCCCAAGCAGCACTCAAGTTTGGGCGTGGCATCAGGGACCAGGAAGGTTTCTCCCACCCTGAAGGTGTGACTCCATGCCAAGAGCAAGCTTTACAGCCACGGGGAAGGAGGAGTTCTGTGTTGTGCTTGCGATACCCAGCTGTGTGGAGAATTGAAATAATGTCTAGGTTCAGATATCTGAAAACCAAGGTTAGGAAGAGGTGACGGCATAAGACCATGGCGTGTCCGAAGTGCTGGGTGTGCGGCCAGCTGTCTCCTTGTCTGTCTGGACGTCTGGCTTCAGGCTGTGTCAGACAGAGCATGAGTGCCCAGAGCAGCCTATCCAGTTCGGGTACCGGTCGAGGCCCGAGCAGGTTGATCCTCATCTGGGTTTTCTGGAGAGAGCCCCACAGGGAAACGTCTTTCTTCCCTTGGGCAGACCCTGGGCTGGGTTGTGGTTCTGGAGTTCCTAGTCCGGAGGGCTTGTTTGCCAGGAGTGTGAGGAAGGAAGTCTGAAAACACAAGCTAGCGTGAGGTTTGGGACCGATGGCACGGCAGGCCCACTCTGAGAGGCTGAATCGAGATCTCCTGCACTGAGGTCATTTCAACTCTGCGACGTGCCTCAGGCTAAAGTTTTTGTCCAGCATGGCCTCTTCCTGAATGGTGTGGGGGCCTCATGAGGCCAGGAAGGTTTGCCTACGATGGGATTTGTGAACTACTCCAAACCTCAAGGTTTCCTTCTGCACGAAAGTCGAGTGCTATTGGATGGTTCCAGGAGGCCCCATACGGAAAGACTCGAGAGCAGGTGTCTAAGCATGGATGCCTGGGAACGCCACCTCATATTCCCACTCTTTAGTCAGGACAAGGCAGGCTCAATCTGCGGGCTCCTGGGTGAGCTACCCAGAGGGGAGAGTTGAAATGGACTCTCCTGAAGATGAGTCCTACGGTGGCTTGGTGGCCTGGGAGACCTTGGAATGTGGAGGTGGCTCAGGGACTCTGCAGGATTCTCCAACCTGAGGTGTTTGACACGGCTCCAACAAGGAAGCTTCCCATGTGGAGACGAGAGAAGTTCTGTTCAGTGCCTCAGGAAAGCCCCATATCCTGTTCTTTGAACCAAAGCCTCTGAGGAGTGATACCTGGAAAACAAAGCAAGAGTTGAGATTAGGGCCTAAGGGCCTGTCGGGCTCAACCTTCTATCTCTGTTGACATCTGTGTGCATGCCTTCATGGAGGTAGCAGCTCAGCTTGTGTCCGAAGGCCCCTGTGTGTGCATGGAGGCTCCCGGTAATGGTATGTCCTCGGGGGCCTTGAGGTTTCTCATATTCTGGAGGTGTGTGGCCAAAGGAATGGACAGAGTTTCCCAGGAGAGAGCAGGCACGGTCCTGTGGTATGGCTCCAGAGGACCCAGCCTAGAGGCTGTGTTTGCCAGGGCTGTGAGGACAGATGTCTGAAAAAGCAAACTTGGCTCAGGTAGGGGCCAAGGTAATGGCAGGCCTGATCTCCAGTCCGAGAGGGGAGATCCTCTGGATATCAAAGGAGGGCAAGTGGGAGGCAGTCGCTCAGGCTTTTGTCTCTGGGTGTTGCGTTCACAGTGGCCGTTCAGGGTAGGGGTTGCTTCAGGGGCCGAGGAAGAGCCTTCCTCTCGGGGGATTGTCCACGCTCCCTAGTGTTTGGGTTCATTCTGTGGGAAGGGAAGTGTACTGTTTTCTGCCACAGGGGACCCCCCAGGAGAGGGACTCTAGAGCACAGCAGTGGGTTCCCTCAACTGGAATACACACCATCTAGTTAGTCCTGCGTGCCTATGGGCATGGCAAGCCACATATGCGGGCTCTTGGTCCAATCACTGAGAGTCGTTACTTGAATAAGGTACTCACGCTGAGGGTCACAATGTGTGTTTGTGCCCAAGGCGGCCCTCACACATGGGCGTGGCCTCATGGGCCATGCCGTTTTCTCCTACACTGAAGGTTTGACTCACTGCCAGCAGCAAGGTTTCTTGCCATGGGGAAGGAGGGGTTCTGACTTGTGCATCAGGTTCCCCCCTGTGCAGGGATTGGAGATAAGGTCTAGGTTCTGATGACTGAAAACCCAGGTTGGGAATGGATGGTGGCCTAAGGCAGTGGCGGGTCCAATGTGCTGGGTGTGCAGCCAGCTGTGTCGGTGTCTGTTGGAAGGTCTGGGCTCAGGCTATTTGCGACAGAGCATCAGTGTTTAAGGTAGCCTATGCAATTGGGGTGTTGCCGAGGGCCAAGCAGTTTGATCCTCATTTGGGTTTTCTGGGCAGCACCATAGACAAAGTTTTTCTCCTGGGAGGCAGGCGGAGTGCTTCATTGTGGCCCCAGAATTCCCAGTAGGGAGGGTTTGCGGGCCAGGAGTGTGAGGACGGAAGTCTAGGAACACAAGCTAAAGTGAGGATTGGAGCCAAGGGCAGAGCAGGCCCACTAGGCAGAGGCTGAATCAAAATCTCCTGCATCTGAAGTCAGGCTGAGGATCAGACGTTGGCTGAGGCTGGAGTATGTGTCCATGATGGCACCTTCATGAAGCGGGGGCCTCATGAGGCCAAGGAAGTTTTCCCACGCTGAGTTTGGAGGTTGCCCCAAACCACCAGGTTTCCTTCTGTGGGACATTCGAGTCCTGTTGCATGGCTCCAGGACATACCATACGGAAGGACTGGAGAGCACGGTTCGAAGGATGGATCCCTGTACAGCATGCCTCGCATTCCCATTGGCCATTAGCCACAAGATATGTTTGATCTGCTGCCTCTGGGGCACGCTAACCAGGGGGCTGAGTTGAAATGGCCTCTCCTGAGGATGCGTCATAATGTGCGTTTGGGTCCATGGAAACCTTGGAATGTGCTGGTTGTTCAGTGGCCCTGCGGAACTCTCCTACCTGAAGGGTTTGATACATCCCCAGTAAGTAAGCTCCCCATGTGGAGACGAGAGAGGTTTGGTTTGGAGCCTCAGAAAAGCCCCGTGTGCTGGTCTACGAAAACAGACCTCTGAGGATGGAAACATGGAAACCAAAGCTAAGGTTCAGATTAGGGCCTGGGGGCCTGGCCATTTCAACCTTCTGTCTCTGGGGACACTGTCTGAGAGTCTAAGTGGAGATAGTTGCTCCGCTGGTGTCAGAGAGCCCCTCTTAGTCCAGGGTGGCCTACACTATTGATGGCCTCAGGGGCCTTGGAGCTTTTCCCTAACCTGTAGGGTTGTGGTCAATGGATTGGGCACAATTTCCTTGGAGAGGGCAGGCACAATCTTTCGCTGTGGCTCCAGAGGCCCTAGCCTGGCGGTTGTGTGGGTCCAGGCTGAGGGCACAGAAGTCTGAAAACACAAACTCAGCTTATGAGTGGCGCCTAGGGTATGGCAGGCCGGATGTACAGCCCGAGAGGGAGCTCCTGGGCCTCTGAAACAAGGGCGAGTGGGAGGCGTTCCTTCAGGCTTTTGTCTCTGGATGTTGTGTCCGAGATAGCCGTGGATTGGAGGGGTGGCCTCAGGGACTGTGGACGAGTATCCCTCTCTGGGGATTTGTCCCAGCTCCCAAGAGTTTGGGGTCATTTTGTGGGAAGGGTGGAAAAGTGTTGTCTGGCTCACGTGTCTCTCCAAGAAAGGGATTCCAGAGCAGAGCCCCAGGTTCGGGCGGGGCGACTGGAAAACTCAAACACTGGTGAGGATTGGGTGCATAGGGGCGTGGCAAGCTCCATATGCGGGCTCTTAGCCCAGGCCCTGACAGGCCTTTCTTTGACATGGGGCTCATGCTGAGGGTCACAGTGTGAATTTGTGCCCAAGCAGCACTCAAGTTTGGGCGTGGCATCAGGGACCAGGAAGGTTTCTCCCACCCTGAAGGTGTGACTCCATGCCAAGAGCAAGCTTTACAGCCACGGGGAAGGAGGAGTTCTGTGTTGTGCTTGCGATACCCAGCTGTGTGGAGAATTGAAATAATGTCTAGGTTCAGATATCTGAAAACCAAGGTTAGGAAGAGGTGACGGCATAAGACCATGGCGTGTCCGAAGTGCTGGGTGTGCGGCCAGCTGTCTCCTTGTCTGTCTGGACGTCTGGCTTCAGGCTGTGTCAGACAGAGCATGAGTGCCCAGAGCAGCCTATCCAGTTCGGGTACCGGTCGAGGCCCGAGCAGGTTGATCCTCATCTGGGTTTTCTGGAGAGAGCCCCACAGGGAAACGTCTTTCTTCCCTTGGGCAGACCCTGGGCTGGGTTGTGGTTCTGGAGTTCCTAGTCCGGAGGGCTTGTTTGCCAGGAGTGTGAGGAAGGAAGTCTGAAAACACAAGCTAGCGTGAGGTTTGGGACCGATGGCACGGCAGGCCCACTCTGAGAGGCTGAATCGAGATCTCCTGCACTGAGGTCATTTCAACTCTGCGACGTGCCTCAGGCTAAAGTTTTTGTCCAGCATGGCCTCTTCCTGAATGGTGTGGGGGCCTCATGAGGCCAGGAAGGTTTGCCTACGATGGGATTTGTGAACTACTCCAAACCTCAAGGTTTCCTTCTGCACGAAAGTCGAGTGCTATTGGATGGTTCCAGGAGGCCCCATACGGAAAGACTCGAGAGCAGGTGTCTAAGCATGGATGCCTGGGAACGCCACCTCATATTCCCACTCTTTAGTCAGGACAAGGCAGGCTCAATCTGCGGGCTCCTGGGTGAGCTACCCAGAGGGGAGAGTTGAAATGGACTCTCCTGAAGATGAGTCCTACGGTGGCTTGGTGGCCTGGGAGACCTTGGAATGTGGAGGTGGCTCAGGGACTCTGCAGGATTCTCCAACCTGAGGTGTTTGACACGGCTCCAACAAGGAAGCTTCCCATGTGGAGACGAGAGAAGTTCTGTTCAGTGCCTCAGGAAAGCCCCATATCCTGTTCTTTGAACCAAAGCCTCTGAGGAGTGATACCTGGAAAACAAAGCAAGAGTTGAGATTAGGGCCTAAGGGCCTGTCGGGCTCAACCTTCTATCTCTGTTGACATCTGTGTGCATGCCTTCATGGAGGTAGCAGCTCAGCTTGTGTCCGAAGGCCCCTGTGTGTGCATGGAGGCTCCCGGTAATGGTATGTCCTCGGGGGCCTTGAGGTTTCTCATATTCTGGAGGTGTGTGGCCAAAGGAATGGACAGAGTTTCCCAGGAGAGAGCAGGCACGGTCCTGTGGTATGGCTCCAGAGGACCCAGCCTAGAGGCTGTGTTTGCCAGGGCTGTGAGGACAGATGTCTGAAAAAGCAAACTTGGCTCAGGTAGGGGCCAAGGTAATGGCAGGCCTGATCTCCAGTCCGAGAGGGGAGATCCTCTGGATATCAAAGGAGGGCAAGTGGGAGGCAGTCGCTCAGGCTTTTGTCTCTGGGTGTTGCGTTCACAGTGGCCGTTCAGGGTAGGGGTTGCTTCAGGGGCCGAGGAAGAGCCTTCCTCTCGGGGGATTGTCCACGCTCCCTAGTGTTTGGGTTCATTCTGTGGGAAGGGAAGTGTACTGTTTTCTGCCACAGGGGACCCCCCAGGAGAGGGACTCTAGAGCACAGCAGTGGGTTCCCTCAACTGGAATACACACCATCTAGTTAGTCCTGCGTGCCTATGGGCATGGCAAGCCACATATGCGGGCTCTTGGTCCAATCACTGAGAGTCGTTACTTGAATAAGGTACTCACGCTGAGGGTCACAATGTGTGTTTGTGCCCAAGGCGGCCCTCACACATGGGCGTGGCCTCATGGGCCATGCCGTTTTCTCCTACACTGAAGGTTTGACTCACTGCCAGCAGCAAGGTTTCTTGCCATGGGGAAGGAGGGGTTCTGACTTGTGCATCAGGTTCCCCCCTGTGCAGGGATTGGAGATAAGGTCTAGGTTCTGATGACTGAAAACCCAGGTTGGGAATGGATGGTGGCCTAAGGCAGTGGCGGGTCCAATGTGCTGGGTGTGCAGCCAGCTGTGTCGGTGTCTGTTGGAAGGTCTGGGCTCAGGCTATTTGCGACAGAGCATCAGTGTTTAAGGTAGCCTATGCAATTGGGGTGTTGCCGAGGGCCAAGCAGTTTGATCCTCATTTGGGTTTTCTGGGCAGCACCATAGACAAAGTTTTTCTCCTGGGAGGCAGGCGGAGTGCTTCATTGTGGCCCCAGAATTCCCAGTAGGGAGGGTTTGCGGGCCAGGAGTGTGAGGACGGAAGTCTAGGAACACAAGCTAAAGTGAGGATTGGAGCCAAGGGCAGAGCAGGCCCACTAGGCAGAGGCTGAATCAAAATCTCCTGCATCTGAAGTCAGGCTGAGGATCAGACGTTGGCTGAGGCTGGAGTATGTGTCCATGATGGCACCTTCATGAAGCGGGGGCCTCATGAGGCCAAGGAAGTTTTCCCACGCTGAGTTTGGAGGTTGCCCCAAACCACCAGGTTTCCTTCTGTGGGACATTCGAGTCCTGTTGCATGGCTCCAGGACATACCATACGGAAGGACTGGAGAGCACGGTTCGAAGGATGGATCCCTGTACAGCATGCCTCGCATTCCCATTGGCCATTAGCCACAAGATATGTTTGATCTGCTGCCTCTGGGGCACGCTAACCAGGGGGCTGAGTTGAAATGGCCTCTCCTGAGGATGCGTCATAATGTGCGTTTGGGTCCATGGAAACCTTGGAATGTGCTGGTTGTTCAGTGGCCCTGAGGAACTCTCCTACCTGAAGGGTTTGATACATCCCCAGTAAGTAAGCTCCCCATGTGGAGACGAGAGAGGTTTGGTTTGGAGCCTCAGAAAAGCCCCGTGTGCTGGTCTACGAAAACAGACCTCTGAGGACGGACACATGGAAACCAAAGCTAAGGTTCAGATTAGGGCCTGGGGGCCTGTCCATTTCAACCTTCTGTCTCTGGGGACACTGTCTGAGAGTCTAAGTGGAGATAGTTGCTCCGCTGGTGTCAGAGAGCCCCTCTTAGTCCAGGGTGGCCTACACTATTGATGGCCTCAGGGGCCTTGGAGCTTTTCCCTAACCTGTAGGGTTGTGGTCAATGGATTGGGCACAATTTCCTTGGAGAGGGCAGGCACAATCTTTCGCTGTGGCTCCAGAGGCCCTAGCCTGGCGGTTGTGTGGGTCCAGGCTGAGGGCACAGAAGTCTGAAAACACAAACTCAGCTTATGAGTGGCGCTTAGGGTATGGCAGGCCGGATGTACAGCCCGAGAGGGAGCTCCTGGGCCTCTGAAACAAAGGCGAGTGGGAGGCGTTCCTTCAGGCTTTTGTCTCTGGATGTTGTGTCCGAGATAGCCGTGGATTGGAGGGGTGGCCTCAGGGACTGTGGACGAGTATCCCTCTCTGGGGATTTGTCCCAGCTCCCAAGAGTTTGGGGTCATTTTGTGGGAAGGGTGGAAAAGTGTTGTCTGGCTCATGTGTCTCTCCAAGAAAGGGATTCCAGAGCAGAGCCCCAGGTACGGGCGGGGCGACTGGAAAACTCAAACACTGGTGAGGATTGGGTGCATAGGGGCTTGGCAAGCCCCATATGCGGGCTCTTGGCCCAGGCCCTGACAGGCCTTCCTTTGACATGGGGCTCATGCTGAGGGTCAGAGTGTGAATTTGTGCCCAAGCAGCACTCACGTTTGGGCATGGCATCAGGGACCAGGAAGGTTTCTCCCACCCTGAAGGTGTGACTCCATGCCAAGAGCAAGCTTTACAGCCACGGGGAAGGAGGAGTTCTGTGTTGTGCTTGCGATACCCAGCTGTGTGGAGAATTGAAATAATGTCTAGGTTCAGATATCTGAAAACCAAGGTTAGGAAGAGGTGACGGCATAAGACCATGGCGTGTCCGAAGTGCTGGGTGTGCGGCCAGCTGTCTCCTTGTCTGTCTGGACGTCTGGCTTCAGGCTGTGTCAGACAGAGCATGAGTGCCCAGAGCAGCCTATCCAGTTCGGGTACCGTCGAGGCCCGAGCAGGTTGATCCTCATCTGGGTTTTCTGGAGAGAGCCCCACAGGGAAACGTTTTTCTTCCCTTGGGCAGACCCTGGGCTGGGTTGTGGTTCTGGAGTTCCTAGTCCGGAGGGCTTGTTTGCCAGGAGTGTGAGGAAGGAAGTCTGAAAACACAAGCTAGCCTGAGGTTTTGGACCGATGGCACGGCAGGACCACTCTGAGAGGCTGAATCGAGATCTCCTGCACTGAGGTCATTTCAACTCTGCGACGTGCCTCAGGCTAGAGTTTTTGTCCAGCATGTCCTCTTCCTGAATGGTGTGGGGGCCTCATGAGGCCAGGAAGGTTTGCCTACGATGGGATTTGTGAACTACTCCAAACCTCAAGGTTTCCTTCTGCACGAAAGTCGAGTGCTATTGGATGGTTCCAGGAGGCCCCATACGGAAAGACTCGAGAGCAGGTGTCTAAGCATGGATGTCTGGGAACGCCACCTCATATTCCCACTCTTTCGTCAGGACAAGGCAGGCTCAATCTGTGAGCTCCTGGGTGAGCTACCCAGAGGGGAGAGTTGAAATGGACTCTCCTGAAGATGAGTCCTACTGTGGCTTGGTGGCCTGGGAGACCTTGGATTGTGGAGGTGGCTCAGGGACTCTGCAGGATTCTCCAACCTGAGGTGTTTGACACGGCTCCAACAAGGAAGCTTCCCATGTGGAGACGAGAGAAGTTCTGTTCAGTGCCTCAGGAAAGCCCCATATCCTGTTCTTCGAACCAAAGCCTCTGAGGAGTGACACCTGGAAAACAAAGCAAGAGTTGAGATTAGGGCCTAAGGGCCTGTCGGGCTCAACCTTCTATCTCTGTTGACATCTGTGTGCATGTCTTCATGGAGGTAGCAGCTCAGCTTGTGTCCGAAGGCCCCTGTGTGTGCAGGGAGGCTCCCGGTAATGGTATGTCCTCGGGGGCCTTGAGGTTTCTCATATTCTGGAGGTGTGTGGCCAAAGGAATGGACAGAGTTTCCCAGGAGAGAGCAGGCATGGTCCTGTGGTATGGCTCCAGAGGACCCAGCCTAGAGGCTGTGTTTGCCAGGGCTGTGGGGACAGATGTCTGAAAAAGCAAACTTGGCTCAGGTAGGGGCCAAGGTAATGGCAGGCCTGATCTCCAGTCCGAGAGGGGAGATCCTCTGGATATCAAAGGAGGGCAAGTGGGAGGCAGTCGCTCAGGCTTTTGTCTCTGGGTGTTGCGTTCACAGTGGCCGTTCAGGGTAGGGGTTGCTTCAGGGGCCGAGGAAGAGCCTTCCTCGCGGGGGATTGTCCAAGCTCCCAAGTGTTTGGGTTCATTCTGTGGGAAGGGAAGAGTACTGTTTTCTGCCACAGGGGACCCCCCAGGAGAGGGACTCTAGAGCACAGCAGTGGGTTCCCTCAACTGGAATACACACCATCTAGTTAGTCCTGCGTGCCTATGGGCATGGCAAGCCACATATGCGGGCTCTTGGTCCAATCACTGAGAGGCGTTACTTGAATAAGGTACTCACGCTGAGGGTCACAATGTGTGTTTGTGCCCAAGGCGGCCCTCACACATGGGCGTGGCCTCATGGGCCATGCCGTTTTCTCCTACACTGAAGGTTTGACTCACTGCCAGCAGCAAGGTTTCTTGCCATGGGGAAGGAGGGGTTGTGACTTGTGCATCAGGTTCCCCCCTGTGCAGGGATTGGAGATAAGGTCTAGGTTCTGATGACTGAAAACCCAGGTTGGGAATGGATGGTGGCCTAAGGCAGTGGCGGGTCCAATGTGCTGGGTGTGCAGCCAGCTGTGTCGGTGTCTGTTGGAAGGTCTGGGCTCAGGCTATTTGCGACAGAGCATCAGTGTTTAAGGTAGCCTATGCAATTGGGGTGTTGCCGAGGGCCAAGCAGTTTGATCCTCATTTGTGGTTTCTGGGCAGCACCATAGACAAAGTTTTTCTCCTGGGAGGCAGGCGGAGTGCTTCATTGTGGCCCCAAATTCCCAGTAGGGAGGATTTGCGGGCCAGGAGTGTGAGGACGGAAGTCTAGGAACACAAGCTATAGTGAGGATTGGAGCCAAGGGCAGAGCAGGCCCACTAGGCAGAGGCTGAATCAAAATCTCCTGCATCTGAAGTCAGGCTGAAGATCAGACGTTGGCTGAGGCTGGAGTATGTGTCCATGTTGGCACCTTCATGAAGCGGGGGCCTCATGAGGCCAAGGAAGTTTTCCCACGCTGAGTTTGGAGGTTGCCCCAAACCACCAGGTTTCCTTCTGTGGGACATTCGAGTCCTGTTGCATGGCTCCAGGACATACCATACGGAAGGACTGGAGAGCACGGTTCGAAGGATGGATCCCTGTACAGCATGCCTCGCATTCCCATTGGCCATTAGCCACAAGATATGTTTGATCTGCTGCCTCTGGGGCACGCTAACCAGGGGGCTGAGTTGAAATGGCCTCTCCTGAGGATGCGTCATAATGTGCGTTTGGGTCCATGGAAACCTTGGAATGTGCTGGTTGTTCAGTGGCCCTGCGGAACTCTCCTACCTGAAGGGTTTGATACATCCCCAGTCAGTAAGCTCCCCATGTGGAGACGAGAGAGGTTTGGTTTGGAGCCTCAGAAAAGCCCCGTGTGCTGGTCTACGAAAACAGACCTCTGAGGACGGACACATGGAAACCAAAGCTAAGGTTCAGATTAGGGCCTGGGGGCCTGTCCATTTCAACCTTCTGTCTCTGGGGACACTGTCTGAGAGTCTAAGTGGAGATAGTTGCTCCGCTGGTGTCAGAGAGCCCCTCTTAGTCCAGGGTGGCCTACACTATTGATGGCCTCAGGGGCCTTGGAGCTTTTCCCTAACCTGTAGGGTTGTGGTCAATGGATTGGGCACAATTTCCTTGGAGAGGGCAGGCACAATCTTTCGCTGTGGCTCCAGAGGCCCTAGCCTGGCGGTTGTGTGGGTCCAGGCTGAGGGCACAGAAGTCTGAAAACACAAACTCAGCTTATGAGTGGCGCCTAGGGTATGGCAGGCCGGATGTACAGCCCGAGAGGGAGCTCCTCGGCCTCTGAAACAAGGGCGAGTGGGAGGCGTTCCTTCAGGCTTTTGTCTCTGGATGTTGTGTCCGAGATAGCCGTGGATTGGAGGGGTGGCCTCAGGGACTGTGGACGAGTATCCCTCTCTGGGGATTTGTCCCAGCTCCCAAGAGTTTGGGGTCATTTTGTGGGAAGGGTGGAAAAGTGTTGTCTGGCTCACGTGTCTCTCCAAGAAAGGGATTCCAGAGCAGAGCCCCAGGTACGGGCGGGGCGACTGGAAAACTCAAACACTGGTAAGGATTGGGTGCATAGGGGCTTGGCAAGCCCCATATGCGGGCTCTTGTCCCAGGCCCTGACAGGCCTTTCTTTGACATGGGGCTCATGCTGAGGGTCAGAGTGTGAATTTGTGCCCAAGCAGCACTCAAGTTTGGGCGTGGCATCAGGGACCAGGAAGGTTTCTCCCACCCTGAAGGTGTGACTCCATGCCAAGAGCAAGCTTTACAGCCACGGGGAAGGAGGAGTTCTGTGTTGTGCTTGCGATACCCAGCTGTGTGGAGAATTGATATAATGTCTAGGTTCAGATATCTGAAAACCAAGGTTAGGAAGAGGTGACGGCATAAGACCATGGCGTGTCCGAAGTGCTGGGTGTGCGGCCAGCTGTCTCCTTGTCTGTCTGGACGTCTGGCTTCAGGCTGTGTCAGACAGAGCATGAGTGCCTAGAGCAGCCTATCCAGTTCGGGTACCGTCGAGGCCCGAGCAGGTTGATCCTCATCTGGGTTTTCTGGAGAGAGCCCCACAGGGAAACGTATTTCTTCCCTTGGGCAGACCCTGGCCTGGGTTGTGGTTCTGGAGTTCCTAGTCCGGAGGGCTTGTTTGCCAGGAGTGTGAGGAAGGAAGTCTGAAAACACAAGCTAGTGTGAGGTTTGGGACCGATGGCACGGCAGGCCCACTCTGAGAGGCTGAATCGAGATCTCCTGCACTGAGGTCATTTCAACTATGAGACGTGCCTCAGGCTAGAGTTTTTGTCCAGCATGGCCTCTTCCTGAATGGTGTGGGGCCTCATGAGGCCAGGAAGGTTTGCCTACGATGGGATTTGTGAACTACTCCAAACCTCAAGGTTTCCTTCTGCACGAAAGTCGAGCGCTATTGGATGGTTCCAGGAGGCCCCATACGGAAAGACTCGAGAGCAGGTGTCTAAGCGTGGATGCCTGGGAACGCCACCTCATATTCCCACTCTTTAGTCAGGACAAGGCAGGCTCAATCTGCGGGCTCCTGGATGAGCTACCCAGAGGGGAGAGTTGAAATGGACTCTCCTGAAGATGAGTCCTACTGTGGCTTGGTGGCCTGGGAGACCTTGGAATGTGGAGGTGGCTCAGGGACTCTGCAGGATTCTCCAACCTGAGGTGTTTGACACGGCTCCAACAAGGAAGCTTCCCATGTGGAGACGAGAGAAGTTCTGTTCAGTGCCTCAGGAAAGCCCCATATCCTGTTCTTCGAACCAAAGCCTCTGAGGAGTGACACCTGGAAAACAAAGCAAGAGTTGAGATTAGGGCCTAAGGGCCTGTCGGGCTCAACCTTCTATCTCTGTTGACATCTGTGTGCATGCCTTCATGGAGGTAGCAGCTCAGCTTGTGTCCGAAGGCCCCTGTGTGTGCAGGGAGGCTCCCGGTAATGGTATGTCCTCGGGGGCCTTGAGTTTTCTCATATTCTGGAGGTGTGTGGCCAAAGGAATGGACAGAGTTTCCCAGGAGAGAGCAGGCATGGTCCTGTGGTATGTTTCCAGAGGACCCAGCCTAGAGGCTGTGTTTGCCAGGGCTGTGGGGACAGATGTCTGAAAAAGCAAACTTGGCTCAGGTAGGGGCCAAGGTAATGGCAGGCCTGATCTCCAGTCCGAGAGGGGAGATCCTCTGGATATCAAAGGAGGGCAAGTGGGAGGCAGTCGCTCAGGCTTTGTCTCTGGGTGTTGCGTTCACAGTGGCCGTTCAGGGTAGGGGTTGCTTCAGGGGCCGAGGAAGAGCCTTCCTCGCGGGGGATTGTCCAAGCTCCCAAGTGTTTGGGTTCATTCTGTGGGAAGGGAAGAGTACTGTTTTCTGCCACAGGGGACCCCCCAGGAGAGGGACTCTAGAGCACAGCAGTGGGTTCCCTCAACTGGAATACACACCATCTAGTTAGTCCTGCGTGCCTATGGGCATGGCAAGCCACATATGCGGGCTCTTGGTCCAATCACTGAGAGGCGTTACTTGAATAAGGTACTCACGCTGAGGGTCACAATGTGTGTTTGTGCCCAAGGCGGCCCTCACACATGGGCGTGGCCTGATGGGCCATGCCGTTTTCTCCTACACTGAAGGTTTGACTCACTGCCAGCAGCAAGGTTTCTTGCCATGGGGAAGGAGGGGTTCTGACTTGTGCATCAGGTTCCCCCCTGTGCAGGGATTGGAGATAAGGTCTAGGTTCTGATGACTGAAAACCCAGGTTGGGAATGGATGGTGGCCTAAGGCAGTGGCGGGTCCAATGTGCTGGGTGTGCAGCCAGCTGTGTCGGTGTCTGTTGGAAGGTCTGGGCTCAGGCTATTTGCGACAGAGCATCAGTGTTTAAGGTAGCCTATGCAATTGGGGTGTTGCCGAGGGCCAAGCAGTTTGATCCTCATTTGGGGTTTCTGGGCAGCACCATAGACAAAGTTTTTCTCCTGGGAGGCAGGCGGAGTGCTTCATTGTGGCCCCAGAATTCCTAGTAGGGAGGGTTTGCGGGCCAGGAGTGTGAGGACGGAAGTCTAGGAACACAAGCTAAAGTGAGGATTGGAGCCAAGGGCAGAGCAGGCCCACTAGGCAGAGGCTGAATCAAAATCTCCTGCATCTGAAGTCAGGCTGAGGATCAGACGTTGGCTGAGGCTGGCGTATGTGTCCATGTTGGCACCTTCATGAAGCGGGGGCCTCATGAGGCCAAGGAAGTTTTCCCACGCTGAGTTTGGAGGTTGCCCCAAACCACCAGGTTTCCTTCTGTGGGACATTCGAGTCCTGTTGCATGGCTCCAGGACATACCATACGGAAGGACTGGAGAGCACGGTTCGAAGGATGGATCCCTGTACAGCATGCCTCGCATTCCCATTGGCCATTAGCCACAAGATATGTTTGATCTGCTGCCTCTGGGGCACGCTAACCAGGGGGCTGAGTTGAAATGGCCTCTCCTGAGGATGCGTCATAATGTGCGTTTGGGTCCATGGAAACCTTGGAATGTACTGGTTGTTCAGTGGCCCTGCGGAACTCTCCTACCTGAAGGGTTTGATACATCCCCAGTAAGTAAGCTCCCCATGTGGAGACGAGAGAGGTTTGGTTTGGAGCCTCAGAAAAGCCCCGTGTGCTGGTCTACGAAAACAGACCTCTGAGGACGGACACATGGAAACCAAACCTAAGGTTCAGATTAGGGCCTGGGGGCCTGTCCATTTCAACCTTCTGTCTCTGGGGTCACTGTCTGAGAGTCTAAGTGGAGATAGTTGCTCCGCTGGTGTCAGAGAGCCCCTCTTAGTCCAGGGTGGCCTACACTATTGATGGCCTCAGTGATGAAGTCCCAGAACCTAAGTCAGGTTCGGTGGGGTGAGGAGGTTCGGAGCCGACGACTAAAGAAAGAATTCTTAAGACGTCATTGGTGCAAAATGGTGGTTTATTAAAGCACGGGGACAGGACCCGTGGGCAGGAAGAGCTGCTGCCCCGGGTTGTGAGGGATGGCAGGTTATGTACCCTGCTGTTGGGGGAAGGGGAGGGGAAGGGAGGTTTCAGTGGAGTTTTCATATGCTAAAGAGGGCCTACAAGGTGCCAGGATGTCCCAGGCCTGCCGGAGGCCTTGCCCTTGCTGCTGGATCAATGTTGTCTTTAGACCAGCCATTAACATTAAGATCTTTGGGAGACTTTTTGGTGGGGTCTCACAATCCTGCTATCAATCGTCTTTGTTAGTGAGATTTAGGACATTTGTAAGCCAAGGGAGACTCCTGTCTAGCAGGATTGTAAGCTCTGCAAGTTAACTCTTTGCTTATTGTTCTTGGCAGTCAGGGCTGCCTGAGGAATGCCACACATATGGAGAGGAGCGGGTGAAGAGGGGGTGCAAGGCGCCAGCTTTTGCTTTGTCCTCAGCCAGCCTCCTGCTCCCTCATCATTCCCCCCTGAACAATTTTGACCCTTAAATCTTTAAGGTGGTTGAAGGTGGAAGGTCTCATCTTCTGTAACTTCTTCGTGCTGAATAGGGGTGTAGAGCTGTCCCTACCTGCTCGGGTCAATATTGGTCAGGGTAGGAACGTATAAGGGAGTTACAAAAGGTGGAGGCAGCTGAATCCAGCGCTGACAGTGAAGAGGCGTCCTCGCGCGCGACAAGGATCGTCTGTCGTGGTGTAGTCATTGTAGCAATGGAGTCTCGGCACCAAGTGGAGAAACATGGAACAAAGCAACATATTAGGATTAATAAGGCGATAAGAATAAGAAGCCCGAAAAGGAGGTTTGACCATAGCCCTCCTCCAAGCCAGGAACTTAACCAATCACTAAAAGAGAAAGAAGGATCTTGTAGGGCCTTAATCTGGGTATTCATATCTTTTATTAATCCTGTGACATTTTTGTGATAGTCTGGGATGTACACACAACATTCTGTCTTGATAATGCATGTGTGCCACCTTGGGCTGCTGTCAGAACTTCTAAGGCCATCCTATTTTGTAGGACTGCCTTGCGTATTTGTGAGACTTTGGTATTAAGGAGGGAGATGCCATTTAGTGGATCATTGAGTGCCTTTGTAGTATATTTATTAAGGGCTTCTACATGCCACATGACATCCTCTAGTCCCGCAGATGGAACAAAAATGGATGCTAAGTGATCATACCATTTAAAAACAGATTGTGTCCATCTTTGTTTCAAGTTGGGGAGATTAGCTGGAGTTGTGATGGTTTTAGTAATGCGCCCATGAATCCAGGCAAATCCTAAAGTACAGCGACCTATCCACCCTGGAGGAAGCCAGGCCCACAGGTTAGTTCCACATATCCAGTGGGTTCCATTTGGAGCTGGCCATCTAATTCCAGGTCACCTTACCCAATCAGTAGCAAAACATTCAGTAGCCTGGAGTACTATTATTTGGGAACACATTTCTAATGATAGCCATCCTCGATACTGTGTGTTATTTGTCCAAGTATCCTACGTATGATTCTTTTGTTCCCAGCATAAAACTGCCTTTTAACTGAGCTGTCCAATCGTGGGTGTGAACCACAAATATGTATCCCGGATCTGATATATGCCATCTTCAGTATAGCGATAAGGAGGGTTTTGTAACTTAGGCCCATATTTGATTGGGGAGTTATGGCTTGATAGCAATCCCCTTTCCTTCCAAATAGCTCCATGGGCATGTAGTACCAGGAAAGCATATTTGGAGTCAGTATAAATGTTAATTCTTAGACTTTGGCAATTGCAAAGTGCTAGTGAGCACTATGGCACACCTAGCTTTTCTTATTTTTTTCTATGAAAACTACTGTCATCAGAAAACCAACTGTCGTTCATATTTTTAACAGGGGCATCTTAAATCTGGCCAGATAGAGTAAGCAAGATCAATAACCTTTTTTGCTCTATAGAGAAAGAAGTACAGTGGTCAGGTTCAGGCATACAGGTAACTAGGTTTAAAGTTTGACAAGTTTTATTTCTGGCATATCTGTTAATGTAGCCCAGTATTTAATAAGTTGGCCTCCATCATCCATTGGTGGCCTTTGGCTTCTAAGACAAATCTGGACCTGATGTGACATCATTATAGTCAAGGACTGTCCCATAGTGAGCTTTGAGGCTCCTTTATAGGAGGGCTGTTCCATGCTTAGCTAAAGCATCTATTTGCAATTGCACCTCAACAGAGGTGGCCTCTAGGATAAATATGACAAAGGGGTGAAACCAATAAGAAGACCTTTGAGTGGTCCAGCCTTAACAATATCCTGATTACAGAGGATCATTGTCAAGTGGGAGAAAACTTGTCAAGAGATAAGGGGAGCCCCCCATGAATCATCCAATCCACTCATAAAGAAAGTGGGGTTATCCATTATCTCCACAAGTCCATAGATAATCCTATGGAGTGCAATAGGTTGGCTTTTAGGCAATTTCATTATCCCAGCCACACATAAGGTGTTAGTTAAGTTATACAATTGCAGGGAATCAATCCCATTTTTCAGTTGTTTGATCATGTGCAGTGGGGTCTGCTAATATCCCCACAGAATAAAAAAGCAAGAAGATCATCTAAATGAGCTATTGTGTAACTTCTCTGAAGATTACCTCTAATTGTTTAGCTTAGGTAAACATTTAAAGACAATCAAATCTAGAATTTAACATCCATAAAGGTGTGTTATTAAAACATAATTTTTCTCTCTAAAATAACCCTCATTTCCAGAGATAGCCAAATCAGGACTAATTCACTTGTGAAACAAGTCCAGTTTTAACAAACTTGGCCTAATTATTTACATAAGCTCAGTAAGAACAGTGACTGTGATCAATAGATCTTTTAGAATCTGCTTTGCTGGAACTTTGTATAAGGAATCTGTAGGTTGAACTTTTAGTAGCCTCTCCGGGCCAGAAGCCAAGCCCTGTACTTGCCATGAGGCATGCCTGCAATGCCTTTGGGCGAATTCCTCTTCCCGAGACTGCACCTACCAAGGAGTGACATTCTTTACTCACCTGGTGGGGCTGCTGGGAACTCTGTAAGCAAGGTATCAGGCCAACAGTCCCAAGGGGCTTTATGGCTCCAGGTTTCATAAAGTCAACCTTAGTTCCTTAAAGCTGTCTGGTCATATCTGAGTCTTTTCAAATATGACATCCCAGTCAAAGCCTTGGTAAAATAACCAGTTTCCAATTCTTTCCTGTTACAAGGAGAACAGATTCTTATTGAACTTATGCAAATGACTGATTGTCATGAAGAAAGAATACTAAGACCTTTTGGTTTCAGAGGGTTCAGATAGAGAGAAAATTTGAATGCCTTGAGCACTTTTACAAATGAGCACTTTTACATCTCTATAAGTTACAGATAACTAGGAGGGAGTATCCCTAGTCTGTAAGAGCAAACAGTAGAGAGAACCAGCAATGTTTAAAGTAAGACAAAACATTAAGAGACACAACACTATAATCTTTTAGTTCATTTAGTCCCATGTTACTAATTCTGGTGAATGCGGCTTTAGTCAGTTCTGGAAATTCTTACCCGTTTCAGTTTTAGGATTTTCAAGCATATCAAATATCTGTATTTGTCCTGAAAGTCCTTTATAGGAATATCCTTGAAGATAAAACTCATTTTACCAGAGAATTAAAACAATTATAAATGACAAAAACTCAGAATGGATATGGTTAGAGCTAAAGAGACACGGGAGTTTACAATTTAGCTGCAAGGAAATCAGGTTATTTCTGTGATACATAACATTTCCATAATTACAGTATCAAGCGATGATCTCTCAAAACGTTAAAACTTTAGGAAGTGCGTAGAATCTCTAGAATAGTTATAGCATTTTCCCAAATGTAACCCAAGGTTTATCATTGGTTCAGTAGTACTTCATGAGCAACTTCACATACCAAGGAAAAGCCTGAGTTAAAGAGATTTACGATTTA
The DNA here is from genome assembly GCF_964662115.1 of Mustela nivalis. Taxonomy (NCBI): domain Eukaryota; kingdom Metazoa; phylum Chordata; class Mammalia; order Carnivora; family Mustelidae; genus Mustela; species Mustela nivalis. Next base: position 567,211 of record NW_028136405.1, on the reverse strand, counting down.
AATCTTGTCAACATTTGCTAAAATCTTAGAAAGTTTTAAAGCACATGCCTAAATATAATTAGGGATGTTAAACACCTGATAAAACTGAACATAGAAACTCGTTTTTCTGGGCAGGCAAAGAGAAAACCATTTACATTTTCTTAACAGCAGATCAATTGATCTAAGAAAACATTGTCCTTTTGAACAGAGACAATTTCAGTCTTGTACCAATGTATCCTTAAAACCCATTCATTTCAATCTTAATCCATTCTTGACCATAGCTAAAATTCCTTTTCTGAAGATTTCCCTTCACAAACCTTCTACAACTTTCCTTTGCATTCAGGTTTTGTCCCAAGCCATTTCCTTCCAAACAACCATCTCATTTAGGACAAAATTACCTTCCTTTACCTTCAACAAAATGTATTCCCATTCCTTAAATCTTTCTTACATATCTCCTACTTTCCTACATACAGTTTCCCTTTATTTCCATCAGTCTTAGCTACACTAGGCAGAACTTTGTATTCTTAGAAACACCTTTAGTTATTAACCAATTGTGAACTGTTACAACAGAATTCTTCAGGTGGCAATTTATGAATCAGTTAAGTGGCAAACAAGTTTACCAACAGATTTAAATACTCTTAGTTTCTTTGCAGTAAGAAGTCAAAAGCACAAACCTACATCCAATAATTAATGACTTAGCATTTTATCCTGTTTGGTTAAGATACAGATGTCCACAATTTAATTCCATTTGTCATCCAAGCAGAACTTTAAAACTTTCAGGTTACCAAAGACTTTGAAAGCTACTTCAGCAATTACCCATTAGAACTTTGAGACAGACAATTAACCATCAGTTTAGTCATTTCTTTGCTAACAAATTTTAACAAGTAACACAAGCTTATTTGACCTTCAGTAAACTTTGATAGAATAAAAGCTTCACATTTACTGCTGTAAACTTAAAAGACAGGTCTTAATTAAACCAACAAACTTAACTTAGTTCAAATAGTGATTTACGTTCCACCTGGGCCCACTCCACTTTGAATGTTTACCTGAGACATGCGTGGGAAGATCTGGAGTGGGGGTGTTCTTCTTGCTCCTTGACAGTGAAGAGAGAAGGAGCCGTGGTGCATGATCTAGAGGCTAGTCATGCAGGCTGCACGCACCTTGGTGCAGAAACAGAAGGGGAAAACAGAGGAAACAAAGTGCTGCCAGGAGGCAGAGAAAAGATTCCCGGTTTCGGAGCTCATAAGCCCCAACAGAGGAGCAGATGCCATGCTTTCCCACCAGCAAGGGGGAAGGGGTTAGGCAGTCCAAGTCAGGCCAGAGAACACAGGGAAACTTCCCCGAAACAAAGAGAGTTTCGGCAGCTGCTTGGGAATATTCCTTATGGTCTCTGTCTCGAGTTAGACCAACACCCAGTTGGCTCCAGTTATAGCCATTAACACGGGAAGTGAGTGAGGGAGAAGCCCCCACATCTATTAAGAGAAACAGAAAGAAATAAAGCCAGAGTCCCCTTTGCTAGGGATGGCCCAGCAACCTGGGTTTACTAGAAGAAGGCTTATTTACGTAATTACCATCCAATATGTCAGGAGAAAGTTTACTAGCTGACTCATTTGGGCAAACACATTTTGCAAAAGCCCCTTAGTCTGGGGTCCTGGTGTAGAGCAATAAAGGCCTAGGTATGAGCAGTGAAGGTGTCCTAGGTCCATTTGCCCTGTTTCCTGCAGATATCTAACTGATAGATCCCACTGAGGCCATGCAGTGTTACAGGAGCTCAGTCCGTTCCTAAGTTTTGCAATCCAAATTATTTCCAGTGGGTTAAAAGGCACCCCGAGGTAGAGTCCTTGGGAACTGAAGAAGCCTACTCAGGCCATGCTTCCAGAAAAGTAAAGAAGGTCCATTACCAAATCCCCCCTGACTCCTGGGTAGCGTCCCACGCAGGATATGTCAGAGGTTCCTGTGTCAAAAGCGACCGGAGGCGTCCCTCAACAAAAATCGCTATTGATCACCGCTTTGCCTTCCCTGGGAAGGCATTCCTGCCGTTAAAGGCCCTGGAGGGGTGCCGGCGTCCCTCCACTTCCCCATCGCATCCTAGGCTGCCAATGGGTGCCTGGTGAATGGACTAGGAAATTGTGCCATGCCAAGCCATTGTCTATCCTGAAGACTGCATACTGTTTTGCCATATTAACCCATGGAAGTACTAGAAAAGTTTGGCAAGGGGAAATTACCCAATTTCATAGCTTTAGGTGGTTTGCAGAAGACACTGACGAGAAACAGTAAAGATTGAAATCCATCATGGTCTATGCGACATTCCAACACATGTGGTCCTTGCAGCCAACTTCCCTAGGAAACGGTCCCCGGTTGCATTTTAATTCAATCGGGTACTGGTTTCGGCCGGCTCCCAGTGGAGGTCTCACGGCCAGAAGTGGCTAGACCGGGCATGTGGAGGGGATCGCATTAGATCAATCAGGAGGAAACCTCACACGGGAGTCTTAAGATTGGCAGCCGTCCTGGTGACTTAGGTGGCTGTCCCGTGCCCAAGAGAGACAACTTTCTATAAGAACAGGAATAGAGTGAGGCCATCAAGTTTCTGGGTCTTATTGCCATTCCGGCCAGGGTACTAGCTTACAGCCAAAAGGCAGACGCTCTCCTCCCTGTGGAGTAGACACGGGCTAGAGGATTACAGCCTGAGCAATCGACATGCAAGTGTTCCAATAAGACCATACTCCTTTAAAAAGCCCTGGAATGAGCGTAAAGGAAAAGGAGAGAAAGTACTCACCAATTTTGCACCGAAGCTCAGAGTCCAAATGTAAAGACTCACAAATCTCCTGGCTGGCTCGCCAAAAATGATGAAGTCCCAGAACCTAAGTCAGGTTCGGTGGGGTGAGGAGGTTCGGAGCCGACGACTAAAGAAAGAATTCTTAAGACGTCATTGGTGCAAAATGGTGGTTTATTAAAGCACGGGGACAGGACCCGTGGGCAGGAAGAGCTGCTGCCCCGGGTTGTGAGGGATGGCAGGTTATGTACCCTGCTGTTGGGGGAAGGGGAGGGGAAGGGAGGTTTCAGTGGAGTTTTCATATGCTAAAGAGGGCCTACAAGGTGCCAGGATGTCCCAGGCCTGCCGGAGGCCTTGCCCTTGCTGCTGGATCAATGTAGTCTTTAGACCAGCCATTAACATTAAGATCTTTGGGAGACTTTTTGGTGGGGTCTCACAATCCTGCTATCAATCGTCTTTGTTAGTGAGATTTAGGACATTTGTAAGCCAAGGGAGACTCCTGTCTAGCAGGATTGTAAACTCTGCAAGTTAACTCTTTGCTTATTGTTCTTGGCAGTCAGGGCTGCCTGAGGAATGCCACACATATGGAGGGGAGCGGGTGAAGAGGGGGTGCAAGGCGCCAGCTTTTGCTTTGTCCTCAGCCAGCCTCCTGCTCCCTCATCATCAGGGGCCTTGGAGCTTTTCCCTAACCTGTAGGGTTGTGGTCAATGGATTGGGCACAATTTCCTTGGAGAGGGCAGGCACAATCTTTCGCTGTGGCTCCAGAGGCCCTAGCCTGGCGGTTGTGTGGGTCCAGGCTGAGGGCACAGAAGTCTGAAAACACAAACTCAGCTTATGAGTGGCGCCTAGGGTATGGCAGGCCGGATGTACAGCCCGAGAGGGAGCTCCTCGGCCTCTGAAACAAGGGTGAGTGGGAGGCGTTCCTTCAGGCTTTTGTCTCTGGATGTTGTGTCCGAGATAGCCGTGGATTGGAGGGGTGGCCTCAGGGACTGTCGACGAGTATCCCTCTCTGGGGATTTGTCCCAGCTCCCAAGAGTTTGGGGTCATTTTGTGGGAAGGGTGGAAAAGTGTTGTCTGGCTCACGTGTCTCTCCAAGAAAGGGATTCCAGAGCAGAGCCCCAGGTACGGGCGGGGCGACTGGAAAACTCAAACACTGGTGAGGATTGGGTGCATAGGGGCTTGGCAAGCCCCATATGCGGGCTCTTGGCCCAGGCCCTGACAGGCCTTTCTTTGACATGGGGCTCATGCTGAGGGTCAGAGTGTGAATTTGTGCCCAAGCAGCACTCAAGTTTGGGCGTGGCATCAGGGACCAGGAAGGTTTCTCCCACCCTGAAGGTGTGACTCCATGCCAAGAGCAAGCTTTACAGCCACGGGGAAGGAGGAGTTCTGTGTTGTGCTTGCTATACCCAGCTGTGTGGAGAATTGATATAATGTCTAGGTTCAGATATCTGAAAACCAAGGTTAGGAAGAGGTGACGGCATAAGACCATGGCGTGTCCGAAGTGCTGGGTGTGCGGCCAGCTGTCTCCTTGTCTGTCTGGACGTCTGGCTTCAGGCTGTGTCAGACAGAGCATGAGTGCCCAGAGCAGCCTATCCAGTTCGGGTACCGGTCGAGGCCCGAGCAGGTTGATCCTCATCTGGGTTTTCTGGAGAGAGCCCCACAGGGAAACGTTTTTCTTCCCTTGGGCAGACCCTGGGCTGGGTTGTGGTTCTGGAGTTCCTAGTCCGGAGGGCTTGTTTGCCAGGAGTGTGAGGAAGGAAGTCTGAAAACACAAGCTAGCCTGAGGTTTGGGACTGATGGCACGGCAGGCCCACTCTGAGAGGCTGAATCGAGATCTCCTGCACTGAGGTCATTTCAACTATGAGACGTGCCTCAGGCTAAAGTTTTTGTCCAGCATGGCCTCTTCCTGAATGGTGTGGGGGCCTCATGAGGCCAGGAAGGTTTGCCTACGATGGGATTTGTGAACTACTCCAAACCTCAAGGTTTCCTTCTGCACGAAAGTCGAGTGCTATTGGATGGTTCCAGGAGGCCCCATACGGAAAGACTCGAGAGCAGGTGTCTAAGCATGGATGCCTGGGAACGCCACCTCATATTCCCACTCTTTAGTCAGGACAAGGCAGGCTCAATCTGCGGGCTCCTGGGTGAGCTACCCAGAGGGGAGAGTTGAAATGGACTCTCCTGAAGATGAGTCCTACTGTGGCTTGGTGGCCTGGGAGACCTTGGAATGTGGAAGTGGCTCAGGGACTCTGCAGGATTCTCCAACCTGAGGTGTTTGACACGGCTCCAACAAGGAAGCTTCCCATGTGGAGACGAGAGAAGTTCTGTTCAGTGCCTCAGGAAAGCCCCATATCCTGTTCTTCGAACCAAAGCCTCTGAGGAGTGACACCTGGAAAACAAAGCAAGAGTTGAGATTAGGGCCTAAGGGCCTGTCGGGCTCAACCTTCTATCTCTGTTGACATCTGTGTGCATGCCTTCATGGAGGTAGCAGCTCAGCTTGTGTCCGAAGGCCCCTGTGTGTGCAGGGAGGCTCCCGGTAATGGTATGTCCTCGGGGGCCTTGAGGTTTCTCATATTCTGGAGGTGTGTGGCCAAAGGAATGGACAGAGTTTCCCAGGAGAGAGCAGGCATGGTCCTGTGGTATGGCTCCAGAGGACCCAGCCTAGAAACTGTGTTTGCCAGGGCAGTGGGGACAGATGTCTGAAAAAGCAAACTTGGCTCAGGTAGGGGCCAAGGTAATGGCAGGCCTGATCTCCAGTCCGAGAGGGGAGATCCTCTGGATATCAAAGGAGGGCAAGTGGGAGGCAGTCGCTCAGGCTTTTGTCTCTGGGTGTTGCGTTCACAGTGGCCGTTCAGGGTAGGGGTTGCTTCAGGGGCCGAGGAAGAGCCTTCCTCTCGGGGGATTGTCCAAGCTCCCAAGTGTTTGGGTTCATTCTGTGGGAAGGGAAGAGTACTGTTTTCTGCCACAGGGGACCCCCCAGGAGAGGGACTCTAGAGCACAGCAGTGGGTTCCCTCAACTGGAATACACACCATCTAGTTAGTCCTGCGTGCCTATGGGCATGGCAAGCCACATATGCGGGCTCTTGGTCCAATTACTGAGAGGCGTTACTTGAATAAGGTACTCACGCTGAGGGTCACAATGTGTGTTTGTGCCCAAGGCGGCCCTCACACATGGGCGTGGCCTGATGGGCCATGCCGTTTTCTCCTACACTGAAGGTTTGACTCACTGCCAGCAGCAAGGTTTCTTGCCATGGGGAAGGAGGGGTTCTGACTTGTGCATCAGGTTCCCCCCTGTGCAGGGATTGGAGATAAGGTCTAGGTTCTGATGACTGAAAACCCAGGTTGGGAATGGATGGTGGCCTAAGGCAGTGGCGGGTCCAATGTGCTGGGTGTGCAGCCAGCTGTGTCGGTGTCTGTTGGAAGGTCTGGGCTCAGGCTATTTGCGACAGAGCATCAGTGTTTAAGGTAGCCTATGCAATTGGGGTGTTGCCGAGGGCCAAGCAGTTTGATCCTCATTTGGGGTTTCTGGGCAGCACCATAGACAAAGTTTTTCTCCTGGGAGGCAGGCGGAGTGCTTCATTGTGGCCCCAGAATTCCTAGTAGGGAGGGTTTGCGGGCCAGGAGTGTGAGGACGGAAGTCTAGGAACACAAGCTAAAGTGAGGATTGGAGCCAAGGGCAGAGCAGGCCCACTAGGCAGAGGCTGAATCAAAATCTCCTGCATCTGAAGTCAGGCTGAGGATCAGACGTTGGCTGAGGCTGGCGTATGTGTCCATGTTGGCACCTTCATGAAGCGGGGGCCTCATGAGGCCAAGGAAGTTTTCCCACGCTGAGTTTGGAGGTTGCCCCAAACCACCAGGTTTCCTTCTGTGGGACATTCGAGTCCTGTTGCATGGCTCCAGGACATACCATACGGAAGGACTGGAGAGCACGGTTCGAAGGATGGATCCCTGTACAGCATGCCTCGCATTCCCATTGGCCATTAGCCACAAGATATGTTTGATCTGCTGCCTCTGGGGCACGCTAACCAGGGGGCTGAGTTGAAATGGCCTCTCCTGAGGATGCGTCATAATGTGCGTTTGGGTCCATGGAAACCTTGGAATGTGCTGGTTGTTCAGTGGCCCTGCGGAACTCTCCTACCTGAAGGGTTTGATACATCCCCAGTAAGTAAGCTCCCCATGTGGAGACGAGAGAGGTTTGGTTTGGAGCCTCAGAAAAGCCCCGTGTGCTGGTCTACGAAAACAGACCTCTGAGGACGGACACATGGAAACCAAAGCTAAGGTTCAGATTAGGGCCTGGGGGCCTGTCCATTTCAACCTTCTGTCTCTGGGGACACTGTCTGAGAGTCTAAGTGGAGATAGTTGCTCCGCTGGTGTCAGAGAGCCCCTCTTAGTCCAGGGTGGCCTACACTATTGATGGCCTCAGGGGCCTTGGAGCTTTTCCCTAACCTGTAGGGTTGTGGTCAATGGATTGGGCAAAATTTCCTTGGAGAGGGCAGGCACAATCTTTCGCAGTGGCTCAAGAGGCCCTAGCCTGGCGGTTGTGTGGGTCCAGGCTGAGGGCACAGAAGTCTGAAAACACAAACTCAGCTTATGAGTGGCGCCTAGGGTATGGCAGGCCAGATGTACAGCCCGAGAGGGAGCTCCTGGGCCTCTGAAACAAGGGCGAGTGGGAGGCGTTCCTTCAGGCTTTTGTCTCTGGATGTTGTGTCCGAGATAGCCGTGGATTGGAGGGGTGGCCTCAGGGACTGTGGACGAGTATCCCTCTCTGGGGATTTGTCCCAGCTCCCAAGAGTTTGGGGTCATTTTCTGGGAAGGGTGGAAAAGTGTTGTCTGGCTCACGTGTCTCTCCAAGAAAGGGATTCCAGAGCAGAGCCCCAGGTACGGGCGGGGCGACTGGAAAACTCAAACACTGGTGAGGATTGGGTGCATAGGGGCTTGGCAAGCCCCATATGCGGGCTCTTGGCCCAGGCCCTGACAGGCCTTTCTTTGACATGGGGCTCATGCTGAGGGTCAGAGTGTGAATTTGTGCCCAAGCAGCACTCAAGTTTGGGCGTGGCATCAGGGACCAGGAAGGTGTCTCCCACCCTGAAGGTGTGACTCCATGCCAAGAGCAAGCTTTACAGCCACGGGGAAGGAGGAGTTCTGTGTTGTGCTTGCGATACCCAGCTGTGTGGAGAATTGATATAATGTCTAGGTTCAGATATCTGAAAACCAAGGTTAGGAAGAGGTGACGGCATAAGACCATGGCGTGTCCGAAGTGCTGGGTGTGCGGCCAGCTGTCTCCTTGTCTGTCTGGACGTCTGGCTTCAGGCTGTGTCAGACAGAGCATGAGTGCCTAGAGCAGCCTATCCAGTTCGGGTACCGTCGAGGCCCGAGCAGGTTGATCCTCATCTGGGTTTTCTGGAGAGAGCCCCACAGGGAAACGTTTTTCTTCCCTTGGGCAGACCCTGGGCTGGGTTGAGTTCCTAGTCCGGAGGGCTTGTTTGCCAGGAGTGTGAGGAAGGAAGTCTGAAAACACAAGCTAGCGTGAGGTTTGGGACCGATGGCACGGCAGGCCCACTCTGAGAGGCTGAATCGAGATCTCCTGCACTGAGGTCATTTCAACTCTGAGACGTGCCTCAGGCTAGAGTTTTTGTCCAGCATGGCCTCTTCCTGAATGGTGTGGGGGCCTCATGAGGCCAGGAAGGTTTGCCTACGATGGGATTTGTGAACTACTCCAAACCTCAAGGTTTCCTTCTGCACGAAAGTCGAGTGCTATTGGATGGTTCCAGGAGGCCCCATACGGAAAGACTCGAGAGCAGGTGTCTAAGCATGGATGCCTGGGAACGCCACCTCATATTCCCACTCTTTAGTCAGGACAAGGCAGGCTCAATCTGCGGGCTCCTGGGTGAGCTACCCAGAGGGGAGAGTTGAAATGGACTCTCCTGAAGATGAGTCCTACTGTGGCTTGGAGGCCTGGGAGACCTTGGAATGTGGAGGTGGCTCAGGGACTCTGCAGGATTCTCCAACCTGAGGTGTTTGACACGGCTCCAACAAGGAAGCTTCCCATGTGGAGACGAGAGAAGTTCTGTTCAGTGCCTCAGGAAAGCCCCATATCCTGTTCTTCGAACCAAAGCCTCTGAGGAGTGACACCTGGAAAACAAAGCAAGAGTTGAGATTAGGGCCTAAGGGCCTGTCGGGCTCAACCTTCTATCTCTGTTGACATCTGTGTGCATGCCTTCATGGAGGTAGCAGCTCAGCTTGTGTCCGAAGGCCCCTGTGTGTGCAGGGAGGCTCCCGGTAATGGTATGTCTTCGGGGGCCTTGAGGTTTCTCCTATTCTGGAGGTGTGTGGCCAAAGGAATGGACAGAGTTTCCCAGGAGAGAGCAGGCATGGTCCTGTGGTATGGCTCCAGAGGACCCAGCCTAGAGGCTGTGTTTGCCAGGGCTGTGGGGACAGATGTCTGAAAAAGCAAACTTGGCTCAGGTAGGGGCCAAGGTAATGGCAGGCCTAATCTCCAGTCCGAGAGGGGAGATCCTCTGGATATCAAAGGAGGGCAAGTGGGAGGCAGTCGCTCAGGCTTTTGTCTCTGGGTGTTGCGTTCACAGTGGCCGTTCAGGGTAGGGGTTGCTTCAGGGGCCGAGGAAGAGCCTTCCTCTCGGGGGATTGTCCAAGCTCCCAGTGTTTGGGTTCATTCTGTGGGAAGGGAAGAGTACTGTTTTCTGCCACAGGGGACCCCCCAGGAGAGGGACTCTAGAGCACAGCAGTGGGTTCCCTCAACTGGAATACACACCATCTAGTTAGTCCTGCGTGCCTATGGGCATGGCAAGCCACATATGCGGGCTCTTGGTCCAATCACTGAGAGGCGTTACTTGAATAAGGTACTCACGCTGAGGGTCACAATGTGTGTTTGTGCCCAAGGCGGCCCTCACACATGGGCGTGGCCTGATAGGCCATGCCGTTTTCTCCTACACTGAAGGTTTGACTCACTGCCAGCAGCAAGGTTTCTTGCCATGGGGAAGGAGGGGTTCTGACTTGTGCATCAGGTTCCCCCCTGTGCAGGGATTGGAGATAAGGTCTAGGTTCTGATGACTGAAAACCCAGGTTGGGAATGGATGGTGGCCTAAGGCAGTGGCGGGTCCAATGTGCTGGGTGTGCAGCCAGCTGTGTCGGTGTCTGTTGGAAGGTCTGGGCTCAGGTTATTTGCGACAGAGCATCAGTGTTTAAGGTAGCCTATGCAATTGGGGTGTTGCCGAGGGCCAAGCAGTTTGATCCTCATTTGGGGTTTCTGGGCAGCACCATAGACAAAGTTTTTCTCCTGGGAGGCAGGCGGAGTGCTTCATTGTGGCCCCAGAATTCCTAGTAGGGAGGGTTTGCGGGCCAGGAGTGTGAGGACGGAAGTCTAGGAACACAAGCTAAAGTGAGGATTGGAGCCAAGGGCAGAGCAGGCCCACTAGGCAGAGGCTGAATCAAAATCTCCTGCATCTGAAGTCAGGCTGAGGATCAGACGTTGGCTGTGGCTGGCGTATGTGTCCATGTTGGCACCTTCATGAAGCGGGGGCCTCATGAGGCCAAGGAAGTTTTCCCACGCTGAGTTTGGAGGTTGCCCCAAACCACCAGGTTTCCTTCTGTGGGACATTCGAGTCCTGTTGCATGGCTCCAGGACATACCATACGGAAGGACTGGAGAGCACGGTTCGAAGGATGGATCCCTGTACAGCATGCCTCGCATTCCCATTGGCCATTAGCCACAAGATATGTTTGATCTGCTGCCTCTGGGGCACGCTAACCAGGGGGCTGAGTTGAAATGGCCTCTCCTGAGGATGCGTCATAATGTGCGTTTGGGTCCATGGAAACCTTGGAATGTGCTGGTTGTTCAGTGGCCCTGCGGAACTCTCCTACCTGAAGGGTTTGATACATCCCCAGTAAGTAAGCTCCCCATGTGGAGACGAGAGAGGTTTGGTTTGGAGCCTCAGAAAAGCCCCGTGTGCTGGTCTACGAAAACAGACCTCTGAGGACGGACACATGGAAACCAAAGCTAAGGTTCAGATTAGGGCCTGGGGGCCTGTCCATTTCAACCTTCTGTCTCTGGGGACACTGTCTGAGAGTCTAAGTGGAGATAGTTGCTCCGCTGGTGTCAGAGAGCCCCTCTTAGTCCAGGGTGGCCTACACTATTGATGGCCTCAGGGGCCTTGGAGCTTTTCCCTAACCTGTAGGGTTGTGGTCAATGGATTGGGCACAATTTCCTTGGAGAGGGCAGGCACAATCTTTCGCAGTGGCTCAAGAGGCCCTAGCCTGGCGGTTGTGTGGGTCCAGGCTGAGGGCACAGAAGTCTGAAAACACAAACTCAGCTTATGAGTGGCGCCTAGGGTATGGCAGGCCAGATGTACAGCCCGAGAGGGAGCTCCTGGGCCTCTGAAACAAGGGCGAGTGGGAGGCGTTCCTTCAGGCTTTTGTCTCTGGATGTTGTGTCCGAGATAGCCGTGGATTGGAGGGGTGGCCTCAGGGACTGTGGACGAGTATCCCTCTCTGGGGATTTGTCCCAGCTCCCAAGAGTTTGGGGTCATTTTCTGGGAAGGGTGGAAAAGTGTTGTCTGGCTCACGTGTCTCTCCAAGAAAGGGATTCCAGAGCAGAGCCCCAGGTACGGGCGGGGCGACTGGAAAACTCAAACACTGGTGAGGATTGGGTGCATAGGGGCTTGGCAAGCCCCATATGCGTGCTCTTGGCCCAGGCCCTGACAGGCCTTTCTTTGACATGGGGCTCATGCTGAGGGTCAGAGTGTGAATTTGTGCCCAAGCAGCACTCAAGTTTGGGCGTGGCATCAGGGACCAGGAAGGTGTCTCCCACCCTGAAGGTGTGACTCCATGCCAAGAGCAAGCTTTACAGCCACGGGGAAGGAGGAGTTCTGTGTTGTGCTTGCGATACCCAGCTGTGTGGAGAATTGATATAATGTCTAGGTTCAGATATCTGAAAACCAAGGTTAGGAAGAGGTGACGGCATAAGACCATGGCGTGTCCGAAGTGCTGGGTGTGCGGCCAGCTGTCTCCTTGTCTGTCTGGACGTCTGGCTTCAGGCTGTGTCAGACAGAGCATGAGTGCCTAGAGCAGCCTATCCAGTTCGGGTACCGTCGAGGCCCGAGCAGGTTGATCCTCATCTGGGTTTTCTGGAGAGAGCCCCACAGGGAAACGTTTTTCTTCCCTTGGGCAGACCCTGGGCTGGGTTGAGTTCCTAGTCCGGAGGGCTTGTTTGCCAGGAGTGTGAGGAAGGAAGTCTGAAAACACAAGCTAGCCTGAGGTTTGGGACCGATGGCACGGCAGGCCCACTCTGAGAGGCTGAATCGAGATCTCCTGCACTGAGGTCATTTCAACTCTGAGACGTGCCTCAGGCTAGAGTTTTTGTCCAGCATGGCCTCTTCCTGAATGGTGTGGGGGCCTCATGAGGCCAGGAAGGTTTGCCTACGATGGGATTTGTGAACTACTCCAAACCTCAAGGTTTCCTTCTGCACGAAAGTCGAGTGCTATTGGATGGTTCCAGGAGGCCCCATACGGAAAGACTCGAGAGCAGGTGTCTAAGCATGGATGCCTGGGAACGCCACCTCATATTCCCACTCTTTAGTCAGGACAAGGCAGGCTCAATCTGCGGGCTCCTGGGTGAGCTACCCAGAGGGGAGAGTTGAAATGGACTCTCCTGAAGATGAGTCCTACTGTGGCTTGGAGGCCTGGGAGACCTTGGAATGTGGAGGTGGCTCAGGGACTCTGCAGGATTCTCCAACCTGAGGTGTTTGACACGGCTCCAACAAGGAAGCTTCCCATGTGGAGACGAGAGAAGTTCTGTTCAGTGCCTCAGGAAAGCCCCATATCCTGTTCTTCGAACCAAAGCCTCTGAGGAGTGACACCTGGAAAACAAAGCAAGAGTTGAGATTAGGGCCTAAGGGCCTGTCGGGCTCAACCTTCTATCTCTGTTGACATCTGTGTGCATGCCTTCATGGAGGTAGCAGCTCAGCTTGTGTCCGAAGGCCCCTGTGTGTGCAGGGAGGCTCCCGGTAATGGTATGTCCTCGGGGGCCTTGAGGTTTCTCATATTCTGGAGGTGTGTGGCCAAAGGAATGGACAGAGTTTCCCAGGAGAGAGCAGGCATGGTCCTGTGGTATGGCTCCAGAGGACCCAGCCTAGAGGCTGTGTTTGCCAGGGCTGTGGGGACAGATGTCTGAAAAAGCAAACTTGGCTCAGGTAGGGGCCAAGGTAATGGCAGGCCTAATCTCCAGTCCGAGAGGGGAGATCCTCTGGATATCAAAGGAGGGCAAGTGGGAGGCAGTCGCTCAGGCTTTTGTCTCTGGGTGTTGCGTTCACAGTGGCCGTTCAGGGTAGGGGTTGCTTCAGGGGCCGAGGAAGAGCCTTCCTCTCGGGGGATTGTCCAAGCTCCCAAGTGTTTGGTTTCATTCTGTGGGAAGGGAAGAGTACTGTTTTCTGCCACAGGGGACCCCCCCAGGAGCGGGACTCTAGAGCACAGCAGTGGGTTCCCTCAACTGGAATACACACCATCTAGTTAGTCCTGCGTGCCTATGGGCATGGCAAGCCACATATGCGGGCTCTTGGTCCAATCACTGAGAGGCGTTACTTGAATAAGGTACTCACGCTGAGGGTCACAATGTGTGTTTGTGCCCAAGGCGGCCCTCACACATGGGCGTGGCCTGATGGGCCATGCCGTTTTCTCCTACACTGAAGGTTTGACTCACTGCCAGCAGCAAGGTTTCTTGCCATGGGGAAGGAGGGGTTCTGACTTGTGCATCAGGTTCCCCCCTGTGCAGGGATTGGAGATAAGGTCTAGGTTCTGATGACTGAAAACCCAGGTTGGGAATGGATGGTGGCCTAAGGCAGTGGCGGGTCCAATGTGCTGGGTGTGCAGCCAGCTGTGTCGGTGTCTGTTGGAAGGTCTGGGCTCAGGCTATTTGCGACAGAGCATCAGTGTTTAAGGTAGCCTATGCAATTGGGGTGTTGCCGAGGGCCAAGCAGTTTGATCCTCATTTGGGGTTTCTGGGCAGCACCATAGACAAAGTTTTTCTCCTGGGAGGCAGGCGGAGTGCTTCATTGTGGCCCCAGAATTCCTAGTAGGGAGGGTTTGCGGGCCAGGAGTGTGAGGACGGAAGTCTAGGAACACAAGCTAAAGTGAGGATTGGAGCCAAGGGCAGAGCAGGCCCACTAGGCAGAGGCTGAATCAAAATCTCCTGCATCTGAAGTCAGGCTGAGGATCAGACGTTGGCTGAGGCTGGCGTATGTGTCCATGTTGGCACCTTCATGAAGCGGGGGCCTCATGAGGCCAAGGAAGTTTTCCCACGCTGAGTTTGGAGGTTGCCCCAAACCACCAGGTTTCCTTCTGTGGGACATTCGAGTCCTGTTGCATGGCTCCAGGACATACCATACGGAAGGACTGGAGAGCACGGTTCGAAGGATGGATCCCTGTACAGCATGCCTCGCATTCCCATTGGCCATTAGCCACAAGATATGTTTGATCTGCTGCCTCTGGGGCACGCTAACCAGGGGGCTGAGTTGAAATGGCCTCTCCTGAGGATGCGTCATAATGTGCGTTTGGGTCCATGGAAACCTTGGAATGTGCTGGTTGTTCAGTGGCCCTGCGGAACTCTCCTACCTGAAGGGTTTGATACATCCCCAGTAAGTAAGCTCCCCATGTGGAGACGAGAGAGGTTTGGTTTGGAGCCTCAGAAAAGCCCCGTGTGCTGGTCTACGAAAACAGACCTCTGAGGACGGACACATGGAAACCAAAGCTAAGGTTCAGATTAGGGCCTGGGGGCCTGTCCATTTCAACCTTCTGTCTCTGGGGACACTGTCTGAGAGTCTAAGTGGAGATAGTTGCTCCGCTGGTGTCAGAGAGCCCCTCTTAGTCCAGGGTGGCCTACACTATTGATGGCCTCAGGGGCCTTGGAGCTTTTCCCTAACCTGTAGGGTTGTGGTCAATGGATTGGGCACAATTTCCTTGGAGAGGGCAGGCACAATCTTTCGCAGTGGCTCCAGAGGCCCTAGCCTGGCGGTTGTGTGGGTCCAGGCTGAGGGCACAGAAGTCTGAAAACACAAACTCAGCTTATGAGTGGCGCCTAGGGTATGGCAGGCCAGATGTACAGCCCGAGAGGGAGCTCCTGGGCCTCTGAAACAAGGGCGAGTGGGAGGCGTTCCTTCAGGCTTTTGTCTCTGGATGTTGTGTCCGAGATAGCCGTGGATTGGAGGGGTGGCCTCAGGGACTGTGGACGAGTATCCCTCTCTGGGGATTTGTCCCAGCTCCCAAGAGTTTGGGGTCATTTTGTGGGAAGGGTGGAGTCGTGTTGTCTGGCTCACGTGTCTCTCCAAGAAAGGGATTCCAGAGCAGAGCCCCAGGTACGGGCGGGGCGACTGGAAAACTCAAACACTGGTGAGGATTGGGTGCATAGGGGCTTGGCAAGCCCCATATGCGTGCTCTTGGCCCAGGCCCTGACAGGCCTTTCTTTGACATGGGGCTCATGCTGAGGGTCAGAGTGTGAATTTGTGCCCAAGCAGCACTCAAGTTTGGGCGTGGCATCAGGGACCAGGAAGGTGTCTCCCACCCTGAAGGTGTGACTCCATGCCAAGAGCAAGCTTTACAGCCACGGGGAAGGAGGAGTTCTGTGTTGTGCTTGCGATACCCAGCTGTGTGGGGAATTGATATAATGTCTAGGTTCAGATATCTGAAAACCAAGGTTAGGAAGAGGTGACGGCATAAGACCATGGCGTGTCCGAAGTGCTGGGTGTGCGGCCAGCTGTCTCCTTGTCTGTCTGGACGTCTGGCTTCAGGCTGTGTCAGACAGAGCATGAGTGCCTAGAGCAGCCTATCCAGTTCGGGTACCGTCGAGGCCTGAGCAGGTTGATCCTCATCTGGGTTTTCTGGAGAGAGCCCCACAGGGAAACGTTTTTCTTCCCTTGGGCAGACCCTAGGCTGGGTTGAGTTCCTAGTCCGGAGGGCTTGTTTGCCAGGAGTGTGAGGAAGGAAGTCTGAAAACACAAGCTAGCGTGAGGTTTGGGACCGATGGCACGGCAGGCCCACTCTGAGAGGCTGAATCGAGATCTCCTGCACTGAGGTCATTTCAACTCTGAGACGTGCCTCAAGGTTGGAGTTTTTGTCCAGCATGGCCTCTTCCTGAATGGAGTGGGGGCCTCATGAGGCCAGGAAGGTTTGCCTACGATGGGATTTGTGAACTACTCCAAACCTCAAGGTTTCCTTCTGCACGAAAGTCGAGTGCTATTGGATGGTTCCAGGAGGCCCCATACGGAAAGACTCGAGAGCAGGTGTCTAAGCATGGATGCCTGGGAACGCCACCTCATATTCCCACTCTTTAGTCAGGACAAGGCAGGCTCAATCTGCGGGCTCCTGGGTGAGCTACCCAGAGGGGAGAGTTGAAATGGACTCTCCTGAAGATGAGTCCTACTGTGGCTTGGAGGCCGGGGAGACCTTGGAATGTGGAGGTGGCTCAGGGACTCTGCAGGATTCTCCAACCTGAGGTGTTTGACACGGCTCCAACAAGGAAGCTTCCCATGTGGAGACGAGAGAAGTTCTGTTCAGTGCCTCAGGAAAGCCCCATATCCTGTTCTTCGAACCAAAGCCTCTGAGGAGTGACACCTGGGAAACAAAGCAAGAGTTGAGATTAGGGCCTAAGGGCCTGTCGGGCTCAACCTTCTATCTCTGTTGACATCTGTGTGCATGCCTTCATGGAGGTAGCAGCTCAGCTTGTGTCCGAAGGCCCCTGTGTGTGCAGGGAGGCTCCCGGTAATGGTATGTCCTCGGGGGCCTTGAGGTTTCTCCTATTCTGGAGGTGTGTGGCCAAAGGAATGGACAGAGTTTCCCAGGAGAGAGCAGGCATGGTCCTGTGGTATGGCTCCAGAGGACCCAGCCTAGAGGCTGTGTTTGCCAGGGCTGTGGGGACAGATGTCTGAAAAAGCAAACTTGGCTCAGGTAGGGGCCAAGGTAATGGCAGGCCTAATCTCCAGTCCGAGAGGGGAGATCCTCTGGATATCAAAGGAGGGCAAGTGGGAGGCAGTCGCTCAGGCTTTTGTCTCTGGGTGTTGCGTTCACAGTGGCCGTTCAGGGTAGGGGTTGCTTCAGGGGCCGAGGAAGAGCCTTCCTCTCGGGGGATTGTCCAAGCTCCCAAGTGTTTGGGTTCATTCTGTGGGAAGGGAAGAGTACTGTTTTCTGCCACAGGGGACCCCCCAGGAGAGGGACTCTAGAGCACAGCAGTGGGTTCCCTCAACTGGAATACACACCATCTAGTTAGTCCTGCGTGCCTATGGGCATGGCAAGCCACATATGCGGGCTCTTGGTCCAATCACTGAGAGGCGTTACTTGAATAAGGTACTCACGCTGAGGGTCACAATGTGTGTTTGTGCCCAAGGCGGCCCTCACACATGGGCGTGGCCTCATGGGCCATGCCGTTTTCTCCTACACTGAAGGTTTGACTCACTGCCAGCAGCAAGGTTTCTTGCCATGGGGAAGGAGGGGTTCTGACTTGTGCATCAGGTTCCCCCCTGTGCAGGGATTGGAGATAAGGTCTAGGTTCTGATGACTGAAAACCCAGGTTGGGAATGGATGGTGGCCTAAGGCAGTGGCGGGTCCAATGTGCTGGGTGTGCAGCCAGCTGTGTCGGTGTCTGTGGAAGGTCTGGGCTCAGGCTATTTGCGACAGAGCATCAGTGTTTAAGGTAACCTATGCAATTGGGGTGTTGACGAGGGCCAAGCAGTTTGATCCTCATTTGGGGTTTCTGGGCAGCACCATAGACAAAGTTTTTCTCCTGGGAGGCAGGCGGAGTGCTTCATTGTGGCCCCAGAATTCCCAGTAGGGAGGGTTTGCGGGCCAGGAGTGTGAGGACGGAAGTCTAGGAACACAAGCTAAAGTGAGGATTGGAGCCAAGGGCAGAGCAGGCCCACTAGGCAGAGGCTGAATCAAAATCTCCTGCATCTGAAGTCAGGCTGAGGATCAGACGTTGGCTGAGGCTGGCGTATGTGTCCATGTTGGCACCTTCATGAAGCGGGGGCCTCATGAGGCCAAGGAAGTTTTCCCACGCTGAGTTTGGAGGTTGCCCCAAACCACCAGGTTTCCTTCTGTGGGACATTCGAGTCCTGTTGCATGGCTCCAGGACATACCATACGGAAGGACTGGAGAGCACGGTTCGAAGGATGGATCCCTGTACAGCATGCCTCGCATTCCCATTGGCCATTAGCCACAAGATATCTTTGATCTGCTGCCTCTGGATCACACTAACCAGGGGGCTGAGTTGAAATGGCCTCTCCTGAGGATGCGTCATAATGTGCGTTTGGGTCCATGGAAACCTTGGAATGTGCTGGTTGTTCAGTGGCCCTGCGGAACTCTCCTACCTGAAGGGTTTGATACATCCCCAGTAAGTAAGCTCCCCATGTGGAGACGAGAGAGGTTTGGTTTGGAGCCTCAGAAAAGCCCCGTGTGCTGGTCTACGAAAATAGACCTCTGAGGACGGACACATGGAAACCAAAGCTAAGGTTCAGATTAGGGCCTGGGGGCCTGTCCATTTCAACCTTCTGTCTCTGGGGACACTGTCTGAGAGTCTAAGTGGAGATAGTTGCTCCGCTGGTGTCAGAGAGCCCCTCTTAGTCCAGGGTGGCCTACACTATTGATGGCCTCAGGGGCCTTGGAGCTTTTCCCTAACCTGTAGGGTTGTGGTCAATGGATTGGGCACAATTTCCTTGGAGAGGGCAGGCACAATCTTTCGCAGTGGCTCAAGAGGCCCTAGCCTGGCGGTTGTGTGGGTCCAGGCTGAGGGCACAGAAGTCTGAAAACACAAACTCAGCTTATGAGTGGCGCCTAGGGTATGGCAGGCCGGATGTACAGCCCGAGAGGGAGCTCCTGGGCCGCTGAAACAAGGGCGAGTGGGAGGCGTTCCTTCAGGCTTTTGTCTCTGGATGTTGTGTCCGAGATAGCCGTGGATTGGAGGGGTGGCCTCAGGGACTGTGGACGAGTATCCCTCTCTGGGGATTTGTCCCAGCTCCCAAGAGTTTGGGGTCATTTTGTGGGAAGGGTGGAGTCGTGTTGTCTGGCTCACGTGTCTCTCCAAGAAAGGGATTCCAGAGCAGAGCCCCAGGTACGGGCGGGGCGACTGGAAAACTCAAACACTGGTGAGGATTGGGTGCATAGGGGCTTGGCAAGCCCCATATGCGTGCTCTTGGCCCAGGCCCTGACAGGCCTTTCTTTGACATGGGGCTCATGCTGAGGGTCAGAGTGTGAATTTGTGCCCAAGCAGCACTCAAGTTTGGGCGTGGCATCAGGGACCAGGAAGGTGTCTCCCACCCTGAAGGTGTGACTCCATGCCAAGAGCAAGCTTTACAGCCACGGGGAAGGAGGAGTTCTGTGTTGTGCTTGCGATACCCAGCTGTGTGGGGAATTGATATAATGTCTAGGTTCAGATATCTGAAAACCAAGGTTAGGAAGAGGTGACGGCATAAGACCATGGCGTGTCCGAAGTGCTGGGTGTGCGGCCAGCTGTCTCCTTGTCTGTCTGGACGTCTGGCTTCAGGCTGTGTCAGACAGAGCATGAGTGCCTAGAGCAGCCTATCCAGTTCGGGTACCGTCGAGGCCTGAGCAGGTTGATCCTCATCTGGGTTTTCTGGAGAGAGCCCCACAGGGAAACGTTTTTCTTCCCTTGGGCAGACCCTAGGCTGGGTTGAGTTCCTAGTCCGGAGGGCTTGTTTGCCAGGAGTGTGAGGAAGGAAGTCTGAAAACACAAGCTAGCGTGAGGTTTGGGACCGATGGCACGGCAGGCCCACTCTGAGAGGCTGAATCGAGATCTCCTGCACTGAGGTCATTTCAACTCTGAGACGTGCCTCAAGGTTGGAGTTTTTGTCCAGCATGGCCTCTTCCTGAATGGAGTGGGGGCCTCATGAGGCCAGGAAGGTTTGCCTACGATGGGATTTGTGAACTACTCCAAACCTCAAGGTTTCCTTCTGCACGAAAGTCGAGTGCTATTGGATGGTTCCAGGAGGCCCCATACGGAAAGACTCGAGAGCAGGTGTCTAAGCATGGATGCCTGGGAACGCCACCTCATATTCCCACTCTTTAGTCAGGACAAGGCAGGCTCAATCTGCGGGCTCCTGGGTGAGCTACCCAGAGGGGAGAGTTGAAATGGACTCTCCTGAAGATGAGTCCTACTGTGGCTTGGAGGCCGGGGAGACCTTGGAATGTGGAGGTGGCTCAGGGACTCTGCAGGATTCTCCAACCTGAGGTGTTTGACACGGCTCCAACAAGGAAGCTTCCCATGTGGAGACGAGAGAAGTTCTGTTCAGTGCCTCAGGAAAGCCCCATATCCTGTTCTTCGAACCAAAGCCTCTGAGGAGTGACACCTGGGAAACAAAGCAAGAGTTGAGATTAGGGCCTAAGGGCCTGTCGGGCTCAACCTTCTATCTCTGTTGACATCTGTGTGCATGCCTTCATGGAGGTAGCAGCTCAGCTTGTGTCCGAAGGCCCCTGTGTGTGCAGGGAGGCTCCCGGTAATGGTATGTCCTCGGGGGCCTTGAGGTTTCTCCTATTCTGGAGGTGTGTGGCCAAAGGAATGGACAGAGTTTCCCAGGAGAGAGCAGGCATGGTCCTGTGGTATGGCTCCAGAGGACCCAGCCTAGAGGCTGTGTTTGCCAGGGCTGTGGGGACAGATGTCTGAAAAAGCAAACTTGGCTCAGGTAGGGGCCAAGGTAATGGCAGGCCTAATCTCCAGTCCGAGAGGGGAGATCCTCTGGATATCAAAGGAGGGCAAGTGGGAGGCAGTCGCTCAGGCTTTTGTCTCTGGGTGTTGCGTTCACAGTGGCCGTTCAGGGTAGGGGTTGCTTCAGGGGCCGAGGAAGAGCCTTCCTCTCGGGGGATTGTCCAAGCTCCCAAGTGTTTGGGTTCATTCTGTGGGAAGGGAAGAGTACTGTTTTCTGCCACAGGGGACCCCCCAGGAGAGGGACTCTAGAGCACAGCAGTGGGTTCCCTCAACTGGAATACACACCATCTAGTTAGTCCTGCGTGCCTATGGGCATGGCAAGCCACATATGCGGGCTCTTGGTCCAATCACTGAGAGGCGTTACTTGAATAAGGTACTCACGCTGAGGGTCACAATGTGTGTTTGTGCCCAAGGCGGCCCTCACACATGGGCGTGGCCTCATGGGCCATGCCGTTTTCTCCTACACTGAAGGTTTGACTCACTGCCAGCAGCAAGGTTTCTTGCCATGGGGAAGGAGGGGTTCTGACTTGTGCATCAGGTTCCCCCCTGTGCAGGGATTGGAGATAAGGTCTAGGTTCTGATGACTGAAAACCCAGGTTGGGAATGGATGGTGGCCTAAGGCAGTGGCGGGTCCAATGTGCTGGGTGTGCAGCCAGCTGTGTCGGTGTCTGTGGAAGGTCTGGGCTCAGGCTATTTGCGACAGAGCATCAGTGTTTAAGGTAACCTATGCAATTGGGGTGTTGACGAGGGCCAAGCAGTTTGATCCTCATTTGGGGTTTCTGGGCAGCACCATAGACAAAGTTTTTCTCCTGGGAGGCAGGCGGAGTGCTTCATTGTGGCCCCAGAATTCCCAGTAGGGAGGGTTTGCGGGCCAGGAGTGTGAGGACGGAAGTCTAGGAACACAAGCTAAAGTGAGGATTGGAGCCAAGGGCAGAGCAGGCCCACTAGGCAGAGGCTGAATCAAAATCTCCTGCATCTGAAGTCAGGCTGAGGATCAGACGTTGGCTGAGGCTGGCGTATGTGTCCATGTTGGCACCTTCATGAAGCGGGGGCCTCATGAGGCCAAGGAAGTTTTCCCACGCTGAGTTTGGAGGTTGCCCCAAACCACCAGGTTTCCTTCTGTGGGACATTCGAGTCCTGTTGCATGGCTCCAGGACATACCATACGGAAGGACTGGAGAGCACGGTTCGAAGGATGGATCCCTGTACAGCATGCCTCGCATTCCCATTGGCCATTAGCCACAAGATATCTTTGATCTGCTGCCTCTGGATCACACTAACCAGGGGGCTGAGTTGAAATGGCCTCTCCTGAGGATGCGTCATAATGTGCGTTTGGGTCCATGGAAACCTTGGAATGTGCTGGTTGTTCAGTGGCCCTGCGGAACTCTCCTACCTGAAGGGTTTGATACATCCCCAGTAAGTAAGCTCCCCATGTGGAGACGAGAGAGGTTTGGTTTGGAGCCTCAGAAAAGCCCCGTGTGCTGGTCTACGAAAATAGACCTCTGAGGACGGACACATAGAAACCAAAGCTAAGGTTCAGATTAGGGCCTGGGGGCCTGTCCATTTCAACCTTCTGTCTCTGGGGACACTGTCTGAGAGTCTAAGTGGAGATAGTTGCTCCGCTGGTGTCAGAGAGCCCCTCTTAGTCCAGGGTGGCCTACACTATTGATGGCCTCAGGGGCCTTGGAGCTTTTCCCTAACCTGTAGGGTTGTGGTCAATGGATTGGGCACAATTTCCTTGGAGAGGGCAGGCACAATCTTTCGCAGTGGCTCAAGAGGCCCTAGCCTGGCGGTTGTGTGGGTCCAGGCTGAGGGCACAGAAGTCTGAAAACACAAACTCAGCTTATGAGTGGCGCCTAGGGTATGGCAGGCCGGATGTACAGCCCGAGAGGGAGCTCCTGGGCCGCTGAAACAAGGGCGAGTGGGAGGCGTTCCTTCAGGCTTTTGTCTCTGGATGTTGTGTCCGAGATAGCCGTGGATTGGAGGGGTGGCCTCAGGGACTGTGGACGAGTATCCCTCTCTGGGGATTTGTCCCAGCTCCCAAGAGTTTGGGGTCATTTTGTGGGAAGGGTGGAAAAGTGTTGTCTGGCTCACGTGTCTCTCCAAGAAAGGGATTCCAGAGCAGAGCCCCAGGTACGGGCGGGGCGACTGGAAAACTCAAACACTGGTGAGGATTGGGTGCATAGGGGCTTGGCAAGCCCCATATGCGGGCTCTTGGCCCAGGCCCTGACAGGCCTTCCTTTGACATGGGGCTCATGCTGAGGGTCAGAGTGT
This sequence comes from Mustela nivalis, assembly GCF_964662115.1. Lineage (NCBI taxonomy): Eukaryota > Metazoa > Chordata > Mammalia > Carnivora > Mustelidae > Mustela > Mustela nivalis. Next base: position 544,471 of record NW_028136405.1, on the reverse strand, counting down.
GAATTTGTGCCCAAGCAGCACTCAAGTTTGGGCGTGGCATCAGGGACCAGGAAGGTTTCTCCCACCCTGAAGGTGTGACTCCATGCCAAGAGCAAGCTTTACAGCCACGGGGAAGGAGGAGTTCTGTGTTGTGCTTGCGATACCCAGCTGTGTGGAGAATTGATATAATGTCTAGGTTCAGATATCTGAAAACCAAGGTTAGGAAGAGGTGACGGCATAAGCTCTGGCGTGTCCGAAGTGCTGGGTGTGCGGCCAGCTGTCTCCTTGTCTGTCTGGACGTCTGGCTTCAGGCTGTGTCAGACAGAGCATGAGTGCCCAGAGCAGCCTATCCAGTTCGGGTACCAGTCGAGGCCCGAGCAGGTTGATCCTCATCTGGGTTTTCTGGAGAGAGCCCCACAGGGAAACGTTTTTCTTCCCTTGGGCAGACCCTGGGCTGGGTTGTGGTTCTGGAGTTCCTAGTCCGGAGGGCTTGTTTGCCAGGAGTGTGAGGAAGGAAGTCTGAAAACAGAAGCTAGCCTGAGGTTTGGGACTGATGGCACGGCAGGCCCACTCTGAGAGGCTGAATCGAGATCTCCTGCACTGAGGTCATTTCAACTCTGAGACGTGCCTCAGGCTAGAGTTTTTGTCCAGCATGGCCTCTTCCTGAATGGTGTGGGGGCCTCATGAGGCCAGGAAGGTTTGCCTACGATGGGATTTGTGAACTACTCCAAACCTCAAGGTTTCCTTCTGCACGAAAGTCGAGTGCTATTGGATGGTTCCAGGAGGCCCCATACGGAAAGACTCGAGAGCAGGTGTCTAAGCATGGATGCCTGGGAACGCCACCTCATATTCCCACTCTTTAGTCAGGACAAGGCAGGCTCAATCTGCGGGCTCCTGGGTGAGCTACCCAGAGGGGAGAGTTGAAATGGACTCTCCTGAAGATGAGTCCTACTGTGGCTTGGTGGCCTGGGAGACCTTGGAATGTGGAAGTGGCTCAGGGACTCTGCAGGATTCTCCAACCTGAGGTGTTTGACACGGCTCCAACAAGGAAGCTTCCCATGTGGAGATGAGAGAAGTTCTGTTCAGTGCCTCAGGAAAGCCCCATATCCTGTTCTTCGAACCAAAGCCTCTGAGGAGTGACACCTGGAAAACAAAGCAAGAGTTGAGATTAGGGCCTAAGGGCCTGTCGGGCTCAACCTTCTATCTCTGTTGACATCTGTGTGCATGCCTTCATGGAGGTAGCAGCTCAGCTTGTGTCCGAAGGCCCCTGTGTGTGCAGGGAGGCTCCCGGTAATGGTATGTCCTCGGGGGCCTTGAGGTTTCTCATATTCTGGAGGTGTGTGGCCAAAGGAATGGACAGAGTTTCCCAGGAGAGAGCAGGCATGGTCCTGTGGTATGGCTCCAGAGGACCCAGCCTAGAGGCTGTGTTTGCCAGGGCTGTGGGGACAGATGTCTGAAAAAGCAAACTTGGCTCAGGTAGGGGCCAAGGTAATGGCAGGCCTGATCTCCAGTCCGAGAGGGGAGATCCTCTGGATATCAAAGGAGGCCAAGTGGGAGGCAGTCGCTCAGGCTTTTGTCTCTGGGTGTTGCGTTCACAGTGGCCGTTCAGGGTAGGGGTTGCTTCAGGGGCCGAGGAAGAGCCTTCCTCGCGGGGGATTGTCCAAGCTCCCAAGTGTTTGGGTTCATTCTGTGGGAAGGGAAGAGTACTGTTTTCTGCCACAGGGGACCCCCCAGGAGAGGGACTCTAGAGCACAGCAGTGGGTTCCCTCAACTGGAATACACACCATCTAGTTAGTCCTGCGTGCCTATGGGCATGGCAAGCCACATATGCGGGCTCTTGGTCCAATCACTGAGAGGCGTTACTTGAATAAGGTACTCACGCTGAGGGTCACAATGTGTGTTTGTGCCCAAGGCGGCCCTCACACATGGGCGTGGCCTCATGGGCCATGCCGTTTTCTCCTACACTGAAGGTTTGACTCACTGCCAGCAGCAAGGTTTCTTGCCATGGGGAAGGAGGGGTTCTGACTTGTGCATCAGGTTCCCCCCTGTGCAGGGATTGGAGATAAGGTCTAGGTTCTGATGACTCAAAACCCAGGTTGGGAATGGATGGTGGCCTAAGGCAGTGGCGGGTCCAATGTGCTGGGTGTGCAGCCAGCTGTGTCGGTGTCTGTTGGAAGGTCTGGGCTCAGGCTATTTGCGACAGAGCATCAGTGTTTAAGGTAGCCTATGCAATTGGGGTGTTGCCGAGGGCCAAGCAGTTTGATCCTCATTTGGGGTTTCTGGGCAGCACCATAGACAAAGTTTTTCTCCTGGGAGGCAGGCGGAGTGCTTCATTGTGGCCCCAGAATTCCCAGTAGGGAGGGTTTGCGGGCCAGGAGTGTGAGGACGGAAGTCTAGGAACACAAGCTAAAGTGAGGATTGGAGCCAAGGGCAGAGCAGGCCCACTAGGCAGAGGCTGAATCAAAATCTCCTGCATCTGAAGTCAGGCTGAGGATCAGACGTTGGCTGAGGCTGGAGTATGTGTCCATGATGGCACCTTCATGAAGCGGGGGCCTCATGAGGCCAAGGAAGTTTTCCCACGCTGAGTTTGGAGGTTGCCCCAAACCACCAGGTTTCCTTCTGTGGGACATTCGAGTCCTGTTGCATGGCTCCAGGACATACCATACGGAAGGACTGGAGAGCACGGTTCGAAGGATGGATCCCTGTACAGCATGCCTCGCATTCCCATTGGCCATTAGCCACAAGATATGTTTGATCTGCTGCCTCTGGGGCACGCTAACCAGGGGGCTGAGTTGAAATGGCCTCTCCTGAGGATGCGTCATAATGTGCGTTTGGGTCCATGGAAACCTTGGAATGTGCTGGTTGTTCAGGGGCCTGCGGAACTCTCCTACCTGAAGGGTTTGATACATCCCCAGTAAGTAAGCTCCCCATGTGGAGACGAGAGAGGTTTGGTTTGGAGCCTCAGAAAAGCCCCGTGTGCTGGTCAACGAAAACAGACCTCTGAGGACGGACACATGGAAACCAAAGCTAAGGTTCAGATTAGGGCCTGGGGGCCTGTCCATTTCAACCTTCTGTCTCTGGGGACACTGTCTGAGAGTCTAAGTGGAGATAGTTGCTCCGCTGGTGTCAGAGAGCCCCACTTAGTCCAGGGTGGCCTACACTATTGATGGCCTCAGGGGCCTTGGAGCTTTTCCCTAACCTGTAGGGTTGTGGTCAATGGATTGGGCACAATTTCCTTGGAGAGGGCAGGCACAATCTTTCGCAGTGGCTCAAGAGGCCCTAGCCTGGCGGTTGTGTGGGTCCAGGCTGAGGGCACAGAAGTCTGAAAACACAAACTCAGCTTATGAGTGGCGCCTAGGGTATGGCAGGCCAGATGTACAGCCCGAGAGGGAGCTCCTGGGCCTCTGAAACAAGGGCGAGTGGGAGGCGTTCCTTCAGGCTTTTGTCTCTGGATGTTGTGTCCGAGATAGCCGTGGATTGGAGGGGTGGCCTCAGGGACTGTGGACGAGTATCCCTCTCTGGGGATTTGTCCCAGCTCCCAAGAGTTTGGGGTCATTTTCTGGGAAGGGTGGAAAAGTGTTGTCTGGCTCACGTGTCTCTCCAAGAAAGGGATTCCAGAGCAGAGCCCCAGGTACGGGCGGGGCGACTGGAAAACTCAAACACTGGTGAGGATTGGGTGCATAGGGGCTTGGCAAGCCCCATATGCGTGCTCTTGGCCCAGGCCCTGACAGGCCTTTCTTTGACATGGGGCTCATGCTGAGGGTCAGAGTGTGAATTTGTGCCCAAGCAGCACTCAAGTTTGGGCGTGGCATCAGGGACCAGGAAGGTGTCTCCCACCCTGAAGGTGTGACTCCATGCCAAGAGCAAGCTTTACAGCCACGGGGAAGGAGGAGTTCTGTGTTGTGCTTGCGATACCCAGCTGTGTGGAGAATTGATATAATGTCTAGGTTCAGATATCTGAAAACCAAGGTTAGGAAGAGGTGACGGCATAAGACCATGGCGTGTCCGAAGTGCTGGGTGTGCGGCCAGCTGTCTCCTTGTCTGTCTGGACGTCTGGCTTCAGGCTGTGTCAGACAGAGCATGAGTGCCTAGAGCAGCCTATCCAGTTCGGGTACCGTCGAGGCCCGAGCAGGTTGATCCTCATCTGGGTTTTCTGGAGAGAGCCCCACAGGGAAACGTTTTTCTTCCCTTGGGCAGACCCTGGGCTGGGTTGAGTTCCTAGTCCGGAGGGCTTGTTTGCCAGGAGTGTGAGGAAGGAAGTCTGAAAACACAAGCTAGCCTGAGGTTTGGGACCGATGGCACGGCAGGCCCACTCTGAGAGGCTGAATCGAGATCTCCTGCACTGAGGTCATTTCAACTCTGAGACGTGCCTCAGGCTAGAGTTTTTGTCCAGCATGGCCTCTTCCTGAATGGTGTGGGGGCCTCATGAGGCCAGGAAGGTTTGCCTACGATGGGATTTGTGAACTACTCCAAACCTCAAGGTTTCCTTCTGCACGAAAGTCGAGTGCTATTGAATGGTTCCAGGAGGCCCCATACGGAAAGACTCGAGAGCAGGTGTCTAAGCATGGATGCCTGGGAACGCCACCTCATATTCCCACTCTTTAGTCAGGACAAGGCAGGCTCAATCTGCGGGCTCCTGGGTGAGCTACCCAGAGGGGAGAGTTGAAATGGACTCTCCTGAAGATGAGTCCTACTGTGGCTTGGAGGCCTGGGAGACCTTGGAATGTGGAGGTGGCTCAGGGACTCTGCAGGATTCTCCAACCTGAGGTGTTTGACACGGCTCCAACAAGGAAGCTTCCCATGTGGAGACGAGAGAAGTTCTGTTCAGTGCCTCAGGAAAGCCCCATATCCTGTTCTTCGAACCAAAGCCTCTGAGGAGTGACACCTGGAAAACAAAGCAAGAGTTGAGATTAGGGCCTAAGGGCCTGTCGGGCTCAACCTTCTATCTCTGTTGACATCTGTGTGCATGCCTTCATGGAGGTAGCAGCTCAGCTTGTGTCCGAAGGCCCCTGTGTGTGCAGGGAGGCTCCCGGTAATGGTATGTCCTCGGGGGCCTTGAGGTTTCTCCTATTCTGGAGGTGTGTGGCCAAAGGAATGGACAGAGTTTCCCAGGAGAGAGCAGGCATGGTCCTGTGGTATGGCTCCAGAGGACCCAGCCTAGAGGCTGTGTTTGCCAGGGCTGTGGGGACAGATGTCTGAAAAAGCAAACTTGGCTCAGGTAGGGGCCAAGGTAATGGCAGGCCTAATCTCCAGTCCGAGAGGGGAGATCCTCTGGATATCAAAGGAGGGCAAGTGGGAGGCAGTCGCTCAGGCTTTTGTCTCTGGGTGTTGCGTTCACAGTGGCCGTTCAGGGTAGGGGTTGCTTCAGGGGCCGAGGAAGAGCCTTCCTCTCGGGGGATTGTCCAAGCTCCCAAGTGTTTGGTTTCATTCTGTGGGAAGGGAAGAGTACTGTTTTCTGCCACAGGGGACCCCCCCAGGAGCGGGACTCTAGAGCACAGCAGTGGGTTCCCTCAACTGGAATACACACCATCTAGTTAGTCCTGCGTGCCTATGGGCATGGCAAGCCACATATGCGGGCTCTTGGTCCAATCACTGAGAGGCGTTACTTGAATAAGGTACTCACGCTGAGGGTCACAATGTGTGTTTGTGCCCAAGGCGGCCCTCACACATGGGCGTGGCCTGATGGGCCATGCCGTTTTCTCCTACACTGAAGGTTTGACTCACTGCCAGCAGCAAGGTTTCTTGCCATGGGGAAGGAGGGGTTCTGACTTGTGCATCAGGTTCCCCCCTGTGCAGGGATTGGAGATAAGGTCTAGGTTCTGATGACTGAAAACCCAGGTTGGGAATGGATGGTGGCCTAAGGCAGTGGCGGGTCCAATGTGCTGGGTGTGCAGCCAGCTGTGTCGGTGTCTGTTGGAAGGTCTGGGCTCAGGCTATTTGCGACAGAGCATCAGTGTTTAAGGTAGCCTATGCAATTGGGGTGTTGCCGAGGGCCAAGCAGTTTGATCCTCATTTGGGGTTTCTGGGCAGCACCATAGACAAAGTTTTTCTCCTGGGAGGCAGGCGGAGTGCTTCATTGTGGCCCCAGAATTCCTAGTAGGGAGGGTTTGCGGGCCAGGAGTGTGAGGACGGAAGTCTAGGAACACAAGCTAAAGTGAGGATTGGAGCCAAGGGCAGAGCAGGCCCACTAGGCAGAGGCTGAATCAAAATCTCCTGCATCTGAAGTCAGGCTGAGGATCAGACGTTGGCTGAGGCTGGCGTATGTGTCCATGTTGGCACCTTCATGAAGCGGGGGCCTCATGAGGCCAAGGAAGTTTTCCCACGCTGAGTTTGGAGGTTGCCCCAAACCACCAGGTTTCCTTCTGTGGGACATTCGAGTCCTGTTGCATGGCTCCAGGACATACCATACGGAAGGACTGGAGAGCACGGTTCGAAGGATGGATCCCTGTACAGCATGCCTCGCATTCCCATTGGCCATTAGCCACAAGATATGTTTGATCTGCTGCCTCTGGGGCACGCTAACCAGGGGGCTGAGTTGAAATGGCCTCTCCTGAGGATGCGTCATAATGTGCGTTTGGGTCCATGGAAACCTTGGAATGTGTTGGTTGTTCAGTGGCCCTGCGGAACTCTCCTACCTGAAGGGTTTGATACATCCCCAGTAAGTAAGCTCCCCATGTGGAGACGAGAGAGGTTTGGTTTGGAGCCTCAGAAAAGCCCCGTGTGCTGGTCTACGAAAACAGACCTCTGAGGACGGACACATGGAAACCAAAGCTAAGGTTCAGATTAGGGCCTGGGGGCCTGTCCATTTCAACCTTCTGTCTCTGGGGACACTGTCTGAGAGTCTAAGTGGAGATAGTTGCTCCGCTGGTGTCAGAGAGCCCCTCTTAGTCCAGGGTGGCCTACACTATTGATGGCCTCAGGGGCCTTGGAGCTTTTCCCTAACCTGTAGGGTTGTGGTCAATGGATTGGGCACAATTTCCTTGGAGAGGGCAGGCACAATCTTTCGCAGTGGCTCCAGAGGCCCTAGCCTGGCGGTTGTGTGGGTCCAGGCTGAGGGCACAGAAGTCTGAAAACACAAACTCAGCTTATGAGTGGCGCCTAGGGTATGGCAGGCCAGATGTACAGCCCGAGAGGGAGCTCCTGGGCCTCTGAAACAAGGGCGAGTGGGAGGCGTTCCTTCAGGCTTTTGTCTCTGGATGTTGTGTCCGAGATAGCCGTGGATTGGAGGGGTGGCCTCAGGGACTGTGGACGAGTATCCCTCTCTGGGGATTTGTCCCAGCTCCCAAGAGTTTGGGGTCATTTTGTGGGAAGGGTGGAGTCGTGTTGTCTGGCTCACGTGTCTCTCCAAGAAAGGGATTCCAGAGCAGAGCCCCAGGTACGGGCGGGGCGACTGGAAAACTCAAACACTGGTGAGGATTGGGTGCATAGGGGCTTGGCAAGCCCCATATGCGTGCTCTTGGCCCAGGCCCTGACAGGCCTTTCTTTGACATGGGGCTCATGCTGAGGGTCAGAGTGTGAATTTGTGCCCAAGCAGCACTCAAGTTTGGGCGTGGCATCAGGGACCAGGAAGGTGTCTCCCACCCTGAAGGTGTGACTCCATGCCAAGAGCAAGCTTTACAGCCACGGGGAAGGAGGAGTTCTGTGTTGTGCTTGCGATACCCAGCTGTGTGGGGAATTGATATAATGTCTAGGTTCAGATATCTGAAAACCAAGGTTAGGAAGAGGTGACGGCATAAGACCATGGCGTGTCCGAAGTGCTGGGTGTGCGGCCAGCTGTCTCCTTGTCTGTCTGGACGTCTGGCTTCAGGCTGTGTCAGACAGAGCATGAGTGCCTAGAGCAGCCTATCCAGTTCGGGTACCGTCGAGGCCTGAGCAGGTTGATCCTCATCTGGGTTTTCTGGAGAGAGCCCCACAGGGAAACGTTTTTCTTCCCTTGGGCAGACCCTAGGCTGGGTTGAGTTCCTAGTCCGGAGGGCTTGTTTGCCAGGAGTGTGAGGAAGGAAGTCTAAAAACACAAGCTAGCGTGAGGTTTGGGACCGATGGCACGGCAGGCCCACTCTGAGAGGCTGAATCGAGATCTCCTGCACTGAGGTCATTTCAACTCTGAGACGTGCCTCAAGGTTGGAGTTTTTGTCCAGCATGGCCTCTTCCTGAATGGAGTGGGGGCCTCATGAGGCCAGGAAGGTTTGCCTACGATGGGATTTGTGAACTACTCCAAACCTCAAGGTTTCCTTCTGCACGAAAGTCGAGTGCTATTGGATGGTTCCAGGAGGCCCCATACGGAAAGACTCGAGAGCAGGTGTCTAAGCATGGATGCCTGGGAACGCCACCTCATATTCCCACTCTTTAGTCAGGACAAGGCAGGCTCAATCTGCGGGCTCCTGGGTGAGCTACCCAGAGGGGAGAGTTGAAATGGACTCTCCTGAAGATGAGTCCTACTGTGGCTTGGAGGCCGGGGAGACCTTGGAATGTGGAGGTGGCTCAGCGACTCTGCAGGATTCTCCAACCTGAGGTGTTTGACACGGCTCCAACAAGGAAGCTTCCCATGTGGAGACGAGAGAAGTTCTGTTCAGTGCCTCAGGAAAGCCCCATATCCTGTTCTTCGAACCAAAGCCTCTGAGGAGTGACACCTGGGAAACAAAGCAAGAGTTGAGATTAGGGCCTAAGGGCCTGTCGGGCTCAACCTTCTATCTCTGTTGACATCTGTGTGCATGCCTTCATGGAGGTAGCAGCTCAGCTTGTGTCCGAAGGCCCCTGTGTGTGCAGGGAGGCTCCCGGTAATGGTATGTCCTCGGGGGCCTTGAGGTTTCTCCTATTCTGGAGGTGTGTGGCCAAAGGAATGGACAGAGTTTCCCAGGAGAGAGCAGGCATGGTCCTGTGGTATGGCTCCAGAGGACCCAGCCTAGAGGCTGTGTTTGCCAGGGCTGTGGGGACAGATGTCTGAAAAAGCAAACTTGGCTCAGGTAGGGGCCAAGGTAATGGCAGGCCTAATCTCCAGTCCGAGAGGGGAGATCCTCTGGATATCAAAGGAGGGCAAGTGGGAGGCAGTCGCTCAGGCTTTTGTCTCTGGGTGTTGCGTTCACAGTGGCCGTTCAGGGTAGGGGTTGCTTCAGGGGCCGAGGAAGAGCCTTCCTCTCGGGGGATTGTCCAAGCTCCCAAGTGTTTGGGTTCATTCTGTGGGAAGGGAAGAGTACTGTTTTCTGCCACAGGGGACCCCCCAGGAGAGGGACTCTAGAGCACAGCAGTGGGTTCCCTCAACTGGAATACACACCATCTAGTTAGTCCTGCGTGCCTATGGGCATGGCAAGCCACATATGCGGGCTCTTGGTCCAATCACTGAGAGGCGTTACTTGAATAAGGTACTCACGCTGAGGGTCACAATGTGTGTTTGTGCCCAAGGCGGCCCTCACACATGGGCGTGGCCTCATGGGCCATGCCGTTTTCTCCTACACTGAAGGTTTGACTCACTGCCAGCAGCAAGGTTTCTTGCCATGGGGAAGGAGGGGTTCTGACTTGTGCATCAGGTTCCCCCCTGTGCAGGGATTGGAGATAAGGTCTAGGTTCTGATGACTGAAAACCCAGGTTGGGAATGGATGGTGGCCTAAGGCAGTGGCGGGTCCAATGTGCTGGGTGTGCAGCCAGCTGTGTCGGTGTCTGTGGAAGGTCTGGGCTCAGGCTATTTGCGACAGAGCATCAGTGTTTAAGGTAACCTATGCAATTGGGGTGTTGACGAGGGCCAAGCAGTTTGATCCTCATTTGGGGTTTCTGGGCAGCACCATAGACAAAGTTTTTCTCCTGGGAGGCAGGCGGAGTGCTTCATTGTGGCCCCAGAATTCCCAGTAGGGAGGGTTTGCGGGCCAGGAGTGTGAGGACGGAAGTCTAGGAACACAAGCTAAAGTGAGGATTGGAGCCAAGGGCAGAGCAGGCCCACTAGGCAGAGGCTGAATCAAAATCTCCTGCATCTGAAGTCAGGCTGAGGATCAGACGTTGGCTGAGGCTGGCGTATGTGTCCATGTTGGCACCTTCATGAAGCGGGGGCCTCATGAGGCCAAGGAAGTTTTCCCACGCTGAGTTTGGAGGTTGCCCCAAACCACCAGGTTTCCTTCTGTGGGACATTCGAGTCCTGTTGCATGGCTCCAGGACATACCATACGGAAGGACTGGAGAGCACGGTTCGAAGGATGGATCCCTGTACAGCATGCCTCGCATTCCCATTGGCCATTAGCCACAAGATATCTTTGATCTGCTGCCTCTGGATCACACTAACCAGGGGGCTGAGTTGAAATGGCCTCTCCTGAGGATGCGTCATAATGTGCGTTTGGGTCCATGGAAACCTTGGAATGTGCTGGTTGTTCAGTGGCCCTGCGGAACTCTCCTACCTGAAGGGTTTGATACATCCCCAGTAAGTAAGCTCCCCATGTGGAGACGAGAGAGGTTTGGTTTGGAGCCTCAGAAAAGCCCCGTGTGCTGGTCTACGAAAATAGACCTCTGAGGACGGACACATGGAAACCAAAGCTAAGGTTCAGATTAGGGCCTGGGGGCCTGTCCATTTCAACCTTCTGTCTCTGGGGACACTGTCTGAGAGTCTAAGTGGAGATAGTTGCTCCGCTGGTGTCAGAGAGCCCCTCTTAGTCCAGGGTGGCCTACACTATTGATGGCCTCAGGGGCCTTGGAGCTTTTCCCTAACCTGTAGGGTTGTGGTCAATGGATTGGGCACAATTTCCTTGGAGAGGGCAGGCACAATCTTTCGCAGTGGCTCAAGAGGCCCTAGCCTGGCGGTTGTGTGGGTCCAGGCTGAGGGCACAGAAGTCTGAAAACACAAACTCAGCTTATGAGTGGCGCCTAGGGTATGGCAGGCCGGATGTACAGCCCGAGAGGGAGCTCCTGGGCCGCTGAAACAAGGGCGAGTGGGAGGCGTTCCTTCAGGCTTTTGTCTCTGGATGTTGTGTCCGAGATAGCCGTGGATTGGAGGGGTGGCCTCAGGGACTGTGGACGAGTATCCCTCTCTGGGGATTTGTCCCAGCTCCCAAGAGTTTGGGGTCATTTTGTGGGAAGGGTGGAAAAGTGTTGTCTGGCTCACGTGTCTCTCCAAGAAAGGGATTCCAGAGCAGAGCCCCAGGTACGGGCGGGGCGACTGGAAAACTCAAACACTGGTGAGGATTGGGTGCATAGGGGCTTGGCAAGCCCCATATGCGGGCTCTTGGCCCAGGCCCTGACAGGCCTTCCTTTGACATGGGGCTCATGCTGAGGGTCAGAGTGTGAATTTGTGCCCAAGCAGCACTCAAGTTTGGGCGTGGCATCAGGGACCAGGAAGGTTTCTCCCACCCTGAAGGTGTGACTCCATGCCAAGAGCAAGCTTTACAGCCACGGGGAAGGAGGAGTTCTGTGTTGTGCTTGCGATACCCAGCTGTGTGGAGAATTGATATAATGTCTAGGTTCAGATATCTGAAAACCAAGGTTAGGAAGAGGTGACGGCATAAGCTCTGGCGTGTCCGAAGTGCTGGGTGTGCGGCCAGCTGTCTCCTTGTCTGTCTGGACGTCTGGCTTCAGGCTGTGTCAGACAGAGCATGAGTGCCCAGAGCAGCCTATCCAGTTCGGGTACCAGTCGAGGCCCGAGCAGGTTGATCCTCATCTGGGTTTTCTGGAGAGAGCCCCACAGGGAAACGTTTTTCTTCCCTTGGGCAGACCCTGGGCTGGGTTGTGGTTCTGGAGTTCCTAGTCCGGAGGGCTTGTTTGCCAGGAGTGTGAGGAAGGAAGTCTGAAAACAGAAGCTAGCCTGAGGTTTGGGACTGATGGCACGGCAGGCCCACTCTGAGAGGCTGAATCGAGATCTCCTGCACTGAGGTCATTTCAACTCTGAGACGTGCCTCAGGCTAGAGTTTTTGTCCAGCATGGCCTCTTCCTGAATGGTGTGGGGGCCTCATGAGGCCAGGAAGGTTTGCCTACGATGGGATTTGTGAACTACTCCAAACCTCAAGGTTTCCTTCTGCACGAAAGTCGAGTGCTATTGGATGGTTCCAGGAGGCCCCATACGGAAAGACTCGAGAGCAGGTGTCTAAGCATGGATGCCTGGGAACGCCACCTCATATTCCCACTCTTTAGTCAGGACAAGGCAGGCTCAATCTGCGGGCTCCTGGGTGAGCTACCCAGAGGGGAGAGTTGAAATGGACTCTCCTGAAGATGAGTCCTACTGTGGCTTGGTGGCCTGGGAGACCTTGGAATGTGGAGGTGGCTCAGGGACTCTGCAGGATTCTCCAACCTGAGGTGTTTGACACGGCTCCAACAAGGAAGCTTCCCATGTGGAGACGAGAGAAGTTCTGTTCAGTGCCTCAGGAAAGCCCCATATCCTGTTCTTCGAACCAAAGCCTCTGAGGAGTGACACCTGGAAAACAAAGCAAGAGTTGAGATTAGGGCCTAAGGGCCTGTCGGGCTCAACCTTCTATCTCTGTTGACATCTGTGTGCATGCCTTCATGGAGGTAGCAGCTCAGCTTGTGTCCGAAGGCCCCTGTGTGTGCAGGGAGGCTCCCGGTAATGGTATGTCCTCGGGGGCCTTGAGGTTTCTCATATTCTGGAGGTGTGTGGCCAAAGGAATGGACAGAGTTTCCCAGGAGAGAGCAGGCATGGTCCTGTGGTATGGCTCCAGAGGACCCAGCCTAGAGGCTGTGTTTGCCAGGGCTGTGGGGACAGATGTCTGAAAAAGCAAACTTGGCTCAGGTAGGGGCCAAGGTAATGGCAGGCCTGATCTCCAGTCCGAGAGGGGAGATCCTCTGGATATCAAAGGAGGCCAAGTGGGAGGCAGTCGCTCAGGCTTTTGTCTCTGGGTGTTGCGTTCACAGTGGCCGTTCAGGGTAGGGGTTGCTTCAGGGGCCGAGGAAGAGCCTTCCTTGCGGGGGATTGTCTAAGCTCCCAAGTGTTTGGGTTCATTCTGTGGGAAGGGAAGAGTACTGTTTTCTGCCACAGGGGACCCCCCAGGAGAGGGACTCTAGAGCACAGCAGTGGGTTCCCTCAACTGGAATACACACCATCTAGTTAGTCCTGCGTGCCTATGGGCATGGCAAGCCACATATGCGGGCTCTTGGTCCAATCACTGAGAGGCGTTACTTGAATAAGGTACTCACGCTGAGGGTCACAATGTGTGTTTGTGCCCAAGGCGGCCCTCACACATGGGCGTGGCCTCATGGGCCATGCCGTTTTCTCCTACACTGAAGGTTTGACTCACTGCCAGCAGCAAGGTTTCTTGCCATGGGGAAGGAGGGGTTCTGACTTGTGCATCAGGTTCCCCCCTGTGCAGGGATTGGAGATAAGGTCTAGGTTCTGATGACTCAAAACCCAGGTTGGGAATGGATGGTGGCCTAAGGCAGTGGCGGGTCCAATGTGCTGGGTGTGCAGCCAGCTGTGTCGGTGTCTGTTGGAAGGTCTGGGCTCAGGCTATTTGCGACAGAGCATCAGTGTTTAAGGTAGCCTATGCAATTGGGGTGTTGCCGAGGGCCAAGCAGTTTGATCCTCATTTGGGGTTTCTGGGCAGCACCATAGACAAAGTTTTTCTCCTGGGAGGCAGGCGGAGTGCTTCATTGTGGCCCCAGAATTCCCAGTAGGGAGGGTTTGCGGGCCAGGAGTGTGAGGACGGAAGTCTAGGAACACAAGCTAAAGTGAGGATTGGAGCCAAGGGCAGAGCAGGCCCACTAGGCAGACGCTGAATCAAAATCTCCTGCATCTGAAGTCAGGCTGAGGATCAGACGTTGGCTGAGGCTGGCGTATGTGTCCATGATGGCACCTTCATGAAGCGGGGGCCTCATGAGGCCAAGGAAGTTTTCCCACGCTGAGTTTGGAGGTTGCCCCAAACCACCAGGTTTCCTTCTGTGGGACATTCGAGTCCTGTTGCATGGCTCCAGGACATACCATACGGAAGGACTGGAGAGCACGGTTCGAAGGATGGATCCCTGTACAGCATGCCTCGCATTCCCATTGGCCATTAGCCACAAGATATGTTTGATCTGCTGCCTCTGGGGCACGCTAACCAGGGGGCTGAGTTGAAATGGCCTCTCCTGAGGATGCGTCATAATGTGCGTTTGGGTCCATGGAAACCTTGGAATGTGCTGGTTGTTCAGTGGCCCTGCGGAACTCTCCTACCTGAAGGGTTTGATACATCCCCAGTAAGTAAGCTCCCCATGTGGAGACGAGAGAGGTTTGGTTTGGAGCCTCAGAAAAGCCCCGTGTGCTGGTCTACGAAAACAGACCTCTGAGGACGGACACATGGAAACCAAAGCTAAGGTTCAGATTAGGGCCTGGGGGCCTGTCCATTTCAACCTTCTGTCTCTGGGGACACTGTCTGAGAGTCTAAGTGGAGATAGTTGCTCCGCTGGTGTCAGAGAGCCCCACTTAGTCCAGGGTGGCCTACACTATTGATGGCCTCAGGGGCCTTGGAGCTTTTCCCTAACCTGTAGGGTTGTGGTCAATGGATTGGGCATAATTTCCTTGGAGAGGGCACGCACAATCTTTCGCTGTGGCTCCAGAGGCCCTAGCCTGGCGGTTGTGTGGGTCCAGGCTGAGGGCACAGAAGTCTGAAAACACTAACTCAGCTTATGAGTGGCGCCTAGGGTATGGCAGGCCGGATGTACAGCCCGAGAGGGAGCTCCTGGGCCTCTGAAACAAGGGCGAGTGGGAGGCGTTCCTTCAGGCTTTTGTCTCTGGATGTTGTGTCCGAGATAGCCGTGGATTGGAGGGGTGGCCTCAGGGACTGTGGACGAGTATCCCTCTCTGGGGATTTGTCCCAGCTCCCAAGAGTTTGGGGTCATTTTGTGGGAAGGGTGGAAAAGTGTTGTCTGGCTCACGTGTCTCTCCAAGAAAGGGATTCCAGAGCAGAGCCCCAGGTACGGGCGGGGCGACTGGAAAACTCAAACACTGGTGAGGATTGGGTGCATAGGGGCTTGGCAAGCCCCATATGCGGGCTCTTGGCCCAGGCCCTGACAGGCCTTTCTTTGACATGGGGCTCATGCTGAGGGTCAGAGTGTGAATTTGTGCCCAAGCAGCACTCAAGGTTGGGCGTGGCATCAGGGACCAGGAAGGTTTCTCCCACCCTGAAGGTGTGACTCCATGCCAAGAGCAAGCTTTACAGCCACGGGGAAGGAGGAGTTCTGTGTTGTGCTTGCGATACCCAGCTGTGTGGAGAATTGATATAATGTCTAGGTTCAGATATCTGAAAACCAAGGTTAGGAAGAGGTGACGGCATAAGACCATGGCGTGTCCGAAGTGCTGGGTGTGCGGCCAGCTGTCTCCTTGTCTGTCTGGACGTCTGGCTTCAGGCTGTGTCAGACAGAGCATGAGTGCCCAGAGCAGCCTATCCAGTTCGGGTACCGGTCGAGGCCCGAGCAGGTTGATCCTCATCTGGGTTTTCTGGAGAGAGCCCCACAGGGAAACGTTTTTCTTCCCTTGGGCAGACCCTGGGCTGGGTTGTGGTTCTGGAGTTCCTAGTCCGGAGGGCTTGTTTGCCAGGAGTGTGAGGAAGGAAGTCTGAAAACACAAGCTAGCCTGAGGTTTGGGACTGATGGCACGGCAGGCCCACTCTGAGAGGCTGAATCGAGATCTCCTGCACTGAGGTCATTTCAACTATGAGACGTGCCTCAGGCTAGAGTTTTTGTCCAGCATGGCCTCTTGCTGAATGGTGTGGGGGCCTCATGAGGCCAGGAAGGTTTGCCTACGATGGGATTTGTGAACTACTCCAAACCTCAAGGTTTCCTTCTGCACGAAAGTCGAGTGCTATTGGATGGTTCCAGGAGGCCCCATACGGAAAGACTCGAGAGCAGGTGTCTAAGCATGGATGCCTGGGAACGCCACCTCATATTCCCACTCTTTAGTCAGGACAAGGCAGGCTCAATCTGCGGGCTCCTGGGTGAGCTACCCAGAGGGGAGAGTTGAAATGGACTCTCCTGAAGATGAGTCCTACTGTGGCTTGGTGGCCTGGGAGACCTTGGAATGTGGAAGTGGCTCAGGGACTCTGCAGGATTCTCCAACCTGAGGTGTTTGACACGGCTCCAACAAGGAAGCTTCCCATGTGGAGATGAGAGAAGTTCTGTTCAGTGCCTCAGGAAAGCCCCATATCCTGTTCTTCGAACCAAAGCCTCTGAGGAGTGACACCTGGAAAACAAAGCAAGAGTTGAGATTAGGGCCTAAGGGCCTGTCGGGCTCAACCTTCTATCTCTGTTGACATCTGTGTGCATGCCTTCATGGAGGTAGCAGCTCAGCTTGTGTCCGAAGGCCCCTGTGTGTGCAGGGAGGCTCCCGGTAATGGTATGTCCTCGGGGGCCTTGAGGTTTCTCCTATTCTGGAGGTGTGTGGCCAAAGGAATGGACAGAGTTTCCCAGGAGAGAGCAGGCATGGTCCTGTGGTATGGCTCCAGAGGACCCAGCCTAGAGGCTGTGTTTGCCAGGGCTGTGGGGACAGATGTCTGAAAAAGCAAACTTGGCTCAGGTAGGGGCCAAGGTAATGGCAGGCCTGATCTCCAGTCCGAGAGGGGAGATCCTCTGGATATCAAAGGAGGCCAAGTGGGAGGCAGTCGCTCAGGCTTTTGTCTCTGGGTGTTGCGTTCACAGTGGCCGTTCAGGGTAGGGGTTGCTTCAGGGGCCGAGGAAGAGCCTTCCTCGCGGGGGATTGTCCAAGCTCCCAAGTGTTTGGGTTCATTCTGTGGGAAGGGAAGAGTACTGTTTTCTGCCACAGGGGACCCCCCAGGAGAGGGACTCTAGAGCACAGCAGTGGGTTCCCTCAACTGGAATACACACCATCTAGTTAGTCCTGCGTGCCTATGGGCATGGCAAGCCACATATGCGGGCTCTTGGTCCAATCACTGAGAGGCGTTACTTGAATAAGGTACTCACGCTGAGGGTCACAATGTGTGTTTGTGCCCAAGGCGGCCCTCACACATGGGCGTGGCCTCATGGGCCATGCCGTTTTCTCCTACACTGAAGGTTTGACTCACTGCCAGCAGCAAGGTTTCTTGCCATGGGGAAGGAGGGGTTCTGACTTGTGCATCAGGTTCCCCCCTGTGCAGGGATTGGAGATAAGGTCTAGGTTCTGATGACTCAAAACCCAGGTTGGGAATGGATGGTGGCCTAAGGCAGTGGCGGGTCCAATGTGCTGGGTGTGCAGCCAGCTGTGTCGGTGTCTGTTGGAAGGTCTGGGCTCAGGCTATTTGCGACAGAGCATCAGTGTTTAAGGTAGCCTATGCAATTGGGGTGTTGCCGAGGGCCAAGCAGTTTGATCCTCATTTGGGGTTTCTGGGCAGCACCATAGACAAAGTTTTTCTCCTGGGAGGCAGGCGGAGTGCTTCATTGTGGCCCCAGAATTCCCAGTAGGGAGGGTTTGCGGGCCAGGAGTGTGAGGACGGAAGTCTAGGAACACAAGCTAAAGTGAGGATTGGAGCCAAGGGCAGAGCAGGCCCACTAGGCAGAGGCTGAATCAAAATCTCCTGCATCTGAAGTCAGGCTGAGGATCAGACGTTGGCTGAGGCTGGAGTATGTGTCCATGATGGCACCTTCATGAAGCGGGGGCCTCATGAGGCCAAGGAAGTTTTCCCACGCTGAGTTTGGAGGTTGCCCCAAACCACCAGGTTTCCTTCTGTGGGACATTCGAGTCCTGTTGCATGGCTCCAGGACATACCATACGGAAGGACTGGAGAGCACGGTTCGAAGGATGGATCCCTGTACAGCATGCCTCGCATTCCCATTGGCCATTAGCCACAAGATATGTTTGATCTGCTGCCTCTGGGGCACGCTAACCAGGGGGCTGAGTTGAAATGGCCTCTCCTGAGGATGCGTCATAATGTGCGTTTGGGTCCATGGAAACCTTGGAATGTGCTGGTTGTTCAGTGGCCCTGCGGAACTCTCCTACCTGAAGGGTTTGATACATCCCCAGTAAGTAAGCTCCCCATGTGGAGACGAGAGAGGTTTGGTTTGGAGCCTCAGAAAAGCCCCGTGTGCTGGTCAACGAAAACAGACCTCTGAGGACGGACACATGGAAACCAAAGCCAAGGTTCAGATTAGGGCCTGGGGGCCTGTCCATTTCAACCTTCTGTCTCTGGGGACACTGTCTGAGAGTCTAAGTGGAGATAGTTGCTCCGCTGGTGTCAGAGAGCCCCTCTTAGTCCAGGGTGGCCTACACTATTGATGGCCTCAGGGGCCTTGGAGCTTTTCCCTAACCTGTAGGGTTGTGGTCAATGGATTGGGCACAATTTCCTTGGAGAGGGCACGCACAATCTTTCGCTGTGGCTCCAGAGGCCCTAGCCTGGCGGTTGTGTGGGTCCAGGCTGAGGGCACAGAAGTCTGAAAACACTAACTCAGCTTATGAGTGGCGCCTAGGGTATGGCAGGCCGGATGTACAGCCCGAGAGGGAGCTCCTGGGCCTCTGAAACAAGGGCGAGTGGGAGGCGTTCCTTCAGGCTTTTGTCTCTGGATGTTGTGTCCGAGATAGCCGTGGATTGGAGGGGTGGCCTCAGGGACTGTGGACGAGTATCCCTCTCTGGGGATTTGTCCCAGCTCCCAAGAGTTTGGGGTCATTTTGTGGGAAGGGTGGAAAAGTGTTGTCTGGCTCACGTGTCTCTCCAAGAAAGGGATTCCAGAGCAGAGCCCCAGGTACGGGCGGGGCGACTGGAAAACTCAAACACTGGTGAGGATTGGGTGCATAGGGGCTTGGCAAGCCCCATATGCGGGCTCTTGGCCCAGGCCCTGACAGGCCTTTCTTTGACATGGGGCTCATGCTGAGGGTCAGAGTGTGAATTTGTGCCCAAGCAGCACTCAAGTTTGGGCGTGGCATCAGGGACCAGGAAGGTTTCTCCCACCCTGAAGGTGTGACTCCATGCCAAGAGCAAGCTTTACAGCCACGGGGAAGGAGGAGTTCTGTGTTGTGCTTGCGATACCCAGCTGTGTGGAGAATTGATATAATGTCTAGGTTCAGATATCTGAAAACCAAGGTTAGGAAGAGGTGACGGCATAAGACCATGGCGTGTCCGAAGTGCTGGGTGTGCGGCCAGCTGTCTCCTTGTCTGTCTGGACGTCTGGCTTCAGGCTGTGTCAGACAGAGCATGAGTGCCCAGAGCAGCCTATCCAGTCCGGGTACCGTCGAGGCCCGAGCAGGTTGATCCTCATCTGGGTTTTCTGGAGAGAGCCCCACAGGGAAACGTTTTTCTTCCCTTGGGCAGACCCTGGGCTGGGTTGTGGTTCTGGAGTTCCTAGTACGGAGGGCTTGTTTGCCAGGAGTGTGAGGAAGGAAGTCTGAAAACACAAGCTAGCCTGAGGTTTGGGACTGATGGCACGGCAGGCCCACTCTGAGAGGCTGAATCGAGATCTCCTGCACTGAGGTCATTTCAACTATGAGACGTGCCTCAGGCTAGAGTTTTTGTCCAGCATGGCCTCTTGCTGAATGGTGTGGGGGCCTCATGAGGCCAGGAAGGTTTGCCTACGATGGGATTTGTGAACTACTCCAAACCTCAAGGTTTCCTTCTGCACGAAAGTCGAGTGCTATTGGATGGTTCCAGGAGGCCCCATACGGAAAGACTCGAGAGCAGGTGTCTAAGCATGGATGCCTGGGAACGCCACCTCATATTCCCACTCTTTAGTCAGGACAAGGCAGGCTCAATCTGCGGGCTCCTGGGTGAGCTACCCAGAGGGGAGAGTTGAAATGGACTCTCCTGAAGATGAGTCCTACTGTGGCTTGGTGGCCTGGGAGACCTTGGAATGTGGAAGTGGCTCAGGGACTCTGCAGGATTCTCCAACCTGAGGTGTTTGACACGGCTCCAACAAGGAAGCTTCCCATGTGGAGATGAGAGAAGTTCTGTTCAGTGCCTCAGGAAAGCCCCATATCCTGTTCTTCGAACCAAAGCCTCTGAGGAGTGACACCTGGAAAACAAAGCAAGAGTTGAGATTAGGGCCTAAGGGCCTGTCGGGCTCAACCTTCTATCTCTGTTGACATCTGTGTGCATGCCTTCATGGAGGTAGCAGCTCAGCTTGTGTCCGAAGGCCCCTGTGTGTGCAGGGAGGCTCCCGGTAATGGTATGTCCTCGGGGGCCTTGAGGTTTCTCATATTCTGGAGGTGTGTGGCCAAAGGAATGGACAGAGTTTCCCAGGAGAGAGCAGGCATGGTCCTGTGGTATGGCTCCAGAGGACCCAGCCTAGAGGCTGTGTTTGCCAGGGCTGTGGGGACAGATGTCTGAAAAAGCAAACTTGGCTCAGGTAGGGGCCAAGGTAATGGCAGGCCTGATCTCCAGTCCGAGAGGGGAGATCCTCTGGATATCAAAGGAGGGCAAGTGGGAGGCAGTCGCTCAGGCTTTTGTCTCTGGGTGTTGCGTTCACAGTGGCCGTTCAGGGTAGGGGTTGCTTCAGGGGCCGAGGAAGAGCCTTCCTCGCGGGGGATTGTCCAAGCTCCCAAGTGTTTGGGTTCATTCTGTGGGAAGGGAAGAGTACTGTTTTCTGCCACAGGGGACCCCCCAGGAGAGGGACTCTAGAGCACAGCAGTGGGTTCCCTCAACTGGAATACACGCCGTCTAGTTAGTCCTTCGTGCCTATGGGCATGGCAAGCCACATATGCAGGCTCTTGGTCCAATCACTGAGAGGCGTTACTTGAATAAGGTACTCACGCTGAGGGTCACAATGTGTGTTTGTGCCCAAGGCGGCCCTCACACATGGGCGTGGCCTCATGGGCCATGCCGTTTTCTCCTACACTGAAGGTTTGACTCACTGCCAGCAGCAAGGTTTCTTGCCATGGGGAAGGAGGGGTTCTGACTTGTGCATCAGGTTCCCCCCTGTGCAGGGATTGGAGATAAGGTCTAGGTTCTGATGACTGAAAACCCAGGTTGGGAATGGATGGTGGCCCAAGGCAGTGGCGGGTCCAATGTGCTGGGTGTGCAGCCAGCTGTGTCGGTGTCTGTTGGAAGGTCTGGGCTCAGGCTATTTGCGACAGAGCATCAGTGTTTAAGGTAGCTTATGCAATTGGGGTGTTGCCGAGGGCCAAGCAGTTTGATCCTCATTTGGGGTTTCTGGGCAGCACCACAGACAAAGTTTTTCTCCTGGGAGGCAGGCGGAGTGCTTCATTGTGGCCCCAGAATTCCCAGTAGGGAGGGTTTGCGGGCCAGGAGTGTGAGGACGGAAGTCTAGGAACACAAGCTAAAGTGAGGATTGGAGCCAAGGGCAGAGCAGGCCCACTAGGCAGACGCTGAATCAAAATCTCCTGCATCTGAAGTCAGGCTGAGGATCAGACGTTGGCTGAGGCTGGCGTATGTGTCCATGTTGGCACCTTCATGAAGCGGGGGCATCATGAAGCCAAGGAAGTTTTCCCACGCTGAGTTTGGAGGTTGCCCCAAACCACCAGGTTTCCTTCTGTGGGACATTCGAGTCCTGTTGCATGGCTCCAGGACATACCATACGGAAGGACTGGAGAGCACGGTTCGAAGGATGGATCCCTGTACAGCATGCCTCGCATTCCCATTGGCCATTAGCCACAAGATATGTTTGATCTGCTGCCTCTGGGGCACACTAACCAGGGGGCTGAGTTGAAATGGCCTCTCCTGAGGATGCGTCATAATGTGCGTTTGGGTCCATGGAAACCTTGGAATGTGCTGGTTGTTCAGTGGCCCTGCGGAACTCTCCTACCTGAAGGGTTTGATACATCCCCAGTAAGTAAGCTCCCCATGTGGAGACGAGAGAGGTTTGGTTTGGAGCCTCAGAAAAGCCCCGTGTGCTGGTCAACGAAAACAGACCTCTGAGGACGGACACATGGAAACCAAAGCTAAGGTTCAGATTAGGGCCTGGGGGCCTGTCCATTTCAACCTTCTGTCTCTGGGGACACTGTCTGAGAGTCTAAGTGGAGATAGTTGCTCCGCTGGTGTCAGAGAGCCCCTCTTAGTCCAGGGTGGCCTACACTATTGATGGCCTCAGGGGCCTTGGAGCTTTTCCCTAACCTGTAGGGTTGTGGTCAATGGATTGGGCACAATTTCCTTGGAGAGGGCAGGCACAATCTTTCGCTGTGGCTCCAGAGGCCCTAGCCTGGCGGTTGTGTGGGTCCAGGCTGAGGGCACAGAAGTCTAAAACACAAACTCAGCTTATGAGTGTCGCCTAGGGTATGGCAGGCCGGATGTACAGCCCGAGAGGGAGCTCCTGGGCCTCTGAAACAAGGGCGAGGGGGAGGCGTTCCTTCAGCCTTTTGTCTCTGGATGTTGTGTCCGAGATAGCCGTGGATTGGAGGGGTGGCCTCAGGGACTGTGGACGAGTATCCCTCTCTGGGGATTTGTCCCAGCTCCCAAGAGTTTGGGGTCATTTTGTGGGAAGGGTGGAAAAGTGTTGTCTGGCTCACGTGTCTCTCCAAGAAAGGGATTCCAGAGCAGAGCCCCAGGTACGGGCGGGGCGACTGGAAAACTCAAACACTGGTGAGGATTGGGTGCATAGGGGCTTGGCAAGCCCCATATGCGGGCTCTTGGCCCAGGCCCTGACAGGCCTTTCTTTGACATGGGGCTCATGCTGAGGGTCAGAGTGTGAATTTGTGCCCAAGCAGCACTCAAGTTTGGGCGTGGCATCAGGGACCAGGAAGGTTTCTCCCACCCTGAAGGTGTGACTCCATGCCAAGAGCAAGCTTTACAGCCACGGAAAAGGAGGAGTTCTGTGTTGTGCTTGCGATACCCAGCTGTGTGGAGAATTGATATAATGTCTAGGTTCAGATATCTGAAAACCAAGGTTAGGAAGAGGTGACGGCATAAGACCATGGCGTGTCCGAAGTGCTGGGTGTGCGGCCAGCTGTCTCCTTGTCTGTCTGGACGTCTGGCTTCAGGCTGTGTCAGACAGAGCATGAGTGCCCAGAGCAGCCTATCCAGTTCGGGTACCGTCGAGGCCCGAGCAGGTTGATCCTCATCTGGGTTTTCTGGAGAGAGCCGCACAGGGAAAAGTTTTTCTTCCCTTGGGCAGACCCTGGGCTGGGTTGTGGTTCTGGAGTTCCTAGTCCGGAGGGCTTCTTTGCCAGGAGTGTGAGGAAGGAAGTCTGAAAACACAAGCTAGCGTGAGGTTTGGGACCAATGGCAAGGTAGGCCCACTCTGAGAGGCTGAATCGAGATCTCCTGCACTGAGGTCATGTCAACTCTGAGACTTGCCTCAGGCTAGAGTTTTTGTCCAGCATGGCCTCTTCCTGAATGGTGTGGGGGCCTCATGAGGCCAGGAAGGTTTGCCTACGATGGGATTTGTGAACTACTCCAAACCTCAAGGTTTCCTTCTGCACGAAAGTCGAGTGCTATTGGATGGTTCCAGGAGGCCCCATACGGAAAGACTCGAGAGCAGGTGTCTAAGCATGGATGCCTGGGAACGCCACCTCATATTCCCACTCTTTAGTCAGGACAAGGCAGGCTCAATCTGCGGGCTCCTGGGTGAGCTACCCAGAGGGGAGAGTTGAAATGGACTCTCCTGAAGATGAGTCCTACTGTGGCTTGGTGGCCTGGGAGACCTTGGAATGTGGAGGTGGCTCAGGGACTCTGCAGGATTCTCCAACCTGAGGTGTTTGACACGGCTCCAACAAGGAAGCTTCCCATGTGGAGACGAGAGAAGTTCTGTTCAGTGCCTCAGGAAAGCCCCATATCCTGTTCTTCGAACCAAAGCCTCTGAGGAGTGACACCTGGAAAACAAAGCAAGAGTTGAGATTAGGGCCTAAGGGCCTGTCCGGCTCAACCTTCTATCTCTGTTGACATCTGTGTGCATGCCTTCATGGAGGTAGCAGCTCAGCTTGTGTCCGAAGGCCCCTGTGTGTGCAGGGAGGCTCCCGGTAATGGTATGTCCTCGGGGGCCTTGAGGTTTCTCATATTCTGGAGGTGTGTGGCCAAAGGAATGGACAGAGTTTCCCAGGAGAGAGCAGGCATGGTCCTGTGGTATGGCTCCAGAGGACCCAGCCTAGAGGCTGTGTTTGCCAGGGCTGTGGGGACAGATGTCTGAAAAAGCAAACTTGGCTCAGGTAGGGGCCAAGGTAATGGCAGGCCTGATCTCTAGTCCGAGAGGGGAGATCCTCTGGATATCAAAGAAGGGCAAGTGGGAGGCAGTCGCTCAGGCTTTTGTCTCTGGGTGTTGCGTTCACAGTGGCCGTTCAGGGTAGGGGTTGCTTCAGGGGCCGAGGAAGAGCCTTCCTCTCGGGGGATTGTCCAAGCTCCCAAGTGTTTGGGTTCATTCTGTTGGAAGGGAAGAGTACTGTTTTCTGCCACAGGGGACCCCCCAGGAGAGGGACTCTAGAGCACCGCAGTGGGTTCCCTCAACTGGAATACACACCATCTAGTTAGTCCTGCGTGCCTATGGGCATGGCAAGCCACATATGCGGGCTCTTGGTCCAATCACTGAGAGGCGTTACTTGAATAAGGTACTCACGCTGAGGGTCACAATGTGTGTTTGTGCCCAAGGCGGCCCTCACACATGGGCGTGGCCTCATGGGCCATGCCGTTTTCTCCTACACTGAAGGTTTGACTCACTGCCAGCAGCAAGGTTTCTTGCCATGGGGAAGGAGGGGTTCTGACTTGTGCATCAGGTTCCCCCCTGTGCAGGGATTGGAGATAAGGTCTAGGTTCTGATGACTGAAAACCCAGGTTGGGAATGGATGGTGGCCTAAGGCAGTGGCGGGTCCAATGTGCTGGGTGTGCAGCCAGCTGTGTCGGTGTCTGTTGGAAGGTCTGGGCTCAGGCTATTTGCGACAGAGCATCAGTGTTTAAGGTAGCCTATGCAATTGGGGTGTTGCCGAGGGCCAAGCAGTTTGATCCTCATTTGGGGTTTCTGGGCAGCACCATAGACAAAGTTTTTCTCCTGGGAGGCAGGCGGAGTGCTTCATTGTGGCCCCAGAATTCCCAGTAGGGAGGGTTTGTGGGCCAGGAGTGTGAGGACGGAAGTCTAGGAACACAAGCTAAAGTGAGGATTGGAGCCAAGGGCAGAGCAGGCCCACTAGGCAGAGGCTGAATCAAAATCTCCTGCATCTGAAGTCAGGCTGAGGATCAGACGTTGGCTGAGGCTGGAGTATGTGTCCATGATGGCACCTTCATGAAGCGGGGGCCTCATGAGGCCAAGGAAGTTTTCCCACGCTGAGTTTGGAGGTTGCCCCAAACCACCAGGTTTCCTTCTGTGGGACATTCGAGTCCTGTTGCATGGCTCCAGGACATACCATACGGAAGGACTGGAGAGCACGGTTCGAAGGATGGATCCCTGTACAGCATGCGTCGCATTACCATTGGCCATTAGCCACAAGATATGTTTGATCTGCTGCCTCTGGGGCACGCTAACCAGGGGGCTGAGTTGAAATGGCCTCTCCTGAGGATGCGTCATAATGTGCGTTTGGGTCCATGGAAACCTTGGAATGTGCTGGTTGTTCAGTGGCCCTGCGGAACTCTCCTACCTGAAGGGTTTGATACATCCCCAGTAAGTAAGCTCCCCATGTGGAGGCGAGAGAGGTTTGGTTTGGTGCCTCAGAAAAGCCCCGTGTGCTGGTCTACGAAAACAGACCTCTGAGGACGGACACATGGAAACCAAAGCTAAGGTTCAGATTAGGGCCTGGGGGCATGTCCATTTCAAACTTCTGTCTCTGGGGACACTGTCTGAGAGTCTAAGTGGAGATAGTTGCTCCGCTGGTGTCAGAGAGCCCCTCTTAGTCCAGGGTGGCCTACACTATTGATGGCCTCAGGGGCCTTGGAGCTTTTCCCTAACCTGTAGGGTTGTGGTCAATGGATTGGGCACAATTTCCTTGGAGAGGGCAGGCACAATCTTTCGCTGTGGCTCCAGAGGCCCTAGCCTGGCGGTTGTGTGAGTCCAGGCTGAGGGCACAGAAGTCTGAAAACACAAACTCAGCTTATGAGTGGCGCCTAGGGTATGGTAGGCCGGATGTACAGCCCGAGAGGGAGCTCCTGGGCCTCTGAAACAAGGGCGAGGGGGAGGCGTTCCTTCAGGCTTTTGTCTCTGGATGTTGTGTCCGAGATAGCCGTGGATTGGAGGGGTGGCCTCAGGGACTGTGGACGAGTATCCCTCTCTGGGGATTTGTCCCAGCTCCCAAGAGTTTGGGGTCATTTTGTGGGAAGGGTGGAAAAGTGTTGTCTGGCTCACGTGTCTCTCCAAGAAAGGGATTCCAGAGCAGAGCCCCAGGTACGGGCGGGGCGACTGGAAAACTCAAACACTGGTGAGGATTGGGTGCATAGGGGCTTGGCAAGCCCCATATGCGGGCTCTTGGCCCAGGCCCTGACAGGCCTTTCTTTGGCATGGGGCTCATGCTGAGGGTCAGAGTGTGAATTTGTGCCCAAGCAGCACTCAAGTTTGGGCGTGGCATCAGGGACCAGGAAGGTTTCTCCCACCCTGAAGGTGTGACTCCATGCCAAGAGCAAGCTTTACAGCCACGGGGAAGGAGGAGTTCTGTGTTGTGCTTGCGATACCCAGCTGTGTGGAGAATTGATATAATGTCTAGGTTCAGATATCTGAAAACCAAGGTTAGGAAGAGGTGACGGCATAAGACCATGGCGTGTCCAAAGTGCTGGGTGTGCGGCCAGCTGTCTCCTTGTCTGTCTGGCGTCTGGCTTCAGGCTGTGTCAGACAGAGCATGAGTGCCCAGAGCAGCCTATCCAGTTCGGGTACCGTCGAGGCCCGAGCAGGTTGATCCTCATCTGGGTTTTCTGGAGAGAGCCCCACAGGGAAACGTTTTTCTTCCCTTGGGCAGACCCTGGGCTGGGTTGTGGTTCTGGAGTTCCTAGTCCGGAGGGCTTGTTTGCCAGGAGTGTGAGGAAGGAAGTCTGAAAACACAAGCTAGCGTGAGGTTTGGGACCGATGGCACGGCAGGCCCACTCTGAGAGGCTGAATCGAGATCTCCTGCACTGAGGTCATTTCAACTCTGAGACGTGCCTCAGGCTAGAGTTTTTGTCCAGCATGGCCTCTTCCTGAATGGTGTGGGGGCCTCATGAGGCCAGGAAGGTTTGCCTACGATGGGATTTGTGAACTACTCCAAACCTCAAGGTTTCCTTCTGCACGAAAGTCGAGTGCTATTGGATGGTTCCAGGAGGCCCCATACGGAAAGACTCGAGAGCAGGTGTCTAAGCATGGATGCCTGTGCACGCCACCTCATATTCCCACTCTTTAGTCAGGACAAGGCAGGCTCAATCTGCGGGCTCCTGGGTGAGCTACCCAGAGGGGAGAGTTGAAATGGACTCTCCTGAAGATGAGTCCTACTGTGGCTTGGTGGCCTGGGAGACCTTGGAATGTGGAGGTGGCTCAGGGACTCTGCAGGATTCTCCAACCTGAGGTGTTTGACACGGCTCCAACAAGGAAGCTTCCCATGTGGAGATGAGAGAAGTTCTGTTCAGTGCCTCAGGAAAGCCCCATATCCTGTTCTTCGAACCAAAGCCTCTGAGGAGTGACACCTGGAAAACAAAGCAAGAGTTGAGATTAGGGCCTAAGGGCCTGTCCGGCTCAACCTTCTATCTCTGTTGACATCTGTGTGCATGCCTTCATGGAGGTAGCAGCTCCGCTTGTGTCCGAAGGCCCCTGTGTGTGCAGGGAGGCTCCCGGTAATGGTATGTCCTCGGGGGACTTGAGGTTTCTCATATTCTGGAGGTGTGTGGCCAAAGGAATGGACAGAGTTTCCCAGGAGAGAGCAGGCATGGTCCTGTGGTATGGCTCCAGAGGACCCAGCCTAGAGGCTGTGTTTGCCAGGGCTGTGGGGACAGATGTCTGAAAAAGCAAACTTGGCTCAGGTAGGGGCCAAGGTAATGGCAGGCCTGATCTCCAGTCCGAGAGGGGAGATCCTCTGGATATCAAAGGAGGGCAAGTGGGAGGCTGTCGCTCAGGCTTTTGTCTCTGGGTGTTGCGTTCACAGTGGCCGTTCAGGGTAGGGGTTGCTTCAGGGGCCGAGGAAGAGCCTTCCTCTCGGGGGATTGTCCAAGCTCCCAAGTGTTTGGGTTCATTCTGTGGGAAGGGAAGAGTACTGTTTTCTGCCACAGGGGACCCCCCAGGAGAGGGACTCTAGAGCACAGCAGTGGGTTCCCTCAACTGGAATACACACCATCTAGTTAGTCCTGCGTGCCTATGGGCATGGCAAGCCACATATGCGGGCTCTTGGTCCAATCACTGAGAGGCGTTACTTGAATAAGGTACTCACGCTGAGGGTCACAATGTGTGTTTGTGCCCAAGGCGGCCCTCACACATGGGCGTGGCCTCATGGGCCATGCCGTTTTCTCCTACACTGAAGGTTTGACTCACTGCCAGCAGCAAGGTTTCTTGCCATGGGGAAGGAGGGGTTCTGACTTGTGCATCAGGTTCCCCCCTGTGCAGGGATTGGAGATAAGGTCTAGGTTCTGATGACTGAAAACCCAGGTTGGGAATGGATGGTGGCCTAAGGCAGTGGCGGGTCCAATGTGCTGGGTGTGCAGCCAGCTGTGTCGGTGTCTGTTGGAAGGTCTGGGCTCAGGCTATTTGCGACAGAGCATCAGTGTTTAAGGTAGCCTATGCAATTGGGGTGTTGCCGAGGGCCAAGCAGTTTGATCCTCATTTGGGGTTTCTGGGCAGCACCATAGACAAAGTTTTTTCTCCTGGGAGGCAGGCGGAGTGCTTCATTGTGGCCCCAGAATTCCCAGTAGGGAGGGTTTGTGGGCCAGGAGTGTGAGGACGGAAGTCTAGGAACACAAGCTAAAGTGAGGATTGGAGCCAAGGGCAGAGCAGGCCCACTAGGCAGAGGCTGAATCAAAATCTCCTGCATCTAAAGTCAGGCTGAGGATCAGACGTTGGCTGAGGCTGGAGTATGTGTCCATGATGGCACCTTCATGAAGCGGGGGCCTCATGAGGCCAAGGAAGTTTTCCCACGCTGAGTTTGGAGGTTGCCCCAAACCACCAGGTTTCCTTCTGTGGGACATTCGAGTCCTGTTGCATGGCTCCAGGACATACCATACGGAAGGACTGGAGAGCACGGTTCGAAGGATGGATCCCTGTACAGCATGCCTCGCATTCCCATTGGCCATTAGCCACAAGATATGTTTGATCTGCTGCCTCTGGGGCACGCTAACCAGGGGGCTGAGTTGAAATGGCCTCTCCTGAGGATGCGTCATAATGTGCGTTTGGGTCCATGGAAACCTTGGAATGTGCTGGTTGTTCAGTGGCCCTGCGGAACTCTCCTACCTGAAGGGTTTGATACATCCCCAGTAAGTAAGCTCCCCATGTGGAGGCGAGAGAGGTTTGGTTTGGTGCCTCAGAAAAGCCCCGTGTGCTGGTCTACGAATACAGACCTCTGAGGACGGACACATGGAAACCAAAGCTAAGGTTCAGATTAGGGCCTGGGGGCCTGTCCATTTCAACCTTCTGTCTCTGGGGACACTGTCTGAGAGTCTAATTGGAGATAGTTGCTCCGCTGGTGTCAGAGAGCCCCTCTTAGTCCAGGGTGGCCTACACTATTGATGGCCTCAGGGGCCTTGGAGCTTTTCCCTAACCTGTAGGGTTGTGGTCAATGGATTGGGCACAATTTCCTTGGAGAGGGCAGGCACAATCTTTCGCTGTGGCTCCAGAGGCCCTAGCCTGGCGGTTGTGTGGGTCCAGGCTGAGGGCACAGAAGTCTGAAAACACAAACTCAGCTTATGAGTGGCGCCTAGGGTATGGCAGGCCGGATGTACAGCCCGAGAGGGAGCTCCTGGTCCTCTGAAACAAGGGCGAGTGGGAGGCGTTCCTTCAGCCTTTTGTCTCTGGATGTTGTGTCCGAGATAGCCGTGGATTGGAGGGGTGGCCTCAGGGACTGTGGACGAGTATCCCTCTCTGGGGATTTGTCCCAGCTCCCAAGAGTTTGGGGTCATTTTGTGGGAAGGGTGGAAAAGTGTTGTCTGGCTCACGTGTCTCTCCAAGAAAGGGATTCCAGAGCAGAGCCCCAGGTACGGGCGGGGCGACTGGAAAACTCAAACACTGGTGAGGATTGGGTGCATAGGGGCTTGGCAAGCCCCATATGCGGGCTCTTGGCCCAGGCCCAGACAGGCCTTTCTTTGACATGGGGCTCATGCTGAGGGTCAGAGTGTGAATTTGTGCCCAAGCAGCACTCAAGTTTGGGCGTGGCATCAGGGACCAGGAAGGTTTCTCCCACCCTGAAGGTGTGACTCCATGCCAAGAGCAAGCTTTACAGCCACGGGGAAGGAGGAGTTCTGTGTTGTGCTTGCGATACCCAGCTGTGTGGAGAATTGATATAATGTCTAGGTTCAGATATCTGAAAACCAAGGTTAGGAAGAGGTGACGGCATAAGACCATGGCGTGTCCGAAGTGCTGGGTGTGCGGCCAGCTGTCTCCTTGTCTGTCTGGACGTCTGGCTTCAGGCTGTGTCAGACAGAGCATGAGTGCCCGGAGCAGCCTATCCAGTCCGGGTACCGTCGAGGCCCGAGCAGGTTGATCCTCATCTGGGTTTTCTGGAGAGAGCCCCACAGGGAAACGTTTTTCTTCCCTTGGGCAGACCCTGGGCTGGGTTGTGGTTCTGGAGTTCCTAGTCCGGAGGGCTTGTTTGCCAGGAGTGTGAGGAAGGAAGTCTGAAAACACAAGCTAGCGTGAGGTTTGGGACCGATGGCACGGCAGGCCCACTCTGAGAGGCTGAATCGAGATCTCCTGCACTGAGGTCATTTCAACTCTGAGACGTGCATCAGGCTAGAGTTTTTGTCCAGCATGGCCTCTTCCTGAATGGTGTGGTGGCCTCATGAGGCCAGGAAGGTTTGCCTACGATGGGATTTGTGAACTACTCCAAACCTCAAGGTTTCCTTCTGCACGAAAGTCGAGTGCTATTGGATGGTTCCAGGAGGCCCCATACGGAAAGACTCGAGAGCAGGTGTCTAAGCATGGATGCCTGGGAACGCCACCTCATATTCCCACTCTTTAGTCAGGACAAGGCAGGCTCAATCTGCGGGCTCCGGGGTGAGCTACCCAGAGGGGAGAGTTGAAATGGACTCTCCTGAAGATGAGTCCTACTGTGGCTTGGTGGCCTGGGAGACCTTGGAATGTGGAGGTGGCTCAGGGACTCTGCAGGATTCTCCAACCTGAGGTGTTTGACACGGCTCCAACAAGGAAGCTTCCCATGTGGAGACGAGAGAAGTTCTGTTCAGTGCCTCAGGAAAGCCCCATATCCTGTTCTTCGAACCAAAGCCTCTGAGGAGTGACACCTGGAAAACAAAGCAAGAGTTGAGATTAGGGCCTAAGGGCCTGTCCGGCTCAACCTTTTATCTCTGTTGACATCTGTGTGCATGCCTTCATGTAGCTAGCAGCTCCTCTTGTGTCCGAAGGCCCCTGTGTGTGCAGGGAGGCTCCCGGTAATGGTATGTCCTCGGGGGCCTTGAGGTTTCTCATATTCTGGAGGTGTGTGGCCAAAGGAATGGACAGAGTTTCCCAGGAGAGAGCAGGCATGGTCCTGTGGTATGGCTCCAGAGGACCCAGCCTAGAGGCAGTGTTTGCCAGGGCTGTGGGGACAGATGTCTGAAAAAGCAAACTTGGCTCAGGTAGGGGCCAAGGTAATGGCAGGCCTGATCTCCAGTCCGAGAGGGGAGACCCTCTGGATATCAAAGTAGGGCAAGTGGGAGGCAGTCTCTCAGGCTTTTGTCTCTGGGTGTTGCGTTCACAGTGGCCGTTCAGGGTAGGGGTTGCTTCAGGGGCCGAGGAAGAGCCTTCCTCTCGGGGGATTGTCCAAGCTCCCAAGTGTTTGGGTTCATTCTGTGGGAAGGGAAGAGTACTGTTTTCTGCCACAGGGGACCCCCCAGGAGAGGGACTCTAGAGCACAGCAGTGGGTTCCCTCAACTGGAATACACACCATCTAGTTAGTCCTGCGTGCCTATGGGCATGGCAAGCCACATATGCGGGCTCTTGGTCCAATCACTGAGAGGCGTTACTTGAATAAGGTACTCACGCTGAGGGTCACAATGTGTGTTTGTGCCCAAGGCGGCCCTCACACATGGGCGTGGCCTCATGGGCCATGCCATTTTCTCCTACACTGAAGGTTTGACTCACTGCCAGCAGCAAGGTTTCTTGCCATGGGGAAGGAGGGGTTCTGACTTGTGCATCAGGTTCCCCCCTGTGCAGGGATTGGAGATAAAGTCTAGGTTCTGATGACTGAAAACCCAGGTTGGGAATGGATGGTGGCCTAAGGCAGTGGCGGGTCCAATGTGCTGGGTGTGCAGCCAGCTGTGTCGGTGTCTGTTGGAAGGTCTGGGCTCAGGCTATTTGCGACCGAGCATCAGTGTTTAAGGTAGCCTATGCAATTGGGGTGTTGCCGAGGGCCAAGCAGTTTGATCCTCATTTGGGGTTTCTGGGCAGCACCATAGACAAAGTTTTTCTCCTGGGAGGCAGGCGGAGTGCTTCATTGTGGCCCCAGAATTCCCAGTAGGGAGGGTTTGTGGGCCAGGAGTGTGAGGACGGAAGTCTAGGAACACAAGCTAAAGTGAGGATTGGAGCCAAGGGCAGAGCAGGCCCACTAGGCAGAGGCTGAATCAAAATCTCCTGCATCTGAAGTCAGGCTGAGGATCAGACGTTGGCTGAGGCTGGAGTATGTGTCCATGATGGCACCTTCATGAAGCGGGGGCCTCATGAGGCCAAGGAAGTTTTCCCACGCTGAGTTTGGAGGTTGCCACAAACCACCAGGTTTCCTTCTGTGGGACATTCGAGTCCTGTTGCATGGCTCCAGGACATACCATACGGAAGGACTGGAGAGCACGGTTCGAAGGATGGATCCCTGTACAGCATGCGTCGCATTCCCATTAGCCATTAGCCACAAGATATGTTTGATCTGCTGCCTCTGGGGCACGCTAACCAGGGGGCTGAGTTGAAATGGCCTCTCCTGAGGATGCGTCATAATGTGCGTTTGGGTCCATGGAAACCTTGGAATGTGCTGGTTGTTCAGTGGCCCTGCGGAACTCTCCTACCTGAAGGGTTTGATACATCCCCAGTAAGTAAGCTCCCCATGTGGAGGCGAGAGAGGTTTGGTTTGGTGCCTCAGAAAAGCCCCGTGTGCTGGTCTACGAAAACAGACCTCTGAGGACGGACACATGGAAACCAAAGCTAAGGTTTAGATTAGGGCCTGGGGGCATGTCCATTTCAACCTTCTGTCTCTGGGGACACTGTCTGAGAGTCTAATTGGAGATAGTTGCTCCGCTGGTGTCAGAGAGCCCCTCTTAGTCCAGGGTGGCCTACACTATTGATGGACTCAGGGGCCTTGGAGCTTTTCCCTAACCTGTAGGGTTGTGGTCAATGGATTGGGCACAATTTCCTTGGAGAGGGCAGGCACAATCTTTCGCTGTGGCTCCAGAGGCCCTAGCCTGGCGGTTGTGTGGGTCCAGGCTGAGGGCACAGAAGTCTGAAAACACAAACTCAGCTTATGAGTGGCGCCTAGGGTATGGCAGGCCGGATGTACAGCCCGAGAGGGAACTCCTGGGCCTCTGAAACAAGGGCGAGGGGGAGGCGTTCCTTCAGGCTTTTGTCTCTGGATGTTGTGTCCGAGATAGCCGTGGATTGGAGGGGTGGCCTCAGGGACTGTGGACGAGTATCCCTCTCTGGGGATTTGTCCCAGCTCCCAAGAGTTTGGGGTCATTTTGTGGGAAGGGTGGAAAAGTGTTGTCTGGCTCACGTGTCTCTCCAAGAAAGGGATTCCAGAGCAGAGCCCCAGGTACGGGCGGGGCGACTGGAAAACTCAAACACTGGTGAGGATTGGGTGCATAGGGGCTTGGCAAGCCCCATATGCGGGCTCTTGGCCCAGGCCCTGACAGGCCTTTCTTTGGCATGGGGCTCATGCTGAGGGTCAGAGTATGAATTTGTGCCCAAGCAGCACTCAAGTTTGGGCGTGGCATCAGGGACCAGGAAGGTTTCTCCCACCCTGAAGGTGTGACTCCATGCCAAGAGCAAGCTTTCCAGCCACGGGGAAGGAGGAGTTCTGTGTTGTGCTTGCGATACCCAGCTGTGTGGAGAATTGATATAATGTCTAGGTTCAGATATCTGAAAACCAAGGTTAGGAAGAGGTGACGGCATAAGACCATGGCGTGTCCAAAGTGCTGGGTGTGCGGCCAGCTGTCTCCTTGTCTGTCTGGACGTCTGGCTTCAGGCTGTGTCAGACAGAGCATGAGTGCCCAGAGCAGCCTATCCAGTTCGGGTACCGTCGAGGCCCGAGCAGGTTGATCCTCATCTGGGTTTTCTGGAGAGAGCCCCACAGGGAAACGTTTTTCTTCCCTTGGGCAGACCCTGGGCTGGGTTGTGGTTCTGGAGTTCCTAGTCCGGAGGGCTTGTTTGCCAGGAGTCTGAGGAAGGAAGTCTGAAAACACAAGCTAGCGTGAGGTTTGGGACCGATGGCACGGCAGGCCCACTCTGAGAGGCTGAATCGAGATCTCCTGCACTGAGGTCATTTCAACTCTGAGACGTGCCTCAGGCTAGAGTTTTTGTCCAGCATGGCCTCTTCCTGAATGGTGTGGGGGCCTCATGAGGCCAGGAAGGTTTGCCTACGATGGGATTTGTGAACTACTCCAAACCTCAAGGTTTCCTTCTGCACGAAAGTCGAGTGCTATTGGATGGTTCCAGGAGGCCCCATACGGAAAGACTCGAGAGCAGGAGTCTAAGCATGGATGCCTGGGAACGCCACCTCATATTCCCACTCTTTAGTCAGGACAAGGCAGGCTCAATCTGCGGGCTCCTGGGTGAGCTACCCAGAGGGGAGAGTTGAAATGGACTCTCCTGAAGATGATTCCTACTGTGGCTTGGTGGCCTGGGAGACCTTGGAATGTGGAGGTGGCTCAGGGACTCTGCAGGATTCTCCAACCTGAGGTGTTTGACACGGCTCCAACAAGGAAGCTTCCCATGTGGAGACGAGAGATGTTCTGTTCAGTGCCTCAGGAAAGCCCCATATCCTGTTCTTCGAACCAAAGCCTCTGAGGAGTGACACCTGGAAAACAAAGCAAGAGTTGAGATTAGGGCCCAAGGGCCTGTCCGGCTCAACCTTCTATCTCTGTTGACATCTGTGTGCATGCCTTCATGGAGGTAGCAGCTCCGCTTGTGTCCGAAGGCCCCTGTGTGTGCAGGGAGGCTCCCGGTAATGGTATGTCCTCGGGGGCCTTGAGGTTTCTCATATTCTGGAGGTGAGTGGCCAAAGGAATGGACAGAGTTTCCCAGGAGAGAGCAGGCATGGTCCTGTGGTATGGCTCCAGAGGACCCAGCCTAGAGGCTGTGTTTGCCAGGGCTGTGGGGACAGATGTCTGAAAAAGCAAACTTGGCTCAGGTAGGGGCCAAGGTAATGGCAGGCCTGATCTCCAGTCCGAGAGGGGAGATCCTCTGGATATCAAAGGAGGGCAAGTGGGAGGCAGTCGCTCAGGCTTTTGTCTCTGGGTGTTGCGTTCACAGTGGCCGTTCAGGGTAGGGGTTGCTTCAGGGGCCGAGGAAGAGCCTTCCTCTCGGGGGATTGTCCAAGCTCCCAAGTGTTTGGGTTCATTCTGTGGGAAGGGAAGAGTACTGTTTTCTGCCACAGGGGACCCCCCAGGAGAGGGACTCTAGAGCACAGCAGTGGGTTCCCTCAACTGGAATACACACCATCTAGTTAGTCCTGCGTGCCTATGGGCATGGCAAGCCACATATGCGGGCTCTTGGTCCAATCACTGAGAGGCGTTACTTGAATAAGGTACTCACGCTGAGGGTCACAATGTGTGTTTGTGCCCAAGGCGGCCCTCACACATGGGCGTGGCCTCATGGGCCATGCCGTTTTCTCCTACACTGAAGGTTTGACTCACTGCCAGCAGCAAGGTTTCTTGCCATGGGGAAGGAGGGGTTCTGACTTGTGCATCAGGTTCCCCCCTGTGCAGGGATTGGAGATAAGGTCTAGGTTCTGATGACTGAAAACCCAGGTTGGGAATGGATGGTGGCCTAAGGCAGTGGCGGGTCCAATGTGCTGGGTGTGCAGCCAGCTGTGTCGGTGTCTGTTGGAAGGTCTGGGCTCAGGCTATTTGCGACAGAGCATCAGTGTTTAAGGTAGCCTATGCAATTGGGGTGTTGCCGAGGGCCAAGCAGTTTGATCCTCATTTGGGGTTTCTGGGCAGCACCATAGACAAAGTTTTTCTCCTGGGAGGCAGGCGGAGTGCTTCATTGTGGCCCCAGAATTCCCAGTAGGGAGGGTTTGTGGGCCAGGTGTGTGAGGACGGAAGTCTAGGAACACAAGCTAAAGTGAGGATTGGAGCCAAGAGCAGAGCAGGCCCACTAGGCAGAGGCTGAATCAAAATCTCCTGCATCTGAAGTCAGGCTGAGGATCAGACGTTGGCTGAGGCTGGAGTATGTGTCCATGATGGCACCTTCATGAAGCGGGGGCCTCATGAGGCCAAGGAAGTTTTCCCACGCTGAGTTTGGAGGTTGCCCCAAACCACCAGGTTTCCTTCTGTGGGACATTCGAGTCCTGTTGCATGGCTCCAGGACATACCATACGGAAGGCTGGAGAGCACGGTTCGAAGGATGGATCCCTGTACAGCATGCCTCGCATTCCCATTGGCCATTAGCCACAAGATATGTTTGATCTGCTGCCTCTGGGGCACGCTAACCAGGGGGCTGAGTTGAAATGGCCTCTCCTGAGGATGCGTCATAATGTGCGTTTGGGTCCATGGAAACCTTGGAATGTGCTGGTTGTTCAGTGGCCCTGCGGAACTCTCCTACCTGAAGGGTTTGATACATCCCCAGTAAGTAAGCTCCCCATGTGGAGGCGAGAGAGGTTTGGTTTGGTGCCTGAGAAAAGCCCCGTGTGCTGGTCTACGAATACAGACCTCTGAGGACGGACACATGGAAACCAAAGCTAAGGTTCAGATTAGGGACTGGGGGCCTGTCCATTTCAACCTTCTGTCTCTGGGGACACTTTCTGAGAGTCTAAGTGGAGATAGTTGCTCCGCTGGTGTCAGAGAGCCCCTCTTAGTCCAGGGTGGCCTACACTATTGATGGCCTCAGGGGCCTTGGAGCTTTTCCCTAACCTGTAGGGTGGTGGTCAATGGATTGGGCACAATTTCCTTGGAGAGGGCAGGCACAATCTTTCGCTGTGGCTCCAGAGGCCCTAGCCTGGCGGTTGTGTGGGTCCAGGCTGAGGGCACAGAAGTCTGAAAACACAAACTCAGCTTATGAGTGGCGCCTAGGGTATGGCAGGCCGGATGTACAGCCCGAGAGGGAGCTCCTGGGCCTCTGAAACAAGGGCGAGTGGGAGGCGTTCCTTCAGGCTTTTGTATCTGGATGTTGTGTCCGAGATAGCAGTGGATTGGAGGGGTGGCCTCAGGAACTGTGGACGAGTATCCCTCTCTGGGGATTTGTCCCAGCTCCCAAGAGTTTGGGGTCATTTTGTGGGAAGAGTGGAAAAGTGTTGTCTGGCTCACGTGTCTCTCCAAGAAAGGGATTCCAGAGCAGAGCCCCAGGTACGGGCGGGGCGACTGGAAAACTCAAACACTGGTGAGGATTGGGTGCATAGGGGCTTGGCAAGCCCCATATGCGGGCTCTTGGCCCAGGCCCTGACAGGCCTTTCTTTGACATGGGGCTCATGCTGAGGGTCAGAGTGTGAATTTGTGCCCAAGCAGCACTCAAGTTTGGGCGTGGCATCAGGGACCAGGAAGGTTTCTCCCACCCTGAAGGTGTGACTCCATGCCAAGAGCAAGCTTTACAGCCACGGGGAAGGAGGAGTTCTGTGTTGTGCTTGCGATACCCAGCTGTGTGGAGAATTGATATACTGTCTAGGTTCAGATATCTGAAAACCACGGTTAGGAAGAGGTGACGGCATAAGATCATGGCGTGTCCAAAGTGCTGGGTGTGTGGCCAGCTGTCTCCTTGTCTGTCTGGCGTCTGGCTTCAGGCTGTGTCAGACAGAGCATGAGTGCCCAAAGCAGCCTATCCAGTTCGGGTACCGTCAAGGCCCGAGCAGGTTGATCCTCATCTGGGTTTTCTGGAGAGAGCCCCACAGGGAAACGTTTTTCTTCCCTTGGGCAGACCCTGGGCTGGGTTGTGGTTCTGGAGTTCCTAGTCCGGAGGGCTTGTTTGCCAGGAGTGTGAGGAAGGAAGTCTGAAAACACAAGATAGCGTGAGGTTTAGGACCGATGGCACGGCAGGCCCACTCTGAGAGGCTGAATCGAGATCTTCTGCACTGAGGTCATTTCAACTCTGAGACGTGCCTCAGGCTAGAGTTTTTGTACAGCATGGCCTCTTCCTGAATGGTGTGGGGGCCTCATGAGGCCAGGAAGGTTTGCCTACGATGGGATTTGTGAACTACTCCAAACCTCAAGGTTTCCTTCTGCACGAAAGTCGAGTGCTATTGGATGGTTCCAGGAGGCCCCATACGGAAAGACTCGAGAGCAGGTGTCTAAGCATGGATGCCTGGGAACGCCACCTCATATTCCCACTCTTTAGTCAGGACAAGGCAAGCTCAATCTGCGGGCTCCTGGGTGAGCTACCCAGAGGGGAGAGTTGAAATGGACTCTCCTGAAGATGAGTCCTACTGTGGCTTGGTGGCCTGGGAGACCTTGGAATGTGGAGGTGGCTCAGGGACTCTGCAGGATTCTCCAACCTGAGGTGTTTGACACGGCTCCAACAAGGAAGCTTCCCATGTGGAGACGAGAGAAGTTCTGTTCAGTGCCTCAGGAAAGCCCCATATCCTGTTCTTCGAACCAAAGCCTCTGAGGAGTGACACCTGGAAAACAAAGCAAGAGTTGAGATTAGGGCCCAAGGGCCTGTCGGGCTCAACCTTCTATCTCTGTTTACATCTGTGTGCATGCCTTCATGGAGGTAGCAGCTCAGCTTGTGTCCGAAGGCCCCTGTGTGTGCAGGGAGGCTCCCGGTAATGGTATGTCCTCGGGTGCCTTGATGTTTCTCCTATTCTGGAGGTGTGTGGCCAAAGGAATGGACAGAGTTTCCCAGGAGAGAGCAGGCATGGTCCTGTGGTATGGCTCCAGAGGACCCAGCCTAGAGGCTGTGTTTGCCAGGGCTGTGGGGACAGATGTCTGAAAAAGCAAACTTGGCTCAGGTAGGGGCCAAGGTAATGGCAGGCCTGATCTCCAGTCCGAGAGGGGAGATCCTCTGGATATCAAAGGAGGGCAAGTGGGAGGCAGTCGCTCAGGCTTTTGTCTCTGGGTGTTGCGTTCACAGTGGCCGTTCAGGGTAGGGGTTGCTTCAGGGGCCGAGGAAGAGCCTTCCTCTCGGGGGATTGTCCAAGCTCCCAAGTGTTTGGGTTCATTCTGTGGGAAGGGAAGAGTACTGTTTTCTGCCACAGGGGACCCCCCAGGAGAGGGACTCTAGAGCACAGCAGTGGGTTCCCTCAACTGGAATACACACCATCTAGTTAGTCCTGCGTGCCTATGGGCATGGCAAGCCACATATGCGGGCTCTTGGTCCAATCACTGAGAGGCGTTACTTGAATAAGGTACTCACGCTGAGGGTCACAATGTGTGTTTGTGCCCAAGGCGGCCCTCACACATGGGCGTGGCCTCATGGGCCATGCCGTTTTCTCCTACACTGAAGGTTTGACTCACTGCCAGCAGCAAGGTTTCTTGCCATGGGGAAGGAGGGGTTCTGACTTGTGCATCAGGTTCCCCCCTGTGCAGGGATTGGAGATAAGGTCTAGGTTCTGATGACTGAAAACCCAGGTTGGGAATGGATGGTGGCCTAAGGCAGTGGCGGGTCCAATGTGCTGGGTGTGCAGCCAGCTGTGTCGGTGTCTGTTGGAAGGTCTGGGCTCAGGCTATTTGCGACAGAGCATCAGTGGTTAAGGTAGCCTATGCAATTGGGGTGTTGCCGAGGGCCAAGCAGTTTGATCCTCATTTGGGGTTTCTGGGCAGCACCATAGACAAAGTTTTTCTCCTGGGAGGCAGGCGGAGTGCTTCATTGTGGCCCCAGAATTCCCAGTAGGGAGGGTTTGCGGGCCAGGAGTGTGAGGACGGAAGTCTAGGAACACAAGCTAAAGTGAGGATTGGAGCAAAGGGCAGAGCAGGCCCACTAGGCAGAGGCTGAATCAAAATCTCCTGCATCTGAAGTCAGGCTGAGGATCAGACGTTGGCTGAGGCTGGAGTATGTGTCCATGATGGCACCTTCATGAAGCGGGGGCCTCATGAGGCCAAGGAAGTTTTCCCACGCTGAGTTTGGAGGTTGCCCCAAACCACCAGGTTTCCTTCTGTGGGACATTCGAGTCCTGTTGCATGGCTCCAGGACATACCATACGGAAGGACTGGAGAGCACGGTTCGAAGGATGGATCCCTGTACAGCATGCCTCGCATTCCCATTGGCCATTAGCCACAAGATATGTTTGATCTGCTGCCTCTGGGGCACGCTAACCAGGGGGCTGAGTTGAAATGGCCTCTCCTGAGGATGCGTCATAATGTGCGTTTGGGTCCATGGAAACCTTGGAATGTGCTGGTTGTTCAGTGGCCCTGCGGAACTCTCCTACCTGAAGGGATTGATACATCCCCAGTAAGTAAGCTCCTCATGTGGAGGCGAGAGAGGTTTGGTTTGGTGCCTCAGAAAAGCCCCGTGTGCTGGTCTACGAAAACAGACCTCTGAGGACGGACACATGGAAACCAAAGCTAAGGTTCAGATTAGGGCCTGGGGGCCTGTCCATTTCAACCTTCTGTCTCTGGGGACACTGTCTGAGAGTCTAAGTGGAGATAGTTGCTCCGCTGGTGTCAGAGAGCCCCTCTTAGTCCAGGGTGGCCTACACTATTGATGGCCTCAGGGGCCTTGGAGCTTTTCCCTAACCTGTAGGGTTGTGGTCAATGGATTGGGCACAATTTCCTTGGAGAGGGCAGGCACAATCTTTCGCTGTGGCTCCAGAGGCCCTAGCCTGGCGGTTGTGTGGGTCCAGGCTGAGGGCACAGAAGTCTGAAAACACAAACTCAGCTTATGAGTGGCGCCTAGGGTATGGCAGGCCGGATGTACAGCCCGAGAGGGAGCTCCTGGGCCTCTGAAACAAGGGCGAGGGGGAGGCGTTCCTTCAGCCTTTTGTCTCTGGATGTTGTGTCCGAGATAGCCGTGGATTGGAGGGGTGGCCTCAGGGACTGTGGACGAGTATCCCTCTCTGGGGATTTGTCCCAGCTCCCAAGAGTTTGGGGTCATTTTGTGGGAAGGGTGGAAAAGTGTTGTCTGGCTCACGTGTCTCTCCAAGAAAGGGATTCCAGAGCAGAGCCCCAGGTACGGGCGGGGCGACTGGAAAACTCAAACACTGGTGAGGATTGGGTGCATAGGGGCTTGGCAAGCCCCATATGCGGGCTCTTGGCCCAGGCCCTGACAGGCCTTTCTTTGACATGGGGCTCATGCTGAGGGTCAGAGTGTGAATTTGTGCCCAAGCAGCACTCAAGTTTGGGCGTGGCATCAGGGACCAGGAAGGTTTCTCCCACCCTGAAGGTGTGACTCCATGCCAAGAGCAAGCTTTACAGCCACGGGGAAGGAGGAGTTCTGTGTTGTGCTTGCGATACCCAGCTGTGTGGAGAATTGATATAATGTCTAGGTTCAGATATCTGAAAACCAAGGTTAGGAAGAGGTGACGGCATAAGACCATGGCGTGTCCAAAGTGCTGGGTGTGCGGCCAGCTGTCTCCTTGTCTGTCTGGCGTCTGGCTTCAGGCTGTGTCAGACAGAGCATGAGTGCCCAGAGCAGCCTATCCAGTTCGGGTACCGTCGAGGCCCGAGCAGGTTGATCCTCATCTGGGTTTTCTGGAGAGAGCCCCACAGGGAAACGTTTTTCTTCCCTTGGGCAGACCCTGGGCTGGGTTGTGGTTCTGGAGTTCCTAGTCCGGAGGGCTTGTTTGCCAGGAGTGTGAGGAAGGAAGTCTGAAAACAC
Organism: Mustela nivalis; assembly: GCF_964662115.1. Lineage (NCBI taxonomy): Eukaryota > Metazoa > Chordata > Mammalia > Carnivora > Mustelidae > Mustela > Mustela nivalis. The sequence goes on along the minus strand of NW_028136405.1, from coordinate 502,712 downwards.
AAGCTAGCGTGAGGTTTGGGACCGATGGCACGGCAGGCCCACTCTGAGAGGCTGAATCGAGATCTCCTGCACTGAGGTCATTTCAACTCTGAGACGTGCCTCAGGCTAGAGTTTTTGTCCAGCATGGCCTCTTCCTGAATGGTGTGGGGGCCTCATGAGGCCAGGAAGGTTTGCCTACGATGGGATTTGTGAACTACTCCAAACCTCAAGGTTTCCTTCTGCACGAAAGTCGAGTGCTATTGGATGGTTCCAGGAGGCCCCATACGGAAAGACTCGAGAGCAGGTGTCTAAGCATGGATGCCTGGGAACGCCACCTCATATTCCCACTCTTTAGTCAGGACAAGGCAGGCTCAATCTGCGGGCTCCTGGGTGAGCTACCCAGAGGGGAGAGTTGAAATGGACTCTCCTGAAGATGAGTCCTACTGTGGCTTGGTGGCCTGGGAGACCTTGGAATGTGGAGGTGGCTCAGGGACTCTGCAGGATTCTCCAACCTGAGGTGTTTGACACGGCTCCAACAAGGAAGCTTCCCATGTGGAGACGAGAGATGTTCTGTTCAGTACCTCAGGAAAGCCCCATATCCTGTTCTTCGAACCAAAGCCTCTGAGGAGTGACACCTGGAAAACAAAGCAAGAGTTGAGATTAGGGCCCAAGGGCCTGTCCGGCTCAACCTTCTATCTCTGTTGACATCTGTGTGCATGCCTTCATGGAGGTAGCAGCTCCGCTTGTGTCCGAAGGCCCCTGTGTGTGCAGGGAGGCTCCCGGTAATGGTATGTCCTCGGGGGACTTGAGGTTTCTCATATTCTGGAGGTGTGTGGCCAAAGGAATGGACAGAGTTTCCCAGGAGAGAGCAGGCATGGTCCTGTGGTATGGCTCCAGAGGACCCAGCCTAGAGGCTGTGTTTGCCAGGGCTGTGGGGACAGATGTCTGAAAAAGCAAACTTGGCTCAGGTAGGGGCCAAGGTAATGGCAGGCCTGATCTCCAGTCCGAGAGGGGAGATCCTCTGGATATCAAAGGAGGGCAAGTGGGAGGCAGTCGCTCAGGCTTTTGTCTCTGGGTGTTGCGTTCACAGTGGCCGTTCAGGGTAGGGGTTGCTTCAGGGGCCGAGGAAGAGCCTTCCTCTCGGGGGATTGTCCAAGCTCCCAAGTGTTTGGGTTCATTCTGTGGGAAGGGAAGAGTACTGTTTTCTGCCACAGGGGACCCCCCAGGAGAGGGACTCTAGAGCACAGCAGTGGGTTCCCTCAACTGGAATACACACCATCTAGTTAGTCCTGCGTGCCTATGGGCATGGCAAGCCACATATGCGGGCTCTTGGTCCAATCACTGAGAGGCGTTACTTGAATAAGGTACTCACGCTGAGGGTCACAATGTGTGTTTGTGCCCAAGGCGGCCCTCACACATGGGCGTGGCCTCATGGGCCATGCCGTTTTCTCCTACACTGAAGGTTTGACTCACTGCCAGCAGCAAGGTTTCTTGCCATGGGGAAGGAGGGGTTCTGACTTGTGCATCAGGTTCCCCCCTGTGCAGGGATTGGAGATAAGGTCTAGGTTCTGATGACTGAAAACCCAGGTTGGGAATGGATGGTGGCCTAAGGCAGTGGCGGGTCCAATGTGCTGGGTGTGCAGCCAGCTGTGTCGGTGTCTGTTGGAAGGTCTGGGCTCAGGCTATTTGCGACAGAGCATCAGTGGTTAAGGTAGCCTATGCAATTGGGGTGTTGCCGAGGGCCAAGCAGTTTGATCCTCATTTGGGGTTTCTGGGCAGCACCATAGACAAAGTTTTTCTCCTGGGAGGCAGGCGGAGTGCTTCATTGTGGCCCCAGAATTCCCAGTAGGGAGGGTTTGCGGGCCAGGAGTGTGAGGACGGAAGTCTAGGAACACAAGCTAAAGTGAGGATTGGAGCCAAGGGCAGAGCAGGCCCACTAGGCAGAGGCTGAATCAAAATCTCCTGCATCTGAAGTCAGGCTGAGGATCAGACGTTGGCTGAGGCTGGAGTATGTGTCCATGATGGCACCTTCATGAAGCGGGGGCCTCATGAGGCCAAGGAAGTTTTCCCACGCTGAGTTTGGAGGTTGCCCCAAACCACCAGGTTTCCTTCTGTGGGACATTCGAGTCCTGTTGCATGGCTCCAGGACATACCATACGGAAGGACTGGAGAGCACGGTTCGAAGGATGGATCCCTGTACAGCATGCCTCGCATTCCCATTGGCCATTAGCCACAAGATATGTTTGATCTGCTGCCTCTGGGGCACGCTAACCAGGGGGCTGAGTTGAAATGGCCTCTCCTGAGGATGCGTCATAATGTGCGTTTGGGTCCATGGAAACCTTGGAATGTGCTGGTTGTTCAGTGGCCCTGCGGAACTCTCCTACCTGAAGGGATTGATACATCCCCAGTAAGTAAGCTCCCCATGTGGAGGCGAGAGAGGTTTGGTTTGGTGCCTCAGAAAAGCCCCGTGTGCTGGTCTACGAAAACAGACCTCTGAGGACGGACACATGGAAACCAAAGCTAAGGTTCAGATTAGGGCCTGGGGGCCTGTCCATTTCAACCTTCTGTCTCTGGGGACACTGTCTGAGAGTCTAAGTGGAGATAGTTGCTCCGCTGGTGTCAGAGAGCCCCTCTTAGTCCAGGGTGGCCTACACTATTGATGGCCTCAGGGGCCTTGGAGCTTTTCCCTAACCTGTAGGGTTGTGGTCAATGGATTGGGCACAATTTCCTTGGAGAGGGCAGGCACAATCTTTCGCTGTGGCTCCAGAGGCCCTAGCCTGGCGGTTGTGTGGGTCCAGGCTGAGGGCACAGAAGTCTGAAAACACAAACTCAGCTTATGAGTGGCGCCTAGGGTATGGCAGGCCGGATGTACAGCCCGAGAGGGAGCTCCTGGGCCTCTGAAACAAGGGCGAGGGGGAGGCGTTCCTTCAGCCTTTTGTCTCTGGATGTTGTGTCCGAGATAGCCGTGGATTGGAGGGGTGGCCTCAGGGACTGTGGACGAGTATCCCTCTCTGGGGATTTGTCCCAGCTCCCAAGAGTTTGGGGTCATTTTGTGGGAAGGGTGGAAAAGTGTTGTCTGGCTCACGTGTCTCTCCAAGAAAGGGATTCCAGAGCAGAGCCCCAGGTACGGGCGGGGCGACTGGAAAACTCAAACACTGGTGAGGATTGGGTGCATAGGGGCTTGGCAAGCCCCATATGCGGGCTCTTGGCCCAGGCCCTGACAGGCCTTTCTTTGACATGGGGCTCATGCTGAGGGTCAGAGTGTGAATTTGTGCCCAAGCAGCACTCAAGTTTGGGCGTGGCATCAGGGACCAGGAAGGTTTCTCCCACCCTGAAGGTGTGACTCCATGCCAAGAGCAAGCTTTACAGCCACGGGGAAGGAGGAGTTCTGTGTTGTGCTTGCGATACCCAGCTGTGTGGAGAATTGATATAATGTCTAGGTTCAGATATCTGAAAACCAAGGTTAGGAAGAGGTGACGGCATAAGACCATGGCGTGTCCAAAGTGCTGGGTGTGCGGCCAGCTGTCTCCTTGTCTGTCTGGCGTCTGGCTTCAGGCTGTGTCAGACAGAGCATGAGTGCCCAGAGCAGCCTATCCAGTTCGGGTACCGTCGAGGCCCGAGCAGGTTGATCCTCATCTGGGTTTTCTGGAGAGAGCCCCACAGGGAAACGTTTTTCTTCCCTTGGGCAGACCCTGGGCTGGGTTGTGGTTCTGGAGTTCCTAGTCCGGAGGGCTTGTTTGCCAGGAGTGTGAGGAAGGAAGTCTGAAAACACAAGCTAGCGTGAGGTTTGGGACCGATGGCACGGCAGGCCCACTCTGAGAGGCTGAATCGAGATCTCCTGCACTGAGGTCATTTCAACTCTGAGACGTGCCTCAGGCTAGAGTTTTTGTCCAGCATGGCCTCTTCCTGAATGGTGTGGGGGCCTCATGAGGCCAGGAAGGTTTGCCTACGATGGGATTTGTGAACTACTCCAAACCTCAAGGTTTCCTTCTGCACGAAAGTCGAGTGCTATTGGATGGTTCCAGGAGGCCCCATACGGAAAGACTCGAGAGCAGGTGTCTAAGCATGGATGCCTGGGAACGCCACCTCATATTCCCACTCTTTAGTCAGGACAAGGCAGGCTCAATCTGCGGGCTCCTGGGTGAGCTACCCAGAGGGGAGAGTTGAAATGGACTCTCCTGAAGATGAGTCCTACTGTGGCTTGGTGGCCTGGGAGACCTTGGAATGTGGAGGTGGCTCAGGGACTCTGCAGGATTCTCCAACCTGAGGTGTTTGACACGGCTCCAACAAGGAAGCTTCCCATGTGGAGACGAGAGATGTTCTGTTCAGTACCTCAGGAAAGCCCCATATCCTGTTCTTCGAACCAAAGCCTCTGAGGAGTGACACCTGGAAAACAAAGCAAGAGTTGAGATTAGGGCCCAAGGGCCTGTCCGGCTCAACCTTCTATCTCTGTTGACATCTGTGTGCATGCCTTCATGGAGGTAGCAGCTCCGCTTGTGTCCGAAGGCCCCTGTGTGTGCAGGGAGGCTCCCGGTAATGGTATGTCCTCGGGGGACTTGAGGTTTCTCATATTCTGGAGGTGTGTGGCCAAAGGAATGGACAGAGTTTCCCAGGAGAGAGCAGGCATGGTCCTGTGGTATGGCTCCAGAGGACCCAGCCTAGAGGCTGTGTTTGCCAGGGCTGTGGGGACAGATGTCTGAAAAAGCAAACTTGGCTCAGGTAGGGGCCAAGGTAATGGCAGGCCTGATCTCCAGTCCGAGAGGGGAGATCCTCTGGATATCAAAGGAGGGCAAGTGGGAGGCAGTCGCTCAGGCTTTTGTCTCTGGGTGTTGCGTTCACAGTGGCCGTTCAGGGTAGGGGTTGCTTCAGGGGCCGAGGAAGAGCCTTCCTCTCGGGGGATTGTCCAAGCTCCCAAGTGTTTGGGTTCATTCTGTGGGAAGGGAAGAGTACTGTTTTCTGCCACAGGGGACCCCCCAGGAGAGGGACTCTAGAGCACAGCAGTGGGTTCCCTCAACTGGAATACACACCATCTAGTTAGTCCTGCGTGCCTATGGGCATGGCAAGCCACATATGCGGGCTCTTGGTCCAATCACTGAGAGGCGTTACTTGAATAAGGTACTCACGCTGAGGGTCACAATGTGTGTTTGTGCCCAAGGCGGCCCTCACACATGGGCGTGGCCTCATGGGCCATGCCGTTTTCTCCTACACTGAAGGTTTGACTCACTGCCAGCAGCAAGGTTTCTTGCCATGGGGAAGGAGGGGTTCTGACTTGTGCATCAGGTTCCCCCCTGTGCAGGGATTGGAGATAAGGTCTAGGTTCTGATGACTGAAAACCCTGGTTGGGAATGGATGGTGGCCTAAGGCAGTGGCGGGTCCAATGTGCTGGGTGTGCAGCCAGCTGTGTCGGTGTCTGTTGGAAGGTCTGGGCTCAGGCTATTTGCGACAGAGCATCAGTGGTTAAGGTAGCCTATGCAATTGGGGTGTTGCCGAGGGCCAAGCAGTTTGATCCTCATTTGGGGTTTCTGGGCAGCACCATAGACAAAGTTTTTCTCCTGGGAGGCAGGCGGAGTGCTTCATTGTGGCCCCAGAATTCCCAGTAGGGAGGGTTTGCGGGCCAGGAGTGTGAGGACGGAAGTCTAGGAACACAAGCTAAAGTGAGGATTGGAGCCAAGGGCAGAGCAGGCCCACTAGGCAGAGGCTGAATCAAAATCTCCTGCATCTGAAGTCAGGCTGAGGATCAGACGTTGGCTGAGGCTGGAGTATGTGTCCATGATGGCACCTTCATGAAGCGGGGGCCTCATGAGGCCAAGGAAGTTTTCCCACGCTGAGTTTGGAGGTTGCCCCAAACCACCAGGTTTCCTTCTGTGGGACATTCGAGTCCTGTTGCATGGCTCCAGGACATACCATACGGAAGGACTGGAGAGCACGGTTCGAAGGATGGATCCCTGTACAGCATGCCTCGCATTCCCATTGGCCATTAGCCACAAGATATGTTTGATCTGCTGCCTCTGGGGCACGCTAACCAGGGGGCTGAGTTGAAATGGCCTCTCCTGAGGATGCGTCATAATGTGCGTTTGGGTCCATGGAAACCTTGGAATGTGCTGGTTGTTCAGTGGCCCTGCGGAACTCTCCTACCTGAAGGGATTGATACATCCCCAGTAAGTAAGCTCCCCATGTGGAGGCGAGAGAGGTTTGGTTTGGTGCCTCAGAAAAGCCCCGTGTGCTGGTCTACGAAAACAGACCTCTGAGGACGGACACATGGAAACCAAAGCTAAGGTTCAGATTAGGGCCTGGGGGCCTGTCCATTTCAACCTTCTGTCTCTGGGGACACTGTCTGAGAGTCTAAGTGGAGATAGTTGCTCCGCTGGTGTCAGAGAGCCCCTCTTAGTCCAGGGTGGCCTACACTATTGATGGCCTCAGGGGCCTTGGAGCTTTTCCCTAACCTGTAGGGTTGTGGTCAATGGATTGGGCACAATTTCCTTGGAGAGGGCAGGCACAATCTTTCGCTGTGGCTCCAGAGGCCCTAGCCTGGCGGTTGTGTGGGTCCAGGCTGAGGGCACAGAAGTCTGAAAACACAAACTCAGCTTATGAGTGGCGCCTAGGGTATGGCAGGCCGGATGTACAGCCCGAGAGGGAGCTCCTGGGCCTCTGAAACAAGGGCGAGGGGGAGGCGTTCCTTCAGCCTTTTGTCTCTGGATGTTGTGTCCGAGATAGCCGTGGATTGGAGGGGTGGCCTCAGGGACTGTGGACGAGTATCCCTCTCTGGGGATTTGTCCCAGCTCCCAAGAGTTTGGGGTCATTTTGTGGGAAGGGTGGAAAAGTGTTGTCTGGCTCACGTGTCTCTCCAAGAAAGGGATTCCAGAGCAGAGCCCCAGGTACGGGCGGGGCGACTGGAAAACTCAAACACTGGTGAGGATTGGGTGCATAGGGGCTTGGCAAGCCCCATATGCGGGCTCTTGGCCCAGGCCCTGACAGGCCTTTCTTTGACATGGGGCTCATGCTGAGGGTCAGAGTGTGAATTTGTGCCCAAGCAGCACTCAAGTTTGGGCGTGGCATCAGGGACCAGGAAGGTTTCTCCCACCCTGAAGGTGTGACTCCATGCCAAGAGCAAGCTTTACAGCCACGGGGAAGGAGGAGTTCTGTGTTGTGCTTGCGATACCCAGCTGTGTGGAGAATTGATATAATGTCTAGGTTCAGATATCTGAAAACCAAGGTTAGGAAGAGGTGACGGCATAAGACCATGGCGTGTCCAAAGTGCTGGGTGTGCGGCCAGCTGTCTCCTTGTCTGTCTGGCGTCTGGCTTCAGGCTGTGTCAGACAGAGCATGAGTGCCCAGAGCAGCCTATACAGTTCGGGTACCGTCGAGGCCCGAGCAGGTTGATCCTCATCTGGGTTTTCTGGAGAGAGCCCCACAGGGAAACGTTTTTCTTCCCTTGGGCAGACCCTGGGCTGGGTTGTGGTTCTGGAGTTCCTAGTCCGGAGGGCTTGTTTGCCAGGAGTGTGAGGAAGGAAGTCTGAAAACACAAGCTAGCGTGAGGTTTGGGACCGATGGCACGGCAGGCCCACTCTGAGAGGCTGAATCGAGATCTCCTGCACTGAGGTCATTTCAACTCTGAGACGTGCCTCAGGCTAGAGTTTTTGTCCAGCATGGCCTCTTCCTGAATGGTGTGGGGGCCTCATGAGGCCAGGAAGGTTTGCCTACGATGGGATTTGTGAACTACTCCAAACCTCAAGGTTTCCTTCTGCACGAAAGTCGAGTGCTATTGGATGGTTCCAGGAGGCCCCATACGGAAAGACTCGAGAGCAGGTGTCTAAGCATGGATGCCTGGGAACGCCACCTCATATTCCCACTCTTTAGTCAGGACAAGGCAGGCTCAATCTGCGGGCTCCTGGGTGAGCTACCCAGAGGGGAGAGTTGAAATGGACTCTCCTGAAGATGAGTCCTACTGTGGCTTGGTGGCCTGGGAGACCTTGGAATGTGGAGGTGGCTCAGGGACTCTGCAGGATTCTCCAACCTGAGGTGTTTGACACGGCTCCAACAAGGAAGCTTCCCATGTGGAGACGAGAGATGTTCTGTTCAGTACCTCAGGAAAGCCCCATATCCTGTTCTTCGAACCAAAGCCTCTGAGGAGTGACACCTGGAAAACAAAGCAAGAGTTGAGATTAGGGCCCAAGGGCCTGTCCGGCTCAACCTTCTATCTCTGTTGACATCTGTGTGCATGCCTTCATGGAGGTAGCAGCTCCGCTTGTGTCCGAAGGCCCCTGTGTGTGCAGGGAGGCTCCCGGTAATGGTATGTCCTCGGGGGACTTGAGGTTTCTCATATTCTGGAGGTGTGTGGCCAAAGGAATGGACAGAGTTTCCCAGGAGAGAGCAGGCATGGTCCTGTGGTATGGCTCCAGAGGACCCAGCCTAGAGGCTGTGTTTGCCAGGGCTGTGGGGACAGATGTCTGAAAAAGCAAACTTGGCTCAGGTAGGGGCCAAGGTAATGGCAGGCCTGATCTCCAGTCCGAGAGGGGAGATCCTCTGGATATCAAAGGAGGGCAAGTGGGAGGCAGTCGCTCAGGCTTTTGTCTCTGGGTGTTGCGTTCACAGTGGCCGTTCAGGGTAGGGGTTGCTTCAGGGGCCGAGGAAGAGCCTTCCTCTCGGGGGATTGTCCAAGCTCCCAAGTGTTTGGGTTCATTCTGTGGGAAGGGAAGAGTACTGTTTTCTGCCACAGGGGACCCCCCAGGAGAGGGACTCTAGAGCAGAGCAGTGGGTTCCCTCAACTGGAATACACACCATCTAGTTAGTCCTGCGTGCCTATGGGCATGGCAAGCCACATATGCGGGCTCTTGGTCCAATCACTGAGAGGCGTTACTTGAATAAGGTACTCACGCTGAGGGTCACAATGTGTGTTTGTGCCCAAGGCGGCCCTCACACATGGGCGAGGCCTCATGGACCATGCCGTTTTCTCCTACACTGAAGGTTTGACTCACTGCCAGCAGCAAGGTTTCTTGCCATGGGGAAGGAGGGGTTCTGACTTGTGCATCAGGTTCCCCCCTGTGCAGGGATTGGAGATAAGGTCTAGGTTCTGATGACTGAAAACCCAGGTTGGGAATGGATGGTGGCCTAAGGCAGTGGCGGGTCCAATGTGCTGGGTGTGCAGCCAGCTGTGTCGGTGTCTGTTGGAAGGTCTGGGCTCAGGCTATTTGCGACAGAGCATCAGTGTTTAAGGTAGCCTATGCAATTGGGGTGTTGCCGAGGGCCAAGCAGTTTGATCCTCATTTGGGGTTTCTGGGCAGCACCATAGACAAAGTTTTTCTCCTGGGAGGCAGGCGGAGTGCTTCATTGTGGCCCCAGAATTCCCAGTAGGGAGGGTTTGCGGGCCAGGAGTGTGAGGACGGAAGTCTAGGAACACAAGCTAAAGTGAGGATTGGAGCCAAGGGCAGAGCAGGCCCACTAGGCAGAGGCTGAATCAAAATCTCCTGCATCTGAAGTCAGGCTGAGGATCAGACGTTGGCTGAGGCTGGAGTATGTGTCCATGATGGCACCTTCATGAAGCGGGGGCCTCATGAGGCCAAGGAAGTTTTCCCACGCTGAGTTTGGAGGTTGCCCCAAACCACCAGGTTTCCTTCTGTGGGACATTCGAGTCCTGTTGCATGGCTCCAGGACATACCATACGGAAGGACTGGAGAGCACGGTTCGAAGGATGGATCCCTGTACAGCATGCCTCGCATTCCCATTGGCCATTAGCCACAAGATATGTTTGATCTGCTGCCTCTGGGGCACGCTAACCAGGGGGCTGAGTTGAAATGGCCTCTCCTGAGGATGCGTCTTAATGTGAGTTTGGGTCCATGGAAACCTTGGAATGTGCTGGTTGTTCAGTGGCCCTGCGGAACTCTCCTACCTGAAGGGATTGATACATCCCCAGTAAGTAAGCTCCCCATGTGGAGGCGAGAGAGGTTTGGTTTGGTGCCTCAGAAAAGTCCCGTGTGCTGGTCTACGAATACAGACCTCTGAGGACGGACACATGGAAACCAAAGCTAAGGTTCAGATTAGGGCCTGGGGGCCTGTCCATTTCAACCTTCTGTCTCTGGGGACACTGTCTGAGAGTCTAAGTGGAGATAGTTGCTCCGCTGGTGTCAGAGAGCCCCTCTTAGTCCAGGGTGGCCTACACTATTGATGGCCTCAGGGGCCTTGGAGCTTTTCCCTAACCTGTAGGGTTGTGGTCAATGGATTGGGCACAATTTCCTTGGAGAGGGCAGGCACAATCTTTCGCTGTGGCTCCAGAGGCCCTAGCCTGGCGGTTGTGTGGGTCCAGGCTGAGGGCACAGAAGTCTGAAAACACAAACTCAGCTTATGAGTGGCGCCTTGGGTATGGCAGGCCGGATGTACAGCCCGAGAGGGAGCTCCTGGGCCTCTGAAACAAGGGCGAGGGGGAGGCGTTCCTTCAGGCTTTTGTCTCTGGATGTTGTGTCCGAGATAGCCGTGGATTGGAGGGGTGGCCTCAGGGACTGTGGACGAGTATCCCTCTCTGGGGATTTGTCCCAGCTCCCAAGAGTTTGGGGTCATTTTGTGGGAAGGGTGGAGTCGTGTTGTCTGGCTCACGTGTCTCTCCAAGAAAGGGATTCCAGAGCAGAGCCCCAGGTACGGGCGGGGCGACTGGAAAACTCAAACACTGGTGAGGATTGGGTGCATAGGGGCTTGGCAAGCCCCATATGCGGGCTCTTGGCCCAGGCCCTGACAGGCCTTTCTTTGACATGGGGCTCATGCTGAGGGTCAGAGTGTGAATTTGTGCCCAAGCAGCACTCAAGTTTGGGCGTGGCATCAGGGACCAGGAAGGTTTCTCCCACCCTGAAGGTGTGACTCCATGCCAAGAGCAAGCTTTACAGCCACGGGGAAGGAGGAGTTCTCTGTTGTGCTTGCGATACCCAGCTGTGTGGAGAATTGATATAATGTCTAGGTTCAGATATCTGAAAACCAAGGTTAGGAAGAGGTGACGGCATAAGACCATGGCGTGTCCGAAGTGCTGGGTGTGCGGCCAGCTGTCTCCTTGTCTGTCTGGACGTCTGGCTTCAGGCTGTGTCAGACAGAGCATGAGTGCCCAGAGCAGCCTATCCAGTTCGGGTACCGTCGAGGCCCGAGCATGTTGATCCTCATCTGGGTTTTCTGGAGAGAGCCCCACAGGGAAACGTTTTTCTTCCCTTGGGCAGACCCTGGGCTGGGTTGTGGTTCTGGAGTTCCTAGTCCGGAGGGCTTGTTTGCCAGGAGTGTGAGGAAGGAAGTCTGAAAACACAAGCTAGCGTGAGGTTTGGGACCGATGGCACGGCAGGCCCACTCTGAGAGGCTGAATCGAGATCTCCTGCACTGAGGTCATTTCAACTCTGAGACGTGCCTCAGGCTAGAGTTTTTGTCCAGCATGGCCTCTTCCTGAATGGTGTGGGGGCCTCATGAGGCCAGGAAGGTTTGCCTACGATGGGATTTGTGAACTACTCCAAACCTCAAGGTTTCCTTCTGCACGAAAGTCGAGTGCTATTGGATGGTTCCAGGAGGCCCCATACGGAAAGACTCGAGAGCAGGTGTCTAAGCATGGATGCCTGGGAACGCCACCTCATATTCCCACTCTTTAGTCAGGACAAGGCAGGCTCAATCTGCGGGCTCCTGGGTGAGCTACCCAGAGGGGAGAGTTGAAATGGACTCTCCTGAAGATGAGTCCTACTGTGGCTTGGTGGCCTGGGAGACCTTGGAATGTGGAGGTGGCTCAGGGACTCTGCAGGATTCTCCAACCTGAGGTGTTTGACACGGCTCCAACAAGGAAGCTTCCCATGTGGAGACGAGAGATGTTCTGTTCAGTACCTCAGGAAAGCCCCATATCCTGTTCTTCGAACCAAAGCCTCTGAGGAGTGACACCTGGAAAACAAAGCAAGAGTTGAGATTAGGGCCCAAGGGCCTGTCCGGCTCAACCTTCTATCTCTGTTGACATCTGTGTGCATGCCTTCATGGAGGTAGCAGCTCCGCTTGTGTCCGAAGGCCCCTGTGTGTGCAGGGAGGCTCCCGGTAATGGTATGTCCTCGGGGGACTTGAGGTTTCTCATATTCTGGAGGTGTGTGGCCAAAGGAATGGACAGAGTTTCCCAGGAGAGAGCAGGCATGGTCCTGTGGTATGGCTCCAGAGGACCCAGCCTAGAGGCTGTGTTTGCCAGGGCTGTGGGGACAGATGTCTGAAAAAGCAAACTTGGCTCAGGTAGGGGCCAAGGTAATGGCAGGCCTGATCTCCAGTCCGAGAGGGGAGATCCTCTGGATATCAAAGGAGGGCAAGTGGGAGGCAGTCGCTCAGGCTTTTGTCTCTGGGTGTTGCGTTCACAGTGGCCGTTCAGGGTAGGGGTTGCTTCAGGGGCCGAGGAAGAGCCTTCCTCTCGGGGGATTGTCCAAGCTCCCAAGTGTTTGGGTTCATTCTGTGGGAAGGGAAGAGTACTGTTTTCTGCCACAGGGGACCCCCCAGGAGAGGGACTCTAGAGCACAGCAGTGGGTTCCCTCAACTGGAATACACACCATCTAGTTAGTCCTGCGTGCCTATGGGCATGGCAAGCCACATATGCGGGCTCTTGGTCCAATCACTGAGAGGCGTTACTTGAATAAGGTACTCACGCTGAGGGTCACAATGTGTGTTTGTGCCCAAGGCGGCCCTCACACATGGGCGTGGCCTCATGGGCCATGCCGTTTTCTCCTACACTGAAGGTTTGACTCACTGCCAGCAGCAAGGTTTCTTGCCATGGGGAAGGAGGGGTTCTGACTTGTGCATCAGGTTCCCCCCTGTGCAGGGATTGGAGATAAGGTCTAGGTTCTGATGACTGAAAACCCAGGTTGGGAATGGATGGTGGCCTAAGGCAGTGGCGGGTCCAATGTGCTGGGTGTGCAGCCAGCTGTGTCGGTGTCTGTTGGAAGGTCTGGGCTCAGGCTATTTGCGACAGAGCATCAGTGGTTAAGGTAGCCTATGCAATTGGGGTGTTGCCGAGGGCCAAGCAGTTTGATCCTCATTTGGGGTTTCTGGGCAGCACCATAGACAAAGTTTTTCTCCTGGGAGGCAGGCGGAGTGCTTCATTGTGTCCCCAGAATTCCCAGTAGGGAGGGTTTGCGGGCCAGGAGTGTGAGGACGGAAGTCTAGGAACACAAGCTAAAGTGAGGATTGGAGCCAAGGGCAGAGCAGGCCCACTAGGCAGAGGCTGAATCAAAATCTCCTGCATCTGAAGTCAGGCTGAGGATCAGACGTTGGCTGAGGCTGGAGTATGTGTCCATGATGGCACCTTCATGAAGCGGGGGCCTCATGAGGCCAAGGAAGTTTTCCCACGCTGAGTTTGGAGGTTGCCCCAAACCACCAGGTTTCCTTCTGTGGGACATTCGAGTCCTGTTGCATGGCTCCAGGACATACCATACGGAAGGACTGGAGAGCACGGTTCGAAGGATGGATCCCTGTACAGCATGCCTCGCATTCCCATTGGCCATTAGCCACAAGATATGTTTGATCTGCTGCCTCTGGGGCACGCTAACCAGGGGGCTGAGTTGAAATGGCCTCTCCTGAGGATGCGTCATAATGTGCGTTTGGGTCCATGGAAACCTTGGAATGTGCTGGTTGTTCAGTGGCCCTGCGGAACTCTCCTACCTGAAGGGTTTGATACATCCCCAGTAAGTAAGCTCCCCATGTGGAGGCGAGAGAGGTTTGGTTTGGTGCCTCAGAAAAGCCCCGTGTGCTGGTCTACGAATACAGACCTCTGAGGACGGACACATGGAAACCAAAGCTAAGGTTCAGATTAGGGCCTGGGGGCCTGTCCATTTCAACCTTCTGTCTCTGGGGACATTGTCTGAGAGTCTAAGTGGAGATAGTTGCTCCGCTGGTGTCAGAGAGCCCCTCTTAGTCCAGGGTGGCCTACACTATTGATGGCCTCAGGGGCCTTGGAGCTTTTCCCTAACCTGTAGGGTTGTGGTCAATGGATTGGGCACACTTGCCTTGGAGAGGGCAGGCACAATCTTTCGCTGTGGCTCCAGAGGCCCTAGCCTGGCGGTTGTGTGGGTCCAGGCTGAGGGCACAGAAGTCTGAAAACACAAACTCAGCTTATGAGTGGCGCCTAGGGTATGGCAGGCCGGATGTACAGCCCGAGAGGGAGCTCCTGGGCCTCTGAAACAAGGGCGAGGGGGAGGCGTTCCTTCAGGCTTTTGTCTCTGGATGTTGTGTCCGAGATAGCCGTGGATTGGAGGGGTGGCCTCAGGGACTGTGGACGAGTATCCCTCTCTGGGGATTTGTCCCAGCTCCCAAGAGTTTGGGGTCATTTTGTGGGAAGGGTGGAAAAGTGTTGTCTGGCTCACGTGTCTCTCCAAGAAAGGGATTCCAGAGCAGAGCCCCAGGTACGGGCGGGGCGACTGGAAAACTCAAACACTGGTGAGGATTGGGTGCATAGGGGCTTGGCAAGCCCCATATGCGGGCTCTTGGCCCAGGCCCTGACAGGCCTTTCTTTGACATGGGGCTCATGCTGAGGGTCAGAGTGTGAATTTGTGCCCAAGCAGCACTCAAGTTTGGGCGTGGCATCAGGGACCAGGAAGGTTTCTCCCACCCTGAAGGTGTGACTCCATGCCAAGAGCAAGCTTTACAGCCACGGGGAAGGAGGAGTTCTCTGTTGTGCTTGCGATACCCAGCTGTGTGGAGAATTGATATAATGTCTAGGTTCAGATATCTGAAAACCAAGGTTAGGAAGAGGTGACGGCATAAGACCATGGCGTGTCCGAAGTGCTGGGTGTGCGGCCAGCTGTCTCCTTGTCTGTCTGGACGTCTGGCTTCAGGCTGTGTCAGACAGAGCATGAGTGCCCAGAGCAGCCTATCCAGTTCGGGTACCGTCGAGGCCCGAGCATGTTGATCCTCATCTGGGTTTTCTGGAGAGAGCCCCACAGGGAAACGTTTTTCTTCCCTTGGGCAGACCCTGGGCTGGGTTGTGGTTCTGGAGTTCCTAGTCCGGAGGGCTTGTTTGCCAGGAGTGTGAGGAAGGAAGTCTGGAAACACAAGCTAGCGTGAGGTTTGGGACCGATGGCACGGCAGGCCCACTCTGAGAGGCTGAATCGAGATCTCCTGCACTGAGGTCATTTCAACTCTGAGACGTGCCTCAGGCTAGAGTTTTTGTCCAGCATGGCCTCTTCCTGAATGGTGTGGGGGCCTCATGAGGCCAGGAAGGTTTGCCTACGATGGGATTTGTGAACTACTCCAAACCTCAAGGTTTCCTTCTGCACGAAAGTCGAGTGCTATTGGATGGTTCCAGGAGGCCCCATACGGAAAGACTCGAGAGCAGGTGTCTAAGCATGGATGCCTGGGAACGCCACCTCATATTCCCACTCTTTAGTCAGGACAAGGCAGGCTCAATCTGCGGGCTCCTGGGTGAGCTACCCAGAGGGGAGAGTTGAAATGGACTCTCCTGAAGATGAGTCCTACTGTGGCTTGGTGGCCTGGGAGACCTTGGAATGTGGAGGTGGCTCAGGGACTCTGCAGGATTCTCCAACCTGAGGTGTTTGACACGGCTCCAACAAGGAAGCTTCCCATGTGGAGACGAGAGAAGTTCTGTTCAGTGCCTCAGGAAAGCCCCATATCCTGTTCTTCGAACCAAAGCCTCTGAGGAGTGACACCTGGAAAACAAAGCAAGAGTTGAGATTAGGGCCTAAGGGCCTGTCGGGCTCAACCTTCTATCTCTGTTGACATCTGTGTGCATGCCTTCATGGAGGTAGCAGCTCAGCTCGTGTCCGAAGGCCCCTGTGTGTGCAGGGAGGCTCCCGGTAAAGGTATGACCTCGGGGGCCTTGAGGTTTCTCATATTCTGGAGGTGTGTGGCCAAAGGAATGGACAGAGTTTCCCAGGAGAGAGCAGGCATGGTCCTGTGGTATGGCTCCAGAGGACCCAGCCTAGAGGCTGTGTTTGCCAGGGCTGTGGGGACAGATGTCTGAAAGAGCAAACTTCGCTCAGGTAGGGGCCAAGGTAATAGCAGGCCTGATCTCCAGTCCGAGAGGGGAGATCCTCTGGATATCAAAGAAGGGCAAGTGGGAGGCAGTCGCTCAGGCTTTTGTCTCTGGGTGTTGCGTTCACAGTGGCCGTTCAGGGTAGGGGTTGCTTCAGGGGCCGAGGAAGAGCCTTCCTCTCGGGGGATTGTCCAAGCTCCCAAGTGTTTGGGTTCATTCTGTGGGAAGGGAAGAGTACTGTTTTCTGCCACAGGGGACCCCCCAGGAGAGGGACTCTAGAGCACAGCAGTGGGTTCCCTCAACTGGAATACACACCATCTAGTTAGTCCTGCGTGCCTATGGGCATGGCAAGCCACATATGCGGGCTCTTGGTCCAATCACTGAGAGGCGTTACTTGAATAAGGTACTCACGCTGAGGGTCACAATGTGTGTTTGTGCCCAAGGCGGCCCTCACACATGGGCGTGGCCTCATGGGCCATGCCGTTTTCTCCTACACTGAAGGTTTGACTCACTGCCAGCAGCAAGGTTTCTTGCCATGGGGAAGGAGGGGTTCTGACTTGTGCATCAGGTTCCCCCCTGTGCAGGGATTGGAGATAAGGTCTAGGTTCTGATGACTGAAAACCCAGGTTGGGAATGGATGGTGGCCTAAGGCAGTGGCGGGTCCAATGTGCTGGGTGTGCAGCCAGCTGTGTCGGTGTCTGTTGGAAGGTCTGGGCTCAGGCTATTTGCGACAGAGCATCAGTGTTTAAGGTAGCCTATGCAATTGGGGTGTTGCCGAGGGCCAAGCAGTTTGATCCTCATTTGGGGTTTCTGGGCAGCACCATAGACAAAGTTTTTCTCCTGGGAGGCAGGCGGAGTGCTTCATTGTGTCCCCAGAATTCCCAGTAGGGAGGGTTTGCGGGCCAGGAGTGTGAGGACGGAAGTCTAGGAACACAAGCTAAAGTGAGGATTGGAGCCAAGGGCAGAGCAGGCCCACTAGGCAGAGGCTGAATCAAAATCTCCTGCATCTGAAGTCAGGCTGAGGATCAGACGTTGGCTGAGGCTGGAGTATGTGTCCATGATGGCACCTTCATGAAGCGGGGGCCTCATGAGGCCAAGGAAGTTTTCCCACGCTGAGTTTGGAGGTTGCCCCAAACCACCAGGTTTCCTTCTGTGGGACATTCGAGTCCTGTTGCATGGCTCCAGGACATACCATACGGAAGGACTGGAGAGCACGGTTCGAAGGATGGATCCCTGTACAGCATGCCTCGCATTCCCATTGGCCATTAGCCACAAGATATGTTTGATCTGCTGCCTCTGGGGCACGCTAACCAGGGGGCTGAGTTGAAATGGCCTCTCCTGAGGATGCGTCATAATGTGCGTTTGGGTCCATGGAAACCTTGGAATGTGCTGGTTGTTCAGTGGCCCTGCGGAACTCTCCTACCTGAAGGGTTTGATACATGCCCAGTAAGTAAGCTCCCCATGTGGAGGCGAGAGAGGTTTGGTTTGGTGCCTCAGAAAAGCCCCGTGTGCTGGTCTACGAATACAGACCTCTGAGGACGGACACATGGAAACCAAAGCTAAGGTTCAGATTAGGGCCTGGGGGCCTGTCCATTTCAACCTTCTGTCTCTGGGGACACTGTCTGAGAGTCTAAGTGGAGATAGTTGCTCCGCTGGTGTCAGAGAGCCCCTCTTAGTCCAGGGTGGCCTACACTATTGATGGCCTCAGGGGCCTTGGAGCTTTTCCCTAACCTGTAGGGTTGTGGTCAATGGATTGGGCACAATTTCCTTGGAGAGGGCAGGCACAATCTTTCGCTGTGGCTCCAGAGGCCCTAGCCTGGCGGTTGTGTGGGTGCAGGCTGAGGGCACAGAAGTCTGAAAACACAAACTCAGCTTATGAGTGGCGCCTAGGGTATGGCAGGCCGGATGTACAGCCCGAGAGGGAGCTCCTGGGCCTCTGAAACAAGGGCGAGGGGGAGGCGTTCCTTCAGCCTTTTGTCTCTGGATGTTGTATCCGAGATAGCCGTGGATTGGAGGGGTGGCCTCAGGGACTGTGGACGAGTATCCCTCTCTGGGGATTTGTCCCAGCTCCCAAGAGTTTGGGGTCATTTTGTGGGAAGGGTGGAGTCGTGTTGTCTGGCTCACGTGTCTCTCCAAGAAAGGGATTCCAGAGCAGAGCCCCAGGTACGGGCGGGGCGACTGGAAAACTCAAACACTGGTGAGGATTGGGTGCATAGGGGCTTGGCAAGCCCCATATGCGGGCTCTTGGCCCAGGCCCTGTCAGGCCTTTCTTTGACATGGGGCTCATGCTGAGGGTCAGAGTGTGAATTTGTGCCCAAGCAGCACTCAAGTTTGGGCGTGGCATCAGGGACCAGGAAGGTTTCTCCCACCCTGAAGGTGTGACTCCATGCCAAGAGCAAGCTTTACAGCCACGGGGAAGGAGGAGTTCTGTGTTGTGCTTGCGATACCCAGCTGTGTGGAGAATTGATATAATGTCTAGGTTCAGATATCTGAAAACCAAGGTTAGGAAGAGGTGACGGCATAAGACCATGGCGTGTCCGAAGTGCTGGGTGTGCGGCCAGCTGTCTCCTTGTCTGTCTGGACGTCTGGCTTCAGGCTGTGTCAGACAGAGCATGAGTGCCCAGAGCAGCCTATCCAGTTCGGGTACCGTCGAGGCCCGAGCAGGTTGATCCTCATCTGGGTTTTCTGGAGAGAGCCCCACAGGGAAACGTTTTTCTTCCCTTGGGCAGACCCTGGGCTGGGTTGTGGTTCTGGAGTTCCTAGTCCGGAGGGCTTGTTTGCCAGGAGTGTGAGGAAGGAAGTCTGAAAACACAAGCTAGCGTGAGGTTTGGGACCGATGGCACGGCAGGCCCACTCTGAGAGGCTGAATCGAGATCTCCTGCACTGAGGTCATTTCAACTCTGAGACGTGCCTCAGGCTAGAGTTTTTGTCCAGCATGGCCTCTTCCTGAATGGTGTGGGGGCCTCATGAGGCCAGGAAGGTTTGCCTACGATGGGATTTGTGAACTACTCCAAAACTCAAGGTTTCCTTCTGCACGAAAGGCTAGTGCTATTGGATGGTTCCAGGAGGCCCCATACGGAAAGACTCGAGAGCAGGTGTCTAAGCATGGATGCCTGGGAACGCCACCGCATATTCCCACTCTTTAGTCAGGACAAGGCAGGCTCAATCTGCGGGCTCCTGGGTGAGCTACCCAGAGGGGAGAGTTGAAATGGACTCTCCTGAAGATGAGTCCTACTGTGGCTTGGTGGCCTGGGAGACCTTGGAATGTGGAGGTGGCTCAGGGACTCTGCAGGATTCTCCAACCTGAGGTGTTTGACACGGCTCCAACAAGGAAGCTTCCCATGTGGAGACGAGAGAAGTTCTGTTCAGTGCCTCAGGAAAGCCCCATATCCTGTTCTTCGAACCAAAGCCTCTGAGGAGTGACACCTGGAAAACAAAGCAAGAGTTGAGATTAGGGCCTAAGGGCCTGTCGGGCTCAACCTTCTATCTCTGTTGACATCTGTGTGCATGCCTTCATGGAGGTAGCAGCTCAGCTCGTGTACGAAGGCCCCTGTGTGTGCAGGGAGGCTCCCGGTAAAGGTATGACCTCGGGGGCCTTGAGGTTTCTCATATTCTGGAGGTGTGTGGCCAAAGGAATGGACAGAGTTTCCCAGGAGAGAGCAGGCATGGTCCTGTGGTATGGCTCCAGAGGACCCAGCCTAGAGGCTGTGTTTGCCAGGGCTGTGGGGACAGATGTCTGAAAAAGCAAACTTCGCTCAGGTAGGGGCCAAGGTAATAGCAGGCCTGATCTCCAGTCCGAGAGGGGAGATCCTCTGGATATCAAAGGAGGGCAAGTGGGAGGCAGTCGCTCAGGCTTTTGTCTCTGGGTGTTGCGTTCACAGTGGCCGTTCAGGGTAGGGGTTGCTTCAGGGGCCGAGGAAGAGCCTTCCTCTCGGGGGATTGTCCAAGCTCCCAAGTGTTTGGGTTCATTCTGTGGGAAGGGAAGAGTACTGTTTTCTGCCACAGGGGACCCCCCAGGAGAGGGACTCTAGAGCACAGCAGTGGGTTCCCTCAACTGGAATACACACCATCTAGTTAGTCCTGCGTGCCTATGGGCATGGCAAGCCACATATGCGGGCTCTTGGTCCAATCACTGAGAGGCGTTACTTGAATAAGGTACTCACGCTGAGGGTCACAATGTGTGTTTGTGCCCAAGGCGGCCCTCACACATGGGCGTGGCCTCATGGGCCATGCCGTTTTCTCCTACACTGAAGGTTTGACTCACTGCCAGCAGCAAGGTTTCTTGCCATGGGGAAGGAGGGGTTCTGACTTGTGCATCAGGTTCCCCCCTGTGCAGGGATTGGAGATAAGGTCTAGGTTCTGATGACTGAAAACCCAGGTTGGGAATGGATGGTGGCCTAAGGCAGTGGCGGGTCCAATGTGCTGGGTGTGCAGCCAGCTGTGTCGGTGTCTGTTGGAAGGTCTGGGCTCAGGCTATTTGCGACAGAGCATCAGTGTTTAAGGTAGCCTATGCAATTGGGGTGTTGCCGAGGGCCAAGCAGTTTGATCCTCATTTGGGGTTTCTGGGCAGCACCATAGACAAAGTTTTTCTCCTGGGAGGCAGGCGGAGTGCTTCATTGTGGCCCCAGAATTCCCAGTAGGGAGGGTTTGCGGGCCAGGAGTGTGAGGACGGAAGTCTAGGAACACAAGCTAAAGTGAGGATTGGAGCCAAGGGCAGAGCAGGCCCACTAGGCAGAGGCTGAATCAAAATCTCCTGCATCTGAAGTCAGGCTGAGGATCAGACGTTGGCTGAGGCTGGAGTATGTGTCCATGATGGCACCTTCATGAAGCGGGGGCCTCATGAGGCCAAGGAAGTTTTCCCACGCTGAGTTTGGAGGTTGCCCCAAACCACCAGGTTTCCTTCTGTGGGACATTCGAGTCCTGTTGCATGGCTCCAGGACATACCATACGGAAGGACTGGAGAGCACGGTTCGAAGGATGGATCCCTGTACAGCATGCCTCGCATTCCCATTGGCCATTAGCCACAAGATATGTTTGATCTGCTGCCTCTGGGGCACGCTAACCAGGGGGCTGAGTTGAAATGGCCTCTCCTGAGGATGCGTCATAATGTGCGTTTGGGTCCATGGAAACCTTGGAATGTGCTGGTTGTTCAGTGGCCCTGCGGAACTCTCCTACCTGAAGGGTTTGATACATCCCCAGTAAGTAAGCTCCCCATGTGGAGGCGAGAGAGGTTTGGTTTGGTGCCTCAGAAAAGCCCCGTGTGCTGGTCTACGAATACAGACCTCTGAGGACGGACACATGGAAACCAAAGCTAAGGTTCAGATTAGGGCCTGGGGGCCTGTCCATTTCAACCTTCTGTCTCTGGGGACACTGTCTGAGAGTCTAAGTGGAGATAGTTGCTCCGCTGGTGTCAGAGAGCCCCTCTTAGTCCAGGGTGGCCTACACTATTGATGGCCTCAGGGGCCTTGGAGCTTTTCCCTAACCTGTAGGGTTGTGGTCAATGGATTGGGCACACTTGCCTTGGAGAGGGCAGGCACAATCTTTCGCTGTGGCTCCAGAGGCCCTAGCCTGGCGGTTGTGTGGGTCCAGGCTGAGGGCACAGAAGTCTGAAAACACAAACTCAGCTTATGAGTGGCGCCTAGGGTATGGCAGGCCGGATGTACAGCCCGAGAGGGAGCTCCTGGGCCTCTGAAACAAGGGCGAGGGGGAGGCGTTCCTTCAGGCTTTTGTCTCTGGATGTTGTGTCCGAGATAGCCGTGGATTGGAGGGGTGGCCTCAGGGACTGTGGACGAGTATCCCTCTCTGGGGATTTGTCCCAGCTCCCAAGAGTTTGGGGTCATTTTGTGGGAAGGGTGGAGTCGTGTTGTCTGGCTCACGTGTCTCTCCAAGAAAGGGATTCCAGAGCAGAGCCCCAGGTACGGGCGGGGCGACTGGAAAACTCAAACACTGGTGAGGATTGGGTGCATAGGGGCTTGGCAAGCCCCATATGCGGGCTCTTGGCCCAGGCCCTGACAGGCCTTTCTTTGACATGGGGCTCATGCTGAGGGTCAGAGTGTGAATTTGTGCCCAAGCAGCACTCAAGTTTGGGCGTGGCATCAGGGACCAGGAAGGTTTCTCCCACCCTGAAGGTGTGACTCCATGCCAAGAGCAAGCTTTACAGCCACGGGGAAGGAGGAGTTCTCTGTTGTGCTTGCGATACCCAGCTGTGTGGAGAATTGATATAATGTCTAGGTTCAGATATCTGAAAACCAAGGTTAGGAAGAGGTGACGGCATAAGACCATGGCGTGTCCGAAGTGCTGGGTGTGCGGCCAGCTGTCTCCTTGTCTGTCTGGACGTCTGGCTTCAGGCTGTGTCAGACAGAGCATGAGTGCCCAGAGCAGCCTATCCAGTTCGGGTACCGTCGAGGCCCGAGCATGTTGATCCTCATCTGGGTTTTCTGGAGAGAGCCCCACAGGGAAACGTTTTTCTTCCCTTGGGCAGACCCTGGGCTGGGTTGTGGTTCTGGAGTTCCTAGTCCGGAGGGCTTGTTTGCCAGGAGTGTGAGGAAGGAAGTCTGGAAACACAAGCTAGCGTGAGGTTTGGGACCGATGGCACGGCAGGCCCACTCTGAGAGGCTGAATCGAGATCTCCTGCACTGAGGTCATTTCAACTCTGAGACGTGCCTCAGGGTAGAGTTTTTGTCCAGCATGGCCTCTTCCTGAATGGTGTGGGGGCCTCATGAGGCCAGGAAGGTTTGCCTACGATGGGATTTGTGAACTACTCCAAACCTCAAGGTTTCCTTCTGCACGAAAGTCGAGCGCTATTGGATGGTTCCAGGAGGCCCCATACGGAAAGCCTCGAGAGCAGGTGTCTAAGCGTGGATGCCTGGGAACGCCACCTCATATTCCCACTCTTTAGTCAGGACAAGGCAGGCTCAATCTGCGGGCTCCTGGGTGAGCTACCCAGAGGGGAGAGTTGAAATGGACTCTCCTGAAGATGAGTCCTACTGTGGCTTGGTGGCCTGGGAGACCTTGGAATGTGGAGGTGGCTCAGGGACTCTGCAGGATTCTCCAACCTGAGGTGTTTGACACGGCTCCAACAAGGAAGCTTCCCATGTGGAGACGAGAGAAGTTCTGTTCAGTGCCTCAGGAAAGCCCCATATCCTGTTCTTCGAACCAAAGCCTCTGAGGAGTGACACCTGGAAAACAAAGCAAGAGTTGAGATTAGGGCCTAAGGGCCTGTCGGGCTCAACCTTCTATCTCTGTTGACATCTGTGTGCATGCCTTCATGGAGGTAGCAGCTCAGCTCGTGTCCGAAGGCCCCTGTGTGTGCAGGGAGGCTCCCGGTAAAGGTATGACCTCGGGGGCCTTGAGGTTTCTCATATTCTGGAGGTGTGTGGCCAAAGGAATGGACAGAGTTTCCCAGGAGAGAGCAGGCATGGTCCTGTGGTATGGCTCCAGAGGACCCAGCCTAGAGGCTGTGTTTGCCAGGGCTGTGGGGACAGATGTCTGAAAGAGCAAACTTCGCTCAGGTAGGGGCCAAGGTAATAGCAGGCCTGATCTCCAGTCCGAGAGGGGAGATCCTCTGGATATCAAAGGAGGGCAAGTGGGAGGCAGTCGTTCAGGCTTTTGTCTCTGGGTGTTGCGTTCACAGTGGCCGTTCAGGGTAGGGGTTGCTTCAGGGGCCGAGGAAGAGCCTTCCTCTCGGGGGATTGTCCAAGCTCCCAAGTGTTTGGGTTCATTCTGTGGGAAGGGAAGAGTACTGTTTTCTGCCACAGGGGACCCCCCAGGAGAGGGACTCTAGAGCACAGCAGTGGGTTCCCTCAACTGGAATACACACCATCTAGTTAGTCCTGCGTGCCTATGGGCATGGCAAGCCACATATGCGGGCTCTTGGTCCAATCACTGAGAGGCGTTACTTGAATAAGGTACTCACGCTGAGGGTCACAATGTGTGTTTGTGCCCAAGGCGGCCCTCACACATGGGCGTGGTCTCATGGGCCATGCCGTTTTCTCCTACACTGAAGGTTTGACTCACTGCCAGCAGCAAGGTTTCTTGCCATGGGGAAGGAGGGGTTCTGACTTGTGCATCAGGTTCCCCCCTGTGCAGGGATTGGAGATAAGGTCTAGGTTCTGATGACTGAAAACCCAGGTTGGGAATGGATGGTGGCCTAAGGCAGTGGCGGGTCCAATGTGCTGGGTGTGCAGCCAGCTGTGTCGGTGTCTGTTGGAAGGTCTGGGCTCAGGCTATTTGCGACAGAGCATCAGTGTTTAAGGTAGCCTATGCAATTGGGGTGTTGCCGAGGGCCAAGCAGTTTGATCCTCATTTGGGGTTTCTGGGCAGCACCATAGACAAAGTTTTTCTCCTGGGAGGCAGGCGGAGTGCTTCATTGTGGCCCCAGAATTCCCAGTAGGGAGGGTTTGCGGGCCAGGAGTGTGAGGACGGAAGTCTAGGAACACAAGCTAAAGTGAGGATTGGAGCCAAGGGCAGAGCAGGCCCACTAGGCAGAGGCTGAATCAAAATCTCCTGCATCTGAAGTCAGGCTGAGGATCAGACGTTGGCTGAGGCTGGAGTATGTGTCCATGATGGCACCTTCATGAAGCGGGGGCCTCATGAGGCCAAGGAAGTTTTCCCACGCTGAGTTTGGAGGTTGCCCCAAACCACCAGGTTTCCTTCTGTGGGACATTCGAGTCCTGTTGCATGGCTCCAGGACATACCATACGGAAGGACTGGAGAGCACGGTTCGAAGGATGGATCCCTGTACAGCATGCCTCGCATTCCCATTGGCCATTAGCCACAAGATATGTTTGATCTGCTGCCTCTGGGGCACGCTAACCAGGGGGCTGAGTTGAAATGGCCTCTCCTGAGGATGCGTCATAATGTGCGTTTGGGTCCATGGAAACCTTGGAATGTGCTGGTTGTTCAGTGGCCCTGCGGAACTCTCCTACCTGAAGGGTTTGATACATCCCCAGTAAGTAAGCTCCCCATGTGGAGGCGAGAGAGGTTTGGTTTGGTGCCTCAGAAAAGCCCCGTGTGCTGGTCTACGAATACAGACCTCTGAGGACGGACACATGGAAACCAAAGCTAAGGTTCAGATTAGGGCCTGGGGGCCTGTCCATTTCAACCTTCTGTCTCTGGGGACACTGTCTGAGAGTCTAAGTGGAGATAGTTGCTCCGCTGGTGTCAGAGAGCCCCTCTTAGTCCAGGGTGGCCTACACTATTGATGGCCTCAGGGGCCTTGGAGCTTTTCCCTAACCTGTAGGGTTGTGGTCAATGGATTGGGCACACTTGCCTTGGAGAGGGCAGGCACAATCTTTCGCTGTGGCTCCAGAGGCCCTAGCCTGGCGGTTGTGTGGGTCCAGGCTGAGGGCACAGAAGTCTGAAAACACAAACTCAGCTTATGAGTGGCGCCTAGGGTATGGCAGGCCGGATGTACAGCCCGAGAGGGAGCTCCTGGGCCTCTGAAACAAGGGCGAGGGGGAGGCGTTCCTTCAGGCTTTTGTCTCTGGATGTTGTGTCCGAGATAGCCGTGGATTGGAGGGGTGGCCTCAGGGACTGTGGACGAGTATCCCTCTCTGGGGATTTGTCCCAGCTCCCAAGAGTTTGGGGTCATTTTGTGGGAAGGGTGGAGTCGTGTTGTCTGGCTCACGTGTCTCTCCAAGAAAGGGATTCCAGAGCAGAGCCCCAGGTACGGGCGGGGCGACTGGAAAACTCAAACACTGGTGAGGATTGGGTGCATAGGGGCTTGGCAAGCCCCATATGCGGGCTCTTGGCCCAGGCCCTGACAGGCCTTTCTTTGACATGGGGCTCATGCTGAGGGTCAGAGTGTGAATTTGTGCCCAAGCAGCACTCAAGTTTGGGCGTGGCATCAGGGACCAGGAAGGTTTCTCCCACCCTGAAGGTGTGACTCCATGCCAAGAGCAAGCTTTACAGCCACGGGGAAGGAGGAGTTCTCTGTTGTGCTTGCGATACCCAGCTGTGTGGAGAATTGATATAATGTCTAGGTTCAGATATCTGAAAACCAAGGTTAGGAAGAGGTGACGGCATAAGACCATGGCGTGTCCGAAGTGCTGGGTGTGCGGCCAGCTGTCTCCTTGTCTGTCTGGACGTCTGGCTTCAGGCTGTGTCAGACAGAGCATGAGTGCCCAGAGCAGCCTATCCAGTTCGGGTACCGTCGAGGCCCGAGCATGTTGATCCTCATCTGGGTTTTCTGGAGAGAGCCCCACAGGGAAACGTTTTTCTTCCCTTGGGCAGACCCTGGGCTGGGTTGTGGTTCTGGAGTTCCTAGTCCGGAGGGCTTGTTTGCCAGGAGTGTGAGGAAGGAAGTCTGGAAACACAAGCTAGCGTGAGGTTTGGGACCGATGGCACGGCAGGCCCACTCTGAGAGGCTGAATCGAGATCTCCTGCACTGAGGTCATTTCAACTCTGAGACGTGCCTCAGGGTAGAGTTTTTGTCCAGCATGGCCTCTTCCTGAATGGTGTGGGGGCCTCATGAGGCCAGGAAGGTTTGCCTACGATGGGATTTGTGAACTACTCCAAACCTCAAGGTTTCCTTCTGCACGAAAGTCGAGCGCTATTGGATGGTTCCAGGAGGCCCCATACGGAAAGCCTCGAGAGCAGGTGTCTAAGCGTGGATGCCTGGGAACGCCACCTCATATTCCCACTCTTTAGTCAGGACAAGGCAGGCTCAATCTGCGGGCTCCTGGGTGAGCTACCCAGAGGGGAGAGTTGAAATGGACTCTCCTGAAGATGAGTCCTACTGTGGCTTGGTGGCCTGGGAGACCTTGGAATGTGGAGGTGGCTCAGGGACTCTGCAGGATTCTCCAACCTGAGGTGTTTGACACGGCTCCAACAAGGAAGCTTCCCATGTGGAGACGAGAGAAGTTCTGTTCAGTGCCTCAGGAAAGCCCCATATCCTGTTCTTCGAACCAAAGCCTCTGAGGAGTGACACCTGGAAAACAAAGCAAGAGTTGAGATTAGGGCCTAAGGGCCTGTCGGGCTCAACCTTCTATCTCTGTTGACATCTGTGTGCATGCCTTCATGGAGGTAGCAGCTCAGCTCGTGTCCGAAGGCCCCTGTGTGTGCAGGGAGGCTCCCGGTAAAGGTATGACCTCGGGGGCCTTGAGGTTTCTCATATTCTGGAGGTGTGTGGCCAAAGGAATGGACAGAGTTTCCCAGGAGAGAGCAGGCATGGTCCTGTGGTATGGCTCCAGAGGACCCAGCCTAGAGGCTGTGTTTGCCAGGGCTGTGGGGACAGATGTCTGAAAGAGCAAACTTCGCTCAGGTAGGGGCCAAGGTAATAGCAGGCCTGATCTCCAGTCCGAGAGGGGAGATCCTCTGGATATCAAAGGAGGGCAAGTGGGAGGCAGTCGTTCAGGCTTTTGTCTCTGGGTGTTGCGTTCACAGTGGCCGTTCAGGGTAGGGGTTGCTTCAGGGGCCGAGGAAGAGCCTTCCTCTCGGGGGATTGTCCAAGCTCCCAAGTGTTTGGGTTCATTCTGTGGGAAGGGAAGAGTACTGTTTTCTGCCACAGGGGACCCCCCAGGAGAGGGACTCTAGAGCACAGCAGTGGGTTCCCTCAACTGGAATACACACCATCTAGTTAGTCCTGCGTGCCTATGGGCATGGCAAGCCACATATGCGGGCTCTTGGTCCAATCACTGAGAGGCGTTACTTGAATAAGGTACTCACGCTGAGGGTCACAATGTGTGTTTGTGCCCAAGGCGGCCCTCACACATGGGCGTGGTCTCATGGGCCATGCCGTTTTCTCCTACACTGAAGGTTTGACTCACTGCCAGCAGCAAGGTTTCTTGCCATGGGGAAGGAGGGGTTCTGACTTGTGCATCAGGTTCCCCCCTGTGCAGGGATTGGAGATAAGGTCTAGGTTCTGATGACTGAAAACCCAGGTTGGGAATGGATGGTGGCCTAAGGCAGTGGCGGGTCCAATGTGCTGGGTGTGCAGCCAGCTGTGTCGGTGTCTGTTGGAAGGTCTGGGCTCAGGCTATTTGCGACAGAGCATCAGTGTTTAAGGTAGCCTATGCAATTGGGGTGTTGCCGAGGGCCAAGCAGTTTGATCCTCATTTGGGGTTTCTGGGCAGCACCATAGACAAAGTTTTTCTCCTGGGAGGCAGGCGGAGTGCTTCATTGTGGCCCCAGAATTCCCAGTAGGGAGGGTTTGCGGGCCAGGAGTGTGAGGACGGAAGTCTAGGAACACAAGCTAAAGTGAGGATTGGAGCCAAGGGCAGAGCAGGCCCACTAGGCAGAGGCTGAATCAAAATCTCCTGCATCTGAAGTCAGGCTGAGGATCAGACGTTGGCTGAGGCTGGAGTATGTGTCCATGATGGCACCTTCATGAAGCGGGGGCCTCATGAGGCCAAGGAAGTTTTCCCACGCTGAGTTTGGAGGTTGCCCCAAACCACCAGGTTTCCTTCTGTGGGACATTCGAGTCCTGTTGCATGGCTCCAGGACATACCATACGGAAGGACTGGAGAGCACGGTTCGAAGGATGGATCCCTGTACAGCATGCCTCGCATTCCCATTGGCCATTAGCCACAAGATATGTTTGATCTGCTGCCTCTGGGGCACGCTAACCAGGGGGCTGAGTTGAAATGGCCTCTCCTGAGGATGCGTCATAATGTGCGTTTGGGTCCATGGAAACCTTGGAATGTGCTGGTTGTTCAGTGGCCCTGCGGAACTCTCCTACCTGAAGGGTTTGATACATCCCCAGTAAGTAAGCTCCCCATGTGGAGGCGAGAGAGGTTTGGTTTGGTGCCTCAGAAAAGCCCCGTGTGCTGGTCTACGAATACAGACCTCTGAGGACGGACACATGGAAACCAAAGCTAAGGTTCAGATTAGGGCCTGGGGGCCTGTCCATTTCAACCTTCTGTCTCTGGGGACACTGTCTGAGAGTCTAAGTGGAGATAGTTGCTCCGCTGGTGTCAGAGAGCCCCTCTTAGTCCAGGGTGGCCTACACTATTGATGGCCTCAGGGGCCTTGGAGCTTTTCCCTAACCTGTAGGGTTGTGGTCAATGGATTGGGCACAATTTCCTTGGAGAGGGCAGGCACAATCTTTCGCTGTGGCTCCAGAGGCCCTAGCCTGGCGGTTGTGTGGGTGCAGGCTGAGGGCACAGAAGTCTGAAAACACAAACTCAGCTTATGAGTGGCGCCTAGGGTATGGCAGGCCGGATGTACAGCCCGAGAGGGAGCTCCTGGGCCTCTGAAACAAGGGCGAGGGGGAGGCGTTCCTTCAGCCTTTTGTCTCTGGATGTTGTATCCGAGATAGCCGTGGATTGGAGGGGTGGCCTCAGGGACTGTGGACGAGTATCCCTCTCTGGGGATTTGTCCCAGCTCCCAAGAGTTTGGGGTCATTTTGTGGGAAGGGTGGAGTCGTGTTGTCTGGCTCACGTGTCTCTCCAAGAAAGGGATTCCAGAGCAGAGCCCCAGGTACGGGCGGGGCGACTGGAAAACTCAAACACTGGTGAGGATTGGGTGCATAGGGGCTTGGCAAGCCCCATATGCGGGCTCTTGGCCCAGGCCCTGTCAGGCCTTTCTTTGACATGGGGCTCATGCTGAGGGTCAGAGTGTGAATTTGTGCCCAAGCAGCACTCAAGTTTGGGCGTGGCATCAGGGACCAGGAAGGTTTCTCCCACCCTGAAGGTGTGACTCCATGCCAAGAGCAAGCTTTACAGCCACGGGGAAGGAGGAGTTCTGTGTTGTGCTTGCGATACCCAGCTGTGTGGAGAATTGATATAATGTCTAGGTTCAGATATCTGAAAACCAAGGTTAGGAAGAGGTGACGGCATAAGACCATGGCGTGTCCGAAGTGCTGGGTGTGCGGCCAGCTGTCTCCTTGTCTGTCTGGACGTCTGGCTTCAGGCTGTGTCAGACAGAGCATGAGTGCCCAGAGCAGCCTATCCAGTTCGGGTACCGTCGAGGCCCGAGCAGGTTGATCCTCATCTGGGTTTTCTGGAGAGAGCCCCACAGGGAAACGTTTTTCTTCCCTTGGGCAGACCCTGGGCTGGGTTGTGGTTCTGGAGTTCCTAGTCCGGAGGGCTTGTTTGCCAGGAGTGTGAGGAAGGAAGTCTGAAAACACAAGCTAGCGTGAGGTTTGGGACCGATGGCACGGCAGGCCCACTCTGAGAGGCTGAATCGAGATCTCCTGCACTGAGGTCATTTCAACTCTGAGACGTGCCTCAGGCTAGAGTTTTTGTCCAGCATGGCCTCTTCCTGAATGGTGTGGGGGCCTCATGAGGCCAGGAAGGTTTGCCTACGATGGGATTTGTGAACTACTCCAAAACTCAAGGTTTCCTTCTGCACGAAAGGCTAGTGCTATTGGATGGTTCCAGGAGGCCCCATACGGAAAGACTCGAGAGCAGGTGTCTAAGCATGGATGCCTGGGAACGCCACCGCATATTCCCACTCTTTAGTCAGGACAAGGCAGGCTCAATCTGCGGGCTCCTGGGTGAGCTACCCAGAGGGGAGAGTTGAAATGGACTCTCCTGAAGATGAGTCCTACTGTGGCTTGGTGGCCTGGGAGACCTTGGAATGTGGAGGTGGCTCAGGGACTCTGCAGGATTCTCCAACCTGAGGTGTTTGACACGGCTCCAACAAGGAAGCTTCCCATGTGGAGACGAGAGAAGTTCTGTTCAGTGCCTCAGGAAAGCCCCATATCCTGTTCTTCGAACCAAAGCCTCTGAGGAGTGACACCTGGAAAACAAAGCAAGAGTTGAGATTAGGGCCTAAGGGCCTGTCGGGCTCAACCTTCTATCTCTGTTGACATCTGTGTGCATGCCTTCATGGAGGTAGCAGCTCAGCTCGTGTACGAAGGCCCCTGTGTGTGCAGGGAGGCTCCCGGTAATGGTATGACCTCGGGGGCCTTGAGGTTTCTCATATTCTGGAGGTGTGTGGCCAAAGGAATGGACAGAGTTTCCCAGGAGAGAGCAGGCATGGTCCTGTGGTATGGCTCCAGAGGACCCAGCCTAGAGGCTGTGTTTGCCAGGGCTGTGGGGACAGATGTCTGAAAAAGCAAACTTCGCTCAGGTAGGGGCCAAGGTAATAGCAGGCCTGATCTCCAGTCCGAGAGGGGAGATCCTCTGGATATCAAAGGAGGGCAAGTGGGAGGCAGTCGCTCAGGCTTTTGTCTCTGGGTGTTGCGTTCACAGTGGCCGTTCAGGGTAGGGGTTGCTTCAGGGGCCGAGGAAGAGCCTTCCTCTCGGGGGATTGTCCAAGCTCCCAAGTGTTTGGGTTCATTCTGTGGGAAGGGAAGAGTACTGTTTTCTGCCACAGGGGACCCCCCAGGAGAGGGACTCTAGAGCACAGCAGTGGGTTCCCTCAACTGGAATACACACCATCTAGTTAGTCCTGCGTGCCTATGGGCATGGCAAGCCACATATGCGGGCTCTTGGTCCAATCACTGAGAGGCGTTACTTGAATAAGGTACTCACGCTGAGGGTCACAATGTGTGTTTGTGCCCAAGGCGGCCCTCACACATGGGCGTGGCCTCATGGGCCATGCCGTTTTCTCCTACACTGAAGGTTTGACTCACTGCCAGCAGCAAGGTTTCTTGCCATGGGGAAGGAGGGGTTCTGACTTGTGCATCAGGTTCCCCCCTGTGCAGGGATTGGAGATAAGGTCTAGGTTCTGATGACTGAAAACCCAGGTTGGGAATGGATGGTGGCCTAAGGCAGTGGCGGGTCCAATGTGCTGGGTGTGCAGCCAGCTGTGTCGGTGTCTGTTGGAAGGTCTGGGCTCAGGCTATTTGCGACAGAGCATCAGTGTTTAAGGTAGCCTATGCAATTGGGGTGTTGCCGAGGGCCAAGCAGTTTGATCCTCATTTGGGGTTTCTGGGCAGCACCATAGACAAAGTTTTTCTCCTGGGAGGCAGGCGGAGTGCTTCATTGTGGCCCCAGAATTCCCAGTAGGGAGGGTTTGCGGGCCAGGAGTGTGAGGACGGAAGTCTAGGAACACAAGCTAAAGTGAGGATTGGAGCCAAGGGCAGAGCAGGCCCACTAGGCAGAGGCTGAATCAAAATCTCCTGCATCTGAAGTCAGGCTGAGGATCAGACGTTGGCTGAGGCTGGAGTATGTGTCCATGATGGCACCTTCATGAAGCGGGGGCCTCATGAGGCCAAGGAAGTTTTCCCACGCTGAGTTTGGAGGTTGCCCCAAACCACCAGGTTTCCTTCTGTGGGACATTCGAGTCCTGTTGCATGGCTCCAGGACATACCATACGGAAGGACTGGAGAGCACGGTTCGAAGGATGGATCCCTGTACAGCATGCCTCGCATTCCCATTGGCCATTAGCCACAAGATATGTTTGATCTGCTGCCTCTGGGGCACGCTAACCAGGGGGCTGAGTTGAAATGGCCTCTCCTGAGGATGCGTCATAATGTGCGTTTGGGTCCATGGAAACCTTGGAATGTGCTGGTTATTCAGTGGCCCTGCGGAACTCTCCTACCTGAAGGGTTTGATACATCTCCAGTAAGTAAGCTCCCCATGTGGAGGCGAGAGAGGTTTGGTTTGGTGCCTCAGAAAAGCCCCGTGTGCTGGTCTACGAATACAGACCTCTGAGGACGGACACATGGAAACCAAAGCTAAGGTTCAGATTAGGGCCTGGGGGCCTGTCCATTTCAACCTTCTGTCTCTGGGGACACTGTCTGAGAGTCTAAGTGGAGATAGTTGCTCCGCTGGTGTCAGAGAGCCCCTCTTAGTCCAGGGTGGCCTACACTATTGATGGCCTCAGGGGCCTTGGAGCTTTTCCCTAACCTGTAGGGTTGTGGTCAATGGATTGGGCACACTTGCCTTGGAGAGGGCAGGCACAATCTTTCGCTGTGGCTCCAGAGGCCCTAGCCTGGCGGTTGTGTGGGTCCAGGCTGAGGGCACAGAAGTCTGAAAACACAAACTCAGCTTATGAGTGGCGCCTAGGGTATGGCAGGCCGGATGTACAGCCCGAGAGGGAGCTCCTGGGCCTCTGAAACAAGGGCGAGGGGGAGGCGTTCCTTCAGGCTTTTGTCTCTGGATGTTGTGTCCGAGATAGCCGTGGATTGGAGGGGTGGCCTCAGGGACTGTGGACGAGTATCCCTCTCTGGGGATTTGTCCCAGCTCCCAAGAGTTTGGGGTCATTTTGTGGGAAGGGTGGAGTCGTGTTGTCTGGCTCACGTGTCTCTCCAAGAAAGGGATTCCAGAGCAGAGCCCCAGGTACGGGCGGGGCGACTGGAAAACTCAAACACTGGTGAGGATTGGGTGCATAGGGGCTTGGCAAGCCCCATATGCGGGCTCTTGGCCCAGGCCCTGACAGGCCTTTCTTTGACATGGGGCTCATGCTGAGGGTCAGAGTGTGAATTTGTGCCCAAGCAGCACTCAAGTTTGGGCGTGGCATCAGGGACCAGGAAGGTTTCTCCCACCCTGAAGGTGTGACTCCATGCCAAGAGCAAGCTTTACAGCCACGGGGAAGGAGGAGTTCTCTGTTGTGCTTGCAATACCCAGCTGTGTGGAGAATTGATATAATGTCTAGGTTCAGATATCTGAAAACCAAGGTTAGGAAGAGGTGACGGCATAAGACCATGGCGTGTCCGAAGTGCTGGGTGTGCGGCCAGCTGTCTCCTTGTCTGTCTGGACGTCTGGCTTCAGGCTGTGTCAGACAGAGCATGAGTGCCCAGAGCAGCCTATCCAGTTCGGGTACCGTCGAGGCCCGAGCATGTTGATCCTCATCTGGGTTTTCTGGAGAGAGCCCCACAGGGAAACGTTTTTCTTCCCTTGGGCAGACCCTGGGCTGGGTTGTGGTTCTGGAGTTCCTAGTCCGGAGGGCTTGTTTGCCAGGAGTGTGAGGAAGGAAGTCTGGAAACACAAGCTAGCGTGAGGTTTGGGACCGATGGCACGGCAGGCCCACTCTGAGAGGCTGAATCGAGATCTCCTGCACTGAGGTCATTTCAACTCTGAGACGTGCCTCAGGGTAGAGTTTTTGTCCAGCATGGCCTCTTCCTGAATGGTGTGGGGGCCTCATGAGGCCAGGAAGGTTTGCCTACGATGGGATTTGTGAACTACTCCAAACCTCAAGGTTTCCTTCTGCACGAAAGTCGAGCGCTATTGGATGGTTCCAGGAGGCCCCATACGGAAAGCCTCGAGAGCAGGTGTCTAAGCGTGGATGCCTGGGAACGCCACCTCATATTCCCACTCTTTAGTCAGGACAAGGCAGGCTCAATCTGCGGGCTCCTGGGTGAGCTACCCAGAGGGGAGAGTTGAAATGGACTCTCCTGAAGATGAGTCCTACTGTGGCTTGGTGGCCTGGGAGACCTTGGAATGTGGAGGTGGCTCAGGGACTCTGCAGGATTCTCCAACCTGAGGTGTTTGACACGGCTCCAACAAGGAAGCTTCCCATGTGGAGACGAGAGAAGTTCTGTTCAGTGCCTCAGGAAAGCCCCATATCCTGTTCTTCGAACCAAAGCCTCTGAGGAGTGACACCTGGAAAACAAAGCAAGAGTTGAGATTAGGGCCTAAGGGCCTGTCGGGCTCAACCTTCTATCTCTGTTGACATCTGTGTGCATGCCTTCATGGAGGTAGCAGCTCAGCTCGTGTCCGAAGGCCCCTGTTTGTGCAGGGAGGCTCCCGGTAAAGGTATGACCTCGGGGGCCTTGAGGTTTCTCATATTCTGGAGGTGTGTGGCCAAAGGAATGGACAGAGTTTCCCAGGAGAGAGCAGGCATGGTCCTGTGGTATGGCTCCAGAGGACCCAGCCTAGAGGCTGTGTTTGCCAGGGCTGTGGGGACAGATGTCTGAAAGAGCAAACTTCGCTCAGGTAGGGGCCAAGGTAATAGCAGGCCTGATCTCCAGTCCGAGAGGGGAGATCCTCTGGATATCAAAGGAGGGCAAGTGGGAGGCAGTCGTTCAGGCTTTTGTCTCTGGGTGTTGCGTTCACAGTGGCCGTTCAGGGTAGGGGTTGCTTCAGGGGCCGAGGAAGAGCCTTCCTCTCGGGGGATTGTCCAAGCTCCCAAGTGTTTGGGTTCATTCTGTGGGAAGGGAAGAGTACTGTTTTCTGCCACAGGGGACACCCCAGGAGAGGGACTCTAGAGCACAGCAGTGGGTTCCCTCAACTGGAATACACACCATCTAGTTAGTCCTGCGTGCCTATGGGCATGGCAAGCCACATATGCGGGCTCTTGGTCCAATCACTGAGAGGCGTTACTTGAATAAGGTACTCACGCTGAGGGTCACAATGTGTGTTTGTGCCCAAGGCGGCCCTCACACATGGGCGTGGTCTCATGGGCCATGCCGTTTTCTCCTACACTGAAGGTTTGACTCACTGCCAGCAGCAAGGTTTCTTGCCATGGGGAAGGAGGGGTTCTGACTTGTGCATCAGGTTCCCCCCTGTGCAGGGATTGGAGATAAGGTCTAGGTTCTGATGACTGAAAACCCAGGTTGGGAATGGATGGTGGCCTAAGGCAGTGGCGGGTCCAATGTGCTGGGTGTGCAGCCAGCTGTGTCGGTGTCTGTTGGAAGGTCTGGGCTCAGGCTATTTGCGACAGAGCATCAGTGTTTAAGGTAGCCTATGCAATTGGGGTGTTGCCGAGGGCCAAGCAGTTTGATCCTCATTTGGGGTTTCTGGGCAGCACCATAGACAAAGTTTTTCTCCTGGGAGGCAGGCGGAGTGCTTCATTGTGTCCCCAGAATTCCCAGTAGGGAGGGTTTGCGGGCCAGGAGTGTGAGGACGGAAGTCTAGGAACACAAGCTAAAGTGAGGATTGGAGCCAAGGGCAGAGCAGGCCCACTAGGCAGAGGCTGAATCAAAATCTCCTGCATCTGAAGTCAGGCTGAGGATCAGACGTTGGCTGAGGCTGGAGTATGTGTCCATGATGGCACCTTCATGAAGCGGGGGCCTCATGAGGCCAAGGAAGTTTTCCCACGCTGAGTTTGGAGGTTGCCCCAAACCACCAGGTTTTCTTCTGTGGGACATTCGAGTCCTGTTGCATGGCTCCAGGACATACCATACGGAAGGACTGGAGAGCACGGTTCGAAGGATGGATCCCTGTACAGCATGCCTCGCATTCCCATTGGCCATTAGCCACAAGATATGTTTGATCTGCTGCCTCTGGGGCACGCTAACCAGGGGGCTGAGTTGAAATGGCCTCTCCTGAGGATGCGTCATAATGTGCGTTTGGGTCCATGGAAACCTTGGAATGTGCTGGTTGTTCAGTGGCCCTGCGGAACTCTCCTACCTGAAGGGTTTGATACATCCCCAGTAAGTAAGCTCCCCATGTGGAGGCGAGAGAGGTTTGGTTTGGAGCCTCAGAAAAGCCCCGTGTGCTGGTCTACGAATACAGACCTCTGAGGACGGACACATGGAAACCAAAGCTAAGGTTCAGATTAGGGCCTGGGGGCCTGTCCATTTCAACCTTCTGTCTCTGGGGACACTGTCTGAGAGTCTAAGTGGAGATAGTTGCTCCGCTGGTGTCAGAGAGCCCCTCTTAGTCCAGGGTGGCCTACACTATTGATGGCCTCAGGGGCCTTGGAGCTTTTCCCTAACCTGTAGGGTTGTGGTCAATGGATTGGGCACAATTTCCTTGGAGAGGGCAGGCACAATCTTTCGCTGTGGCTCCAGAGGCCCTAGCCTGGCGGTTGTGTGGGTGCAGGCTGAGGGCACAGAAGTCTGAAAACACAAACTCAGCTTATGAGTGGCGCCTAGGGTATGGCAGGCCGGATGTACAGCCCGAGAGGGAGCTCCTGGGCCTCTGAAACAAGGGCGAGGGGGAGGCGTTCCTTCAGCCTTTTGTCTCTGGATGTTGTATCCGAGATAGCCGTGGATTGGAGGGGTGGCCTCAGGGACTGTGGACGAGTATCCCTCTCTGGGGATTTGTCCCAGCTCCCAAGAGTTTGGGGTCATTTTGTGGGAAGGGTGGAGTCGTGTTGTCTGGCTCACGTGTCTCTCCAAGAAAGGGATTCCAGAGCAGAGCCCCAGGTACGGGCGGGGCGACTGGAAAACTCAAACACTGGTGAGGATTGGGTGCATAGGGGCTTGGCAAGCCCCATATGCGGGCTCTTGGCCCAGGCCCTGACAGGCCTTTCTTTGACATGGGGCTCATGCTGAGGGTCAGAGTGTGAATTTGTGCCCAAGCAGCACTCAAGTTTGGGCGTGGCATCAGGGACCAGGAAGGTTTCTCCCACCCTGAAGGTGTGACTCCATGCCAAGAGCAAGCTTTACAGCCACGGGGAAGGAGGAGTTCTGTGTTGTGCTTGCGATACCCAGCTGTGTGGAGAATTGATATAATGTCTAGGTTCAGATATCTGAAAACCAAGGTCAGGAAGAGGTAACGGCATAAGACCATGGCGTGTCCGAAGTGCTGGGTGTGCGGCCAGCTGTCTCCTTGTCTGTCTGGACGTCTGGCTTCAGGCTGTGTCAGACAGAGCATGAGTGCCCAGAGCAGCCTATCCAGTTCGGGTACCGTCGAGGCCCGAGCAGGTTGATCCTCATCTGGGTTTTCTGGAGAGAGCCCCACAGGGAAACGTTTTTCTTCCCTTGGGCAGACCCTGGGCTGGGTTGTGGTTCTGGAGTTCCTAGTCCGGAGGGCTTGTTTGCCAGGAGTGTGAGGAAGGAAGTCTGGAAACACAAGCTAGCGTGAGGTTTGGGACCGATGGCACGGCAGCCCCACTCTGAGAGGCTGAATCGAGATCTCCTGCACTGAGGTCATTTCAACTCTGAGACGTGCCTCAGGCTAGAGTTTTTGTCCAGCATGGCCTCTTCCTGAATGGTGTGGGGGCCACATGAGGCCAGGAAGGTTTGCCTACGATGGGATTTGTGAACTACTCCAAAACTCAAGGTTTCCTTCTGCACGAAAGGCGAGTGCTATTGGATGGTTCCAGGAGGCCCCATACGGAAAGACTCGAGAGCAGGTGTCTAAGCATGGATGCCTGGGAACGCCACCTCATATTCCCACTCTTTAGTCAGGACAAGGCAGGCTCAATCTGCGGGCTCCTGGGTGAGCTACCCAGAGGGGAGAGTTGAAATGGACTCTCCTGAAGATGAGTCCTACTGTGGCTTGGTGGCCTGGGAGACCTTGGAATGTGGAAGTGGCTCAGGGACTCTGCAGGATTCTCCAACCTGAGGTGTTTGACATGGCTCCAACAAGGAAGCTTCCCATGTGGAGACGAGAGAAGTTCTGTTCAGTGCCTCAGGAAAGCCCCATATCCTGTTCTTCGAACCAAAGCCTCTGAGGAGTGACACCTGGAAAACAAAGCAAGAGTTGAGATTAGGGCCTAAGGGCCTGTCGGGCTCAACCTTCTATCTCTGTTGACATCGGTGTGCATGCCTTCATGGGGGTAGCAGCTCCGCTTGTGTCCGAAGGCCCCTGTGTGTGCAGGGAGGCTCCCGGTAATGGTATGTCCTCGGGGGCCTTGAGGTTTCTCATATTCTGGAGGTGTGTGGCCAAAGGAATGGACAGAGTTTCCCAGGAGAGAGCAGGCATGGTCCTGTGGTATGGCTCCAGAGGACCCAGCCTAGAGGCTGTGTTTGCCAGGGCTGTGGGGACAGATGTCTGAAAAAGCAAACTTGGCTCAGGTAGGGGCCAAGGTAATGGCAGGCCTGATCTCCAGTCCGAGAGGGGAGATCCTCTGGATATCAAAGGAGGGCAAGTGGGAGGCAGTTGCTCAGGCTTTTGTCTCTGGGTGTTGCGTTCACAGTGGCCGTTCAGGGTAGGGGTTGCTTCAGGGGCCGAGGAAGAGCCTTCCTCGCGGGGGATTGTCCAAGCTCCCAAGTGTTTGGGTTCATTCTGTGGGAAGGGAAGAGTACTGTTTTCTGCCACATGGGACCCCCCAGGAGAGGGACTCTAGAGCACAGCAGTGGGTTCCCTCAACTGGAATACACACCATCTAGTTAGTCCTGCGTGCCTATGGGCATGGCAAGCCACATATGCGGGCTCTTGGTCCAATCACTGAGAGGCGTTACTTGAATAAGGTACTCACGCTGAGGGTCACAATGTGTGTTTGTGCCCAAGGCGGCCCTCACACATGGGCGTGGCCTCATGGGCCATGCCGTTTTCTCCTACACTGAAGGTTTGACTCACTGCCAGCAGCAAGGTTTCTTGCCATGGGGAAGGAGGGGTTCTGACTTGTGCATCAGGTTCCCCCCTGTGCAGGGATTGGAGATAAGGTCTAGGTTCTGATGACTGAAAACCCAGGTTGGGAATGGATGGTGGCCTAAGGCAGTGGCGGGTCCAATGTGCTGGGTGTGCAGCCAGCTGTGTCGGTGTCTGTTGGAAGGTCTGGGCTCAGGCTATTTGCGACAGAGCATCAGTGTTTAAGGTAGCCTATGCAATTGGGGTGTTGCCGAGGGCCAAGCAGTTTGATCCTCATTTGGGGTTTCTGGGCAGCACCATAGACAAAGTTTTTCTCCTGGGAGGCAGGCGGAGTGCTTCATTGTGGCCCCAGAATTCCCAGTAGGGAGGGTTTGCGGGCCAGGAGTGTGAGGACGGAAGTCTAGGAACACAAGCTAAAGTGAGGATTGGAGCCAAGGGCAGAGCAGGCCCACTAGGCAGAGGCTGAATCAAAATCTCCTGCATCTGAAGTCAGGCTGAGGATCAGACGTTGGCTGAGGCTGGAGTATGTGTCCATGATGGCACCTTCATGAAGCGGGGGCCTCATGAGGCCAAGGAAGTTTTCCCACGCTGAGTTTGGAGGTTGCCCCAAACCACCAGGTTTTCTTCTGTGGGACATTCGAGTCCTGTTGCATGGCTCCAGGACATACCATACGGAAGGACTGGAGAGCACGGTTCGAAGGATGGATCCCTGTACAGCATGCCTCGCATTCCCATTGGCCATTAGCCACAAGATATGTTTGATCTGCTGCCTCTGGGGCACGCTAACCAGGGGGCTGAGTTGAAATGGCCTCTCCTGAGGATGCGTCATAATGTGCGTTTGGGTCCATGGAAACCTTGGAATGTGCTGGTTGTTCAGTGGCCCTGCGGAACTCTCCTACCTGAAGGGTTTGATACATCCCCAGTAAGTAAGCTCCCCATGTGGAGGCGAGAGAGGTTTGGTTTGGTGCCTCAGAAAAGCCCCGTGTGCTGGTCTACGAATACAGACCTCTGAGGACGGACACATGGAAACCAAAGCTAAGGTTCAGATTAGGGCCTGGGGGCCTGTCCATTTCAACCTTCTGTCTCTGGGGACACTGTCTGAGAGTCTAAGTGGAGATAGTTGCTCCGCTGGTGTCAGAGAGCCCCTCTTAGTCCAGGGTGGCCTACACTATTGATGGCCTCAGGGGCCTTGGAGCTTTTCCCTAACCTGTAGGGTTGTGGTCAATGGATTGGGCACAATTTCCTTGGAGAGGGCAGGCACAATCTTTCGCTGTGGCTCCAGAGGCCCTAGCCTGGCGGTTGTGTGGGTGCAGGCTGAGGGCACAGAAGTCTGAAAACACAAACTCAGCTTATGAGTGGCGCCTAGGGTATGGCAGGCCGGATGTACAGCCCGAGAGGGAGCTCCTGGGCCTCTGAAACAAGGGCGAGGGGGAGGCGTTCCTTCAGCCTTTTGTCTCTGGATGTTGTATCCGAGATAGCCGTGGATTGGAGGGGTGGCCTCAGGGACTGTGGACGAGTATCCCTCTCTGGGGATTTGTCCCAGCTCCCAAGAGTTTGGGGTCATTTTGTGGGAAGGGTGGAGTCGTGTTGTCTGGCTCACGTGTCTCTCCAAGAAAGGGATTCCAGAGCAGAGCCCCAGGTACGGGCGGGGCGACTGGAAAACTCAAACACTGGTGAGGATTGGGTGCATAGGGGCTTGGCAAGCCCCATATGCGGGCTCTTGGCCCAGGCCCTGACAGGCCTTTCTTTGACATGGGGCTCATGCTGAGGGTCAGAGTGTGAATTTGTGCCCAAGCAGCACTCAAGTTTGGGCGTGGCATCAGGGACCAGGAAGGTTTCTCCCACCCTGAAGGTGTGACTCCATGCCAAGAGCAAGCTTTACAGCCACGGGGAAGGAGGAGTTCTGTGTTGTGCTTGCGATACCCAGCTGTGTGGAGAATTGATATAATGTCTAGGTTCAGATATCTGAAAACCAAGGTCAGGAAGAGGTAACGGCATAAGACCATGGCGTGTCCGAAGTGCTGGGTGTGCGGCCAGCTGTCTCCTTGTCTGTCTGGACGTCTGGCTTCAGGCTGTGTCAGACAGAGCATGAGTGCCCAGAGCAGCCTATCCAGTTCGGGTACCGTCGAGGCCCGAGCAGGTTGATCCTCATCTGGGTTTTCTGGAGAGAGCCCCACAGGGAAACGTTTTTCTTCCCTTGGGCAGACCCTGGGCTGGGTTGTGGTTCTGGATTTCCTAGTCCGGAGGGCTTGTTTGCCAGGAGTGTGAGGAAGGAAGTCTGGAAACACAAGCTAGCGTGAGGTTTGGGACCGATGGCACGGCAGGCCCACTCTGAGAGGCTGAATCGAGATCTCCTGCACTGAGGTCATTTCAACTCTGAGACGTGCCTCAGGCTAGAGTTTTTGTCCAGCATGGCCTCTTCCTGAATGGTGTGGGGGCCACATGAGGCCAGGAAGGTTT
The DNA here is from genome assembly GCF_964662115.1 of Mustela nivalis. Taxonomy (NCBI): domain Eukaryota; kingdom Metazoa; phylum Chordata; class Mammalia; order Carnivora; family Mustelidae; genus Mustela; species Mustela nivalis. The sequence continues at coordinate 461,270 of NW_028136405.1, read as the reverse complement.
GCCTACGATGGGATTTGTGAACTACTCCAAAACTCAAGGTTTCCTTCTGCACGAAAGGCGAGTGCTATTGGATGGTTCCAGGAGGCCCCATACGGAAAGACTCGAGAGCAGGTGTCTAAGCATGGATGCCTGGGAACGCCACCTCATATTCCCACTCTTTAGTCAGGACAAGGCAGGCTCAATCTGCGGGCTCCTGGGTGAGCTACCCAGAGGGGAGAGTTGAAATGGACTCTCCTGAAGATGAGTCCTACTGTGGCTTGGTGGCCTGGGAGACCTTGGAATGTGGAAGTGGCTCAGGGACTCTGCAGGATTCTCCAACCTGAGGTGTTTGACATGGCTCCAACAAGGAAGCTTCCCATGTGGAGACGAGAGAAGTTCTGTTCAGTGCCTCAGGAAAGCCCCATATCCTGTTCTTCGAACCAAAGCCTCTGAGGAGTGACACCTGGAAAACAAAGCAAGAGTTGAGATTAGGGCCTAAGGGCCTGTCGGGCTCAACCTTCTATCTCTGTTGACATCGGTGTGCATGCCTTCATGGAGGTAGCAGCTCCGCTTGTGTCCGAAGGCCCCTGTGTGTGCAGGGAGGCTCCCGGTAATGGTATGTCCTCGGGGGCCTTGAGGTTTCTCATATTCTGGAGGTGTGTGGCCAAAGGAATGGACAGAGTTTCCCAGGAGAGAGCAGGCATGGTCCTGTGGTATGGCTCCAGAGGACCCAGCCTAGAGGCTGTGTTTGCCAGGGCTGTGGGGACAGATGTCTGAAAAAGCAAACTTGGCTCAGGTAGGGGCCAAGGTAATGGCAGGCCTGATCTCCAGTCCGAGAGGGGAGATCCTCTGGATATCAAAGGAGGGCAAGTGGGAGGCAGTCGCTCAGGCTTTTGTCTCTGGGTGTTGCGTTCACAGTGGCCGTTCAGGGTAGGGGTTGCTTCAGGGGCCGAGGAAGAGCCTTCCTCTCGGGGGATTGTCCAAGCTCCCAAGTGTTTGGGTTCATTCTGTGGGAAGGGAAGAGTACTGTTTTCTGCCACAGGGGACCCCCCAGGAGAGGGACTCTAGAGCACAGCAGTGGGTTCCCTCAACTGGAATACACACCATCTAGTTAGTCCTGCGTGCCTATGGGCATGGCACGCCACATATGCGGGCTCTTGGTCCAATCACTGAGAGGCGTTACTTGAATAAGGTACTCACGCTGAGGGTCACAATGTGTGTTTGTGCCCAAGGCGGCCCTCACACATGGGCGTGGCCTCATGGGCCATGCCGTTTTCTCCTACACTGAAGGTTTGACTCACTGCCAGCAGCAAGGTTTCTTGCCATGGGGAAGGAGGGGTTCTGACTTGTGCATCAGGTTCCCCCCTGTGCAGGGATTGGAGATAAGGTCTAGGTTCTGATGACTGAAAACCCAGGTTGGGAATGGATGGTGGCCTAAGGCAGTGGCGGGTCCAATGTGCTGGGTGTGCAGCCAGCTGTGTCGGTGTCTGTTGGAAGGTCTGGGCTCAGGCTATTTGCGACAGAGCATCAGTGTTTAAGGTAGCCTATGCAATTGGGGTGTTGCCGAGGGCCAAGCAGTTTGATCCTCATTTGGGGTTTCTGGGCAGCACCATAGACAAAGTTTTTCTCCTGGGGGCAGGCGGAGTGCTTCATTGTGGCCCCAGAATTCCCAGAAGGGAGGGTTTGTGGGCCAGGAGTGTGAGGACGGAAGTCTAGGAACACAAGCTAAAGTGAGGATTGGAGCCAAGGGCAGAGCAGGCCCACTAGGCAGAGGCTGAATCAAAATCTCCTGCATCTGAAGTCAGGCTGAGGATCAGACGTTGGCTGAGGCTGGAGTATGTGTCCATGATGGCACCTTCATGAAGCGGGGGCCTCATGAGGCCAAGGAAGTTTTCCCACGCTGAGTTTGGAGGTTGCCCCAAACCACCAGGTTTCCTTCTGTGGGACATTCGTGTCCTGTTGCATGGCTCCAGGACATACCATACGGAAGGACTGGAGAGCACGGTTCGAAGGATGGATCCCTGTACAGCATGCCTCGCATTCCCATTGGCCATTAGCCACAAGATATGTTTGATCTGCTGCCTCTGGGGCACGCTAACCAGGGGGCTGAGTTGAAATGGCCTCTCCTGAGGATGCGTCATAATGTGCGTTTGGGTCCATGGAAACCTTGGAATGTGCTGGTTATTCAGTGGCCCTGCGGAACTCTCCTACCTGAAGGGTTTGATACATCTCCAGTAAGTAAGCTCCCCATGTGGAGGCGAGAGAGGTTTGGTTTGGTGCCTCAGAAAAGCCCCGTGTGCTGGTCTACGAAAACAGACCTCTGAGGACGGACACATGGAAACCAAAGCTAACTTTCAGATTAGGGCCTGGGGGCCTATCCATTTTAACCTTCTGTCTCTGGGGACACTGTCTGAGAGTCTAAGTGGAGATAGTTGCACTGCTGGTGTCAGAGAGCCCCTCTTAGTCCAGGGGGGCCTACACTATTGATGGCCTCAGGGGCCTTGGAGCTTTTCCCTAACCTGTAGGGTTGTGGTCAATGGATTGGGCACAATTTCCTTGGAGAGGGCAGGCACAATCTTTCGCTGTGGCTCCAGAGGCCCTAGCCTGGCGGTTGTGTGGGTCCAGGCTGAGGGCACAGAAGTCTGAAAACACAAACTCAGCTTATGAGTGGCGCCTAGGGTATGGCAGGCCGGATGTACAGCCCGAGAGGGAGCTGCTGGGTCTCTGAAACAAGGGCGAGTGGGAGGCGTTCCTTAGGCTTTTGTCTCTGGATGTTGTGTCCGAGATAGCCGTGGATTGGAGGGGTGGCCTCAGGGACTGTCGACGAGTATCCCTCTCTGGGGATTTGTCCCAGCTCCCAAGAGTTTGGGGTCATTTTGTGGGAAGAGTGGAGTCGTGTTGTCTGGCTCATGTGTCTCTCCAAGAAAGGGATTCCAGAGCAGAGCCCCAGGTACGGGCGGGGCGACTGGAAAACTCAAACACTGGTGAGGATTGGGTGCATAGGGGCTTGGCAAGCCCCATATGCGGGCTCTTGGCCCAGGCCCTGACAGGCCTTTCTTTGACATGGGGCTCATGCTGAGGGTCAGAGTGTGAATTTGTGCCCAAGCAGCACTCAAGTTTGGGCGTGGCATCAGGGACCAGGAAGGTTTCTCCCACCCTGAAGGTGTGACTCCATGCCAAGAGCAAGCTTTACAGCCACGGGGAAGGAGGAGTTCTGTGTTGTGCTTGCGATACCCAGCTGTGTGGAGAATTGATATAATGTCTAGGTTCAGATATCTGAAAACCAAGGTCAGGAAGAGGTAACGGCATAAGACCATGGCGTGTCCGAAGTGCTGGGTGTGCGGCCAGCTGTCTCCTTGTCTGTCTGGACGTCTGGCTTCAGGCTGTGTCAGACAGAGCATGAGTGCCCAGAGCAGCCTATCCAGTTCGGGTACCGTCGAGGCCCGAGCAGGTTGATCCTCATCTGGGTTTTCTGGAGAGAGCCCCACAGGGAAACGTTTTTCTTCCCTTGGGCAGACCCTGGGCTGGGTTGTGGTTCTGGATTTCCTAGTCCGGAGGGCTTGTTTGCCAGGAGTGTGAGGAAGGAAGTCTGGAAACACAAGCTAGCGTGAGGTTTGGGACCGATGGCACGGCAGCCCCACTCTGAGAGGCTGAATCGAGATCTCCTGCACTGAGGTCATTTCAACTCTGAGACGTGCCTCAGGCTAGAGTTTTTGTCCAGCATGGCCTCTTCCTGAATGGTGTGGGGGCCACATGAGGCCAGGAAGGTTTGCCTACGATGGGATTTGTGAACTACTCCAAACCTCAAGGTTTCCTTCTGCACGAAAGGCGAGTGCTATTGGATGGTTCCAGGAGGCCCCATACGGAAAGACTCGAGAGTAGGTGTCTAAGCATGGATGCCTGGGAACGCCACCTCATATTCCCACTCTTTAGTCAGGACAAGGCAGGCTCAATCTGCGGGCTCCTGGGTGAGCTACCCAGAGGGGAGAGTTGAAATGGACTCTCCTGAAGATGAGTCCTACTGTGGCTTGGTGGCCTGGGAGACCTTGGAATGTGGAAGTGGCTCAGGGACTCTGCAGGATTCTCCAACCTGAGGTGTTTGACACGGCTCCAACAAGGAAGCTTCCCATGTGGAGACGAGAGAAGTTCTGTTCAGTGCCTCAGGAAAGCCCCATATCCTGTTCTTCGAACCAAAGCCTCTGAGGAGTGACACCTGGAAAACAAAGCAAGAGTTGAGATTAGGGCCTAAGGGCCTGTCCGGCTCAACCTTCTATCTCTGTTGACATCTGTGTGCATGCCTTCATGGAGGTAGCAGCTCAGCTTGTGTCCGAAGGCCCCTGTGTGTGCAGGGAGGCTCCCAGTAATGGTATGACCTCGGGGGCCTTGAGGTTTCTCATATTCTGGAGGTGGTTGGCCAAAGGAATGGACAGAGTTTCCCAGGAGAGAGCAGGCATGGTCCTGTGGTATGGCTCCAGAGGACCCAGCCTAGAGGCTGTGTTTGCCAGGGCTGTGGGGACAGATGTCTGAAAAAGCAAACTTGGCTCAGGTAGGGGCCAAGGTAATGGCAGGCCTGATCTCCAGTCCGAGAGGGGAGATCCTCTGGATATCAAAGGAGGGCAAGTGGGAGGCAGTCGCTCAGGCTTTTGTCTCTGGGTGTTGCGTTCACAGTGGCCGTTCAGGGTAGGGGTTGCTTCAGGGGCCGAGGAAGAGCCTTCCTCGCGGGGGATTGTCCAAGCTCCCAAGTGTTTGGGTTCATTCTGTGGGAAGGGAAGAGTACTGTTTTCTGCCACATGGGACCCCCCAGGAGAGGGACTCTAGAGCACAGCAGTGGGTTCCCTCAACTGGAATACACACCATCTAGTTAGTCCTGCGTGCCTATGGGCATGGCAAGCCACATATGCGGGCTCTTGGTCCAATCACTGAGAGGCGTTACTTGAATAAGGTACTCACGCTGAGGGTCACAATGTGTGTTTGTGCCCAAGGCGGCCCTCACACATGGGCGTGGCCTCATGGGCCATGCCGTTTTCTCCTACACTGAAGGTTTGACTCACTGCCAGCAGCAAGGTTTCTTGCCATGGGGAAGGAGGGGTTCTGACTTGTGCATCAGGTTCCCCCCTGTGCAGGGATTGGAGATAAGGTCTAGGTTCTGATGACTGAAAACCCAGGTTGGGAATGGATGGTGGCCTAAGGCAGTGGCGGGTCCAATGTGCTGGGTGTGCAGCCAGCTGTGTCGGTGTCTGTTGGAAGGTCTGGGCTCAGGCTATTTGCGACAGAGCATCAGTGTTTAAGGTAGCCTATGCAATTGGGGTGTTGCCGAGGGCCAAGCAGTTTGATCCTCATTTGGGGTTTCTGGGCAGCACCATAGACAAAGTTTTTCTCCTGGGAGGCAGGCGGAGTGCTTCATTGTGGCCCCAGAATTCCCAGTAGGGAGGGTTTGCGGGCCAGGAGTGTGAGGACGGAAGTCTAGGAACACAAGCTAAAGTGAGGATTGGAGCCAAGGGCAGAGCAGGCCCACTAGGCAGAGGCTGAATCAAAATCTCCTGCATCTGAAGTCAGGCTGAGGATCAGACGTTGGCTGAGGCTGGAGTATGTGTCCATGATGGCACCTTCATGAAGCGGGGGCCTCATGAGGCCAAGGAAGTTTTCCCACGCTGAGTTTGGAGGTTGCCCCAAACCACCAGGTTTCCTTCTGTGGGACATTCGAGTCCTGTTGCATGGCTCCAGGACATACCATACGGAAGGACTGGAGAGCACGGTTCGAAGGATGGATCCCTGTACAGCATGCCTCGCATTCCCATTGGCCATTAGCCACAAGATATGTTTGATCTGCTGCCTCTGGGGCACGCTAACCAGGGGGCTGAGTTGAAATGGCCTCTCCTGAGGATGCGTCATAATGTGCGTTTGGGTCCATGGAAACCTTGGAATGTGCTGGTTGTTCAGTGGCCCTGCGGAACTCTCCTACCTGAAGGGTTTGATACATCCCCAGTAAGTAAGCTCCCCATGTGGAGACAAGAGAGGTTTGGTTTGGAGCCTCAGAAAAGCCCCGTGTGCTGGTATACGAAAACAGACCTCTGAGGACGGACACATGGAAACCAAAGCTAAGGTTCAGATTAGGGCCTGGGGGCCTGTCCATTTCAACCTTCTGTCTCTGGGGACACTGTCTGAGAGTCTAAGTGGAGATAGTTGCTCTGCTGGTGTCAGAGAGCCCCTCTTAGTCCAGGGTGGCCTACACTATTGATGGCCTCAGGGTCCTTGGAGCTTTTCCCTAACCTGTAGGGTTGTGGTCAATGGATTGGGCACAATTTCCTGGGAGAGGGCAGGAACAATCTTTCGCTGTGGCTCCAGAGGCCCTAGCCTGGCGGTTGTGTGGGTCCAGGGTGAGGGCACAGAAGTCTGAAAACACAAACTCAGCTTATGAGTGGCGCCTAGGGTATGGCAGGCCGGATGTACAGCCCGAGAGGGAGCTCCTGGGTCTCTGAAACAAGGGCGAGTGGGAGGCGTTCCTTCAGGCTTTTGTCTCTGGATGTTGTGTCCGAGATAGCCGTGGATTGGAGGGGTGGCCTCAGGGACTGTGGACGAGTATCCCTCTCTGGGGATTTGTCCCAGCTCCCAAGAGTTTGGGGTCATTTTGTGGGAAGAGTGGAGTCGTGTTGTCTGGCTCATGTGTCTCTCCAAGAAAGGGATTCCAGAGCAGAGCCCCAGGTACGGGCGGGGCGACTGGAAAACTCAAACACTGGTGAGGATTGGGTGCATAGGGGCTTGGCAAGCCCCATATGCGGGCTCTTGGCCCAGGCCCTGACAGGCCTTTCTTTGGCATGGGGCTCATGCTGAGGGTCAGAGTGTGAATTTGTGCCCAAGCAGCACTCAAGTTTGGGCGTGGCATCAGGGACCAGGAAGGTTTCTCCCACCCTGAAGGTGTGACTCCATGCCAAGAGCAAGCTTTACAGCCACGGGGAAGGAGGAGTTCTGTGTTGTGCTTGCGATACCCAGCTGTGTGGAGAATTGATATAATGTCTAGGTTCAGATATCTGAAAACCAAGGTCAGGAAGAGGTGACGGCATAAGACCATGGCGTGTCCGAAGTGCTGGGTGTGCGGCCAGCTGTCTCCTTGTCTGTCTGGACGTCTGGCTTCAGGCTGTGTCAGACAGAGCATGAGTGCCCAGAGCAGCCTATCCAGTTCGGGTACCGTCGAGGCCCGAGCAGGTTGATCCTCATCTGGGTTTTCTGGAGAGAGCCCCACAGGGAAACGTTTTTCTTCCATTGGGCAGACCCTGGGCTGGGTTGTGGTTCTGGATTTCCTAGTCCAGAGGGCTTGTTTGCCAGGAGTGTGAGGAAGGAAGTCTGAAAACACAAGCTAGCGTGAGGTTTGGGACCGATGGCACGGCAGGCCCACTCTGAGAGGCTGATTCGAGATATCCTGCACTGAGGTCATTTCAACTCTGAGACGTGCCTCAGGCTACAGTTTTTGTCCAGCATGGCCTCTTCCTGAATGGTGTGGGGGCCTCATGAGGCCAGGAAGGTTTGCCTACGATGGGATTTGTGAACTACTCCAAACCTCAAGGTTTCCTTCTGCACGAAAGTCGAGTGCTATTGGATGGTTCCAGGAGGCCCCATACGGAAAGACTCGAGAGCAGGTGTCTAAGCATGGTTGCCTGGGAACGCCACCTCATATTCCCACTCTTTAGTCAGGACAAGGCAGGCTCAATCTGCGGGCTCCTGGGTGAGCTACCCAGATGGGAGAGTTGAAATGGACTCTCCTGAAGATGAGTCCTACTGTGGCTTGGTGGCCTGGGAGACCTTGGAATGTGGAGGTGGCTCAGGGACTCTGCAGGATTCTCCAACCTGAGGTGTTTGACACAGCTCCAACAAGGAAGCTTCCCATGTGGAGACGAGAGAAGTTCTGTTCAGTGCCTCAGGAAAGCCCCATATCCTGTTCTTCGAACCAAAGCCTCTGAGGAGTGACACCTGGAAAACAAAGCAAGAGTTGAGATTAGGGCCTAAGGGCCTGTCTGGCTCAACCTTCTATCTCTGTTGACATCTGTGTGCATGCCTTCATGGAGGTAGCAGCTCCGCTTGTGTCCGAAGGCCCCTGTGTGCAGGGAGGCTCCCGGTAATGGTATGTCCTCGGGGGACTTGAGGTTTCTCATATTCTGGAGGTGTGTGGCCAAAGGAATGGACAGAGTTTCCCAGGAGAGAGCAGGCATGGTCCTGTGGTATGGCTCCAGAGGACCCAGCCTAGAGGCTGTGTTTGCCAGGGCTGTGGGGACAGATGTCTGAAAAAGCAAACTTGGCTCAGGTAGGGGCCAAGGTAATGGCAGGCCTGATCTCCAGTCCGAGAGGGGAGATCCTCTGGATATCAAAGGAGGGCAAGTGGGAGGCAGTCGCTCAGGCTTTTGTCTCTGGATGTTGCGTTCACAGTGGCCGTTCAGGGTAGGGGTTGCTTCAGGGGCCGAGGAAGAGCCTTCCTCTCGGGGGATTGTCCAAGCTCCCAAGTGTTTGGGTTCATTCTGTGGGAAGGGAAGAGTACTGTTTTCTGCCACAGGGGACCCCCCAGGAGAGGGACTCTAGAGCACAGCAGTGGGTTCCCTCAACTGGAATACACACCATCTAGTTAGTCCTGCGTGCCTATGGGCATGGCAAGCCACATATGCGGGCTCTTGGTCCAATCACTGAGAGGCGTTACTTGAATAAGGTACTCACGCTGAGGGTCACAATGTGTGTTTGTGCCCAAGGCGGCCCTCACACATGGGCGTGGCCTCATGGGCCATGCCGTTTTCTCCTACACTGAAGGTTTGACTCACTGCCAGCAGCAAGGTTTCTTGCCATGGGGAAGGAGGGGTTCTGACTTGTGCATCAGGTTCCCCCCTGTGCAGGGATTGGAGATAAGGTCTAGGTTCTGATGACTGAAAACCCAGGTTGGGAATGGATGGTGGCCTAAGGCAGTGGCGGGTCCAATGTGCTGGGTGTGCAGCCAGCTGTGTCGGTGTCTGTTGGAAGGTCTGGGCTCAGGCTATTTGCGACAGAGCATCAGTGTTTAAGGTAGCCTATGCAATTGGGGTGTTGCCGAGGGCCAAGCAGTTTGATCCTCATTTGGGGTTTCTGGGCAGCACCATAGACAAAGTTTTTCTCCTGGGAGGCAGGCGGAGTGCTTCATTGTGGCCCCAGAATTCCCAGAAGGGAGGGTTTGTGGGCCAGGAGTGTGAGGACGGAAGTCTAGGAACACAAGCTAAAGTGAGGATTGGAGCCAAGGGCAGAGCAGGCCCACTAGGCAGAGGCTGAATCAAAATCTCCTGCATCTGAAGTCAGGCTGAGGATCAGACGTTGGCTGAGGCTGGAGTATGTGTCCATGATGGCACCTTCATGAAGCGGGGGCCTCATGAGGCCAAGGAAGTTTTCCCACGCTGAGTTTGGAGGTTGCCCCAAACCACCAGGTTTCCTTCTGTGGGACATTCGAGTCCTGTTGCATGGCTCCAGGACATACCATACGGAAGGACTGGAGAGCACGGTTCGAAGGATGGATCCCTGTACAGCATGCCTCGCATTCCCATTGGCCATTAGCCACAAGATATGTTTGATCTGCTGCCTCTGGGGCACGCTAACCAGGGGGCTGAGTTGAAATGGCCTCTCCTGAGGATGCGTCATAATGTGCGTTTGGGTCCATGGAAACCTTGGAATGTGCTGGTTGTTCAGTGGCCCTGCGGAACTCTCCTACCTGAAGGGTTTGATACATCCCCAGTAAGTAAGCTCCCCATGTGGAGACGAGAGAGGTTTGGTTTGGTGCCTCAGAAAAGCCCCGTGTGCTGGTCTACGAAAACAGACCTCTGAGGACGGACACATGGAAACCAAAGCTAAGGTTCAGATTAAGGCCTGGGGGACTGTCCATTTCAACCTTCTGTCTCTGGGGACACTGTCTGAGAGTCTAAGTGGAGATAGTTGCTCTGCTGGTGTCAGAGAGCCCCTCTTAGTCCAGGGTGGCCTACACTATTGATGGCCTCAGGGTCCTTGGAGCTTTTCCCTAACCTGTAGGGTTGTGGTCAATGGATTGGGCACAATTTCCTTGGAGAGGGCAGGAACAATCTTTCGCTGTGGCTCCAGAGGCCCTAGCCTGGCGGTTGTGTGGGTCCAGGGTGAGGGCACAGAAGTCTGAAAACACAAACTCAGCTTATGAGTGGCGCCTAGGGTATGGCAGGCCGGATGTAGAGCCCGAGAGGGAGCTCCTGGGTCTCTGAAACAATGGCGAGTGGGAGGCGTTCTTTCAGGCTTTTGTCTCTGGATGTTGTGTCCGAGATAGCCGTGGATTGGAGGGGTGGCCTCAGGGACTGTGGACGAGTATCCCTCTCTGGGGATTTGTCACAGCTCCCAAGAGTTTGGGGTCATTTTGTGGGAAGAGTGGAGTCGCGTTGTCTGGCTCATGTGTCTCTCCAAGAAAGGGATTCCAGAGCAGAGCCCCAGGTACGGGCGGGGCGACTGGAAAACTCAAACACTGGTGAGGATTGGGTGCATAGGGGCTTGGCAAGCCCCATACTCGGGCTCTTGGCCCAGGCCCTGACAGGCCTTTCTTTGGCATGGGGCTCATGCTGAGGGTCAGAGTGTGAATTTGTGCCCAAGCAGCACTCAAGTTTGGGCGTGGCATCAGGGACCAGGAAGGTTTCTCCCACCCTGAAGGTGTGACTCCATGCCAAGAGCAAGCTTTACAGCCACGGGGAAGGAGGAGTTCTGTGTTGTGCTTGCGATACCCAGCTGTGTGGAGAATTGATATAATGTCTAGGTTCAGATATCTGAAACCAAGGTTAGGAAGAGGTGACGGCATAAGACCATGGCGTGTCCGAAGTGCTGGGTGTGCGGCCAGCTGTCTCCTTGTCTGTCTGGACGTCTGGCTTCAGGCTGTGTCAGACAGAGCATGAGTGCCCAGAGCAGCCTATCCAGTTCGGGTACCGTCGAGGCCCGAGCAGGTTGATCCTCATCTGGGTTTTCTGGAGAGAGCCCCACAGGGAAACGTTTTTCTTCCATTGGGCAGACCCTGGGTGGGTTGTGGTTCTGGATTTCCTAGTCCGGAGGGCTTGTTTGCCAGGAGTGTGAGGAAGGAAGTCTGAAAACACAAGCTAGCGTGAGGTTTGGGACCGATGGCACGGCAGGCCCACTCTGAGAGGCTGATTCGAGATATCCTGCACTGAGGTCATTTCAACTCTGAGACGTGCCTCAGGCTACAGTTTTTGTCCAGCATGGCCTCTTCCTGAATGGTGTGGGGGCCTCATGAGGCCAGGAAGGTTTGCCTACGATGGGATTTGTGAACTACTCCAAACCTCAAGGTTTCCTTCTGCACGAAAGTCGAGTGCTATTGGATGGTTCCAGGAGGCCCCATACGGAAAGACTCGAGAGCAGGTGTCTAAGCATGGTTGCCTGGGAACGCCACCTCATATTCCCACTCTTTAGTCAGGACAAGGCAGGCTCAATCTGCGGGCTCCTGGGTGAGCTACCCAGAGGGGAGAGTTGAAATGGACTCTCCTGAAGATGAGTCCTACTGTGGCTTGGTGGCCTGGGAGACCTTGGAATGTGGAGGTGGCTCAGGGACTCTGCAGGATTCTCCAACCTGAGGTGTTTGACACAGCTCCAACAAGGAAGCTTCCCATGTGGAGACGAGAGAAGTTCTGTTCAGTGCCTCAGGAAAGCCCCATATCCTGTTCTTCGAACCAAAGCCTCTGAGGAGTGACACCTGGAAAACAAAGCAAGAGTTGAGATTAGGGCCTAAGGGCCTGTCCGGCTCAACCTTCTATCTCTGTTGACATCTGTGTGCATGCCTTCATGGAGGTAGCAGCTCCGCTTGTGTCCGAAGGCCCCTGTGTGCAGGGAGGCTCCCGGTAATGGTATGTCCTCGGGGGACTTGAGGTTTCTCATATTCTGGAGGTGTGTGGCCAAAGGAATGGACAGAGTTTCCCAGGAGAGAGCAGGCATGGTCCTGTGGTATGGCTCCAGAGGACCCAGCCTAGAGGCTGTGTTTGCCAGGGCTGTGGGGACAGATGTCTGAAAAAGCAAACTTGGCTCAGGTAGGGGCCAAGGTAATGGCAGGCCTGATCTCCAGTCCGAGAGGGGAGATCCTCTGGATATCAAAGGAGGGCAAGTGGGAGGCAGTCGCTTAGGCTTTTGTCTCTGGATGTTGCATTCACAGTGGCCGTTCAGGGTAGGGGTTGCTTCAGGGGCCGAGGAAGAGCCTTCCTCTCGGGGGATTGTCCAAGCTCCCAAGTGTTTGGGTTCATTCTGTGGGAAGGGAAGAGTACTGTTTTCTGCCACAGGGGACCCCCCAGGAGAGGGACTCTAGAGCACAGCAGTGGGTTCCCTCAACTGGAATACACACCATCTAGTTAGTCCTGCGTGCCTATGGGCATGGCAAGCCACATATGCGGGCTCTTGGTCCAATCACTGAGAGGCATTACTTGAATAAGGTACTCACGCTGAGGGTCACAATGTGTGTTTGTGCCCAAGGCGGCCCTCACACATGGGCGTGGCCTCATGGGCCATGCCGTTTTCTCCTACACTGAAGGTTTGACTCACTGCCAGCAGCAAGGTTTCTTGCCATGGGGAAGGAGGGGTTCTGACTTGTGCATCAGGTTCCCCCCTGTGCAGGGATTGGAGATAAGGTCTAGGTTCTGATGACTGAAAACCCAGGTTGGGAATGGATGGTGGCCTAAGGCAGTGGCGGGTCCAATGTGCTGGGTGTGCAGCCAGCTGTGTCGGTGTCTGTTGGAAGGTCTGGGCTCAGGCTATTTGCGACAGAGCATCAGTGTTTAAGGTAGCCTATGCAATTGGGGTGTTGCCGAGGGCCAAGCAGTTTGATCCTCATTTGGGGTTTCTGGGCAGCACCATAGACAAAGTTTTTCTCCTGGGAGGCAGGCGGAGTGCTTCATTGTGGCCCCAGAATTCCCAGAAGGGAGGGTTTGTGGGCCAGGAGTGTGAGGACGGAAGTCTAGGAACACAAGCTAAAGTGAGGATTGGAGCCAAGGGCAGAGCAGGCCCACTAGGCAGAGGCTGAATCAAAATCTCCTGCATCTGAAGTCAGGCTGAGGATCAGACGTTGGCTGAGGCTGGAGTATGTGTCCATGATGGCACCTTCATGAAGCGGGGGCCTCATGAGGCCAAGGAAGTTTTCCCACGCTGAGATTGGAGGTTGCCCCAAACCACCAGGTTTCCTTCTGTGGGACATTCGAGTCCTGTTGCATGGCTCCAGGACATACCATACGGAAGGACTGGAGAGCACGGTTCGAAGGATGGATCCCTGTACAGCATGCCTCGCATTCCCATTGGCCATTAGCCACAAGATATGTTTGATCTGCTGCCTCTGGGGCACGCTAACCAGGGGGCTGAGTTGAAATGGCCTCTCCTGAGGATGCGTCATAATGTGCGTTTGGGTCCAAGGAAACCTTGGAATGTGCTGGTTGTTCAGTGGCCCTGCGGAACTCTCCTACCTGAAGGGTTTGATACATCCCCAGTAAGTAAGCTCCCCATGTGGAGGCGAGAGAGGTTTGGTTTGGTGCCTCAGAAAAGCCCCGTGTGCTGGTCTACGAAAACAGACCTCTGAGGACGGACACATGGAAACCAGAGCTAAGGTTCAGATTAGGGCCTGGGGGCCTGTCCATTTCAACCTTCTGTCTCTGGGGACACTGTCTGAGAGTCTAAGTGGAGATAGTTGCTCCGCTGGTGTCAGAGAGCCCCTCTTAGTCCAGGGTGGCCTACACTATTGATGGCCTCAGGGGCCTTGGAGCTTTTCCCTAACCTGTAGGGTTGTGGTCAATGTATTGGGCACAATTTCCTTGGAGAGGGCAGGCACAATCTTTCGCTGTGGCTCCAGAGGCCCTAGCCTGGCGGTTGTGTGGGTCCAGGCTGAGGGCATAGAAGTCTGAAAACACAAACTCAGCTTATGAGTGGCGCCTAGGGTATGGCAGGCCGGATGTACAGCCCGAGAGGGAGCTCCTGGGCCTCTGAAACAAGGGCGAGGGGGAGGCGTTCCTTCAGGCTTTTGTCTCTGGATGTTGTGTCCGAGATAGCCGTGGATTGGAGGGGTGGCCTCAGGGACTGTGGACGAGTATCCCTCTCTGGGGATTTGTCCCAGCTCCCAAGAGTTTGGGGTCATTTTGTGGGAAGGGTGGAGTCGTGTTGTCTGGCTCACGTGTCTCTCCAAGAAAGGGATTCCAGAGCAGAGCCCCAGGTACGGGCGGGGCGACTGGAAAACTCAAACACTGGTGAGGATTGGGTGCATAGGGGCTTGGCAAGCCCCATATGCGGGCTCTTGGCCCAGGCCCTGACAGGCCTTTCTTTGACATGGGGCTCATGCTGAGGGTCAGAGTGTGAATTTGTGCCCAAGCAGCACTCAAGTTTGGGCGTGGCATCAGGGACCAGGAAGGTTTCTCCCACCCTGAAGGTGTGACTCCATGCCAAGCAAGCTTTACAGCCACGGGGAAGGAGGAGTTCTGTGTTGTGCTTGAGATACCCAGCTGTGTGGAGAATTGATATAATGTCTAGGTTCAGATATCTGAAAACCAAGTTTAGGAAGAGGTGATGGCATAAGACCATGGCGTGTCCGAAGTGCTGGGTGTGCGGCCAGCTGTCTCCTTGTCTGTCTGGACGTCTGGCTTCAGGCTGTGTCAGACAGAGCATGAGTGCCCAGAGCAGCCTATCCAGTTCGGGTACCGTCGAGGCCCGAGCAGGTTGATCCTCATCTGGGTTTTCTGGAGAGAGCCCCACAGGGAAACGTTTTTCTTCCCTTGGGCAGACCCTGGGCTGGGTTGTGTTTCTGGATTTCCTAGTCCGGAGGGCTTGTTTGCCAGGAGTGTGAGGAAGGAAGTCTGAAAACACAAGCTAGCGTGAGGTTTGGGACCGATGGCACGGCAGGCCCACTCTGAGAGGCTGAATCGAGATCTCCTGCACTGAGGTCATTTCAACTCTGAGACGTGCCTCAGGCTAGAGTTTTTGTCCAGCATGGCCTCTTCCTGAATGGTGTGGGGGCCACATGAGGCCAGGAAGGTTTGCCTACGATGGGATTTGTGAACTACTCCAAACCTCAAGGTTTCCTTCTGCACGAAAGTCGAGTGCTATTGGATGGTTCCAGGAGGCCCCATACGGAAAGACTCGAGAGCAGGTGTCTAAGCATGGATGCCTGGGAACGCCACCTCATATTCCCACTCTTTAGTCAGGACAAGGCAGGCTCAAACTGCGGGCTCCTGGGTGAGCTACCCAGAGGGGAGAGTTGAAATGGACTCTCCTGAAGATGAGTCCTACTGTGGCTTGGTGGTCTGGGCGACCTAGGAATGTGGAGGTGGCTCAGGGACTCTGCAGGATTCTCCAACCTGAGGTGTTTGACACGGCTCCAACAAGGAAGCTTCCCATGTGGAGACGAGAGAAGTTCTGTTCAGTGCCTCAGGAAAGCCCCATATCCTGTTCTTCGAACCAAAGCCTCTGAGGAGTGACACCTGGAAAACAAAGCAAGAGTTGAGATTAGGGCCTAAGGGCCTGTCGGGCTCAACCTTCTATCTCTGTTGGCATCGGTGTGCATGCCTTCATGGAGGTAGCAGCTCCGCTTGTGTCCGAAGGCCCCTGTGTGTGCAGGTAGGCTCCCGGTAATGGTATGTCCTCGGGGGCCTTGAGGTTTCTCATATTCTGGAGGTGTGTGGCCAAAGGAATGGACAGAGTTTCCCAGGAGAGAGCAGGCATGGTCCTGTGGTATGGCTCCAGAGGACCCAGCCTAGAGGCTGTGTTTGCCAGGGCTGTGGGGACAGATGTCTGAAAAAGCAAACTTGGCTCAGGTAGGGGCCAAGGTAATGGCAGGCCTGATCTCCAGTCCGAGAGGGGAGATCCTCTGGATATCAAAGGAGGGCAAGTGGGAGGCAGTCGCTCAGGCTTTTGTCTCTGGGTGTTGCATTCACAGTGGCCGTTCAGGGTAGGGGTTGCTTTAGGGGCCGAGGAAGAGCCTTCCTCTCGGGGGATTGTCCAAGCTCCCAAGTGTTTGGGTTCATTCTGTGGGAAGGGAAGAGTACTGTTTTCTGCCACAGGGGACCCCCCAGGAGAGGGACTCTAGAGCACAGCAGTGGGTTCCCTCAACTGGAATACACACCATCTAGTTAGTCCTGCGTGCCTATGGGCATGGCAAGCCACATATGCGGGCTCTTGGTCCAATCACTGAGAGGCGTTACTTGAATAAGGTACTCACGCTGAGGGTCACAATGTGTGTTTGTGCCCAAGGCGGCCCTCACACATGGGCGTGGCCTCATGGCCCATGCCGTTTTCTCCTACACTGAAGGTTTGACTCACTGCCAGCAGCAAGGTTTCTTGCCATGGGGAAGGAGGGGTTCTGACTTGTGCATCAGGTTCCCCCCTGTGCAGGGATTGGAGATAAGGTCTAGGTTCTGATGACTGAAAACCCAGGTTGGGAATGGATGGTGGCCTAAGGCAGTGGCGGGTCCAATGTGCTGGGTGTGCAGCCAGCTGTGTCGGTGTCTGTTGGAAGGTCTGGGCTCAGGCTATTTGCGACAGAGCATCAGTGTTTAAGGTAGCCTATGCAATTGGGGTGTTGCCGAGGGCCAAGCAGTTTGATCCTCATTTGGGGTTTCTGGGCAGCACCATAGACAAAGTTTTTCTCCTGGGAGGCAGGCGGAGTGCTTCATTGTGGCCCCAGAATTCCCAGAAGGGAGGGTTTGTGGGCCAGGAGTGTGAGGACGGAAGTCTAGGAACACAAGCTAAAGTGAGGATTGGAGCCAAGGGCAGAGCAGGCCCACTAGGCAGAGGCTGAATCAAAATCTCCTGCATCTGAAGTCAGGCTGAGGATCAGACGTTGGCTGAGGCTGGAGTATGTGTCCATGATGGCACCTTCATGAAGCGGGGGCCTCATGAGGCCAAGGAAGTTTTCCCACGCTGAGATTGGAGGTTGCCCCAAACCACCAGGTTTCCTTCTGTGGGACATTCGAGTCCTGTTGCATGGCTCCAGGACATACCATACGGAAGGACTGGAGAGCACGGTTCGAAGGATGGATCCCTGTACAGCATGCCTCGCATTCCCATTGGCCATTAGCCACAAGATATGTTTGATCTGCTGCCTCTGGGGCACGCTAACCAGGGGGCTGAGTTGAAATGGCCTCTCCTGAGGATGCGTCATAATGTGCGTTTGGGTCCATGGAAACCTTGGAATGTGCTGGTTGTTCAGTGGCCCTGCGGAACTCTCCTACCTGAAGGGTTTGATACATCCCCAGTAAGTAAGCTCCCCATGTGGAGGCGAGAGAGGTTTGGTTTGGTGCCTCAGAAAAGCCCCGTGTGCTGGTCTACGAAAACAGACCTCTGAGGACGGACACATGGAAACCAGAGCTAAGGTTCAGATTAGGGCCTGGGGGCCTGTCCATTTCAACCTTCTGTCTCTGGGGACACTGTCTGAGAGTCTAAGTGGAGATAGTTGCTCCGCTGGTGTCAGAGAGCCCCTCTTAGTCCAGGGTGGCCTACACTATTGATGGCCTCAGGGGCCTTGGAGCTTTTCCCTAACCTGTAGGGTTGTGGTCAATGGATTGGGCACAATTTCCTTGGAGAGGGCAGGCACAATCTTTCGCTGTGGCTCCAGAGGCCCTAGCCTGGCGGTTGTGTGGGTCCAGGCTGAGGGCACAGAAGTCTGAAAACACAAACTCAGCTTATGAGTGGCGCCTAGGGTATGGCAGGCCGGATGTACAGCCCGAGAGGGAGCTCCTGGGCCTCTGAAACAAGGGCGAGTGGGAGGCGTTCCTTCAGGCTTTTGTCTCTGGATGTTGTGTCCGAGATAGCCGAGGATTGGAGGGGTGGCCTCAGGGACTGTGGACGAGTATCGCTCTCTGGGGATTTGTCCCAGCTCCCAAGAGTTTGGGGTCATTTTGTGGGAAGGGTGGAGTCGTGTTGTCTGGCTCATGTGTCTCTCCAAGAAAGGGATTCCAGAGCAGAGCCCCAGGTACGGTCGGGGCGACTGGAAAACTCAAATACTGGTGAGGATTGGGTGCATAGGGGCGTGGCAAGCCCCATATGCGGGCTCTTGGCCCAGGCCCTGACAGGTCTTTCTTTGACATGGGGCTCATGCTGAGGGTCAGAGTGTGAATTTGTGCCCAAGCAGCACTCAAGTTTGGGCGTGGCATCAGGGACCAGGAAGGTTTCTCCCACCCTGAACGTGTGACTCCATGCCAAGAGCAAGCTTTACAGCCACGGGGAAGGAGGAGTTCTGTGTTGTGCTTGCGATACCCAGCTGTGTGGAGAATTGATATAATGTCTAGGTTCAGATATCTGAAAACCAAGGTTAGGAAGAGGTGACGGCATAAGACCATGGCGTGTCTGAAGTGCTGGGTGTGCGGCCAGCTGTCTCCTTGTCTGTCTGGACGTCTGGCTTCAGGCTGTGTCAGACAGAGCATGAGTGCCCAGAGCAGCCTATCCTGTTCGGGTACCGTCGAGGCCCGAGCAAATTGATCCTCATCTGGGTTTTCTGGAGAGAGCCCCACAGGGAAACGTTTTTTTTCCCTTGGGCGGACCCTGGGCTGGCTTGTGGTTCTGGAGTTCCTAGTCCGGAGGGCTTGTTTGCCAGGAGTGTGAGGAAGGAAGTCTGAA
This sequence comes from Mustela nivalis, assembly GCF_964662115.1. Classification (NCBI taxonomy): domain Eukaryota; kingdom Metazoa; phylum Chordata; class Mammalia; order Carnivora; family Mustelidae; genus Mustela; species Mustela nivalis. The sequence goes on along the minus strand of NW_028136405.1, from coordinate 442,697 downwards.
AACACAAGCTAGCGTGAGGTTTGGGACCGATGGCACGGCATGCCCACTCTGAGTGGCTGAATCGAGATCTCCTGCACTGAGGTCATTTCAAATCTGAGACGTGCCTCAGGCTAGAGTTTTTGTCCAGCATGGCCTCTTCCTGAATGGTGTGGGGGCCTCATGAGGCCAGGAAGGTTTGCCTACGATGGGATTTGTGAACTACTCCTAACCTCAAGGTTTCCTTCTGCACGAAAGTCGAGTGCTATTGGATGGTTCCAGGAGGCCCCATACGGAAAGACTCGAGAGCAGGTGTCTAAGCATGGATGCCTGGGAACGCCACCTCATATTCCCACTCTTTAGTCAGGACAAGGCAGGCTCAATCTGCGGGCTCCTGGGTGAGCTACCCAGAGGGGAGAGTTGAAATGGACTCTCCTGAAGATGAGTCCTACTGTGGCTTGGTGGCCTGGGAGACCTTGGAATGTGGAGGTGGCTCAGGGACTCTGCAGGATTCTCCAACCTGAGGTGTTTGACACGGCTCCAACAAGGAAGCTTCCCATGTGGAGACGAGAGAAGTTCTCTTCAGTGCCTCAGGAAAGCCCCATATCCTGTTCTTCGAACCAAAGCCTCTGAGGAGTGACACCTGGAAAACAAAGCAAGAGTTGAGATTAGGGCCTAAGGGCCTGTCCGGCTCAACCTTCTATATCTGTTGACATCTGTGTGCATGCCTTCATGGAGGTAGCAGCTCAGCTTGTGTCTGAAGGCCCCTGTGTGTGCAGGGAGGCTCCCGGTAATGGTATGTCCTCGGGGGCCTTGAGGTTTCTCATATTCTGGAGGTGTGTGGCCAAAGGAATGGACAGAGTTTCCCAGGAGAGAGCAGGCATGGTCCTGTGGTATGGCTCCAGAGGACCCAGCCTAGAGGCTGTGTTTGCCAGGGCTGTGGGGACAGATGTCTGAAAAAGCAAACTTGGCTCAGGTAGGGGCCAAGGAAATGGCAGGCCTGATCTCCAGTCCGAGAGGGGAGATCCTCTGGATATCAAAGGAGGGCAAGTGGGAGGCAGTCGCTCAGGCTTTTGTCTCTGGGTGTTGCGTTCACAGTGGCCGTTCAGGGTAGGGGTTGCTTCAGGGGCCGAGGAAGAGCCTTCCTCTCGGGGGATTGTCCAAGCTCCCAAGTGTTTGGGTTCATTCTGTGGGAAGGGAAGAGTACTGTTTTCTGCCACAGGGGACCCCCCAGGAGAGGGACTCTAGAGCACAGCAGTGGGTTCCCTCAACTGGAATACACACCATCTAGTTAGTCCTGCGTGCCTATGGGCATGGCAAGCCACATATGCGGGCTCTTGGTCCAATCACTGAGAGGCGTTACTTGAATAAGGTACTCACGCTGAGGGTCACAATGTGTGTTTGTGCCCAAGGCGGCCCTCACACATGGGCGTGGCCTCATGGGCCATGCCGTTTTCTCCTACACTGAAGGTTTGACTCACTGCCAGCAGCAAGGTTTCTTGCCATGGGGAAGGAGGGGTTCTGACTTGTGCATCAGGTTCCCCCCTGTGCAGGGATTGGAGATAAGGTCTAGGTTCTGATGACTGAAAACCCAGGTTGGGAATGGATGGTGGCCTAAGGCAGTGGCGGGTCCAATGTGCTGGGTGTGCAGCCAGCTGTGTCGGTGTCTGTTGGAAGGTCTGGGCTCAGGCTATTTGCGACAGAGCATCAGTGTTTAAGGTAGCCTATGCAATTGGGGTGTTGCCGAGGGCCAAGCAGTTTGATCCTCATTTGGGGTTTCTGGGCAGCACCATAGACAAAGTTTTTCTCCTGGGAGGCAGGCGGAGTGCTTCATTGTGGCCCCAGAATTCCCAGTAGGGAGGGTTTGCGGGCCAGGAGTGTGAGGACGGAAGTCTAGGAACACAAGCTAAAGTGAGGATTGGAGCCAAGGGCAGAGCAGGCCCACTAGGCAGAGGCTGAATCAAAATCTCCTGCATCTGAAGTCAGGCTGAGGATCAGACGTTGGCTGAGGCTGGAGTATGTGTCCATGATGGCACCTTCATGAAGCGGGGGCCTCATGAGGCCAAGGAAGTTTTCCCACGCTGAGTTTGGAGGTTGCCCCAAACCACCAGGTTTCCTTCTGTGGGACATTCGAGTCCTGTTGCATGGCTCCAGGACATACCATACGGAAGGACTGGAGAGCACGGTTCGAAGGATGGATCCCTGTACAGCATGCCTCGCATTCCCATTGGCCATTAGCCACAAGATATGTTTGATCTGCTGCCTCTGGGGCATGCTAACCAGGGGGCTGAGTTGAAATGGCCTCTCCTGAGGATGCGTCATAATGTGCGTTTGGGTCCATGGAAACCTTGGAATGTGCTGGTTGTTTAGTGGCCCTGCGGAACTCTCCTACCTGAAGGGTTTGATACATCCCCAGTAAGTAAGCTCCCCATGTGGAGGCGAGAGAGGTTTGGTTTGGTGCCTCAGAAAAACCCCGTGTGCTGGTCTACGAAAACAGACCTCTGAGGACGGACACATGGAAACCAAAGCTAAGGTTCAGATTAGGGCCTGGGGGCCTGTCCATTTCAACCTTCTGTCTCTGGGGACACTGTCTGAGAGTCTAAGTGGAGATAGTTGCTCCGCTGGTGTCAGAGAGCCCCTCTTAGTCCAGGGTGGCCTACACTATTGATGGCCTCAGGGGCCTTGGAGCTTTTCCCTAACCTGTAGGGTTGTGGTCAATGGATTGGGCACAATTTCCTTGGAGAGGGCAGGCACAATCTTTCGCTGTGGCTCCAGAGGCCCTAGCCTGGCGGTTGTGTGGGTCCAGGCTGAGGGCACAGAAGTCTGAAAACACAAACTCAGCTTATGAGTGGCGCCTAGGGTATGGCAGGCCGGATGTACAGCCCAAGAGGGAGCTCCTGGGCCTCTGAAACAAGGGCGAGTGGGAGGCGTTCCTTCAGGCTTTTGTCTCTGGATGTTGTGTCTGAGATAGCCGTGGATTGGAGGGGTGGCCTCAGGAACTGTGGACGAGTATCCCTCTCTGGGGATTTGTCCCAGCTCCCAAGAGTTTGGGGTCATTTTGTGGGAAGGGTGGAAAAGTGTTGTCTGGCTCATGTGTCTCTCCAAGAAAGGGATTCCAGAGCAGAACCCCAGGTACGGGCGGGGCGACTGGAAAACTCAAACACTGGTGAGGATTGGGTGCATAGGGGCTTGGCAAGCCCCATATGCGGGCTCTTGGCCCAGGCCCTGACAGGCCTTTCTTTGACATGGGGCTCATGCTGAGGGTCAGAGTGTGAATTTGTGCCCAAGCAGCACTCAAGTTTGGGAGTGGCATCAGGGACCAGGAAGGTTTCTCCCACCCTGAAGGTGTGACTCCATGCCAAGAGCAAGCTTTACAGCCACGGGGAAAGAGGAGTTCTGTGTTGTGCTTGCGATACCCAGCTGTGTGGAGAATTGATATAATGTCTAGGTTCAGATATCTGAAAACCAAGGTTAGGAAGAGGTGACGGCATAAGACCATGGCGTGTCCGAAGTGCTGGGTGTGCGGCCAGCTGTCTCCTTGTCTGTCTGGACGTCTGGCTTCAGGCTGTGTCAGACAGAGCATGAGTGCCCAGAGCAGCCTATCCAGTTCGGGTACCGTCGAGGCCCGAGCAGGTTGATCCTCATCTGGGTTTTCTGGAGAGAGCCCCACAGGGAAACGTTTTTCTTCCCTTGGGCAGACCCTGGGCTGGGTTGCGGTTCTGGAGTTCCTAGTCCGGAGGGCTTGTTTGCCAGGAGTGTGAGGAAGGAAGTCTGAAAACACAAGCTAGCGTGAGGTTTGGGACCGATGGCACGGCAGGCCCACTCTGAGAGGCTGAATCGAGATCTCCTGCACTGAGGTCATTTCAACTCTGAGACGTGCCTCAGGCTAGAGTTTTTGTCCAGCATGGCCTCTTCCTGAATGGTGTGGGGGCCTCATGAGGCCAGGAAGGTTTGCCTACGATGGGATTTGTGAACTACTCCAAACCTCAAGGTTTCCTTCTGCACGAAAGTCGAGTGCTATTGGATGGTTCCAGGAGGCCCCATACGGAAAGACTCGAGAGCAGGTGTCTAAGCATGGATGCCTGGGAACGCCACCTCATATTCCCACTCTTTAGTCAGGACAAGGCAGGCTCAATCTGCGGGCTCCTGGGTGAGCTACCCAGAGGGGAGAGTTGAAATGGACTCTCCTGAAGATGAGTCCTACTGTGGCTTGGTGGCCTGGGAGACCTTGGAATGTGGAGGTGGCTCAGGGACTCTGCAGGATTCTCCAACCTGAGGTGTTTGACACGGCTCCAACAAGGAAGCTTCCCATGTGGAGACGAGAGAAGTTCTGTTCAGTGCCTCAGGAAAGCCCCATATCCTGTTCTTCGAACCAAAGCCTCTGAGGAGTGACACCTGGAAAACAAAGCAAGAGTTGAGATTAGGGCCTAAGGGCCTGTCCGGCTCAACCTTCTATCTCTGTTGACATCTGTGTGCATGCCTTCATGGAGGTAGCAGCTCAGCTTGTGTCCGAAGGCCCCTGTGTGTGCAGGGAGGCTCCCGGTAATGGTATGTCCTCGGGGGCCTTGAGGTTTCTCATATTCTGGAGGTGTGTGGCCAAAGGAATGGACAGAGTTTCCCAGGAGAGAGCAGGCATGGTCCTGTGGTATGGCTCCAGAGGAACCAGCCTAGAGGCTGTGTTTGCCAGGGCTGTGGGGACAGATGTCTGAAAAAGCAAACTTGGCTCAGGTAGGGGCCAAGGAAATGGCAGGCCTGATCTCCAGTCCGAGAGGGGAGATCCTCTGGATATCAAAGGAGGGCAAGTGGGAGGCAGTCGCTCAGGCTTTTGTCTCTGGGTGTTGCGTTCACAGTGGCCGTTCAGGGTAGGGGTTGCTTCAGGGGCCGAGGAAGAGCCTTCCTCTCGGGGGATTGTCCAAGCTCCCAAGTGTTTGGGTTCATTCTGTGGGAAGGGAAGAGTACTGTTTTCTGCCACAGGGGACCCCCCAGGAGAGGGACTCTAGAGCACAGCAGTGGGTTCCCTCAACTGGAATACACACCATCTAGTTAGTCCTGCGTGCCTATGGGCATGGCAAGCCACATATGCGGGCTCTTGGTCCAATCACTGAGAGGCGTTACTTGAATAAGGTACTCACGCTGAGGGTCACAATGTGTGTTTGTGCCCAAGGCGGCCCTCACACATGGGCGTGGCCTCATGGGCCATGCCGTTTTCTCCTACACTGAAGGTTTGACTCACTGCCAGCAGCAAGGTTTCTTGCCATGGGGAAGGAGGGGTTCTGACTTGTGCATCAGGTTCCCCCCTGTGCAGGGATTGGAGATAAGGTCTAGGTTCTGATGACTGAAAACCCAGGTTGGGAATGGATGGTGGCCTAAGGCAGTGGCGGGTCCAATGTGCTGGGTGTGCAGCCAGCTGTGTCGGTGTCTGTTGGAAGGTCTGGGCTCAGGCTATTTGCGACAGAGCATCAGTGTTTAAGGTAGCCTATGCAATTGGGGTGTTGCCGAGGGCCAAGCAGTTTAATCCTCATTTGGGGGTTCTGGGCAGCACCATAGACAAAGTTTTTCTCCTGGGAGGCAGGCGGAGTGCTTCATTGTGGCCCCAGAATTCCCAGAAGGGAGGGTTTGTGGGCCAGGAGTGTGAGGACGGAAGTCTAGGAACACAAGCTAAAGTGAGGATTGGAGCCAAGGGCAGAGCAGGCCCACTAGGCAGAGGCTGAATCAAAATCTCCTGCATCTGAAGTCAGGCTGAGGATCAGACGTTGGCTGAGGCTGGAGTATGTGTCCATGATGGCACCTTCATGAAGCGGGGGCCTCATGAGGCCAAGGAAGTTTTCCCACGCTGAGTTTGGAGGTTGCCCCAAACCACCAGGTTTCCTTCTGTGGGACATTCGAGTCCTGTTGCATGGCTCCAGGACATACCATACGGAAGGACTGGAGAGCACGGTTCGAAGGATGGATCCCTGTACAGCATGCCTCGCATTCCCATTGGCCATTAGCCACAAGATATGTTTGATCTGCTGCCTCTGGGGCACGCTAACCAGGGGGCTGAGTTGAAATGGCCTCTCCTGAGGATGCATCATAATGTGCGTTTGGGTCCATGGAAACCTTGGAATGTGCTGGTTGTTCAGTGGCCCTGCGGAACTCTCCTACCTGAAGGGTTTGATACATCCCCAGTAAGTAAGCTCCCCATGTGGAGGCGAGAGAGGTTTGGTTTGGTGCCTCAGAAAAGCCCCGTGTGCTGGTCTACGAAAACAGACCTCTGAGGACGGACACATGGAAACCAGAGCTAAGGTTCAGATTAGGGCCTGGGGGCCTGTCCATTTCAACCTTCTGTCTCTGGGGACACTGTCTGAGAGTCTAAGTGGAGATAGTTGCTCCGCTGGTGTCAGAGAGCCCCTCTTAGTCCAGGGTGGCCTACACGATTGATGGCCTCAGGGGCCTTGGAGCTTTTCCCTAACCTGTAGGGTTGTGGTCAATGGATTGGGCACAATTTCCTTGGAGAGGGCAGGCACAATCTTTCGCTGTGGCTCCAGAGGCCCTAGCCTGGCGGTTGTGTGGGTCCAGGCTGAGGGCACAGAAGTCTGAAAACACAAACTCAGCTTATGAGTGGCGCCTAGGGTATGGCAGGCCGGATGTACAGCCCGAGAGGGATCTCCTGGGCCTCTGAAACAAGGGCGAGTGGGAGGCGTTCCTTCAGGCTTTTGTCTCTGGATGTTGTGTCCGAGATAGCCGTGGATTGGAGGGGTGGCCTCAGGGACTGTGGACGAGTATCCCTCTCTGGGGATTTGTCCCAGCTCCCAAGAGTTTGGGGTCATTTTGTGGGAAGGGTGGAAAAGTGTTGTCTGGCTCACGTGTCTCTCCAAGAAAGGGATTCCAGAGCAGAGCCCCAGGTACGGGCGGGGCGACTGGAAAACTCAAACACTGGTGAGGATTGGGTGCATAGGGGCTTGGCAAGCCCCATATGCGGGCTCTTGGCCCAGGCCCTGACAGGCCTTTCTTTGACATGGGGCTCATGCTGAGGGTCAGAGTGTGAATTTGTGCCCAAGCAGCACTCAAGTTTGGGCGTGGCATCAGGGACCAGGAAGGTTTCTCCCACCCTGAAGGTGTGACTCCATGCCAAGAGCAAGCTTTACAGCCACGGGGAAGGAGGAGTTCTGTGTTGTGCTTGCGATACCCAGCTGTGTGGAGAATTGATATAATGTCTAGGTTCAGATATCTGAAAACCAAGGTTAGGAAGAGGTGACGGCATAAGACCATGGCGTGTCCGAAGTGCTGGGTGTGCGGCCAGCTGTCTCCTTGTCTGTCTGGACGTCTGGCTTCAGGCTGTGTCAGACAGAGCATGAGTGCCCAGAGCAGCCTATCCAGTTCGGGTACCGTCGAGGCCCGAGCAGGTTGATCCTCATCTGGGTTTTCTGGAGAGAGCCCCACAGGGAAACGTTTTTCTTCCCTTGGGCAGACCCTGGGCTGGGTTGTGGTTCTGGAGTTCCTAGTCCGGAGGGCTTGTTTGCCAGGAGTGTGAGGAAGGAAGTCTGAAAACACAAGCTAGCGTGAGGTTTGGGACCGATGGCATGGCAGGCCCACTCTGAGAGGCTGAATCGAGATCTCCTGCACTGAGGTCATTTCAACTATGAGACGTGCCTCAGGCTAGAGTTTTTGTCCAGCATGGCCTCTTCCTGAATGGTGTGGGGGCCTCATGAGGCCAGGAAGGTTTGCCTACGATGGGATTTGTGAACTACTCCAAACCTCAAGGTTTCCTTCCGCACGAAAGTCGAGTGCTATTGGATGGTTCAAGGAGGCCCCATACGGAAAGACTCGAGAGCAGGTGTCTAAGCATGGATGACTGGGAACGCCACCTCATATTCCCACTCTTTAGTCAGGACAAGGCAGGCTCAATCTGCGGGCTCCTGGGTGAGCTACCCAGAGGGGAGAGTTGAAATGGACTCTCCTGAAGATGAGTCCTACTGTGGCTTGGTGGCCTGGGAGACCTTGGAATGTGGAGGTGGCTCAGGGACTCTGCAGGATTCTCCAACCTGAGGTGTTTGACACGGCTCCAACAAGGAAGCTTCCCATGTGGAGACGAGAGAAGTTCTGTTCAGTGCCTCAGGAAAGCCCCATATCCTGTTCTTCGAACCAAAGCCTCTGAGGAGTGACACCTGGAAAACAAAGCAAGAGTTGAGATTAGGGCCTAAGGGCCTGTCCGGCTCAACCTTCTATCTCTGTTGACATCTGTGTGCATGCCTTCATGGAGGTAGCAGCTCAGCTTGTGTCCGAAGGCCCCTGTGTGTGCAGGGAGGCTCCCGGTAATGGTATGTCCTCGGGGGACTTGAGGTTTCTCATATTCTGGAGGTGTGTGGCCAAAGGAATGGACAGAGTTTCCCAGGAGAGAGCAGGCATGGTCCTGTGGTATGGCTCCAGAGGACCCAGCCTAGAGGCTGTGTTTGCCAGGGCTGTGGGGACAGATGTCTGAAAAAGCAAACTTGGCTCAGGTAGGGGCCAAGGTAATGGCAGGCCTGATCTCCAGTCCGAGAGGGGAGATCCTCTGGATATCAAAGGAGGGCAAGTGGGAGGCAGTCGCTCAGGCTTTTGTCTCTGGGTGTTGCGTTCACAGTGGCCGTTCAGGGTAGGGGTTGCTTCAGGGGCCGAGGAAGAGCCTTCCTCTCGGGGGATTGTCCAAGCTCCCAAGTGTTTGGGTTCATTCTGTGGGAAGGGAAGAGTACTGTTTTCTGCCACAGGGGACCCCCCAGGAGAGGGACTCTAGAGCACAGCAGTGGGTTCCCTCAACTGGAATACACACCATCTAGTTAGTCCTGCGTGCCTATGGGCATGGCAAGCCACATATGCGGGCTCTTGGTCCAATCACTGAGAGGCGTTACTTGAATAAGGTACTCACGCTGAGGGTCACAATGTGTGTTTGTGCCCAAGGCGGCCCTCACACATGGGCGTGGCCTCATGGGCCATGCCGTTTTCTCCTACACTGAAGGTTTGACTCACTGCCAGCAGCAAGGTTTCTTGCCATGGGGAAGGAGGGGTTCTGACTTGTGCATCAGGTTCCCCCCTGTGCAGGGATTGGAGATAAGGTCTAGGTTCTGATGACTGAAAACCCAGGTTGGGAATGGATGGTGGCCTAAGGCAGTGGCGGGTCCAATGTGCTGGGTGTGCAGCCAGCTGTGTCGGTGTCTGTTGGAAGGTCTGGGCTCAGGCTATTTGCGACAGAGCATCAGTGTTTAAGGTAGCCTATGCAATTGGGGTGTTGCCGAGGGCCAAGCAGTTTGATCCTCATTTGGGGTTTCTGGGCAGCACCATAGACAAAGTTTTTCTCCTGGGAGGCAGGCGGAGTGCTTCATTGTGGCCCCAGAATTCCCAGTAGGGAGGGTTTGTGGGCCAGGAGTGTGAGGACGGAAGTCTAGGAACACAAGCTAAAGTGAGGATTGGAGCCAAGGGCAGAGCAGGCCCACTAGGCAGAGGCTGAATCAAAATCTCCTGCATCTGAAGTCAGGCTGAGGATCAGACGTTGGCTGAGGCTGGAGTATGTGTCCATGATGGCACCTTCATGAAGCGGGGGCCTCATGAGGCCAAGGAAGTTTTCCCACGCTGAGATTGGAGGTTGCCCCAAACCACCAGGTTCCCTTCTGTGGGACATTCGAGTCCTGTTGCATGGCTCCAGGACATACCATACGGAAGGACTGGAGAGCACGGTTCGAAGGATGGATCCCTGTACAGCATGCCTCGCATTCCCATTGGCCATTAGCCACAAGATATGTTTGATCTGCTGCCTCTGGGGCACGCTAACCAGGGGGCTGAGTTGAAATGGCCTCTCCTGAGGATGCGTCATAATGTGCGTTTGGGTCCATGGAAACCTTGGAATGTGCTGGTTGTTCAGTGGCCCTGCGGAACTCTCCTACCTGAAGGGTTTGATACATCCCCAGTAAGTAAGCTCCCCATGTGGAGGCGAGAGAGGTTTGGTTTGGTGCCTCAGAAAAGCCCCGTGTGCTGGTCTACGAATACAGACCTCTGAGGACGGACACATGGAAACCAAAGCTAAGGTTCAGATTAGGGCCTGGGGGCCTGTCCATTTCAACCTTCTGTCTCTGGGGACACTTTCTGAGAGTCTAAGTGGAGATAGTTGCTCCGCTGGTGTCAGAGAGCCCCTCTTAGTCCAGGGTGGCCTACACTATTGATGGCCTCAGGGGCCTTGGAGCTTTTCCCTAACCTGTAGGGTGGTGGTCAATGGATTGGGCACAATTTCCTTGGAGAGGGCAGGCACAATCTTTCGCTGTGGCTCCAGAGGCCCTAGCCTGGCGGTTGTGTGGGTCCAGGCTGAGGGCACAGAAGTCTGAAAACACAAACTCAGCTTATGAGTGGCGCCTAGGGTATGGCAGGCCGGATGTACAGCCCGAGAGGGAGCTCCTGGGCCTCTGAAACAAGGGCGAGGGGGAGGCGTTCCTTCAGGCTTTTGTCTCTGGATGTTGTGTCCGAGATAGCCGTGGATTGGAGGGGTGGCCTCAGGGACTGTGGACGAGTATCCCTCTCTGGGGATTTGTCCCAGCTCCCAAGAGTTTGGGGTCATTTTGTGGGAAGGGTGGAGTCGTGTTGTCTGGCTCACGTGTCTCTCCAAGAAAGGTATTCCAGAGCAGAGCCCCAGGTACGGGCGGGGCGACTGGAAAACTCAAACACTGGTGAGGATTGGGTGCATAGGGGCTTGGCAAGCCCCATATGCGGGCTCTTGGCCCAGGCCCTGACAGGCCTTTCTTTGACATGGGGCTCATGCTGAGGGTCAGAGTGTGAATTTGTGCCCAAGCAGCACTCAAGTTTGGGCGTGGCATCAGGGACCAGGAAGGTTTCTCCCACCCTGAAGGTGTGACTCCATGCCAAGAGCAAGCTTTACAGCCACGGGGAAGGAGGAGTTCTGTGTTGTGCTTGCGATACCCAGCTGTGTGGAGAATTGATATACTGTCTAGGTTCAGATATCTGAAAACCACGGTTAGGAAGAGGTGACGGCATAAGATCATGGCGTGTCCAAAGTGCTGGGTGTGCGGCCAGCTGTCTCCTTGTCTGTCTGGACGTCTGGCTTCAGGCTGTGTCAGACAGAGCATGAGTGCCCAGAGCAGCCTATCCAGTTCGGGTACCGTCGAGGCCCGAGCAGGTTGATCCTCATCTGGGTTTTCTGGAGAGAGCCCCACAGGGAAACGTTTTTCTTCCCTTGGGCAGACCCTGGGCTGGGTTGTGGTTCTGGAGTTCCTAGTCCGGAGGGCTTGTTTGCCAGGAGTGTGAGGAAGGAAGTCTGAAAACACAAGCTAGCGTGAGGTTTGGGACCGATGGCACGGCAGGCCCACTCTGAGAGGCTGAATCGAGATCTCCTGCACTGAGGTCATTTCAACTCTGAGACGTGCCTCAGGGTAGAGTTTTTGTCCAGCATGGCCTCTTCCTGAATGGTGTGGGGGCCTCATAAGGCCAGGAAGGTTTGCCTACGATGGGATTTGTGAACTACTCCAAACCTCAAGGTTTCCTTCTGCACGAAAGTCGAGTGCTATTGGGTGGTTCCAGGAGGCCCCATACGGAAAGACTCGAGAGCAGGTGTCTAAGCATGGATGCCTGGGAACGCCACCTCATATTCCCACTCTTTAGTCAGGACAAGGCAGGCTCAATCTGCGGGCTCCTGGGTGAGCTACCCAGAGGGGAGAGTTGAAATGGACTCTCCTGAAGATGAGTCCTACTGTGGCTTGGTGGCCTGGGAGACCTTGGAATGTGGAGGTGGCTCAGGGACTCTGCAGGATTCTCCAACCTGAGGTGTTTGACACGGCTCCAACAAGGAAGCTTCCCATGTGGAGACGAGAGAAGTTCTGTTCAGTGCCTCAGGAAAGCCCCATATCCTGTTCTTCGAACCAAAGCCTCTGAGGAGTGACACCTGGAAAACAAAGCAAGAGTTGAGATTAGGGCCTAAGGGCCTGTCGGGCTCAACCTTCTATCTCTGTTGACATCTGTGTGCATGCCTTCATGGAGGTAGCAGCTCAGCTCGTGTCCGAAGGCCCCTGTGTGTGCAGGGAGGCTCCCGGTAATGGTATGGCCTCGGGGGCCTTGAGGTTTCTCATATTCTGGAGGTGTGTGGCCAAAGGAATGGACAGAGTTTCCCAGGAGAGAGCAGGCATGGTCCTGTGGTATGGCTCCAGAGGACCCAGCCTAGAGGCTGTGTTTGCCAGGGCTGTGGGGACAGATGTCTGAAAAAGCAAACTTCGCTCAGGTAGGGGCCAAGGTAATAGCAGGCCTGATCTCCAGTCCGAGAGGGGAGATCCTCTGGATATCAAAGGAGGGCAAGTGGGAGGCAGTCGCTCAGGCTTTTGTCTCTGGGTGTTGCGTTCACAGTGGCCGTTCAGGGTAGGGGTTGCTTCAGGGGCCGAGGAAGAGCCTTCCTCTCGGGGGATTGTCCAAGCTCCCAAGTGTTTGGGTTCATTCTGTGGGAAGGGAAGAGTACTGTTTTCTGCCACAGGGGACCCCCCAGGAGAGGGACTCTAGAGCACAGCAGTGGGTTCCCTCAACTGGAATACACACCATCTAGTTAGTCCTGCGTGCCTATGGGCATGGCAAGCCACATATGCGGGCTCTTGGTCCAATCACTGAGAGGCGTTACTTGAATAAGGTACTCACGCTGAGGGTCACAATGTGTGTTTGTGCCCAAGGCGGCCCTCACACATGGGCGTGGCCTCATGGGCCATGCCGTTTTCTCCTACACTGAAGGTTTGACTCACTGCCAGCAGCAAGGTTTCTTGCCATGGGGAAGGAGGGGTTCTGACTTGTGCATCAGGTTCCCCCCTGTGCAGGGATTGGAGATAAGGTCTAGGTTCTGATGACTGAAAACCCAGGTTGGGAATGGATGGTGGCCTAAGGCAGTGGCGGGTCCAATGTGCTGGGTGTGCAGCCAGCTGTGTCGGTGTCTGTTGGAAGGTCTGGGCTCAGGCTATTTGCGACAGAGCATCAGTGTTTAAGGTAGCCTATGCAATTGGGGTGTTGCCGAGGGCCAAGCAGTTTGATCCTCATTTGGGGTTTCTGGGCAGCACCATAGACAAAGTTTTAATCCTGGGAGGCAGGCGGAGTGCTTCATTGTGTCCCCAGAATTCCCAGTAGGGAGGGTTTGCGGGCCAGGAGTGTGAGGACGGAAGTCTAGGAACACAAGCTAAAGTGAGGATTGGAGCCAAGGGCAGAGCAGGCCCACTAGGCAGAGGCTGAATCAAAATCTCCTGCATCTGAAGTCAGGCTGAGGATCAGACGTTGGCTGAGGCTGGAGTATGTGTCCATGATGGCACCTTCATGAAGCGGGGGCCTCATGAGGCCAAGGAAGTTTTCCCACGCTGAGTTTGGAGGTTGCCCCAAACCACCAGGTTTCCTTCTGTGGGACATTCGAGTCCTGTTGCATGGCTCCAGGACATACCATACGGAAGGACTGGAGAGCACGGTTCGAAGGATGGATCCCTGTACAGCATGCCTCGCATTCCCATTGGCCATTAGCCACAAGATATGTTTGATCTGCTGCCTCTGGGGCACGCTAACCAGGGGGCTGAGTTGAAATGGCCTCTCCTGAGGATGCGTCATAATGTGCGTTTGGGTCCATGGAAACCTTGGAATGTGCTGGTTGTTCAGTGGCCCTGCGGAACTCTCCTACCTGAAGGGTTTGATACATCCCCAGTAAGTAAGCTCCCCATGTGGAGGCGAGAGAGGTTTGGTTTGGTGCCTCAGAAAAGCCCCGTGTGCTGGTCTACGAATACAGACCTCTGAGGACGGACACATGGAAACCAAAGCTAAGGTTCAGATTAGGGCCTGGGGGCCTGTCCATTTCAACCTTCTGTCTCTGGGGACACTGTCTGAGAGTCTAAGTGGAGATAGTTGCTCCGCTGGTGTCAGAGAGCCCCTCTTAGTCCAGGGTGGCCTACACTATTGATGGCCTCAGGGGCCTTGGAGCTTTTCCCTAACCTGTAGGGTTGTGGTCAATGGATTGGGCACACTTGCCTTGGAGAGGGCAGGCACAATCTTTCGCTGTGGCTCCAGAGGCCCTAGCCTGGCGGTTGTGTGGGTCCAGGCTGAGGGCACAGAAGTCTGAAAACACAAACTCAGCTTATGAGTGGCGCCTAGGGTATGGCAGGCCGGATGTACAGCCCGAGAGGGAGCTCCTGGGCCTCTGAAACAAGGGCGAGGGGGAGGCGTTCCTTCAGGCTTTTGTCTCTGGATGTTGTGTCCGAGATAGCCGTGGATTGGAGGGGTGGCCTCAGGGACTGTGGACGAGTATCCCTCTCTGGGGATTTGTCCCAGCTCCCAAGAGTTTGGGGTCATTTTGTGGGAAGGGTGGAGTCGTGTTGTCTGGCTCACGTGTCTCTCCAAGAAAGGGATTCCAGAGCAGAGCCCCAGGTACGGGCGGGGCGACTGGAAAACTCAAACACTGGTGAGGATTGGGTGCATAGGGGCTTGGCAAGCCCCATATGCGGGCTCTTGGCCCAGGCCCTGACAGGCCTTTCTTTGACATGGGGCTCATGCTGAGGGTCAGAGTGTGAATTTTTGCCCAAGCAGCACTCAAGTTTGGGCGTGGCATCAGGGACCAGGAAGGTTTCTCCCACCCTGAAGGTGTGACTCCATGCCAAGAACAAGCTTTACAGCCACGGGGAAGGAGGAGTTCTGTGTTGTGCTTGCGATACCCAGCTGTGTGGAGAATTGATATAATGTCTAGGTTCAGATATCTGAAAACCAAGGTTAGGAAGAGGTGACGGCATAAGACCATGGCGTGTCCGAAGTGCTGGGTGTGCGGCCAGCTGTCTCCTTGTCTGTCTGGACGTCTGGCTTCAGGCTGTGTCAGACAGAGCATGAGTGCCCAGAGCAGCCTATCCAGTTCGGGTACCGTCGAGGCCCGAGCATGTTGATCCTCATCTGGGTTTTCTGGAGAGAGCCCCACAGGGAAACGTTTTTCTTCCCTTGGGCAGACCCTGGGCTGGGTTGTGGTTCTGGAGTTCCTAGTCCGGAGGGCTTGTTTGCCAGGAGTGTGAGGAAGGAAGTCTGGAAACACAAGCTAGCGTGAGGTTTGGGACCGATGGCACGGCAGGCCCACTCTGAGAGGCTGAATCGAGATCTCCTGCACTGAGGTCATTTCAACTCTGAGACGTGCCTCAGGGTAGAGTTTTTGTCCAGCATGGCCTCTTCCTGAATGGTGTGGGGGCCTCATGAGGCCAGGAAGGTTTGCCTACGATGGGATTTGTGAACTACTCCAAACCTCAAGGTTTCCTTCTGCACGAAAGTCGAGCGCTATTGGATGGTTCCAGGAGGCCCCATACGGAAAGCCTCGAGAGCAGGTGTCTAAGCGTGGATGCCTGGGAACGCCACCTCATATTCCCACTCTTTAGTCAGGACAAGGCAGGCTCAATCTGCGGGCTCCTGGGTGAGCTACCCAGAGGGGAGAGTTGAAATGGACTCTCCTGAAGATGAGTCCTACTGTGGCTTGGTGGCCTGGGAGACCTTGGAATGTGGAGGTGGCTCAGGGACTCTGCAGGATTCTCCAACCTGAGGTGTTTGACACGGCTCCAACAAGGAAGCTTCCCATGTGGAGACGAGAGAAGTTCTGTTCAGTGCCTCAGGAAAGCCCCATATCCTGTTCTTCGAACCAAAGCCTCTGAGGAGTGACACCTGGAAAACAAAGCAAGAGTTGAGATGAGGGCCTAAGGGCCTGTCGGGCTCAACCTTCTATCTCTGTTGACATCTGTGTGCATGCCTTCATGGAGGTAGCAGCTCAGCTCGTGTCCGAAGGCCCCTGTGTGTGCAGGGAGGCTCCCGGTAATGGTATGACCTCGGGGGCCTTGAGGTTTCTCATATTCTGGAGGTTTGTGGCCAAAGGAATGGACAGAGTTTCCCAGGAGAGAGCAGGCATGGTCCTGTGGTATGGCTCTAGAGGACCCAGCCTAGACGCTGTGTTTGCCAGGGCTGTGGGGACAGATGTCTGAAAGAGCAAACTTCGCTCAGGTAGGGGCCAAGGTAATAGCAGGCCTGATCTCCAGTCCGAGAGGGGAGATCCTCTGGATATCAAAGGAGGGCAAGTGGGAGGCAGTGGCTCAGGCTTTTGTCTCTGGGTGTTGCGTTCACAGTGGCCGTTCAGGGTAGGGGTTGCTTCAGGGGCCGAGGAAGAGCCTTCCTCTCGGGGGATTGTCCAAGCTCCCAAGTGTTTGGGTTCATTCTGTGGGAAGGGAAGAGTACTGTATTCTGCCACAGGGGACCCCCCAGGAGCGGGACTCTAGAGCACAGCAGTGGGTTCCCTCAACTGGAATACACACCATCTAGTTAGTCCTGCGTGCCTATGGGCATGGCAAGCCACATATGCGGGCTCTTGGTCCAATCACTGAGAGGCGTTACTTGAATAAGGTACTCACGCTGAGGGTCACAATGTGTGTTTGTGCCCAAGGCGGCCCTCACACATGGGCGTGGTCTCATGGGCCATGCCGTTTTCTCCTACACTGAAGGTTTGACTCACTGCCAGCAGCAAGGTTTCTTGCCATGGGGAAGGAGGGGTTCTGACTTGTGCATCAGGTTCCCCCCTGTGCAGGGATTGGAGATAAGGTCTAGGTTCTGATGACTGAAAACCCAGGTTGGGAATGGATGGTGGCCTAAGGCAGTGGCGGGTCCAATGTGCTGGGTGTGCAGCCAGCTGTGTCGGTGTCTGTTGGAAGGTCTGGGCTCAGGCTATTTGCGACAGAGCATCAGTGTTTAAGGTAGCCTATGCAATTGGGGTGTTGCCGAGGGCCAAGCAGTTTGATCCTCATTTGGGGTTTCTGGGCAGCACCATAGACAAAGTTTTTCTCCTGGGAGGCAGGCGGAGTGCTTCATTGTGTCCCCAGAATTCCCAGTAGGGAGGGTTTGCGGGCCAGGAGTGTGAGGACGGAAGTCTAGGAACACAAGCTAAAGTGAGGATTGGAGCCAAGGGCAGAGCAGGCCCACTAGGCAGAGGCTGAATCAAAATCTCCTGCATCTGAAGTCAGGCTGAGGATCAGACGTTGGCTGAGGCTGGAGTATGTGTCCATGATGGCACCTTCATGAAGCGGGGGCCTCATGAGGCCAAGGAAGTTTTCCCACGCTGAGTTTGGAGGTTGCCCCAAACCACCAGGTTTTCTTCTGTGGGACATTCGAGTCCTGTTGCATGGCTCCAGGACATACCATACGGAAGGACTGGAGAGCACGGTTCGAAGGATGGATCCCTGTACAGCATGCCTCGCATTCCCATTGGCCATTAGCCACAAGATATGTTTGATCTGCTGCCTCTGGGGCACGCTAACCAGGGGGCTGAGTTGAAATGGCCTCTCCTGAGGATGCGTCATAATGTGCATTTGGGTCCATGGAAACCTTGGAATGTGCTGGTTGTTCAGTGGCCCTGCGGAACTCTCCTACCTGAAGGGTTTGATACATCCCCAGTAAGTAAGCTCCCCATGTGGAGGCGAGAGAGGTTTGGTTTGGTGCCTCAGAAAAGCCCCGTGTGCTGGTCTACGAATACAGACCTCTGAGGACGGACACATGGAAACCAAAGCTAAGGTTCAGATTAGGGCCTGGGGGCCTGTCCATTTCAACCTTCTGTCTCTGGGGACACTGTCTGAGAGTCTAAGTGGAGATAGTTGCTCCGCTGGTGTCAGAGAGCCCCTCTTAGTCCAGGGTGGCCTACACTATTGATGGCCTCAGGGGCCTTGGAGCTTTTCCCTAACCTGTAGGGTTGTGGTCAATGGATTGGGCACAATTTCCTTGGAGAGGGCAGGCACAATCTTTCGCTGTGGCTCCAGAGGCCCTAGCCTGGCAGTTGTGTGGGTCCAGGCTGAGGGCACAGAAGTCTGAAAACACAAACTCAGCTTATGAGTGGCGCCTAGGGTATGGCAGGCCGGATGTACAGCCCGAGAGGGAGCTCCTGGGCCTCTGAAACAAGGGCGAGGGGGAGGCGTTCCTTCAGCCTTTTGTCTCTGGATGTTGTATCCGAGATAGCCGTGGATTGGAGGGGTGGCCTCAGGGACTGTGGACGAGTATCCCTCTCTGGGGATTTGTCCCAGCTCCCAAGAGTTTGGGGTCATTTTGTGGGAAGGGTGGAAAAGTGTTGTCTGGCTCACGTGTCTCTCCAAGAAAGGGATTCCAGAGCAGAGCCCCAGGTACAGGCGGGGCGACTGGAAAACTCAAACACTGGTGAGGATTGGGTGCATAGGGGCTTGGCAAGCCCCATATGCGGGCTCTTGGCCCACGCCCTGACAGGCCTTCCTTTGACATGGGGCTCATGCTGAGGGTCAGAGTGTGAATTTGTGCCCAAGCAGCACTCAAGTTTGGGCGTGGCATCAGGGACCAGGAAGGTTTCTCCCACCCTGAAGGTGTGACTCCATGCCAAGAGCAAGCTTTACAGCCACGGGGAAGGAGGAGTTCTGTGTTGTGCTTGCGATACCCAACTGTGTGAAGAATTGATATAATGTCTAGGTTCAGATATCTGAAAACCAAGGTCAGGAAGAGGTAACGGCATAAGACCATGGCGTGTCCGAAGTGCTGGGTGTGCGGCCAGCTGTCTCCTTGTCTGTCTGGACGTCTGGCTTCAGGCTGTGTCAGACAGAGCATGAGTGCCCAGAGCAGCCTATCCAGTTCGGGTACCGTCGAGGCCCGAGCAGGTTGATCCTCATCTGGGTTTTCTGGAGAGAGCCCCACAGGGAAACGTTTTTCTTCCCTTGGGCAGACCCTGGGCTGGGTTGTGGTTCTGGAGTTCCTAGTCCGGAGGGCTTGTTTGCCAGGAGTGTGAGGAAGGAAGTCTGGAAACACAAGCTAGCGTGAGGTTTGGGACCGATGGCACGGCAGCCCCACTCTGAGAGGCTGAATCGAGATCTCCTGCACTGAGGTCATTTCAACTCTGAGACGTGCCTCAGGCTAGAGTTTTTGTCCAGCATGGCCTCTTCCTGAATGGTGTGGGGGCCACATGAGGCCAGGAAGGTTTGCCTACGATGGGATTTGTGAACTACTCCAAAACTCAAGGTTTCCTTCTGCACGAAAGGCGAGTGCTATTGGATGGTTCCAGGAGGCCCCATACGGAAAGACTCGAGAGCAGGTGTCTAAGCATGGATGCCTGGGAACGCCACCTCATATTCCCACTCTTTAGTCAGGACAAGGCAGGCTCAATCTGCGGGCTCCTGGGTGAGCTACCCAGAGGGGAGAGTTGAAATGGACTCTCCTGAAGATGAGTCCTACTGTGGCTTGGTGGCCTGGGAGACCTTGGAATGTGGAAGTGGCTCAGGGACTCTGCAGGATTCTCCAACCTGAGGTGTTTGACACGGCTCCAACAAGGAAGCTTCCCATGTGGAGACGAGAGAAGTTCTGTTCAGTGCCTCAGGAAAGCCCCATATCCTGTTCTTCGAACCAAAGCCTCTGAGGAGTGACACCTGGAAAACAAAGCAAGAGTTGAGATTAGGGCCTAAGGGCCTGTCGGGCTCAACCTTCTATCTCTGTTGACATCGGTGTGCATGCCTTCATGGAGGTAGCAGCTCCGCTTGTGTCCGAAGGCCCCTGTGTGTGCAGGGAGGCTCCCGGTAATGGTATGTCCTCGGGGGCCTTGAGGTTTCTCATATTCTGGAGGTGTGTGGCCAAAGGAATGGACAGAGTTTCCCAGGAGAGAGCAGGCATGGTCCTGTGGTATGGCTCCAGAGGACCCAGCCTAGAGGCTGTGTTTGCCAGGGCTGTGGGGACAGATGTCTGAAAAAGCAAACTTGGCTCAGGTAGGGGCCAAGGTAATGGCAGGCCTGATCTCCAGTCCGAGAGGGGAGATCCTCTGGATATCAAAGGAGGGCAAGTGGGAGGCAGTCGCTCAGGCTTTTGTCTCTGGGTGTTGCGTTCACAGTGGCCGTTCAGGGTAGGGGTTGCTTCAGGGGCCGAGGAAGAGCCTTCCTCTCGGGGGATTGTCCAAGCTCCCAAGTGTTTGGGTTCATTCTGTGGGAAGGGAAGAGTACTGTTTTCTGCCACAGGGGACCCCCCAGGAGAGGGACTCTAGAGCACAGCAGTGGGTTCCCTCAACTGGAATACACACCATCTAGTTAGTCCTGCGTGCCTATGGGCATGGCACGCCACATATGCGGGCTCTTGGTCCAATCACTGAGAGGCGTTACTTGAATAAGGTACTCACGCTGAGGGTCACAATGTGTGTTTGTGCCCAAGGCGGCCCTCACACATGGGCGTGGCCTCATGGGCCATGCCGTTTTCTCCTACACTGAAGGTTTGACTCACTGCCAGCAGCAAGGTTTCTTGCCATGGGGAAGGAGGGGTTCTGACTTGTGCATCAGGTTCCCCCCTGTGCAGGGATTGGAGATAAGGTCTAGGTTCTGATGACTGAAAACCCAGGTTGGGAATGGATGGTGGCCTAAGGCAGTGGCGGGTCCAATGTGCTGGGTGTGCAGCCAGCTGTGTCGGTGTCTGTTGGAAGGTCTGGGCTCAGGCTATTTGCGACAGAGCATCAGTGTTTAAGGTAGCCTATGCAATTGGGGTGTTGCCGAGGGCCAAGCAGTTTAATCCTCATTTGGGGTTACTGGGCAGCACCATAGACAAAGTTTTTCTCCTGGGGGCAGGCGGAGTGCTTCATTGTGGCCCCAGAATTCCCAGAAGGGAGGGTTTGTGGGCCAGGAGTGTGAGGACGGAAGTCTAGGAACACAAGCTAAAGTGAGGATTGGAGCCAAGGGCAGAGCAGGCCCACTAGGCAGAGGCTGAATCAAAATCTCCTGCATCTGAAGTCAGGCTGAGGATCAGACGTTGGCTGAGGCTGGAGTATGTGTCCATGATGGCACCTTCATGAAGCGGGGGCCTCATGAGGCCAAGGAAGTTTTCCCACGCTGAGTTTGGAGGTTGCCCCAAACCACCAGGTTTCCTTCTGTGGGACATTCGTGTCCTGTTGCATGGCTCCAGGACATACCATACGGAAGGACTGGAGAGCACGGTTCGAAGGATGGATCCCTGTACAGCATGCCTCGCATTCCCATTGGCCATTAGCCACAAGATATGTTTGATCTGCTGCCTCTGGGGCACGCTAACCAGGGGGCTGAGTTGAAATGGCCTCTCCTGAGGATGCTTCATAATGTGCGTTTGGGTCCATGGAAACCTTGGAATGTGCTGGTTATTCAGTGGCCCTGCGGAACTCTCCTACCTGAAGGGTTTGATACATCTCCAGTAAGTAAGCTCCCCATGTGGAGGCGAGAGAGGTTTGGTTTGGTGCCTCAGAAAAGCCCCGTGTGCTGGTCTACGAAAACAGACCTCTGAGGACGGACACATGGAAACCAAAGCTAACTTTCAGATTAGGGCCTGGGGGCCTATCCATTTTAACCTTCTGTCTCTGGGGACACTGTCTGAGAGTCTAAGTGGAGATAGTTGCACTGCTGGTGTCAGAGAGCCCCTCTTAGTCCAGGGGGGCCTACACTATTGATGGCCTCAGGGGCCTTGGAGCTTTTCCCTAACCTGTAGGGTTGTGGTCAATGGATTGGGCACAATTTCCTTGGAGAGGGCAGGCACAATCTTTCGCTGTGGCTCCAGAGGCCCTAGCCTGGCGGTTGTGTGGGTCCAGGCTGAGGGCACAGAAGTCTGAAAACACAAACTCAGCTTATGAGTGGCGCCTAGGGTATGGCAGGCCGGATGTACAGCCCGAGAGGGAGCTGCTGGGTCTCTGAAACAAGGGCGAGTGGGAGGCGTTCCTTAGGCTTTTGTCTCTGGATGTTGTGTCCGAGATAGCCGTGGATTGGAGGGGTGGCCTCAGGGACTGTGGACGAGTATCCCTCTCTGGGGATTTGTCCCAGCTCCCAAGAGTTTGGGGTCATTTTGTGGGAAGAGTGGAGTCGTGTTGTCTGGCTCATGTGTCTCTCCAAGAAAGGGATTCCAGAGCAGAGCCCCAGGTACGGGCAGGGCGACTGGAAAACTCAAACACTGGTGAGGATTGGGTGCATAGGGGCTTGGCAAGCCCCATATGCGGGCTCTTGGCCCAGGCCCTGACAGGCCTTTCTTTGACATGGGGCTCATGCTGAGGGTCAGAGTGTGAATATGTGCCCAAGCAGCACTCAAGTTTGGGCGTGGCATCAGGGACCAGGAAGGTTTCTCCCACCCTGAAGGTGTGACTCCATGCCAAGAGCAAGCTTTACAGCCACGGGGAAGGAGGAGTTCTGTGTTGTGCTTGCGATACCCAGCTGTGTGGAGAATTGATATAATGTCTAGGTTCAGATATCTGAAAACCAAGGTCAGGAAGAGGTAACGGCATAAGACCATGGCGTGTCCGAAGTGCTGGGTGTGCGGCCAGCTGTCTCCTTGTCTGTCTGGACGTCTGGCTTCAGGCTGTGTCAGACAGAGCATGAGTGCCCAGAGCAGCCTATCCAGTTCGGGTACCGTCGAGGCCCGAGCAGGTTGATCCTCATCTGGGTTTTCTGGAGAGAGCCCCACAGGGAAACGTTTTTCTTCCCTTGGGCAGACCCTGGGCTGGGTTGTGGTTCTGGAGTTCCTAGTCCGGAGGGCTTGTTTGCCAGGAGTGTGAGGAAGGAAGTCTGGAAACACAAGCTAGCGTGAGGTTTGGGACCGATGGCACGGCAGCACCACTCTGAGAGGCTGAATCGAGATCTCCTGCACTGAGGTCATTTCAACTCTGAGACGTGCCTCAGGCTAGAGTTTTTGTCCAGCATGGCCTCTTCCTGAATGGTGTGGGGGCCACATGAGGCCAGGAAGGTTTGCCTACGATGGGATTTGTGAACTACTCCAAACCTCAAGGTTTCCTTCTGCACGAAAGGCGAGTGCTATTGGATGGTTCCAGGAGGCCCCATACGGAAAGACTCGAGAGCAGGTGTCTAAGCATGGTTGCCTGGGAACGCCACCTCATATTCCCACTCTTTAGTCAGGACAAGGCAGGCTCAATCTGCGGGCTCCTGGGTGAGCTACCCAGAGGGGAGAGTTGAAATGGACTCTCCTGAAGATGAGTCCTACTGTGGCTTGGTGGCCTGGGAGACCTTGGAATGTGGAGGTGGCTCAGGGACTCTGCAGGATTCTCCAACCTGAGGTGTTTGACACAGCTCCAACAAGGAAGCTTCCCATGTGGAGACGAGAGAAGTTCTGTTCAGTGCCTCAGGAAAGCCCCATATCCTGTTCTTCGAACCAAAGCCTCTGAGGAGTGACACCTGGAAAACAAAGCAAGAGTTGAGATTAGGGCCTAAGGGCCTGTCCGGCTCAACCTTCTATCTCTGTTGACATCTGTGTGCATGCCTTCATGGAGGTAGCAGCTCCGCTTGTGTCCGAAGGCCCCTGTGTGCAGGGAGGCTCCCGGTAATGGTATGTCCTCGGGGGACTTGAGGTTTCTCATATTCTGGAGGTGTGTGGCCAAAGGAATGGACAGAGTTTCCCAGGAGAGAGCAGGCATGGTCCTGTGGTATGGCTCCAGAGGACCCAGCCTAGAGGCTGTGTTTGCCAGGGCTGTGGGGACAGATGTCTGAAAAAGCAAACTTGGCTCAGGTAGGGGCCAAGGTAATGGCAGGCCTGATCTCCAGTCCGAGAGGGGAGATCCTCTGGATATCAAAGGAGGGCAAGTGGGAGGCAGTCGCTCAGGCTTTTGTCTCTGGATGTTGCGTTCACAGTGGCCGTTCAGGGTAGGGGTTGCTTCAGGGGCCGAGGAAGAGCCTTCCTCTCGGGGGATTGTCCAAGCTCCCAAGTGTTTGGGTTCATTCTGTGGGAAGGGAAGAGTACTGTTTTCTGCCACAGGGGACCCCCCAGGAGAGGGACTCTAGAGCACAGCAGTGGGTTCCCTCAACTGGAATACACACCATCTAGTTAGTCCTGCGTGCCTATGGGCATGGCAAGCCACATATGCGGGCTCTTGGTCCAATCACTGAGAGGCGTTACCTGAATAAGGTACTCAAGCTGAGGGTCACAATGTGTGTTTGTGCCCAAGGCGGCCCTCACACATGGGCGTGGCCTCATGGGCCATGCCGTTTTCTCCTACACTGAAGGTTTGACTCACTGCCAGCAGCAAGGTTTCTTGCCATGGGGAAGGAGGGGTTCTGACTTGTGCATCAGGTTCCCCCCTGTGCAGGGATTGGAGATAAGGTCTAGGTTCTGATGACTGAAAACCCAGGTTGGGAATGGATGGTGGCCTAAGGCAGTGGCGGGTCCAATGTGCTGGGTGTGCAGCCAGCTGTGTCGGTGTCTGTTGGAAGGTCTGGGCTCAGGCTATTTGCGACAGAGCATCAGTGTTTAAGGTAGCCTATGCAATTGGGGTGTTGCCGAGGGCCAAGCAGTTTGATCCTCATTTGGGGTTTCTGGGCAGCACCATAGACAAAGTTTTTCTCCTGGGTGGCAGGCGGAGTGCTTCATTGTGGCCCCAGAATTCCCAGAAGGGAGGGTTTGTGGGCCAGGAGTGTGAGGACGGAAGTCTAGGAACACAAGCTAAAGTGAGGATTGGAGCCAAGGGCAGAGCAGGCCCACTAGGCAGAGGCTGAATCAAAATCTCCTGCATCTGAAGTCAGGCTGAGGATCAGACGTTGGCTGAGGCTGGAGTATGTGTCCATGATGGCACCTTCATGAAGCGGGGGCCTCATGAGGCCAAGGAAGTTTTCTCACGCTGAGATTGGAGGTTGCCCCAAACCACCAGGTTTCCTTCTGTGGGACATTCGAGTCCTGTTGCATGGCTCCAGGACATACCATACGGAAGGACTGGAGAGCACGGTTCGAAGGATGGATCCCTGTACAGCATGCCTCGCATTCCCATTGGCCATTAGCCACAAGATATGTTTGATCTGCTGCCTCTGGGGCACGCTAACCAGGGGGCTGAGTTGAAATGGCCTCTCCTGAGGATGCGTCATAATGTGCGTTTGGGTCCATGGAAACCTTGGAATGTGCTGGTTGTTCAGTGGCCATGCGGAACTCTCCTACCTGAAGGGTTTGATACATCCCCAGTAAGTAAGCTCCCCATGTGGAGACGAGAGAGGTTTGGTTTGGTGCCTCAGAAAAGCCCCGTGTGCTGGTCTACGAAAACAGACCTCTGAGGACGGACACATGGAAACCAAAGCTAAGGTTCAGATTAAGGCCTGGGGGACTGTCCATTTCAACCTTCTGTCTCTGGGGACACTGTCTGAGAGTCTAAGTGGAGATAGTTGCTCTGCTGGTGTCAGAGAGCCCCTCTTAGTCCAGGGTGGCCTACACTATTGATGGCCTCAGGGTCCTTGGAGCTTTTCCCTAACCTGTAGGGTTGTGGTCAATGGATTGGGCACAATTTCCTTGGAGAGGGCAGGAACAATCTTTCGCTGTGGCGCCAGAGGCCCTAGCCTGGCGGTTGTGTGGGTCCAGGGTGAGGGGAAAGAAGTCTGAAAACACAAACTCAGCTTATGAGTGGCGCCTAGGGTATGGCAGGCCGGATGTACAGCCCGAGAGGGAGCTCCTGGGTCTCTGAAACAGTGGCGAGTGGGAGGCGTTCCTTCAGGCTTTTGTCTCTGGATGTTGTGTCCGAGATAGCCGTGGATTGGAGGGGTGGCCTCAGGGACTGTGGACGAGTATCCCTCTCTGGGGATTTGTCACAGCTCCCAAGAGTTTGGGGTCATTTTGTGGGAAGAGTGGAGTCGTGTTGTCTGGCTCATGTGTCTCTCCAAGAAATGGATTCCAGAGCAGAGCCCCAGGTACGGGCGGGGCGACTGGAAAACTCAAACACTGGTGAGGATTGGGTGCATAGGGGCTTGGCAAGCCCCATACTCGGGCTCTTGGCCCAGGCCCTGACAGGCCTTTCTTTGGCATGGGGCTCATGCTGAGGGTCAGAGTGTGAATTTGTGCCCAAGCAGCACTCAAGTTTGGGCGTGGCATCAGGGACCAGGAAGGTTTCTCCCACCCTGAAGGTGTGACTCCATGCCAAGAGCAAGCTTTACAGCCACGGGGAAGGAGGAGTTCTGTGTTGTGCTTGCGATACCCAGCTGTGTGGAGAATTGATATAATGTCTAGGTTCAGATATCTGAAAACCAAAGTTAGGAAGAGGTGACGGCATAAGACCATGGCGTGTCCGAAGTGCTGGGTGTGCGGCCAGCTGTCTCCTTGTCTGTCTGGACGTCTGGCTTCAGGCTGTGTCAGACAGAGCATGAGTGCCCAGAGCAGCCTATCCAGTTCGGGTACCGTCGAGGCCCGAGCAGGTTGATCCTCATCTGGGTTTTCTGGAGAGAGCCCCACAGGGAAACGTTTTTCTTCCATTGGGCAGACCCTGGGCTGGGTTGTGGTTCTGGATTTCCTAGTCCGGAGGGCTTGTTTGCCAGGAGTGTGAGGAAGGAAGTCTGAAAACACAAGCTAGCGTGAGGTTTGGGACCGATGGCACGGCAGGCCCACTCTGAGAGGCTGAATCGAGATCTCCTGCACTGAGGTCATTTCAACTCTGAGACGTGCCTCAGGGTAGAGTTTTTGTCCAGCATGGCCTCTTCCTGAATGGTGTGGGGGCCTCATGAGGCCAGGAAGGTTTGCCTACGATGGGATTTGTGAACTACTCCAAACCTCAAGGTTTCCTTCTGCACGAAAGTCGAGTGCTATTGGATGGTTCCAGGAGGCCCCATACGGAAAGACTCGAGAGCAGGTGTCTAAGCATGGTTGCCTGGGAACGCCACCTCATATTCCCACTCTTTAGTCAGGACAAGGCAGGCTCAATCTGCGGGCTCCTGGGTGAGCTACCCAGAGGGGAGAGTTGAAATGGACTCTCCTGAAGATGAGTCCTACTGTGGCTTGGTGGCCTGGGAGACCTTGGAATGTGGAGGTGGCTCAGGGACTCTGCAGGATTCTCCAACCTGAGGTGTTTGACACAGCTCCAACAAGGAAGCTTCCCATGTGGAGACGAGAGAAGTTCTGTTCAGTGCCTCAGGAAAGCCCCATATCCTGTTCTTCGAACCAAAGCCTCTGAGGAGTGACACCTGGAAAACATAGCAAGAGTTGAGATTAGGGCCTAAGGGCCTGTCCGGCTCAACCTTCTATCTCTGTTGACATCTGTGTGCATGCCTTCATGGAGGTAGCAGCTCCGCTTGTGTCCGAAGGCCCCTGTGTGCAGGGAGGCTCCCGGTAATGGTATGTCCTCGGGGGACTTGAGGTTTCTCATATTCTGGAGGTGTGTGGCCAAAGGAATGGACAGAGTTTCCCAGGAGAGAGCAGGCATGGTCCTGTGGTATGGCTCCAGAGGACCCAGCCTAGAGGCTGTGTTTGCCAGGGCTGTGGGGACAGATGTCTGAAAAAGCAAACTTGGCTCAGGTAGGGGCCAAGGTAATGGCAGGCCTGATCTCCAGTCCGAGAGGGGAGATCCTCTGGATATCAAAGGAGGGCAAGTGGGAGGCAGTCGCTCAGGCTTTTGTCTCTGGATGTTGCGTTCACAGTGGCCGTTCAGGGTAGGGGTTGCTTCAGGGGCCGAGGAAGAGCCTTCCTCTCGGGGGATTGTCCAAGCTCCCAAGTGTTTGGGTTCATTCTGTGGGAAGGGAAGAGTACTGTTTTCTGCCACAGGGGACCCCCCAGGAGAGGGACTCTAGAGCACAGCAGTGGGTTCCCTCAACTGGAATACACACCATCTAGTTAGTCCTGCGTGCCTATGGGCATGGCAAGCCACATATGCGGGCTCTTGGTCCAATCACTGAGAGGCGTTACTTGAATAAGGTACTCACGCTGAGGGTCACAATGTGTGTTTGTGCCCAAGGCGGCCCTCACACATGGGCGTGGCCTCATGGGCCATGCCGTTTTCTCCTACACTGAAGGTTTGACTCACTGCCAGCAGCAAGGTTTCTTGCCATGGGGAAGGAGGGGTTCTGACTTGTGCATCAGGTTCCCCCCTGTGCAGGGATTGGAGATAAGGTCTAGGTTCTGATGACTGAAAACCCAGGTTGGGAATGGATGGTGGCCTAAGGCATTGGCGGGTCCAATGTGCTGGGTGTGCAGCCAGCTGTGTCGGTGTCTGTTGGAAGGTCTGGGCTCAGGCTATTTGCGACAGAGCATCAGTGTTTAAGGTAGCCTATGCAATTGGGGTATTGCCGAGGGCCAAGCAGTTTGATCCTCATTTGGGGTTTCTGGGCAGCACCATAGACAAAGTTTTTCTCCTGGGAGGCAGGCGGAGTGCTTCATTGTGGCCCCAGAATTCCCAGAAGGGAGGGTTTGTGGGCCAGGAGTGTGAGGACGGAAGTCTAGGAACACAAGCTAAAGTGAGGATTGGAGCCAAGGGCAGAGCAGGCCCACTAGGCAGAGGCTGAATCAAAATCTCCTGCATCTGAAGTCAGGCTGAGGATCAGACGTTGGCTGAGGCTGGAGTATGTGTCCATGATGGCACCTTCATGAAGCGGGGGCCTCATGAGGCCAAGGAAGTTTTCCCACGCTGAGTTTGGAGGTTGCCCCAAACCACCAGGTTTCCTTCTGTGGGACATTCGAGTCCTGTTGCATGGCTCCAGGACATACCATACGGAAGGACTGGAGAGCACGGTTCGAAGGATGGATCCCTGTACAGCATGCCTCGCATTCCCATTGGCCATTAGCCACAAGATATGTTTGATCTGCTGCCTCTGGGGCACGCTAACCAGGGGGCTGAGTTGAAATGGCCTCTCCTGAGGATGCGTCATAATGTGCGTTTGGGTCCATGGAAACCTTGGAATGTGCTGGTTGTTCAGTGGCCCTGCGGAACTCTCCTACCTGAAGGGTTTGATACATCCCCAGTAAGTAAGCTCCCCATGTGGAGGCGAGAGAGGTTTGGTTTGGTGCCTCAGAAAAGTCCCGTGTGCTGGTCTACGAATACAGACCTCTGAGGACGGACACATGGAAACCAAAGCTAAGGTTCAGATTAGGGCCTGGGGGCCTGTCCATTTCAACCTTCTATCTCTGGGGACACTGTCTGAGAGTCTAAGTGGAGATAGTTGCTCCGCTGGTGTCAGAGAGCCCCTCTTAGTCCAGGGTGGCCTACACTATTGATGGCCTCAGGGGCCTTGGAGCTTTTCCCTAACCTGTAGGGTTGTGGTCAATGGATTGGGCACAATTTCCTTGGAGAAGGCAGGCACAATCTTTCGCTGTGGCTCCAGAGGCCCTAGCCTGGCGGTTGTGTGGGTCCAGGCTGAGGGCACAGAAGTCTGAAAACACAAACTCAGCTTATGAGTGGCGCCTAGGGTATGGCAGGCCCGATGTACAGCCTGAGAGGGAGCTCCTGGGCCTCTGAAACAAGGGCGAAAGGGAGGCGTTCCTTCAGGCTTTTGTCTCTGGATGTTGTGTCCGAGATTGCCGTGGATTGGAGGGGTGGACTCAGGGACTGTGGACGAGAATCCCTCTGTGGGGATTTGTCCCAGCTCCCAAGAGTTTGGGGTCATTTTGTGGGAAGGGTGGAGTCGTGTTGTCTGGCTCATGTGTCTCTCCAAAAAGGGATTCCAGAGCAGAGCCCTAAGTACGGGCGGGGCGACTGGAAAACTCAAACACTGGTGAGGATTGGGTGCATAGGGGCTTGGCAAGCCCCATATGCGGGCTCTTGGCCCAGGCCCTGACAGGCCTTTCTTTGACATGGGGCTCATGCTGAGGGTCAGAGTGTGAATTTGTGCCCAAGCAGCACTCAAGTTTGGGCGTGGCATCAGGGACCAGGAAGGTTTCTCCCACCCTGAAGGTGTGACTCCATGCCAAAGAGAGCTTTACAGCCACGGGGAAGGAGGAGTTCTGTGTTGTGCTTGCGATACCCAGCTGTGTGGAGAATTGATATAATGTCTAGGTTCAGATATCTGAAAACCAAGGTTAGGAAGAGGTGACAGCATAAGACCATGGCGCGTCCGAAGTGCTGGGTGTGCGGCCAGATGTCTCCTTGTCTGTCTGGACGTCTGGCTTCAGGCTGTGTCAGACAGAGCATGAGTGCCCAGAGCAGCCTATCCAGTTCGGGTACCGTCGAGGCACGAGCAGGTTGATCCTCATCTGGGTTTTCTGGAGAGAGCCCCACAGGGAAACGTTTTTCTTCCCTTGGGCAGACCCTGGGCTGGGATGTGGTTCTGGAGTTCCTAGTCCGGAGGGCTTGTTTGTCAGGAGTGTGAGGAAGGAAGTCTGAAAACACAAGCTAGCGTGAGGTTTGGGACCGATGGCATGGCAGGCCCACTCTGAGAGGCTGAATCGAGATCTCCTGCACTGATGTCATTTCAACTCTGAGACGTGCCTCAGGCTAGAGTTTTTGTCCAGCATGGCCTCTTCCTGAATGGTGTGGGGGCCTCATGAGGCCAGGAAGGTTTGCCTACGATGGGATTTGTGAACTACTCCAAACCTCAAGGTTTCCTTCTGCACGAAAGTCGAGTGCTATTGGATGGTTCCAGGAGGCCCCATACGGAAAGACTCGAGAGCAGGTGTCTAAGCATGGATGCCTGGGAACGCCACCTCATATTCCCACTCTTTAGTCAGGACAAGGCAGGCTCAATCTGCGGGCTCCTGGGTGAGCTACCCAGAGGGGAGAGTTGAAATGGACTCTCCTGAAGATGAGTCCTACTGTGGCTTGGTGGCCTGGGAGACCTTGGAATGTGGAGGTGGCTCAGGGACTCTGCAGGATTCTCCAACCTGAGGTGTTTGACACGGCTCCAACAAGGAAGCTTCCCATGTGGAGACGAGAGAAGTTCTGTTCAGTGCCTCAGGAAAGCCCCATATCCTGTTCTTCGAACCAACGCCTCTGAGGAGTGACACCTGGAAAACAAAGCAAGAGTTGAGATTAGGGCCTAAGGGCCTGTCGGGCTCAACCTTCTATCTCTGTTGACATCGGTGTGCATGCCTTCATGGAGGTAGCAGCTCCGCTTGTGTCCGAAGGCCCCTGTGTGTGCAGGGAGGCTCCCGGTAATGGTATGTCCTCGGGGGCCTTGAGGTTTCTCATATTCTGGAGGTGTGTGGCCAAAGGAATGGACAGAGTTTCCCAGGAGAGAGCAGGCATGGTCCTGTGGTATGGCTCCAGAGGACCCAGCCTAGAGGCTGTGTTTGCCAGGGCTGTGGGGACAGATGTCTGAAAAAGCAAACTTGGCTCAGGTAGGGGCCAAGGTAATGGCAGGCCTGATCTCCAGTCCGAGAGGGGAGATCCTCTGGATATCAAAGGAGGGCAAGTGGGAGGCAGTCGCTCAGGCTTTTGTCTCTGGGTGTTGCGTTCACAGTGGCCGTTCAGGGTAGGGGTTGCTTCAGGGGCCGAGGAAGAGCCTTCCTCTCGGGGGATTGTCCAAGCTCCCAAGTGTTTGGGTTCATTCTGTGGGAAGGGAAGAGTACTGTTTTCTGCCACAGGGGACCCCCCAGGAGAGGGACTCTAGAGCACAGCAGTGGGTTCCCTCAACTGGAATACACACCATCTAGTGAGTCCTGCGTGCCTATGGGCATGGCAAGCCACATATGCGGGCTCTTGGTCCAATCACTGAGAGTTGTTACTTGAATAAGGTACTCACGCTGAGGGTCACAATGTGTGTTTGTGCCCAAGGCGGCCCTCACACATGCGCGTGGCCTCATGGGCCATGCCGTTTTCTCCTACACTGAAGGTTTGACTCACTGCCAGCAGCAAGGTTTCTTGCCATGGGGAAGGAGGGGTTCTGTCTTGTGCATCAGGTTCCGCCCTGTGCAGGGATTGGAGATAAGGTCTAGGTTCTGATGACTGAAAACCCAGGTTGGGAATGGATGGTGGCCTAAGGCAGTGGCGGGTCCAATGTGCTGGGTGTGCAGCCAGCTGTGTCGGTGTCTGTTGAAAGGTCTGGGCTCAGGCTATTTGCGACAGAGCATCAGTGTTTAAGGTAGCCTATGCAATTGGGGTGTTGCCGAGGGCCAAGCAGTTTGATCCTCATTTGGGGTTTCTGGGCAGCACCATAGACAAAGTTTTTCTCCTGGGAGGCAGGCGGAGTGCTTCATTGTGGCCCCAGAATTCCCAGTAGGGAGGGTTTGTGGGCCAGGAGTGTGAGGACGGAAGTCTAGGAACACAAGCTAAAGTGAGGATTGGAGCCAAGGGCAGAGCAGGCCCACTAGGCAGAGGCTGAATCAAAATCTCCTGCATCTGAAGTCAGGCTGAGGATCAGACGTTGGCTGAGGCTGGAGTATGTGTCCATGATGGCACCTTCATGAAGCGGGGGCCTCATGAGGCCAAGGAAGTTTTCCCACGCTGAGTTTGGAGGTTGCCCCAAACCACCAGGTTTCCTTCTGTGGGACATTCGAGTCCTGTTGCATGGCTCCAGGACATACCATACGGAAGGACTGGAGAGCACGGTTCGAAGGATGGATCCCTGTACAGCATGCCTCGCATTCCCATTGGCCATTAGCCACAAGATATGTTTGATCTGCTGCCTCTGGGGCACGCTAACCAGGGGGCTGAGTTGAAATGGCCTCTCCTGAAAATGCGTCATAATGTGCGTTTGGGTCCATGGAAACCTTGGAATGTGCTGGTTGTTCAGTGGCCCTGCGGAACTCTCCTACCTGAAGGGTTTGATACATCCCCAGTAAGTAAGCTCCCCATGTGGAGACGAGAGAGGTTTGGTTTGGTGCCTCAGAAAAGCCCCGTGTGCTGGTCTACGAAAACAGACCTCTGAGGACGGACACATGGAAACCAGAGCTAAGGTTCAGATTAGGGCCTGGGGGACTGCCCATTTCAACCTTATGTCTCTGGGGACACTGTCTGAGAGTCTAAGTGGAGATAGTGGCTCCGCTGGTGTCAGAGAGCCCCTCTTAGTCCATGGTGGCCTTCACTATTGATGGCCTCAGGGGCCTTGGAGCTTTTCCCTAACCTGTAGGGTTGTGGTCAATGGATTGGGCACAATTTCCTTGGAGAGGTCAGGCACAATCTTTAGCTATGGCTCCAGAGGCCCTAGCCTGGCGGTTGTGTGGGTCCAGGCCGAGGGCACAGATGTCTGAAAACGCAAACTCAGCTTATGAGTGGCGCCTAGGGTATGGCAGGCCGGATGTACAGCCCGAGAGGGAGCTCCTGGGCCTCTAAAACAAGGGCGAGTGGGAGGCGTTCCTTCAGGCTTTTGTCTCTGGATGTTGTGTCCGAGATAGCCGTGGATTGGAGGGGTGGCCTCAGGGACTGTGGACGAGAATCCCTCTCTGGGGATTAGTCCCAGCTCCCAAGAGTTTGGGTTCATTTTGTGGGAAGGGTGGAGTCATGTTGTCTGGCTCATGTGTCTCTCCAAAAAGGGATTCCAGAGCAGAGCCCCAGGTACGGGCGGGGCGACTGGAAAACTCAAACACTGGTGAGGATTGGGTGCATAGGGGCTTGGCAAGCCCCATATGCGGGCTCTTGGCCCAGGCCCTGACAGGCCTTTCTTTGACATGGGGCTCATGCTGAGGGTCAGATTGTGAATTTGTGCCCAAGCAGCACTCAAGTTTGGGCGTGGCATCAGGGACCAGGAAGGTTTCTCCCACCCTGAAGGTGTGACTCCATGCCAAGAGCAAGCTTTACAGCCACGGGGAAGGAGGAGTTCTGTGTTGTGCTTGCGATACCCAGCTGTGTGGAGAATTGATATAATGTCTAGGTTCAGATATCTGAAAACCAAGGTTAGGAAGAGGTGACGGCATAAGACCATGGCGTGTCCGAAGTGCTGGGTGTGCGGCCAGCTGTCTCCTTGTCTGTCTGGACGTCTGGCTTCAGGCTGTGTCAGACAGAGCATGAGTGCCCAGAGCAGCCTATCCAGTTCGGGTACCGTCGAGGCACGAGCAGGTTGATCCTCATCTGGGTTTTCTGGAGAGAGCCCCACAGGGAAACGTTTTTCTTCCCTTGGGCAGACCCTGGGCTGGGATGTGGTTCTGGAGTTCCTAGTCCGGAGGGTTTGTTTGCCAGGAGTGTGAGGAAGGAAGTCTGAAAACACAAGCTAGCGTGAGGTTTGGGACCGATGGCACGGCAGGCCCACTCTGAGAGGCTGAATCGAGATCTCCTGCACTGAGGTCATTTCAACTCTGAGACGTGCCTCAGGCTAGAGTTTTTGTCCAGCATGGCCTCTTCCTGAATGGTGTGGGGGCCTCATGAGGCCAGGAAGGTTTGCCTACGATGGGATTTGTGAACTACTCCAAACCTCAAGGTTTCCTTCTGCACGAAAGTCGAGTGCTATTGGATGGTTCCAGGAGGCCCCATACGGAAAGACTCGAGAGCAGGTGTCTAAGCATGGATGCCTGGGAACGCCACCTCATATTCCCACTCTTTAGTCAGGACAAGGCAGGCTCAATCTGCGGGCTCCTGGGTGAGCTACCCAGAGGGGAGAGTTGAAATGGACTCTCCTGAAGATGAGTCCTACTGTGGCTTGGTGGCCTGGGAGACCTTGGAATGTGGAGGTGGCTCAGGGACTCTGCAGGATTCTCCAACCTGAGGTGTTTGACACGGCTCCAACAAGGAAGCTTCCCATGTGGAGACGAGAGAAGTTCTGTTCAGTGCCTCAGGAAAGCCCCATATCCTGTTCTTCGAACCAAAGCCTCTGAGGAGTGACACCTGGAAAACAAAGCAAGAGTTGAGATTAGGGCCTAAGGGCCTGTCGGGCTCAACCTTCTATCTCTGTTGACATCGGTGTGCATGCCTTCATGGAGGTAGCAGCTCCGCTTGTGTCCGAAGGCCCCTGTGTGTGCAGGGAGGCTCCAGGTAATGGTATGTCCTCGGGGGCCTTGAGGTTTCTCATATTCTGGAGGTGTGTGGCCAAAGGAATGGACAGAGTTTCCCAGGAGAGAGCAGGCATGGTCCTGTGGTATGGCTCCAGAGGACCCAGCCTAGAGGCTGTGTTTGCCAGGGCTGTGGGGACAGATGTCTGAAAAAGCAAACCTGGCTCAGGTAGGGGCCAAGGTAATGGCAGGCCTGATCTCCAGTCCGAGAGGGGAGATCCTCTGGATATCAAAGGAGGGCAAGTGGGAGGCAGTCGCTCAGGCTTTTGTCTCTGGGTGTTGCGTTCACAGTGGCCGTTCAGGGTAGGGGTTGCTTCAGGGGCCGAGGAAGAGCCTTCCTCTCGGGGGATTGTCCAAGCTCCCAAGTGTTTGGGTTCATTCTGTGGGAAGGGAAGAGTACTGTTTTCTGCCACAGGGGACCCCCCAGGAGAGGGACTCTAGAGCACAGCAGTGGGTTCCCTCAACTGGAATACACACCATCTAGTTAGTCCTGCGTGCCTATGGGCATGGCAAGCCACATATGCGGGCTCTTGGTCCAATCACTGAGAGGCGTTACTTGAATAAGGTACTCACGCTGAGGGTCACAATGTGTGTTTGTGCCCAAGGCGGCCCTCACACATGGGCGTGGCCTCATGGGCCATGCCGTTTTCTCCTACACTGAAGGTTTGACTCACTGCCAGCAGCAAGGTTTCTTGCCATGGGGAAGGAGGGGTTCTGACTTGTGCATCAGGTTCCCCCCTGTGCAGGGATTGGAGATAAGGTCTAGGTTCTGATGACTGAAAACCCAGGTTGGGAATGGATGGTGGCCTAAGGCAGTGGCGGGTCCAATGTGCTGGGTGTGCAGCCAGCTGTGTCGGTGTCTGTTGGAAGGTCTGGGCTCAGGCTATTTGCGACAGAGCATCAGTGTTTAAGGTAGCCTATGCAATTGGGGTGTTGCCGAGGGCCAAGCAGTTTGATCCTCATTTGGGGTTTCTGGGCAGCACCATAGACAAAGTTTTTCTCCTGGGAGGCAGGCGGAGTGCTTCATTGTGGCCCCAGAATTCCCAGAAGGGAGGGTTTGTGGGCCAGGAGTGTGAGGACGGAAGTCTAGGAACACAAGCTAAAGTGAGGATTGGAGCCAAGGGCAGAGCAGGCCCACTAGGCAGAGGCTGAATCAAAATCTCCTGCATCTGAAGTCAGGCTGAGGATCAGACGTTGGCTGAGGCTGGAGTATGTGTCCATGATGGCACCTTCATGAAGCGGGGGCCTCATGAGGCCAAGGAAGTTTTCCCACGCTGAGATTGGAGGTTGCCCCAAACCACCAGGTTTCCTTCTGTGGGACATTCGAGTCCTGTTGCATGGCTCCAGGACATACCATACGGAAGGACTGGAGAGCACGGTTCGAAGGATGGATCCCTGTACAGCATGCCTCGCATTCCCATTGGCCATTAGCCACAAGATATGTTTGATCTGCTGCCTCTGGGGCACGCTAACCAGGGGGCTGAGTTGAAATGGCCTCTCCTGAGGATGCGTCATAATGTGCGTTTGGGTCCAAGGAAACCTTGGAATGTGCTGGTTGTTCAGTGGCCCTGCGGAACTCTCCTACCTGAAGGGTTTGATACATCCCCAGTAAGTAAGCTCCCCATGTGGAGGCGAGAGAGGTTTGGTTTGGTGCCTCAGAATAGCCCCGTGTGCTGGTCTACGAAAACAGACCTCTGAGGACGGACACATGGAAACCAGAGCTAAGGTTCAGATTAGGGCCTGGGGGCCTGTCCATTTCAACCTTCTGTCTCTGGGGACACTGTCTGAGAGTCTAAGTGGAGATAGTTGCTCCGCTGGTGTCAGAGAGCCCCTCTTAGTCCAGGGTGGCCTACACGATTGATGGCCTCAGGGGCCTTGGAGCTTTTCCCTAACCTGTAGGGTTGTGGTCAATGGATTGGGCACAATTTCCTTGGAGAGGGCAGGCACAATCTTTCGCTGTGGCTCCAGAGGCCCTAGCCTGGCGGTTGTGTGGGTCCAGGCTGAGGGCATAGAAGTCTGAAAACACAAACTCAGCTTATGAGTGGCGCCTAGGGTATGGCAGGCCGGATGTACAGCCCGAGAGGGAGCTCCTGGGCCTCTGAAACAAGGGCGAGGGGGAGGCGTTCCTTCAGGCTTTTGTCTCTGGATGTTGTGTCCGAGATAGCCGTGGATTGGAGGGGTGGCCTCAGGGACTGTGGACGAGTATCCCTCTCTGGGGATTTGTCCCAGCTCCCAAGAGTTTGGGGTCATTTTGTGGGAAGGGTGGAGTCGTGTTGTCTGGCTCACGTGTCTCTCCAAGAAAGGGATTCCAGAGCAGAGCCCCAGGTACGGGCGGGGCGACTGGAAAACTCAAACACTGGTGAGGATTGGGTGCATAGGGGCTTGGCAAGCCCCATATGCGGGCTCTTGGCCCAGGCCCTGACAGGCCTTTCTTTGACATGGGGCTCATGCTGAGGGTCAGAGTGTGAATTTGTGCCCAAGCAGCACTCAAGTTTGGGCGTGGCATCAGGGACCAGGAAGGTTTCTCCCACCCTGAAGGTGTGACTCCATGCCAAGCAAGCTTTACAGCCACGGGGAAGGAGGAGTTCTGTGTTGTGCTTGCGATACCCAGCTGTGTGGAGAATTGATATAATGTCTAGGTTCAGATATCTGAAAACCAAGTTTAGGAAGAGGTGATGGCATAAGACCATGGCGTGTCCGAAGTGCTGGGTGTGCGGCCAGCTGTCTCCTTGTCTGTCTGGACGTCTGGCTTCAGGCTGTGTCAGACAGAGCATGAGTGCCCAGAGCAGCCTATCCAGTTCGGGTACCGTCGAGGCCCGAGCAGGTTGATCCTCATCTGGGTTTTCTGGAGAGAGCCCCACAGGGAAACGTTTTTCTTCCCTTGGGCAGACCCTGGGCTGGGTTGTGGTTCTGGAGTTCCTAGTCCGGAGGGCTTGTTTGCCAGGAGTGTGAGGAAGGAAGTCTGAAAACACAAGCTAGCGTGAGGTTTGGGACCGATGGCACGGCAGGCCCACTCTGAGAGGCTGAATCGAGATCTCCTGCACTGAGGTCATTTCAACTCTGAGACGTGCCTCAGGCTAGAGTTTTTGTCCAGCATGGCCTCTTCCTGAATGGTGTGGGGGCCTCATGAGGCCAGGAAGGTTTGCCTACGATGGGATTTGTGAACTACTCCAAACCTCAAGGTTTCCTTCTGCACGAAAGTCGAGTGCTATTGGATGGTTCCAGGAGGCCCCATACGGAAAGACTCGAGAGCAGGTGTCTAAGCATGGATGCCTGGGAACGCCACCTCATATTCCCACTCTTTAGTCAGGACAAGGCAGGCTCAAACTGCGGGCTCCTGGGTGAGCTACCCAGAGGGGAGAGTTGAAATGGACTCTCCTGAAGATGAGTCCTACTGTGGCTTGGTGGTCTGGGCGACCTAGGAATGTGGAGGTGGCTCAGGGACTCTGCAGGATTCTCCAACCTGAGGTGTTTGACACGGCTCCAACAAGGAAGCTTCCCATGTGGAGACGAGAGAAGTTCTGTTCAGTGCCTCAGGAAAGCCCCATATCCTGCTCTTCGAACCAAAGCCTCTGAAAAGTGACACCTGGAAAACAAAGCAAGAGTTGAGATTAGGGCCTAAGGGCCTGTCGGGCTCAACCTTCTATCTCTGTTGGCATCGGTGTGCATGCCTTCATGGAGGTAGCAGCTCCGCTTGTGTCCGAAGGCCCCTGTGTGTGCAGGGAGGCTCCCGGTAATGGTATGTCCTCGGGGGCCTTGAGGTTTCTCATATTCTGGAGGTGTGTGGCCAAAGGAATGGACAGAGTTTCCCAGGAGAGAGCAGGCATGGTCCTGTGGTATGGCTCCAGAGGACCCAGCCTAGAGGCTGTGTTTGCCAGGGCTGTGGGGACAGATGTCTGAAAAAGCAAACTTGGCTCAGGTAGGGGCCAAGGTAATGGCAGGCCTGATCTCCAGTCCGAGAGGGGAGATCCTCTGGATATCAAAGGAGGGCAAGTGGGAGGCAGTCGCTCAGGCTTTTGTCTCTGGGTGTTGCGTTCACAGTGGCCGTTCAGGGTAGGGGTTGCTTCAGGGGCCGAGGAAGAGCCTTCCTCTCGGGGGATTGTCCAAGCTCCCAAGTGTTTGGGTTCATTCTGTGGGAAGGGAAGAGTACTGTTTTCTGCCACAGGGGACCCCCCAGGAGAGGGACTCTAGAGCACAGCAGTGGGTTCCCTCAACTGGAATACACACCATCTAGTTAGTCCTGCGTGCCTATGGGCATGGCAAGCCACATATGCGGGCTCTTGGTCCAGTCACTGAGAGGCGTTACTTGAATAAGGTACTCACGCTGAGGGTCACAATGTGTGTTTGTGCCCAAGGCGGCCCTCACACATGGGCGTGGCCTCATGGGCCATGCCGTTTTCTCCTACACTGAAGGTTTGACTCACTGCCAGCAGCAAGGTTTCTTGCCATGGGGAAGGAGGGGTTCTGACTTGTGCATCAGGTTCCCCCCTGTGCAGGGATTGGAGATAAGGTCTAGGTTCTGATGACTGAAAACCCAGGTTGGGAATGGATGGTGGCCTAAGGCAGTGGCGGGTCCAATGTGCTGGGTGTGCAGCCAGCTGTGTCGGTGTCTGTTGGAAGGTCTGGGCTCAGGCTATTTGCGACAGAGCATCAGTGTTTAAGGTAGCCTATGCAATTGGGGTGTTGCCGAGGGCCAAGCAGTTTGATCCTCATTTGGGGTTTCTGGGCAGCACCATAGACAAAGTTTTTCTCCTGGGAGGCAGGCGGAGTGCTTCATTGTGGCCCCAGAATTCCCAGAAGGGAGGGTTTGTGGGCCAGGAGTGTGAGGACGGAAGTGTAGGAACACAAGCTAAAGTGAGGATTGGAGCCAAGGGCAGAGCAGGCCCACTAGGCAGAGGCTGAATCAAAATCTCCTGCATCTGAAGTCAGGCTGAGGATCAGACGTTGGCTGAGGCTGGAGTATGTGTCCATGATGGCACCTTCATGAAGCGGGGGCCTCATGAGGCCAAGGAAGTTTTCCCACGCTGAGTTTGGAGGTTGCCCCAAACCACCAGGTTTCCTTCTGTGGGACATTCGAGTCCTGTTGCATGGCTCCAGGACATACCATACGGAAGGACTGGAGAGCACGGTTCGAAGGATGGATCCCTGTACAGCATGCCTCGCATTCCCATTGGCCATTAGCCACAAGATATGTTTGATCTGCTGCCTCTGGGGCACGCTAACCAGGGGGCTGAGTTGAAATGGCCTCTCCTGAGGATGCATCATAATGTGCGTTTGGGTCCATGGAAACCTTGGAATGTGCTGGTTGTTCAGTGGCCCTGCGGAACTCTCCTACCTGAAGGGTTTGATACATCCCCAGTAAGTAAGCTCCCCATGTGGAGGCGAGAGAGGTTTGGTTTGGTGCCTCAGAAAAGCCCCGTGTGCTGGTCTACGAAAACAGACCTCTGAGGACGGACACATGGAAACCAGAGCTAAGGTTCAGATTAGGGCCTGGGGGCCTGTCCATTTCAACCTTCTGTCTCTGGGGACACTGTCTGAGAGTCTAAGTGGAGATAGTTGCTCCGCTGGTGTCAGAGAGCCCCTCTTAGTCCAGGGTGGCCTACACGATTGATGGCCTCAGGGGCCTTGGAGCTTTTCCTTAACCTGTAGGGTTGTGGTCAATGGATTGGGCACAATTTCCTTGGAGAGGGCAGGCACAATCTTTCGCTGTGGCTCCAGAGGCCCTAGCCTGGCGGTTGTGTGGGTCCAGGCTGAGGGCACAGAAGTTGAAAACACAAACTCAGCTTATGAGTGGCGCCTAGGGTATGGCAGGCCGGATGTACAGCCCGAGAGGGAGCTCCTGGGCCTCTGAAACAAGGGCGAGTGGGAGGCGTTCCTTCAGGCTTTTGTCTCTGGATGTTGTGTCCGAGATAGCCGTGGATTGGAGGGGTGGCCTCAGGGACTGTGGACGAGTATCGCTCTCTGGGGATTTGTCCCAGCTCCCAAGAGTTTGGGGTCATTTTGTGGGAAGGGTGGAGTCGTGTTGTCTGGCTCACATGTCTCTCCAAGAAAGGGATTCCAGAGCAGAGCCCCAGGTACGGGCGGGGCGACTGGAAAACTCAAACACTGGTGAGGATTGGGTGCATAGGGGCTTGGCAAGCCCCATATGCGGGCTCTTGGCCCAGGCCCTGACAGGCCTTTCTTTGACATGGGGCTCATGCTGAGGGTCAGAGTGTGAATTTGTGCCCAAGCAGCACTCAAGTTTGGGCGTGGCATCAGGGACCAGGAAGGTTTCTCCCACCCTGAAGGTGTGACTCCATGCCAAGAGCAAGCTTTACAGCCACGGGGAAGGAGGAGTTCTGTGTTGTGCTTGCGATACCCAGCTGTGTGGAGAATTGATATAATGTCTAGGTTCAGATATCTGAAAACCAAGGTTAGGAAGAGGTGACGGCATAAGACCATGGCGTGTCCGAAGTGCTGGGTGTGCGGCCAGCTGTCTCCTTGTCTGTCTGGACGTCTGGCTTCAGGCTGTGTCAGACAGAGCATGAGTGCCCAGAGCAGCCTATCCAGTTCGGGTACCGTCGAGGCCCGAGCAGGTTGATCCTCATCTGGGTTTTCTGGAGAGAGCCCCACAGGGAAACGTTTTTCTTCCCTTGGGCAGACCCTGGGCTGGGTTGTGGTTCTGGAGTTCCTAGTCCGGAGGGCTTGTTTGCCAGGAGTGTGAGGAAGGAAGTCTGAAAACACAAGCTAGCGTGAGGTTTGGGACCGATGGCACGGCATGCCCACTCTGAGTGGCTGAATCGAGATCTCCTGCACTGAGGTCATTTCAAATCTGA
This sequence comes from Mustela nivalis, assembly GCF_964662115.1. Lineage (NCBI taxonomy): Eukaryota > Metazoa > Chordata > Mammalia > Carnivora > Mustelidae > Mustela > Mustela nivalis. Next base: position 401,340 of record NW_028136405.1, on the reverse strand, counting down.
GACGTGCCTCAGGCTAGAGTTTTTGTCCAGCATGGCCTCTTCCTGAATGGTGTGGGGGCCTCATGAGGCCAGGAAGGTTTGCCTACGATGGGATTTGTGAACTACTCCAAAGCTCAAGGTTTCCTTCTGCACGAAAGTCGAGTGCTATTGGATGGTTCCAGGAGGCCCCATACGGAAAGACTCGAGAGCAGGTGTCTAAGCATGGATGCCTGGGAACGCCACCTCATATTCCCACTCTTTAGTCAGGACAAGGCAGGCTCAATCTGCGGGCTCCTGGGTGAGCTACCCAGAGGGGAGAGTTGAAATGGACTCTCCTGAAGATGAGTCCTACTGTGGCTTGGTGGCCTGGGAGACCTTGGAATGTGGAGGTGGCTCAGGGACTCTGCAGGATTCTCCAACCTGAGGTGTTTGACACGGCTCCAACAAGGAAGCTTCCCATGTGGAGACGAGAGAAGTTCTGTTCGGTGCCTCAGGAAAGCCCCATATCCTGTTCTTCGAACCAAAGCCTCTGAGGAGTGACACCTGGAAAACAAAGCAAGAGTTGAGATTAGGGCCTAAGGGCCTGTCCGGCTCAACCTTCTATCTCTGTTGACATCTGTGTGCATGCCTTCATGGAGGTAGCAGCTCAGCTTGTGTCCGAAGGCCCCTGTGTGTGCAGGGAGGCTCCCGGTAATGGTATGTCCTCGGGGGCCTTGAGGTTTCTCCTATTCTGGAGGTGTGTGGCCAAAGGAATGGACAGAGTTTCCCAGGAGAGAGCAGGCATGGTCCTGTGGTATGGCTCCAGAGGACCCAGCCTAGAGGCTGTGTTTGCCAGGGCTGTGGGGACAGATGTCTGAAAAAGCAAACTTGGCTCAGGTAGGGGCCAAGGTAATGGCAGGCCTGATCTCCAGTCCGAGAGGGGAGATCCTCTGGATATCAAAGGAGGGCAAGTGGGAGGCAGTCGCTCAGGCTTTTGTCTCTGGGTGTTGCGTTCACAGTGGCCGTTCAGGGTAGGGGTTGCTTCAGGGGCCGAGGAAGAGCCTTCCTCTCGGGGGATTGTCCAAGCTCCCAAGTGTTTGGGTTCATTCTGTGGGAAGGGAAGAGTACTGTTTTCTGCCACAGGGGACCCCCCAGGAGAGGGACTCTAGAGCACAGCAGTGGGTTCCCTCAACTGGAATACACACCATCTAGTTAGTCCTGCGTGCCTATGGGCATGGCAAGCCACATATGCGGGCTCTTGGTCCAATCACTGAGAGGCGTTACTTGAATAAGGTACTCACGCTGAGGGTCACAATGTGTGTTTGTGCCCAAGGCGGCCCTCACACATGGGCGTGGCCTCATGGGCCATGCCGTTTTCTCCTACACTGAAGGTTTGACTCACTGCCAGCAGCAAGGTTTCTTGCCATGGGGAAGGAGGGGTTCTGACTTGTGCATCAGGTTCCCCCCTGTGCAGCGATTGGAGATAAGGTCTAGGTTCTGATGACTGAAAACCCAGGTTGGGAATGGATGGTGGCCTAAGGCAGTGGCGGGTCCAATGTGCTGGGTGTGCAGCCAGCTGTGTCGGTGTCTGTTGGAAGGTCTGGGCTCAGGCTATTTGCGACAGAGCATCAGTGTTTAAGGTAGCCTATGCAATTGGGGTGTTGCCGAGGACCAAGCAGTTTGATCCTCATTTGGGGTTTCTGGGCAGCACCATAGACAAAGTTTTTCTCCTGGGAGGCAGGCGGAGTGCTTCATTGTGTCCCCAGAATTCCCAGAAGGGAGGGTTTGTGGGCCAGGAGTGTGAGGACGGAAGTCTAGGAACACAAGCTAAAGTGAGGATTGGAGCCAAGGGCAGAGCAGGCTCACTAGGCAGAGGCTGAATCAAAATCTCCTGCATCTGAAGTCAGGCTGAGGATCAGACGTTGGCTGAGGCTGGAGTATGTGTCCATGATGGCACCTTCATGAAGCGGGGGCCTCATGAGGCCAAGGAAGTTTTCCCACGCTGAGATTGGAGGTTGCCCCAAACCACCAGGTTTCCTTCTGTGGGACATTCGAGTCCTGTTGCATGGCTCCAGGACATACCATACGGAAGGACTGGAGAGCACGGTTCGAAGGATGGATCCCTGTACAGCATGCCTCGCATTCCCATTGGCCATTAGCCACAAGATATGTTTGATCTGCTGCCTCTGGGGCACGCTAACCAGGGGGCTGAGTGGAAATGGCCTCTCCTGAGGATGCGTCATAATGTGCGTTTGGGTCCATGGAAACCTTGGAATGTGCTGGTTGTTCAGTGGCCCTGCGGAACTCTCCTACCTGAAGGGTTTGATACATCCCCAGTAAGTAAGCTCCCCATGTGGAGGCGAGAGAGGTTTGGTTTGGTGCCTCAGAAAAGCCCCGTGTGCTGGTCTACGAAAACAGACCTCTGAGGACGGACACATGGAAACCAGAGCTAAGGTTCAGATTAGGGCCTGGGGGCCTGTCCATTTCAACCTTCTGTCTCTGGGGACACTGTCTGAGAGTCTAAGTGGAGATAGTTGCTCCGCTGGTGTCAGAGAGCCCCTCTTAGTCCAGGGTGGCCTACACGATTGATGGCCTCAGGGGCCTTGGAGCTTTTCCCTAACCTGTAGGGTTGTGGTCAATGGATTCGGCACAATTTCCTTGGAGAGGGCAGGCACAATCTTTCGCTGTGGCTCCAGAGGCCCTAGCCTGGCGGTTGTGTGGGTCCAGGCTGAGGGCACAGAAGTCTGAAAACACAAACTCAGCTTATGAGTGGCGCCTAGGGTATGGCAGGCCGGATGTACAGCCCGAGAGGGATCTCCTGGGCCTCTGAAACAAGGGCGAGTGGGAGGCGTTCCTTCAGGCTTTTGTCTCTGGATGTTGTGTCCGAGATAGCCGTGGATTGGAGGGGTGGCCTCAGGGACTGTGGACGAGTATCGCTCTCTGGGGATTTGTCCCAGCTCCCAAGAGTTTGGGGTCATTTTGTGGGAAGGGTGGAGTCGTGTTGTCTGGCTCACGTGTCTCTCCAAGAAAGGGATTCCAGAGCAGAGCCCCAGGTACGGGCGGGGCGACTGGAAAACTCAAACACTGGTGAGGATTGGGTGCATAGGGGCTTGGCAAGCCCCATATGCGGGCTCTTGGCCCAGGCCCTGACAGGCCTTTCTTTGACATGGGGCTCATGCTGAGGGTCAGAGTGTGAATTTGTGCCCAAGCAGCACTCAAGTTTGGGCGTGGCATCAGGGACCAGGAAGGTTTCTCCCACCCTGAAGGTGTGACTCCATGCCAAGAGCAAGCTTTACAGCCACGGGGAAGGAGGAGTTCTGTGTTGTGCTTGCGATACCCAGCTGTGTGGAGAATTGATATAATGTCTAGGTTCAGATATCTGAAAACCAAGGTTAGGAAGAGGTGACGGCATAAGACCATGGCGTGTCCGAAGTGCTGGGTGTGCGGCCAGCTGTCTCCTTGTCTGTCTGGACGTCTGGCTTCAGGCTGTGTCAGACAGAGCATGAGTGCCCAGAGCAGCCTATCCAGTTCGGGTACCGTCGAGGCCCGAGCAGGTTGATCCTCATCTGGGTTTTCTGGAGAGAGCCCCACAGGGAAACGTTTTTCTTCCCTTGGGCAGACCCTGGGCTGGGTTGTGGTTCTGGAGTTCCTAGTCCGGAGGGCTTGTTTGCCAGGAGTGTGAGGAAGGAAGTCTGAAAACACAAGCTAGCGTGAGGTTTGGGACCGATGGCACGGCAGGCCCACTCTGAGTGGCTGAATCGAGATCTCCTGCACTGAGGTCATTTCAAATCTGAGACGTGCCTCAGGCTAGAGTTTTTGTCCAGCATGGCCTCTTCCTGAATGGTGTGGGGGCCTCATGAGGCCAGGAAGGTTTGCCTACGATGGGATTTGTGAACTACTCCAAACCTCAAGGTTTCCTTCTGCACGAAAGTCGAGTGCTATTGGATGGTTCCAGGAGGCCCCATACGGAAAGACTCGAGAGCAGGTGTCTAAGCATGGATGCCTGGGAACGCCACCTCATATTCCCACTCTTTAGTCAGGACAAGGCAGGCTCAATCTGCGGGCTCCTGGGTGAGCTACCCAGAGGGGAGAGTTGAAATGGACTCTCCTGAAGATGAGTCCTACTGTGGCTTGGTGGCCTGGGAGACCTTGGAATGTGGAGGTGGCTCAGGGACTCTGCAGGATTCTCCAACCTGAGGTGTTTGACACGGCTCCAACAAGGAAGCTTCCCATGTGGAGACGAGAGAAGTTCTCTTCAGTGCCTCAGGAAAGCCCCATATCCTGTTCTTCGAACCAAAGCCTCTGAGGAGTGACACCTGGAAAACAAAGCAAGAGTTGAGATTAGGGCCTAAGGGCCTGTCCGGCTCAACCTTCTATCTCTGTTGACATCTGTGTGCATGCCTTCATGGAGGTAGCAGCTCAGCTTGTGTCCGAAGGCCCCTGTGTGTGCAGGGAGGCTCCCGGTAATGGTATGTCCTCGGGGGCCTTGAGGTTTCTCATATTCTGGAGGTGTGTGGCCAAAGGAATGGACAGAGTTTCCCAGGAGAGAGCAGGCATGGTCCTGTGGTATGGCTCCAGAGGACCCAGCCTAGAGGCTGTGTTTGCCAGGGCTGTGGGGACAGATGTCTGAAAAAGCAAACTTGGCTCAGGTAGGGGCCAAGGTAATGGCAGGCCTGATCTCCAGTCCGAGAGGGGAGATCCTCTGGATATCAAAGGAGGGCAAGTGGGAGGCAGTCGCTCAGGCTTTTGTCTCTGGGTGTTGCGTTCACAGTGGCCGTTCAGGGTAGGGGTTGCTTCAGGGGCCGAGGAAGAGCCTTCCTCTCGGGGGATTGTCCAAGCTCCCAAGTGTTTGGGTTCATTCTGTGGGAAGGGAAGAGTACTGTTTTCTGCCACAGGGGACCCCCCAGGAGAGGGACTCTAGAGCACAGCAGTGGGTTCCCTCAACTGGAATACACACCATCTAGTTAGTCCTGCGTGCCTATGGGCATGGCAAGCCACATATGCGGGCTCTTGGTCCAATCACTGAGAGGCGTTACTTGAATAAGGTACTCACGCTGAGGGTCACAATGTGTGTTTGTGCCCAAGGCGGCCCTCACACATGGGCGTGGCCTCATGGGCCATGCCGTTTTCTCCTACACTGAAGGTTTGACTCACTGCCAGCAGCAAGGTTTCTTGCCATGGGGAAGGAGGGGTTCTGACTTGTGCATCAGGTTCCCCCCTGTGCAGGGATTGGAGATAAGGTCTAGGTTCTGATGACTGAAAACCCAGGTTGGGAATGGATGGTGGCCTAAGGCAGTGGCGGGTCCAATGTGCTGGGTGTGCAGCCAGCTGTGTCGGTGTCTGTTGGAAGGTCTGGGCTCAGGCTATTTGCGACAGAGCATCAGTGTTTAAGGTAGCCTATGCAATTGGGGTGTTGCCGAGGGCCAAGCAGTTTGATCCTCATTTGGGGTTTCTGGGCAGCACCATAGACAAAGTTTTTCTCCTGGGAGGCAGGCGGAGTGCTTCATTGTGGCCCCAGAATTCCCAGTAGGGAGGGTTTGTGGGCCAGGAGTGTGAGGACGGAAGTCTAGGAACACAAGCTAAAGTGAGGATTGGAGCCAAGGGCAGAGCAGGCCCACTAGGCAGAGGCTGAATCAAAATCTCCTGCATCTGAAGTCAGGCTGAGGATCAGACGTTGGCTGAGGCTGGAGTATGTGTCCATGATGGCACCTTCATGAAGCGGGGGCCTCATGAGGCCAAGGAATTTTTCCCACGCTGAGATTGGAGGTTGCCCCAAACCACCAGGTTTCCTTCTGTGGGACATTCGAGTCCTGTTGCATGGCTCCAGGACATACCATACGGAAGGACTGGAGAGCACGGTTCGAAGGATGGATCCCTGTACAGCATGCCTCGCATTCCCATTGGCCATTAGCCACAAGATATGTTTGATCTGCTGCCTCTGGGGCACGCTAACCAGGGGGCTGAGTTGAAATGTCCTCTCCTGAGGATGCGTCATAATGTGCGTTTGGGTCCATGGAAACCTTGGAATGTGCTGGTTGTTCAGTGGCCCTGCGGAACTCTCCTACCTGAAGGGTTTGATACATCCCCAGTAAGTAAGCTCCCCATGTGGAGGCGAGAGAGGTTTGGTTTGGTGCCTCAGAAAAGCCCCGTGTGCTGGTCTACGAAAACAGACCTCTGAGGACGGACACTTGGAAACCAGAGCTAAGGTTCAGATTAGGGCCTGGGGGCCTGTCCATTTCAACCTTCTGTCTCTGGGGACACTGTCTGAGAGTCTAAGTGGAGATAGTTGCTCCGCTGGTGTCAGAGAGCCCCTCTTAGTCCAGGGTGGCCTACACTATTGATGGCCTCAGGGGCCTTGGAGCTTTTCCCTAACCTGTAGGGTTGTGGTCAATGGATTGGGCACAATTTCCTTGGAGAGGGCAGGCACAATCTTTCGCTGTGGCTCCAGAGGCCCTAGCCTGGCGGTTGTGTGGGTCCAGGCTGAGGGCACAGAAGTCTGAAAACGCAAACTCAGCTTATGAGTGGCGCCTAGGGTATGGCAGGCCGGATGTACAGCCCGAGAGGGAACTCCTGGGCCTCTGAAACAAGGGCGAGTGGGAGGCGTTCCTTCAGGCTTTTGTCTCTGGATGTTGTGTCCGAGATAGCCGTGGATTGGAGGGGTGGCCTCAGGGACTGTGGACGAGTATCCCTCTCTGGGGATTTGTCCCAGCTCCCAAGAGTTTGGGGTCATTTTGTGGGAAGGGTGGAGTCGTGTTGTCTGGCTCACGTGTCTCTCCAAGAAAGGGATTCCAGAGCAGAGCCCCAGGTACGGGCGGGGCGACTGGAAAACTCAAACACTGGTGAGGATTGGGTGCATAGGGGCTTGGCAAGCCCCATATGCGGGCTCTTGGCCCAGGCGCTGACAGGCCTTTCTTTGACATGGGGCTCATGCTGAGGGTCAGAGTGTGAATTTGTGCCCAAGCACCACTCAAGTTTGGGCGTGGCATCACGGACCAGGAAGGTTTCACCCACCCTGCAGGTGTGACTCCATGCCAAGAGCAAGCTTTACAGCCACGGGGAAGGAGGAGTTCTGTGTTGTGCTTGCGATACCCAGCTGTGTGGAGAATTGATATAATGTCTAGGTTCAGATATCTGAAAACCAAGTTTAGGAAGAGTTGACGGCATAAGACCATGGTGTGTCCGAAGTGCTGGGTGTGCGGCCAGCTGTCTCCTTGTCTGTCTGGACGTCTGGCTTCAGGCTGTGTCAGACAGAGCATGAGTGCCCAGAGCAGCCTATCCAGTTCGGGTACCGTCGAGGCCCGAGCAGGTTGATCCTCATCTGGGTTTTCTGGAGAGAGCCCCACAGGGAAACGTCTTTCTTCCCTTGGGCAGACCCTGGGCTCGGTTGTGATTCTGGAGTTCCTAGTCCGGAGGGCTTGTTTGCCAGGAGTGTGAGGAAGGAAGTCTGAAAACACAAGCTAGCGTGAGGTTTGGGACCGATGGCACGGCAGGCCCACTCTGAGAGGCTGAATCGAGATCTCCTGCACTGAGGTCATTTCAACTCTGAGACGTGCCTCAGGCTAGAGTTTTTGTCCAGCATGGCCTCTTCCTGAATGATGTGGGGACCTCATGAGGCCAGGAAGGTTTGCCTACGATGGGATTTGTGAACTACTCCAAACCTCAAGGTTTCCTTCTGCACGAAAGTCGAGTGCTATTGGATGGTTCCAGGAGGCCCCATACGGAAAGACTCGAGAGCAGGTGTCTAAGCATGGATGCCTGGGAACGCCACCTCATATTCCCACTCTTTAGTCAGGACAAGGCAGGCTCAATCTGCGGGCTCCTGGGTGAGCTACCCAGAGGGGAGAGTTGAAATGGACTCTCCTGAAGATGAGTCCTACTGTGGCTTGGTGGCCTGGGAGACCTTGGAATGTGGAGGTGGCTCAGGGACTCTGCAGGATTCTCCAACCTGAGGTGTTTGACACGGCTCCAACAAGGAAGCTTCCCATGTGGAGACGAGAGAAGTTCTCTTCAGTGCCTCAGGAAAGCCCCATATCCTGTTCTTCGAACCAAAGCCTCTGAGGAGTGACACCTGGAAAACAAAGCAAGAGTTGAGATTAGGGCCTAAGGGCCTGTCCGGCTCAACCTTCTATCTCTGTTGACATCTGTGTGCATGCCTTCATGGAGGTAGCAGCTCAGCTTGTGTCCGAAGGCCCCTGTGTGTGCAGGGAGGCTCCCGGTAATGGTATGTCCTCGGGGGCCTTGAGGTTTCTCATATTCTGGAGGTGTGTGGCCAAAGGAATGGACAGAGTTTCCCAGGAGAGAGCAGGCATGGTCCTGTGGTATGGCTCCAGAGGACCCAGCCTAGAGGCTGTGTTTGCCAGGGCTGTGGGGACAGATGTCTGAAAAAGCAAACTTGGCTCAGGTAGGGGCCAAGGTAATGGCAGGCCTGATCTCCAGTCCGAGAGGGGAGATCCTCTGGATATCAAAGGAGGGCAAGTGGGAGGCAGTCGCTCAGGCTTTTGTCTCTGGGTGTTGCGTTCACAGTGGCCGTTCAGGGTAGGGGTTGCTTCAGGGGCCGAGGAAGAGCCTTCCTCTCGGGGGATTGTCCAAGCTCCCAAGTGTTTGGGTTCATTCTGTGGGAAGGGAAGAGTACTGTTTCTGCCACAGGGGACCCCCCAGGAGAGGGACTCTAGAGCACAGCAGTGGGTTCCCTCAACTGGAATAAACACCATCTAGTTAGTCCTGCGTGTCTATGGGCATGGCAAGCCACATATGCGGGCTCTTGGTCCAATCACTGAGAGGCGTTACTTGAATAAGGTACTCACGCTGAGGGTCACAATGTGTGTTTGTGCCCATGGCGGCCCTCACTCATGGGCGTGGCCTCATGGGCCATGCCGTTTTCTCCTACACTGAAGGTTTGACTCACTGCCAGCAGCAAGGTTTCTTGCCATGGGGAAGGAGGGGTTCTGACTTGTGCATCAGGTTCTGCCCTGTGCAGGGATTGGAGATAAGGTCTAGGTTCTGATGACTGAAAACCCAGGTTGGGAATGGATGGTGGCCTAAGGCAGTGGCGGGTCCAATGTGCTGGGTGTGCAGCCAACTGTGTCGGTGTCTGTTGGAAGGTCTGGGCTCAGGCTATTTGCGACAGAGCATCAGTGGTTAAGGTAGCCTATGCAATTGGGGTGTTGCCGAGGGCCAAGCAGTTTGATCCTCATTTGGGGTTCTGGGCAGCACCATAGACAAAGTTTTTCTCCTGGGAGGCAGGCGGAGTGCTTCATTGTGGCCCCAGAATTCCCAGAAGGGAGGGTTTGTGGGCCAGGAGTGTGAGGACGGAAGTCTAGGAACACAAGCTAAAGTGAGGATTGGAGCCAAGGGCAGAGCAGGCCCACTAGGCAGAGGCTGAATCAAAATCTCCTGCATCTGAAGTCAGGCTGAGGATCAGACGTTGGCTGAGGCTGGAGTATGTGTCCATGATGGCACCTTCATGAAGCGGGGGCCTCATGAGGCCAAGGAAGTTTTCCCACGCTGAGATTGGAGGTTGCCCCAAACCACCAGGTTTCCTTCTGTGGGCCATTCGAGTCCTGTTGCATGGCTCCAGGACATACCATACGGAAGGACTGGAGAGCACGGTTCGAAGGATGGATCCCTGTACAGCATGCCTCGCATTCCCATTGGCCATTAGCCACAAGATATGTTTGATCTGCTGCCTCTGGGGCACGCTAACCAGGGGGCTGAGATGTAATGGCCTCTCCTGAGGATGCGTCATAATGTGCGTTTGGGTCCATGGAAACCTTGGAATGTGCTGGTTGTTCAGTGGCCCTGCGGAACTCTCCTACCTGAAGGGTTTGATACATCCCCAGTAAGTAAGCTCCCCATGTGGAGACGAGAGAGGTTTGGTTTGGTGCTTCAGAAAAGCCCCGTGTGCTGGTCTACGAAAACAGACCTCTGAGGACGGACACATGGAAACCAAAGCTAAGGTTCAGATTAGGGCCTGGGGGCCTGTCCATTTCAACCTTCTGTCTCTGGGGACACTGTCTGAGAGTCTAAGTGGAGATAGTTGCTCCGCTGGTGTCAGAGAGCCCCTCTTAGTCCAGGGTGGCCTACACTATTGATGGCCTCAGGGGCCTTGGAGCTTTTCCCTAACCTGTAGGGTTGTGGTCAATGGATTGGGCACAATTTCCTTGGAGAGGGCAGGCACAATCTTTCGCTGTGGCTCCAGAGGCCCTAGCCTGGCGGTTGTGTGGGTCCAGGCTGTGGGCACAGAAGTCTGAAAACACAAACTCAGCTTATGAGTGGCGCCTAGGGTATGGCAGGCCGGATGTGTAGCCCGAGAGGGAGCTCCTGGGCCGCTGAAACAAGGGCGAGTGGGAGGCGTTCCTTCAGGCTTTTGTCTCTGGATGTTGTGTCCGGGATAGCCGTGGATTGGAGGGGTGGCCTCAGGGACTGTGGACGAGTATCTCTGTCTGGGGATATGTCCCAGCTCCCAAGAGTTTGGGGTCATTTTGTGGGAAGGGTGGAAAAGTGTTGTCTGGCTCATGTGTCTCTCCAAGAAAGGGATTCCAGAACAGAGCCCCAGGTACGGGCGGGGCGACTGGAAAACTCAAACACTGGTGAGGATTGGGTGCATAGGGGCTTGGCAAGCCCCATATGCGGGCTCTTGGCCCAGGCCCTGACAGGCCTTTCTTTGACATGGGGCTCATGCTGAGGGTCAGAGTGTGAATTTGTGCCCAAGCAGCACTCAAGTTTGGGCGTGGCATCAGGAACCAGGAAGGTTTCTCCCACCCTGAAGGTGTGACTCCATGCCAAGAGCAAGCTTTACAGCCACAGGGAAGGAGGAGTTCTGTTTTGTGCTTGCCATACCCAGCTGTGTGGATAATTGATATTATGTCTAAGTTCAGATATCTGAAAACCAAGGTTAAGAAAAGGTGACGGCATAAGACCATGGCGTGTCCGTAGTGCTGGGTGTGCGGCCAGCTGTCTCCTTGTCTGTCTGGACGTCTGGCTTCAGGCTGTTTCAGACAGAGCATGAGTGCCCAGAGCAGCCTATCCAGTTCGGGTACCGTCGAGGCCCGAGCAGGTTGATCCTCATCTGGGTTTTCTGGAGAGAGCCCCACAGGGAAACGTTTTTCTTCCCTTGGGCAGACCCTGGGCTGGGTTGTGGTTCTGGAGTTCCTAGTCCGGAGGGCTTGTTTGCCAGGAGTGTGAGGAAGGAAGTCTGAAAACACAAGCTAGCGTGAGGTTTGGGACCGATGGCACGGCAGGCCCACTCTGAGAGGCTGAATCGAGATATCCTGCACTGAGGTCATGTCAACTATGAGACGTGCCTCAGGCTAGAGTTTTTGTCCAGCATGGCCCCTTCCTGAAGGCTGTGGGGGCTTCATGAGACCAGGGAGGTTTGCCTACGATGGGATTTGTGAACTACTCCAAACCTCAAGGTTTCCTTCTGCACGAAAGTCGAGTGCTATTGGATGGTTCCAGGAGGCCCCATATGGAAAGACTCGAGAGTAGGTGTCTAAGCATGGATGACTGGGAACGCCACCTCATATTCCCACTCTTTAGTCAGGACAAGGCAGGCTCAATCTGCGGGCTCCTGGGTGAGCTACCCAGAGGGGAGAGTTGAAATGGACTCTCCTGAAGATGAGTCCTACTGTGGCTTGGTGGCCTGGGAGACCTTGGAATGTGGAGGTGGCTCAGGGACTCTGCAGGATTCTCCAACCTGAGGTGTTTGACACGGCTCCAACAAGGAAGCATCCCATGTGGAGACGAGAGAAGTTCTGTTCAGTGCCTCAGGAAAGCCCCATATCCTGTTCTTCGAACCAAAGCCTCTGAGGAGTGACACCTGGAAAACAAAGCAAGAGTTGAGATTAGGGCCTAAGGGCCTGTCCGGCTCAACCTTCTATCTCTGTTGACATCTGTGTGCATGCCTTCAAGGAGGTAGCAGCTCAGCTTGTGTCCGAAGGCCCCTGTGTGTGCAGGGAGGCTCCCGGTAATGGTATGTCCTCGGGGACTTGAGGTTTCTCATATTCTGGAGGTGTGTGGCCAAAGGAATGGACAGAGTTTCCCAGGAGAGAGCAGGCATGGTCCTGTGGTATGGCTCCAGAGGACCCAGCCTAGAGGCTGTGTTTGCCAGGGCTGTGGGGACAGATGTCTGAAAAAGCAAACTTGGCTCAGGTAGGGGCCAAGGTAATGGCAGGCCTGATCTCCAGTCCGAGGGGAGATCCTCTGGATATCAAAGGAGGGCAAGTGGGAGGCAGTCGCTCAGGCTTTTGTCTCTGGGTGTTGCGTTCACAGTGGCCGTTCAGGGTAGGGGTTGCTTCAGGGGCCGAGGAAGAGCCTTCCTCTCGGGGGATTGTCCAAGCTCCCAAGTGTTTGGGTTCATTCTGTGGGAAGGGAAGAGTACTGTTTTCTGCCACAGGGGACCCCCCAGGAGAGGGACTCTAGAGCACAGCAGTGGGTTCCCTCAACTGGAATACACACCATCTAGTTAGTCCTGCGTGCCTATGGGCATGGCAAGCCACATATGCGGGCTCTTGGTCCAATCACTGAGAGGCGTTACTTGAATAAGGTACTCACGCTGAGGGTCACAATGTGTGTTTGTGCCCAAGGCGGCCCTCACACATGGGCGTGGCCTCATGGGCCATGCCGTTTTCTCCTACACTGAAGGTTTGACTCACTGCCAGCAGCAAGGTTTCTTGCCATGGGGAAGGAGGGGTTCTGACTTGTGCATCAGGTTCCCCCCTGTGCAGGGATTGGAGATAAGGTCTAGGTTCTGATGACTGAAAACCCAGGTTGGGAATGGATGGTGGCCTAAGGCAGTGGCGGGTCCAATGTGCTGGGTGTGCAGCCAGCTGTGTCGGTGTCTGTTGGAAGGTCTGGGCTCAGGCTATTTGCGAAAGAGCATCAGTGTTTAAGGTAGCCTATGCAATTGGGGTGTTGCCGAGGGCCAAGCAGTTTGATCCTCATTTGGGGTTTCTGGGCAGCACCATAGACAAAGTTTTTCTCCTGGGAGGCAGGCGGAGTGCTTCATTGTGGCCCCAGAATTCCCAGAAGGGAGGGTTTGTGGGCCAGGAGTGTGAGGACGGAAGTCTAGGAACACAAGCTAAAGTGAGGATTGGAGCCAAGGGCAGAGCAGGCCCACTAGGCAGAGGCTGAATCAAAATCTCCTGCATCTGAAGTCAGGCTGAGGATCAGACGTTGGCTGAGGCTGGAGTATGTGTCCATGATGGCACCTTCATGAAGCGGGGGCCTCATGAGGCCAAGGAAGTTTTCCCACGCTGAGATTGGAGGTTGCCCCAAACCACCAGGTTTCCTTCTGTGGGACATTCGAGTCCTGTTGCATGGCTCCAGGACATACCATACGGAAGGACTGGAGAGCACGGTTCGAAGGATGGATCCCTGTACAGCATGCCTCGCATTCCCATTGGCCATTAGCCACAAGATATGTTTGATCTGCTGCCTCTGGGGCACGCTAACCAGGGGGCTGAGATGTAATGGCCTCTCCTGAGGATGCGTCATAATGTGCGTTTGGGTCCATGGAAACCTTGGAATGTGCTGGTTGTTCAGTGGCCCTGCGGAACTCTCCTACCTGAAGGGTTTGATACATCCCCAGTAAGTAAGCTCCCCATGTGGAGACGAGAGAGGTTTGGTTTGGTGCTTCAGAAAAGCCCCGTGTGCTGGTCTACGAAAACAGACCTCTGAGGACGGACACATGGAAACCAAAGCTAAGGTTCAGATTAGGGCCTGGGGGCCTGTCCATTTCAACCTTCTGTCTCTGGGGACACTGTCTGAGAGTCTAAGTGGAGATAGTTGCTCCGCTGGTGTCAGAGAGCCCCTCTTAGTCCAGGGTGGCCTACACTATTGATGGCCTCAGGGGCCTTGGAGCTTTTCCCTAACCTGTAGGGTTGTGGTCAATGGATTGGGCACAATTTCCTTGGAGAGGGCAGGCACAATCTTTCGCTGTGGCTCCAGAGGCCCTAGCCTGGCGGTTGTGTGGGTCCAGGCTGTGGGCACAGAAGTCTGAAAACACAAACTCAGCTTATGAGTGGCGCCTAGGGTATGGCAGGCCGGATGTGTAGCCCGAGAGGGAGCTCCTGGGCCGCTGAAACAAGGGCGAGTGGGAGGCGTTCCTTCAGGCTTTTGTCTCTGGATGTTGTGTCCGGGATAGCCGTGGATTGGAGGGGTGGCCTCAGGAACTGTGGACGAGTATCTCTGTCTGGGGATATGTCCCAGCTCCCAAGAGTTTGGGGTCATTTTGTGGGAAGGGTGGAAAAGTGTTGTCTGGCTCATGTGTCTCTCCAAGAAAGGGATTCCAGAGCAGAGCCCCAGGTACGGGCTGGGCGACTGGAAAACTCAAACACTGGTGAGGATTGGGTGCATAGGGGCTTGGCAAGCCCCATATGCGGGCTCTTGGCCCAGGCCCTGACAGGCCTTTCTTTGACATGGGGCTCATGCTGAGGGTCAGAGTGTGAATTTGTGCCCAAGCAGCACTCAAGTTTGGGCGTGGCATCAAGAACCAGGAAGGTTTCTCCCACCCTTAAGGTGTGACTCCATGCCAAGAGCAAGCTTTACAGCTACGGGGAAGGAGGAGTTCTGTGTTGTGCTTGCAATACCCAGCTGTGTGGAGAACTGATATAATGTCTAAGTTCAGATATCTGAAAACCAAGGTTAGGAAAAGGTGACGGCATAAGACCATGGCGTGTCCGTAGTGCTGGGTGTGCGGCTAGCTGTCTCCTTGTCTGTCTGGACGTCTGGCTTCAGGCTGTGTCAGACAGAGCATGAGTGCCCAGAGCAGCCTATCCAGTTCGGTTACCGTCGAGGCCCGAGCAGGTTGATCCTCATCTGGGTTTTCTGGAGAGAGCCCCACAGGGAAACGTTTTTCTTCCCTTGGGCAGACCCTGGGCTGGGTTGTGGTTCTGGAGTTCCTAGTCCAGAGCGCTTGTTTGCCAGGAGTGTGAGGAAGGAAGTCTGAAAACACAAGCTAGCGTGAGGTTTGGGACCGATGGCACGGCAGGCCCACTCTGAGAGGCTGAATCGAGATCTCCTGCACTGAGGTCATGTCAACTCTGAGACGTGCCTCAGGCTAGAGTTTTTGTCCAGCATGGCCTCTTCCTGAAGGGTGTGGGGGCTTCATGAGGCCAGGGAGGATTGCCTACGATGGGATTTGTGAACTACTCCAAACCTCAAGGTTTCCTTCTGCACGACAGTCGAGTGCTATTGGATGGTTCCAGGAGGCCCCATACGGAAAGACTCGAGAGCAGGTGTCTAAGCATGGATGCCTGGGAACGCACCTCATATTCCCACTCTTTAGTCAGGACAAGGCAGGCTCAATCTGCGGGCTCCTGGGTGAGCTACCCAGAGGGGAGAGTTGAAATGGACTCTCCTGAAGATGAGTCCTACTGTGGCTTGGTGGCCTGGGAGACCTTGGTATGTGGAGGTGGCTCAGGGACTCTGCAGGATTCTCCAACCTGAGGTGTTTGACACGGCTCCAACAAGGAAGCATCCCATGTGGAGATGAGAGAAGTTCTGTTCAGTGCCTCAGGAAAGCCCCATATCATGTTCTTCGAACCAAAGCCTCTGAGGAGTGACAACTGGAAAACAAAGCAAGAGTTGAGATTAGGGCCTAAGGGCCTGTCCGTCTCAACCTTCAGTCATGCACAGAAACTACAACCTGAGCCAACGTCTGATCCTAGCCGTGACTTCAGATGCATGAGATATTGGTTCAGATGTGCAAGGGGTACCTGCCATGCCCTCGGCCTGAAGCCCAAGTCTAGCTTGTGGTCTCAGATATCTGTCCTCACACTACTGGCCCAGAAGCCCTCAAGTTTGGCAAATCCGGACCCACAATGCAGCACTCTGCCTGCCCTCGAGAAAAAATATCTTGCCTAATGAGCTGCCCAGGCACCTCAAATGAGGATCAACCTACACGGTACTCGACTGTACCCAAATTACATAGTCTAATCTGGGCATTAATGCACTGTCTGACACAACCTGAGCACGAACCTCCTGACCTACAACCAGGAAGCTGACCGCACACTGAGCACTTCAGACCCACCATGGCCTTAGGTCATCATCTCTTCCAAACTGCGATTTTCAGGCTTCCGAACCTAGACCTTATCTCCAACCACTGCCCAGGGTTGAAAATGATGCAGAAATCAGAACTCCTTCCCCATGGCAAGAGACCTTGTGATTGGCATGTTGTCCAAAGTTCAGTGAAGTTGAAACCAGTGTGGCCCATGAGGCCCCGCCCATGCTCCCGAGCCACATTGGTCACAAACACACATTGTGACCCTCAGCCTGAGCTCAGTCCTCAAGGAATGCCTCTCAGTGGCTGGATGAAGAGACAGCATTGGGGCCTGCCATGCCCCTAGGCCCCAAATTTTAACCATAGTTTGGGTTGTCCCTTCACTCTTCCCCAGGGCTCTGCTTTGGAATTCCTCTTTGATTGGGACACCTGAGGTAACAAAACTGAAAGGAGACCTCCCATCCCACAGATTGACGAAAAACAATTGGGACCGGGCCAAATTAACAGAGAGGAAGATTCGTCCATGGCCCATGAGGACTCCCCACATTCCACGACCATCGTTGACACAAAATCCAGAGACCAAAGCCTGAGCATGAGCCTCAGACTCGCTCTTTCTAAATATCCTGAAGAGTTATTCTCATGGTTTGTAGATTGGGCCTGCCATACCTACATCCCCAAACTTAAGCTGAGTTTGTGTTTTCAGACTTCTGTCCTCAAATTCCTGGGCAACACACACTCCAGGCTGGCGCCCCTGGAGCCACACATTAGGACTATGCCTACCCCATGCATGGGAATTCTGCCCATTCCATTGTCCAAAATTTAACAAATTAGGAGAACCCTCCAATGTCCCCGAGGCCATCCCAATATCTAGGTCTCAGTGGACAACAAGGGCGGTGTGACACCAGCTGAGCATCTACGTCCACTCATACCATAGATGGATGTCCCCAGTGAAGGATATAGTACCAGACAGGACCCTAGGCCATAATCGGATCCATTGCTTTGGTTTACAGGCATGTCTCCTCAAAATCCTGGATTCCAATACCAGCATAGGGGCTTTCCTGAGGCACTCATCAGAAAAAATCTCGTCTCCACGAGAAAACTTGTGCATGGAACCTATGTCAAAATCTTAGGAGCATACTTCAGAGTCCCGGTGCCACCGCCCCATTCCAAGGTACTCATGGACACAAACACACATTAGGCCCCATGCTCAGGAAAGTCCATTTCAACTCAGACAACCCGGTTGCTCCTGCAGAGCCCTCCGATCTCAACTGTCTTGTTGCTAGGAGACAATTGGAATGCGAGGCGGGCTACCCTGGCATCCATCCTCGAATGGTGCTCTGGAGTCATTCCATATGGGATGTGTTGGAGCTGCCCAACAGGCCTCAATTGTCCCGCAGAAGGAATCCTTGAAGGGGTTATCCCACAACTCCCAAAGTGGGAAAATCTCCATGGCCTTGAGATTCCTCTCCGTTCATGAAGGGCAGTCATGCACAGAAACTACAACCTGAGCCAACGTCTGATCC
Organism: Mustela nivalis; assembly: GCF_964662115.1. Lineage (NCBI taxonomy): Eukaryota > Metazoa > Chordata > Mammalia > Carnivora > Mustelidae > Mustela > Mustela nivalis. The sequence goes on along the minus strand of NW_028136405.1, from coordinate 383,859 downwards.
TCGCCGTGACTTCAGATACATGAGATATTGGTTCAGATGTGCAGGGGGCACCTGCCTTGCCCTCGGCCTGAAGCCCAAGTCTAGCCTGTGGTCTCAGACTTCCGTCCTCATACTACTGGCCCAGAAGCCCTCAAGTTTGGCAATTCCGGACCCACAATGCAGCACTCTGCCTGCCCTCGAGAAAAAATATCTTGCCTATGAGCTGCCCAGGCACCTCAAATGACGATCAACCTACACGGCACTCGACTGTACCCAAATTACATAGTCTAACCTGGGCACTAATGCACTGTCTGACACAACATGAGCTCGAACCTCCCGACCAAAAACCAGGCAGCTGACCGCACACTGAGCGCATCAGACCCAACATGGCCTTAGGTCATCATCTCATCCCAACTGCGGTTTTTAGGATACAGAACCTAGACCTTATGTCCAACCACTGCCCAGGGTTGAAAATGATGCAGAAATCAGAACTCCTTCCCCATGGCAAGGACCTTGTGATTGGCATGTTTTCCAAAGTTCAGTTTAGTTGAAACCAGTGTGGCCCATGAGTCCCTGCCTATGGTCGCGGGACACATTGGTCACAAACACACATTGTGACCCTCAGCATGAGCCCAGTCCTCAAGTAAGGCCTCTAAGTGGCTGGATGAAGAGGCAGCATATGGGGCCTGCCATGCCCCTAGGCCCCAAATTTTAACCATAGTTTGGGTTGTCCCTTCACTCTTCCCCAGGGCTTTGCTTTGGAATTCCTCTTTGGTTGGGACACCTTAGGTAACAAACCTGAAAGGATAACTCCCATCCACACATTGACAAAAAAAAAAAAAATTGGGACCGGGCCAAATCCACAGAGAGGAAGATTCGTCCATGGCCCATGAAGCCTCCCCACATTCCACGGCCATCGTTGACACAAAATCCAGAGACCAAAGCCTGAAAAAGCGCCTCAGACTCGCTCTTTGTTCATATCCTGAAGAGTTCTTCTCATGGTTTGTTGATTGGGCCTGCCATACCTACGTACCCAAACCTAAGCTGAGTTTGTGTTTTCCGACTTCTGTCCTCAAAGTCCTGGGCCACACACCCTCCAGGCTGGGGCCCCTGGATCCACACATTAGGACTGTGCCTACCCCATGCATGGGAATTCTGCCCATTCCACTGTCCCAAATTGTACAAATTAGGAGAACCCTCCAAAGTCCCCGAGGCCATCCCAATATGTACGTCTCAGTGGACAAACAAGGGCAGTCTGACACCAGCTGAGCATCTACCTCCACTCAGACCATAGATGGATGTCCCCAGAGAAGGAGATGGAACCAGACAGGACCCTAGGCCATAATCGGATCCATTGCTTTGGTTTACAGGCATGTCTTCTCAAAATCCTGGATTCCAATAACAGCATAGGGTGTTTCCTGCGGCACCCATCAGAAAAAATCTCATCTCCATGAGGAAACTTGTGCATGGACCAATGTCAAAATCTTAGGAGAATACTTCAGATTCCCGGTGCCACCGCCCCATTCCAAGGCCCTCATGGACACAAAAACACATTAGGACCCATCCTCAGGAAATTCCATTTCAACTCAGCCACCCCGGTAGCTCCGGCAGAGCCATCTGATCTCAAAAGTCTTGTTGCTAGGAGACAATTGGAATGCGAGGCGGGCTTCCCTGGCATCCATCCTCGAACAGTGCTCTGGAGTCATTCCATATGTGATGTTTACGACTTGCCCAACAGATCTCAATTGTCTCGCAGAAGGAATCTTTGAAGGGGGCATCCCACAACTCTCAACGTGGGAAAAACTCCATGGCCTTGAGATTCCTCTCCGTTCATGAAGGAGCAGTCATGCACAGAAACTACAACCTGAGCCAACGTCTGATCCTTGCTGTGACTTCAGATGCATTAGATATTGGTTCAGATGTGCATGCGGTACCTGCCTTGCCCTCGGCCAGAAGCCCAAGTCTAGCTTGTGTTTTCAGACTTCTGTACTCACACTATGTGCCCAGAAGCCCTCAAGTTTGGCAATTCCGGACCCACAATGCAGCACTCTGCCTGCCCTCTAGAAAAAATATCTTGCCTTATGAGCTGCCCAGGCACCTCAAATGAGGATCAACCTACACGGCACTCGACTGTACCCAAAATATATAGTCAAACCTGAACACTAATGCACTGTCTGACACAACCTGAGCCCGAACCTCCTGACCTACACCCAGGCAGCTGACCGCACACTGAGCACATCAGACCCACCAAGGCCTTAGGTCATCATCTCTTCCCAAGTGCGGTTTTCAGGATTCAGAGCCTAGACCTTATCTCCAACCACTGCCCAGGGTTGGAAATGATGCAAAAATCAGAACACCTTCCCCATGGCAAGAGACCTTGTGATTGTTCTAACGCAACACCCAGAGACAAAAGCCTGAGCGACTGCTTCCCACTTGCCCTCTTTGATATCCAGACGATCAGCCCTCACGGACTGGAGATCAGGCCTGCATTACCTTGGCCCCTACCTGAGCCAAGTTTGCTTTTTCAGACATCTGTCCCCACAGCCCTGGCAAACACAGCCTCTAGGCTGGGTCCTCTGGAGCCATACAACAGGACCGTGCCTGACCTCTCCTGGGAAACTCTGTCCATTCCTTTGGCCACACACCTCCAGAATATAAGAAACCTCAAGGCCCCCGAGGACATCCCACTACTGGGAGTCTCCCTGGACACACAGGGGCCCTCGGACACAAGCTGAGCAGCTACCTCCACGAAGGCATGTACACAGATGTCAACAGAGATAGAAGGTTGAGCCGGACAGGCCCTTAGGCCCTAATCTCAACTCTTGCGTTGGTTTGCAGGGGTCACTCTTCTGAGTCTTTGGTTCGAAGAAAAGGATATGGGGCTTTCCTGAGGCACTGAACAGAACTCCTCTCGTCTCCACATGGGAAGCTACCTTGTTGGAGCCATGTCAAACACCTCAGGTTGGAGAATCCTGCAGAGTCCCTGAGCCACCTCCACATTCCAAGTTCTCCCAGGCCTCCAAGCCACAGTAGGACTCATCTTCAAGAGAGTCCATTTCAACTCTCCCCTCTGGGTAGCTCACCCAGGAGCCCGCAGATTGAGCCTGCCTTGTCCTGACTAAAGAGTGGGAATATGAGGTGGCGTTCCCAGGCATCCACGCTTAGACACCTGCTCTCGAGCCTTTCCGTATGGGGCCTCCTGGAACCATCCAATAGCACTCGACTGTCGTGTAGAAGGAAACCTTGAGGTTTGGAGTAGTTCACAAATCCCATCTTAGGCAAACCTCCCTGGCCTCATAAAGCCTCCACACCCTTCGGGAAGAGGCCATGCTGGACAAAAACTCTAGCCTGAGGCACGTCTCATAGTTGACATGACATCAGTGCAGGAGATCTCTATTCAGCATCTGCAGAGTGGGCCTGCAGTGCCCTCGGTACAAACCTCACGCTAGCTTGTGTTTTCAGACTTCCTTCCTCACACTCCTGGCAAACAAGCCCTCCGGACTAGGAACTCCAGAACCACAACCCAGCCCAGGGTCTGCACAACGGAAGAAAAACGTTTTCCTTGGGGCTCTCTCCAGTAAACCCCGATGAGGATCAAGCTGCTCGGGCCTCGACGGTACCCGAACTGGATAGGCTGCTCTGGGCACTCATGCTCTGTCTTACACAGCCTGAAGGAAGACGTCCAGACAGACAAGGAGACCGTTGGCCGCACACCCTGAACTTCGGACACGCCATGGTCTTATGCCGTCACCTCTTCCTAACCTTGGTTTTCATTTATCTGAACCTAGACATTATATCAAATCTCCACACAGCTGGGTATCGCAAGCACAAAACAGAACTCCTCCTTCCCAGTGGCTGTAAAGCTTGCTCTTGGCATGGAGTCACACCTTCAGGGTGGGAGAAACCTTCATGGCCCCTGATGCCAAGCCCAAACTTGAGTGCTGCTTGGGCACAAATTCACACTGTGACCCTCAGCATGAGCCCCATGTCAAAGAAAGGCCTGTCAGGGCCTGGACCAAGAGCCCGCATTGGGGCTTGCCAAGCCCCTATGAACCCAATCCTCACAAGGGTTTGAGTTTTCCAGTAGCCCCGCCCGTACCTGGGGCTCTGCTCTGGAATCCCTTTCTTGGAGAGACACATGAGCCAGACAACACGACTCCACCCTTCCCACAAAATGACCCCAAACTCTTGGGAGCTGGGACAAAACCCCAGAGAGGGAAACTCGTCCACAGTCCCTTAGGCCACCCCTCCAATCCACGGCTATCCGGGACACAACATCCAGAGACAAAAGCTTGAAGGAACGCCTCCCACTCGCCCTTGTTTCAGAGGCCCAGGAGCTCCCTCTCGGGCTGTTCATCTGGCCTGCCATACCCTAGGCGGCACTCATAAGCTGAGTTTGTGTTTTCAGAGTTCTGTGCCCACAGCCTAGACGCACACAACCTCCAGGCTAGGGCCTCTGGAGCCACAGCAAATGATTGTGCCTGCCCTCTCCAAGGAAAGTGTGCCCAATCCATTGACCACAACCCTACAGGTTAGGGAATAGCTCCAAGTCCCCTGAGGCCATCAATAGTGTAGGCCACCCTGGACTAAGAGGGGCTCTCTGACACCAGCGGAGCAACTATCTCCACTTAGACTCTCAGACAGAGTCCACAGAGACAAAAGGTTGAAATGTATAGGGCCTCAGGCCCTAATCTGAACCTTAGCTTTGGTTTCCATGTGTCTGTCCTCAGAGGACTGTTTTCGTAGACCAGCACACGCGGCTTTTCTGAGGCTCAAAACCAAGCCTCTCTCGTCTCCACATGGGGAGCTTTCTTGCTGGGGATGTATCAAACCCTTCAGGTAGGAGAGTTCCGCAGGGCCACTGAACAACCAGCACATTCCAAGGTCTCCAGGGACCCAAACGCACATTATGACGCATCCTCAGGAGAGGCCATTTCAACTCAGCGCCCTGGGTAGCGTGCCCCAGAGGCAGCAGATCAAACATATCTTGTCGCTAAAGGCCAATGGGAATGCGAGGCATGCTGTACAGGGATCCATCCTTCGAACCCTGCTCTCCAGTCCTTCCGTATGGTATGTCCTGGACCCATGCAACAGGACTCGAATGTCCCACAGAAGGAAACCTTGTGGTTTGGGGCAAACTCCAAACTCAGCGTGGGAAAACTTCCTTGGCCTCATGAGGCCCCCGCTTCATGAAGGTGCCATCATGGACACATACTCCAGCCTCAGCCAACGTCTGATCCTCAGCCTGACTTCAGATGCTGGAGATTTTGATTCAGCCTCTGCAGAGTGGGCCTGCTCTGCCCTTGGCTCCAATCCTCACCCTAGTTTGTGTTTTCAGACTTCCGTCCTCTCACTCTTGGCCCACAACCCCCCATACTGGGAATTCTGGGGCCACAATGAAGCACTCAGCCTGCCTCCCAGGAGAAAAACATTGTCTATGGTGCTGCCCAGAAACCCCAAATGAGGATCAAACTGCTTGGCCCTCGGCAACCCCCCAATTGCATAGGCTACCTTAAGCACTGATGCTCTGTCTCAAATAGCCTGAGCCCAGACCTTCCAACAGACACCGACACAGCTGGCTGCACACCCAGCACATTGGACCGGCCACTGTCTTAGGCCACCATCCATTCTCAACCGGATTTTCAGAAAACGGAACATAGACCTTATCTCCAATCCCTTCACAGGGGGGAACCTGATGCACAAGCAGTACCCATCCTTCCCCATGGCAAGAAACCTTGCTGCTGGCAGGGAGTCAAACCTTCAGTGTAGGAGAAAACGGAATGGTCCATGAAGCCACGCCCATGCGTGAGGGCCGCCTTGGGCACAAACACATATGGTGACCCTCAGCGTGAGTCCCTTATTCAAGTAACGCCTCTCAGTGACTGGACCAAGAGCCCGCATATGTGGCTTGCCTTGCCCATAGGCACCCAGGACTAACTAGATGGTGTGTATTCCAGTTGAGGGAACCCACTGCTGTGCTCTAGAGTCCCTCTCCTGGGGGGTCCCCTGTGGCAGAAAACAGTACTCTTCCCTTCCCACAGAATGAACCCAAACACTTGGGAGCTTGGACAATCCCCAGAGGAAGGCTCTTCCTCAGCACCTGAAGTAACCCCTACCCTGAACGGCCACTGTGAACGCAACACACAGAGACAAAAGCCTGAGCGACTGCCTCCCACTTGCCCTCCTTTGATATCCAGAGGATCTCCCCTCACGGACTGGAGATCAGGCCTGCCATTACCTTGGCCCCTAGCTGAGCCATGTTTGCTTTTTCAGACATCTGTCCCCACAGCCCTGGCAAACACAACCTCTAGGCTGGGTCCACAGTAGCCATACCACAGGACCGTGCCTGCTCTCTCCTGGGAAACTGTGTCCATTCCTTTGGCCACACACCTCCAGAATATGAGAAACCTCAAGGCCCCCGAGGACATCCCACTACTGGGAGCCTCCCTGGACACACAGGGGAATTCAGACACAAGATGAGCAGCTACCTCCACGAAGGCATGCACTCAGATGTCAACAGAGAGAGAAGGTTGAGCAGGACAGGCCCTTAGGCCCTAATCTCAACTCTTGCTTTGGTTTCCAGGTGTCACTCCTCAGAGGCTTTGGTTCGAAAAACAGTATATGGGGCTTTCCTGAGGCACTGAACAGAACTCCTCTCGTCTACACATGGGAAGCTTCCTTGTAGGAGCCCTGTCAAACACCCCAGGTTGGAGAATCCCGCAGAGTCCCTGAGCCACCTCCACATTCCAAGGACTCCTATGTCAACAACCCACAGTAGGACTCATCTTGAGGAGAGTCCATTTCAACTTTCCCCTCTGGGTAGCTCACCCAGGAGCCTGAAGATTGAGCCTGCCTTGTCCTGACTAAAGAGTGGGAATATGAGGTGGGATTCCCAGGCATCTATGCTTAGACATCTGCTCTCGAGTCTTTCCGTATGGGGCATCCTGGAACCATCCAATAGGACTCGACTGTCGTGCAGAAGGAAACCTTGAGGTTTGGAGTAGTTCACAAATCCCATCGTGCGCAAACCTCCCTGGCCTCAGGAAGGACCCACACCCTTCCAGAATAGGCCATGCTGGACAAAAACTCTAGCATGAGGCACGTCTCATAGTTGACAAGACCTCAGTGCAGGAGATCTCGATTCAGCCACTGCAGAGTGGTCCTGCCGTGCCCTTGGTCCCAAACCTAACGCTAGCTTGTGTTTTCAGACTTCCTTCCTCACACTCCTGGCAAACAGCCCTCCGGACTAGGAACTCCAAAACCACAACCCAGCCCAGTGTCTGCCCAACGGAAGAAAACGTTTCCCTGTGGGGCTCTCCAGAAAAACCAGATGAGGATCAACCAGCACGGGCCTGGACGGTATCCGAAATGGAAAAGTTGCTCTGGGCACTCATGCTCTGTCTGACACAGCCTGAAGCCAGACGTCCAGACAGACAAGGAGAGAGCTGGCCACACACTCAGCACGTCGGACACACCATGGTCTTATGCCGTCACCTCTTCCTAACCTTGGTTTTCAGATATCTGCACCTAGACATTATATCAATTCTCCACACAGCTGGGTATCGCAAGCACAAAAGAGAACTCCTCCTTCCCCATGGCTGGAAAGCTTGCTCTTGGCATGGAGTCACACCTTCAGGGTGGGAGAAACCTTCATGGCCCATGATGCCACGCCCAAACTTGAGTGCTGCTTGGGCACAAATTCACACCATTACCCTCAGCATGAGCCCCATGTCAAAGATAGGCCTGTCAGGGCCTGGACCAAGAGCCCGCATATGGGGCTTGCCAAGCCCCTATGCACCCAATCCTCACCAGGGTTTGAGTTTTCCAGTCGCCCCGCCCGTACCTGGGGCTCTGCTCTGGAATCCCTTTCTTGGAGAGACACATGAGCCAGACAACACGACTCCACCCTTCCCACAAAATGACCCCAAACTCTTGGGAGCTGGGACATCCCCAGAGAGGGATACTCGTTCACAGTCCCTGAGGCCACCCCTCCAATCCACGGCTATCCGGGACACAACATCCAGAGACAAAAGCCTAAAGGAACGCCTCCCACTCGCCCTTGTTTCAGAGACCAGGAGCTCCCTCTGGGCTGTTCATCCGGCCTGCCAAACCCTAGGCGCCACTCAGAAGCTGAGTTTGTGTTTTCAGACTTCTGTGCCCACAGCCTGGACCCACACAACCTCCAGGCTAGGGCCTCTGGAGCCACAGCGAAAGATTGTGCCTGCCCTCTCCAAGGAAAGTGTGCCCAATCCATTGACCACAACCCTACAGGTTAGGCAAAAGCTTCAGGGCCCCTGAGGCCATCAATAGTGTAGGCCACCCTGGACTAGGAGGGGCTCTCTGACACCAGCGGAGCAACTATCTCCACTTAGACTCTCAGACAGTGTCCCCAGAGAAAGAAGGTTGAAATGGACAGGCCCTCAGGCCCTAATCTGAACCTTAGCTTTGGTTTCCATGTGTCCGTCCTCAGAGGTCTGTTTTCGTAGACCAGCACACGCGGCTTTTCTGAGGCACCAAACCAAACCTCTCTCGTCTCCACATGGGGAGCTTTCTTGCTGGGGATGTATCAAACCCTTCAGGTAGGAGAGTTCCGCAGGGCCACTGAACAACCAGCACATTCCAAGGTCTCCAGGGACCCAAACGCACATTATGACGCATCCTCAGGAGAGGCCATTTCAACTCAGCCCCCTCGGTAGCGTGCCCCAGAGGCAGCAGAGCAAACATATCTTGTCGCTAATGGCCAATGGGAATGCGAGGTATGCTGTACAGGGATCCATCCTTCGAACCCTGCTCTCCAGTCCTTCCGTATGGTATGTCCTGGAGCCATGCAACAGGACTCGAATGTCCCGCAGAAGGAAACCTTGTGGTTGGGGCAACCACCAAACTCAGCGTGGGAAAACTTCCTTGGCCTCATGAGGCCCCCGCTTCATGAAGGTGCCATCATGGACACATACTCCAGCCTCAGCCAACGTCTTATCCTCAGCCTGTCTTCAGATGCTGGAGATTTTGATTCAGCCTCTGCAGATTGGGCCTGCTCTGCCCTTGGCTCCAATCCTCACCCTAGCTTGTGTTTTCAGACTTCCGTCCTCTCACTCCTGGCCCACAAACCCTCCCTACTGGGAATTCTGGGGCCACAGTTAAGCACTCTGTCTGCCTCCCAGGAGAAATCATTGTCTACGGTGCTGCTCAGAAACCCCAAATGAGGATCAAACTGCTTGGCCCTCGGCAACCCACCAATCGCATAGGCTACCTTAAACACTGATGCTCTGTCGCAAATAGCCTGAGCCCAGACCTTCCAACAGACACTGACACAGCTGGCTGCACACCCAGCACATTGGACCGGCCACTGTCTTAGGCCACCATCCATTCCCAACCTGGGTTTTCAGTCAACGGAACCTAAACCTTATCTCCAATCCCTGCAGAGGGGGGAACCTGATGCACAAGCAGTACCCCTCCTTCCCCATGACAAGAAACCTTGCTGCTGGCAGTGAGTCAAACCTTCAGTATAGGAGAAAACCGCATCGCCCATGAGGCCACGACCATGCGTGAGGGCCGCCTTGGGCAAAAACACACATGGTGACCCTCACCGTGAGTCCCTTATTCAAGTAACGCCTCTCAGTGACTGGACCAAGAGCCTGCATATGTGGCTTCCCTTGCCCATTGGCACCCAGGACTAACTAGATGGTGTGTATTCCAGTTGAGGGAACCCACTGCTGTGCTCTAGAGTCCCAATCCTGGGGGGTCCCCTGTGGTAGAAAACTGTACTCTTCCCTTCCCACAGAATGAACCCAAACACTTGGGAGCTTGGACAATCCCCCGAGAGGAAGGCTCTTCCTCGGCCCCTGAAGCAACCCCTACCCTGAACGGCCACTGTGAACGCAACACCCAGAGACAAGCCTGAGCGACTGCCTTCCATTTGCCCTCCTTTGATATCCAGAGGATCTCCCCTCACGGACTGGAGATCAGGCCTGCCATTACCTTGGCCCCTAGCTGAGCCATGTTTGCTTTTTCAGACATCTGTCCCCACAACCCTGGCAAAAACAGCCTCTAGGCTGGGTCCTCTGGAGCCATAGACAGGACCGTGCCTGCTCTCTCCTGGGAAACTGTGTCTATTCCTTTGGCCACACACCTCCAGAATATTAGAAAACTGAGGCCCCCGAAGACATCCCACTACTGGGAGCCTCCCTGGACACACAGGGGCATTCGGACACAAGCTGAGCATCTACCTCCACGAAGGCATGCACACATGTCAACAGTGATAGAAGGTTGAGCAGGACAGGCCCTTAGGCCCTAATCTCAACTCTTGCTTTGGTTTCCAGGTGTCACTCTCAGAGGCTTTGGTTCGAAGAACAGTATATGGGGCTTTCCTGAGGCACTGAACAGAACTCCTCTCGTCTGCACATGGGAAGCTTCCTTGTAGGAGCCGTGTCAAACACCCCATGTTGGAGAATCCTGCAGAGTCCCTGAGCCACCTCCACATTCCAAGGTCTCCCAGGCCACCAACCCACAGTAGGACTCATCTTGAGGAGAGTCCATTTCAACTTTCCCCTCTGGGTAGCTCACCCAGGAGCCCGCAGATTGAGCCTGCCTTGTCCTGACTAAAGAGTGGGAATATGAGGTGGCGTTCCCAGGCATCCATGCTTAGACACCTGCTCTCGAGTCTTTCCGTATGGGGCCTCCTGGAACCATCCCATAGGACTCGACTGTCGTGCAGAAGGAAACCTTGAGGTTTGGAGTAGTTCACAAATCCAACGTAGGCAAACTTCCCTGGCCTCATGAAGCCCACACACCCTTCCGGAGGAGGCCATGCTGGACAAAAACTCTAGCCTGAGGCACGTCTCATAGTTGACATGACCTCAGTGCAGGAGATCTCGATTCAGCCTCTACAGAGTGGGCCTGCCGTGCCCTCGGTCCCAAACCTCACGCTAGCTTGTGTTTTCAGACTTCCTTCCTCACACTCCTGGCAATCAAGCCCTATGGACTAGGAACTCCAGAACCACAACCCAGCCCAGTGTCTGCCCAACGGAAGAAAAACGTTTCCCTGTGGGGCTCCCAAGAAAACTCAGATGATGATCAACCTGCACGGGCCTTGACGGTACCCGAACTGGATAGGCTACTCTGTCTGACACAGCCTGAAGCCAGACGTCCAGACAGACAAGGAGACAGCTGGCCGCACACCCAGCACGTCGGACAGGCCATGGTCTTATGCCGTCATCTCTTCCTAACCTTGGTTTTCAGATATCTGAACCTAGACATTATATCAATTCTCCACACAGCTGGGTATCGCAAGCACAAAACAGAACTCCTCCTTCCCCATGGCTGGAAAGCTTGCTCTTGGCATGGAGTCACACATTCAGGGTGGGAAAACTTCATGGCCCCTGATGCCACGCCCAAACTTGAGTGCTGCTTGGGCACAAATTCACACTGTGACCCTCAGCATGAGCCCCATGTCAAAGAAAGGCCTGTCAGGGCCTGGACCAAGAGCACGCATATGGGGCTTGCCAAGCCCCTATGCACCCAATCCTCACCAGGGTTTGAGTTTTCCAATCGCCCTGCCCGTACCTGGGGCTCTTCTCTGGAATCGCTTTCTTGGAGAGACACATGAGCCAGACAACACGACTCCACCCTTCCCACAAAATGATCCCAAACTCTCGGGAGCTGGGACAAATCCCAAGAGGGGAATACTCGTCCACCGTCCCTGAAGCCACCCCTCCAATCCACGGCTATCTGGGACACAACATTCAGAGACAAAAGCCTGAAGGAACGCCTCCCACTCGCCCTTGTTTCAGAGACCCAGGAGCTCACTCTCGGGCTGTACATCCGGCCTGCCATACCCTAGGCGCCACTCATAAGCTGAGTTTGTGTTTTCAGACTTCTGTTCCCACAACCTGGACCCACACAACCTCCAGGCTAGGGCCTCTGGACCAAACAGCGAAAGATTGTGCCTGCCCTCTCCAAGGAAAGTGTGCCCAATCCATTGAACACAACCCTACAGGTTAGGGAAAAGCTCCAAGGCCCCTGAGGCCATCAATAGTGTAGGCCACCCTGGACTAAGAGGATCTCTCTGACACAAGCAGAGCCACTAACTCCACTTAGACTCTCAGACAGTGTCCCCAGAGAAAGAAGGTTGAAATAGACAGGCCCCCAGGCCCTAATCTGAACCTTAGTTTTGGTTACCATGTGTCCATCCTCAGAGGCTGTTTTAGTAGACCAGCAAACGGGGCTTTTCTGAGGCACCAAACCAAACCTCTCTCGTCTCCACATGGGGAGCTTTCTTGCTGGGGATGTATCAAACCCTTCAGGTAGGAGAGTTCCGCAGGGCCACTGAACAACCAGCACATTCCAAGGTCTCCATGGACCCAAACGCACATTATGACGCATCCTCAGGAGAGGCCATTTCAACTCAGCCCCCTGGGTAGCGTGCCCCAGAGGCAGCAGATCAAACATATCTTGTCGCTAATGGCCAATGGGAATGCGAGGCATGCTGTACAGGGATCCATCCTTCGAACGCTGCTCTCCAGTCCTTCCGTATGGTATGTCCTGGAGCCATGCCACAGGACTCGAATGTCCCGAGAGGGAAACCTTGTGGTTTGGGGCAACCTCCAAACTCAGCGTAGGAAAACTTCTTGGCCTCATGAGGCCCCCGCTTCATGAAGGTGCCATCATGGACACATACTCCAGCCTCAGCCAACGTCTGATCCTCAGCCTGACTTCAGATGCTGGAGATTTTGATTCAGCCTCTGCAGAGTGGGCCTGCTCTGCCCTTGGCTCCAATCCTCACCCTAGCTTGTGTTTTCAGACTTCCATCCTCTCACTCCTGGCCCACAAACCCTCCCTACTGGGAATTCTGGGGCCACAATGAAGCACTCTGCTTGCCTCCCAGGAGAAAAACATTGTCTATGGTGCTGCCCAGAAACCCCAAATGAGGATCAAACTGCTTGGCCCTCGACAACACACCAATTGCATAGGCTACCTTAAACACTGATGCTCTGTTGCAAATAGCCTGAGCCTAGACCTTCCAACAGACACCGACACAGCTGGCTGCACACCCAGCACATTGGACCCGCCACTGCCTTAGGCCACCATCCATTCCCAACCTTGGTTTTCAGTCAACGGAAACTAGACCTTATCTCCAATCCCTGCACAGGGGGGAACCTGATGCACAAGTCAGTACCTCTCCTTCCCCATGGAAGAAAACCTTTCTGCTGGCAGTGAGTCAAACCTTCAGTGTAGGAGAAAACAGCATGGCCCATGGGGCAACACCCATGTGTGAGGGCCGCCTTGGGCACAAACACACATGGTGACCCTCAGCGTGAGTACCTTATTCAAGTAACACCTCTCAGTGACTGGACCAAGAGCCCGCATATGTGGCTTGCCTTGCCCATAGGCACCCAGGACTAACTAGATGGTGTGTATTCCAGTTGAGGGAACCCACTGCTGTGCTCTAGAGTCCCTCTCCTGGGGGGTCCCCTCTGGCAGAAAACAGTACTCTTCCCTTCCCACAGAATGAACCCAAACACTTGGTACTTGGACAATCCCCCGAGAGGAAGGTTCTTCCTCGGCCCCTGAAGCAACCCGTACCATAACGGCCACTGTGAATGCAACACCCAGAGACAAAAGCCTGAGCGACTGCCTCCCACTTGGCCCTCCTTTGATATCCAGAGGATCTCCCCTCACGGACTGGAGATCAGTCCTGCCATTACCTTGGCCCCTAATTGAGCCAAGTTTGGTTTTTCTGACATCTGTCCCCACAGCCCTGGCAAACACAGCCTCTAGGCTGGGTCCTCTGGAGCCATACCACAGGACCGTGCCTGCTCTCTCCGGGGAAACTGTGTCTATTCCTTTGGCCACACACTTCCAGAATATGAGAAAACTCAAGGACCCCGAGGACATCCCACTACTGGGAGCCTCCATGGACACACAGGGTCATTCGGACACAAGCTGAGCAGCTACCTCCACGAAGACATGCACACAGATTTCAACAGAGATAGAAGGTTGAGCCGGACCGGCACTTAGGCCCTAATCTCAACTCTTGATTTGGTTTCCAGGTGTCACTCTCAGAGGCTTTGGTTCGAAGAACAGGATATGGGGCTTTCCTGAGGCACTGAACAGAACTCCTCTCGTTTTATGGGAAGCTTCCTTGTAGGAGCCGTGTCAAACACCCAAGGTTGGAGAATCCTGCAGAGTCCCTGAGCCACCTCCACATTCCAAGTTCTCCCAGGCCACCAACCCACAGTAGGACTCATCTTCAGGAGAGTCCATTTCAACTCTCCCCTCTGGGTAGCTCACCCAGGAGCCCACAGATTGAGCCTGCCTTGTCCTGACTAAAGAGTGGGAATATGAGGTGGCGTTCCCAGGCATCCATGCTTAGACACCTGCTCTCGAGTCTTTCCGTATGGGGCATCCTGGAACCATCCCATAGGACTCGACTGTCGTGCAGAAGGAAACCTTGAGGTTTGGAGTAGTTCACAAATCCCATCGTAGGCAAACCTCCCTGGCCTCATGAAGCACCCACACCCTTCCGGAAGAGGCCATAATGGACAAAAACTCTAGCCTGAGGCACGTCTCATAGTTGACATGACCTCAGTGCAGGAGATCTCGAATCAGCCTCTGCAGAGTGGGCCTGCCGTGACCTCGGTCCCAAAACTCACACTAGCTTGTGTTTTCAGACTTCCTTTCTCACACTCCTGGCAAACAAGCCCTCCGGACTAGGAACTCCAGAACCACAACCCAGCTCAGTGTATGCCCAACGGAAAAAAACGTTTTCCGTGGGGCTCTCCAGAAAACCCAGATGAGGATAAACCTGCTCGGGCCTGGACGGCACCCGAACTGGATAGGCTGCTCTGTCTGACACAGCCTAAAGCCAGACGTCCAGAGAGACAAGGAGACAGCAGGCCTCACAGCCAGCACTTCGGAAACGCCATGGTCTTATGCCGTCACATCTTCCTAACCTTGGTTTTCAGATATCTGAACCTAGACATTATATCAATTCTCCACACAGCTGGGTATCGCAAACACAAAACAGAACTCCTACTTCCCCATGGCTGGAAAGCTTGCTCTTGGCATGGAGTCACACCTTCAGGGTGGGAGAAAACTTCATGTCCACTGATGCCACGCCCAAACTTGAGTGCTTCTTGGGCACAAATTCACACTGTGACCCTCAGCATGAGCCCCATGTTAATGAAAGGCCAGTCAGGGCCTGGACCAAGAGCCCGCATATGGGGCTTGCCAAGCCCCTATGCACCCAATCCTCAACAGGGTTTGAGTTTTCCAGTCGCCCCGCCCGTACCTGGGGCTCTGCTCTGGAATCCCTTTCTTGGAGAGACACATGAGCCAGACAACACGACTCCACCCTTCCCACAAAATGACCCCAAACTCTTGGGAGCTGGGAAAAATCCCCAGAGACGGATACTCGTCCACGGTCCCTGAGGCCACCCCTCAAATCCAAGGCTATCCGGGACACAACATCCAGAGACAAAAGCCTAATGGAACGCCTCCCACTCGCCGTTGTTTAGGAGGCCCAGGAGCTCCCTCTCGGCAGTACATCCGGCCTGCCATACCCTAAGGGCCACTCATAAGCTGAGTTTGTGTTTTCAGACATCTGTGCCCACAGCCTGGAGCCACACAACCTCCAGGCTAGAGCCTCTGGAACCACAGCGAAAGATTGTGCCTGGCCTCTCCAAGGAAAGGGTGCCCAATCCATTGACCACAACCCTACAGGTTAGGGAAAAGCTCCAAGGCCCCTGAGGCCATCTATATTTAGGCCACCCTGGACTATGAGGGGCTGTCTGACACCAGCGGAGCAACTATCTCCACTTAGACTCTCAGACCGTGTCCTTAGAGACAGAAGGTTGAAATGGACAGGCCCCAAGCCCTAATCTGAACCTTAGCTTTGGTTTCCATGTGTCCGTCCTCAGAGGACTGTTTTCGTAGGCAGCACACGGGGCTTTTCTGAGGCACCAAACCAAACCTCTCTCGTCTCCACATGGGGAGCTTTCTTGCTGGGGATGTATCAAACCCTTCAGGTAGGAGAGTTCCGCAGGGCCACTGAACAACAAGCACATTCCAAGGTCTCCATGGACCCAAACGTACATTATGACGCATTTTCAGGAGAGGCCATTTCAACTCAGCACCCTGGGAAGCATGCCGCAGACAGCAGATCAAACATATCTTGTCACTAATGGCCAATGGGAATGCGAGGCATGCTGTACAGGGATCCATCCTTCAAACCCTGCTCTTCAGTCCATCCGTATGGTATGTCCTGGCGCCATGCACAGGACTCGAATGTCCCGCAGAAGGAAACCTGGTGGTTTGGGGGAAACTCCAAACTCAGCGTGGGAAAACTTCCTTGGCCTCATGAGGCCCCCGCTTCATGACGTTGCCATCATGGACACCAACTCCAGCCTCAGCCAACGTCTGATCCTCAGCCTGACTTCAGATGCTGGAGATTTTGATTCAGCCTCTGCAGAGTGGGCCTGCTCTGCCCTTGGCTCCAATCCTCACCCTAGCTTGTGTTTTCAGACTTCCGTCCTCTCACTCCTGGCCCACAAACCCTCCCTACTGGGAATTCAGGGACCACAATGAAGCACTCTGCCTGCCTCCCAGGAGAAAAACATTGTCTATGGTGCTGCTCAGAAACCCCAAATGAGGATCAAACTGCTTGGCCCTCGGCAACACCCCAATTGCATAGGCTACCTTAAGCACTGATGCTCTGTCGCAAAAAGCCTGAGCCCAGACCTTCCAACAGACACCGACACAGCTGGCTGCACACCCAGCACATTGGCCCGCCCCTGCCTTACGCCACCATCCATTCCCAACCTGGGTTTTCAGTCAACGGAACCTAGACCTTATCTCCAATCCCTGCACAGGGGGGAACCAGATGCACAAGTCAGTACCCCTCCTTCCCCATGGCAAGAAACCTTGCTGCTGGCAGTGAGTCAAACCTTCAGTATAGGAGAAAACGGCATGGCCAATGAGGCCACGCTCATGCGTGAGGGCCGCCATGGGCACAAACACACATGGTGACCCTCAGCGTGAGTACCTTATTCAAGTAACGCCTCTCAGTGACTGGACCAAGAGCCCGCATATGTGGCTTGCCTTGCCCATAAGCATCCAGGACTAACTAGATGGTGTATATTCCAGTTAAGGGAACCCACTGCTGTGCTCTAGATTCCCTCTCCTTGGGGGTACCCTGTGGCAGAAAACAGTACTCTTCCCTTCCCACAGAATGAACCCAAACACTTTGGAGATTAAACAATCCCCCGAGAGGAAGGCTGTTCCTCGGCCCCTGAAGCAACCCGTACCCTGAACGGCCACTGTGAACGCAACACCCGGAGACAAAAGCCTGAGCAACTGCCTCCCACTTGCCCTCCTTTGATATCCAGAGGATCTCCCCTCACGGACTGGAGATCAGGCCTGCCATTATCTTGGCCCCTAGCTGAGCCAAGTTTGCTTTTTCAGACATCTGTCCCCACAGCCCTGGCAAACACAACCTCTAGGCTGTGTCCTCTGGAGCCATAACACAGGACCATGCCTGCTCTCTCCTGGGAAACTGTGTCCATTCTTGGGCCACACACCTCCAGAATATGAGAAACCTCAAGGCCCCCGAGTACATCCCACCACTGGGAGGCTCCCTGGATACACAGGACATTGGGACACAAGCTGAGCTGCTACATCCACGAAGGCATGCACACAGATGTCAACAGAGAGAGAAGGTTGAGCAGGACAGGCCCTTAGGCCCTAATCTCAATTCTTGCTTTGGTTTCCAGGTGTCACTACTCAGAGGCTTTGGTTCGAAGAACAGGATATGGGGCTTTCCTGAGGCACTGAACAGAACTCCTCTCGTATGCACATGGGAAGCTTCCTTGTAGGAGCCGTGTCAAACACCCCAGGTTGGAGAATCCTGCAGAGTCCCTGAGCCACCTCCACATTCCAAGGTCTCCCAGGCCACCACCCCCAGTAGGACTCATCTTCAGGAGAGTCCATTTCAACTCTCCCCTCTGGGTAGCTCACCCAGGAGCCCGCAGATTGAGCCTGCCTTGGCCTGACTAAAGAGTGGGAATATGAGGTGGCGTTCCCAGGCATCCATGCTTAGACAACTGCTCTCGAGTCTTTCCGTATGGGGCCTCCTGGAACCATCCAATAGGACTCGACCCTCGTGCAGAAGGAAACCTTGAGGTTTGGAGTAGTTCACAAATCCCATCGTAGGCAAACCTCCCTGGCCTCATGAAGCACCCACACCCTTCCGGAAGAGGCCATGCTGGACAAAAACTCTAGACTGAGGCACGTCTCATAGTTGACATGACCTCAGTGGAGGAGTTCTCGATTCAGCCACTGCAGAGTGGGCCTGCCGTGCCCTTGGTCCCAAACCTCACGCTAGCTTGTGTTTTCAGACTTCCTTCCTCACACTCCTGGCAAACAAGCCCTCCGGACTAGAAACTCCAAAACCACAACCAAGCCCAGTGTCTGCCCAACGGAAGAAAAACGTTTCCCTGTGGGGCTTCCAAAACCCATATGAGGATCAACCTGCTGGGGCCTGGACGGTACCCGAACTGGATAGGCTACTCTGTCTGACACAGCCTGAAGCCAGACCTCCAGACAGACAAGGGACAGCTGGCCGCACACCCAGCACTTCGGACAAGCCATGGTCTTATGCTGTCACCTCTTCCTAACCTTGGTTTTCAGATATCTGAACCTAGACATTATATCAATTATCCACACAGCTGGGTATGGCAAGCACAAAACAGAACTCCTCCTTCCCTGTGGCTGTAAAGCTTGCTCTTGGCATGGAGTCACACCTTCAGGGTGGGAGAAACCTTCATGGCCCCTGATGCCACGCCCAAACTTGAGTGCTGCTTGGGCACAAATTCACACTGTGACCCTCAGCATGAGCCCCATGTCAAAGAAAGGCCTGTCAGGGCCTGGAACAAGAGCCCACATATGGGGCTTGCCAAGCCCCTATGCACCCAATCCTCACCAGGGTTTGAGTTTTCCAGTCGCCCCGCCCGTACCTGGGGCTCTGCTCTGGAATCCCTTTCTTGGAGAGACACATGAGCCAGACAACAGGACTCCACCCTTCCCACAAAAGGACCCCAAACTCTTGGGAGCTGGGACAAAACCCCAGAGAGGGATCCCCAGAGAGGGATACTCGTCCACTGTCCCTGAGGCCACCCCTCCAATCCACAGCTATTCGGGACAAAACATCCATAGACAAAAGTCTGAAGGAACGCCTCCCACTCGCCCTTGTTTCAGAGGCCCAGGAGCTCTCTCTCGGGCTGTACATCCGGCCTGCCATACCCTAGGCGCCACTCATAAGCTGAGTTTGTGTTTTCAGACTTCTGTGCCTACAGCCTGGACCCACACAACCTCCAGGCTAGGGCCTCTGGAGCCATGCGAAAGATTGTGCCTGCCTTCTCCAAGGAAAGTGTGCCAAATACATTGACCACAACCCTACATGTTAGGGAAATGCTCCAAGGCCCCTGAGGCCATCAATAGTGTAGGCCACCCTGGACTAAGAGGGGCTCTCTGACACCAGCGGAGCAACTATCTTCACTTAGACTCTCAGACAGTGTCCCCAGAGACAGAAGGTTGAAATGGACAGGCCCCCAGGCCTAATCTGAACCTTAGCTTTGGTTTCCATGTGTCCGTCCTCAGAGGACTGTTTTCATAGACCAGCACACGGGGCTTTTGTGAGGCATTAAACCAAACCTCTCTCGTCTCCACATGGGGAGCTTACTTACTGGGGATGTATCAAACCCTTCAGGTAGGAGAGTTCCGCAGGGCCACTGAACAACCAGCACATTCCAAGGTCTCCATGGACCCAAACGTACATTATGACGCATCCTCAGGAGAGGCCATTTCAACTCAGCCCCCTGGGTAGCGTGCCCCAGAGGCAGCAGAGCAAAAATATCTTGTCGCTAATGGCCAATGGGAATGCGAGGCATGCGAGCTTGGACAATCCCCCGAGAGGAAGGCTCTTCCTCGGCCCCTGAAGCAACCCCTACCCCGAACGGCCACTGTGAACGCAAAACCCAGAGACAAAAGCCTGAGCGACTGCCTCCCACTTGCCCTTTTTTGATATCCAGAGAATCTCCCCTCACGGACTGGAGATCAGGCCTGCCATTACCTTGGCCACTAGCTGAGCCCAGTTTGCTTATTCAGACATCTGTCCCCACAGCCCTGGCAAACACAGCCTCTAGGCTGGGTCCTCTGGAGCCATTCCACAGGACCGTGCCTGCTCTCTCCTGGGAAACTGTGTCCATTCCTTTGGCCACACTCCTCCAGAATATGAGAACCCTCAAGGCCCCCGTGGACATCCCACTACTGGGAGCCTCCCTGGACACACAGGGGCATTCGGACACAAGCTGAGATGCTACCTCCACGAAGGCATGCACACAGATGTCAACAGAGAGAGAAGGTGGAGCCGGACAGGCCCTGAGGTCCTAATGTCAACTCTTGCTTTGTTTCCAGGTGTCACTCCTCATAGGCTTTGGTTCGAAGAACAGGATATGGGGCTATCTTGAGGCACTGAACAGAACTCCTCTCCTCTCCACATGGGAAGCTTCCTTGTTGGAGCGAGTCAAACACCCCAGGTTAAAGAATCCTGCAGAGTCTCTGAGCCACCTCCACATACCAAGGTCTCCCAGGCCTCCAAGCCACAGTAGGACTCATTTTCAGGAGAGTCCATTTCAACTCTCCCCTCTGGGTAGCTCAACCAGGAGCCCGCAGATTGAGCCTGCCTTGTCCTGACTAAAGAGTGGGAATATGAGGTGGCGTTCCCAGGCATCCATGCTTAGACACCTGCTCTCGAGTCTTTCCGTATGGGGCCTCCTGGAACCATCCAATAGGACTCGACTGTCGTGCAGAAGGCAACCTTGAGGTTTGGAGTAGTTCACAAATCCCATCGCAGGCAAAACTGCCTGGCCTCATGAAGCCCCGACACCCTTCCGGAAGTG
This sequence comes from Mustela nivalis, assembly GCF_964662115.1. Classification (NCBI taxonomy): domain Eukaryota; kingdom Metazoa; phylum Chordata; class Mammalia; order Carnivora; family Mustelidae; genus Mustela; species Mustela nivalis. The sequence goes on along the minus strand of NW_028136405.1, from coordinate 362,926 downwards.
GCCATGCTGGACAAAAACTCTTGCCTAAGGCACGTCTCATAGTTGACAAGACCTCAGTGAGTAGATCTCGATCCAGCATCTGCAGAGTGGGCCTGCGGTGCCCTTATCCCAAACCTCACGCTAGCTTGTGTTTTATACTTCCTTCCTCACACTCCTGGCAAACAAGCCCTCCGGACTAGGAACTCCAGAACCACAACCCAGCCCAGTGTCTGCCCAACGGAAGAAAAACGTATCCCTGTGGGGCTCTCCAGAAAGCCCAGATGAGGATCAACCTGCTCGGGCCTGGACGCTACCTGAACTGGATAGGCTGCTCTGAGCACTCATGCTCTGTCAGACACAGCCTGAAGTCAGACGTCCAGACAGACAAGGAGACAGCTGGCCGCACACCCAGCACATCGGACACGCCATGGTTTTATGCCGTCACCTCTTCCTAACCTTGGTTTTCAGATATCTGAACCTAGACATTATATCAATTCTACACACAGCTGAGTATCGCAAGCACAAAACAGAACTCCTCCTTCCCATGGTTGTAATGCTTACTCTTGGCATGGAGTCACAACTTCAGGGTGGGAGAAACCTTCATGGCCCCTGATGCCACGCCCAAAATTGAGTGCTGCTGGGGCACAAATTCACACTGTGACGCTCAGCATGAGACCCATGTCAAAGAAAGGCCTGTTTGGGCCTGGACCAAGTGCCCGCATATGGGGCTTGCCAAGCCCCTATATACCCAATCCTCAGCAGGGTTTGAGTTTTCCAGTCGCCCCGCCCGTACCTGGGGCTCTGCTCTGGAATCCCTTTCTTGGAGAGACACATGAGCCAGACAACACGACTCCACCCTTCCCACAAAATGACCCCAAACTCTTGGGAGCTGGAACAAATCCCCAAAGAGTGATACTCGTCCACTGTCCCTGAGGCCACCCCTCCAATCCACGGCTATCCGGGACAGAGCATCCAGAGACAAAAGCCTGAAGGAACGCCTCCCACTCGCCCTTGTTTCAGAGGCCCAGGAGCTGCATCTCGGGCTGTACATCCGGCCTGCCATACCCTAGGCGCCACTCATAAGCTGAGTTTGTGTTTTCAGACTTCTGTGCCCACAGCCTGGACCCACACAACCTCCAGGCTAGGGCCTCTGGAGCCACAGCGAAAGATTGTGCCTGCCCTCTCCAAGGAAAGTGTGCCAAATACATTGACCACAACCCTACATGTTAGGGAAATGCTCCAAGGCCCCTGAGGCCATCAATAGTGTAGGCCACCCTGGACTAAGAGGGGCTCTCTGACACCAGCGGAGCAACTATCTTCACTTAGACTCTCAGACAGTGTCCCCAGAGACAGAAGGTTGAAATGGACAGGCCCCCAGGCCTAATCTGAACCTTAGCTTTGGTTTCCATGTGTCCGTCCTCAGAGGACTGTTTTCATAGACCAGCACACGGAGCTTTTGTGAGGCATTAAACCAAACCTCTCTCGTCTCCACATGGGGAGCTTACTTACTGGGGATGTATCAAACCCTTCAGGTAGGAGAGTTCCGCAGGGCCACTGAACAACCAGCACATTCCAAGGTCTCCATGGACCCAAACGTACATTATGACGCATCCTCAGGAGAGGCCATTTCAACTCAGCCCCCTGGGTAGCGTGCCCCAGAGGCAGCAGAGCAAACATATCTTGTCGCTAATGGCCAATGGGAATGCGAGGCATGCGGTACAGGGATCCATCCTTCGAACCCTGCTCTCCAGTCCTTCCGTATGGTATGTCCTGGAGCCATGCAATAGGACTCGAATGTCCCGCAGAAGGAAACCTTGTGGTTTGGGGCAACCTCTAAACTCAGCGTGGGAAAACTTCCTTGGACTCATGAGGCCCCCGCTTCATGATGGTGCCATCATGGACACCTACTCCAGCCTCAGCCAACGTCTGATCCTCAGCCTGACTTCAGATGCTGGAGATTTTGTTTCAGCCTCTGCAGAGTGGGCCTGCTCTGCCCTTGGCTCCAATCCTCACCCTAGCTTGTGTTTTCAGACTTCCGTCCTCTCACTCGTGGCCCACAAACCCTCCCTACTGGGAATTCTGGGGCCACAGTGAAGCACTCTGCCTGCCTCCCAGGAGAAAAACATTGTCTATGGTGCTGCCCAGAACCCCAAATGAGGATCAAACTGCTTGGCCCTCGGCAACACCCCAATTGCATAGGCTACCTTAAGCACTGATGCTCTGTCGCAAATAGCCTGAGCACAGACCTTCCAACAGACACCGACACAGCTGGCTGCACACCCAGCACATTGGCCCGCCCCTGCCTTACGCCACCATCCATTAGCAACCTGGGTTTTAAGTCAACGGAACCTAGACCTTATCTCCAATCCCTGCACAGGGGGGAACCTGATGCAGAAGTCAGTACCCCTCCTTCCCCATGGCAAAAAACCTTGCTGCTGGCAGTGAGTCAAACCTTCAGTGTAGGAGAAATTGGCGTGGCCCATGAGGCCACTCCCATGCGTGAAGGCCGCCTTCGGCACAAACACACATGGTGACCCTCAGCGTGAGTACCTTATTCAAGTAACGCCTCTCAGTGACTGGACCAAGAGCCCGCATATGTGGCTTACCTTGCCCATATGCACCCAGGCCTAACTAGATGGTGTGCATTCCAGTTGAGGGAACCCACTGCTGTGCTCTAGAGTCCCTCTCCTGGCGGGTCCCCTGTGGCAGAAAACAGTACTCTTCCCTTCCCACAGAATGAACCCAAACACATGGGAGCTTGGAAAATCCCCCGAGAAGAAGGCTCTTCCTCGGCCCCTGAAGCAACCCCTACCCCGAACGGCCACTGTGAACGCAACACCCATAGATAAAAGCCTGAGCGGCTGCCTCCCACTTGCCCTCCTTTGATATCCAGAGGATCTCCCCTCACGGACTGGAGATCATGCCTGCCATTACCTTGGCCCCTAGCTGAGCCCAGTTTGATTTTTCAGACATCTGTCCCCACAGCCCTGGCAAACACAGCCTCTAGGCTGGGTCCTCTGGAGCCATTCCACAGGACCGTGCCTGCTCTCTCCTGGGAAACTGTGTCCATTCCTTTGGCCACACACCTCCAGAATATGAGAACCCTCAAGGCCCCCGAGGACATCCCACTACTGGGAGCCTCCCTGGACACACAGGGGCATTCAGACACAAGCTGAGCAGCTACCTCCACGAAGGCATGCACACAGATGTCAACAGAGATAGAAGGTTGAGCCGGACAGGCCCTTAGGTCCTAATCTCAACTCTTGCTTGGTTTCCAGGTGTCACTCCTCAGAGACACCTTGGTTCGAAGAACAGGATATGGGGCTATCCTGAAACACTGAACAGAACTCCTCTCCTCTCCACATGGGAAGCTTCCTTGTAGGAACCATGTCAAACACCCCAGGTTGGAGAATCCTGCAGAGTCCCTGAGCCCCCTCCACATTCCAAGGTCTCCCAGGCCACCAACCCACAGTAGGACTCATCTTCAGGAGAGTCCATTTCAACTCTCCCCTCTGGGTAGCTCACCTAGGAGCCCACAGATTGAGCCTTCCTTGTCCTGACTAAAGAGTGGGAATATGAGGTGGCGTTCCCAGGCATCCATGCTTAGACACCTGCTCTCGAGTCTTTCCGTATGGGGCCTCCTGGAACCATCCAATAGCACTCGACTGTCGTGCAGAAGGAAACCTTGAGGTTTGGAGTAGTTCACAAATCCCATCGTAGGCAAACCTCCCTGGCCTCATGAAGCACCCACACCCTTCCGGAAGAGGCCATGCTGGTTAAAAACTCTAGCCTGAGGCACGTCTCACAGTTGTCATGACCTCAGTGCAGGAGATCTCGATTCAGCCTCTGCAGAGTGGGCCTGCCGTGCCCTCGGTCCCAAACGTCACGCTAGCTTGTGTTTTCAGACTTCCTTCCTCACACTCCTGGCAAACAAGCCCTCCGGACTAGGAACTCCAGGACCACAACCCAGCCCAGTGTCTGCCCAACGGAAAAAAATCGTTTCCCTCTGGGGCTCTCCAGAAAACCCAGATGAGGATCAACCTGCTCAGGCCTGGACGGTACCCGAACTGGATAGGCTACTCTGTCTAACACAGACTGAAGCCAGACGTCCAGACAGACAAGAAGACAGCTGGCCGCACACACAGCACGTCGGACACGCCATGGTCTTATGCCGTCACCTCTTCCTAACCTTGGTTTTCAGATATCGGAACCTAGACATTATATCAATTCTCCACACAGCTGGGTATCGCAAGGACAAAACAGAACTCCTCCTTCCCCAAGGCTGGAAAGCTTGCTCTTGGCATGGAGTCACAACTTCAGGGTGGGAGAAACCTTCCTGGCCCCTGATGCCACGCCCAAACTTGAGTGCTGCTTGGGCACAAATTCACACTGTGACCCTCAGCATGAGCCCCATGTCAAAGAAAGGTCTGTCAAGGCCGGGACCAAGATCCCGCATATGGGGCATGCCAAGCCCCTATGCACCCAATCCTCACCAGGGTTTGAGTTTTCCAGTCGCCTCGCCCGTACCTGGGGCTCTGCTCTGGAATCCCTTTCTTGGAGAGACACATGAGCCAGACAACACGACTCCACCCTTCCTACAAAATGACCCCAAACTTTTGGGAGCTGGGACAAATCCCCAGAGAGCGATACTCGTCCACTGTCCCTGAGGCCACCCCTCCAATCCACAGCTATTCGGGACAAAACATCCAGAGACAAAAGCCTGAAGGAACGCCTCCCACTCGCCCTTGTTTCAGAGGCCAGGAGCTCTCTCTCGGGCTGTACATCCGGCCTGCCATACCCTAGGCGCCACTCATAAGCTGAGTTTGTGTTTTCAGACTTCTGTGCCCACAGCCTGGACCCACACAACCTCCAGGCTAGGGCCTCTGGAGCCACAGCGAAAGATTGTGCCTGCCCTCTCCAAGGAAAGTGTGCCAAATACATTGACCACAACCCTACATGTTAGGGAAATGCTCCAAGGCACCTGAGGCCATCAATAGTGTAGGCCACCCTGGACTAAGAGGGGCTCTCTGACACCAGCGGAGCAACTATCTTCACTTAGACTCTCAGACAGTGTCCCCAGAGACAGAAGGTTGAAATGGACAGGCCCCCAGGCCTAATCTGAACCTTAGCTTTGGTTTCCATGTGTCCGTCCTCAGAGGACTGTTTTCATAGACCAGCACACGGGGCTTTTGTGAGGCATTAAACCAAACCTCTCTCGTCTCCACATGGGGAGCTTACTTACTGGGGATGTATCAAACCCTTCAGGTAGGAGAGTTCCGCAGGGCCACTGAACAACCAGCACATTCCAAGGTCTCCATGGACCCAAACGTACATTATGACGCATCCTCAGGAGAGGCCATTTCAACTCAGCCCCCTGGGAGGCGTGCCCCAGAGGCAGCAGAGCAAACATATCTTGTCGCTAATGGCCAAAGGGAATGCGAGGCATGCGGTACAGGGATCCATCCTTCGAACCCTGCTCTCCAGTCCTTCCGTATGGTATGTCCTGGAGCCATGCAATAGGACTCGAATGTCCCGCAGAAGGAAACCTTGTGGTTTGGGGCAACCTCCAAATTCAGCGTGGGAAAACTTCCTTGGACTCATGAGGCCCCCGCTTCATGATGGTGCCATCATGGACACCTACTCCAGCCTCAGCCAACGTCTGATCCTCAGCCTGACTTCAGATGCTGGAGATTTTGTTTCAGCCTCTGCAGAGTGGGCCTGCTCTGCCCTTGGCTCCAATCCTCACCCTAGCTTGTGTTTTCAGACTTCCGTCCTCTCACTCGTGGCCCACAAACCCTCCATACTGGGAATTCTGGGGCCACAGTGAAGCACTCTGCCTGCCTCCCAGGAGAAAAACATTGTCTATGGTGCTGCCCAGAACCCCAAATGAGGATCAAACAGCTTGGCCCTTGGCAACACCCCAATTGCATAGGCTACCTTAAGCACTGATGCTCTGTCGCAAATAGCCTGAGCACAGACCTTCCAACAGACACCGACACAGCTGGCTGCACACCCAGCACATTGGCCCGCCCCTGCCTTACGCCACCATCCATTACCAACCTGGGTTTTAAGTCAACGGAACCTAGACCTTATCTCCAATCCCTGCACAGGGGGGAACCTGATGCAGAAGTCAGTACCCCTCCTTCCCCATGGCAAAAAACCTTGCTGCTGGCAGTGAGTAAACCTTCAGTGTAGGAGAAATTGGCGTGGCCCATGAGGCCATTCCCATGCGTGAAGGCCGCCTTCGGCACAAACACACATGGTGACCCTCAGCATGAGTACCTTATTCAAGTAACGCCTCTCAGTGACTGGACCAAGAGCCCGCATATGTGGCTTACCTTGCCCATATGCACCCAGGCCTAACTAGATGGTGTGCATTCCAGTTGAGGGAACCCACTGCTGTGCTCTAGAGTCCCTCTCCTGGCGGGTCCCCTGTGGCAGAAAACAGTACTCTTCCCTTCCCACAGAATGAACCCAAACACATGGGAGCTTGGAAAATCCCCCGAGAGGAAGGCTCTTCCTCGGCCCCTGAAGCAAACCCTACCCCGAACGGCCACTGTGAACGCAACACCCATAGATAAAAGCCTGAGCGGCTGCCTCCCACTTGCCCTCCTTTGATATCCAGAGGATCTCCCCTCACGGACTGGAGATCATGCCTGCCATTACCTTGGCCCCTAGCTGAGCCCAGTTTGATTTTTCAGACATCTGTCCCCACAGCCCTGGCAAACACAGCCTCTAGGCTGGGTCCTCTGGAGCCATTCCACAGGACCGTGCCTGCTCTCTCCTGGGAAACTGTGTCCATTCCTTTGGCCACACACCTCCAGAATATGAGAACCCTCAAGGCCCCCGAGGACATCCCTCTACTGGGAGCCTCCCTGGACACACAGGGGCATTCGGACACAAGCTGAGCAGCTACCTCCACGAAGGCATGCACACAGATGTCAACAGAGATAGAAGGTTGAGCCGGACAGGCCCTTAGGTCCTAACCTCAACTCTTGCTTGGTTTCCAGGTGTCACTCCTCAGAGACACCTTGGTTCGAAGAACAGGATATGGGGCTATCCTGAAACACTGAACAGAACTCCTCTCCTCTCCACATGGGAAGCTTCCTTGTAGGAACCATGTCAAACACCCCAGGTTGGAGAATCCTGCAGAGTCCCTGAGCCCCCTCCACATTCCAAGGTCTCCCAGGCCACCAACCCACAGTAGGACTCATCTTCAGGAGAGTCCATTTCAACTCTCCCCTCTGGGTAGCTCACCCAGGAGCCCGCAGATTGAGCCTGCCTTGTCCTGACTAAAGAGTGGGAATATGAGGTGGCGTTCCCAGGCATCCATGCTTAGACACCTGCTCTCGAATCTTTCCGTATGGGGCCTCCTGGAACCATCCAATAGCACTCGACTGTCGTGCAGAAGGAAACCTTGAGGTTTGGAGTAGTTCACAAATCCCATCGTAGGCAAACCTCCCTGGCCTCATGAAGCACCCACACCCTTCCGGAAGAGGCCATGCTGGTTAAAAACTCTAGCCTGAGGCACGACTCACAGTTGTCATGACCTCAGTGCAGGAAATCTCGATTCAGCCTCTGCAGAGTGGGCCTGCCGTGCCCTCGGTCCCAAACCTCACGCTAGCTTGTGTTTTCAGACTTCCTTCCTCACACTCCTGGCAAACAAGCCCTCCGGACTAGGAACTCCAGGACCACAACCCAGCCCAGTGTCTGCCCAACGGAAAAAAATCGTTTCCCTCTGGGGCTCTCCAGAAAACCCAGATCAGGATCAACCTGCTCAAACCTGGACGGTACCCGAACTGGAAAGGCTACTCTGTCTAACACAGACTGAAGCCAGACGTCCAGACAGACAAGAAGACAGCTGGCCGCACACACAGCACGTCGGACACGCCATGGTCTTATGCCGTCACCTCTTCCTAACCTTGGTTTTCAGATATCGGAACCTAGACATTATATCAATTCTCCACACAGCTGGGTATCGCAAGGACAAAACAGAACTCCTCCTTCCCCAAGGCTGGAAAGCTTGCTCTTGGCATGGAGTCACAACTTCAGGGTGGGAGAAACCTTCCTGCCCCCTGATGCAACGCCCAAACTTGAGTGCTGCTTGGGCACAAATTCACACTGTGACCCTCAGCATGAGCCCCATGTCAAAGAAAGGTCTGTCAGGGCCTGGACCAAGATCCCGCATATGGGGCATGCCAAGCCCTATGCACCCAATCCTCACCAGGGTTTGAGTTTTCCAGTCGCCTCGCCCGTACCTGGGGCTCTGCTCTGGAATCCCTTTCTTGGAGAGACACATGAGCCAGACAACACGACTCCACCCTTCCTACAAAATGACCCCAAACTTTTGGGAGCTGGGACAAATCCCCAGAGAGGGATACTCGTCCACTGTCCCTGAGGCCACCCCTCCAATCCACAGCTATTCGGGACAAAACATCCAGAGACAAAAGCCTGAAGGAACGCCTCCCACTCGCCCTTGTTTCAGAGGCCCAGGAGCTCTCTCTCGGGCTGTACATCCGGCCTGCCATACCCTAGGCGCCACTCATAAGCTGAGTTTGTGTTTTCAGACTTCTGTGCCCACAGCCTGGACCCACACAACCTCCAGGCTAGGGCCTCTAGAGCCACAGCGAAAGATTGTGCCTGCCCTCTCCAAGGAAAGTGTGCCAAATACATTGACCACAACCCTACATGTTAGGGAAATGCTCCAAGGCCCCTGAGGCCATCAATAGTGTAGGCCACCCTGGACTAAGAGGGGCTCTCTGACACCAGCGGAGCAACTATCTTCACTTAGACTCTCAGACAGTGTCCCCAGAGACAGAAGGTTGAAATGGACAGGCCCCCAGGCCTAATCTGAACCTTAGCTTTGGTTTCCATGTGTCCGTCCTCAGAGGACTGTTTTTATAGACCAGCACACGGGGCTTTTGTGAGGCATTAAACCAAACCTCTCTCGTCTCCACATGGGGAGCTTACTTACTGGGGATGTATCAAACCCTTCAGGTAGGAGAGTTCCGCAGGGCCACTGAACAACCATCACATTCCAAGGTCTCCATGGACCCAAACGTACATTATGACGCATCCTCAGGAGAGGCCATTTCAACTCAGCCCCCTGGGAGGCGTGCCCCAGAGGCAGCAGAGCAAACATATCTTGTCCCTAATGGCCAATGGGAATGCGAGGCATGCGGTACAGGGATCCATCCTTCGAACCCTGCTCTCCAGTCCTTCCGTATGGTATGTCCTGGAGCCATGCAATAGGACTCGAATGTCCCGCAGAAGGAAACCTTGTGGTTTGGGGCAACCTCCAAACTCAGCGTGGGAAAACTTCCTTGGACTCATGAGGCCCCCGCTTCATGATGGTGCCATCATGGACACCTACTCCAGCCTCAGCCAACGTCTGATCCTCAGCCTGACTTCAGATGCTGGAGATTTTGTTTCAGCCTCTGCAGAGTGGGCCTGCTCTGCCCTTGGCTCCAATCCTCACCCTAGCTTGTGTTTTCAGACTTCCGTCCTCTCACTCGTGGCCCACAAACCCTCCCTACTGGGAATTCTGGGGCCACAGTGAAGCACTCTGCCTGCCTCCCAGGAGAAAAACATTGTCTATGGTGCTGCCCAGAACCCCAAATGAGGATCAAACAGCTTGGCCCTCGGCAACACCCCAATTGCATAGGCTACCTTAAGCACTGATGCTCTGTCGCAAATAGCCTGAGCACAGACCTTCCAACAGACACCGACACAGCTGGCTGCACACCCAGCACATTGGCCCGCCCCTGCCTTATGCCACCATCCATTCCCAACCTGGGTTTTAAGTCAACGGAACCTAGACCTTATCTCCAATCCCTGCACAGGGGGGAACCTGATGCAGAAGTCAGTACCCCTCCTTCCCCATGGCAAGAAACCTTGCTGCTGGCAGTGAGTCAAACCTTCAGTGTAGGAGAAATTGGCGTGGCCCATGAGGCCACTCCCATGCGTGAGGGCCGCCTTCGGCACAAACACACATGGTGACCCTCAGCGTGAGTACCTTATTCAAGTAACGCCTCTCAGTGACTGGACCAAGAGCCCGCATATGTGGCTTGCCTTGCATATAGGCACCTAGGCCTAACTAGATGGTGTGCATTCCAGTTGAGGGAGCCCACTGCTGTGCTCTAGAGTCCCTCTCCTGGCGGGTCCCATGTGGCAGAAAACAGTACTCTTCCCTTCCCACAGAATGAACCCAAACACATGGGAGCTTGGAAAATCCCCCGAGAGGAAGGCTCTTCCTCGGCCCCTGAAGCAACCCCTACCCCGAACGGCCACTGTGAACGCAACACCCATAGATAAAAGCCTGAGCGGCTGCCTCCCACTTGCCCTCCTTTGATATCCAGAGGATCTCCCCTCACGCACTGGAGATCATGCCTGCCATTACCTTGGCCCCTAGCTGAGCCCAGTTTGATTTTTCAGACATCTGTCCCCACAGCCCTGGCAAACACAGCCTCTAGGCTGGGTCCTCTGGAGCCATTCCACAGGACCGTGCCTGCTCTCTCCTGGGAAACTGTGTCCATTCCTTTGGCCACACACCTCCAGAATATGAGAACCCTCAAGGCCCCCGAGGACATCCCACTACTGGGAGCCTCCCTGGACACACAGGGGCATTCGGACACAAGCTGAGCAGCTACCTCCACGAAGGCATGCACACAGATGTCAACAGAGATAGAAGGTTGAGCCGGACAGGCCCTTAGGTCCTAACCTCAACTCTTGCTTGGTTTCCAGGTGTCACTCCTCAGAGACACCTTGGTTCGAAGAACAGGATATGGGGCTATCCTGAAACACTGAACAGAACTCCTCTCCTCTCCACATGGGAAGCTTCCTTGTAGGAACCATGTCAAACACCCCAGGTTGGAGAATCCTGCAGAGTCCCTGAGCCCCCTCCACATTCCAAGGTCTCCCAGGCCACCAACCCACAGTAGGACTCATCTTCAGGAGAGTCCATTTCAACTCTCCCCTCTGGGTAGCTCACCCAGGAGCCCGCAGATTGAGCCTGCCTTGTCCTGACTAAAGAGTGGGAATATGAGGTGGCGTTCCCAGGCATCCATGCTTAGACACCTGCTCTCGAGTCTTTCCGTATGGGGCCTCCTGGAACCATCCAATAGCACTCGACTGTCGTGCAGAAGGAAACCTTGAGGTTTGGAGTAGTTCACAAATCCCATCGTAGGCAAACCTCCCTGGCCTCATGAAGCACCCACACCCTTCCGGAAGAGGCCATGCTGGTTAAAAACTCTAGCCTGAGGCACGTCTCACAGTTGTCATGACCTCAGTGCAGGAGATCTCGATTCAGCCTCTGCAGAGTGGGCCTGCCGTGCCCTCGGTCCCAAACCTCACGCTAGCTTGTGTTTTCAGACTTCCTTCCTCACACTCCTGGCAAACAAGCCCTCCGGACTAGGAACTCCAGGACCACAACCCAGCCCAGTGTCTGCCCAACGGAAAAAAATCGTTTCCCTCTGGGGCTCTCCAGAAAACCCAGATCAGGATCAACCTGCTCAAACCTGGACGGTACCCGAACTGGATAGGCTACTCTGTCTAACACAGACTGAAGCCAGACGTCCAGACAGACAAGAAGACAGCTGGCCGCACACACAGCACGTCGAACACGCCATGGTCTTATGCCGTCACCTCTTCCTAACCTTGGTTTTCAGATATCGGAACCTAGACATTATATCAATTCTCCACACAGCTGGGTATCGCAAGGACAAAACAGAACTCCTCCTTCCCCAAGGCTGGAAAGCTTGCTCTTGGCATGGAGTCACAACTTCAGGGTGGGAGAAACCTTCATGGCCCCTGATGCCACGCCCAAACTTGAGTGCTGCTTGGGCACAAATTCACACTGTGACCCTCAGCATGAGCCCCATGTCAAAGAAAGGTCTGTCAGGGCCTGGACCAAGATCCCGCATATGGGGCATGCCAAGCCCCTATGCACCCAATCCTCACCAGGGTTTGAGTTTTCCAGTCGCCTCGCCCGTACCTGGGGCTCTGCTCTGGAATCCCTTTCTTGGAGAGACACATGAGCCAGACAACACGACTCCACCCTTCCTACAAAATGACCCCAAACTTTTGGGAGCTGGGACAAATCCCCAGAGAGCGATACTCGTCCACTGTCCCTGAGGCCACCCCTCCAATCCACAGCTATTCGGGACAAAACATCCAGAGACAAAAGCCTGAAGGAACGCCTCCCACTCGCCCTTGTTTCAGAGGCCCAGGAGCTCTCTCTCGGGCTGTACATCCGGCCTGCCATACCCTAGGCGCCACTCATAAGCTGAGTTTGTGTTTTCAGACTTCTGTGCCCACAGCCTGGACCCACACAACCTCCAGGCTAGGGCCTCTGGAGCCACAGCGAAAGATTGTGCCTGCCCTCTCCAAGGAAAGTGTGCCAAATACATTGACCACAACCCTACATGTTAGGGAAATGCTCCAAGGCCCCTGAGGCCATCAATAGTGTAGGCCACCCTGGACTAAGAGGGGCTCTCTGACACCATCGGAGCAACTATCTTCACTTAGACTCTCAGACAGTGTCCCCAGAGACAGAAGGTTGAAATGGACAGGCCCCCAGGCCTAATCTGAACCTTAGCTTTGGTTTCCATGTGTCCGTCCTCAGAGGACTGTTTTCATAGACCAGCACACGGGGCTTTTGTGAGGCATTAAACCAAACCTCTCTCGTCTCCACATGGGGAGCTTACTTACTGGGGATGTATCAAACCCTTCAGGTAGGAGAGTTCCGCAGGGCCACTGAACAACCAGCACATTCCAAGGTCTCCATGGACCCAAACGTACATTATGACGCATCCTCAGGAGAGGCCATTTCAACTCAGCCCCCTGGGTAGCGTGCCCCAGAGGCAGCAGAGCAAACATATCTTGTCGCTAATGGCCAATGGGAATGCGAGGCATGCGGTACAGGGATCCATCCTTCGAACCCTGCTCTCCAGTCCTTCCGTATGGTATGTCCTGGAGCCATGCAATAGGACTCGAATGTCCCGCAGAAGGAAACCTTGTGGTTTGGGGCAACCTCCAAACTCAGCGTGGGAAAACTTCCTTGGACTCATGAGGCCCCCGCTTCATGATGGTGCCATCATGGACACCTACTCCAGCCTCAGCCAACGTCTGATCCTCAGCCTGACTTCAGATGCTGGAGATTTTGTTTCAGCCTCTGCAGAGTGGGCCTGCTCTGCCCTTGGCTCCAATCCTCACCCTAGCTTGTGTTTTCAGACTTCCGTCCTCTCACTCGTGGCCCACAAACCCTCCCTACTGGGAATTCTGGGGCCACAATGAAGCACTCTGCCTGCCTCCCAGGAGAAAAACATTGTCTATGGTGCTGCCCAGAACCCCAAATGAGGATCAAACTGCTTGGCCCTCGGCAACACCCCAATTGCATAGGCTACCTTAAGCACTGATGCTCTGTCGCAAATAGCCTGAGCACAGACCTTCCAACAGACACCGACACAGCTGGCTGCACACCCAGCACATTGGCCCGCCCCTGCCTTATGCCACCATCCATTCCCAACCTGGGTTTTAAGTCAACGGAACCTAGACCTTATCTCCAATCCCTGCACAGGGGGGAACCTGATGCAGAAGTCAGTACCCCTCCTTCCCCATGGCAAAAAACCTTGCTGCTGGCAGTGAGTCAAACCTTCAGTGTAGGAGAAATTGGCGTGGCCCATGAGGCCACTCCCATGCGTGAAGGCCGCCTTCGGCACAAACACACATGGTGACCCTCAGCGTGAGTACCTTATTCAAGTAACGCCTCTCAGTGACTGGACCAAGAGCCCGCATATGTGGCTTACCTTGCCCATAGGCACCCAGGCCTAACTAGATGGTGTGCATTCCAGTTGAGGGAACCCACTGCTGTGCTCTAGAGTCCCTCTCCTGGCGGGTCCCCTGTGGCAGAAAACAGTACTCTTCCCTTCCCACAGAATGAACCCAAACACATGGGAGCTTGGAAAATCCCCCGAGAGGAAGGCTCTTCCTCGGCCCCTGAAGCAACCCCTACCCCGAACGGCCACTGTGAACGCAACACCCATAGATAAAAGCCTGAGCGGCTGCCTCCCACTTGCCCTCCTTTGATATCCAGAGGATCTCCCCTCACGCACTGGAGATCATGCCTGCCATTACCTTGGCCCCTAGCTGAGCCCAGTTTGATTTTTCAGACATCTGTCCCCACAGCCCTGGCAAACACAGCCTCTAGGCTGGGTCCTCTGGAGCCATTCCACAGGACCGTGCCTGCTCTCTCCTGGGAAACTGTGTCCATTCCTTTGGCCACACACCTCCAGAATATGAGAACCCTCAAGGCCCCCGAGGACATCCCACTACTGGGAGCCTCCCTGGACACACAGGGGCATTCGGACACAAGCTGAGCAGCTACCTCCACGAAGGCATGCACACAGATGTCAACAGAGATAGAAGGTTGAGCCGGACAGGCCCTTAGGTCCTAATCTCAACTCTTGCTTGGTTTCCAGGTGTCACTCCTCAGAGGCTTTGGTTCGAAGAACAGGATATGGGGCTATCCTGAAACACTGAACAGAACTCCTCTCCTCTCCACATGGGAAGCTTCCTTGTTGGAGCGAGTCAAACACCCCAGGTTGGAGAATCCTGCAGAGTCCCTGAGACACCTCCACATTCCAAGGTCTCCCAGGCCACCAACCCACAGTAGTAAGATCTTCAGGAGAGTCCATTTCAACTCTCCCCTCTGGGTAGCTCACCCAGGATCCCGCAGATTGAGCCTGCCTTGTCCTGACTAAAGAGTGGGAATATGAGGTGGCGTTCCCAGGCATCCATGCTTAGACACCTGCTCTCGAGTCTTTCCGTATGGGGCCTCCTGAAACCATCCAATAGGACTCGACTGTCGTGCAGAAGGAAACCTTGAGGTTTGGAGTAGTTCACAAATCCCATCGCAGGCAAAACTGCCTGGCCTCATGAAGCCCCCACACCCTTCCGGAAGAGGCCATGCTGGACAAAAACTCTAGCCTAAGGCAGGTCTCATAGTTGACATGACCTCAGTGAGTAGATCTCGATCCAGCCTTTGCAGAGTGGGCCTGCGGTGCCCTTGGTCCCAAACCTCACGCTAGCTTGTGTATTAGACTTCCTTCCTCACACTCCTGGCAAACAAGCCCTCCGGACTAGGAACTCCAGAACCACAACCCAGCCCAGTGTCTGCCCAACGGAAGAAAAACGTTTCCCTGTGGGGCTCTCCAGAGAACCCAGATGAGGATCAACCTGCTCGGGCCTGGACGCTAACCGAACTGGATAGGCTGCTCTGAGCACTCATGCTCTGTCTGACACAGCCTGAAGTCAGACGTCCAGACAGACAAGGAGACAGCTGGCCGCACACCCAGCACGTCGGACACGCCATGGTCTTATGCCGTCACCTCTTCCTAACCTTGGTTTTCAGATATCTGAACCTAGACATTATATCAATTCTCCACACAGCTGAGTATCGCAAGCACAAAACAGAACTCCTCCTTCCCCATGGTTGTAAAGCTTACTCTTGGCATGGAGTCACAACTTCAGGGTGGGAGAAACATTCATGGCCCCTGATGCCACGCCCAAACTTGAGTGCTGCTTGGGCACAAATTCACACTGTGACCCTCAGCATGAGACCCATGTCAAAGAAAGGCCTGTCAGGGCCTGGACCAAGAGCCCGCCTATGGGGCTTGCCAAGCCCCTATGCACCCAATCCTCACCAGTGTTTGAGTTTTCAAGTGACCCGCGCGTACCTGGGGCTCTGCTCTGGAATCCCTTTCTTGGAGAGGCACATGAACCAGACAACACAACTCCACCCTTCCCACAAAATGTCCCCAAACTCTTGGGAGCTGGGACAAATCCCCAGAGAGGGATACTCGTCCACGGTCCCTGAGGCCACCCCTCCAATCCACGGCTATCCGGGACACAACATCCAGAGACAAAAGCCTGAAGGACGCCTCCCACTCGCCCGTGTTTCAGAGGCCCAGGAGCTCCCTCTCGGGCTGTACATCCGGCCTGCCATACCCTAGGCGCCACTCATAAGCTGAGTTTGTGTTTTCAGACTTCTGTGCCCAAGTATGGACCCACACTACCTCCAGGCTAGAGCCTCTGGAGCCACAGCGAAAGATTGTGCCTGCCCTCTCCATGGAAAGTGTGCCCAATCCATGACCACAACACTACAGGTTAGGGAAAAGCTCCAAGGCCCCTGAGGCCATCAATAGTGTAGGCCACCCTGGACTAAGAGGGGCTCTCTGACACCAGCGGAGCAACTATCTCCACTTAGACTCTCAGACAGTGTCCCCAGAGACAGAAGGTTGAAATGGACAGGCCCCCAGGCCCTAATCTGAACCTTAGCTTTGGTTTCCATGTGTCCGTCCTCAGAGGACTGTTTTCATAGACCAGCACACGGGGCTTTTCTGAGGCACCAAACCAAACCTCTCTCGTCTCCATATGGGGAGCTTTCTTGCTGGGGATGTATCAAACCCTTCAGGTAGGAGAGTTCCGCAGGGCCACTGAACAACCAGCACATTCCAAGGTCTCCATGGACCCAAACGCACATTATGACGCATCCTCAGGAGAGGCCATTTCAACTCAGCCCCCTCGGTAGCGTGCCCCAGAGGCAGCAGAACAAACATATCTTGTTGCTAATGGCTAATGGGAATGCGAGGCATGCTGTACAGGGATACATCCTTCGAACCCTGCTCTCCTGTCCTTCCGTATGGTATGTCCTGGAGCCATGCAACAGGACTCGAATGTCCCGCAGAAGGAAACCTTGTGGTTTGGGGCAACCTCCAAACTCAGCGTGGGAACACTTCGTTGGCCTCATGAGGCCCCCGCTTCATGAAGGTGCCATCATGGACACATACTCCAGCCTCAGCCAACGTCTGATCCTCAGCCTGACTTCAGATGCTGGAGATTTTGATTCAGCCTCTGCAGAGTGGGCGTGCTCTGCCCTTGGCTCCAATCGTCACCCTAGCTTGTGTTTTCAGCCTGCCGTCCTCACACTCCTGGCCCACAATCCCTCCCTACTGGGAATTTTGGGGCCACAGTGAAGCACTCTGCCTGCCTCCCAGGAGAAAAACATTGTCTATGGTGCTGCCCAGAAATCCCAAATGAGGATCAAACTGCTTGGCCCTCGGCAACACCCCAATTGCATAGGCTACCTTAAACACTGATGCTCTGTCGCAAATAGCCTGAGCACAGACCTTCCAACAGACACCGACACAGCTGGCTGCACACCCAGCACATTGGACCCGCCACTGCCTTAGACCACCATCCATTCCCAACCTGGGTTTTCAGTCAACGGTACCTAGACCTTATCTCCAATCCCTGCAAAGGGGGGAACCTGATGCAGAAGTCAGTACCCCTCCTTTCCCATGGCAAGAAACCTTGCTGCTGGCAGTGATTCAAACCCTCAGTGTAGGAGAAAACGGCATGGCCCATGAGGCCACGCCCATGCGTGAGGGCCGCATTGGGCACAAACACACATGGTGACCCTCAGCGTGAGTACCTTATTCAAGTAACGCCTCTCAGTGACTGGACCAAGTGCCCGCATATGTGGCTTGCCTTGCCCATAGGCACCCAGGCCTAACTAGATGGTGTGTATTCCAGTTGAGGGAACCCACTGCTGTGCTCTAGAGTCCCTCTCCGGTGGGGTCCCCTGTGGTAGAAAACAGTACTCTTCCCTTCCCACAGAATGAACCCAAACACTTGGGAGCTTGGACAATCCCCCGAGAGGAAGGCTCTTCCTCGGCCCCTGAAGCAACCCCTACCCTGAACGGCCACTGTGAACGCAACACCCAGAGACAAAAGCCTGAGCGACTGCCTCCCACTTTCCCTCCTTTGATATCCAGAGGATCTCCCCTCACGGACTGGAGATCAGGCCTGCCATTACCTTGGCCCCTAGCTGAGTCAAGTTTGCTTTTTCAGACATCTGTCCCCACTGCCCTGGCAAACACAGCCTCTAGGCTGGGTCCTCTGGAGCCATACCACAGGACCGTGCCTGCTCTCTCCTGGGAAACTGTGTCCATTCCTTTGGCCACACACCTCCAGAATATGAGAACCCTCAAGGCCCCCGAGGACATCCCACTACTGGGAGCCTCCCTGGACACACAGGGGCATTCGGACACAAGCTGAGCATCTACCTCCACGAAGGCATGCACACAGATGTCAATAGAGATAGAAGGTTGAGCAGGACAGGCCCTTAGGCCCTAATCTCAACACTTGCTTTGGTTTCCAGGTGTCACTCCTCAGAGGCTTTGGTTCGAAGAACAGGATATGGGGCTTTCCTGAGGCACTGAACAGAACTCAATGCAATGGATCCGATTAGTGCCTAGGGGCCTGTTAGACAGCTCCGGGACATCCCATATGGAATGACTCCAGAGCACCGTTCGAGGATGGATGACTGAAACGTCCGCCTTGGAATCCAGGCTTTTGAGGAGACATGCCTGTAAACCAAAGCAATGGATCCGATAATGGCCACGGGTCCTGTCTGGTTCAATCTTCTTCTCTGGGGACATCCATTATGGTATGAGTGGAGGTAGATGCTCAGCTGGTATCAACCGCCCTTTTTTGTCCCAGACGACCTACACTATTGCGATGAACTCAGGGACATTGGAGTGTTCTCCTAATTTGTACGATTTTTGACAATTGAATGGGCAGAATTCCCATGGATTGGGTGGGCGCAATCCTAATGTGTGGCTCCAGGAGCCCCAGCCTGGAAGGAGTGTGGCCCAGGACTTTGAGGTCAGATGTCTGAAAACACAAACTCAGCTTAGGTGTGGGGACGAAGGGATGGCACACCCGATCTACAAACCATGAGAAGAACTCTTCAGGATATGAAGAATGAGCGATTCTGAGGCGCTTACTCAGGCTTTTGTCTCTGGATTTTGTAACAGCGATGGCCATGGGATGTTGGGGAGGCCTCATGGGACATGGACGAATCTACCTCTTTGTGGATTTGGCGCGATCCCAATTGTTTTTCGTCAATCTGTGGAATGGGAGGACTCCTGTCAGGGTTGTTACCTCAGGTGTCCCACCAAAAGAGGAATTCCAAAGCAGGGCCCTGGGGAAGAGTGAAGGGACAACCTGAAATAAGCTTAAAAATTGGGGCCTTGGGGCATGGCAAGCCCAATACGCTGTCTCTTCATCCAGCCACTGAGAGGCCATACCTGAGGTCTGGGCTCAGGTTGAGGGTCACAATGTGTGTTTGTGACCAATGTGACCTGCAAGCATGGGCGGGGCCTCATGGGCCACACTGGTTTCAACTACGCAGCACGTTGGGCAACATGCCATCCACAAGGTTTCTTGCCATGGGGAAAGAGTTCTAATTTCTGCATCATTTTCAAACTAGGGCAGTGATTGGAGATCAGGCCTAGGTTCTGAAGCCTGGAAACCGAGGTTGAGAAGAGATGACGACCTAAGGCCATGGCGGGTCCGATGTGCTCAGTGTGCGGCCAGGTGTCTGGGTGGGGCCAGGAGGTCCAGGCTCAGGCTGGGTCAGAAAAGGCAATAGTGCCTAAGTCAGCCTATATATTTGTTGTACAGCCGAATGGTGTGCAGGTGATCCTCATTTGGGGTTTCTGGGTAGCCCAGGTGGGCAATGTTTTTTTTCTGGAGAGCAGGCAGAGTGCGGCATTGTAGTTCTGGATTGCCAAACTGGAGGGATTGTGGGCCAGTAGTCTGAGGACGGAAGACTGAGAACCCAAGCTAGACCTAGGTTTCTGGGTGAGGATATGGCAGGCACAATCTACAGACCTCAATCGAGATCTCGTGCATCTGAATTCAGGGCAAGGATCAGAGGATCGCTCAGGTTGGTCTTTCTGTCCCTGATGGCCCCTTCTTGAAGGGGGGGTGGATCACGAGGCCATGGGGGTTTTCCCACGATGGGAGTTGTGAGAAGCTCCAAACTGCCAAGAATCTTCTGCAGGAAAATTGAGACCTGTTGGTTGTCTCCAGGCCAACGATTCCGAGCTGGGTTCTAAGGATGGATGGCTGGGTAGCCCACCACGCATTCCAATTGTCTCCAAGCAAGAAGACAGGTTAGATCTGCTGGATGTGGGGGAGCAACCGAGGAGGTTTAGTTGAAATGGACTCTCCTGTGGATGTGTCCTAATATGTTTAATGTGTCTATGGAGACCTTGGAATGAAGCGGTGGCACTGGGGCTTGAAGGGTTCTCCTAAACAGAGGGTTTGACACAGCTCCAACGTGCATGTTTCACATGTGTAGATGAGATTAGTTCTTATGGGTGAGTCAAGAAAAAGCCATATGCTGGTTTTGAAATCCATGCCTCTGAGGAGAGATGCCTGGAAACCAAAGCCATGGATCCGATTAGTGCCTAGGGGCCTGTTCGTTCCTTTTTACCTCTGGGGACATCAGTCTACGGGTCCGAGGGCCGGCAGGTGCACAGACGGGCTCAGATTGCCCCTGTTTGTCCTGGGAAGCCACAATATTGTGATGGCCTCAGGGCCTTGGAGGTTTATACTCTTAGTAGGGTTGTGGCCATTGGAATGGGCACATACAATTCACTTGGAGAGGGCAAGTACAGTCCTCAGGTTTGGCTCCAGGGGCCTTAGCCTGTAGGGTGTGTAGGCCAGAGCTGTTTGGACAGTTGTCTGAAAACACAAACTCGGCTTATGTTTCGGGTCATAGGTATGGCAGGACTGATCTACAGACCATGAGGAGAACACATCGGGATATGAAAAAAGGGCGAGTGTGAGGCTCTTGCTCAAGTTTTTGTCTCTGGATATCGTGTCACTCGTGGTCTTGAAATTTCCGCGTGACTTCATGGGAAAAGGACAAGTCTTATTCTCTGGGTGTTCGGCCCCTTTCAAAGAGTTTGGGGTCATTCTGGGGATGGAAGAAGTCCGTTTTTTTGTTGTTGTTGTTGATTTTTTTCGTTTTGTTCTTCAACCTCAGATGTCCGACCAAATGAGGGATTCCAGAGTAGAGCCCTGGGGAGGGACGACTGGGCAACCAGAAATCTGGTTAAAAATTGGGGCCTAGGGACATTTCAAGCCCATTATGACAACTAATGGTCCAGCCACTGAGAGAACTTACTAGAGGACAGGACTCACGCTGAGGTCACAATGCGTGTTTATGCTCTCGTCGCACTCAAGAATGGACGGGGCCTCTGGGTGAATGCTGTTTTCTTTTACACTGAACGTTGGACAACATGCCAACCACAAGGTTTCTTGCCATGGGACAGGAAGAGTTCTGATTTCTGCATCACAGTCACTACTGGGAAGTGATTGGAGATAAGGTCTAGGTTCTGAAGCCTGAAAACTGAGGTAGGGAAGAGATGAAGACCTAAGGTCATGGCGTGTCTGAAGTGCTCAATGTGCGGTCAGCTTTCTGGGAGTTGATGAGGAGGTCCGGGCTCATGTTGTGTCAAACAGTGCATTAGTGCCCAGGTTAGACTATATAATTTGGGTACATTCGAGTGCCGTGTAGTTTTATCCTCATCATGCTGCCTGGGAAGCTCATTAGGCAATATATTTTTTCTAGAGTGCAGGCAGAGTGCTTCATTGTCGGTCCGGAATTTCCAAACTTGAGGGCTTCGGGGCCAGGATAGTGAGGACAGAAGTCTGAGAACACAAGCTAGACTTCGGATTCAGGGAGAGGGTACGGCAGGTACCCCCTGCAGATCTGAACCACTATCTCATGCATCTGAAGTCAGGGCGAGGATCAGACGTTGGCTCAGGTTGGAGTTTCTGTGCATGATGGCCCCTTCATGAAGGGAGCGGAATCTCGAGGCCATGGAGGTTTTCCACGTTGGGAGATGTGGGACGCCCCCTTCAAGGATTCCTTCTGCGGGACAATTGAGACTTGTTGGACACCTCCAGGACATCCCATATGGAATGACTCCAGAGCACCATTCAAGGATGGATGCCTGGGAGGTCCGCCTCACATTTCAATTGTCTCCTAGCAACAAGACAGTTTAGATCTAATGGATCTGCGGGAGCAACCGGGGTGGCTGAGTTGAAATGGACTTTCCTGAGGATGGGTCCTAATGTGTGTTTGTGTCCATGAGGACCATGGAATGGGGCGGTGGCACCGGGACCCTGAAGTATTCTCCTAAGCTTTTGACATAGCTCCCATGCACAAGTTTCCTTGTGGAGACGAGATTTGTTCTGATGGGTGCCTCAGGAACACCCTCTGCTGGTATTGGAATCCAGGCTTTTAAGGAGATATGCCTGTAAACCAAAGAAATGGATCCGATAATGGTCTCGGGTCCTGTCTGTTTCAATCTTCTTCTCTGGGCACATCGATCTATGGTATGAGTGGAGGTAGATGCTCAGCTGGTATCAACCGCCCTTTTTGGTCCCGGGCGACCTACACTATTGCGATGGCCTCAGGGACTTTGGAGGGTTCTCCAAAATTGTACGATTTTTGACAATGGAATGTTCAGAATTCCCATGGATTGGGTGGGCACAGTCCTAATGTGTGGCTTCAGGTGTTCCACCCTGGAGGGAGTGTGGCCCAGGACTTTGAGGACAGAAGTATGAAAACACAAACTCAGCTTAGGTTTGGGGACGTAGGCATGGCACGCCCGATCTACAAACCAGGAGAAGAACTCTTCAGGAAATGAAGAATGAGCGAGTCTGAGGCGATTTCTCAGGCTTTTGTCTCTGGATTTTGTATCGGCGATGGCCATGGAATGTTGGGGAGGCCTCATGACCATTGACGAATCTTCCTCTCTGTGGATTTGCCGCGATCCCAGTTGTTTATCGTCAATCTGTGGGATGGGAGGACTCCTTTCAGGTTTGTTACCTCAGGTGTTCCACCAAAAGAGGAATTCCAAAGCAGAGCCCTGGGGAAGAGTGAAGGGACAACCCGAACTATGGTTAAAAATTGGGGTTAGGGGCTTGTCATGCCCAAAATGCTGTGTCTTCATCCAGCCACTGAGAGGCCATACCTGAGGACTGGGCTCAGGGTGAGAGTCACAATGTGTGTTTGTGACCAATGTGGCCCGGAAGAATGGGCGGGGCCTCATGGGCCACACTGGTTTCAACTACACTGAACGTTGGACAACATGCCAACCACAAGGTTTCTTGCCATGGGGAAAGAGTTCTGATTTCTGCCTCATTTTCAAACCAGGGCATTGATTGGAGAACAGGCCTAGGTTCTGAAGCCTGGAAACCGAGGTTGAGAAGAGATGACGACCTAAGGCCATGGCAGGTCCGATGTGCTCAGTGTGCGGCCAGCTGTCTTGGTGGGGCCAGGAGGTCCAGGCTCAGGCTGGGTCTAATGGGCAATAGTGCCCAACTCAGCCTATATATTTGGGGTACAGCCGAATGGCGTGCAGGTTGATCCTCATTTGGGGTTTCTGCGTAGCCCCAGAGGGCAATCTTTTTCTTCTGGAGGGCAGGCAGAGTGCGGCATTGTAGTTCTGGATTGCCAAACTGGAGGTCTGGTAGGCCAGAAGTCTGAGAACGGAAGTCTGAGAAGCCAAGCTAGGCCTAGGTTTCTGGGTGAGGATATGGCAGGCACAATCTACAGACCTGAATCAAGATCTCGTGCATCTGAAGTCAGGGCAAGGATCAGAAGATCGCTCCGGTTGGACTTTCTGTCCCTGATGGCCCCTTCTTGAAGGGGTAGGGTTTCCCAGGATGGGAGTTGTGAGAAGCTCCAAACTGCAAAGATTCTTCTGAAGGCAATTGAGACCTGTTGGTTGGCTCCAGGCCAATGATTCCGAGCAGGGTTCTAAGGATGGATGGCTGGGTAGCCCACCTTGCATTCCAATTGTCTCCAAGCAACAAGACAGGTTAGATCTGCTGGATATGGGGGAGCAACCGAGGAGGCTGAGTTGAAATGAACTCTCCTGTGGATGTGTCCTAATATGATTTTGTGTCTATGGAGACCTTGGAATGAAGCGGTGGAACTGGGGCCCTAAAGGGTTCTCCTAAACAGAGGCTTTGACACAGCTCCAACGTGCATGTTTCCCATGTGGTGATGAGATTTTTTCTAATGGGTTAGTCAAGAAACAGCCATAGGCTGGTATTGAAATCCAGGCCTCTGAGGAGAGATGCCTGGGATCCAAAGCAATTTATCTGATTAGTGCCTAGGGGCCTGTTCGTTCCTTTTTACCTCTGGGGTCATCAGTCTACGGGTCTGATTGCAGGTAGGTGCTCAGATGGGCTCAGAATGCCCCTGTTTGTCCTGGGAAGCCACAACTATTGGGATGGCCTCAGGGACTTTGGAGGTTTATTCTTTTAGTAGGGCTGTGGCCATTGGCATGGGCACATACTATTCCCTTGGAGAGGGCAAGTACAGTCCTCAGGTTTGGCTCCAGGGGTCTGAGACTGTAGGGTGTGTAGGCCAGTGCTGTTTGGACAGTTGTCTGAAAACACAAACTCGGCTTATGTTTCGGGTCATAGGTATGGAAGGACTGATCTACAGACCATGAGGAGTACTCTTCGGGATATGAAAAAAGGGCAAGTGTGAGGCTCTTGCACAAGTTTTTGTCTCTGGATATCGTGTCACACATGGTCGTGAAATTTCAGGGTGACTTCATGGGAAATGGACGAGTCTTACTCTCTGGGGTTCGGCCCTGTCCAAAGAGTTGGGGTCATTCTGGAGATGGAAGAAGTCCGTATTTTTGTTGTTGTTGATTTGTTTCGTTTTGTTTTTCAACCTCAGATGTCCCACCAAATGAGGGATTCCAGAGTAGAGCCCTGGGGAGGGACGAGTGGACAACCAGAAATCTGGTTAAAAATTGGGGCCTAGGGACATGTCAAGCCCATTATGACATCTAATAGTCCAGCCACTGAGAGGACTTACTAGAGGACAGGACTCACGCTGAGGTCACAATGTGTGTTTATGCTCTCGTCGCACTCAAGAATGGGCGGGTCCTCAGGGTGAATGCTGTTGTCTCCTACACTGAACGTTGGACAACATGCCAACCCCAAGGTTTCTTGCCATGGGTCAGGAAGAGTTCTGATTTATGCATCACAGTCACCCCTGGGCAGTGATTGGAGATAAGGTCTAGGTTCTGATGCCTGAAAACTGAGGTAGGGAAGAGATGATGACCTAAGGCCATAGCGTTTTGGATGTGCTCAGTGTGCAATCAACTCTCTGGTTGTTGGTCAGGAGGTCCGGGCTCAGGTTGTGTCAGACAGTGCATTAGTGCCCGGGTTAGACTATATAATTTAGGTACATGTGAGTGCCGTGTAGGTTGATCCTCATTTAAGCTGCCTGGGCAGGTCATTAGGCAATCTATTTCATCTAGAGGGCAGGCAGAGTGCTACATTGTCGGTCCGGAATTGCCAAATTGAGGGCTTCGGGGCCAGGAGAGTGAGGACGGAAGTCTGAGAACACAAGCTAGACTTCGGATTCAGTGTGAGGGCATGGCAGGTACCCCCTGCAGATCTGAATCAATATCTCTTGCATCTGAAGTCAGGGCGAGGATCAGACGTTGGCTCAGTTTTGAGTTTTGTGCATGACGTCCCCTTCATGAAGGGAGCAGAATCTCTAGGCCATGGAGGTTTTCCACGTTGAGAGATGTGGGATGCCCCCTTCAAGGATTCCATCTACGTGACAATTGAGACCTGTTGGGCAGCTCCAAGATATCCCATATGGAATGACTCCAGAGCACCGTTCGAGGATGGATGCATGGAAGTCCTCCTCGCATTCCAATTGTCTTCTAGCAACAAGAGAGTTTAGATCCGATGGATCTGTGGGAGCAACCGGGGTGGCAGTGTTGAAATGGACTTTCCTGAGGATGGGGCCTAATGTGAGTTTGTGTTCATGAAGGCCTTGGAATGGGGCGGTGGCACCGGGACCCTGAAGTATTCTCCTAAGCTTTTGACATAGCTCCCATGCACAAGTTTCCCTGTTGAGACGAGATTTGTTCTGATGGGTGCCTCGCCTCAGGAAATCCCCTCTGCTGGTATTGGAATCAAGGATTTTGAGGAGACATGCCTGTAAACCAAAGCAATGGATCCGATAATGGCCTCGGGTCCTGTCTGGTTCTATCTTCTTCTCTGGGGACATCGATCTATGGTATGAGTGGAGGTAGATGCTCAGCTGGTATCAACCGCCCTTTTTTGTCCCATGCGACCTACACTATTGAAATGGCCTCAGGGACTTTGGAGGGTTCTCCTAATTTGTACTAGTTTTGACAATGGAATGGTCAGAATTCCCATGAATTGGGTGGGCACAGTCCTAATGTGTGGCTCCGGGGTCCCAGCATGGAGGGAGTGTGGCCCAGTACTTTGGCGACAGAACTCTGAAAACACAAACTCAGCTTAGATTTGGGGAGGTAGGCATGGCATGCCCGATCTACAAACCAGGAGAAGAACTCTTCAGGATATGAAGAATGAGCGAGTCTGAGGCGCTTGCTCAGGCTTTTGTCTCTGGTATTTTGTATCAGCGATGGCCGTGGAATGTTGGGGAGGCCTCAGGGGCCGTGGACGAATTTTCCTCTCTGAGGATTTGGCGCGATCCCAATAGTTTTTCGTCAATCTGTGAAATAAGAAGACTCCTTTCAGGTTTGTTACCTCAGGTGTCCCACCAAAAGAGGAATTCCAAAGCAGAGACCGGGGGAAGAGTGAAGGGACAACCTGAACTATGCTTAAAAATTGGGGCCCAGGGGCATGGCAAGCCCAATATGCTGTCTCTTCCTCCAGCCCCTGAGAGGCCTTACCTGAGGACTGGGCTCAGGCTGAGGGTCACAATGTGTGTTTTTGACCAATGTGGCCCGCAAGCATGGGCAGGGCTTCATGGGCCACACTGGTTTCAACTACACTGAACTTTGGAGAACATGCTAACCACAAGGTTTCTTGCCATGGGGAAAGAGTTCTGATTTCTGCATCATTTTCAAACCAGGGCAGTGATTGGAGAACAGGTCTAGGTTCTGAAGCCTGGAAACCGAAGTTGAGAAGAGATGACGACCTATGCCATGGCAGATCCAATGTGCTCAGTGTGCGGACAGCTGTCTGGGTGGGGCCAGGAGGTCCATACTCAGCCTGGGTCAGAATGGGCAATAGTGCCCAGGTCAGCCTATATATTTGGGGTACAGCCAAATGGCGTGCAGGTTGATCCTCATTTGGGGTTTCTGGGTAGGCCAGGAGGGCAATGTTTTTCTGCTGGAGGGCAGGCAGAGTGCGGCATTGTAGTTTTGGATTGCCAAACTTGGGGGCTTGTGGGCCAATAGTCTGAGGACGGAAGTCTGAGGACCCAAGCTAGGCCTATGTTTATGGGTGAGGATATGGCAGGCACAATCTACAGACCTGAATCGAGATCTCGTGCATCTGAAGTCAGGGCAAGGATCAGAAGTTCGCTGAGGTTGGACTTTCTGTCCCTGATGGACCCTTCTTGAAGAGAGGGGTGGATCACGAGGCCATGGGGTTTTTCCCATGATTGGAGTTGTGAGAAGCTCCAAACTGCAAAGATTATTCTGCAGGACCTTTGAGACCTGTTGGTTGGCTTCAGTCCAACGATTCTGAGCAGGGTTCTAAGGATGGATGGCTGGGTAGCCCACCTCGCATTCCAATTGTCTCCAAGCAACAAGACATGTTAGTTCTGCTGGATGTGGGGGAGCAACCGAGGAGGCTGAGTTGAAATGGACTCTCCTGTGGATGTGTCCTAATATGTTTTTGTGTCTATGGAGACCTTGGAATTATGCGGTGGCACTGGGGCCCTGAAGGGTTCTCCTAAACAGAGGCTTTGACACAGCTCCAACGTGCATGTTTCCATGTGGAGGTGAGATTTGTTCTGATTGGTGAGTCAAGAAACAGCCTTATGCTGGTATTGAAATCCAGGCCTCTGAGGAGAGATGCCTGGAAACCAAAGCAATGGATCTGATTAGTGCCTAGGGGCCTGTTCGTTCCTTATTACCTCTGGGGACATCAGTCTACGGGTCTGAGTGCAGGTAGGTGCTCAGATGGGCTCAGATTGCCCCTGTTTGTCCTGGGAAGCCACAACTATTGGGATGGCCTCATGGACTTTGGAGGTTTATCCTATTAGTAGGGTGTGGCCTTTGGAATGGGCACATACCATTTTTTGGAGAGTACAAGTACAGTCCTCAGGTTTGGCTCCAGGGGTCTGAGCCTGTAGGTTGTGTAGGCCAGAGCTGTTTGGACAGTTGTCTGAAAACACAAACTCGGCTTAAGTTTCGGGTCATAGATATGGCAGGACTGATCTACAGACTATGAGGAGAACTCTTCGGGATTGAAAAAAGGGCGAGTGTGATGCTCTTGCTCAAGTTTTTGTCTCTGGACATCGTGTCACCCATGGTCGTGAAATTTCCGTGTGACTTCATGGGAAATGGACGAGTCTTACTCTCTGGGGGTTTGGCCCCATTCAAAGAGTTTGGGGTCATTCTGGGGATGGAAAAAGTCCGTTTTTTTTTTTTTTTTGGTTGTTGTTGTGTTTTGTTGTGTTTTGTTTTTTACCCTCAGGTGTCCAACCAAATGAGGTATTCCAGAGTAGAGCCCTGGGGAGGGGCGTCTGGATAACCAGAAACCTGGTTTAAAATTGCGGCCTCGGACTTTTGAAGCCCATTATGACCTCTAATGGTCCAGCCACTGAGAGGCCTTACCAGAGGACAGACTCACGCTGAGGGTCACAATGCCTGTTTATGCCTCGTCGCACTCTAGAATGTGCGGGGACTCCCGGTGAATGCTGGTTTCTCCTACACTGAATGTTGGACAACATGCCAACCCCAAGGTTTCTTGCCATGGGACAGGAAGAGTTCTGATTTCTGCATCACAATCACCCTTGGGCAGTGTTTGGAGATAAGGTCTAGTTTCTGAAGCCTGAAAACTGAGGTAGGGAAGAGATGATGACCTAAGGCCATGGCCGGTCTGATGTGCTCAGGGTACGTTCAGCTGTCTAGGTGTTGCTCAGGAGGTCTGGGCTCAGGTTGTGTCAGACAGTGAATTAGTGCCCAGGTTATACTATATAATTTGGGTACAGTCGAGACCCGAGTAGGTTTATCCTCATTTAAGCTGCCTGGGCAGCTCATTGAGCAATGTATTTTTTTCTAGAGGGCAGGCAGAGTGCTTCATTGTCGGTCCGGACTTGCCAAACTCGAGGGCTTCACGGCCAGGAGTGTGAGGACGGATGTCTGAGAACACAAGATAGACTTGGGCTTCAGGACGAGGACACAGCAGGTACCCCCTGCAGGTCTGAACCAATATCTCATGCATCTGATGTCAGGGCGAGGATCAGACGTTGGCTCATGTTGGAGATTCTGGGGCCCCAACCTAGAGGGTGAGTGGCACAGGATTTTGAGAATAGAAGTCTAAAAACAGAAATTCAGTTTAGGTTTGGGGACGTAGGTATGGTAAGCCTGATGTACAAACCATGAGAAGAACTCTTCAGGATATGAAGAAAGAGCGAATCTGAGGCACTTGCTCACCCCTTTGTCTCTGGATTTTGTACAAACGATGGCCGTGGAATGGCGGGGAGGCCTCATGGGCCATGGACGAGTCTTCATCTCTGTGGATTTGGCCCGATCCCAATTGTTTTTCGTCAATCTGTAGGATGGCAGGACTCCTTTCAGGTTTGTTACCTCAGGTGTCCTACCAAAAGAGGAATTCCAAAGCAGAGCCTTGGGGAAGAGTGAAGGGACAACCTGAACTATGGTTAAAAATTGGGCCTAGGGGCATGGCAAGCCCAATATGCTCACTCCTCATCCATCCACTGAGACGCCTTACCTGAGGACTGGGCTCAGGCTGAGGGTTAAATGTGTGTTTGTGACCAATGTGGTCCGTGAGCTTGAGCAGGGCCTCATGGGCCACACTGGTTTCAACTACACTGAACGTTGGACAACATGCCAACCACAAGGTTTCTTGCCATGGGGAAGGAGTTCTAATTTCTGCATCATTTTCAAACCTGGGGAGTGATTGGAGATAAGGTCTAGGTTCTGAAGCCTGAAAACCGAGGTTGAGAAGAGATGACGACCTAAGGCCATGGTGGGCCGATGTGCTCAGTGCCGCCAGCTGTGTGGGTGCGGCCAGGAGGTCCATGCTCAGGCTGTGTCAGAAACGGCATTAGTGCCCAGGTCAACCTATATTTTGGGGTGCAGCGTAATGGCGTGCCGGTTGATCCTCATTTGGGGTTACTGGGTTGCCCTAGACGGCAACGTTTTTATTCTGGAGGGCAGGCAGAGTGCTGCATTGTATTTCTGGAATTCAAAACTGGGGGGCTTGTCGGCCAGTAGTCTGAGGATGGAAGTCTGAGAACACAAGCTTTGCTTAGGTTTCTGGGTGAGGACATGGCAAGCACAATCTACAGACATAAATCGATATCTCGTGCTTCTGAAGACAGGGCGAGGATAAGAGGATTGCTCAGGTTGGAGTTACTTTCCATGATGGCCCCTTCTAGAAAGGGGGGGGATCATGAGGCAATGGGGGTTTTCCCACGATGGGAGTTTTGAGAAGCTCCAAACTGCAAAGATTCTTCACTAGACAATTGAGGTTTGTTGTTTGGCACTAGGCCAATGATTCTGAGTAGGGTTCTAAGGATGGATGACTGGGAAGCTCACCTCGCATTCCAATTGTCTCCTAGCCACAAGGTAGGTTAGATCTGCTGGATCTGGGGGAGCAACAGAGATTTCAGAGTTGAAATGGACTCTCCTGTGGATGGGTCCTAATGCGTTTTTGTGTCTATGAAGACCTTGGAATGAAGCGGTGGCACTGGGGCCCTGAAGGGTTCTCCTAAAAAGAGGCTTTGACCCAGCTCCAATGTGCAAGTTTCCCATTTGAAGATGAGATTTGTTCTGATGGGTGAGTCAAGAAACAGCCATATGCTGGTATTGAAATCCAGGCCTCTGAAAAGAGATGCCTGGAAACCAAAGCAATGGATCCGATTAGTGCCTAGGGGCCTGTTCGTTCCTTTTTACCTCTGGGGACATCAGTCTACGGGTAGTGCAGGTAGGTGCTCAGATGGGCTGAGATTGCCCCTGTTTGTCCTGGGAAGCCACAACTTTTGGGATGGCCTCAGGGACCTTGGAGGCTTATCCAATTAGTAGGGTTTTGGCCATTGGAATGGGCACACACAATTCCCTTGGAGGGTACAAGCACAGTCCTCAGGTTTGGCTCCAGGGTTCTGAATCTGTAGGGTGTGTAGGCCAGTGCAGTTTGGACAGTTTTCTGAAAACACAAACTCGGCTTATGTTTCGGGTTATAGGTATGGCAGGACTGATCTACAGACCATGGAGAACTCTTGGGGATATGGAAAAAGGGCGAGTGTGAGGCTCTTGCTCAAGTCTTTGTCTCTGGATATCGTGTCACCCATGGTCGTGAAATTTCCGGGTGACTTCATGGGAAATGGTCGAGTCTTACTCTCTGGGGTTTTGGCCCAATCCAAAGCGTTTGGGGTCATTCTGGGGATGGAAGAAGTCAGTTTTTTTTGTGTTGATGATTTGTTTCGTTTTGTTTTTCAACCTCAGGTGTCCCACCAAATGATGGATTCCAGAGTAGAGCCCTGGGGAGGGGCGACTGGACAACCAGAAATCTGATTAAAAATTGGGGCCTAGGGACATATCAAGCCCATTATGACATCTAATGGTCCAGCCACTGAGAGGACTTACTAGAGGACAGGATTCATGCTGAGGTCACAATGCGTGTTTATGCTCTCGTCGCATCAAGAATGGGCGGGGCCTCAGGGTGAATGCTGTTTTCTCCTACTCGGAATGTTGGACAATATGCCAACCACAAGGTTTCTTGCCATGGGTAAGGAAGAGTTCTGATTTCTGCATCACAGTCACCTTTGGGCAGTGATTGGAGATAAGGTTTAGGTTCTAAAGCCTGAAAACTGAGATAGGGGAGAGATGATGACCTAAGGCCATGACGAGTCTGATGTTCTCAGTGTGCGGTCAGCTCTATGGGTGTTGGTCAGGAAGTCCGGGCTCAGGTTGTGTCAGACAGTGCATTTGTGCCCAGGTTAGAGTATATAATTTGGGTACAGTGGAGTGCTGAGTAGGTTTATCCTCATTTAAGGTGTCTGGGCTGCTCATTAGGCAATATTTTTTTTCTACATGGCAGGCAGTGTGCTGCATTGTGTGTCCGGAATTGCCAAACTTGAGGTCTTCGTGGCCAGGAGTGTTAGGACAGTAGTCTGGGAACACAAGCTAGACTTATGTTTCAGGGTGAGGGCACGGCAAGTACCCCTGCAGATCTGAACCAATATCTCAAGCATCTGAAGTGAGGGCGAGGATCAGACGTTGGCTCAGGTTGGAGTTCTGTGCATGACTGCCCCATCATGAAGGGAGCAGAATCTCGAGGCCATGGAGGTTTTCCCACGTTGGTAAGGCCGCTCAGTAGCTGGATGAAGAGACAGCATATTGGGCTTGCTATGCCCCTAGTCCCCAATATTTAATCATAGTTCGGGTTGTCCCTTCACTTTTCCCCAGGGCTCTGCTTTGGAATTCCTCTTCTGGTGGGATACCTGAGGTAACAAACCTGAAAGAGTCCTCCCATCCCACAGATTGACGAAAAACAATTGGGATCGGGCCAAATCCATAGAGAGGAAGATTCGTCCATAGCCCATGTGGCCTCTCCAAATTCCACGGCCATCGCTGATACAAAATCCAGAGACAAAAGCCTGAACAAGCACCTCAGTCTCGCTCATTATTCATATCCTGAAGAGTTCTTCGCATGGTTTGTAGATTGGGCCTGTCATACCTACGTCCCCAAACCTACGCTGAGTTTGTGTTTTCAGACTTCTGTCCTCAAAGTCCAGGGCCTCACATCCTCCAGGCTTGGGCCTCTGGAGCCACTCATTAGGACTGCGCCCACCCAATCCATGGGAATTCTGCCCATTCCATTGTCAAAAATCGTACAATTTAGGAGAACCCTCCAAAGTCCCTGCAGCCATCCCAATAGTGTAGGTCGCCCGGGACAAAAAAGGGCGGTTGATACCAGCTGAACATCTACCTCCACTCATACCATAGATCGATGTCCCCAGAGAAGAATATTGAAGCAGACAGGACCCGAGGTCATTATCGGATCCATTGCTTTGGTTTACAGGCATGTCTCCTTAAAAGCATGGATTCCAATACCAGCAGGGGGGATTTCCTGAGGCACCCATCAGAACAAATCTCGTCTCCAGAAGGAAACTTGTGCATGGGAGCTATGTCAAAAGCTTAGGAGAATACTTCAGGGTCTCGGTGCCACCGCCCCATTCCAAGGCCCTCATGGACACAAACACATATTAGGACCCATCCTCAGGAAAGTCCATTTCAACTCAGCCACCCGGTTGCTCCCACAGAACCATCAGATCTAAACCGTCTTGTTGCTAGGAGACAATTGGAATGCGAGGCGGACTTCCCAGGCATCCATCCTCGAACGGTGCTCTGGAGTCATTCCATATGGGATGTCCTGGAGCTGTCCAACAGGTCTCAATTGTCCCGCAGAAGGAATCCTTGAAGGGGGCATCCCACATCTCCCAACGTGGAAAACCTCCATGGCCTCGAGATTCCGCTCCCTTCATGAAGGGGCCGTCATGCACAGAAACTCCAACCTGAGCCAACGTCTGATCCTCGCCCTGCCATCAGATGCATGACATATTGGTTCAGATCTGCAGGGGTTACCTGCCGTGCCCTCACCCTGAATCCGAAGTCTAGCTTGTGTTCTCAGACTTCCGTCCTCACTCTCCTGGCCCCGAAGCCCTCTGGTTTGGCAATTCCGGACCGACAGTGAAGCACTCTGCTTTCCCTCTAGAAAGAATATAATGCCTAATGAGCTGCCCAGGCAGTTGAAATGAGGAAAAACCTACACAGCATTCGACTGCACCCAAATTATATAGTCTAACGTGGGTACTAATGCACTGTCTGAAACAACCTGAGCTCGGACCTCCTGACCAACACCCAGACAGCTGACCGCACACAGAGCACATCAGAACCGCCATGGACATAGGTCATCACGTCTTCCCGACCTCAGTTTTCAGGCTTCAGAATCTAGACCTTAAGTCCAATCACTGCCCAGGGGTGAATGTGATGCATAAATCAGAACCCCTCCTTACCCATGGCAAGAAACCTTGTGTTTGGTATGTTGTCCAACGTTCAGTGTAGGAGAAAACAGCATTCACCCTGAGGCCCCGTCCATTCTTGAGTGCAAGGAGGGCATAAATACGCATTGTGACACTTAGCGTGAGTCCTGTCCTCTAGTAAGTCCTCTCAGTGGCTGGGCCATTAGATGTCATAATGGGCTTGACCTGTCCTATTCCCTAATTTTTAACCAGATTTCTGGTTGTCCAGATGCCCCTCCCCAGGACTCTACTCTGGAAACCCTCATTTGGTGCGACACCTGAGGTTAAAAACAAAACAAAACAAACCATAACTACAAAAAAACGGACTTCTTCCGTCCCACAGAATGACCCCAAACTCTTTGGATGGGGCCAAACCCCCAGAGAGTAGGACTCATTCATTTCCCATGAAGACACCCGGAAATTTCACGACCATGAGTGACACGATATCCAGAGACATAAACTTGAGCAAGAGCCTCACACTCCCCCTTTTTTCATATCTCGAGGGTTCTCCTCATGGTCTTTAGATCAGTTCTGCCATTCCTATGACCCGAAACATAAGCCGAGTTTGTGTTTTCAGACAACTGTCCAATCAGCTCTGGCCTACACACCCTACATGCTCAGGCCACTGGTGCCAAACCTGAGGACAGTACTTGCCCTCTCTAAGGGAATTGTGTGTGCCCATTCCAATGGCCACAGCCCTACTAATAGGATAAACCTCCAAAGTCCCTGAGGCCATCCCAATAGTGGTTTCTTCCCAGGACAAACAGGAGGAATCTGAGCCCATCTGAGCACCTACCTGCACTCAGACCCGTAGACAGATGTCCCCAGAGGTAAAAAAGAACGAACAGACCCCTAGGCACTAATTGGATCCATTGCTTTGTTTTCCAGATATCTCTCCTCAGAGGCCTGGATTTCAATACCAGCATATGGCTGTTTCTTCACTCACCCGTCAGAACAAGTCTCATCTACACATGGGAAACTTGCACGTTGGAGCTGTGTCAAAGCCTCTGTTTAGGAGATCCGTTCAGGACCCAGTGCCACCACTTCATTCCAAGGTCTCCATAGACACCAAAACACATTAGGACCCATCCACAGGAGAGTCTATTTCAACTCGCCTCCTCGGTTGCTCCCCCAGATCCAGCAGATCTAACCTGTCTTGTTACTAGGAGACAATTGAATGCGTGGTGGGCTACCCAACCATCCATCCTTAGAACCCTGCTCATAATCATTGGACTGGCACCAACCAACAGGTCTCAATTTTCCTGCAGAAGAATCTTTGCAGTTTGGAGCTTCTCACAACTCCCATCGTGGTAAAACCCCCTTGGCCTCGTGATCCCCCCCTTCATGAAGTGGTTATCAGGGACAGAAAGTCCATCGTGAGCGATCGTCTGATCCTCGCCCTGACTTCAGATGCACGAGATCTCAATTCAGGTCTGTAGATTGTGCCTGCCATGTCCTCACCCAGAAACCTAAGCCAATCTTTTGTTCTCAGACTTTCGTCCTTAGGTTTCTATGTTCACAAGGCTCTGTCTGACACAGACTGTGCCACGACCTCCAGTCAGCCACCCAGAGATGGGCCCCATTTCCTGAAGGTGTGACTTTCTGTGGCCTGAAACCAACATCTCTACTCAACCTGGATATTCAGACCTCTGTCCCAGACCGTAGCGCAAATCCATGCCTATGGGGGAACCTGACACAAAAGAGTACTTTTCCTTCCCAACTCTCTGCGTGGCAACCAGCTGCATGGCCCATGAGACCACGGTCACACATGGAAGGCTCCCTGGATACAAACAGGTAGCGTGAGCTTGCTTTCAAACAAAACCATGCAATAGCTGGATCAGGAGCCCACAGAGTGGGACTTCCAGGTCCCTAAGGCCAAATCCTCACCCTTGTTCATGTTTTCCAGGCACCCAGACCCAGAACCTGTCTCTGGAATCTCTATTTGTGTGTCCTCTGAGACGGAAAACAACAGTCTTCCCTTCCCTCAGAGACACCAAACTCTTGGGAGTTGAGCAGAATCCCCAGAGATGAAGAATTTCTCATGGACTCATGAAGCCACCCCTACCTTTAGCGACCATCCCGGACACACACCCAACAGAAGAACCTGCGCTATGACACCTTAATTTCAGTACACTCTGAGCTGCCGTCTGGGCCTGAACATCGGACCTGTGATCACCTCGGCCCTCACTCTAACCCTAGTTTGCTTTTGCAGATATCTCTCCCCAAAGCGCTGGCCCACATGCCCCCCCAGGATGGGGCCTATGATGCCATACCAGATGACTGTCCTTACACTCCCAAAGGAAACTCTGCCCTTCACAGTTGCCCAAACCCTGAAGATTAGGAGCAAAGTAAAATCCCCTGAGCCCACCTCAATTTCTAAGAAGGCTCTGGACCCAAATGCACATTCTGACACACAATGAGCTACTGCCTCCAGGCAGACATCCAAATCCAAGGGCCTGAGTCAGAAGTTTGAACCTGCCATGACTATAGGACTTCATTGATACCCCAGTTTAGATTTTTAGGCACCTGTTCCCAGAGGCCTGTTCTCCAATACTGACTTATATTCCAACATGTGTTCCTTGAGCCACACAACAGAACCGCTTCTGTCCCCAAAAGGATACCTTGCTCTTGGTAGCTGTGTCCATGTCTCAGTGTAGGAGAATCCTGCATAGCCTCTGACCACCCCAACATTCTAACGTCTCCCTGGATACAAACCAGCATTGTGATCCAACAGCATGAAACTCCATGTCAACTCAGCCCGGTTGGAACTTCACCCCAGAGCCACCAGATCGTACCTGCCATGTTCCTTGCCTGCAGTGGTCAATGGAGTTGTGCTTTTCAGGCAGCCATGCGGGAGAGCTCTGCAAGCAAACTTTCCATATGGGGGACACTGGAGCAAGCAAACCAGACTCACCCTGTCCAGTAGAAGGAAACCTTGCTATTTAGAGCATCTCACAAGCCTCAGGGTGGGAAATCCTCCATGGCCTC
Source organism: Mustela nivalis (assembly GCF_964662115.1). Taxonomy (NCBI): domain Eukaryota; kingdom Metazoa; phylum Chordata; class Mammalia; order Carnivora; family Mustelidae; genus Mustela; species Mustela nivalis. The sequence continues at coordinate 326,001 of NW_028136405.1, read as the reverse complement.
GTGACACCACCCCTCCATTTGGTGGTCATTGTAGACACAAACTCCAGTGTGAGCAAGCATCTGACATCTGCCCTTACTCAGGTCCTGGGTACCTCACATCAGCCGCTGCACACTGGAACTGTCTTTCGCTTGGCACCAAATTGAACCATAGATTATGTTTACAAGTCCATCTTCACCTTCCTCGTCCGCAAACCCTCTTGATAGAGAACTTTGGAGCCACAATGCTGCATTCTGCCTACCCCAAAGAAAGAAGATGTGCCTGTAGAGTCTGCCTGAAACCCCACATGAGGATCCACCTGCCTGGGCCTTGACGGCACCTTAATATCAGGCTCTGTCTGACACAGTTTGAGCCATGACCTCCAGACAGCCACGCAGACAGTGGGCCCCATATCCTCTAGGTGGGACATGTCAAAGCCCCAAAACCATCATCTCTATCCAACATGAGTATTCAGGCATCTTTCCTAGACCGTAGCTCGAATCCCTGCCTATGTGGGAACCTGAAGCACAGGAGAACTCCTCATTCCTGAGGTCAAGAAACCTGGCTATTGAGATGGGTGTCCAACCTTCAGAGTGTGGCCCATGAGACCACTGTCACTCATGGGTGCCACCCTGGACACAAACAGGCATTGTGGCCCTAAGCCTGAGCATGCATTCAAATATGCCCTCTCAGTTGCACCACCAGGATACCGCATTGCAGGCCTGGTACTCCCCTAGTTCCAAATACTAACACTTGGCGGGATATTCTAGGCACCCAGGCCCAGAGCCGTCTCTTGAATCCCTGTTTTGAGGCACCACTAATGTGGAAAACAGCCCTATTCCCTTCCACGAAAAGGCCACCAAACTATTGGGAGCCGCTAGAATCCTTAGAGAGGAAAAGTTTCCCATGTATCCATGAGAACACATCTGCATTCCGAGGCCATCCGGGACACACAATCCAGATATAATAGCCTGTAATACCGCATTCGTATCACCCTCTTTACAGTTCCTGATGAGCTGCTCTCCAGGTCTACGCATTGGGACTGCAATCGCCTTGACACTAACTCTAACCCAAGTTTTTCTTTGCAGACTTCTCTCCCAAACCATAGCTCACATACCCTCCAGGATCTCGTCTTTGGAGACACACCACAGGACTGTGCCTGTCATTCCCAAGGAAACTTCGCCCATCATAGTTGCCCCAAACCTCTAGATTAGGAGAAACCTGCATGGTCCCTGAGCCCACCCCAATATTGGAGGACACTCTGCATGCAAATGCACACTCTGAAACACCCTGATTCCCTACATCCAGTCAGACACCCAAGTCAATGGTCCTGAGTCAGAATATTGAACCAGACATTGAACCAGGACCTCATTGGAACCCCCCATTAGTTTTTAAGGCATCTGTCCACAGAGGCCTATTCTGGAATAAAAACTTATGATACAACATGTGGTCCCTGAGCCACACAACAGAACAACTCTTGTCCCCAGAAGGAAACCGTGCTCTTGGACATGTGTCAAACTCTCAGGGTAGGAGAATCCTGCAAGGCCCCTTTGCCAACAGTGCATCCTAAGATCTCCCTGGTAACAAACCAGCATTGTGACCCATGTGCAAGATATTCCATGTCAACTCAAGGCCTTTACCAAGGCCCCAGAGTCATCAGAACGAAACTGCCATATTCCTCAGCTGCAAAGGTCAATGGAGGTGTGCTTTCCAGGCATCCATGCTGAAGAGCTCTACTACCCAAACATGGGGTACTGTGGAGCAAACAAACCAGACTCCCAGGCACCCAGGCCCAGAGCCGTCTCTTGAATCCCTGTTTTGAGGCACCACTAATGTTCCTTCTGTCAAGTAGAAGGAAACCTTGCTGTTTGGAGCATCTCACAAGTCTCAGAGTGGGAAATCCTCCATGGGCTCTTGATGCCACCCCTCCATTTATTGGTCATTGTAGACACAAACTCTAGTGTGGGCAAACATCTGACATCCGTCCTTACTCAGGTGCTGGATATATCAATAAAGATGCTTCACACTGGAACTGTGTTCCGCTTGGCACTGAATTGTACAGTAGCTTGTGTCTACAATTCCATCCTCACCCTACTGCTCCCCAAGGCCTCTTGATATTGAATTCTGGAGCCACAATGCAGCATTCTGCCTCCCTCATAGGAAGAAGTGCCTGGTTAGTCTGCCCAGAATCCCCACATTAGGATCAGTCTGCTTGGCCCTGGAGGGAACCCCGATTTATAGACTTCCCTGGCCACTAGTGTTGTGTCTTACAGAGCCTGTGTCCCGACCTAGAGTCAGTCACAGGGAGTGCAGGTCCCATATCTAGCATGTGGGACTGGCCATGGCCCAAGTCTGTCATCTCTACCCATACTTGGTATTCTCGCACCTTTCCCCAGATTTTGCTGAAATCCTTCCAATGGGGGAACCTGAAACACTATAGAGTTCTACTCCTTTTCCATGAAAGGACACCTGGGTGTTAAAATGGGTATCCAGCTCTCAAAGTGGGAGGGAGCAAGGTACATGGCCAATGTGACCACGCCAACTCCTGATGGCTCCCCAGGGCACAAACAGGCATTGTGACCTTCACCCAAGTATGCTTTCAAAAAAACTCTCCTAGTTCCACCACAAGATTCCTGCATTGCAGGCCTGGTACTCCCCTAACCCCAAATTCTAACCCTTGGTGGGATTTTCCAGGCTCCCAGACTTAGAAACCATATCTAAAATCCCTGTTTTGGGGCACCTCTAAGTTGGAAAACAGCACTCTTATTTTCCCCGAAAAAGCCACCAAGCTAAGGGGAGCCGCCAGGATCCTTAGAGACAAAAAGTCTCCCATGGATGCATGAGACCTCACCTACATTCTGAGGTCATTCTGGACACACAATCCAGATGGAAAAGTCTGTGCTACTGTCTTCTAGTCATCCTAATTACAGTTCCTGATAAGCTGACCCCCAGGTCTATGCATTTGGCCTGTGATCACCCCGCGACTAATCCGAACCTGAATTTGTGTTTGCAGACTTCTTTCCCAAAACCATGGCTCACATGCCCTCCTGGATGGGGTCACTCGAGGTGCACCAAAGGACTGTGGCTGAATTCCCCAAGGAAACTGTGCCTATCACAGTTGCCCAAACCTTCCAGATTAAGAGAAACCTGCAAGGACCCTGAGCCCACTCCAATTTTGGCGGCTGTCTAGATGCAAATGCACAGTATGAAACACCCTGATTAGCTACATTCAGATGGACAGCCACGTCAATGGTCCTAGGTTAGAAGATTGAACCTCACATGCCATTGGACCTCATTGGAACACTTGATTAGGTTTTCAGGCATCTGTCCTCAGGGTTCTGTTCTGGAATACCATCTTATGATACAACCTGTCCCTGAGCCTGGAAAAGGCCCGGCAAACTCTCTTCGGGTGCCACGCGTCTGAAGGGCAGCCCCACCACGCATGGCCAGCATCGCGAGCGCTCGAGCATGCACCTCACCAGGAAGCCCTCCGTGAGGCAGGCTGCAGTGAGGCCGACGCCTCCTGTAATCCTTGGCCTTCGGGGGTTCCCTCCCTGGTGCTGTCCCATGAGGCCGGGCCCACCACGAAGACCGGGCTCGAAATTTTGCCTGCTTCCCAGCCTTCTGCTTCTGGGGTCCTGTCCCTCGGTGCCTCCATCTGGGGAACCCTGGGTCCCACAGCTACACCTCCCCCTCCCACCCCAGCGCCAACGGTGCCTTTGGTTGCTTCGGACAAGACTCAGAGCGAGAGAAACCTGCATGCCCCAACTGAGGTCAGCCCCATCCTTGGGTGCCCCATCTGCCCTAAAGACAGAGGTGGAAGCCCGGCCGCCACCGGTCCTTCAACTCTGCTCTGGGAACGCTCCTATGCACTGGGGCCAATTCTCACGAGCGTTCTGCCCAAACCAGGATCGGTTTGGGCAGAACGCTTGTGAGAATTGGTCAGCGTTGGGCAGCCCTGTGGACCGCCCTGCTCTCTGTGGCCCAGGGCCCTTTCTCGCCCTGGGCATGGGGCGGCTGCCTGGAAAATGCACGGAAAAGACGTGGCCCATGCGGGGCCTCTGGCCCAGGGGAGCGTTCCCGGAGTAGAGTTGAAGGACAGGTGGCGGCCAGGCGTGCGCCTCCATCTTTCAGGCAGATGGGGCGCCTAAGGATGCGGCTGACCTCATTGTGGGTACGCAGGTTTTCTCGCTCCCATGGTTGTCCGAAATGCCAAAAGTCACCATTGGTGCTGGTGTGGTAGGGAGTTGCGTGGCCGCAGAACGCAGGGTTCCCAATATGGAGGCCATGAGGGACAGGACCCTGGAAGCAGAAGGCTGAGGAAGCAGGCGATAGTTTTAGCCCGGGCTTCGAGACAGGCCCGGCCCCATGGTACAGCACCAGGGATGCGACTCCCCGCAGGCCCAGGATTAGCAGGAGTCGTTGGCCTCGCCATAGCCTGCCTTGCAGAAGGCTTCCTGGCGGAATTCCTACTGGATTGCTCGCAATGCCGCGCCAACCGGGGGTGGGGGTGGGGGGGCCTTGCAGACGTGCGGCACCCGAAGCATGTTTGCCGGGCGTTTTCCAACCAATTCTCACGAGAGTTCTGCCCAACCTGGGATCGTTTTGGGCAGAGCGTTCGTGAGAATTGGCCGGTGTTTGGCAGCCCTGCCGACTGCCCTGCTCTCCGTGGACCAGGGCTCTTTCTTGCCCGGAAAACACACGGAAACGATGCAGCCCACCTGGAGGCCCCAGCGCAGGGGTGTGTTCCCGGAGCAGAGTTGAAGGACAGGAGGCGGCCGGGCGAACGTCTTCGTCTTTAGGGCAGATGGGCAGCCCAAGAATGGGGCTGACCTCAGTTGGGGCATGCAAATTTCTCTCTCTCCGAGGACCGTCTGAAGCGCCCAAAGGCACCTTTGGTGACAGTGTGGGAGGGGGAGGCGTGGCCGTGGGACTCAGGGATCCCCAGATGGAGGCATGGAGGGACAGGACCCCGGAAGCAGAAGGCTGGGAAGCAGGCAAAATTTCGAGCCTGGGATTCATGGCAGGACTGGCCCCATGGGACAGCACCAGGGAAGGGACCCCGCAGGTCGAGGATTAGCAGTGAGGTCGGCCTCACTGCAGCCTGCTCGGGGAGGGCTTCCTGGCGATGTGCGATGTGTGTGCTCAAGCGCTCGCGATGCCTGCCATTCCAGGTGGGGCAGCCCTGCAGACATGCAGCACCCGAAGCGAGTTCTCCAGGCGTTTTCCAGCCAATTATCACGAGGGTTCTGCCCAAACTGGGATCGGGAGAATTGGCCGGCCATGGGCAGCCCTGCGCAGCACCCTGCTCTCCATTACACAGGCCCCTTTCTCGACCAGAGCAAGGGTCGGCTTTCCGGAAAACGCGCGGAAACGAAACGAGTTTCCTCCGGGCCCACCCGGAGGCCCTGGCCAGGGAAGCATTCCCGGTGCAGAGTTGAAGGACGGGTGGTGGCTGGGCACACTGGGATCGGTTTGGGCAGAAAGCTCATGAGAATTGGCCGGCGTTGGGCAGCCCTGCACACCGCCCTGCTCTCTGTGGCCCAGGGCCCTTTCTCGCCCGGGGCATGGGGCGGCTGCCTGGAAAAGGGGCAGGAAGCGACATGGCCCATGCGGGGCCCCCGGCACAGGGGTGTGTTCCAGGAGGAGAGTTGAAGGACGGGTGGTGGCAGGGTGTGCGCCTCGGTCTTTTCGGTCTGAAAGGACGCCCAAGGATGGGCTGTCCTCAGTTGGGTCATGCAGGTTTCTCTCACTCCGAGGCTTGTCCGAAAGGCGAAGTGCACCGTTGGTACCGGGGTTGGAGGGGGAGGCATGGCCGCGGGACTCAGGTTTCCCCAGATGGAGGCATGGAGGGACAGGACCCTGGAAGCGGAAGGCTTGAATGCAGGCGAAATTTCGAGCCCGAGTCTCGGGGCAGCCATGGACCCATGGGAGAGTGGCAAGGAGGGGACCCCCGCATGCCGAAGAGCAGGAGGCGTTGGCCTCCTGGCAGCCTGCCTCGCGGAGGGCTTCCTGGCGGTGTTCGTGTGGCAATTGCTTGAAAAGCCGGGCCAGGCCCAGTGGGGTGGCCGTGCAGATGTGTGACACCCGAAGCGGGTTAGCCAATTCTCACGAGCGTTCTGCCCAAACCAGAATCAGTTTGGAAAGAACGCTCTTGAGAATTGGCCGGCGTTGGGAAGCCCTGGGGATAGCCCTGTTCTCCGTGACCCAGGGCCCTTTCTTGCCCGGGGCATGGGACAGCAGCCCGGAAAAGGTGCAGAAACAATGCGGCCCACGCGGGGCTCCGGTGCAGGGGACCGGTCCCGGAGCAGAGTTGAAGAACGGGTGCTGGCAGGGCGTGCGCCTCCATCTTTTCGGTCGGATGGGGCGCCCAAGGATGGGGCTCTCCTCAGTTGGGGCATGGATGTTTCTCTCGCTCTTCGGCTTGTCGGAAGCACCGAAATGCACCGTTGGCGCCGGGGTGGAAAGGGGAGGAGTAGCCGGGGGACTCAGGTTTCCCCAGATGGAGGTATGGAGGGACAGCAGAAGCAGAAGGCTGGGAAGCAGGTGAAATTTCGAGCCCGAGTCTCAGGGCATCCCTGGCCCCATGTGACAGTTCCAAGGAGGGGACCCTCAGAAGCCGAGGAGCAGGAGGCATCGGCCTCGCCGCAGCCTGCCCCGCGTAGGGCTTCCTGGCAGTGTTCGGGCGCAATTGCTCGAAAAGCTGGGCCAGGCCCATGGGGGCGGCTGTACAGACGTGCGACACCCGAAGCGAGTTCGCTGGACGTTTTCCGGCCAGTTATCATGAGCGTTCTGCCCAAATTGGGATAAGTTTGGGCAGAACGCTCGTGAGAATTGGTCGGCATTGGGCAGCCCTGTGGACCACCCTGCTCTCCGTGGCCCAGGGCCCTTTCTCGCCGGGGCATGGGGCAGCCGCCCAGAAAAGGCACGGAAAGGACGTGGCCCATGAGGGGTCCCCGGGACATGGGAGCGTTTTCAGAGCAGAGTTGAAGGACCAGTGGCAGCAGGGAGTGTGCCTCCATCTTTCAGGCGGATGGGGCGCCCAAGATTGGGTCTGACCTCAGTTGGGGCATGCAGGTTTCTCTCACTCCGAGGCTTGTCCGAAGCGCCGAAAGGCACCTTTGGCGCCGGGGTGGTAGGGAGATGAGTTGCCGCGGGACTCAGGGTTCCCCATACTGAGGCCATGAAGGTAGGACACCGGAAGCGGAAGGCTCGGTAAGTAGGCGAGGGTTGGAGTGTGGGCTTCGTGCAATGCCCGGCCCCATGGGACAGCACCAGGGAAGGAACCACCGCAGGCTGAGGATCATCAGGCCTCGGCCTCACCACATCCTTCCTCATGGATGGTTCCTAGCGGGTTTCCGGCACGAGTGCTCGCAATGCCAGGCCAGGCCCGGTGGGGGAATGCTGCAGACATGCTACACCCGAAGCGAGTTCCCTGGGTGTTGCCCGACCAATTCTCCCGAGCGTTCTGCCCAAACCGGGATTGGTCTGGGCAGAACACTCATGAGAATTGGCCGGCATTGGGCAGCCCTGCGGACCGCCCTGCTCTCCGTGGCCCAGGGCCCTTTCTCGCCCGTTGCATGGGGCGGCCGCCCGGAAAATCCGTGGAAATGACGTGGCCCACCCGAGGGCCCTGGTGCAGGGAAGCGTTCCCAGAGCAAATTTGAAGGACAGGTGGAGGCCTGGTGTTCGCCTCCGTCTTTTCGGGCTGATGGGGAACCCAAAAATGGGGCTGACCTCATTGTTCGCAGGCAGGTTATCTCGCTCCGAGGGTTGTCCAAAGTGCTGAAAGGCACCATTGACGCCGGTGTGGTAGGGAGATGCGTGCCTGCGGGACACTGGGTTCCCGATATGGAGGCCAGGAGGGACAGGACCCTGGAAGCAGAAGGCTGGGGATGCAGGCGATGGTTCGAGCACGGGCTTGGTGGTGGGCCCGGCCCCATGGGACAGCGCCAGGAAGGGGACCCCTGCAGGCCATGAAGCAGGATTAGTTGGCCTCAACACAGTCTGCCTCGCAGAGGGCTTCCTGACCGTGTTCGGGTGCGAGCCCTCGCGATGCTGGGCCAGGCTGGGGGGGGGCGGCCCTTCAGACGTGTGGCCCCCGAAGCGAATTCACCGGGCATTTTCCGGCCTATTCTCAGGAGCGTTCTGCCCAAACCGGGATCAGTTGGGCAGAACGCTCCTGAGAATTGGCCAGCGTTAAGCAGCCTTGGGGTTCACCCTGCTCCCCGTGGCCCTGGGCCCTTACTTGCTTGGGACTTGTCACGGACACCTGGAAAATGTGACAAATGGCGCGACCCACCTGGGGGCACCAGTGCAGAGGAGCATTCCTGGAGCAGAGTTGAGATACGGGTTCCCCTTTCTCCACATCCTCTCCAACACATGTTGATTCCTATCTTGCTGATTTGGGCCGTTCTAACTGGTGTCAGGTGCTATCTCAATGTGTTTTAATTTGAGTCTCCATGAGGGCTAGTGATGATGAACATTTTTTCATGTGTCTGATAGCCATTTGTATGTCTTCATTGGAGAAATGTCTGTTCCTATATTCTGCCCATGTTTTTATATGATTCTCTGCTTTGTGTGTGTTGAGTTTGAGGAGTTCTTTATAGATCCTGGATATCAACATGTTGTAAGTACTATCATTTGCAAATATCTCCTCCCATTCCCTGGGTTGCCTCTGTGTTTTGTTGACTGTTTCCTTTGCTGTGCAGAAGCTTTTGAATTGATGAAGTCCCCAAAATTCACTTTTGCTTTTGTTTGCTTTGTTTTTGGAGACATATCTTGAAAGAAGTTGTTTTGGCCAGTGATGAAGAGGTTACTGCCTATGTTCCCCTCTATGATTCTCATGGATTCCTACCTCAAGTTTAGGTCTTTTATCCATTTCGAGTTCTCTGTGTTTGGTGTAAGAGAATGGTTGAATTTCATTCATCTACACATAGCTGTCCCAATTTTCCCAGCACCATTTATTGAAGAGACTGCCTTTATTCCACTGTATATTTTCCTACTTTGTTGAAGATTATTTGACTGTAGAGTTTATTGCCCATATCTGAGCTCTCTACTCAGTTCCACTGGTCTATGTTTCTGTTTTAATGTGAGTCCCATGCTGTATTGGTGATCAGAGCTTTGTATAACACTGGAAATCAGACAACGTGATGCTCCCAGTTTTGTTTTACTTTTTGGCATTTCCTTAGCAATACAGTGTCTCTCTGATTCTACACAAATTTTAGGCTTGTGTTGGCTCTAGCACTTTAAAACATACCGGTGGAATTTTTTTTTTGGAATGGCATTAAAAGGATCAATTGCTCTAGGCAGTCCCTTAACATTAAATGTCTAGACATTTTAGCAATGTTTATGCTTCTGATCCATAAGCATGCAATGGGCTTCTGTCATTTTTGTTTTCTTCAATTTCTTTCACGAGTGTTGTAGATCCTTTACCTCTTTGGATTTGTTTATTCCCAGGTATGTTATTGTTTGGGTGTTGTAGTTAACGGAATCAATTCTCTAATTTCCCTTTCTGTATTTTCATTGGTAATGTAAGAAAGCCAATGATTCCTGTACAATGATTTTGTATCCTGCCACATCATTGGATTGCTGAATGCGTTCTAGTAGTTTGGGGGTGCAGACTTTTGGGTATTCCATATAAAGTATATCAAATGTGAAGAGAGAGATTGACTTCATTGCCAATTTGGATACACTTTATTTCTTTTTATTGTCTGTTTTTGATGCGAGGACTTCAAATACTATGTTGAACAAGATTGGTGAGAGTGGGCATCCTTCTCATGTTCCTGATCTCAAAGGGAAGGCTGTCAGCTTTTACCCATTGAGGAGGATATTTACTGTGAATTTTTCATATAAACATTTTAAGAGGTTGACAAATATTTCCTCTATCCCTATACTTCAAAGCGTTTTAATCAGGAACGGATGCTGCCAAATGCTTTTTCGTCATCAATTGAGAGGACCATGTGGTTCCCTTACCTCTCTTATTCATTTGTCCTATGACATTGATTTGCAAATGTTGAACCACCCTTGCAACCTAGGCATAGATCTCACCTGATCATGGCAGATAATCTTTTTAATGTACTGTTGGATTCTATTAGCTAGGATCTTGCTGAGAATAGTAGCATCCATATTCATCAATTATATTGGTTTGAAATTCTCCTTCTTCATGAGGACTTTGCCTGGTGTGTGGATCAGGGTAATGCTGGCTTTAAAATAAGTGGATGTATTCCTTCTGTTTCAAATTTTGGAAAGAGCTTCAGGAGAAGAAGTGTTAGTTCTTTTTTTAAAGTTTGGTGCAATTCGCTAGGGCATCCTTCAGGACCTGGGGTCTTGTCTTTTGGTAGGCTTTTGATCACTGTTTAAACCCGTTACTGGATAACGGTCTATTTGGGTTGTACATTTCTTCCTTGTTCAATTTTGGGATTTAACAGTTTTCTAGGAATGCATCCATTTCACCTAGGTTGCTTAGCTTATTTGCATATACATTTTTCCCAATCTCTTTTCAGTTTAACCATATTCTTTGTTTTAGCACCACACCCAGTGCTCCATGCAATCCGTCCCCTCTCTATTACCCACCAAGTATTTCCCCAACCTCCCACCCCTGCTCTTTCAATGCCCTCTTAGATTCTTTTTCAGAGTCCATAGTCTCTCATGGTTCCCCTCCCCTTCCAATTTCCCTCCACTCCCTTCTCCTCTCCATCTCCCCTTGTCCTCCATGCTATTTGTTATACTCCACACATAAGTGAAACCCTATGATAATTGACTCTCTCTGATAGATTTATTTCACTCAGCAGAATCTCTTCCAGTCCCGTCCAGGTTGCTGCAAAAGTTGGGTATTCATCCTTTCTGAATGGAAGCATAATACTTCATAGTGTATATGGACCACATCTTCCTTATCCATTCTTCCAAGGGCATCTTGGTTCTTCCCACAGTTTGGCAAGCGTGGCCATTGCTGCTATAAATTTGGGTTACAGATGGCCCTTCTTTTCACTCCATCTGTATCTTTGGGTTAAATACCTAGGAGTGTAATTGCAGAATTATAGGGAAGTTCCATTTTTAATTTATTGAGGAATCTCCACACCATTCTCTAAAGAGGCTGCACCCCTTGCATTCCCACCCACAGTATAAGAGGATTACCCTTTCTCCACATGCTCTCTAACACATATTGTTTCTCGTCTTGCTAATTTAGGCCATTCTAACTGGTGTAAAGTGACATCTTAATATGATCTTAAATTGAATCTCACTGATGCCTAGTGACGATGAACATTTTTTTCAAGTGTCTGACAGTCAATGGTATGTCTTCATTGGAGAAGTGTCTGTTCATAACTTCTGCCTATTTTTTGATATAATTATCTGTTTTGTGTGTGTTGATTTTGAGGAGTTCTTCATAGATCCTGTATATCAACCTTTTGTCTGTACTGTCATTTGTAAATATCTGATTTTGACGAAGTCCCCGAAGTTTATTTTGGCTTTTGTTTCCTTTGCCTTTGAAGACATATCTTGAAAGAATTCGCTGTGGTTGATATCAAAAGATTACTGCCTATGTTCTCCTCTAGGATTCTGATGGATTCCTGTCTCACCTTGAGACAGGAATCTTTTTATCCATTATGATTTCCTCTTTGTGTATGGTGTAACAGGATGGTCGAGTTTCATTCTTCTACATAGAGCTGCCCAATTTTCCCTGCACCATTTATTGAAGAGACTGCCTTTTTCCCACTGTATATTTTTTCCTGCTTTCTTGAAGATTATTTGTCCATAGAGTTGATAGTCCATATCTGAGCTCTCTATTGTGTTCCACTGGTCTAGGGGTCTGTTTATATGCCAGTCCCATGCTTTCTTGGTGATCACAGCTTCATAGTAACCCTTGAAATCAGGCAACGTGGTGCTCCCATTTTGTTTCTCTTTTCAGCAATTCTTAGCAATACGGGGTCGCTTCTACTCCACACAAATTTTAGGCTTGTGCTTGTTCCATCTCTTTGAAAGATATCGGTGGAATTTTTATTGCAATGGCATTAAATGGATCAATTGCTCTAAGCAGTATACACATTTTAAGAATGTTTATTCTTCTGATCCATGAGAAATCAATGGTTTTCCATCTCATTGGTTTTCTTGCATTTCTGTCATGACTGTTCTCTAGTTCCTCGAGTATAAATCCTTTACCTCTTTGGTTTGGTTTATTCCCAGGTATCTTATGGTTCGGGCGCTGTAATAAATGACATTGATTCTCTAATTTCCCTTTCTGTATTTTCATTGATAATGTAGAAGAAAGCCACTGATTTCTGTATCATGATTTTGTATCCTGCCACATTCTTGAATTGCTATTTGAGGTCTGATAGATTGGGGGCGGAGTCTTTTGGGATTTCCATAACGATTATATCATGCTTGAGGAGAGAAAGTTTGATTTCTTCGTTGCCAACTTGGATACCTTTTATTTCTCTTTGTTGTCTGATTGCTGTTGCCGAACTTCACAGCCTATGTTGAACAAGGGTTGTGAGAGTGGGTGTCCTTGTCATGTTCCTGATTTCAAAGCAAAGGCTGGGATCTTTTACCATTTGAGGATTGTATTCACTGTGGGTTTTTCATAGAAACATTTTATGAAGTTGACGAATATTTCCTCTATCCCTATACTTTGCAGCATTTTAGTCAGGAGCAGATGCTGGATTTTGTCAAATGCTTTTTATTCACCAATTGAGAGGACCATGTGGTTCTTCTCTCTTCACTTCTTAATAGGTTCTATGACATTGATTGATTTTTGAATGTCGAACCAACCTTGCAACCCAGGGATAGATCCTACTCGGTCTTGGTGGAATGACTGTTTAATGTACAGTAGGTTCCTAGGAGCTAGAATCTTATGGAGTTCTTAGCATCCATATTCATCAGTGATATTGCCTTGAAATTCTTCTTTTTGTTGATATCTTTGCCTGGTTTGTGGATCAGGGTAATGCTGGCTTCATAAAAAGTGTCTGGAATTTTTCCTTCTGCTACAAATTTCAGAAAGAGCTTCAGGAGAAGAGGTGTTAGTTCTTTTCTTAAAGATTGGTATAATTCGCTAAGGCATCCTTCAGGTCGCGGGATCTTGTCTTTTGGGAGGTTTTAGATTACTGCATTTATCTTATTACTGGATCATTGTCCATTCAGGTTGTACATTTCTTCCTGGTTCAATTTTGGGACTTTACAGTTTTGTAGGAATGCATCCATTACACCTAAGATCTTTCCTAATTGGCATATATTGTTTTTTCCCCAAATTTCTTTTCAGTGTAACTGTATTTATTGTTTTACCACCACACCCAGTCCTCCATGCAATCCGTGCTCTCTCTCTATTACCCACCAGGTGTTTCCACAACCTCCCACCCCCGCTCTTTCAAAGCCCTCAGGTTATTTTTCAGAGTCCATTGTCTCTCATGGTTTTTCTCCCCTTCCGATGTCCCTCCACTCCCTTCTTCTCTCCATCTCCCCTTGTCCTCCATGCAGTTTGTTATACACCACACGTAAATGAAACCATATTATAATAGCCACTCACTGCTTGATTTATTTCACTCAGCAGAATCTCTTCCAGTCCTGTCCATGTTACTACCAAAGTTGGGTACTCATCCTTTCTGAATGGAGGCATAATACTCTATAGTGTATATGGACCTTCCTTATCCATTCTTCCGTTGAAGGGCATCTTAGTTTTTTCCACAGTTTGGCAACCGTGGCCATTGGTGCTCTAAACATTGAATTACAGATGGCCCCTCTTTCACGCCATCTCTATATTTGGGGTAAATACCTAGAAGTGCAATTGCAGGGTTATAGGGAAGTTCTATTTTTAATTTCTTTAGAAATCTCCCCACTGTTCTCCAAAGAGGCTGCACCAACTTGCATTCCCTCCAACAGTGTAAGAGATTTTCTCTTTCTCCACATCCTCTCCAACACATGTTGTTTCCCGTCTTGCTAATTTAGGCCATCCTAACTGGTGCAAGGTGACATCTTAATGTGGTTTTCATTTGAATCTCCCTGATGCCTATTGATGATGAACATTTCTTCAGGTGTCTGATAGCCATTTGTATGTCTTCATTGGAGAAGTGTCTGTTCATATCTTCTGCCCATGTTTTGATATGATTATCTGTATTCTGTGTATTGAGTTTCAGAGATATTCCTAGATCCTGGATATCAAACTTTTGTCTGTCCTGTCATTTGCAAATATCTTATTGCATTCTGTGGGTTGCCTCTTTGCTTTCTTGACTGTTTCCTATGCAGCGCAGAAGCTTCTGAATTTGATGAAGTCCCTGAAGTTTATTTTCGCTTTTGTTTTCTTTGCCTATGGAGACATATTTTAAAAGAAGTCGCTGTGGCTGATATCGAAAAGATTACTGCCTATTTTCTCCACTAGGATTCTGATGTATTCCTGTCTCACATTGAGGTCTTTTACCCATTATGAGTTTATCTTTGTGTATAGTGTAAGAGGATGGTCGAGTTTCATTCTTCTTCATAGAGCTGCCCAGTTTTCCCTGCACCAGTTATTGAAGAGACTGTCTTTTTCCACTGTATATTTTTTTCCTGCTTTCTTGAAGATTATTTGTCCATAGAGTTGATGGTCCATATCTGAGCTCTCTACTGTGTTCCACTGGTCTATGGGTCTGTTTTTATGCCCGTCCCATGCTTTCTTGGTGATCACAGCTTCATAGTATCACTTGAAATCGGGCAACGTGGTGCTCCCAATTTTGTTTCTCTTTTCAGCAATTCTTAGCAATACGGTGTTGCTTCTGATTCCACACAAATTTTAGGCGTGTGTCTGTTCCAGCTCTTTGAAAGATACCGGTTGAGTTTTGATTGCAATGGCCTTAAATGGATCGATTGCTCTAGGCAGTATAGACATTTTAACAAAGTTTATTCTTTTCATCCATGAGAATGCAATGGTTTTCCATGTTTTTTGTTTTCTTGCATTTTTTCATTAGTGTTCTCTAGTTTGTCGAGTACAAATCCTTTAACTCTTTGTTTGGTTTATTCCCAGGTATCTTAGGTTTTGGGTGCTGTAGTAAATGGAATTGATTCTCTAATTTCCTTTTCTGGATTTTCATTGATAATGTAGAAGAAAGCCACTGATTTTTCTACCATGATTTTGTATCCTGCCACATTATTGATTTGCTGTATGATTTCTGGTAGTTTGGGGGCGGAGTCTTTTGCATTTTCCATATCAAGTATGTCATCTGTGAGGAGGAAGAGTTTGACTTCTTCGTTGCTAATTTGGATAACTTTTATTTCTCTTTGTGTCTGATGGCTGTTACTGGACTTCACGGCCTATGTTGAACTAGAGTGGTTTAGTGGGCATCCTTGTCATGTTCCTGATTTCAAAGCAAAGACTGTCAGCTTTTACCTTTTAAGGATGGCATACACTGTGAGTTTTTCATAGAAACATTTGATGAAGTTGACGAATATTCCCTCTATCCCTATACTTTCCAGCATTTTAGTCAGGAGTGGATGCTGGATTTTGTCCAAATCTTTTTCTTCACCAATTGAGAGGACCATGTGGCTCTTCTCTCTTCACTTCTTAATTGGTTCTATGACATTGATTGATTTGTGAATGTCGAACCAACCTTGAAACCCAGGGATAGATCCTACTCAGTCATGGTGGATAGACTTTTTAATGTACTGTAGGTTCCTAAGAGCTAGAATCTTGTTGAGAATCTTAGCATCCATATTCGTCAGTGATATTGGTTTGAAATTCTCCTGTTTGATGAGGACTTTGCCTGGTTTGTGGATCAGGGTAATGCTGGCTTCATAGAAAGTGTCTGTAAGTTTTCCTTCTGCTTCATATTTTGGAAAGAACTTCAGGAGAAGAGGTGTTAGTTCTTACATAAAGTTTGGTAGAATTCGCTAAGGCATCCTTCAGGTCATAGGGTCTTGATTTGGGAGGTTTTTGATCACTGCTTTAATCTCATTACTGGATAAGGGTCCTTTTAGGTTGTGCATTCCTTCCTGGTTCAATTTTGGTATTTACAGTTTTCTAGGAATGCATCCATTTCACCTAGGTTGCTTAGCTATTGGCATATACTTGTGTTCTTTTTCGAAATTCTTTTCAGTGTAACCGTATTCATTGTTTTAGCACCACACCCTGTGCTCCATCAATCCGTGCCCTCTCTATTACACACCACATGTTTCCCCAACATCCCAACCCCTCTCTTTCAATGTCTCAGATAATTTTTTTACTGTTGCGTATTTTTTTAAATTAAATTTATTTATTTTCTGAATAACAGTATTCATTATTTTTTTCACCACACGCTGTGCTCCATGCAATCTGTGCCCTCTATAATACCCACCCCCTGGTACCCCAACCTCCCACCCCCATGCCACTTCAAACCCCTCAGTGTAATTGCAGGGTTATAGGGAAGTTCTATTTTTAATTTCTTGAGGAATATCCACACTGTTTTCTAAACAGGCTGCACCAACTTGCTTTCCCACCCACAGTGTAAGAGGATTCCCCTTTCTCCACAACCTGTCCCAAACATGTTGTTTCCCGTCTTACTAATTTACACCATTCTAACTGTAAGGTTAGAATGCAAGAAAGCATTCTTGCATTCTAACTGTAAGGTGTAAGGTGACAATTAATATGGTTTTCATTTGAATCTCCCTGATGCCTAGTAATGATGTACATTTCTTCAGCTGTCTGATAGCCATTTGTATTTCTTCATGAGGAAGTGTCTGTTCATATCTTCTACCCATTTTTTGATATGATTATCTGTTTTGTGTGTGTTGAGTTTGAGGAGTTCTTCATAATCCTGGATATGAACTTTTTGTCTGCCCTGTCATTTGAAAATATCTTATTGCATTCTGTGGGTTCCCTCTTTGCTTTCTTGACTGTTTCCTATGCACTGCGGAAGCTTTTGATTTTGATGAAGTTCCAGAAGTTTATTTTGGCTTCTGTTTCCTTTGGTTTGGAGGCATATCTTGAAAGAAGTCCCTGTGGCTGAATTTGAGGAGAATACTGCTTATGATCTCCTTAGGAATCTGATGGATTCCTATCTCACATTGAGGTCTTTTACCCATTATGAGTTTATCTTTGTGTGTGGTGTAAGAGGATGGTCGAGTTTCATTCTTCTACATAGACCTGCCCAGTTATCCTGCACCATTTATTGAAGACTCTCTTTTTTCCACTGTATATTTTTCCTTGCTTTCTTGAAGTTTATTTGGCCATAGATTTGATGGTCCATATCTGAGCTGTCTACTGTGTTCCACTGGTCTATGGGTCTGTTTTTATGCCATTCCCATGCTCTCTTGGTGATCATTGCTTCATAGTAACCCTTGAAATAAGGCAACGTGTTGCTCCTAGTTTTGTTTCTCTTTTTAGCAATTCTTAGCAATACGGGGTCACTTCTGATTCCACACAATTTGAGGCGTGTGTTTGTTCCAGCTCTTTTAAAGATTCCAGTGCAATTTTGATTGCAATGGCATTAAATGGACGAATTTAAGCAGTATAGACATTTTAACAATGTTTATTCTTCTGATCCATGAGAATGCAATGATTTTCCGTCTTTGGATTTCTTGCATTTCTTTCATGAGTGTTCTCTAGTATCTCGAGTACAAATCCTTTACCTCTTTGGTTTGGTTTATTCCCAGGTTTCTTATGGTTTGGGTGCTGTGTCAATGGAATTGATTCTCTAAATTCCCTTTCTGTATTTTCATTGATAATGTAGGAGATAGCCACTGATTTCGGTTCTATGATTTTATATCGTGCCACATTATTGAATTGCGGTATGAGTTCTGAGAGTTTGGGGTCAGAGTCTTTTCGGTTTTCCATATCAAGTATGTCCTGTGAGGAGAAAGAGTTTGACGTCTTGGTTGCCAACTTGGATATTTTTTATCCTCTTTGTTGTCTGATTGCTGTTGCTAGGACTCCACATCCTATGTTGATCAAGAGTGGTGAGAGTGGGCATCCTTGTCATGTTCCTGATTTCAAAGCTTAGGCTGTCAGCTTTTACCCTTTGGGGATGATATTCACTGTGGGTTTTTCATAGAAACATTTTATGAAGTTGACGAATATTCCTTCTATCCCTATACTTTGCAGCATTTTAGTCAGTAGCGGATGCTGGATATTGGAAATGCTTTTTCTTCACCAATTGAGAGGACCATGTGTTTTTCTAATCTTCACATCTTAAATTTTTCTATGACATTGATTGATTTTCGGATGTTGAACCAATCTTGCAACCCAGGGATGGATCCTACTCGGTCATGGTAGATAAACGTTTTAATGTACTGTAAGTTCCTAGGAGCTAGAATCTTGTTGAATATCTTAGCATCCATATTCACCAGTGATATTGGTTTGAAATTCTTCTTTTTGATGAGGTCTTTGCCTGGTTCATGGATCAGGGTAATGCTGGCTTTATAAAAAGTGTCTGGAAGTATTCCTTCTGCTTCAAATTTTGGAAAGAGCTTCAGGAGAAGAGGTGTTAGTTTTCTTCTTAACGTTTGGTGGAATTCGCTCGGGCATCCTTCAGGTCCCAAAGTCTTTTCTTTTGGTAGGTTTTTGATTACTGCTTTAATCCCTTAACTGGATAATGGTCTATTCAGGTTGTACATTTCTTCCTGGTACAATTTTGGAATTTTACAGTTTTCTAGGAATGCATCCATTTCACCTAGGTTGCTTCGCTTATTGGCATATACTTTTTTTTTCCACTTTCTTTTTAGTGTAACCGTATTCATTGTTTTAGTACCACACCCAGTGCTCCATGCAATCCGTGCCCTCTCTATTACCTACCACGTCTTTCCCCAACCTCCCACCCCAGCTCATTCAATGCCCTCTTAGGTTCTTTTTCAGAGTCCATAGTCTCTTATGGTTTCCCTCCCCTTCCAATTTCTCTCCTCTCACTTCTCCTCTCCATCTCCACTTGTCCTCCATGCTATTTGTTATACTCCACACAGAAGTGAAACCATATGATAATTAACTCTCTCTGATGGATTTATTTCACTCAGCAGTATTGCTTCCAGTCCCGTCCATGTTGCTACCAAAGTTGGGTATCCAACCTTTCTGAATGGAGGCATAATTCTCCATAGTGTATATGGACCACATCTTTCTTATCCATTCTTCCGTTGAAGGGCATCATGGTTCTTTCCACAGTTTGGCAAGCGTGGCCATTGCTGCTATAAATTTGGGTTACAGATGGCCCTTCTTTTCATTCCATCTGTATCTTTTAGGTGAATACCTAGGAGTGTAATTGCAAGGTTATAGGGAAGTTCTATTTTTAATTTCTTGAGGAATATCCACACTCTTCTTTAAAGAGTCTGCACCACCTTGCATTCTCATCCAGAGTGTAAGAGGATTCCCCTTTCTCCACATCCTTTCTAACACATGTTGTTTCCCGTCTTCCTAATTTAGGTCATTCTAACTGGTGTAAAGTGACATCTTAATATGGTCTTCATTTGAATCTCCATGATGCCTAGTGATGATGAACATTGTTTTCAGGTGTCTGATAGCTATTTATATGTCTTCATTGGAGAAGTGTCTGTTCATATCTCCTGCCTATTTTTTGATATAATTATCTGTTTTATGTGTGTTGTGGTTGAGGATTTCTTCATAGATCCTGGATATGAACCTTTTTTCTATACGGTCATTTTTAAATATCTTATCACATTCCATGTGTTGCCTCTTTGCTTTCTTACTGTTTCATATGCAGTGCAGAAGCTTTTGGTTTGGATGAAGTCCCAGAAGTTTATTTTGGCTTTTATTTCCTTTGGTTTGGAGTCATATCTTGAAAGAAGTCGCTCTGGCTGATATCAAAGAGATTACTGCCTATGTTCTCCTCTAGGATTCTAATGGATTACTGTGTCACGTTGAGGTCTTTTATCCATTATGAGTTTAACTTTGTGTATGGTGTAAGAAGATGTCGAGTTTCATTCTTCTATATAGAGCTGTCCAGTTTTCACTGTACTAGTTATTGAAGATCCTGTCTTTTTTCCACTGTATATTTTTTTCCTGCTTTCTTGAAGATTATTTAGCCATAGATTTGATGGTCCATATCTGAGCTGTCTACTGTGTTCCACTGGTCTATGGGTCTGTTTTTATGCCAGTCCCCTGCTGTCTTGCTGATCATGGCTTCATAGCAACCCTTGAAATCAGACAACATGTAGCTCCCAGTTTTGTTTCTCTTTTCAGCAATTCTTAGCAATACGGGGTCGCATCTGATTCCACACAAATTTGAGGCATGTGTTTGTTCCAACTCTTTTAAAGATGCTCGTGGAATTTTGATTGGAATGCATTAAATGTATCGATTTCTCTAGTCAGTATAGACATTTTAACAATGTTTATTCTGATCCATGAGAATGCAATGATTTTCCGTCTTTTCAGTTTTCTTCCATTTCTTTCATGAGTGTTCTTTAGTTCCTCAAGTAAAAATCCTTTACGTCTTTGGTTTGGTTTATTCCCAGGTTTCTTATGGTTTGGGTGCTGTAGTAAATGGAATTGATTCTCTAAATTCCATTTCTGTATTTTCATTGATAATGTCGGAGATAGTCACTGATTTCAGTTCTATGATTTTATATCCTGCCACATTATTGAATTGCGGTATGAGTTCTGAGAGTTTGGGGGTGGAGTCTTTTGGATTTTCCATATCAAGTATGTCATCTGTGAGGACAAAGAGTTCGACTTCTTGGTTGCCAACTTGGATATCTTTTTTTTTTCTCTTTGTGTCTGATTGCTGTTGCTAGGACTTCACAAGCTATGTTGAACAAGATTCATGAGAGTGGGCATCCTTGCATGTTCCTGATTTGAAAGCGATGGCTGTCAGCTTTTACCCTTTGAGGATGGTATTCACTGTGGGTTTTTCATAGAAACATTTTATGAAGTTGACGAATATTCCCTCTATCCCTATACTTTGCAGCTTTTTAGTCAGGGACAGATGCTGGATATTGTCCAATGTTTTTTCTTCATCAATTGAGAGTACCATGTGGTTCTCTAATTTTCACTTCTTAATTTGTTCTATGACATTGATTGATTTGCGAATGTCGAACCAACCTTGCAACCCAGGGATAGATCCTACTCTGTCATGGTGGATAAACGTTTTATGTACTGTAGGTTCCTAGGAGCTAGAATCTCGTTGAGAATCTTAGCATCCATATTCATCAGTGATATTGGTTTGAAATTCTCCTTTTTGGTGAGGCCTTTGCTTGGTTTGTGGATCAGGGTAATGCTGGCATCAAAAAAAGTGTCTGCTTCAAATTTTGGAAAGAGCCTCAGGAAAAGAGGTGTTAGTTCTTTTCTTAAAGTTTGGTAGAATTTGCAAGGGCATCCTTCATGTCCTGGGGTCTTTCTTTTGGGAGGTTTTTGATCACTGCTTTAATCTTGTTACTGGATAACAGTCTATTCAGGTTGTACATTTCTTCCTGGATCACTTTTGGGATTTTACAGTTTTCTAGGAATGCATCCATTCCACCTAGGTTGCTTAGCTTATTGGCATATACTTGTTTTTTTTTTCCCATTTCTTTTCAGTGTAACCGTATTCATTGTTTTAGCATCACTCCCAGTGATTCATGCAATCTGTGCCTTCTCTATTATCCACCACGTGTTTCCCCTACCTCCCACCCCTTCTCTATCAATGCCTCAGATAATTTTTTTTACTGTTGCATATATTTTTAAAATTAATTAATTTATTTATTTTATGCATAACAGTATTCATTATTTTTTTCACCACACCCCGTGCTCCATGTAATCCATGCCCGCTATAATACCCACCACCTGGTACCCCAACCTCCCACCCCCATGCAACTTCAAACGCCTCAGATTGATTTTCAAGAAAAGACCCTACCAAAAAGGAGAATTTCAGACCAATATCACTGATGAATATAGATGCTAAGATTCTCAAGAAGATCCTAACAAACAGGATCCTATAGCACATTACAAAGATTATCCACCATGACCAGGTGGGATTCATCCCTGGCCTACAAGGATGGTTAAATGTTCACAAATCAAATAATGTGATAGACAAATGAATTTGAGAAGAGAAGAACCACATGATCCTCTCAATTGATGAAGAAAAAGCATTTGACAAATTCCACCATCCGTTCTTGATTAAATTGATTCAAAGTATAGGGATAGAGGGAACATTCCTGGACTTCGTCAAATCTATCTATGAAAGACCCAAAGCAAATATCATCCTCAATGGGATAAAGTTTCAGCATTCCCGTTGAGATCAGGAACAAGACAAGGATGCCCACTTTCACCCCTCTTGTTCAACATAGTATTAGAAGTCCTAGCAATAGGAATCAGACAACAAAGAGAAATAAAAGGTGCCCTCAGATTCTTTTTCAGAGTCCATAGTCTCTCATAGTTCCCCTCCTCTTCCAATTTCTCTCGACTCCCTTCTCCTCCTCCATCTCCCCTTGTCCTCCATGCTATTTGTTATACTCCACACAGAAGTGAAACCATATGATAATTAACTCTCTCTGCTTGATTTATTTCACTCAGCAGAATCTCTTCCAGTCCCCTCCATGTTGCTACCAAAGTTGGGAATTCATCCTTTCTGAATGGAGGCATAGTTCTCCATAGTGTATATGGACCACATCTTCCTTATCCATTCTTCTGTTGAAGGGCATCTTGGTTCTTTCCACAGTTTGGCAAGCGTGGCCATTGCAGCTATACATTTGGGCTACAGACGGCCCTTTTTTTTACAGCATCTATATCTTTGGGGTAAAAACGTAGGAGTGTAATTGCAGCGTTATATTGAAGTTCTATTTTTAATTTCTTGACGAATCTCTACACAGTTCTCCAAAGAGACTGCACCAACTGGCATTCCCACCCACAGTGTAAGAGGCTTCCCCTTTCTCCAAATCCTCTCCAACACATGTTGTTTCCCGTCTTGCTAATTTAGGCCATCCTAACTGGTGTAAAGTGACATCTTAATGTGGTTTTCATTTGAATCTCCCTGATACCTAGTGATGATGGACATTGTTTCAGGTCTCTGATAGCCATTTGTATGTCTTCATTGAAGAAGTGTATTTTCATGACTTCTGCCCATTTTTTCATATGATTATCTGTTTTGTTTGTGTTGAGTTTGAGGAGATCTTAATAGATCCTTGATATCAACCTTTTGTCTGTCCTGTCATTTGCCAATATCTTATCATATTCTATGGGTTGCCATTTTATTTCTTTATTGTTTCCTATGCAGTGCAGAATCTTTTGATTTTGGTGAGTTCCCGAAGTTTATTTTGGCTTTTTTTTTCCTTTGGTTTGGAGGTATGTCTTGAAAGAAGTCACTGTGGCTGATATTGAAGAGATACTGCCTATGTTCTCCTCTAGGATTCTGATGGATTCCTGTCTCACGTTAAAGTCTTTTATCCATTATGAGTTTATCTTTGTGTATGGCGTAAGAGGCTGGTCGATTTTCATTCTTCTAAACAGAGCTGCCCAGTTTCCCCTGCAACATTTATGGAAGAGACTGTCTTTTTTCCACTGTATATTTTTTTCCTGCTTTCTTGAAGATTATTTGGCCATGGAGTTGATGGTCCATATATGATCTGTCTACTGTGTTCCACTGGTCTATGGGTCTGTTTTTATGCCAGTCCCATGCTGTCATGGTGATCCTGGGACTTCGGACTTAAGGCCCTGTCCCTAGCTGCCCCGATTCCCACCATTTCCCCCCGCGATCCTTTGCTCTTTTGGAGTGCTTTCAACCAGTCTCCAAGTTAATGCTGGTCCCCAGAAGCAGGGCACTCTTGCTCATATTGGGGTGTTACTTTCCAACCAATCACCTTTGGTGGCTCCCTCCCCCTTTTGTTTATCTTCCGATATCAGTTGCCATTCCCACTCTGCTTTACTTGCCCACTGGTGTCTTCTGCCCCAGTAGAGATCCAACGTGTATAATTCTGATCTCAGGCTGATTTCATGGGTGATCAGAGTTCTTTGGTAGGTAATCAGCTCACTTTGGTGTAAGGGCTGAAAAGGCGCCTCCTCTTACTTCCCTGCCATCTTGTCCCTCTGAATACCCAACTTTTATATTAACATATATGGGACAGGAGGAGATTAAGCTGAGTGAAATAAGTCAAGCAGAGAAAGTCAATTATCATATGGTTTCACTTACTTGTGTAACCTAAGGAATATCATGGAGGACATTCGGAGAAGGAAAGGAAATGTGAATTGGGATAAATCGGACGGGGAGATGAACCATGAGAGACTGTGGACTCTGAGAAATAAACTTAGGGTTTTGGAGGGGAGGGGAGTGGGGGGATGGGTGAGCCTGGTAGTGGGTATTAAGGAGGGCATGTATTACATGGAGCACTAGATATGGTGCATAAACAATGAATCTTGGAACACTCAAAAAATAAAATTAAAAAAATTAAATGTGACTTTACTACAGATCCTAAGGGTCAGAGAGGGAATCACAATGGAGATTCTCAACCATTCTTACATCAGAGCTCACAATGACACTCTATCTCTGAAGAGCAGTATAAATAAGGTAGGCAGGATTTGAGCCTTAAGTCAGAGTTATTCCTGCTTCAGCCATACCTGGCAGCCTTGGCCTGTTCCCCCCTCCCCAGATGCCCTTTCTGGTGGCCCTGAGCTAGTGGGGACCACATGGTCATATGGAGATGGGAAGTTTCACACCCCTATTGATGATGGCGCTATTGTATTGTTCTCACCAGTCCAACAACATGATTTCTCAGTGAAATAAATAGCAGCTTCTTGACCTTCTTAAGATTTGAAAATCATCTTGAGTCATCTATTAGAAATATGATTTCAACATGTCTTCTTTTTCTGAAAAAAGAAGGAAAGAAAGAAAGAAAAAAAGAAAGAAAGAAAGAAAAAAGAAAGAAAGAAAGAAACCCAAATAGTAATCATGGCTTCCTGAGCACCTGCTCTTGAGAGCCATAACAGTGGCTCTTTGTGGAATTGTCCCTCATAAACTTCTAAACTATGATGTAAGTATTTTAGTAGGCACATTTTCTAGGTGGTTAAATAGGGCCTTAGAGATGACTCCAGTAAGAGTGAATTTTAGTGTCATAAACCTAAATGGCATCCCCAAACTGATTCAAAATCCCTTGTTATTCCATACATGGTACTATTTCCCTCCTATCCATGTGGTCTTCTCAATCTGAAAACATCTCAAGTCTCAGGGTTTTCTTGCATGGCCAGCTGGAACAGATTCATCTGGCTTTTAACCTCTGCCCATCATGATCATTAAGATAATTATCTCAGTGGAGGTCCTTCAGTCAGTAAGATACTCAAAGATCTTTAAGAATACAGACATTATAATACTTTTCTGATATTAAAGTCACTGAAATTACCTTTTTAAAATTAATTAACACTCTGGTATGTAAAGAATGTTCTATAAGACAGATCTGAGATAGTATTTAAAAACACTCAGCTCAGCCTCTTCTACAAAGGGAGACACTGCTTGTAAACATTGCTGAACTATTCCTTTACCTACGGTTACTTATTATCAACCACCGTAGTGTTTATATGGTATAACTATGACTTACATTAGTCAAAATCTGCAAGGAAAGAACTTCAACATTGTACCCAACTTTAGGGATACTTCATGTTTATACTAGTGTTGTGACAATGAGCTATGCTGTTTTGTTCTATAGTACAAGGGAATGGTGCCAGACAGCTTAAAATTCTGACTTTAAATTATCTGTGTGCTTCAGAGATTTGGGCAGGAGAAGGGGAGGAGCCCAGCGTCTGTGAACATTTCTGTTATCTGTGTTGACCATGGAACAGGTAAACATCTGTAGACATCATTTTGATTTCTTGGTACTATTGTTAAAGATGCTTTTGTCTCAAGTTCTTCCCTTCAGAAGTACCTAGAATGATAAAGGGAATTTTTATCTTTGACCATCCATGGGGCCAGATCCTGGGCTCCCAGGAAAGCTATCCCTTAACATTTTACCAAGCTCAAAATGATGGGGCAAAACCTCAGTTCATAGGCCCTATTTCTGTCTTAAGCACATGTTTCACATCTGCTATGAGAAGAAAAAGATCACCAAAGACTGCCATTGCAAACATAAAGATAAGAAAAACAGAAGAAGCTCTCCTGCTCCCATAAGATTAAAGTCATACTGATTTGCACAAACTGAAAACATATGAAAAAGTTCTGGAATTTTCTTCCTCATGATGATGTGTACAAACAAAACAGAATATAGAAATTTTCCCCAAATGTTCCTTCCCTGGAGTCCTCCTATTCTTTAAGATTTTATTTATTTATTTATTTAAGAGAGAGAGAGAGAGAGAGAGTGCACACAAGCCAAGGGAGAGGGAGAATCAGGTTACCACTGAGCAGGGAGCCTGATGTGGAGCTCAATGCAGGGCTTGATTCCAGGATCCTGGGATCATGACCTGAGCTGAAGGCAGACACCTAAAGGCTGAGCCACCCAGGTGCCATGGGCTCTCCCTTTTTTGTGAAGATTGTGTCTCCCAGGCAGCTGTCTTGACTTGGGTTTGAATAAAACTCTCTTCCTTTCTCTCTAAAATGTTTAAAAGGGTTTGTCATTTAGTGTCAATAATAGCAATATGTTTTCTTTTTAAGTGAAGAGTATTCCTGGTTTACAACTCCAACAGCACAGAAGGGCGGTTGTTCGCATTCATCCTGGAGCTTCCCTGCAGAAGCAAGCACATGTATATAAATTGCAGCACAAATGGCTCATCCTAGAGGGTGCATTGAAGGTCTAAGAAGTACTGCCCACTCTAGGGGTGAGAGTTCTTCCCACTTGGAGCATTACTATTTGGGTCTTAATATTGTCTTGGAAATGTGGGAAACCATTGCATTTACTGAAGCCCAAGACTCAGAAGGTCTGAGAACAGCTGACCTGTTCAGGAGCCAGGCACAGCTCCTCAGGTAGTGTTGGTGCAGGAATGGAAGGGGCAAGGCTCTGAGGGTGGTCTGCAGCTAGAGGGATGTGGGGAATGGGCCCTGTGTGAGGGGGCCCTGCTACAAACTCCTCGCATGCCTGTGTGTCCCAGTCAGCTGTACAGGTGGGAAGGGACTCTAGGACCACCTGCATATACAGGAAGGCACCAGTATAAATTCCAGTGGCTGGATGCAGGCAGTCACAGCAAGCAATGGGCGTGTGGCACCACCCTCCCTTACGAATAATCCTGTGGGGGTGGAGCTACCTTTCTGTGGGTAGGCCCCCAGCTGCCCAGGATGCAGCAGTGAGGTAGGAGAAGGCTAGATTGACCTGTGGGGGTTCCCTCGTGCGTGAATAGACACTGTGGACCAGGGTAGGGACCTGGGGGTAGGTTGAGCCCCACGTGGGAGGTTGGGATATGGGAAGGGGGCATGGAATGAGCTAATCTTGGGAACTCAAATGAGTTCTCCTTTTTCCCTTGAAAGTCTCTTCTGCCCTATATCCATTAATTGGCCGTATCCCCAAGATCCCTGAACTCTAGGGCGCCCACTAACTCCAGGTTTTGTGGGGTGAGTTGTGGACATTTCAGGTTTCCCAGTGTTCTCCAGGAAAAGTGGATTTAAGGACGTCACACAGTCCCCACATCATTGAGTTTCACCCCGGTCTCTGACACAGTGCAGGTAATGGACCTTGAGCAGCACCTCCAGTTCAGCAGGGTCCCCCTGTTCAGGCACAAGTGTGGCAGCACCGACCTCAGAGCCACCACCCAACATCAGCATTGTTCCCTGTGTCCCTAGGAGATGATAATGGCCTCAGGATCATGCAGGTGGGTCCTCCAAGTTCCTTTCTCTGGCCCCAGGCACAGGTGTGGTGGTAACAGCCCCAGAGGCATCCATCCATTTTATCATTGTGCCCTGTGTCCCTCATGGATGGTGGCGATAGGCTGTCAGGACTGTGCAGGAGAGTCCTCCAAGTCCCTGTTCTCCCAGGCACAGGTGTGGTGGCAAAAAACCTTAGAGTAGTACCCCATCTTCAACACTGTGCCTCATGCCCTGGGGTTGGTGGTCATAGGCTGCAGGATCCTGCAGGAGAGTCCTCCAGTTGGGGGCCTGGAAGCTGGAGTAAACCAGACCCCAGTCAAGTTGCACAAGGAACAGGTGAGTTGAGGTGTTCATTTGGAAGAGTAATCTCACTTTTCCAACAAAGACAGAGTCATCAGTCTACTTTTGATGAAGATAATTACTACTTAAGAAAAAAGTGTGTGTGGGGCACCTGGGTGGCTCAGTGGGTTAAGCCTCTGCCTTCCGCTGAGGTTGTGATCCCACGGTCCTGGGATCGAGCCTCAAATTGGGCTCTCTGATTAGCAGGGAGCCTCTTTCCTCTTCTCTCTTTGTCTGCCTCCCGGACTTCTTGTAATCTCTCTGTCAAATAAATAAATAAAATCTTAAAAAAAAGAAACAAGTGTGTGTTTCCCCTTCTCCCAGGAACTGAAACAGATGTGCAGGCCATAGATTGCAGATGCCTATTTGTGCCCACCTGACAGCATTTCTCTGCTCTGGCTCCAGAAAACCTGAAGTTTTGAACACCAGCATCTGGGTCAGTGATGCAGCTTGTCACAGGACATTTATGTTCCGAGAAAGCAGCAGATACAGTGGGCGCAATGTCACATCCATGTCAGGAGTAGAGGTAAAACTTCTCATTAACTCAAAATCTCCTGGACTTTTCTCTTTCCTCTAGTTGAGCCAAGAAGTAAAACTTATGTCATTGTCAGCATTCTGGATTTGGTTCAAGAGTTACTCAGTTTCCCTGCAGGTAGGCCATTTCATGGAATACCCATTTATCTGTTGATTTATTGCTTACAAAATATCATCTGAACATCTGTTTCTGAGGAAATCACTTATTGGAAAGGAGTGATAAGGTTTACCCCGTGTGTGTGTGTGTGTGTGAGTGTGTGTGTGTGTGTGTGTGTGTGTGTGTTTAAAGATTTTATTTATTTATTTGACAGACAGAGATAACAAGTAGGAAGAGAGGCAGGCAGAGAGAGAGAGAGGAGTTAGCAGGCTCCCCGCAGAACAGAGAGCCCCATGCGGGGCTCGATCCCAGGACCCTGGGATCATGACCTGAGCCAAAGGCAGAGGCTTTAACACACTGAGCTACCCAGGCGCCCCAGCTCTTTGTGTGTTTTTAACATAAAATTTCATCCCTTATCTAACAAGGTTTATTCCATTGGGCCTAGGGTATAGTTAGGTGGCCAACATATAGAGTTGGGTGGCTTTTTGTCATCAGATACAGACTTGGATGATGTCTTGTCATTTGTCAAAGGTAATGTTTCCTAATTTATCAGTCTTTTCATCAGAAGAGTTATAATTGACGTATAGGGAAAATTCAAAGTTATTCAAAGTAGCCATTTACTGTTTAAAAGTTGACCTTGGTTTTCTAATTTAACTAAATGCATCATCTAGATACTTTGACGTGCTGTATTTTTTCTGCAGTTTCTTTGGTGGTAGAGTCAGAAGGAGAGACTTTGGAAATTCTTATGGATAGATGCTTGCTGGTGGCTCCAAGGAGCTTGGTGTCAGGAGTACTGGGGTGAGTTCTGCAACTGCTTGCCTGACCTTACGTGAGTCAGGTTATACCACAGAGTTTCTGTTTCCTCCTTATGAATCTGCTGGCAGGTAATATCTATGGAAAGGCTTTTTACACAGAAACTGTAATGTATATTTAAGAGCAAATTAAAATCAGATGATTTGGCTGTATTGTTATGTAAATAACAGTTTTAATCCTTGCCCCCAACAGGATACCTGGGTGGCTCAGTGGGTTAAAGCCTCTGCCTTGGGTAGAGATCAGGTCATGATCTCAGGATCCTGGAATTGAGCCCCACATCAGGCTCTCTGCTCAGCAGAGAGCCTGCTTCCCTTTCTCTCTCTCTGCCTCCTTGTGATCTCTGTTTAAATAAATAAATAAAATCTTTACAGAAATAGATTTAAACCCTCCTGTCATGAGATATGGTATTTTATTGCACAAGGAGTCCTCAGAAGGCTATAATGAAAGTGTCAGGTCACAGAGCACATTCAGATTCCATTGGTAGGTTAGTGACCATTTACCAGGTAGGAGGTAAGTGGAGAGAAATATGACAGAAGGCAAAAGTAGGTGTTAACCATTCATTAGGTAGCATTCTGCATTTCTCATGAAAGCCTTGGGCCAGTGTAATTTTGGAAGAAGGAGAAGGAATCCTGGAGCTTTCTGGCAGACAGGGGAATTCCAGGTCTGAGTAGAGCTTACAGGGGTCCCAGAGTAGAGCTGAGTGCATTCTGCAAGAGGTTGTGGGCAGGACTGGCTCCAGGGGGTGGCTGTGTCTCCCGTGTGACGGCTGTGACAGGTCAGTTTCCTGGATGAGGACAAGTGAGCCACAGGTGGAGAACTGGCAGAACACCTTCTTCTGTGCCACCAGCCTCACCCAACACACACAACCTCATTGTCTGTCCCTGTCACTCAAATTCTGACTGCTCTGTGCTGCCAGGACGAGATGTTGGTTTGTGCTCCTTTCTTTGCATGTCAGTGAAGTTTCAAAACTTTGATTATGGAAGGGACGCCTGGGTGGCTCAGTTGGTTAAGCAGCTGCCTTCGGCTCAGGTCATGATTCCAGCATCCTGGGATCGAGTTCCACATCGGGCTCCTTGCTCGGCAGGGAGCCTGCTTCTCCCTCGGCCTCTGCCTGCCTCTCTGTCTAATTGTGCTCACTCTCGCTCCTCTCTCTCTCTGAAAAATAAATAAAATCGTAAAAAAAAAAACTTTGATTATGGAAATGGCGAGTCATCAGAATGGCTATTATTCTTATTTCCTGCTCTTGAATTCACCACAGTGAATCATACCTGCTTGTGGAAGGGGAGATCTGTGTGTTTTAATTTCCTGTTTAAATTAAACAATGGGAAAACAATGTTTTGAGGAATTAAAAAACCCTTCATGGGGACTCATGTTTTTCTCTTCTGTGAACCACTTTCTGATAGTAGAAACTTTTTTTTTTTAATTAAAGCTCAGACTCAGAGCTGTAACAGGGTGCTGTGCCCTTTGTGAGGGGGAGAAACAGAGGAGGAGTGTAGGTTGTTTAGGAGCTTGGGGTGTGGCTCATTATGCTCCCAGTGGCACACAAGCCCCTGTTAGCCTTCATTGACAGTGGGTGGGGGAGATAGGGGTTGCTGCTCACCTGGTAGACCATCCTGGTCTCTGAAACCTGACCCAGTGAATCACTATTGACTTGAACTGGGGAATTTATGAAGAAAACAGAATGAACCCTGAAGGGTGCCTATATCCTTTGCACTCAGACAATTCCATGGAGCAAAGGAACTCATCACCCATGAGACATGTCAGGATCCCTGAGTGTGTGGGCTTTGCTCCCTGGGAAGAGGTTGTGTCTTCATCCTTATCTGAACCAGAACCATGTTGTCTGGTTACCAAGATCCAGACTTTTATGTGACCATGGAATTATTATTATTGTTATTTTAAGGAAGCAATGTAGGCACTGTCTTCAAGATACAAATGTCAAAAGGAAAAACAAAAGGATATATATATATATATATATATATATATATATATATATATATATATTTATAATGACTAAACTTGTGTTATCTCTCATTAGTAAGGGTAACTTAGGGCTGCCCATATGAGAAAGACCAAGGAATTATATTTTGATCGAAGTGTGCTGTGCAAGTGTAGTGTATGTGTGGATTTCTTATTTATTTTGTTTTATTTTTTAATTTTTAAAAATTTTTATATAAACATATAATGTAAGTTTAGCCCAAGGGGTACAGATCTGTGAATCACCAGGTTTACACACTTCACAGCACTCACCATAGCACATACCCTCCCTGATGTCCATAACCCCATCACCGTCTCCTGACACCCCCTAGAAACCCTGTTTATTTTGTGAGATTAAGAGTCACTTATGGTTTGTCTCCCTACCGATCCCATCATGTTACATTTATTATTTTCCGAACACTGAACCACCCCCACGTTGCATCTCCACTTACTCATGTCAGGGAGATCATATGATAGCTGTCTTTCTCTGATTGACTTATTTCACTAAGCATAATACTCTCTAGTTCCATCCATGTTGTCACAAATGGCAAGATTTCATTTCTTTTGATGGCTGAATATTATTCCATTGTGTGTGTGTGTGTGCCACATCTTCTTTATCCATTTTTCTGTTGATGGGCATCTAGGTTATTTCCATAGTTTGGCTATTGTGGACATTGCTGCTAAAAACATTCGGGTGCACATGCCCATTTGGATCACTAGACTTGTATCTTTAGAGTGAATACCCTGTAGTGCAAAAGTTGGGTCATAGGGCAGTTCTATTTTCAACTTTTTGAGGAAATTCCATGATGTTTTCCAGAGTCGTTGCACCAGCTTGCATCCCACCAACAGTGTAGGAGGGTTCCCCTTTCTTTGCATCCTTGCTAGCATATGTCACTTCCTGGCTTGTTGATTTTAGCCATTCTGACTGGTGTGAGGTGGTATCTCATTGTGGTTTTGATTTGTAATTCCCTGATGCCGAGTGATTTGGAGCATTTCTTCATGTGTCCATTGGCCATCTGGATGGCTTCTTTGCAGAAATGTCTGTTCATGTCCTCTGCCCATTTCTTGATTGGATTATTTGTTCTTTGGGTGTTGAGTTTGCTAAGCTCTTTATAGATTTTGGATACTAGCGGTTTGCATATATCTTCTCCCATTCTGTCAGTTGTCTTTTGGTTTTGTTAACTGTTTCTTTTGCTGTGAAAAAGCTTTTGCACTTGATGAAATTCCTATAGTTCATCTTTGCCCTTGCTTCCCTTGCCTTTGGCGATGTTCCTAGGAAGAAGTTCCTGCAGCTGAGGTTGAAGAGGTTCTTGCCTGTGTTCTCCTCAAGGACTTTGATGGATTCCTATCTTACCTTGCAGTCCTTCATCCATTCTGAGTCTATTTTCATGTGTGGTGCAAGGAAATGGTCCAATTTCATTTTTCTACATGTGACTGTCCAATTTTCCCAACACCATTTGTTGAAGAGGCTGTCTTTTTTCCATTGGACATTCTTTCCTGCTTTGTTGAAGATTAGTTGACTATAGAGCGGAAGTCTACTTCTGGGCTCTCTATTCTATTCCTTTGATCTGTATGTCTGTTTTTGTGTCAGTACCATACTGTCTTGATGATGACAGCTTTGTAATAGAGCTTGAAGTCCGGAATGGTGATGCCACCAACTTTGGCTTTCTTTTTCAATATTCCTTTGGCTATTCGAGGTCTTTTCTGGTTCCATATAAATTTTAGGATTATTTCTTCCATTTCATTGAAGAAATGGATGGGATTTTGGTAAGGATGGCATTAAATGTTCAGATTGCTTTAGGTGTAATAGACATTTTCACAATATTTGTTCTTCCAATCCAGGAGCATAGAACATTTTTCCATTCCTTTGTGTCTTCCTTAATTTCTTTCATGAGTGCTTTATAGTTTTCTGAGTATAGATTCTTTGCCTCTTTGGTTAGGTTTATTCCTAGGTATTTTACGGTTTGGGGTGCAATTGTAAATGGAATTGACTTCTTAATTTCTCTTTCTTCTGTCTTGCTATTGTTGTAAAGAAATACAACTGATTTCTGTGCATTGATTTTATATCCTGACACTTTACAGAACTCCTGTACAAGTACTAGCATTTTTGGAGTGGAGCCTTTTGCGTTTTCCACACAGAGTGTCATATATCTGCAAAGAGTAATTGTTTGTCTTCTTTGTCGATTTGGATGCCTTTAATTTCTTTTTGTGTCTGACTGCTGAGGCTAGGACTTCTAGTACTATGTTGAATAGCAGTGGTGATAATGGACATCCCTGATGTGTTCCTGACCTTAGCAGAAAAGCTGGGTTTAGGCTTCCTTTGCTGTTCTTTCTCCAGCTACTTTAGGTGTAGGCTTATTTTCTGTATTTCAGACCTTTCTTGTTTCTTGAGAAAGGCGTATATCACTATATATTTTCCTCTCAGGACTTCCTTGCTGTGTTCCACAGATTTTGAACTGTTGTGTTTTCATTATCATTTGTTTCCATTAATTTTTTCAATTCTTCTTTAATTTCCTGGTTGGCCCATTCATTCCTTAGAATGATGCTGTTTAGTTTCCATGTATTTGTGTTCTTTCCAAATTTCCTCTTGTAATTGAGTTCTAGCTTCAGAGCATTGTGGTCTGAGAATATGCAGGGAATAATCCCAATTTTTTTAAGTTTATTTATTTATCTACTTGACAGACAGAGATCACAAGTAGGCAGAGAGGCAGGCAGAGAGAGAGGAGGAAGCAGGCTCCCCACTGAGCAGAGAGCCTGATGAGTGTTTCAATCCCAGGACTCTGGGATCATGACCTGAGCCGAAGGCAGAGGCCTTAGCCCACTGAGTCACCCAGCCGCCCTGATCCCAATCTTTTGATACCAGTTGAGACATGATTTATGATTCTGGAGACTGTTCCATGTGTGCTAAAGAAGAATGTGTATTCTGTTGCTTTGGGATGAAATGTTCTGAAGAGATCTGTTATTTCCATTTGGTCCAGTGTGTCATTTAGGCTTTTATTTTCTTGTTGATCTTTTGCTGGAAGATCTTTCCATTTCAGTGAGGGGAGTGTTAACGTCCCCTACTATTATTGTATTATTGTCAATGTTTTTCTTTGATTTTGTTACTATTAATTGGTTTATATACTTGGCTGCTCCCAAGTTAGGGGCATAGATATTTAGAATTGCTAGAACTTCTTGTTGGACAGACCCTTTGAGTATGACATAGTGTCCTTCCTCGTCTCTTATTATAGTCTTTGGCTTAAAATCTAATTGATATCCTATAAGGATTGCCACCCCAGCTTTCTTCTGATGTTCATTAGCATGGTAAATTGTTTTCCACCTCCTCATTTTAAATCTGGAGATGTCTTTGGGTCTAAATTGAGTTTCTTGTAGACAGCATATTGATGGGTTTTGTTTTTTTATCCATTCTGATACCCTGTGTCTTTTGATTGGGGCATTTAGCCCATTTAGATTCAGGTTAACTATTGAGAGATACGAATTTTGTGCCATTGTATTGCCTGTAAAGTGACTGTTACTGTGTATTGTCTCTGATCCTTTCTGATCTAGTACTTTTAGGTTCTCTCTTTGATTAGAGGACCCCTTTCAATATATCCCGCACAGCTGATTAGGTGTTTGCAAATTCTTTGCATATTCAGTTTTTGTTTGTCCTGGAAGATTTTTATTTTTCCTTCTATTTTCAATGATAGCCTAGCTAGATATAGTATTCTTGGCTGCATGTTTTTCTCGTTTAGTGCTTTGAAGCTATTTCTGGCCTGCCAGGTCTCTGTGGGTAAGTCCACTGCCAATCTAATATTTTTACAATTGTGTGTTACAGACTTCTTTTCCTGGGCAGCTTTCAGGATTTTCTCTTTGTTGCTAAGACTTGTAAATTTTACTATTAGGTGACAGGGTGTGGTCCTATTCTTATTGATTTTGAGGGGGGGAATCTCTTGATGCTTGCTTGTTCCCTTTGCCATATTAGGGAAATTCTCTATAATAATTCCCCCTAATATACTTTCTGCTCCCCTCTCTCTTTCTTCTTCTTCTGGAATCCCAATTATTCTAATAATTTCATCTTATGGTGTCACTTAACTCTCAAATTCTCTGCTCATGGTCCAGTATTTGTTTGTCTCTCTTTTGCTCAGCTTCTTTTTTCTCTGTCAGTTTGTCTACTATATCACTATTTTTTCTTCTGCCTCATTTATCCTAGCAGTAAGAGCCTCAATTTTTGATTGAACCTCATTAATAGCTTTTTTGTTTTCAACTTGGTTAGATTTTAGTTATGTCATTTCTCCAGAAAGGACTTTTATCTCTCCAGAGAGGGTTTCTCTAATATCTTCCATGCCTTTTTCGAGCACAGCTAGAACCTTGAGAGTTGTCATTCTGAACTCTAGATCAGACATATTACCAATATCTGTATTGATTTGGTCCCCAGCCTTTGGTACTGCCCTTGTTCTTTTTTTTGTGATGAGTTTTTCTGCCTTGTCATTTTGTCCAGATAAGGAAAGTCTCAATCACTTCTTGAGATTGTTGATCTCAAGAAGGGTGGCAAAGGGTGGCAAGGACCCCAGGAAAATGTGCATTAACTAACTAAGAAGAGACTCCAAATAGTGGAAGGGAGATATATATATCTTTCTCCCTCCCACTATATATATATATATATATATATATATATATATATAATCAGTCTAATATACAGATATATATATATATTAGACTGGTGACTAGAACAGGGTCACCCACTTAATTACTTAATTTTGGGAGTATTTTGGTCTCTTAGAAGAAACTACCTCCCAAAATTTTAAAGAATGAAGAACATATTTAAGGGTAAACACAATGAAGGGATCGAATATGCCTATAAAGATTAAAAAAAATTTTCTAAAAAAAGGAGTTGATAAAGTAAGTTGGTTAGGAGAAAAAAGAAAAAGAAAGAGGGGAGAATTTGCTCGGGCTGGAGACTAGAACAAGCCCAAGATAGATTTAGAGTGTATTTTGATCCATTAGAAGAAATTGTACCCCAAATTTTTTTTAGAATAAAAAACCCCATGTGTATACAAAAATAACGTTAGATACAATGAAGGATAAAATATGACTATAATAATGAAGGTTAAAAAAGATTATTTTTCAATGAAAGGCATTGTTAAGATAAACTAGTTAACATTAAAAGAAGATAGGGTAAAATTTTAAAAAAAATTGCAGAAGAAAAAAAAGAAAATTAAAAAAACATTAACTGCAAGACTAAAGAATCATGGGGAAAAGCCATGAATTCTATGCTTTGCTTTCTCCTCCTCTGGAATTTTGCTGTTATCCTTGGTAAATGAACTTGGTCTTGGCTGGATTTCTTGTTGATCTTCTGAGGGAGGGGCCTCTTGTATTGATTCTCAAGTGCCTTTGCCGGAGGTGGAATTACACCGCCTTTAGCAGGGTCCAGACTAAGTAATCTTCGGGAGCTTTTCTTCCCTGAACACTTTCTGTAGAGTTCTGGAGGATGGGAATGTAAATGCCGGCCTCCCAGTCTCTGCAGCACAGAATAGATGAGAGCTTGGGGCCCCATTCCTCAGTGCGCCCTCAGAGAAAAGTGCTCAATTACTCCCGTCTCCCTGGTCTCCAGCCACACTCGGAACTCACCCAGTCTGTGCCCGGTTCAAGGTAATTCCGAGTTGAGAGCTCACTTCTCTGCTCTGTCTCTGTAGCTGGCTACCCCACTCTAATACCTGCGAGCTCTTTCATAATCAGACACCCCGGATGCTTCTGTGACCAGAAGGATCTGTGACCGATCCTTCTGGGGCCAAGCTGACCACGCATGGACTTCATCCCAGTTTAGCCTCTGCAGCAATGTCCCTCAGTGGAGCAGACTTTTAAAAGTTCTGATTTTGTGCTCTGTTGTTCTGCCACTTGCCAGGAGCTGGCTCCTCCCACCACAAGTCTATCTTGCTGTCACTTTGGATTCACTTCTCTGCTGGTCCTACCTTTCATAAAGTGGTTGATTCTCTGTTTCTAGAATTGTTTCTCTTCTTCTATTTGATCTCCTGTTGGATTTGTAGGTATTCACAATGCTTTGACAAGCTATGTAGCCCATCTCCTGCTACCTGATGTTGTCTTAACCAGTTGCTTCTCCGCCATCTTGCGTGTGTGTGTGTGTGTGTGTGCATGTGTGTGTGTGTGTTTAAAGATTTTATTTGACACAGAGGAAGAGACATCATAAGTAGGCAGAGCAGCAGGCAGAGAGAGGGGGAAGCAGGTTCCCTGCTGAGCAGAGAGCCTGATACGGGGCTCAACCCCAGGATGCTGAGATCATGACCTAATCTGAAGGCAGAGGCTTAACCCACTGAGACACCCAGGTGCCCAACACATGTAGTGTTTTATTCTATCATTTTCCTTACTTCTCTGAAGGGAAAAGGAAGTGGTGACTGGAGCCTGGTTTCTGATTTGAAGGAATGGGATATAAGAGATTTGAAAAAATAGTGTTCATGCTGACATGGTTCTCAGTGCACAGTGAGCAAAGGTTTGAATCTTGGACTTGGAGGTGTTGGTGTTCAGGGAAGATGATGTCCAAGTTTCCAGCATGTAGAGTCACTTGGCTGGTCTTTCTACTTGGACCAGTACCTGCCTTCCTAAGGGGAGCTTGAAAGTGGCTTGGAACCCTAGGGCACTTGAGGAATGATTTGGATAAGACACCTGGGTGGGCCAGTGTAGACAAACTAAGGGAATTCCAGAGCTAATGATGAATACATTTCTGAGGCTGGAGTTTGCTTCTCTGTGAGTAGCATTGAGCTGGGGCGGAAAGCAGTCTCTGGATCTTAGATCTCATCGTGTGAGCAGGTCTGAGCCAGAATGCATTGTCAGATGAGACAGGTGGGAGATTGTGAGGCCATGGTGGTGGACCATTACTCTTGAGGGAAGGCCATACTGCTCCAGGGATAGGGCTCTGCTACCTGGTCAGCCCTACTACTGCAGATGTACCACGAAAGTTATTTTCTCTTTGGTTCTCATGCTCTTGGCTCAGCAGGGTGGTTGGTGGGAAACCACCAACAGGCAACCTTATTGATTCTTGCCCAGGTGCCCCTTGCTTCCTCAGATGAGGAACAGCAGGTATTCTCTACCTGGTGTCTATTAATTCAACCATCAGAAGCACTTCTTCCAGAGCCACACCCCTGAGAAATCCTCCACTTTCCTGTGCTATGTGGAAGAAGCCATTTTTCATTTGGAAGTGAAATATCAGATCCTGCTATTAGATTCCAAGGCCACACAGTACTCCATTCTCCATGATGCTCTAGTTGTGCTTGAGTCCTGATGTGCAAGACTGAGGCCAAACCTTGGCAGCCTGCTGCTGCTGCTGCTCAATTTGTTTCCCAGAGTCAAGAGTCTCATATGTTTTTTCTCCTTCTCAGATATCTTCCAATTCAGGTTTCCCACCCTGTCCCTATGATCCTCTGTGTTGTTCCTTATATTCCACATATGAGTGAAACCATATGATAACTGTCTTTCTCTGCTTGATGTATTTCACTTAGCATAATCTCCTCCAGTTCCAGCCATGTCAATGCAAATGGTAAGTATTCATCATTTCTGATGGCTGAGTAATATTCCATTGTATATATGAACCACATATTCTTCTTCTTTTTTTAAAGAATTTTGTTTATTTATTTGACACAGAGAGAGAGAGACAACTATCACAAATAGGCAGAGAGGCAGGCAGCCATAGGAGGGGAAGCAGCTCCCCACTGTGTAGAAAGCTTTATGCATGCTCCATCCGAGGAACCTGAGATCTTGACCTGAGCCACAGGCAGAGGCTTAACACACTGAGTCACCCAGGGTCCCCTGAACCACATCTTCTTTATACATTAATATGTTGAAGGACATCTCTGCTCCTTCCACAGTTTGGCTATTGTGGACATTGCTGCTAGAAACACTGGGGTGCATGTGCCTCTTCATTTTACCAAATCCATATGGTAGATACCTAGGAGTGCAATTGGTGGGTCATAGGGTAGCTTTATTTTTAATGTCTTGAGGAAACTCCATGCTGTTTTTCAGAGTGTACCAGCTTGCGTTCCAACCAACAGTGTAAGAGGGAACCCTTGTTGTGTAATATGTTTCACATCCTCATCAACATTTGTTGTTCCCTGTCTTTTAATTTTTGACATTCTAACAGGTGTAAGGTGGTGTCTCATTGCGGTTTTGATTTTTATTTCCCTGATTGCAAGGCATGTGGAGAATGTTTTCATGTGTGTTAGTCATCTGTTTGTCTTTTTGGAGAAGTGTCTTTTTAGGTCTTCTGACCATTTCTTGAGTGGACTCTTTGTTTTTTGGGGTGTTGAGTTTGAGAAATTCTTTGTAAATCTTGGATACCAGACCTTTAACTCTAATAGCATTTGCAAATATCTACTCCCATTTTACAGGTTGCCGTTTAGTTTTGCTAATTGTTTCCAAGCGTTTCATCTTGATGAAGTACTGAAAGTTTATTTTTGCTTCTGTTTCCCTTGTCTTTAGAGACTTGTCTTGAAAGAAGTTGCTGTGTTGGAAATCGAAGAGGTTGCTGCCTGTGTTCTCTAGGATTTTGGTGTGAGACAGGAATTAATCATCTTTCTTTCCTGATTGTATTTGAGACCTCTCTCCTTCTTGGTGAGTCTAGCTAAGGCTTTGTTAGTTTTGTTTATCTTTCCAACAAAGGCAGTTCTTATTTTCATTAATCTTTTGTCTTTTTAGTCATCATTATTGATTTTCACATTCCGTTTTATTACCTTATTCCTACTGATTTGGGATTTGCTTGTTTTTTTTTTAACACTTCTTTATCATGTAAAATTATAGTGTTTACAGGACAGCTTTCTTGTGGACTGATGAGGACCTGAATTTCTATGAACTTCCCCCTTAGAACTAATTTTGCTATATCCCTTACATTTTTGTAGGGATTTGGGATTTGCTTGTTTTTTTTTTTAACACTTCTTTATCATGTAAAATTATAGTGTTTACAGGACAGCTTTCTTGTGGACTGATGAGGACCTGAATTTCTATGAACTTCCCCCTTAGAACTAATTTTGCTGTATCCCTTACATTTTTGTAGGTTTTTCTTTTTGTCTCGAGGTACTTTTAAAATTTCTTGATTTCTTATTTGACTGTTGGTAGTTTATTACCATGTTGTTAAATCTCTACATATTTTTGACTCTCGCATTTTCTTCTTGTGATTGATTTCTAGTTTCATAACATTGAGGTTGGACAATATTTGAATCAGCAGGTGAGGGGAACATTCAGGATAAAGTTTTGTTTACTGGGCTTTTTTTCTGAGGGCAGAGAATGAGCTCCATACAGTGGAAGGTGTTGGGTTGGCAAGTTCCAGGAGTGCAGGAAGAACAATGGAAATGACCGCCGCCGGGTCCTGCCGTCTTCCAGCCTCCACCCCCACTTTCCTTCACCCTTGACTCTCCAGCCAAAAGGATGTATGCCCAGGTCATGTCCCCTTAGGTAACCTGATACCTATGAGGGAAACAGATGAAATACCCCTGCCAACTCCGTCCCAGTGTGACTTCCCCTACTCTCTTTCTTGAAACAAGGAACTTTGACAGAGGGTACCCACCTCCTCCCGGAGCAACTTTCCTGGTTCCCCTTCTCTTGAGCCCTGAAACTTTGCAGGAGAGTGCCTTTAATAAATCTTGCCTTGCACCCACTTCGCCTGGCATGTTTATCTCGCCTATAAAACCTTACATTTGGTGCCCAAAACCCGGGAGGGTTTTGAGAGCCTCCCACCCTGGTGAGGAGGCTCTCTCCTCTCCCTTGCCAGACCTGGACCTGCCTTTCCCAACGCCACTTCTGAAGCCATGGTGAGTTTTCCTGGATTCCGCGCCTCTGTCTGAAAAGCCCTGCCCTAATCGCGCCCACGTCAGGGCAGACCCCGCCGGTCACCAGGTGACCTCCGTGACTCTGAGAAGCTGGGAGACATCCTAACCTCTAGGGTATTTGACACAGTTTTTCTGCAACCCAGTGGTGGATGAAGGGATGCCTTCCTCCTGCCCTCGGGTTGTCTTGCAAGGAGTCTTGGGGACCTCCCAATCCAAATTCAACCCTAAAACATCCCGGGCATGTTTTAGGCCTGTTGGACAATCTTAAAACCCTGGAACTGGGCCAGGACCTGCAAAAATGACGTTACTATACTGTAGCTTGGCCACAATACCGATTAGACAGTCAGTCCCAATGGTCTCCAGAAGTCATGTTTAATTATCAGATTTTCATGGACCTAAATAACCTCAATAGACACCAAGGCAGATGGGCCAAGGTCCCTTAAGTTCAGGATTTCTGAACCAGCGCCCTTGTTTACCCGTCCCTCATCCCACTCCTATCCGAACTTCTGACAAATTTATCCACAGTAAATATGAAACTTTAATCAATGTTTAATAAAGCTCTTGTTATTTGTTAAAATCTGTTACCAAAGAAATGACTAAACGGATGGTTAATTGTCTGTCTCAAAGTTTTAGTGGGTAATTGCTGAGATAGCTTTCAAAGTCTTTGGTAACCTGAAAGTTTTAAGTTTTGCGTGGATGACAAATGGGATTAAATCTGTTGGACATTTAGGTATTTTCCAAAGGGATAAAATGCCAAGTCATGTATTACTGAACATAGCTTTGTGCTTTTGACTTCTTACAGCAAAGAAAATAAGAATATTTAAATCTGTTGGTAAGCATGGCTTGTGCTTAACTGATTCATAAATTGGCATCTAAAGAATTCTGTTATAGCCGTTCATGATTAATAACTGACTAGAGGTTAATAACTAAAGGTGTTTCTAAGAGTACAAAATTCTGCTAAATAAAGGAAGCAACTCTGTGTGTAGGAAAGTAGAAGATATATGAGAAATATTTAAGGAATGGGAGTATATTTTATTGAAAGTGAAAGGAGATAATTTTGTCCTAAGTGAGATGGCTTTTTGAGACAAAACCTGAATGCAAAGGAAAGTTGTAGAAGGTTTGTGAAGGGAAATCATTCAGGAACCCAATGAAAACCCGGCCATGTTTCTTAACCAACTTACTGAGGCGCTGACTCAATACACTTGCCTAGACCTGGCCTCTCCAGCAGGGGCGACTGTTTTAGCTACTCACTTTATTTCTCAGTCAGCCGCCGACATTTGGCAAAAATTAAAGAAAGTGGAGGAGGACCCTCAAACTCCCATTTTTGATCTGGTGAAAATGGCATTTAAAGTCTTTAACTCCCAATAGGAGGCAGAACTTAAGCACCAAGCCAGACTCCAACCGAAGGTCCAACTGCGGACCCAAGCCCTGGTAGCAGCCCTAAGGCCGGGAGGTTCTGGGGGTCAACAGAAGGGAGCACCTAACTGCGTCCCTCTGGGGGCCTGTTTCACGTGTGGAGCCAAGGGATACTGGGCCCGTCAATGCCCCAATCCAAAAATGCCTACTAGGCCGTGCCCTCAATGCCGCATAATGGGCCACTGGATATTGGACTGCCCCAACCTCAGGGTATTCCCGGCGCCTCCACGTGGGGGAGACCCTGAGATGGTAAGTTCTGTCTTCCAACTTTTCCTATTGGATGACTGATGGAGCCCAGTCTCAGACAGCCCTCTCACCAATGCCGAGCCGAGGGTCATGCTCCAGGTAGTGGGTAAGTCCCTTTCCTTTCTATTGGACACGGCACATGCTTTCCTGCCTTTTTACTCAGCTCCTAA
The DNA here is from genome assembly GCF_964662115.1 of Mustela nivalis. NCBI lineage: Eukaryota > Metazoa > Chordata > Mammalia > Carnivora > Mustelidae > Mustela > Mustela nivalis. The sequence goes on along the minus strand of NW_028136405.1, from coordinate 282,994 downwards.
TCATCCCTCCTCGTTGCAGTTATGGGAATTGATGGTACTTCCTCCACTCCAAAGGCCAGCCAACCCCTTACCTGCAGCCTGTATGCGTTCCCCTTCTCACACTTCTTCCTCATTATCCCTTACTGCCCTGTTCCCTTACTAGGCAGGGACATCCTCCACAAACTTCAGGCCACCATTTGTCTCTCTCCCTCTCCCTTGACTTCTGTTCACCTCATCCTTCCTCTACTTCCCGATGACTCATCCTCTATCCCAGACTGTCTCCCCTCTGTAGACCCACAGATATGGGACATTTCCAGACCTGTAGTAGCAACCCACCAGTGAGGACTCAAGTTTATCAGTGACCGCCTTTGGCAGCAGGGTCTCCTTATTCGCATTAACTCTCCAAGGAACTAGATGTCACTTTCCAGGGATGGCAGCACTGCCTCAAGGCCCTAGCGGCAGCCACTTCTCTGACAAAGGAGGCCCTCAAACTTACCTTAGGACAGCCCATCATGGTCTTCTCCCCCCATAGACTGATGGACTGAGTCAGCCACAAATACTTGGCACAGCTCACTCCTTCCCATCTCCAAGTTTACCACCTGCTGTTCATAGAAAACCCCCAGGTCACACTCTGTCTCCCTTCGCCTAAATCCCACCACTCTCTTGCCGACACCTTCATCTACCCCCACTCCTCTCCACTCCTGTGCTCAACACCTGGAAGAACTCTCTCCCTCCCATCCAGGACATTGGGACCAGCCCCTGACTGAACCCAATCGCACTATGTTCATGGATTTGGGCTCCCTCATAGCTCCAGATGGACGGCGATGTGTGACCTATGCAGTGGTCACCCTGGATGCAGTCATATAAGCAACCCCCCTTCCCATTGGAATTACTTCTCAAAAGGCAGAACTCCTGGCTCTTACCAAGGCCCTTCACTTATCTGAGGGCCAACGGGTCACTCTTTATACTGACTCCAAATATGCTCTCCTTATTACCAACACTCACTCTGTCCTCTGTCGAGAAAGGGGATTTCTCACAACCAAGGGAACCCCCATAGTCAAAGGGCCTCTTATTGCCAAACTCCTTGAGGCTCTCAAGTACCCCACTGAGGTGGCTATTGTCCAATGCCATGGCCGTCAGGCCTCCAAAGACCCCATCTCTTTGGGGAACAACAAGTCTGACTCTGTTGCCTGACAGATGGCCTTAAACTCCTCTCTAACCCCTCTCCTGTTTCTCAACACTCCTCACAGTCCCTGTACACTGATGAGGAGACTCGGGCCCCTAAAACATTAGGTGGCAGGTTGGATTACAATGGATGGTATTTTGTCCAGGACAAAATTGCCCTCCCAAACAGCCTAATCCACACCCTCTTTACTGACATCCACCAGGCTCTCCACATCGGTCCAAAGGCCCTATACCAATTTCTCCAACCTCTCTTTCACCACCCCCTCCTCCAAAAGACCATTAAGGAGGGACAGAAGGCCTGCTGAACCTGTCCTGCGGTCAATGCCCAGGGCGGCCTCCTCAGACCAGGACCCACCCACCAGCTCCAAGGGCATCAGCCAGGCGAGGACTGGCAACTTGACTTCAATCACATGACTCGACACAAAACCTTTAGATATCTACTAACTCTTGTGGACACCTTCACAGGCTGGATCGAGGCATTCCCCACCACTAGGGAAACAGCACAGGTGGTTGCCGCTGTTCTCATTAAGCACATCATTCCGAGGTTTGGACTCCCTTGAACCCTACAATCAGACAATGGACCGGCCTTCATCTCCATCATCACACAACAGATTTCTGAGAGCCTCAACGTCACCTGGAAACTCCATATCCCCTACCACCTCCAATCTTCAGGTAAGGTCAAGAGGGCCAATGGCCTCCTCAAGGAACAACTCACCAAACGCACTCTTGAAACCTGACTGTCTTGGCCAACCCTTTTGTCACTGCACTCACCCGCCTTAGGGCCTCCCCTAGCCACCCATCAGGTCTCAGTCCCTTTGAGCTCCTGTACAGCAGGCCCTTTCTACTCAATCACAACCTGCCTGCCTCTGCTCCACCTCTCATATCTTGTATGCCTTATCAGACCCTCTTACAAGCCCTCCTAAGGGCTCATGCAGGTTCAACCATCCTCGCCCCTGACAGCCCGAGTGGAGACTTCCCCAGGCCCTAAATGCTGGGGACCAAGTTCTCCTAGGAGAACTTCACCCAAAGTCCTTAAAGCCCAGGTGAACCAGCCCCCATACTGTTATTCTTACAACTCCCACAGGGGCAAAATTCCTAGGACACCACCCATGCGTACACATCTCCTCTCTAAAACCATCCCCACAACAGGATGGCTGGACTTCCCAAACCCTGGGGCCCACATGGTTGCAGATTTCCCGCACCACTTCTTCTCACCCTCCTCCTTCTACACCCCCTCCATAGCTGTCCCTCAGGTGACCCTGAGTTCAGGTGGTACTTCTCCCTAGTGGAAACTTGGGCACCACACGGTCTAGTCAGCTGGTCACCACAGATTGCCAGTCTGGAGGGTGCCAGCCTAAGCGGAAATGGCCGTCCTCTCCACCCCCCTCCTGTGACAAAAAAGGGCTGTGTTTTTTCCTCTTGTTATTGGGGTCTCCTTGGTGTCTTCCCTAGTGGCCACCTGGCTGGGCACCGGGGCCATAGCTCACTCCATAGGTGCTACCCGAGATTTATCTGAACAGCTCTGAACAGCCATGGAAGTCTCAGCTGAGTCCTTGGCATCTCTACAATGACAGATTACTTCAGTGGCCCAGGTAGCCCTACAGAACCAGCGAGCCCTGGACCTGCTCACTGCAGACAAGGGAGGAACCTGTTTATTCCTCAATAAAGAATGATGCTATTATATCAATGAATCCATTGTAGTTGAAATCAATATCAGTGTCCTGACAAAAATCTGCGACTCCCTTGGTGGCCAGCATCACCCTGTAATAAAACCCTCTCAATGGTGGCTCTCCCCCTTAACGACCTGGCTCTTTCCAATCCTAAGTCCCATTATTATCTTCTGCCTATTAGGACTTATCACCCCCTGTGTTCTTTGCTTCATTCAGGAATGCATACGTGAGGTTTCCAGGGTCACTGTCAACCAACTCCTCCTGGATCCCTATACCTGCCTATCCACATACAAAGGACCCTATGATGACGCCCCTTTAACAGCAGGAGGTAGCCATATCTGAGTCCCTGCCCCCATTACAACAAAAAGGTCGGAATGTTGGGTTGGCAGGCTCTGGGAGTGCAGAAGGAACAATAGAAATGACCACCGGCTCCAGAGGCTCGTGGAGTGCAGGAGGAACAATGGAAATGACTGCTTCCGGGTCCCGCTGTCTTCCAGCCCGCCCCGTTTTCCTTCACCCTTGACTCTCCCACCAAAAGGATGTATGCGCAGGTCACATCTCCATAGGTAACCTGATACTTATGCAGGAAACAGATAAAAGAACCCCACCAACTCCCTCCCAGTGTGACTTCCCCCTCTCCCTTTCCGGAGTCAAGGAACCTCTCCTGAGGGTGCCCACCTCCTCCCAGAGCAACTTTTCTGGCTCCCCTTCTCTTGAGCCCTGAAACTTCGCAGGAGAGTGCCTTTAATAAATCTTGCCTTGCACCCACTTTGCCTGGCGTGTTTATCTCGCCTATAAAACCTTAGAGAAGATTTTGTGAGATGGTGGGGAGTGGTCAACCCTTGTTAGAATTACTGACTACCATGAAGGCAGTGTACCACTGTTTACACCGTATTCCTGATGGATTTGCACTTCATTAGAAACATTTTCTTTTCTTTTTTTTAAGATTTCAGGCATGTTTTTGACAGAGAGAGAGTTCACAAGTAGGCAGAGAGGCAGGTAGAGAGAGAAGGGGAAGCAGGCCCCCTGCTGAGCAGAGAGCCCAATGCGAGGCTCGATCCCAGGCTCCTGAGATCATGACCTGAGCTGAAGGCAGAGGTTTAACCCACTGAGGCACCCAGGCGCCCCAATTAGGAACATTTTCTATGAGGTGCAGGGTTGACCTTCTCTAACAGAAAGGTGCCATGTGGGTTCATGGCATGTCCCCAGGTAAGCAACCAGGATGTATGGTATTGTACGGGAACAGAACTCTCTTTGAAAGTTATAGAAACACATCATGGTGAGCTCCATGACAATAGCCGAGGTCCTGAGTGACCCACTGGGTGTTGGTGGTGGGTGGGGTAGTGGGGTCTGTTAATCTGTCTCATAAGGTCCTGTGGAACTCAGGGACACCCTCCTGTCTGTTGAGTTGTGTGGATACAGGTAGACAGCAGTATCTGGTCAACACAAGGGTTGCACTGGACCAACAGCAGAGGGGCAGTGTGCCCAGGGAGCACTCCATTTCCATAAAAATAGACCAGGGTCTGTGACCATCATTCTTAGCCACAGCATGGGGAAAGGAGGTCGGTAGTGGTGCACACTTCCTAGGTTTGTGGTCAAGACTAGTTTGGAGCACACTGAAGACAACCATACCTGGCACAGAAGGCATCCAGTCACTGTAGCACCAGAGCACTGTGCCAGCTCTGATGCTGCTGCCTCCTATTTTTCATCATCTTTATGGACATGAGCCTCTGCTTTTGCCCCATGGCCTCCAGGGTATTTCCCTCCCTCCATCTGGCCCTCTCCTCTGCCCTGTGTAACCTGATGCCAAGGTACCTTCTCAAGAGGCAGCTCAGTCAGTCCCTTGATGGGACACTTCCATGGATCCTCTGTGAGGTGAGGACGATACCTTGCCCTGGAAGGGGGTTGCAGGTCCCCAGTCAAGAAAGCCACATCTCACTTTTCAGCCTGACCTCCCCTCCCCTCAGTCTTCCTCAGGGAAGATCTTCTCACTTCATGAGCTGAGGGCTCTGAACTTAAAAACGAATATCGTTTTATATTTCTCAATGCCTTAGTTCATCCATGGCATGTCTTTCAAAACTGCCAGTGGGTTTTTAGCAGTCCTGGAGGTCTGCCTGCTCAAGGAGGGGATGACCTGGGAGTGGCAGCCTTTTTTCCCATCTCCCTCAGCATGTCCCTGAGCCCTGGAGCCATCTTTCCCACTGAGGGTTGAGGGACCCAAGACAGCCCATCTTGAGCCCAGGCTGGGTCAGCTGCATAGACTGATGTATATTAGTAGTGGTGGGAAGCTGGTATGCGCAGTTGCAGACAATTTCTCCTTCTTTTTCCTTCTTCCCTTCCCACACAGAGGTAGCTCAGAACAGTCTTCAAGCCCTATACCTCAAGATCCCATGACCCAGGCTCCCTGCTTTCAGCTGGTGACCTTAGTGGTTTCCTGTCGCTTCTGCCTCCCATACCCACTCTCATGGCCATTCCTAAATCAGGGGAGGGATCCAACCCTTGACTGTACTTGGTCTTCCTCTGGTCCCACGCCCAGCCCACCCACATTTGTCTTCCAGGTATGTGCTTAGAAGCAAGCCCATCAACAGGAACTTATCAGCCAACAGAACCAGGTAATGACCACTGAATTAGAGATCCAGGGTGCATAACAAACCTGCTCTGGAAGCTGTCCCATACTCTATGACAATCTCACACGAAAACAGAAACAATAATAGCTTTCTGGACAGTAAAGTGACATTCGTCTCTACTTACACTCTTGAAAGCATAGGTGCTGACCCTGGATGGAAAGGGACCGTGGCTCCTGTGGGCTACCATTAACAGGAAAAGTATAAGAATTCAGTGAAATTTGAATTCCAAGCATAGAGTGAATAATTATTGTACAGTAAATACTCTCACAAGTAAGTCTTATGAACATTGCATAGCAAAAGTTTTTTCCAAATAGTTTACTGAAAGAAAAGAACTTTTTTATTGTTTATTTTAATTCAGATAGAGTTAACATACAGTGGTATATTAGTTTCATGTGTACAATGTAGTGATTCGGTGATTCTATGTATTACTCAACGGATATCAAGAAAAGTGTACTCTTAGTCCCCGTCATCCATTTCACTCATCCCTCCATCCACTTCCACTCTGGTAACCACAGAGTCGGTATTTTGTTTTGTATCTTCTTTCTCCTTTATTTATGTATATTCGTTTCTTATATTCCATGTAAGAGTTACATTGAAAGGCATTTGTCTTGCTCCAACTGATGAGTTTCACTTAGGACAGTACTCTCTAGCTCCATCTATGTGTCTGCAAATGGCAAGATTTCGGTTTTTTTATGGATGAGTAATTTCCCACTGTGTGTGTGTGTGTGTGTGTGTGTGTGTGTGTGTGTGTATACATATATCATCTCATTAATCAAATTATCAAGAAATACTTGGATTGCTTCCATATTGTAATATTGTAAATAATGTTGCAAGAAATATAGGGGCTCATGTATCCTTTTGAGTTATTGCTCTCATATTCTTCGGGTAAACACCCGGTAGTGTGATTGCTGGATCACAATGAAGTTCTATATTTAACGTTTTGAGGAACAGTCATACTGTTTTCTAAAGTGGCTGCAGCAGCTTGCATTCCCACCAACAGTGTAAGAGGGTTCCCTTTTATCCACATCTTCCCAACATCTGTTTTCTTGTGCTGGTGCTGTTAGCCATTCTGATAGTGTGAGGTAGTATCTCATGGAACTTTTCATTTGGATTTTCCTGTTGATGGATGACGGTGAACATATTTTCATGTGATTGTTGACATCTGTTTTTCTTCTTTGGAGAAATGTCTATTCATGTCTTCTATTTTTTTTAACTGTATTATTTGTTTTTTGGGTGTTGCGTTGTATCAGTTCTACATATTTTGGACACTACCCCATTATTGCATATGGTATTCGCAAACATCTTCTCCCATTAAGTGGGCTGTCTTCTATTTATTACATTTTCATTGTTCTTCTGCTGTGTGGTAAGCTTTCATATTGATGTAGTTCCAGTAGTTTATTTTTGCTTTTGTTTCCTTTGCCTTAGGAGGCATGTCTAGAAAATGTATGGTTCATGGCAGAGAAGTTACTTTCTGTGCCCTCTTGTAGGATTTTTATGATTTCAGGTCTCACATGGAGGTCTTGAAACTGTCTTGAGTTAATTTGTCCATCTGGTGTAAGAAAGCGGTCTAATTTCATTCTTTTGTGCATAGCTGTCCAGTTTTCCCCAAACCATTTGTTGTAGAGCCTGTTCTTTTCCCTTTTAATACTTTTGCCTGTTTTGCAGAAGACTAATTGGGCACGTGATTGTGGGTTTATGTCTGAGCTTCTATTCTGTTCCCTTGGTCACTGTGTATATTTCTGCACCAGTCCCATACTGTTAGGATGACTGAAGCTTTGTACTATAATTTGAAATATGGAATTGTGACGCCTCAAGCTTTGTTTTCCATCATAACATTGTGTTCGTTCTTCAGTATCTTTTGTGATTCCATAGAAATTGTTTTTTAACTTTTTATTTTTTATAAACATATATTTTTATCCCCAGGGGTACAGGTCTGTGAATCACCAGGTTTACACACTTCACAGCACTCACCAAAGCACATACCCTCCCCAATGTCCATAATCCCACCCCCTTCTCCCAAACCCCCTCCCCCCAGCAACCCTCAGTTTGTTTTGTGAGATTAAGAGTCACTTATGGTTTGTCTCCCTCCCAATCCCATCTTGTTTCATTTATTCTTCTCCTACCCACTTAAGCCTCCATGTTGCATCACCACTTCCTCATATGATATGATTATATCATATGATATAATATGATATAATATATAGATTATATGATAGTTGTCTTTCTCTGCTTGACTTATTTCGCTAAGCATGATACGCTCTAGTTCCATCCATGTTGTCACAAATGGCAAGATTTCATTTCTTTTGATGGCTGCATAGTATTCCATTGTGTATATATACCACATCTTCTTGATCCATTCATCTGTGGATGGACATCTAGGTTCTTTCCATAGTTTGGCTATTGTGGACATTGCTGCTATAAACATTCGGGTGCATGTGCCCCTTTGGATCACTACATTTGTATCTTTAGGGTAAATACCCAATAGTGCAATTGCTGGGTCATAGGGCAGTTCTATTTTCAACATTCTGAGGAACCTCCATGCTGTTTTCCAGAGTGGCTGCACCAGCTTGCATTCCCACCAACAGTGTAGGAGGGTTCCCCTTTCTCCACATCCTCGCCAGCATCTGTCATTTCCTGACTTGTTGATTTTAGCCATTCTGACTGGTGTGAGGTGATATCTCATTGTGGTTTTGATTTGTATTTCCCTGATGCCGAGTGATATGGAGCACTTTTTCATGTGTCTGTTGGCCATCTGGATGTCTTCTTTGCAGAAATGTCTGTTCATGTCCTCTGCCCATTTCTTGATTGGATTATTTGTTCTTTAAGTGTTGAGTTTGCTAAGTTCTTTATAGATTCTGGACACTAGTCCTTTATCTGATATGTCGTTTGCAAATATCTTCTCCCATTCTGTCAGTTGTCTTTTGATTTTGTTAACTGTTTCCTTTGCTGTGCAAAAGCTTTTGATCTTGATGAAATCCCAATAGTTCATTTTTTCCCTTGCTCCCCTTGCCTTTTGCGTTGTTCCTAGGAAGATGTTGCTGCGGCTGAGGTCGAAGAGGTTGCTGCCTGTGTTCTCCTCAAGGATTTTGATGGATTCCTTTCGCACATTGAGGTCCTTCATCCATTTTGAGTCTATTTTTGTGTGTGGCGTAAGGAAATGGTCCAATTTCATTTTTCTACATGTGGCTGTCCAATTTTCCCAGCACCATTTATTGAAGAGGCTGTCTTTTTTCCATTGGACATTCTTTCCTGCTTTGTCGAAGATGAGTTGACCATAGATTTGAGGGTCTATTTCTGGGCTCTCTATTCTGTTCCATTGATCTATGTGTCTGTTTTCGTGCCAGTACCATGCTGTCTTGATGATGACAGCTTTGTAATAGAGCTTGAAGTCCGGAATTGTGATGCCACCAACGTTGTCTTTCTTTTTCAATATCCCTTTGGCTATTCGAGGTCTTTTCTGGTTCCATATAAATTTTAGCATTATTTGTTCCATTTCTTTGAAAAAGATGGATGGTATTTTGATAGGAATTGCATTAAATGATTCCATAGAAATTTTTAAGGTAGTTTCTTTGAGTTGTTTTATTTTTTAAAAAATTTAAATTCAATTAGCCAACTTATCCTACATCATTAGTTTCAGATGTAGTGTTAAATAATATATCAGATGTGTACACCAAGTGCTCATTGCATCATGTGCCCTCCTCAGTGCCCATCACCCAGGTACCCCCTGCCCCAATCCAGCAACCCTCAGTTTGTTACTACAGTTAGGTACTATTATGTTTTTTCCATCTCTGATGACTTCTCATTCTGTTTCCCTTTCCTTTTTCTATGGTTCTCTGCCCTATTTCTGATATTTGACATATGAGTGAAACCATATGATATTTGTGCTTCTTTCATTGCCATATTTTACTCAGCATAATATCTTCCAGACCCATCCAGGTTGATGTGATGATAAATAATCATCCTTTCTGATGGCTGAGTAATATTCCATTGAATATATGAACCACATGTTCTTTTTTTTTTTTAAAGATTTTATTTATTTATTTGACAGAGAGAGATCACAAATAGGCAGAGAGACAGACAGAGAGATGAGGAGAAGCAGGCTCCCTGCTGAGCAGAGAGCCCAATGCGGGACTCGATCCCAGGCCCCTGGGATCATGACCTGAGCCGAAGGCAGAGGCTTAACCCACTGAGCCACCCAGGCGCCCCTGAACCACATGTTCTTTATCCATCCCTCTGTCCATAGGTATCTGGGTTCTTTCCATAGTTTAGGTATAGTGGATATTGTTGCAATGAACACTGGGGTGCAGGTGTCAGTTCTTTTCATTACATCTCTATTTTTGTAGTAAAATCCCTGTGGTGCAATTTCTGTGTTTTAGGGTAACTTTACTTTTAACTTCTTGAAGAAACCCTGTACTGTTTTCCAGAGCGGATGTAACAGATTGCATTCCTACCAGGAGTGTAGGAAGCTTCCCCATTTTCTGTATCATCACCAACACTTGTGGTTTCATGTCTTGTTAATTTTAGACGTTCTTCCTTGTGTGATAGGACACCTTAATGTGGTTTAGATTTGCGTTTCCCAGAAGTCATGTGATGTGGAACATTTATGCATATATCTGTTGGTCACATGTGTGTCGTCATTGGAGAAATGTCTGTTTATATTTTCACCCATATCTAGACCTTACATTGGGTTAAGACCATGAAGCCTGGAAGATACAATCATCCAGAACTGTGGAGATCTTCACAAGGTCTGAGTTAAAATGGAGTTTTAGGGTGTATATGAAGCTCAGAGATTGTGTTCAGAGTGTGCATGAAAGGGTAGGTTCACTGACATTGTCTCAGGTTTGCATTCAGATTTCTCATGCTCTGAATCCAGTCTGGAGTAAAAAGGGGAATTTCCTTTTGTGTGGCAGGCTGATCCTCTGGTGTTGTTCAAGTGTTCCCAATACCTGGTGCTTGGGAGCCAGGCCTCTACAGATGGTGCTCTCAGAACTCCAAATAGGGTTATGGTTAGGACAAAGGAGCATGGAAGGTTCGAACTGCCAACCGTGTGGTGAGTGTCCTGGAGGGCTGAGTTGAGGGCATGGGTTAAGGTAAGTGTGCGGCTCAGGGTTTCAACCCATGAGCCATTGAAAGTGGGAGTTCCGTGGGATGGAAAGTGATGGGACTTCATATTTCTACTGACCTATATACTTATTGGAGTCCATTATGGAAAGATTTCCTTCTGGGTGGGAGGCTGAGTCCACTGGTATTGCTCAGCCATCCCCAAATCCTAGGGCTTTAAAGCCCTCCCTTAAGGGACAGTTACCTGAGAGCCCAACATAGGGATAGAGTTAGGGTCAAGGGGCATTGCAGGGCCAAGGAGCTGGCAGTGTGTGTGGAATTAAGAAATTAAAGATGAGTGTTCCCGTTCATGTCAGGCACAGGGTTTGTAACCTAGAGGCCACTGAAAGTGGTGGTTTGCTGGGATGGGCTCAGAGGGGCAGGCATTTTCTCCTCCTTTGAATATTTCTAGAGGTCTACATGGCACACTTTCCTCCTGTGTGTTAGGCTGAGTCTTGTTGTATGGCTAAGGTGACCCCAGTGCCTGGGGCAGGGGGCCAGGCCCCTAGGAATGGAATGCTCAGGACATGTCAGGCTCAATCTGCCACCCTGAGAGGAGCGACCTGGGGAGCAGAGTTGAGGACGTAGGTCAGTGTGAGTGTTAGGATCCAGGTAGTGAATAGGGGGTTGCTGAGAGTGGGATGGTCTCACGGGGCCACGAAATATTCTGGTATAGTTCAGGTGTAACCCATCAGTGGGGCTTTGGTGTGGATCCTCAGAGGACAGAAGACTGAAAGTATAGCCTAGGGCTAGGGATAGAGCACAGGGGCATGGCTGGCCTGATCTGCTGGTGCTGAGGCAGGATGCCTAGGGCAATGATTTGAGGGTCATGGTCAAGTGGTGCATTACACTCTGGGTTTGTGCCTGATGGGTGGCCGATGGTGGAGGTTGCTTCATGGGCTGTTCAGGTTTCTCCCATTCTGAGGGTTCTGTCCAGCTCCAAACAGAACAGTTTCCTCTTGGGTGGCAGACGGAGTCCTGGTTTGGGGATCAGGGGTCCAAATATGGAGGAAAAGGGGGCCCAGCCTCTGGGGAGGAAGACTGAAAACCCAACCTAGCGTTAAGTTTAGGGCCAGGAGCATGGAAGACCTAATTTGCTGGCACTTAGGAGGGATCCCAGGGGGCTGAATTGAGGGCAGGGGTCCGGTGGCATGACAGGGTCCAGGTTTGTGGTCAGGGGACCGCTGACCACAGTGGAGTAGGGTGTGCTCAGGGGGACATGCAGTTTCTCCCACTCTGAGGGTTCTACTCAGCTTCAATTGGCACGGTTTCCTGCTGGGTGACAGGCTGAGTGTCAGCCCCCGCATTTGTTGCCAATGGTGTGCAGAAGGTGGGGCATGCAGGTTTCTCCTGCTCTCAGGATTTGGCACAGCTCCAAACAGCATGGTTTCCTCCTGTATGGTGGGCAGAGTCCTGGGATGTCACCAGGGGTTATTAATCTTGGGGGCTTGGGGTCACGCCTCTTGGGATGGAAGCCTGAAAACCCAAATTAGGGATAAGGTTAAGGCCTAGGGGCATGGCACACCTGATATGCCAGTGCTGAGGCAGGTGCCCTGGTGCGCTGAGTTGAATTTGTGTGTCACACAGTACGTTACCCTCTGGGTTTGTGTCCAGGCATTCACATAACCTGGGAGTGACTTCAGGGGTCCATGGAAGTTTCTCCAGCTCTGAGGGTTCAGCGCAGCTCCAAACAGCACAGCTGTACCCTGCGTGGCAGGCAGAGTCCCAGCATGAGTATCAGGCATCCTTAATCTGGACTTAAGGACCAGGCCTCTGGGTGCAGAAGCCTGTACACCCCACCTAGGATAGGGTTAGGACCTAGGGACATGGCAGGCCCGATATGTCAGCACTGAGACAAGATCCCCTTGGGGCTGAGTTGAGGGCATATGTCAGGCGGTGCCTCAGAATCCAGGTTTGTGGCCAGGGGGGCTGCAGATGGTGTGTGTGGGGGGGTCACTTTAGTGGGGTATGCGGGTTTCTCCCTCTCTGAGGGTTCTGTGAAGCTTCATATGGCACATCTTCCTACAACATAGGAGGCTGAATTCTGGGATACCACTCAGGGGTCATTAATGAGGCTGGTTTGGGGGCCAGGTCTTTTGGGATGGAAGCCAGAAAACCCAAACTAGGATTAGGGTTAGGGCCTAGGACCTTGGCAGGTTCTCTAGTGGGCTGAGTTGAGGGCACATGTCTGGAGGTGCATCAGATTCCAGGTTTGTGTCAAGGGGTTCCACAGAACCTGGGGTGGCCTCATGGGGTCATAGAAGTATCTCCCATTCTGAGAGTTCTGTGCAGCTCCAAGCAGCAGAGTTGTGCCCTCAGTGGGAGGCATAATTCTGGTGTGAGTCTCAGGGGTCCCCCGTCTGTCTGGGTTGTGGGCCAGGTCTCTGAGCATGATAAACTGTGCACCTCACCTACGTTTAGGCTTAGGGCCTTGGGGCATGGCAGGCCTGAACTGCCATTTATGAGGCATGCTCTGCTAAGGGCCAAGTTGAGGATTTGTCAGTCATTGCATCAGAGTCCGTTTTTGTGGCCGGGGGACCACTGAAGGTGGTGTTGGCTTTACGAGGGAGTGCAGTTTCTCCCACTCTGAGAGTTTGGCACAGCTCCAAATCATCTGGTTTGCAACCACATTGTGGACTGAATTCTGGGGTGTTAATCGGGGTTCTTAATCTGGGGGGCTTTGGAGCCAGGCCTTTAGGGTGGAATTCTGAAAACCCAAACTACGTTAGGGTTAGGGCCTAAGGGCATGGCAGGCCAGATCTACTGGTGCTGAGGCGGGCTCTCTGGTGGGCTGAGTTAAGGGAAGGCATCATGCAGGGCCTCAGTCTCTGGATTGGTGACCATGGGTGCCACCGAAAGTGGGCGTGGCCTCAGGGAGGCATGTAGATTTCTTCTGCTCTGAGGGTTGGGCACAGCTCTAATGGCACAGTTTCCATCTGGGTAGCAGGTGGATTCCTGGGGTGTGTCTCTGGAGTCCCCAATCTATAGATGGAAGCCTGAAAACCCAACCTAGTGTTAGGTTTAGGGTCTGGGGCATGGCAGGCCTGATCTGAAATCGCTGGGACTGGCACTCCAGGGGTATGAGTAGAGTGAGGGTATGGCCATGTATGCACCAGGATTTTAAACTGCTTTCTCATGGGGTTTGGACCGTGACCACTTGAGATCATGGGCCAGGCCCAGGTGGCCGCCCTGCATGTCCGTGCTGCCAAAAGCCATTTCAGTGGGGGATTTTCTGGCTAATTATCATGAGCGAGAAGCTCATGAGAATTGGCCAGCATTCGGAGGCAATTTGGGATGCACTCACACCCATTGTTTAGAGTGCTTTCTTTCTAGATGCTCATTATGACCATCCAGGAACTTGGACTGGTTCCACACGGCTCCCCTGCGGGCCCCAGCTGATAAGAGATTTCCAGAGGTAGAGTTGCGGGAGGGTCTCCGGCTGAGAATGAGGCTTCATGTTTGTGGTTCCTTTGGGTGCTGAAGGTGGGGGTGGCCTCAGGAGGGTATGAAGGTTTCTCCCCATCTGAGGGTTTTCTGCAGCTCAAAACAGTAATGTTTCCTGCTTTGTGGCAGTGGAGTCCTGGGGTGCAGCTCTGGGGTTCCCAATCTGGAGGGCTTGGGGACCAGGTCTCTGGGAATGTAAGCCTGAACACCCAACCTAGGGCTAGGTTTAGGTCCTAGGGGCATGGCACACCCATTCTGCCAGTGCTGAGGCTGGCCTCCCAGGGGACTGAGTAGAGGCCAGGACTGCCAGCATTCTGGGGCAACTCCGAGCACATGTGCCTCTGGAGTTTAGAGCTCTAACTGGCATGGTTTGGGCTGCAAACCCTCAGGAAAATGGTCCAGATCCAGGCAGCTTCTCTGAGGGCTCCCACCTCTGGATGCAAGTTCAAAGGAGGTTTCTGGCCAATTCACATAAGATTTCTGCCCAAATTGATATTGATTTGGGCAGAATTTTTGTGGGAATTGGCCGGCATTGTGGAGTGATTTTGGTCACGTGTGGTCCTAACGTCTGGATTGCTTTGTCGCTAGGTTCACGTAGCAGCCACCCGTGACCATGGGCTGGGCCTTCAGAGGTCCCTGAGAGCTCACACTGATGAGGGCAGAATGGAGTATGGGGGTCAGAGTGAACACCAGGCACTGGTTTTGTTGCCTGTGCGGGCTCTGATTGTGGTGGTCACCTCAGGAGGCATGCAGTTTTTTACTGCTTTGAAGGTTTTGCACATCTCCAAAAGTCACAGTCTCATCCCGAGTGGCAAGTCTAGTTCTGTGGTCTGTCTCAGGGGCCCCAAGTCTGGAGGGACAGTGCCATTGTGGCTTGAGACCTGTGAGGCGTTGTGAGCTGGATTAGGAGACTCATGCCAGTTCATGAATCACAGATGAGATTCACTTGGTGTGTGTTTTGAACATAGAATTTGTTCCTTCACCTAACATTGTTTATTCCATTGGGCCTACGCGGTGGGGGAATGGCAGGCATCTAGAGTTATGTGGCTGTTTGAGGTCAGATAGTGACTTGGATGATGTCTTTTCCTTTGTCAAAGGTGATTTAAACTAAAAAGTTCCAGTGAGGGCAGAGGGCACATTCAAAATGATTCCAAGGAGGCTTGGATGATTTAAAAGGGAAACCTGACCTTCTAGTTTTACTAAATAGATACCTGGACAGCTGTATTTTCTCTGCAGTTCATGGGTGGTGAAGTCAGAATGAGAATCTTTGGGAATTCCCCCAGATAGAGGCATCCTGGTGGCTTCAAGGGGCTTGGCATCAGGAACCCTGGGGTGAATATCTGGTGCTGCTTGCCTGAAACTTGGTGAGTCAGGTTATCCCACAGGTTTTCCATCCCCTCCTAGGGAATTGCAGGAAGGTAATGTTCTGCTTAAAGCAGAACCCTCCCGCACTGTCAGTGGGCATGCAGATTTTTGCAGCCTCTTTGGAAAAGAAGATGGAGTTTTCTCCAAAAGCGAAAATCTGAACAACACTAGGACCCAGAAATTGAACTCCTAAGTATTTATCCAAAGGACACAAAAGTGCACATTCAATGGGGTAAAAGCACCATGATGTTTATAGCAGTATTATCAACAATAGCAAAACAAAGTAGGGAGTCCCTCTGTCCATTTTCTGATGAATGGAGAAAGAAGATGTGAGAGATTGATCTGTCTATCTATCTAACTATCCAATAGCATAGGAGCCAGCCTCAAAAATAATGAGATCTTGCCATCAGCAAGAATATGGAAGGATCTAGCGTGGATTAAAGTAAGCAAAACCAGTAAGAAAAGACCAATGGCCTATGATTTGACTCCTATGGAATTTCAGAAAGAAAACAGATGAACATAGTGAGGGGAGAAAGATAGGACAATGAGTGAGCAGTGTCATCCTTAGAGCACAAACTGAGGGTTGCTAGAGGGCAGGGGTGTTGGCAGGAAGGGTTAAATGGGTGACGGTTAAATGGGTGAGAGTACTTGTTGCGATGAGGTCTGGGTGTTCTATGCAGGTGAGAAATCACAAAATCCTACCCCTGAAGCAAAAGAATGAACAGTGCATGGAAACAAATTGGAATGGAAGTCAAGGAAGGAAAGAAGAAGACCATGTTCTACTTCATGAGGAGTGGGGTAAAAATGGAGGGGTTATCGCTGTCCTGTTCTACTAATGATCATTTCCAAACATGGTATGGTACAATACACTAGTTTCTGTTTCCATAAGGAGACCTCAGAAAGCTTGCAGAAAGATTCAGATGTCAGAGCATATCCATGATCCATTGATATGTTCCTTCCAGTATGCCCAGGTACAAAGGTAAGTGGAAACAAATATGGCAGAAGAGGTAAGGAGGTGTTAAGCTTTCAGGAGGTAGCCTTCCCCTTTCTCATGAATGCCTGTATGAGTGTAAATTAAGAAGAAGGATGGGGGATCCCTGAGCTTTGCCCCAAACAGGGGAATTCTAGCTATGGCTAGAGCTTATGGGTTTGCCGAGGAGAGACAAGCTATTAGCATGGCAGGCCAGAACTGCTGGTGCTGAGGTGATTTCCCCGAGGGTCTGAATCGATGATGGGGGTCAGGCCGTACATCAGGCTCCGGGTTTGTAACTAGGGAGCTACACAATGTGGGGGAGTTCTCATGTGGGCATGCAGGTTTCTCCAGCTCTGAGGGTTCTGCACAGTTCCAAAGAGACTGGTTTCCTGCTGGGTGGCAAGCAGACTCCTACAGTGTAGCTCCAGGGCTCCCAATCTAGACGTCTTGGGGGACAGACCCCTGGGGAAGGAAGCCTGAAAATGCAACTTAGAGTTAGGTTTAGGGCCTAGGGGTATGGCAAATCTGATCTGCCAGTGTTGAGGCAGGCTCCATGGTGGGCTGAGTTGAAGGTGGGCATCAGGTGACATCTTAGACTCTGGGTTTGTGTCCAGGGGTGCCGCAGAAGCTGAGGGTGCCTCGGGCGACATGCAGGTGTCTCCTGCTCTGAGGGTTCTGGACAACTCCAAAGGGACACGTTTTTCTCTGGGCAGCTGGTGGAGTCCTGGGGTTGAGTCTCAAATGTCCCCAATCTGGTGGGCCGAGGGGCCAGGCCTCTGGGCATGGAAACCTATAAACCACACCTAGGGTTCGGTTTAGGGCCCTGGGGCATGGCAGGCCTGATGTTCTGATGAGGAGGTAGGCTCTCAAGTCAGCTGGGCTGACTTGTGGGCGGGCATCAGGAAGCATGACAGAGCCTGGGTTTGTGTCCAGGGACTGTAGAAGCTGGGGGTAGCCTCTGGGTGACATGCAGGATTCTCCTTGTCTGAGGGTACTGCGAAGCTACAATGGCATGGCTTCCTTCCATGTGGTGGGTGCAGTCCTGATGTTTCACTCGGGTGTCCTTAATCTGTGGGGTGTCAGGGCCAGGAGTTTTTGGTTGGAAGCATGAAAACGCAAACTAGGTTTAGGGTTAGGGCCAGGAGGAATGGCAGGCCCAATCTTCTGGCACTGAGGCGGGTTCACTGGGGGGCTGAGACAAAGAAAAGGGTCAGGCGGGAAGTCAGAGTCTACCTTGAGGGAAGGGGTACAGCTGAGGGTCAGCCACCGTGTTTGTGACCCACTCGAGTGCTGAAAGTGGGGGATGGCCTCGTGGGTGGGGCATGCAGGTTTCTCCTGCTCTGAGGCTTTTGGTCAGGTTGTAATTGCATGGTTTCCTCCTGGTGGCAGGCGGAGGCCTGGGTTGTGGCTCAGGTGTCCTTAATCTGGAGGGATTAGGGGTCAGTTCTATGGGGACAGGAGCCTGAGAGCTCACCTTATGGTTACCGTTAGGGCCTAGGAGAATGACAGGCCTGATCAGCCAACTCTGAGGCGGGATCCCCAGAGGGGGGTGTGTGTTGAGGATGAGGGTAAAGCGGCGTGTCAGACTCCAGGTTTTATGGATGGGGCGGGCCACCAAAGCTAAGGGTGGACTCAGGGGTGCATGCAACATTCTCCCAGTGTGAGGGTTCTGCACAGCTCTGAAGGCCACGGTATCCTTCAGGGTGGCAGATGGACTCCTACAGTGTGGCTCAGGGGCCCCCAATCTGGAGTGCTCAGGGGAGAGATCCCAGGGTCCGAAGCCTAAAAATCCAAAGGAGGCTTAAGGTGAGGGCCTGGGGCCCTGACAAGCCCAATCCAACAGCCCTGGGGCAGGCACCCCACAGGACTGAATAACAGGAGTAGTAGGCTGTGCATGGCCCTGGCTCATAGAGGGCTATATCACAGGGTTTGTGACAGGACCACTCGGGATTCAAGGGCAGGCACAGGCAGTGGCCTGCAGCGCTGCCAGATAGTTCACTGGGGGTTTTCTGAACAATTCTCATGGGTTTTCTTCCTAAATCAATATTGATCTGAGTAGAAAGCTTATGAGAGTTGGCCAGTGTTGGGTGGCGATTTGGGCTGTGCTGGTGCCCATGGTCTAGAGCAGTTTCTCCCTAGGTGTGTGTCCTGGCCATCCGGGAACACTGGCTGGGCTCACGTGGCTTCCCCAAGGGCCCCCATCAAGTGGAGCTTTCTGGGGGCTGGGCTGAATCAGGGTGTCTTGCTGAACATCAGCCTCCATGTTTGTGGCCCCGTGGGGCAATGAATGTTGGGGTTGCCTCAGGGAGTCATGCAGGTTTCTTCTGCTCTGTGGGTTTTGTGCAGCTCTGAATAGCACAGTTTCCTCCTCGGTGGCAGGAGGAGCCCTGGGTTGTGGCTCAGGACTTCCCAATCTGGGGGGCTTGGGGGCCAGGTCTCTGGGTATGGAAGCCTAAAAAGCCAAACTAGGGTTAGGGCCTCGGAGCATGACAGGCCCGATCTTTTGGCACTGAGGCAGGATCCCCAATTGGCTGAGTCAAGGATGGGTGACCAGCGGTATGTCAAGCTCTGTGTTTTGTGACTGAGGGGTCCCCAGATGTAGGGGTGGACTCAGGGAAGCATGTGGTTTTACCCCCAGTCTGAGGGTTCTGAGCAACTCTGAATAGCATGGTTTCTTCCTGGGTGGCAGGTAGACTTCTGCAGTGTGGCTCAGATATCCCCCATCTTGAGGGCTTGGGGGACAGGCCCCTGGAGATGGAAGTGTCAAAAGCAAACTAAGGGTTAGTACGAGGGCTTAGGGGCCTGGCAGGCCTGAACTGCCAGTGCCAGGGTAGGCGCCCCAGGGAAGTGACTAGCAGGAGGGATTGGCCACCCATATGCCTGGCTCAAAGGGGGCTATCTCTTAGGGTTCAGGCTGCGACATTCAGGAACCTGGACCAGGCCCAGGCGCAGCGCTGTGGGCCCATGACACCAGAAGCGAGCTCCTGGGTTTTTTTGGTCCAATTCTTATAAGCTTTCTGCCCAAATTGATATTGTGGTTGGGCAGCGAGTTGGGCCATGGTGGCACCCGCTCTACAGCTCTTTCTAGCTAGGTGGGTGTCTCGGCCATCCAGGAACATGGGCCAGGCCCACCCGGCTCCCCTGAGGGCCCCCGTGCACCAGAACTTTCCAGGGGTAGAGCTGAGGGAGGGTGTCTGGCTGAGTGTCACCCTCTGTGTTTGTTGCCCATTGGGATGCTGATGGTGAGGGTGGTTTCAGGGGGATATGCAGGTATCTGCTGCTCTGAGGGTTTTGCACAGCTATGAATGGCATGGTTTCCTCCTGGATGGCAGGTGTACTCCTGGGATGTGGCTCTGGGGTCCCCAATCTTGAGGGCTCAGAGGACAGGCTCCTGGGGATGAAAGTCTGAAAACCAAACTAATCTATGGGTCCAGGGCCTAGGGGCATGACAGATCTGATCTGCCAGTGCCACCGGGGGCATCCCAGGGGGCTGAGTAGCAGGAGAGGTTGACCCACATGCACCTGCCTCGCAGAGAGCTTTCTCTCAGGGTTTGGTCTGCAACCAATCGGGACTCTGGCCCAGGCCTCGGCCACAGCCTAGTTGCCCAAACAAGGTCTCTTGGCATTTTCCTGACAATTATGACAATTTTTCTGCCCAAATTAATATTGATTTGGGCATAAAGCTTATGAGAATTGGCCAGCATGGGCGGCTTTATGGGCTGCACTTGTGGCTTGGTCTAGAGCACTTTCTCATTAGGTGCATTTCACGGCCATGTGGGAGCACGGGCTGGTCCAACGTGGCTCCACCAAGTAGCCCCACCAGGGGAGCATCCCAGGAGCAGAGTTGAGGGAGGGGTAAGGCTGAGCATCACCCTTTTTGTTTGTGGCCTGGTGGGGCGATGGATGTGCGTGGCCTTAGAAGGGCATGCAGGTTTTCTCTCACTCTGAGGGTTTTGGGCGGCTCTGAACAGCAGTTTCATCCTGGGTGGCAGTGGAGTCCTGGGGTGTGGTTCAGGGGTCCGGAATCTGGAGGTCACGGGGGCCCAGGTCTCTGGGAACAGAAGCCTGAAAAAACAAGCTATGGTGAGACTCTCTAGAGGGTGAATTGAGGATGGTGGTTAGGCGGTACATCAGGCGCCGGGTTTTGTGGCCAGGGGGCTGCCACAGGTGGGTGTTTCCTCAGGTTGGAATGCAGGTTTCTCCCTGTCTGAGTGTTCTGCACAGCTCCAAAAGGCACGGCTGTCCTTCTGGGTGGCAGGCGGTCTCTTGGGGTGTGTTTTTGGTATCCCTAATCTGGAAGGCTCAGGGGACAGGCCCCTGGGGATGGAAGCCTGAAAACCCAACTGAGCATTAGGTTGAGGGTCTGGGGGCATGGCAGGCCTGATCTGCCAGCACCAGGGTGAGCACACCAGGGGACTGAGTAGCCGGAATGGTTGGGCATATTTGCACCTGCCTCGTGGTTGGCTTTCTTGCGGGGTTCGGGTTGCACTACTCCAGACCCCATGCCAGGCCCAGGCGGTTGCCCTCTGGCTCTGAGTCACTGGCAGCAAGTTTGCTGGGGGTTTTCCAGCCAATTCTCACAAGCTTTCTGTTCAAGTCGATATCAATTTGGCAGAGAGATCATGAGAAATGGTTGTTGTTGTGTGGCAATTCAGGCCACACTGGCACCCGCAGTCTAGAGCAATTTCTCACTAGGTGCTTATAGTGGACATCTTGGAAACATGGGCCAGGACCATGAGACTCCCTAGAGGGCCCCCACATAGAGGATTTTCTGTGGACAGAGTTGAGGCAGGGGTTCTGGCTGAGCATCAGGCTCCATGTTTGTGGCTCAGCTGGGCGCCGAAGGTTGTGGTGGCCTTGGGGGGACATAAAGGTTTCTCCTGCTCTGAGGGTTTTGGGAGGCTCCAAAAGGTACAGTTTCCTCCTGGGTGGCAGGCAGAGTCTTGGGGTGTGGCTCAGGGGTCTGCAATCTGGAGGGCTCATGGGCCAGGTCTCTGGGGACAGAAGCCTGAAAAGCTACTCAGCCTGTTTTTGCAGCCCAGTGGTGAGTCAAGGGTGGGGGTGGACTGGGGAGGGCATGCAGGTTTCTCCCCTTCTCCCACTCCCACAGCTCCAAACGACCCGGTTTCCTCCTGGGGGCAGGTGTACTCCTGCAGTGTGGCTCTGAGGTCCCTGGTGTGGAGGACTCAGGCTACTGGCCACTGGAAAAGGAAACCTGAAAACCCAACCTAGGTTTAAGGCAAGGGCCTAGGGGCATCGCAGATGTGATCTGCCAGTGCCAGGGCCCGCACCTCAAAGGGAGCGGGAGTGGTTGGCATCACGTGCACCTACCTCACAGAGGGCTTTTTTGCAGGGCTAGGATTGCAAATATTGGGGCCCCAGGCCAGGCTCAGGCAGTGGACCTGACAGCCCATGCTGATAAATACAAGTTCACTGGGTTTTTCTGGCTAAATCTGACTTTTTTTTTTCTGCCCAAATTGATATAGATTTGGGCAGAAAGCTGTGAGAATTGGCCAGCATTTGGCAGTGATTCAGGCCATGCTGGCATATGCAATCTAGAGCTCTTTCTCACTCAGTGTTGACGTGGCCATCCGGGAACATGGGTAGGGCCCATGTGGCTCCCCTGAAGGCCCCCACGAAGGGAGAGGGCCCCGCAGGCAGAGTTGAGGGAGGAGGATCCAGCTGAGCACCAGTCTGCATGTTTGTGGTCTGGTGGGGAGCCAAAAGTGGGGGTGGGTCTCAAGGAGGGTATGCAGGTTTCTCCCACTCTGAGGGTTTTGCACAGCTCCAAGCAGCACGGTTTCCTCCTGGGTGGCAGGCGGAGTCCTGGGCTGTGGCTCAGGGGTCCATAATCTGGAGGTATTGGTGGCTAGTTCTATGGGGACAGAATCCTGAGAAACTACCCTAGGGTTACTATTAGGGCCTAGGAGTATGACAGGTCCAATATGCTCATACTGAAGCAGTTCCCCAGGGGGCTGAGTTGAGGACAGGGGTCCAGTAGTGCATCAGGGGCTTGGTTTTGTGCCCGGGTGGGCCGCTGGAGGTGGGGGTGGTCTTAGGGAAGCATGCGGGTTTGTTCTGTTCTGAGGGTTCTGCGTGGGTGTGGTTTCCTCCTGAGTGGCAGGCGAACTCATGGGGTGTGGCCCTGGGGTCCCCAATCTGGAGGGCTTGGGGGACAGGTCTCTGGGGACAGAAGCCTGAAAAGCCAACGTACGATTAGGGTTATGGCCTAGGGCCATGGCAGGCCCAAACTGTCAGTGCTGAGGCGGGATCTTCCATGGGCTGAGTCAAGGATGGGGGTCAAGTGGTATGTAAATCTCTGGGTTTTGTTGCGATGTGGGCCATCAGAGGTGATGGCGGCCTCTGGAATGCATGTGGGCTTCTCCTGGTCTGAGGGTTCTGGGTAGCTCCGAAGGGCACCCAGGAGAACATGGATGGTAGGCGGAGTCCTTGGTTGTGGCTCAGGGGTTCCCAATCTGGAGGGATTTTTGGCCATGACTCTGGGCATGGAAGCCTGAAAACACAACCTAGGGTTTGGGTTAGGGCTTATGGGTATTATGGCCCTACCTCCTGGTGCTGAGGCTGGATCCCCAGGGGCTGAGTCAAACATGGGGGTCAGGAAGCACATCAGAATGAGTTTGTGACTGCGGGGACCATCGAAGTTGGGGGTGTCCTCATGGAGTCATGTGGGTTTGTTTCATTCTGAGGGTTTTGCTCAGCTTCGAATGGTACAGTTTCCTCCTGGGTGGCAGGCAGACACCTGGGGTGTGGCCCAGAGGACCCCAATCTGGAGGGACAGTGCCAGTGTGGTTTTACACCTGTGGATGGTTTGGGGGCTGCTTTAGGAGTCTGTGGAAAGCCCAAGAGTGCCAGTTCATGCCACTGGAGGTGGTGAGTGAGCTGTGGTGCTAGAGAGCACGGTAGGGGTGGCAATGCTGCTTGCGACCACTGGAGGCATTGGCGAGCTGCCATGGGAAACCCACCTGAAGAAGAGTCGGTGCTGCCTGCTGGCTCTGAGGGCAGTGGGGAAGTGCTGGGTGAGAGACCCTGAATCCTGAGGAACTACAGATTGTTTCTGCAGGACGGAGTGGTGAGCTGTATAGTCTCTGTTTCTCCAGGCTTAAGAGTGGTCATAAGAAACACTGGAGCCTGGCCCCCACTCAGCATTGTGCCCTGTTTCCCCAGGTTTGCTGGTAGTCTGCTGTCAGGATGGCTCAGGAGGGTCCTCCCAGCTGGGCTCTGGAGACGGGGGAAACCAAACCTGACTCATGGTGCATTTGGAACTGAGGAGTTGAGTGTTTGTTTGGAAGAGTATGTTTGTTTCTCCAAAAAGGACAAGGGCATTGGTCGGCTTGAGAAGGAATTGGATGACCACTTAAGAAATAAGCATATGGGGGCGCCTGGGTGGTTCAGTGGGTTAAGCCGCTGCCTTCGGCTCAGGTCATGATCTCAGAGTCCTGGGATCGAGTCCCGCATCGGGCTCTGTGCTCAGCAGAGAGCCTGCTTCCCTCTCTCTCTCTCTCTGCCTGCCTCTCCATCTACTTGTGATTTCTGTCTGTCAAATAAATAAATAAAATCTTAAAAAAAAAAGAAATAAGCATATGTCTCTCCTTCTCCCAGGAATTGGAGCAGGTGTGAAGACTAGGTGGAAGACTCCTGCTTATCTACACCTGACAACCCTTCTTCACTCTGGCTCCACAAGACCTGAACTTTGAAAATCAGCATCTGAGTCAGTCATGCAGCTTGTCCCAGGACGTAAGCATTCAGAGAAAACAGCAGGCTGGTGGGGCACAATGTCACATCCATGCCAGGACATGAGGTAAAACTTTTCTTTCACCCCAAACCTCCTGGGCTTTTCTCTTGTCTCTGGTGGAGTTCACAATTGGCACACTGGACCAGCTGTAAGCAATCTAGTGTGGGTGCCAGAGTTCCCGAGTTTCTCTGCAGGGAACACCTGGCAGGGATATCATTTTCTCTGTTTATTTCTGGATTACAAAGGTATTTGGACCATCTCTATCCTAGGTAATCCCTTGGATTCGAAAGGGAAGATGAGATTGACTGGTGTGCGTTTTGAATATAGAAAGTATTCCTTCATCTAGCAGTGAGGTGGATGTTTGGGTCAGATAGAGACTTGGATGATGGCTTCTCCTTTGTCCAAGGTGATGTATCCTAATGGATTGGTCTTTGCATCCAAAGAGTTCCAATGAGGGGTGAGGGAAAATTCAAAATGATTCCAAGGAGCCTTGGACAATTTAAAAGGGATGCTTGTATTCCTACGTTCACTCAAACAGCTATATATGGTTGAGCATGCTCTATTTTTTGTGCAGTTGGTGGGTTCTGTGGGTGGTGAAGGAGAGTGTTTGGGAATTTCCCTGAATAAAGGCATTCTGGTGGCTTCAAGGGACTTGGCGTCAGGAACCCTGGGGTGAATTTCTGTGGCTGCTTGCCTGATGCTCAGTGAGTCAGGTTATCCCTCAGGTTTTACATTTCCTCCATAGGAAATGGCTGGCAGGGAATGTTCTGCTTAAAGTGGAATTCTCAGGAGCACCTGGGTGGCTCAGTGGGTTAAGCACCTTCCTTTGGATCAGGTCATGATCCTAGGTTCCTCTGATGGAACCCTGCCTTAATCTCTCTGCTCAGCAGGGAGCCTGCTTCATGCTCTCTCTCTCTGCCTGCTTCTCTGCCTACTTCTGATCTCTCTCTGTCAAATAAATAAATAAAATCTTTTAAAAAAACACCCTAAAATGGAACGCTCCTACACTGTTGGTGGGCATGTGGGTTGTTGCAGCCACTCTGGAAAAGAAAATGGTGTGTCCTTCAAAACCTAAGAACAGAACAACACTAGGATCCAGCAATTGTCCTCCTAGGTATTTGCTTAAAGGGCACAAAAATGTACATTCGGTGTGGTACAAGCACCGTGATATTTACAGCAGCATTATCAACGATAGTAACATTATCAACCACAGCACATTATCGACCATAGTAAAACCATGGAGGGAGTCCAAATGTCCATTCACTGATGGGTGATTTTATATATATATATATATATATATATATATATATATATATATATGTGTGTGTGTGTGTGTGTGTGTGTGTGTGTGTGTGTGTATTCATTCACTCACATCATCTTCTTCTTTTTTTAAATTAATTTATTTTTTTTTAATAACAGTATTTATTGTTTTTGCACCACACCCATTGCTCCATGCAATCCGTGCCCTCTCCAATACCCACCACCTGGTTCCCCCAAACTCCCACCCCCGCCCCTTCACTCAGATTGTTTTTCAAAGTCCATAGTCTCTCATGGTTCACCTCCTCTTCCAATTTTTCCCAACTCCCTTCTCCTCTCTAACTCTCTTTGTCCTCCATGCTATTTGTTATGATCCACAAATAAGTGAAACCATATGATAGTTGACTCTCTCTGCCTGACTTACTTCATTCAGCATAATCTCTTCCCGTCCCGTCCATGCTGCTACAAAAGTTGGGTATTCATCCTTTCTGATGGAGGCATAATACTCCATAGTGTACATGGACCACATCTTCCTTATCTATTTGTCTGTT
This sequence comes from Mustela nivalis, assembly GCF_964662115.1. Taxonomy (NCBI): domain Eukaryota; kingdom Metazoa; phylum Chordata; class Mammalia; order Carnivora; family Mustelidae; genus Mustela; species Mustela nivalis. The sequence goes on along the minus strand of NW_028136405.1, from coordinate 257,090 downwards.
GAAGGGCATCTTGGTTCTTTCCACAGTTAGGCGACCATGGCCATTGGTGCTATAAACATTGTCTCCCACATCTTCTTAATGGAATAAGAGCCAGGTTCAAAAAGGATGAAATCTTAATATCTGTAAGGATGTGGATGGATCTCCAGTGGATTTAGCTAAGTAAAATCAGTAAGAAAAGACCAATAGCCTGCAACTTGGATTCTTTAGATTTTCAGAACGAAAACAGATGAACATAGTGAGGGGAGAAGGCCAATGAAGAAACACACTCAAACTTAGAGCACAAACTGATCGTTGCTAGAGGACAGGGGTGTGGGTGGAAAGGTTAAATGGGTGACAACTATTAGGGAGAGTACTTGCTGTGATGAGCTCTGGGTGTCCTATGCAGGTGGGGAATCACAAAATCCTACCCTTGAAGCAAAGGAATGAACACTGCATGGAAACAAATTGGAATGGAAGTCAAGGAAGGAAAAAAGAACACCATGTTCTACTTCATGAGGAGTGAGGTAAATATGGAGGGATTTTTGCTCTACTGTTCTGTCAATGATCACTTTCCAACACACTGTTGTATGATACACTAGTTTCTGTTTGCATACGGCGCCCTCAAAAAGCTTCCAGGAAGATTCAGATGTCAGAGCATGTTCATGTTCCATAAATATGTTCCTTTCAGTCTGCCCAGGTACAAAGGTAATTGGAGAAAAATATGGCAGAAGAGGAAAGGAGGTATTAAGCCTTCAGGAGGTAGCTTTCCCCTTTCTCATGAATGCCTGGGACAGTGTAAATTGAGAAGGAGGAGGGGGGGTCCCAGAGCTTTGCCGCAGACAGGGGAGTTCCAGGTCTGCCTAGAGCGGACAGGGTTCTTTGAGGAGAGCTGAGCTAGTGGCATGGTGGGCCCGAAATGTTGGTGATGAGGTGAGTTCCCCAAGGATCTGAGTTGATGATGGGGGTCGGGTGGTGCATCAGGCTCTGGGTTTGTAGCCAGGGTGCTGCAGAACAAGCAGGGGTCCTGATGGGGGCATGCAGGTTTCTCTGGCTCTGAGGGTTCTGCACAGATCCAAAGGGACTAGTTTCCTGCTGGGTGGCAGGTGAACTCCTACAATGTGGGTCCAAGGTTACCAATCTAGTGGGCTCTGGGGACAGGCCTCTGGGGAAGGAAGCTTGAAAATGCAACCAAGAGTTAGGGTCATGGCCTTGGGGCATGGCAGGCCTGATCTGCTGACACTTAGGTGGGATATCCTCGGGATTGAGTTTAGGCTATGTGTCCTGCAACGTAGAAGAGTCAGGGTTTCTGGCCAGAGGGATGGTCGATGGTGGGGGTGGCTTTAGAGGGGCATGCTGGTTTCTCCCTCTCTGAGGGAACTGTGGAGCTCCAAATGACATGGCTTCCCCCTGCATGGCGGTCAGGTTTCTGGCTTGTTACAGAGGGGTCCTGAATCTGGGGAGTTTGGGGACCAGGCCTCTTTGGGGAGCATGAATTCAGGAAGCCTGAATTCAGAAACTAGAGTTATGCTAAGGTCCTAGGGGCATGGCATGCTCAATCTGCTGTTGCTGAGATGGGCTCCCTGGTGGGATGACTTCAGGGTGGGTATCAGGGGGCATGTCAGACTCCAACTTTGTGCCCTGGGGGTGAACTCAGGGTTGCATGGAGTTTTCTCAAACCCTGAGGGTTCTGCAGAGCTCCAAATGACATGGTTTCCTCCTGTGTGGTGGACGCAATCCTGGGGTGTCACTGAGGCATCCTTAATCTATACCGGCATGAATCTCAGAAGTGGCCAATCTGGTGGGCTTGGGGGACAGGCATCTGAGCATGAAAGCCTGTACACCCTACCTAGGGTTAGGGTTAAGGGCTAAGGACATGGCAGGCCCAATGTGCTGGTGCTGATGTGGGCTCCTCTAAGGGCTGAGTTGAGGGCATAGATATGGTATCACAGCAGAATCCGGTTTTATGGCCATGGGGGTGACTCATGGTAGGGATGGCGTTAGGGGGGCTTACAGGTTTCTCCAGGTCTGAGGGTTTGGTGCAGCTCCAAACCACAAGGTTTCCTCCCGTGTGGCAGGTGGAGTCCTGTGGTGTAGCTCAGTAGTCCTTAATCTAGAGGATTTGGGGATGGAAGCCCGAAAACCCAAACAGGGGTAATAGTAAGGGCCTAGGGACATGGTGACCCAATCTGCTGATGTTGAGGTGGGGTACCCTTAGGGCTGAGTTGAGGCCGTGTGTCCATCAGCTCAGCAGAATACGATTTTATGACCGGGGGGCCACAGATGGTGGGAGTGTCTTTATAGGGACAGGTTTCTCCCCATCTGACGGTTCAGCAGAACTCCAAATGGCATAGGTTTCTACTCTATGGCGAGTGGAGTCCTAGGGTGTATGTCAAGGTTCCTTAATCCAGGGGGTTTGTTGCCTGGAATCTCAGAATGGAAGCCTGAAAACCCAAACTAGTGTTAGGGTTATGTCCTAGGGGCATGCCAGGTCTGATCTGCTAGTGCTGAGGCGGGCTCCATGGAGGGCTGAGTTGAGGGCGGGTAATAGGTGGCTCGTGTGAATCTGGGTTTTTGTTCAGGAGGGGCTCAGATGCCGAGGCTTGCCTTAGGGGACACGAAGTTATTCCCTGCTCTGAGGTCTGACTAGCTACAAATGGCACCATAATAACATAGGCAGCTGGCAGACTGCCAGAGTGAGTCTCAGGCGTCTCCAATCTGGCCAGTTTGTGGGCTAGACCTAAGGCTACGGAAGCCTGTACACACAACCTAGGGTTAGGATTAAGGACTATTGGCATGGAAGCTCTGATATGCTGGTATTGAGGTGGGCTCCCTCGGGGCTGAGTGGACATGCATCTGGCTTGTGGCAAAATCCGGCATTATGTCTGGGGTGCTGCAGATGATGCGAGTGTGTATAGGTGCTCATGCATCTTTCCTTCTGGAGGGCAGGCAGAGTCTCCTGGTGTGGATGTTGAATCCCCTGTGTGGAGGGTTAGAGTTAGGGATATAGGTTAGGGATAGGGTTAGGGTTAGGGGTTAGGGTTAGTGTTATGTCTTAGGGACAAGGGTTAGGGTTATGTCTTAGGGAAAAAGGTTAGGTTTAGAGTCAGAGTTAGGGATAGGGTGGAGTTAAGGTTTAAGATTAAGGTTAGAGTTAGGGATTAGGGTTACAGTTAGGCTTATGGTAATTACTATGTCTTAGGGACAAGGCATGTTGGATCTGGAAACACAGATATAGGGTCACACAAGCACTGAGTTCAGGACGGGATGCAGGAGCCTCCTCAGGCCATGGGTTTTTGGCTTGGAGGGGCAAAGATGGCGGGAATGGCATCAGGGGAGCATGCTGGTTTCTAGGGCTCTGAGGGTGTTAGAGAGCACCAAATGAAATGGTCTCCTTCTGTCTGAGACTCTGAATATGGGTATCAGTCTGATGCTCCCATCCATGGAAGGGATTGGGTGTCATGTCTCTGGGTCCTGGTCCTGAGCACCCAACCAAGGGTTAGGGTTTGGTCCTGGGAGAACAGCAGGCCTGATGGGCCAGTGCAGACTCAAGCTCTCTGGAGGGCTGAGTTGAGGACATTGGTCTGGTGGTCCATCAGGCTCTGGGATTGTGGTGTGTGGGTCCTCGGAAGGTGGGAATACTTTAGGGGCATGGAGTTTTCTCCAGCACAGGAGGTCCTGCACAGGGCCATGTGGTCCAGTTTCCTCGGGGTTGGCAGCCAGATTCCTGCATTGGGAATACGGGGTCCCCAGTCTGGAGGGCTAGGGAGCCAGACCTCTGGGGTGGGAAGCCAGAATATGCAAATGAAGTTTAGGGTTAAGTCATAGCGGTATGTCATCCCCTACCTGCCAGTGCTGTGGTGACCCAGCTCGATGCCTGAGTTGGGGGCGCATGTCTACAGGACCGTGAGACTTGGTTCCTTTTCCTTGGGGCCGCCAGAAGTGGGGATGGCCTCAAGAAGCCATGCAGGTTTCTTCTGCTCCGTGGGTTCAGCACATTTCCAAATGGCAGTGTGTCCTCCTGGGATCAGGTGCAATGATGGTGTGCAGCTCAGGGGTCCCCCATCTCGGGGCTTTGGGGACCAGGCATTGGAGGATTGACAGTGGAACACACAACCTGGGCTAGGGTTAGTATTAGGGTTTGGCTTAGGGATAGGGTTACTGTTATGTCTTAGAGACAAGGCAGGTCGGATCTGCCAGCACAGATATCGACACATCCAAGGGCAGAGTTGAGGGCGGGAATCAGGAGGCTCCTCAGTCTTTGGTCTGGAGGATCAAAGATGGCAGAAATGGCCTCAGGGGAGCATGCCGAGTTCTAGGGCTCTGAGGGTGTTAGAGAGCACAAAATGAAATGGTCTCCTCCTGACTAAGGGTCTGAGTAAGGCCATCAATCTGATGCTCCCATCCATGGGAGGGTTTGGGTTTTAGACCTCTGGGGTCCAGAGCCTGAACACCGAAGTAGGGTTAGGGTTTGGTCCTTAGAGAATGGCAGGCCTGATATGCCAGTGCAGACCTAGGATCTCCAGATGGCTGAGTTGAGGGCATTGCTCTGGTGGCCCATCAGGCTCCAGGATTGTGGTGTTTGGGTCCTTGTAAGCTGTGGGTGTCTTTAGGAGGCATGGAAGTTTCTCTAGCCAGGAGGGTTTTGCACAGGGCCATGGGGTCTAATTTCCTCATGGGTGGCAGCCAGATTCCTGTGTTGGAAATATGGGGTCCCTAGTCTCAAAGTCTAGGGAGCCAGTCCTCTGAATATGGAAGCTTGAACACCCAAACTAGGGTTAGGGTTAAGTGGTAGGGGCAGGGCAGCACCTATATGCCAACACTGTGGTGACCCACCCAGAAGCCTTAGTTGAGGGTTAAGATCAATCCTGTAGACCTGGTGCGCCTAAAGTGAGTTAGCCAATAGGGCCGCCAATTCTCACAAGCATTTTGCCCATATTGTTATCTATTTGAGCAGAATGCTCATCAGAGTAAGCCGGCGTTGGGCAGCCCTGTGGATGCTATGTTCTCCGTGCTGAGGGCCCTTTCTCGGCACCCGAAGCGAGTTCGCCAGGCTTTTACCGGCCAAATCAATACTGATTTGGGCAGAACGATTGTGAGAATTGGCCAGCATTGGGCAGCCCTGGGGACCACCCTGTTACCCATGGCTGAGGGCCCTTTCTCGCTTGGGGAATGTCCCAGCCGCCCGGAATATGCGTCAAGATGATGCGAAACAGCCGGGGCCCCTGGTGAAGGGGAGCTTTCCAGGAGCAGAGTTGAGGGGTGGGTAGTAGCCATTCATCTTCCTCCAACTTTTCGGGAGGCTGGGGAGCCCAGGCATGGGTCTGGCCTCCGTGGGGGAATGAATGAGAATGTATCTCTTGTTTGAAGGCTTCCCTAACCCTAACCTTAACCCTAACCCTAACTTTTATGGTTCCTCTGTGAGGTGAGGACAATACCTTGTCCTGGAAGGGGGCTACAGTTCCCCAATCAAGAAATCCACATCTCTCTTTGCAATCTGACCTGCCCTTCCCTCAGTATTCCTCAGGGAAGATCTTCTCACTTCATGAGCTGACAGCTCTGAACTTAAAAACGAATATTGTTTTATATTTTTCAATGCCTTAGTTCATTTATGGCATATCTTTCAAAACTGCCAGTGGGGAGGCACCTGGGTGGCTCAGTGGGTTGAAGCCAGGGTCCTGGGCTCAAGCCCTGCATCGGGCTCCATGCTCAGTGTGGAGCCTGCTTTCTCCTCTCTCTCTCTCTTCCTGCCTATCTGCCTACTTGTGATTTCTGCCTGCCAAATTAATAAATAAAATCTTTTAAAAAACTGCCAGTGGGTTTTTAGCAGTCCTGGAGGTCTGCCTGCTCAAGGAGGGGATGACCTGGGAGAGGCAACCATCCTTCCCATCTCCCTCAACATGTCCCTGAGCCCTGGAGCCATCTGTCCCACTGAGGGCTGAGGGATCCAAGACAGCCCATCTTTAGCCCAGGCGGTGTCTGCTGTGTAGACTGATGTGTACCAGTAGTGGTGGGAAGCTGGTATGGGACAGGTGCAGGCAATTTCTCCTTCTTTTTCCTTCCTCCTTTTCCACCCAGAGGTAGCTCAGAACAGACTTCAAGCCCTGCATCTCAAGATCACTTGACCCAGACACCCTGCTTTCAGCTGGTGACCTTAGCGGTTTCCTGTTGCTTCTGCCTCCCATACCCACTCCCATGGCCATTCATAGATCAGGGGAAGGATCCAACTCTTTTATGTACTTGGTACTCTTCCTGTCCCACACCCAGCCCACCCACATTTGTCTTCCAGGTATGTGCTTGGAAGGAAGCCCATCCATAGGAACTTACCATCCAAACAGATCTAGGTAATGACCACTGAATTAGAGATCCAGGATGCATAACAAACCTGCTCTGAAATCTGTCTCATACTGTATGACAATCTCACATGAAAACAGAAACAATAATAGCTTTCTGGACAGTGAAGTGACATCCGTCTCTACTTACACTCTTGAAATCATAGGTCCTCACCCTGTTACAGTTAACAGGAGAAGTATAAGAATTCAGTGTAATTTGAATTCCAAGCATAGAATGAATAATTATTGTACAGTTATACTCTCACAAGTATGTCTTATGAACATTGCACAGCAAAAGATTTTTCAAATAGTTTACTGAAAGAAAAACTCTTTTATTGTTTATTTTAATTCAGGTAGAGTTAACATACAGTGGTATATTAGTTTCAGGTGTACAATGTAGTGATTCAGTGATTCTATGTTTACTCAGCTGTCATCAAGAAAAGTGTACTCTTAGTCCCCATCATCCATTTCACTCATCCCTCCATCCACTTCCACTATGGTAACCACAGATTCAGCATTTTGCTTTGTATCTTCTTTCTCCTTTATTTATGTATATTCATTTCTTAAATTCCATGTAAGAGTGACATCACAAGGCATTTGTCTTTCTCCGACTGATGGATTTCACTTAGGACAGTACTCTCTAGCTCCATCCATGTGTCTGCAAATGGCAAGATTTCGGTTTTTTTATGGATGAGTAATTTCCCACTGTGTGTGTGTGTGTGTGTGTGTGTGTGTGTGTGTGTACATGTATCATCTCATTTATCAATTTATCAAGAGATCCTTGGATTGCCTCCATATTGTAATACTGTAAATAATGTTGCAAAAAAACATAGGGGCACATGTATCCTTTTGAGTTATTGTTCTCATGTTCATTGGGTAAACACACGGTAGTGTGATTGCTGGATCATAATGTAGTTCTATATTTAACGCTTTGAGGAACAGTCATACTCTTTTCTACAGTGGGTTCAGCAGCTTGCATTCCCCAACAGTGCAAGAGGGTAGCCTTTTATCCACATCCTCCCAACATCTGTTTTCTTGTGCTGGTGCTGTTAGCCAATCTGATAGTGTGAGTTAATATCTCATGGAGATATTTTATTTGGATTTTCCTGTTGATGGTTGATGGTGAACATCTTTCCTGGTTGGTTTTCTGGGGGAGGGGCCTGCCACGTGGGTTTTCAGTCAATGGTGTTCCCTGAGTTAAGTCCTCCAGTCCCACTCAAGGGGGTGGGCTCTGAGGAAACCGTTTTTTTTTTTTTTTCAGACTCTTGTTCTCTGGAGATTTATATGTTTGTTCACTTATTTTTTCCCTCTCGCCTTGACCACTTTTGATGGTTTCTGTAGTTTTAGAGGAAAACAGACTGCACCCTGACCTCCCTCTCAGAGAGAAGCCTCAGTCTGGCTGCAGAGCTCAGATGAGATCCGCCTAGGCCGCCTGCAGAGCAGGTTCTGAGTCGCGGTCCCTGGGGACGCAGGATCTTCTGCTTGTACCACAAACCATGGCAGTGTTGGCTGTCTGGACAGATACAGACCGCCAGAGAGGTTCCAAGCAGTGATCGCACAATGAGATTTTCCCACTGGCCGGGGCTGGGAGTGCCTGGTCTTTCTTGGTCTAAGAGCGCCAGGCTTGCGCAGGACTCTCTCAGGAGGGCTGTGGGTCCTGCGCATGTCTCAGGCTTTGAGAAGGGGCGCAGGTCCGAGAGCACCAGCCTGGCCCTTCACGCACCTCTCTCACAGGAGAGTTTGGGGCACATGTCTTAGGCTCTGAAACAATGGCGCGGGTCAAAGAGCGCCAGCTGGGCTTTTGTTTACATCTCTCAGGGTAGGATGTGGGGGGCGTGCATCTCAGGCTCTGTAGCAGGGCTCGAGCATTTTGTCCTATGATGTGACTCCTGGCCCCTCACAGGAGCCAGACCCCAGGCAATCAGGCATGCTGGCGGCTCAGGGGCCAAGACCTGGTTTCTCAACCGCACTCCATCTGGCTCAGTGCCAGGGGAGGCTGTCCTGGGACCGGGGACTTAAGCCCCTGTCCCTCGCCGCCCCAATTCCTACATTTCCCCCCCCCATGATACTTTGCGCTTTTGGAGTGCTTTCAACCAATCTCCAAGTTAATGCTGGTCCCCAGACGCAGGGCACTCTCGCTCATATTGGGGGTATTACTTTCGAACCAGTCGCCTCTGGTGGCTCCCTCCCCCTTTTGTTTATCTTCCAATATCAGTCTGCCTTTCCCACCGCAATTTACCTGCCCACCGGCATCTTCTGCCATTATAGAGATCCAGACGTGTATAATTCTGACCTCAGGCTGATTTCATGGGTGATCATAGTTCTTTGGTTGGTAATCAGCTCACTTTAGGGTACAGGTTGAAAAGTCGCCTCCTCCTACTTGCCTGCCATCTTGTCCCCTCCCCCCAATGTTGAGCTCTTTTATCCATTTCGAGTTTTCTTTGTGTTTGGTGGAAGAGAATGGTCGAGTTTCATTCATCTACACAGAGCTGGCACAATTTTCCCAGCACTATTTATTGAAGAGACTGTATTTTTTCCACTGTATATTTTCCCGCTTTGTTGAAGTTTATTTGACCATAGAGTTGATGGTCAATATATGAGCTCTCTACTCTATTCCACATGTCTATGTGTCTGTTTTTATGCCAGTACCATTCTGTCTTGGTGATCACAGCTTTGTAGTTACCCTTGAAATTGGGCAAAGTGATGCTCCCAATTTTCTTTTTCTTTTTTTTTTAATTTATTTTTTATTTATTTCCAGCATAACAGTATTCATTATTTTGCAGCACACCAGTGCTCCATGCAATCCATGCCCTCTGTAATGCTCACCACCTGGTACCCCGACCCCCTGCCCCTTCAAAACACTCAGATTGTTTTTCAGAGTCCATAGTCTCTTATGGTTGACCTCTCCTTCCAATTTCCCCCAACTCCTTTCTCCTTTCTATCTCCCCATGTCTTCCATGCTATTTGTTATGCTTCACAAATAAGTGAAACCATATGATCATTGACTCTCTGCTTGACTTATGTCACTAAGGAGAATCTCTTCCAGTCCCATCCCTGTTCTCCAAAAGCTGGGTATTCATCCTTTCTGATGGAGGCATAATACTCCATAGTGTATATGGACCACATCTTCCTAATCCATTAATCCGTTGAAGGGCATCTTGGTTCTTTCCACAGTTTGACGACTGCGGCCATTGCCGCTATAAACATTGGGGTACAGATGGCCCTTCTTTTCACTCAACCTGTATCTTTTGGGTCAATACCCAGGAGTGTAATTGCAGGGTCATAGGGAAGTTCTGTTTTTAATTTCTTGAGGATTCTCCAGCACTGTTCTCCAGAGAGGCTGTAGCAACTTGCATTCCCACCAACAGTGGAAGAGGGTTCCCCTTTCTCCACATCCTCTCCAACACATGTTGTTTCCTCACTTGCTAATTTTGGTCATTCTAACTGGTGTAACGTGATATCTAAATGTCGTTTTAATTTGAATCTCCCTGATGGCTAGTGACGATTAACATTTTTTCATGTGTCTGATAGCGATGTGTATGTCTTGATTGGAGAAGTGTCTTGTCGTATCTTCTGATTTTTTTTGATATAATTGTCTGTTTTGTGTGTGTTTAGTTTGAGGAGTTCTTTATAGATCCTGGATATCAACCTTTTGTCTACTGTCATTTGCAAATATCTTCTCCCATTCCGTGGGTTGCCCCTTTGTTTTCTTAAATGTTTCCTTTGCTGTGCAGAAGCTTTTGATTTTGATGAAGTCCCAAAAGTTCATTTTCACTTTTTTTCCTTTGTCTTTGGAGATATTTCTTGAAAAAAGTTGTTGTGGCTGATATCGAAGAGATTACTGCCTATGTTCTCCTCTAGGGTTCTGATGGATTCCTGTCTCATGTTGAGGTCTTTTATCCATTTTGAGTTTATCTTTGTGTACGGTGTAAGAGAATGTTCGAGTTTTATTTTTCTACATAGAGCTTCCCAGTTTACCCAGCACCATTTATTGAAGAGACTGACTTTTTCCCATTGTATATGTTTTCCTGTTTTGTCAAAGATTATTTGCCCATAGAGTTGAGGGTCCATATCTGGGCTCTCTACTCTGTTACACTGGTCTATGTGTCCTTTTTTATGCCAATACCATGCTATCTTGATGATCTCAGCTTTGTAGTAAATCTCTAATTTCCCACTCTGTATTTTCATTGTTAGTGTATAAGAAAGCCACTGATTTCTGTACATTGACTTTGTATCCTGCCACGTTGCTGAATTTCTGTATGAGTTCTAGTAGTTTGGGGGTGGAGTCTTTTGGGTTTTCCCTATAAAGAATTATGTCATCTGCGAAGAGTGTTTGACTTCTTCATTGCTAATTTGGATACCTTTTATTTCTCTTTGTTGTCTGATTGCTGTTGATAGGACTTCTAATACTTAGTTGAACAAGTGTGGTGAGAGTAGGCATACTTGTCATGTCCCTGATCTCAACGGGAAGGCAGCAAGCTTTTTTTTAATTTCTTTTCTTTATTAATTAATTTTTTTTCAGCATAACAGTATTCATTATTTTTTCACCACACCCAGTGCTCCATGCAATCTGTGCCCTCCATAATATCCACTACCTGGTACCCCAACCTCCCACACCCCCACAACTTCAAACCCCTCAGATTGTTTTTCAGAGTCCATACTCTTTCATAGTTCACTTACCTTTCCTATTTACCCCAACTCCCTTCTCCTCTCTAACTTTCCATTCCTTCCATACTATTTGTTATGCTCCACAAATAAATGAAACCATATGATCATTGACTCTCTGCTTGACTCATTTCATTTAGCATAATCTCTTCCAGTCCCGTCCATGTTGCTCCAAAAGTTGGGTATTCATCCTTTCTGATGGAGGCATAATACTCCATAGTGTATATGGACCACATCTTCCTAATCCATTCGTCCGTTGAAGGGCATCTTGGTTCTTTCCCCAGTTTGGCGACCGTGGCAATTGCTACTATAAACATTCGGGTACATATGGCCCTTCTTTTCACTCAACCTGTATCTTTCGGGTCAATACCCAGGAGTGCAATTACAGGGTCATAGGGAAGTTCTGTTTTTAATTTCTTGAGGATTCTCCAACACTGTTCTCCAAAGAGGCTGCACCAACTTGCATTCCCACCAACAGTGGAAGAGGGTTACCCTTTCTCCTCATCCTCTCCAACACATGTTGTTTCCTGTCTTGCTAATTTTGGTCATTCTAACTGGTGTAAGGTGATATTTCAATGTGGTTTTGATTTGAATCTCCCTGATGGCTAGTGATGATGAACATTTATACTTTTGGTGAGTTAATGGCCTGGTTTTGGGAGGAGCATAATGCTGGCTTCATGAAAAGTATATGGAAGTTTTCCTTCTGCTTCAATTTTTGGAAAGAGCTTCAGGAGAAGAGGTGATACTTCTTCTCTGAAGGCTTGGTAGAATTGCCCAGAAAATTCGTCAGATCCTGGGCTCTTTTTGTTGGCATGGGAGATTTCTTTTTCCTTTTTAATTTTTTTTTATTTTTATAAACATATATTTTTATCCCTGAGGGTACAGGTATGTGAATCAACAGGTTTACACACTTCACAGAATTCCCCATAGCACATAACCTCCCCAATGTCCATAACCCAGCCCCTCTTCACCCAACCTCCCTCCCCCCAGCAACCCTCAGTTTGTTTCATGAGATTAAGAATCACTTATGGTTTGTCTCCCTCCCAATCCCATCTTGTTTCATTTATTCTTCTCCTACCCCTTAACCTCTCCCGCCTATTGCATCTCCACCTCCTCATATCAGGAAGATCATATGGTAGTTATCTTTCTCTGCTTGACTTATTTTTCTAAGCATGATACCCTCTAGTCCCATTTACAATTGCACCCAAAATCATAAGATACCTAGGAATAAACCTAACCAAAGAGGCAAAGAATCTATATTCAGAAAACTATAAAGTACTCATGGAAGAAATTGAGGAAGACTCAAAGAAATGGAAAAATGTTCCATGCTCCTGGATTGGAAGAATAAATATTGTGAAAATATCTGTGCTACCTAAAGCAATCTACACATTTAATGCAATTCCTATCAAAGTACCATCCATCTTTTTCAAAGAAATGGAACAAATAATCCTAAAATTTACATGGAACCAGAAAAGACCTCGAATAGCCAAAGGAATATTGAAAAAAAAAGCCAAAGTTGGTGGCATCACAATTCCAGACATCAAGCTCTATTACAAAGCTTTCATCATCCAGACAGCATGGTACTGGCAGAAAAACAGTTACACAGATCAATGGAACAGAACAGTGAACCCAGAACTAGACCCTCAACTCTATGGTCAACTAAACTTCGACAAAGCAGGAAAGAATGTCCAATGGAAAAAAGTCTCTTCAATAAATGGTGTTGCGAAAATTGGACAGCCACATGCAGCAAAATGAAATTGGACCATTTCCTTACACCACACACAAAAATAGACTCAAAATGGATGAAGGACCTTGATGTGAGAAAGGAATACATCAAAATCCTTGAGGAGAACACAGGCAACAACCTCTTCAACCTCAGCAGCAGCAACATCTTCCTAGGAACATCGCCAAAGGCAAGGGAAGCAAGGGCAAAAATGAACTATTGGGATTTCATCAAGATCAAAAGCTTTTGCACAGCAAAGGAAACAGTTAACAAAACCAAAAGACAACTGACAGAATGGGAGAAGATATTTGCAAATGACATATCGGATAAAGAGCTAGTGTCCGAATCTGTTAAGAGCTTAGCACACTCAACACCCAAAGAACAAATAATCCAATCAACAAATGGGCAGAGAACATGAACAGACATTTCTGCAAAGAAGACATCCAGATGGCCAACAGACACATGAAAAAGTGCTCCATATCACTCGGCATCAGGGATATAAAAATTAAAGCCACGATGCGATATCACCTCACACTAGTCAGAATGGCTAAAATTAACAAGTCAGGAAATGACAGATGCTGGCGAGGATGCATAGAAAGGGGAGCCCTCCTCCACTGTTGGTGGGAATGCAAGCGGGTGAAACCACTCTGGAAAACAGCATGGAAGTTCCTCAAAATGTTGAAAATAGAACTACCCTATGACCCAGCAATTGCACTACTGGGTATTTGCCCAAAAGATACAAATGTAGTGATCCGAAGGGGACCATGCAGCAGAATGTTTTTAGCATCACTGTCCACAATAGCCAAACTATGGAAAGAACCTAGATGTCCATCAACAGAGGACGTGGATGGAACTTTTGTGAGGTTTTTGGTCATGACTTCAATACCGTTACTGGTTAACGGTCTATGCAAGTTGTGACTGTCTTCCTGGTTCAATTTTGGGATTGTATAGTTTTCTGGGAATACATCCATTTCACCCAGGGGGCCTAGCTTATTGGCATACAACTGTTCATTTTTTAAATCTCTTTTCAGTGTAACCCTATTTATTGTTTTAGAACCACATCCAGTGCTCCATTCAATCCATGCCCTCTATAATACTCACCTTTTGTTTCCCACAACCCCCCAACCCTCTGCCCCTTAAATCCCTCCAATTCATTTTCAGAGTCCATAGTCTCTCATGGTTCACCCCCCCTTCCAATTTCCCTCCACTCCCTTCTCCTATCCATCTCCCCTTGTCCTCCATGCTATTTGTTGTGCTCCACACATAGGTGAAACCATATGATAATTGACACTCTCTGCTTGACTTATTTCACGCAGTAGAATCTCTTCTAGTCCCGTCCATGTTGCTACAAAAGTAGGGTATTCATTACTTCTGATGGAGGCATAATACTCCATAGTGTATATGGCCCACATCTTCCTTATTCTTTTGTCCTTTGAAGAGCATCTTGGTTCTATCCACAGTTTGGCGACCATGGCTATTGCTGTTCTAAATATTGGGGTACAGATGGCCCTTCTTTTCACTACATCTGTATCTTTGTGGTAAATACCAAGTAGTGTAATTGCAAGGTCATAGGGAAACTCTGTTTTTAATTTCTTGAGGAATCTCCATTCTTTTATCCAAAGTGCCTGTACCAACTTGTATTCCGGACAGCAGTGTAAGAGGTTTCCCCTTTCCCCACATCCTCCCCAACACATGTTTCCTGTCTTGCTAATTTTGGCCATTCTATCTGGTGTAAGGTTCTATCTCAATGTGGTTTTAATTTGCATTTCCCTGTTGGCTAGTGATGATGAACATTTTTTCATGTGTCTGATAGCCATTTCTATGTCTTCATTGGAGAGGTGTCTGTTCCTATCTTCTGTCCGATTTTTTATATGATTTTCTGTTTTGTGTGTGTTGAGTTTGAGGAGTTCTTTATAGAACCTAGATATCAACCTTTTGTCTGTACTGTTGCAAATATCTTCTCGCAATCTGTGGGTTGCCTCTTTGTTTCATTGACAGTTTCCTTTGCTGTGCAGAAGTATTTTATCCTGATGAAGTCCCAAAAGTACTTCTTCACTTCTGTTTTCTTTGTCTTTGAGACATACCTTGAAAGAAGTTGTTATGGCCAGTGTTGAAGAGGTTAATGTCTATGTTCTCCTCTAGGATTCTGATGGATTCCTGTCTCACATTGAAGTCTTTTATCCATTATGAGTTTATCTTTGTGTATGGTGTAAGAGGATGGTCGACTTTCATTCTTCTACATATAGCTGCCCAGCTTTCCAAACACCATTTATTGAAGAGACTGTCATTTTTCCACTGTATATTTTTTTCCTGATTTCTTGAAGACTATTTGACCATAGTGCTGATGATCCCTATCTGAACTCTCTACATCGTTCTAGTGGTCTATGTGTCTGTTTTTATGCCAGCCCCATGCTGCCTTGATGATCACATCATCATAGTAACCCTTGAAATCAGGCAACATTATGCTCCCAGTTTTATTTTTCTTTTGGCATTTCTTAGCAATACGGGGACTTTTCTGATTCCACACAAATTTTAGGCATGTGTTTGCTCCAGGTCTTTGAATGATACCGGTGGAATTTTTATCCAAATGGCATTAAAAGGATCGATTGCACTAGGCAGTATAGATATTTTTTTCCCAACGGATGTTTTTTTTAATTTTATTAATTTATTTTCAGCATAACAGTATTCATTGTTTTTGTACCACACCCAGCGCTCCATGCAATCCATGCCCTTTATTATACCCACCACCTGGTACCCCAACCTCCCAACCCCCGCCCCTTCAAAACCCTCAGTTTTTAATTAATTTATTTATTTTCAGCATAACAGTATTTATTAATTTTTTTACCACACCCAGTGCTCCATGCAATCCATGCCCTCTATAATAACCCACCACCTGGTACCCCAACGTCCCACCCCCTGCCACTTCAAACCCCTCAGATTTTTTTTCAGAGTCCATAGTCTCTCATGGTTCACCTCCCCTTCCAATTTCCCTCAACTCCCTTTTTCTATCTCCCCATGTCTTCCATGCTATTTGTAATGCTCCACAAATAAGTGAAACCATATGAGAAATGACTCTCTCTGCTTCACTTATTTCACTCAGCATTATCTCTTCCAGTCCCATCCATGTTGCTACCAAACTTTGGTATTCATCTTTTCTGATGAAGGCATAATACTCCATAGTGTATATGGACCACATCTTCCTTATCCATTCGTCCATTGAAGGTCATCTTGGTTCTATCCACAGTTTGGTGACCGTGGCCATTGCTGCTATAATCATTGGGGTACAGATGGCCCTTCTTTTCACAACATCTGTATCTTTGGGGTAAATACCCAGGAGTGCAATTGCAGGGTCATAGAGAAGTTATATTTTTTTATTTCTTGAGAAATCTCCACACTGTTCTCCAAAGAGGCTGCACCAACTTGCATTCCAACCAACAGTGGAAGAGGGTTCACATTCCTCCACATCCCCTCCAACACATATTGTTTCCTGTCTTGCTAATTTTGGCCATTCTAACTGGTGTAAGGTGATATCTCAATGTGGTATTAATTTGCTAGTGATAATGAACATTTTTCATGTGTCTGATAGCCATTTGTACGTCTTCATTGGAGAAGTGTCTTGTCATATCTTCTGCCCATTTTTTGATATGATTGTCTGTTTTGTGTGTGTTAAGTTTGAGGAGTTCTTTATAGATCCTGGATATCAACCTTTTGACTGTACTGTCATGTGCAAATATCTTCTCCCATTCCGTGGGTTACCTCTTTGTTTTCTTGACTGTTTCCTTTGCTGTGCAGAAGCTTTTGATTTTGATGAAGCCCCAAAAGTTCATTTTAACTTTTGTTTCCCTTGCCTTTGGAGACATATCTTGAAAGAAGTTGCTGTGGCTGATCTCAAAGAGATTTCTGCCTATGTTCTTCTCTAGGATTCTAATGGATTCCTGCCTCACATTGAAATCTTTTATCCATTTTGAGTTTATCTTTGTGTACAGTGTAAGGGAATGGTCGAGTTTCATTTTTATACATATAGCTGCCTATTGTTCCCAGCACCATTTATTGAAGAGACTGACTTTTTACCACTGTATATTTTTTCCTGTTTTGTCGAAGATTATTTGACCATATAGTTGAGGGTCCATATCTGGGCTCTCTACTCTGTTACACTGGTCTGTGTGTCTGTTTTTATGTGAGTTCCATGCTGTCTTGGTGATCAAAGCTTTGTAGTAAAGCTTGAAATCAGGTATTGTCATGCCCCCCCCCCATTTTATTTTTGTTTTTCAAAATTTCCTTAGTGATTCGGGATCTCTTCTGATTCCATACAAATTTTTGGATTATTTGCTCCAGCTCTTTGAAAAATACTGGTGTAATTTTGATTGGAATAGCATTAAAAGTATAGATTGCTCCAGGCATTATCAACATTGTAACAATGTTTATTCTTCCGATCCAAGAGCATGGAATGGTCTATCATCTTTCAGGGTCTTCTTCAATTTCTTTCATGAGAATTCTGTAGTTCCTTGAGTACAGAACATTTATCTCTTTGTTTAGGATTATTCCCAGGTATCTTATGGTTCTTATTGCTATAGTAAATGGAATGATTCTCTGATTTCCCTTTCTGTATTTTCATTATTAGTGCATAAAAAAGCCACTG
Organism: Mustela nivalis; assembly: GCF_964662115.1. Lineage (NCBI taxonomy): Eukaryota > Metazoa > Chordata > Mammalia > Carnivora > Mustelidae > Mustela > Mustela nivalis. The sequence continues at coordinate 239,755 of NW_028136405.1, read as the reverse complement.
ATTTCTGTGGATACAGGATACATTGACTTTGTATCCTACCACGTTGCTGAATTGCTGTATGAGTTCTAGTAGTTTGGGGGTGGAGTCTTTTGGGTTTTCCATATAAAGAATCATGTCATCTGCAAAGAGAGAGAGTTTGACTTCTTCAGTGCCAATTTGGATACCTTTTGTCTTTCTTCGTTGTCTGATTGCTGTTGCTAGGACTTCTAATACTATGTTGAACAAGACTGGTGAGAGTGGGCATCCTTGTGATCCTGATATCAACGGGAAGTCTGCAAGCTTTTTCCCATTGAGGATGATATTTGCTGTGGGTCTTTCATAGATAGATATGATAAAGTTCAGGAATGTTCCCTCTATCCCTATACTTTGCAGCGTTTTAATCACGAATGGATGCTGGATTTTTTCAAGTGCTTTTTCTGCATTGATTGAGAGGACCATGTGTTTCTTCTCTCTTCTCATATTAATTTTTTCAATGACATTGATTGATTTATGAATGTTGAACCATCCTTGTAGCCCAGGGATGAATCCCACCTGGTCATGGTAGATAATCTTTTTAATGTGCTGTTTGACCCTGTTTGCAAAGGTCTTGTTGAGAATCTTAGCATCCATATTCATCAGTGATATTGGTCTGAAATTATCCATTTTGGTAGGGTCTTTGCCTGGTTTGGGGATCAGGGTAATTCTAGCTTCATAGAAAGAGTCTGTAAGTTTTCCTTCTGCTTCAATTTTTTGAAAACAGCTTCAGGAGAATAGATGTTATTTCTTCTTTGAAAGTCTGGTAGAGTTCCCCAAGCAATCCATCAGGTCTTGGGCTCTTGTTTCTTGGGAGGTTTTTGATCACTGCTTATATCTCATTACTAGATATTGGACGATTCAGGTTGTCGATCTCTTCCTGGTTCAATTTTGGAAGTTTATAGTTTTCCAAGAATGCATCCATTTCATCAAGGTTGCTAAGCTTATTGGCATATAACTATTGATAATAACTTCTGATGATTGTTTCTACTTCCTCGTTGTTAGTTGTGATCTCTCCGTTTTCATTTATAATTTTGTGAATTTGGGCTTTCTCTCTTTTCTTTTGGATTAGTGTGGCCAGTGCCTTATTGATCTTCTTGATTCTTTCAAAAAAACCAACTTCTAGTTTCATTGATACGTTCTACTGTATCTTTGGTTTCTACCTTATTGATCTCAGCTCTAATCTTGATTATTTCTCTTCTTATGTGTAAAGTTGGTTTGATTTTTTTGTTGATTCTCCAGTTCTTTAAGGTGTAGAGACAGCTGGTGTATTCTGGATTTTTCAAACTTTTGAGGGAGGCTTGGATGTCTATGTATTTCCCCCTTAGTACCGCCTTTGCTGTATCCCATAGGGTTTGGATCGAAGTGTCTTTATTCTCATTGGTTTCCATTTGTTTCAGTTCTTCTTTAATCTCCTGGTTGATCCAAGCATTCTTAAGCAAGGTGGTCTTTAGCTTCCAGGTGTTTGAGTTCCTTCTGTACTTTTCCTTGTGATTAAGCTCCAGTTTCAGAGCATTATGATCTGAGAATATGCAGGGAAAAATCTCAGTCTTTTGATATCAGTTTAGTCCTGATTTATGACCCAGCTTGTGGTCTATTCTTGAGAAGGTTCCCTGTGCTCTTGAGAAGAATGAGTATTCTTTTGTTTTAGGGTGGAATGTTCGGAATATATCTATGAGATCCATCTGTTCCAATGTGTCATTCAATGCTCTTGTTTCTTTATTGATTTTCTGCTTCAATAATCTGTCTATTTCTGAGAGAGGCATGTTAAGATCTCCTATGATTAGTGTATTCATATCAATATGATTCTTTATCTTGATTAACATTTTCTTTTGTAATTGGATGCTCCCATATTGGAGGCATAGTTATTTACAATTGTTAGATCATCTTGGTGGATTGTCCCTTTAAGAATTATGTAGTGTCCTTCTGTATCTCTGACTACAGCCTTTAGTTTAAAATCTAATTTATCTGATATGAGAATCGCTACCCCGGCCTTCTTTTGAGGCCCATTGGCATGAAAGATGCTTCTCCGTCCCTTCACTTTCAGTCTGGGTGTATCTTTAGGTTCAAAATGGTCTCTTCTAGAGAAAATATGGATGGGTTCTGTCGTTTTATCCAATCTGCAACCCTGTGCTGTTTTATGGGCGCATTTAGGCCATTCGCATTGAGATTGATTATTGATAGATACGTTTTTATTGACATCGAGTTACCTTTGAAGTCTTTCTTTCTGTAGATTGTCTCTATATTTCTCTTCCATGCTATTCTTAGAATTTTTAGACTTTTATAGAACCCCCCTTAATATTTCCAGCAGTGTCGGCTTGGTGGTAGCATAGTCTTTTAAGTCTTGCCGGTCTTGGAAACTATTTATATCTCCATCCATTCTGAATGTCAGTCTTGATGGATAAAGTATTCTTGGCTGCATGTTCTTCTCATTTAGTGCCCTGAATATATCTTGCCAGCCTTTTCTGGCTTGCCAGGCTTCTGTGGACAGTTCTGATGTTATATTGATGGGCTTTCCTATGTAAGTAAGGAGCCTCTTTGCCCTAGTAGCTTTCATGAGATTATACCTACAATTATAATTCCTCAATTTGACTATCAGGTGTCGTGTTTTTTTTTTTTTTTTGGAATGTATAATCTTGGGTGGAGACCGTTTAGCCTCCAGTACATGAATTCTGGTTCCATTCGCGAGATTGGGAGAATCTTCTTGAAGGACTTGTTCCACTATATCTTCTAGATCTTTCTTTCTTCTCCCCTTCAGGGATTCCAGTAATTCTGAGGTTGGAACGTTTCATGGCATCATTTATTTCCCTGATTCTGTTTTCGTGATTTCTAAGCTGTTTGTTCCAGGCCTCCTCCTGATCCTTTCTCTCTATCTGTTTGTCCTCCAGATCACTAATTCTATCTTCTGTCTCAGTTACCCTAGCTTTGAGAGAGTTTAGATTAGATTGGAACTCATTGAGAGCATTGTGGACCTCCTCCCTGGTAGCTTTAAGCTCTGCCCTAACATTGTGAACATCATGTCTCATTGCTTTCAGCTTGGCCCTAATCAATTATGTTTGGTCATCCATGCCTTTCTCCAAACTAGCTATTGCCTGGATTATTGTTAACCTGAATTCTCTTTCCAACATATTGTCTATGTTGATAGCCATTAGCTCTAGTGCAGAAGGTCCATCCCCTGTATTTTTCTTCTGTTGGTCATTCCTCCTCCTAGTCATTTTGGTGAGAGATGACTGAACAGATGTAGCTGGATGTATCAACCATGGTGCAGTCAAGGTGCACCCTGGAACACTTCTGAACAATCAGGATTCCCCACCCAAATGAGAGACAAAAGAAAAGAAAAAGAAAAAAAAAAACAAAAAAAGAGATAGAGAGACAGGAAAGAAAGGGACAATTAAAGAGAAATTTCAGCCCAAATGGGCCCCAAGGTAAGATTTATGAATTAGACAAACAAAAAGACTGATAAAGGTATATGACAAGAGAAAAAAAAATATATATATATATATACAAAAAAAGGAAGAACCTCGTCAAAAAGAACCCCACGTGTAAGATTTATATACTATCAGGACAAACACAAAAACACAGAAACACTGGTGGATGATAAAGATTGGAGAGTGGTTATAAATTCTCAGTGTGTGCGAGGAAGTTTGTTTTAATTCTTCCTGGATGTATCTTGATATCTTTGTTAAAGGACTCAACTTTCCTAAGATAAAGGAGTATTAAAAATTAGTCACCTATAGGGGTATTATTGATTGGGGAAAGGGGACTAATTTGAAGTTTAACTCTATATGAATAATAGAAGATAAAAATAAGGAAAAAAACTAAACTACACTAAAACATAAAAAAATGTAGGAATAAAAAAATAGAAATGCAAAAGGAAAACATAGGTGTATGTATCAAAAAGTTCTGGTTAGAAAGTTATTATGGAATTTGATGTACTGGACAGCTCGCTGTGATGGTAAATAGGTTAATAAAATTACATATATATATATACCAGAATAGTGGGAATGAATGAAAAAGAAAACTTTTCCTATGAAGTAGTGGTTGTTCTCTTGTAGTCATTTTTTATTTTTTTCTCTCTTTTTTTTTTCTTTCTTCATTTGTTTTCTGGGGGAGGGGCCTGCCACGTGGGTTTTCAGTCAGTGATGTTCCCTGCATTAAGTTCTCCTGCCCCCCTCAAGGTGGTGGGCTCTGAGGAAACTGTTTTTTTTTTTTTTCAGACTTTTGTTCTCTGGAGGTTTTTATGTTTATTCACTTTTTTTCTCACTTTGACTGCTTTTGATGGTTTTTGTAGTTTTAGAGGAAAATAAACCACACCCTGATCTCTCCCTCAGAGAGAAGCCTCGGTCTGGCTGCAGTGTCTAAGTAAGTTCCCCATGGGCCACTGGCAGAGCAGGTTTCAAGTCGCTGTCCCTGGGGTACCCAAAGCCAAGGAAGTGGCGGCTGTCTGGGAAGCTCCATACCGCCAGAAAGGTTCCAAGCAGCAGTCACACACTGAGATATTCCTGCTGGCCTGGGCTGGGTGTGCCTGGTCTTTCTGGGTCTAAGAGCGCCCGGCTTGCATGCACCAATTTCAGGGGTGGCTGAGGTTCACGCGCAGGTCTCAGGCTCTGAGAACAAGGTGCAGATCCGAGAGCACCAGATTGGGCCTTCACGCACCTCTCTCAGGGGAGAATTTGATGCAGGCTCTGAAACAATGGCGCATATGAAAGGGCACTGGCTGGGCCTTTATACCTCTGTCAGGGGAGTATGTCAGGCTCTATAGCAGGGCTCATGCATTCTGCCATCCATCGTGGCTCCCATCCCCTCACAGGAGCCAGAACCCATGCATTCTCAGGTGTGCTGGCAGCTTAGGGACCAAGACCTGGTTTCTTGGCTGCACTCTCTCTGGCTTAGCACCAGGGGAGGCTGTCCTGGGACCAGGGACTTAAGCCCCTGTTGCTAGCCATCCTGATTCCCACAATTCCCCCCCCCCCCGAGATTCTTAGCTATTTTGGAGTGCTTTCCACCAGTCTCCAAGTTAATGCTGGTCCCCAGATGCAGAGCACTCTCGCTCCTATTGGGGTATTACTTTCCAACTGGTCGCCTCTGGTGGCTCCCTCCCCCTTTTGTTTATCTTCTGATATCAGTCCCCCATTCCCACTCCGTGTTACCTGCCCACTGGTGTCTTCTGCCCCTGTAGAGATCCAGACGTGTATAATACTGATCTCAGGGTGATTTCATGGGTGATTGGAGTTCTTTGGTAGGTAATCAGCTCACTTTGGGGTACAGGTTGAAAAGCCATCTCCTCCTACTTCACTGCCATCTTGTCGACCTCTCTCTGCTTCAATTTTTTGAAACAGTTTAAGGAGAATAGGTGTTATTTCTTCTTTGAATGTTTTATAGAATTCCCAAATGAATCCATCAGGGCCTGGGTTTTTGTTTTTTGGGAGGTTTTTGATCACCGCTTCAACCTCATTACTAGATATTGGTCTTCAGATTGTCAATTTCTTCCTGGTTCAATTTTAGGAGTTTATAGTTTTCCAGGAATGCATCCATTTCATCTAGGTTGCTTAGCTTATTGGAATATAACTGTTGATAACTTCTGATAGTTGATTCTATTTCCTTGGTGTTCGTTGTGATCTCTCCCTTTTCATTCAAAATTTTATGAATTTGAGCTTTCTCTCTTTTCTTTTGGATTAGTGTGGCCAATGGTTTATCGATCTTATTGATTCTTTCAAAAAACCAGCTTCTAGTTTCACTGATATGTTCTACTGTATCTCTGGTTTCTACCTCATTGATCTCAGCTCTAATCTTGATTATTTCCCTTCTTGTGTGTGGAGTTGGTTTGTTTTGTTGTTGATTCTCCAGTTCTTTAAGGTGGAAAGACAGCTGCTGTGCTCTGGATTTTTCAGTTTTTTTGCTTGTTTGTTTGTTTGTTTGTTTGAGGGATGCCTGGATGGCTATGTATTACCCCCTTAGGACCGCCTTTGCTGTATTCCATAGGGTTTGGATCGAAGTGTCTTTATTCTCATTGGTTTCCATTTGTTTCAGTTCTTCTTTGATCTCCTGGTTGATCCAAGCATTCTTAAGCAAGGTGGTCTTTAGCCTCCAGGTGTTTGAGTTCCTTCTGAACTTTTCCTTGTGATTGAGCTCCAGTTTCAAAGCATTATGATCTGAGGATGTGCAAGGAATAATCTCAGTCTTTTGGTATCAGTTGAGTCCTGTTTTGTGACTCAGTATGTGGTCTATTCTTGAGAAGGCTCCATGTGGACTTGAGAAGAATGAGTATTTTGTTGTTTTAGGGTGGAATGTTCTGTATATATCTATAAGGTCCATCTGGTCCAGTGTGTCATTCAATGCTCTTGTTTCTTTATTGATTTTCTGCTTTAATGATCTATTTCTGAGAGAGGCATGTTAAGATCTCCTATGATTAGTGTATTCATATCAATATGACCCTTTTTCTTGATTAACAGTTTTCTTATGTAATTGAATGCTCCCATATTGGAGGCATAGATATTTACAATTATTAGATCATCTTGGTGGATTGTCCCTTTAAGAATTATGTAGTGTCCTTCTGTATCTCTGACTACAGCCTTTAGTTTAAAATCTAATTTATCTTATATGAGAAACGCTACCCCGGCCTTCTTTTGAGGCCCATTGGCATGAAAGATGCTTCTCCGTCCCTTCACTTTCAGTCTGGGTGTATCTTTAGGTTCAAAATGGGTCTCTTGTAGAGAACATATGGATGGGTTCTGTCGTTTTATCCAATCTGCAACCCTGTGCTGTTTTATGGGCACATTTAGGCCATTCGCATTGAGATTGATTATTGATCGATACATTTTTATTGACATCGAGTTACCTTTGAAGTCTTTCTTTCTGTAGATTGTCTTTATATTTCTCTTCCATGCTATTCTTAGGATTTTTACTCTTTCATAGAACCCCCCTTAATATTTCCAGCAGTGTTGGCTTGGTGGTAGCATAGTCTTTTAAGTCTTGCCGGTCTTGGAAACTCTTTATCTCTCCATCCATTTTGAATGTCAGTCTTGCTGGGTAAAGTATTCTTGGCTGCATGTTCTTCTCATTCAATGCCCTGAATATATCTTGCCAGCTCTCTCTGGCTTGCCAGGTGTCTGTTTAGAGGTCTGACATTATTCTGATGGGCTTTCCTCTGTACGTAAGGATCTTCTTTGTCCTAGCTACTTTCAAGAGGTTCTGCCTACAATTATATTTCTTCATTCTTACTACTAGGTGTCTCGAGGACTTTTGAGAATCTGTAATCTTGGGGGGAAACCGTTCGGCCTCTAGTACAGGAATGCTGGTTCCATTCACGAGATTCAGAAAATTTTCATGAAGAACTTGTTCCACCATATCTTCTAGACTTCTTTCTTTCTCCTCTCCTTCAAGGATTCTAATAATTCTGACGTTGGAACATTTCATGGCATCATTTATTTCTGTGATTCTGTTTTCATGGCTCTAAGCTGTTTGTTTAAGGCTTCCTCCTGATACTTTTTCTCTATCTGTTCATTCTCCAGATCACTAATTCTAACTTCTGTCTCAGTTACTCTAGCTTTCAGAGAATTTAGATTAGAGTGGAACTCATTGAGAGCATTGTGAAGCTCATCCCTGTTAGTTTTCAGCTATTCCCTAATATTGAAAACGTGATCTCTGGTCATTTTAAGTTCGGCTCTAATCATTTCCTTTTGGTCACTCATGGCTTTCTCCAACCTAGCTATTTCTTGGATAATTGTTAGCCTGAATTCTCTTTCTGACACATTGTCTATGTTGATAGCCATTAGCTCTGTTGCAGAAGGTCCATTTTTTGTATTTTTCTTCTTTTGGGCATTCCTCCTCCTAGTCATTTTGGTGAGAGATGGCTGAATGGGTGTAGCTGGATGTATCGACAGTGGTGCAGTCAAGGTGCACCCTGGAACGCTTCTGATCAATCAGAGTTACCCACCCACATGAGAGGAAAAAGAAAAGGAAAAGAAAAAAAGAGAGAGGGAGAGAGACAAGAATGAAAGGTGAGATAAACGAGAAGGTTCAGCCCAAATGGGTTCCAAGGTAAGATTTATGAAGTTTACAAACAAAAACAGACAAACAAAAAGACTGATAAAAGTATATGAGAAGAGAAAATTATATATATATATATATATATATATATATATATATATATATATATTTGCATATATAAATGCAAATAAAGGAATAACCTCATCAGAAAGAACCCCGAGTGTAAGATTTATATACTATCAGGACAAACACAAAAACACAAATAGGGGCGCCTGGGTGGTTCAGTGGGTTAAGCCACTGCCTTCGGCTCAGGTCATGATCTCAGGGTCCTGGGATCGAGTCCCACATCGGGCTCTCTGCTCAGCAGGGAGCCTGCTTCCTCTCTCTCTCTCTCTCTCTGCCTGCCTCTCTGCCTACTTGTGATCTCTCTTTGTCAAATATATAAATAAAAAACAACACAGAAATACTGGTGGAAGAAAAAGATTGTAGAGTGGTTGTAAATTCTCAGTGTGGGTGAGGAAGTTTTTTGTTTTTTTGTTTTTTTGTTTTTGTTTTTTTCCGGATGTATCTTGATGTATTTGTTAAAGACTCCACTTTCCTAAGATAAATGGGGATTAGGAATTGTTTTACCTATAGGGGTGGCTTTGATTGGGGAAAGGGGATTACCTTGAAGTTTAATTCTATATGAATATTAGAAAATAAAAATTAAAAAAAGGAATAAACTAGACTAAACTAAACTAAAATTAAAAAAAAATAAATTTAAAAAACAGAAATGCAAAAGGAAAACACAGGTGTATGTATCAAAAAGTTCAGGTTAGAAGGTTATTATGGAATTTGATGTACTGGACATCTCACTGTGACGGTAAATAGGTTAAAAAATTTTCTATATAATAATAAAAAATTATCTTTAATAAAATGAGCCAGGATAGTGGGAACAAATTAATAATAAAAATTGTCCTATGAAGTAGTGGTGGTTGCTCTCTTGTTGTCTTTTTTTTTTTCCTTTCCTGGTTGGTTTTCTGGGGGAGGGGCCTGCCACGTGGGATTTCAGTCAATGATGTTCTCTGAGTTAAGTCCTCCCACCCCCCTCAAGGGGGTGTGCTCTTAGGAAACTGTTTTTTTCAGGCTTTTGTTCTCTGGAGGTTTTTATATTTGTTCACTTTTGTTTTTCTCTCTTGCCTTGAGGGCTTTTGATGGTTTTTGTAGGTTTAGAGGAAAGCAAACTGTACCCTGTCCTCCGTCTCAGAGAGAAGCCTCAATCTGTCCAAAGAGCCCAAATAAAATCCCCCTTCAACACTGGCAGAGCAGGTTCCCAGTCGCGTTCCCTGGGGACTCAAGATTTTTTGCTTGTACCAAAACCACAGCAGTGGCCGCTGTCTGGGCAGCTCCAGACTGCCAGAGAAGTTCCAAGCAGCAATCGCACACTGAGATTTTCCAACTGGCACAAGCTGGGAGTGCCTGGTATTTCCAGGTCCGAGAGCACCAGGCTGGTGCCTGTGCCACCTCTCTCTCTGGAGGGCGCAGGGCACGACTCGGACTCTGATGGCATGGCAGGGCACTTGCATGGGGACTGCAAAAAAGCTGTGCTTCTGTTGGCTGGCGAGGCTCCCAGCCCCTCATGGGAGCTGGGCACCACACGCTCTCAGGCCAGCTTGCTGGTGGTTCAGGGACCAAGACCTGGTTTCTCTGCCGCACTCTTTCTGGCTCTTCACCAGGGGTGGCTGTCCTGGGTCTGGGGACTTAAGCCCCTGACCCTAACACCCCGATTCCTGCAATTTCTTCCCAGTGATCCCTTGCTCTTCTTGAGTGCTTTCTACCATACTTCTGAGATAATGCTGGTCCCCAGACGCAGGGCACTCTCGTATTGGGATATTACTTTCCAGTGGGTCACCTCTGGTAGCACCCTCCCACTTTTGTTTATCTTCCGATATCAGTCCGACTTTCCCACTCTGCTTTACCTGCCCACTGGCGTTTTCTGCTCTGGTAGAGATCCAGATGTGTATAATTCGGGTCTCAGTCTGATTTTGTCGGTGAGTGGAGTTCAATAGAAGTAGGGTCCAGGTTGAAAGGGAGCCTCCTCCTACTTCTCCGCCATCTTGTCTCCAGTATAACATTTTAACAATGTTTTTTTTTTTAATTAAATTAATTTCTTTATTTTCAGAAAAACAGTATTCATTATTTTTTTCACCAACCCAGTGCTCCATGCAATCTGTGCCCTCTATAATACCCACCACCTGGTACCCCAAGATCCCACCCCCCGCCACTTCAAACCCCTAGGTTGTTTTTCAGAGTCCATAGTCTCTCATGATTCACCTCCCCTTCCAATTCCCCCAAACTCCCTTCTCCTCTCTAAGACCCCTTGTTCTCCATGATATTTGTTATGTTCCACAAATAAGTGAAACCATATGATAATTGATTCTCTCTGCCTTTCTTCATTCAGCATAATCTCTTCCAGTCCCGTCCATGCTGCTACAAAAGTTGGGTATTCATCCTTTCTGATGGAGGCATAATACTCCATAGTGTATATGGACCACATCTTCCTTATCCATTCGTCCGTTGAAGGGCATCTTGGTTCTTTCATAGTTTGGCGACTGTGGCCATTGCTGCTATAAACATTAGGGTACAGATGGCCCTTCTTTTCACGACATCTGTATCTTTGGGGTAAATACCCAGGAGTGCAATTGCAGGGTCATAGGGAAGTTCTGTTTTTAATTTCTTGAGGAATCTCCACACTGTTCTCCAAAGAGGCTGCACCAACTTGCAATCCCACCAACAGTGTAAAAGGGTTCCCCTTTCTCCACATCCTCTCCAACACATGTTATTTCCTGTCTTGCTTATTTTGGCTGTTCTAACTGGTGTAAGGTGGTATCTCAATGAGGTTTTAATGTGCATCAGTCTGATGGCTAATGATGATGAACCTTTTCTTTCATGTGTCTGATAGCCATTTTTATGTCTTCATTGGAGAAGTGTCTCTTCATATCTTCTGCCCATTTAAAAAATATGATTGTCTGTTTTGTGTGTGTTGAGTTTGAGGAGTTCTTTATAGGTCCTGGATATCAACCATTTGTCTGTCCTGTCATTTGCAAGTATCTTCTCGCAATCCTTGGGTTGCTCTTTGTTTTGTTGACTGTTTCCTTTGCTATGCAGAAGGTTTAGATTTTGATGAAGTCCCAGAAGTTTATTTTGGCTTTTGTTTCCTTTCCCTTTGGAGACATATCTTGAAAGAAGTTGCTGTGGCTGACATCGAAGAGATTACTGCTTATATTCTCCTCTATGATTCTGATGGATTTTGTCTCACATTGAGGTCTTTTATCCATTTTGAGTTTATCTTTGTGTGCGGTGTAAGACAATGGTCCAGTTTCATTCTTCTACGTATAGTTGCCCAGTTTTCTCTGCACCATTTATGGAAGAGACTGTCTTTTTTGCACTGTATATTTTTTCCTGTTTTGTCTAAGATTATTTGACCATAGAGTTGAGGGTCCATATCAGGGCTCTCTACTCTGTTCCACTGGTCTATATGTCTATTTTTTTGCCAGTACCATGCTGTCTTGGTTATCATAGCTTTGTAGTAAAGCTTAAAATCAGGAAATGTGATGCCCCCATTTGCTTTTTTTTTTCTTTTCCAATTGATTTATTTTCAGAAAAACAGTACTTATTATTTTTTCACCACACCCAGTGCTCCATGCAATTTGTGCTCTCTATAATGCCCACCACCTGGTACCCAACCTCCCACACCCCCGCCACTTCAAAATTGTTTTTCAGAGTCCATAGTCTCTCATGGTTCACCTCCCCTTCCAATTTCCCCAAACTCCCTTTTCCTCTCTAACTCCCCTTGTCCTCCATGCTATTTGTTATGCTCCACACATAAGTGGAACCTTATGATAATTGATTCTCTCTGCTTGACTTATTTAACTTATTTCACTCAGCAGAATCTCTTCCAGTCCCATTCATGTAGCTACATATGTTAGGTATTCATCCTTTCTGATGGAGGCCTAATACTCCGTAGTGTATATGGACCACATATTCCTTATCCAATCATCCATTGAAGGGCATCTTGGTTCTATCCACTGTTTGGCGACCATGGACATTGCTTCTATAAATTTGGGGGTAGAGATGGCCCTTCTTTTCACTCCATCTGTTTCTTTGGGGGTAAATACCCAGTAGTGCAATTGCAGGGTCTTAGGGAAGTTCTATTTTTAATTTCTTGAGTAATCTCCACACTGTTCTCCAGAGTGGCTGCACCGACTTGCTTTTCCACCATCAGTGTAAGAGGGTTCCCCTTTCTCCACATCCTCTCCAACACATGTTGATTCCTATCTTTCTAAGGCCATTCTAACTGGTGTAAGGTGATATCTCAATGTGGTTTTAGTTTGCATCTCCCTGATGGCTAGTGATGACAAACATTTTTTAATGTGTCTGATAGCCATTTGTATGTCTTCATTGGAGAAATGTCTCTTTGTATCTTCTGCCCATTTTTTAATAGGATTATCTGTGTTGTGTGTGTTGAGTTTCAGGAATTCTTTATAGATCCTGGATATCAAGGTTTTGTCAGTACTGTCATTTGCAAATATCTACTCGAATTCCGTGGGTTGCCTCATTGTTTTGTTGACTGTTTCCTTTGCTGTGTAGAAGCTTTTGATCTTTATGAAGTCCCAAACGTTCATCTTCACATTTTTTTCCTTTGCCTTTGGAGACACATTTTGAAAGAAGTTGCTATGGCCAATGTTGAAGAGGTTTCTGCCTATTTTCTCCTCCAAGATTCTGATGGATTCCTGCCTCAGGTTGAGGTCTTTTATCCATTTCGAGTTTCTCTTTGTGTATGGTGTCAGAGAATGGTCGAGTTTCATTCATCTACACAAAGCTGTCCCAATTTTCTCAGCAGCATTTATTGAAAAGACTTTTTTTTTTCCTTTGTATATTTTTTCCTGCTTTCTTGAAAATTATTTGACTATAGATTGATGGTCCATATCTGAGCTCTCTACTCTGTTACACTGGTTTAATGGCCTGTTTTTATGCCAGTCCCCTGCTGTCTTGGTGATCACAGCTTTGTAGTAACCCTTGAAACCAGGCAACAGGGTGCACCCAGTTTCGTTCTTTCCTTTTTGCCATTTCCTTAGCAATACGGGATCTCCTCTGATTCCACACCAATTTTAGGCTTCTGTTTGCTCCAGCTCTTTGAAAAATACCGGAGGAATTTTGATCAGAATGGCATTAAAAGGATAGATTTCTCTAGGTTGTATAGACTTTTAAAGACTGTTTATTCTTCTGATCCACGAGTATGGAATGGTCTTCCATCTTTATGGTTTTCTTCCATTTATTTCATGAGTGTTCTGTAGTTCCCTGAGTATAGATTGCTTATCACTTTGGTTTGGATTATTCCCAGGTATCTTATGGTTTTGGAGCTGTAGTAAATGGAATTGATTCTCTAATTTCCCTTTCTGTATTTTTATTGTTAAAGGATAAGAAAACCACTGATTTTTGTACAAAGATTTTGTATCCTCCCACATTATTGAAGTGCTGTATGAGTTCTAGTAGTTTTGGGGTGGAGTCTTTTGGGTTTTCCATATAAAGTATGTCATCTGTGAAGAGAGAGTTTGACTTCTTCATTGCCAATTTGGATACATTTTATTTCTCCTTGTTGTCTGATTGCTGTTGCTAGGACTTCAACTACTATGTTGAATAAGAGTGGAGAGAGTGGGCAACCCTGTCATGATATCCCATGGACCCATGAGACCACACCTGTATTCCGAGGCCATCCTGGACACACAATTCAGATAGAAAAGCCTGTGCTACCGCCTTTGAGTCACCCTAATAACAATTCCTCACAAGCTGCCCTCAAGGTCTATGCATTGGGCCTGTGATCACCGTGCCACTAACCCTAACCGGAATTTGTGTTTGAAGACTTCATTCCCAAAACCATGGCTCACCTGCCCTTCAGGATGGTGTCTCTGGAGCCACACCAGAGGACTGTGCCTGCCATCCCCATGGAAACTCTGACGGCCACAATTGCCCAAACCCTCCAGATTAGGAGAAACCTGTAAGGCCCCTGAGCCAATTAGCATATTGGTGAACCCTCTGAATGCAATGCCCAGTCTGATACACCCTCATCACCTACATCCAGGCAGGCAGCCATGTCAATGGTCCTGAGTCAGAAGTTTGATACTGACATGTCCTTAGGACCTCATTGGAACCCTAGATGAGGTTTTCAGGCACCTGTCCTCAGTGACCTGTTCTGGAATACCAACCTATGATGAAACATGTCGTCCCTGAGCCCAACAAAAGAACATCTCGTGTCCCCAGAAGAAAGACTTGCTCTTGGACCTGTGTCAAACTGTCAGGGTAGATGAACTCTGCATGGCCCCTTAGCCACCAGCACATTCTAAGATCTCCCTGGTAACAAACCAGCATTGTGCCCAATTTACATGAGACTCCATGTCAACTCAAGGCCTTGGAACTACACCCCATAGCCACCACAACAAACCTGCCATGTTCCTCAGCTGCAATGGTCAATGCAGGTGTGCTTTCCAGGCATCCATGAGGGAGTGCTCTGCTACACAAATTTCCCTCATGGGGGACCCTGGAGAAAAAAAAAACAGACTCCCCCTGTCTGGTAGAAGGAAACCTTGCTGTTTGGATCATCTCAGAAGCCTAGGTGGTAAATCCTCCATTGCCTCTTGACGCCACCCCTCCATTTGTTGGTCATCATAGACAAAAACTCCAGTGTGAGCAAACATCTGACATCCGCCCTTACTCAGGTGTTGGATATCTCCAATCAGCCACTGCACATTGGAACTGTTTTTCGCTTGGCACTGAATTTAACATTAGCGTGTGTTTACCATTCCATCCTCATGCTCCTGGTCCACAAACACTCTTGATAGGAAATTCTGTAGCCACAACGCAGCATTCTGCCTGCCCCAAGAAAGAAGAATAGCCTGGTAAGTCTGCCCAGTAACCCCACATGAGGATCCACCTGCAGGGCCCTCGACGACACCCTAATGTCATAGGCCACCATGGGAACTAAGGCTCTGTCTGACACAGCCTGCACCATGACCTTTAGTCAGCCACCCAGACAGTGGGTCCCATATACTACAGATGGGACTTGTTGTGGCCCAAAGCCGTCATCTCTACTCAACCTGGATATTCAGGCATCTGTGCCTAGCATTTAGCTCAAATCCTACCCTATGAGGGAACCTGAAGAACAAGGGTACACCTCCTTCCTGATGGCAGGAAATCTGGCTGGTGAGATGGGTGTTTCACCCTCAGAGTGGGAACCAGCTGCATGGACATGAGACCACGACCACACATGGGAGCTGCCCTGGGCACAAACAGGCTTTGTGATCCTCAGCATGAGCCTGATTTCCAACAAACCCCCATGGTAGCTGGACCAGGAGCCGGCAGAGTGGGCCTTCCAGGTGCCTAGAGGCAAATCTTCACACTTGGTGGTGTTTTCTGGCGCTGAGACCCAGAAACTGTCTCTGGAATCCCTCTAGTGGGGATCCATTGAGACGGAAAACAGCAGTCTTCCCTTCCCCCAGAGACACAAACTCTTGGGAGCTGGGCAGAAACCCCAGAGATGAAGAATGTTCCATGGCCCCATGAAGCCATCCCTACATTTGGCCACCGTTCTGGACACACAATCCAGACATAAAAGTCTACCCACCGCCTCCATGATACCTTAATTTCACTACACAATGAGCTGCCCTCAGATCCTAAAGATCAGGGCTGTGATCACCTCGGGCCTGACCCTAACCCTAGCTCGCATTGGCAGATTTCTGTCTCCAAAATCCTGCCCTCATGCCATCCAGACTTGGGCCTCTGGTGCCACACCAGAAGACTGTGACTACCCTCCCAAAGGAAACTCTGCCTTTCACTGTTGCCCAAACCCTGAAGATTAGGAGCAAAGTACAAAGCCCCTGAGCCCACCTCAAATTCAAAGAAAGCTCTGGAACCAAATGCACATTCTGACACACAATGAGCACTTGTCTCCAGGCAGACATTCAAGTCAAAGGCCCTGAGTAGAAGTTTGAATGTGACATACACCAAGGACTTCATTGACCCTAGCTTAGGTTTTCAGGCGCCCGTCCTGAGAGGCCTGTTCTCTAATACCAACTTATATTCCAACATGTGGTCCCTGAGAAACACAACAGAACCCCTGCTGTTCCCAGAAAGATACCTTGCTCTTGGTAGCTGTGTCCAAGACTCAGTGTAGGAGAATCCTGCATGGCCCCTGACCACCCCAACTTTCTAACGTCTCCCTGGATACAAACCAGCATTGTGATCCAACAGCATGAAACTCCATGTCAACTCAGCCCCCTTGGAACTTGGCTCCAGGGCCAGCAGATCGAACCTGCCATGTTCCTCAACTACAATGGTCAATGAAGGTGTGCTTTCCAGTCATCCATGAGGGAGTACTCTGCTACCCAACCTTTCCATATTGGGGACCCTGGAGCAAACAAACCAGACTCCTCTGTCCGGTTGAAGGAGACCTTGCTGTTTGGAGCATCTCACAAGCCCCAGTGTGGGAAATCCTCCATGGCTTCTTGATGCCATTGCTCCATTTCTTGGTCATCATAGACACAATCTCTCTCGTGAGCAAACATCTGACATCTGCCCTTATTCAGGAGCTAGATGTCTCGAATCAGCCACTGCAAACTGGAAGTGCCTTCTGTTTGTCACTGAATTGAACCATAGCTTGTGTTTACAATTCCATCCTCAACTTCCTGGTCCCCAAGCCCTCTTGATAGGGAATTCTGGAGCCATAACACAGCATTCTGCATGCCCCACAGAAAGAAGAAGTGGCTGGTGAGTCTGACCAGAAATCCCACATGAGGAACTACCTGCATGACCCTCGACAGCACCATAATAAATAGGCTGACATGGACACTAAGACTCTGTCTGACACAGCCTGAGCCACGACCTCCAGTCAGCCACGCAGAGAGTGGGCCCCATATCCTGCAGCTGGACCTGCCATGGCCCGAAGCCATCATCTCTACACAACCTGGGTATTCAGGCATCTGTCCCCAGACCGTAGCTCAAATCTCAAATCCCTGCCTATGGTGTAACCTGAAGCACAGAATGAGTCCTCCTTTCTGATGGCAGGAAACCTGGCTGATGGGATGGGTGTCTAACCCTCAGAGTGGGAACTAGCTGCATGGCCCATGAGACCATGGCCATTCATGGGAGCCGCCCTGGGCACAAACAGTCATTGTGATCGTCAGTGGGAGTCTGCTTTCAAACAAACCCCCTCGGAACCTGGCCCAGGAGCCCACAGAGTGGGGCTTCCAGATCCCTAGGGCCAAATTCTCACCATCGTTCGTGTTTTCCTGGCGACCAGACCAAGAATCTGTCTCTAATTCCTCTCTTGGGGGTACCCTGAGACAGAAAACAGCAGTATTCCTTTCTCCCAGAGACACAAAACACTTGGGAGCTGAGAAGAATCCCTAGCGACGAAGAATTTACCATGGCCTCATGAAGCCACCCCTACCTTTTGTGACTGTCCTGGACACATACCCGACAGAAAAGCCTGCACTACCGCCTCCATGATAGTGTAATTTCAGTACACTATGAGCTGCCCTCAGGGCCTGCATGTCGGGCCTGTGATCAACTTGGCCCTCACATTAACCCTAATTCCCAAAGCCCTGGACCAGAAGCCCTCCAGGATGGGGTCTCTGGAGCCAAACCAGATGATTGTGCCTACGTACTCAAAGGAAACTCTGCCCTTCACTGTTGCCCAAACCCTGAGCAATATGCAAAACCCCTGAGCACACCTCAATTCTGAGGAACACTCTGGACCCAAATGCGCATTCTGATACACCATGAGCACCTATTTCCAGGCAGATATCCACGTCAAAGGCCCTGAGTCAGACGACTGAACCTGACATGCCCATAAGACTTCATTGATACCATAGCTTATATTTTCAGGCGCCTGTCCCCAGAGGCCTTTTTTCCAAAACCAACTTATATTCCAACATATGGTCTGTGAGCCACACAACAGAACCCCTCCTGTCCCCAGTAAAAAACATTGCTCTTGGTAGATATGTCCAAGACTCAGTGGATGAGAATCCTGCATGGCCCCTACCACTCAAACATTCTAACGTTTCCCTGGGTACAAACCATCATTATGATCCAACAGCATGGAACTCCATGTCAACTCAGGCTGCTTGGAATTTCACCCCAGAGCCACCAATGGAACCTGCTTTGTTCCTCAGCTGCAATGGTCAATGGAGGTGTGCTTTCCAGGCATCCATGTGAGAGATCTCTGCTACCCAAACTTTCACTATGGGGATCCTGGAGCCAACAAACCAGACTCCCCCTGTCCAGTACAAGGAAACCTTGCTGTTTGGAGCATCCCACAAGCCACAGTGTGGGAAATCCTCCATGGCATCTTGCGCCCCCACTCCATTAGTCGGTCATCATAGTCACAAACTACAGTGTGAGCTAACTTCAGACATCTGCCCTTACTCAGGTGCTGGATATCTCGAATCAGCCACTGCACACGGGAACTGCCTTCTGCTTCGCACTGAATTTAACCGTAGCTTGTGTTTACAATTCCATCCTCAATTCCATCCATCCCCAAGGCCTCTTGATAGGGAATCTGGTAACAAAATGCAGAATTTGCCTGCCCAACAGAAAGAAGAAGTGCCTGGTGATTCTGCCCAGAAACTCCCTATGAGGATACAGCGGCATGGCTCTCGACGGTACCCTAATATCATCGGCCACCATGGGCAATCAGGCTTGGTCTGACACATCCTGAGCCACGACCTCTAATCAGCCACACAGACAGTTTGCCCCATATCCTGCAGGTGGGACCTGTTGTGGCCAGAAGCCATCACATATACTCAACCTGGATATTCAGTCATCTCTCCTTCAGACTGTAGCTCAAATCCCTGCTTATGGGGGAACCTGAAGCACAAGAGTACTCCTCCTGCCCCATGGCAGGAATCCTGGCTGTTGAGATGGGTTTCCAACCCTCAGAGTGGGAACCAGCTGCATGGCCCATGAGACCACGGCCACTCATGTGAGCTGCCCTGGGCATTATGACCCTCAGAGTGAGCCTGCTTTCAAACAAACCCCCTTGGTAGCTGGACAGAAAGGACACAGGGCGGGCCTGCCAGGTCCCTAGGGCCAAATCCTCACCCTCATTCGTGTTGTTCAGGGGCCCTGAAAAATCCCAGAAACTGTCTCTGAAATCCCTCTTTTGGGGATCTGCTGAGACAGAAAACAGCAGTCTTCTTTTCCCCAGAGACACCAAACTCTAGAGAGCTGGGCAGAATGCCCAGAGATGAAAAATCTCCCGTGGCCCAATGAAGACTCCCCTACATTTTGCGACCATCCTAGACACACAATCCAGACAGAAAAGCCTGTGATACTGCCTCCATGACACCTTAATTTCAGTACACTATGAGGTGCACTCAGGCCTGCAGATTGGGCCTGTGATCGCCTCCGCCCTCACCATAAACCTAGTTTGCATTTTCAAATTTCTGTCCCCAAGGCCCTGGACCACATGCTTTCCAGGATTGGGCCTCTGGTGCCACACCAGATGAGTATGCTTACCACCCAAAAGAAAACTCTGCCCTTCACGGTTGCTCAAACCCTGAAGATTAGAAGCAAAGTACAAATTCCCTGTGCCGACCTTAATTTCAAACAACACTCTGGACTCAAGTGCGTATTATTATTATTATTTTTTTATTTTCAGCATAACAGTATTCATTATTTTTTCACCAAACCCAGTGCTCCATGCAATCCGTGCCCTCTATAATACCGGCCACCTGTGTACCCCAACCTCCCACCCACCCGCCAATTCAAACCCCTCAGATTGTTTTATAGAGTCCATAGTCTCTTATGGTTCACCTCCCCTTCCAATTTTCCCAACTCCCTTCTCTCTAACTCCCCATGTCCTCCATGCTATTTGTTATGCTCCACAAATAAGTGAACCATATGATAATTGACACTCTCTGCTTGACTGATTTCACTCAGCATAATCTCTTCCAGTCCCTTCCATGTTGCTAAAAAGTTGGGTATGCATACATAGTGTATATGGACCACATCTTCCTTAACCATTCGTCCGTTGAAGGGCATCTTGGTTCTTTCCATAGTTTGTCTACCGTGGCCATTGCTGCTATACTCATTGGGGTACAGATGGCCCTTCTTTTCATGACATCTGTATCTTTGGGGTAAATATCCAGAAGTGAAATTGCAGGGTCATAGGGAAGTTCTATTTTTAATTTCTTGAGGCATCTCCACACTGTTCTCCAAAGAGGCTGCACCAACTTACATTCCCACCAACAGTGGAAGAGGGTTCCCCTTTCTCCATATCCCCTCCAACACAAATTGTTTCCTGTCTTGCTAATGACCATTCTAACTGGTGAAACGTGATATCTCAATGTGGTTTTAATTTGAATCTCCATGAGGGCTAGTGATGATGAACATTTTTTCATGTGTCTGATAGCCATTTGTTTGTCTTCATTGGAGAAGTATCCATATCTTCTGCCCATTTTTTTATATGATTGTCTGTTTTGTGCATGTTGAATTTGAGGAGTTCATTATAGATCTTGGATATCAATCTTTTCTCTGCACTGTCATTTGCAAATATCTTCTCCCATTCCGTGGGTTGCACCTTTGTTTTTTTGACTGTTTCCTTTGCTGTGCAGAAGCTTTTGATTTTGATGAAGTCTGAAAGGTTTATTTTCGCTTTTGTTTCCTTTGCCTTTGGAGACATAACTTGAAAGAAGATTGTGTGGCTAATATCGAAGAGATTGCTGCCTATGTTCTCCTCAAGGATTCTGATGGATTCCTGTCTCATGTTGAGGTCTTTTATCCATTTTGAGTTTATCTTTGTGTACGGTGTTAGAGAATGGTCGAGTTTCATTCTTCTACACATAGCTGTCCAGTTTTCCCAGCACCATTTATTGAAGAGACTGTCTTTTTTCCATTGTATATTTTTTCCTGTTTTGTCGAGGATTATTTGCCCATAGAGTTGAGGGTCCATATCTGGGCACCCTACTCTGTTCCACTGTTTTAATGTCAGTACCATGCTGTTTTGGTGTCACAGCATTGTAATAAAGCTTGAAATCAGGTAATGTGATGCCCCCGTTTTATTTTTGTTTTTCAACAATTCCTTAGCGATTCAGAGTCTCTTCTGATTCCATACAAATTTTTGGATTATTTGCTCCAGCTCTTTGAGGAATACCGGTGGAATTTTGATCAGAATGGCATTAAAAGTATAGATTGCTCTAGGCAGTATAGACAATTTAACAATGTTTATTCTTCCGATCCAAGAGTATGGAATGGTCTTTCATCTTTTTGTGTCTTTTTCAGTTTCTTTCATGAGTGTTCTGTAGTTCCTCAAGTACAGATCCTTTACCTCTTTGGTAAGGTTTATTCCCAGGTATCTTATGGTTCTGGTGCTATAGTAAATGAAATTGATTCTCTAATTTCCCTTTCTGTATTTTCATTGTTAGTGTATAAGAAAGCCACTGATTTCTGTACATTGACTTTGTATCCTGCCACGTTGCTGAATTGCTGTATGAGTTCTAGTAGTTTGGGGGTGGAGTCTTTTGGGTTTTCTGTATAAAGAATCATGTCATCTGCGAAGAGAGAGAGTTTGACTTCTTCATTGCCAGCTTGGATACATTTTATTTCTCTTTGTTGTCTTATTGCTGTTGCTAGGACTTCTAATATTATATTGAACAAGAGTGGTAAGACAGGGCATCTTTGACTTGTTCCTGATCTCAACGGGAAGACTGCAAGCTTTTTCCCATCGAGGATGATATTTGCTGTGGGTCTTTCATAGTTAGATTTGATGACGTTCAGGAATGTTCTTTCTATCCCTATACTTTGAAGCGTTTTTGTCAGAAACGGATGCTGGATTTTTTCAACTGCTTTTTCTGCATCGATTGAGAGGACCATGTGGTTCTTCTCTCGTCTCGTATTCATTTGTTCTATCACATTGATTGATTTGCGAATGTTGAACCATCCTTGTAGCCCAGGGATGAATCCCAACTGGTCATGTCGGATAATCTTTTTAATGGGCTGTTGGATCCTGTTTGCTAGGATTTTGTTGAGAATCTTAGCATCCGTATTCATCAGTGATTTTAGTCTGAAATTCTCCTTTTTTTAAGGGTCATTGCCTGGTTTAGGGGTCAGGGTAATGCTGGCTTCTGCTTCAATTTTTTGAAACATCTTCAGGATAATTGGCCTTATTTCTTCTTTGAAAGTTTGATAGAATTCCCCAGGGAATCCGTCAAGTCCTGGGCTCTTGTTTTTTTGGAGATTTTTGATCACTGCTTCAAACTCGTTACTAGATATTGGTCTATTCAAGTTGTCAATTTCTTCCTGGTTCAATTTTGGGAGTTTATAGTATTCCAGGAATGCATCCATTTCATCTAGGTTGCTATGCTTATTGGCATATAACTGTTGATAAAAACTTCTGATGATTATTTCTACTTCCTTGGTGTTACTTGTGATCTCTCCCTTTTCATTCATAATTTTATGAATTTGGGCTTTCTCTCTTTTCTTTTGGATTAGTGTGTCCAGTGGTCTATTGATTTTATTGATACTTTCAAAACACCAGCTTCTAGATTCATTAGTACGTTCTATTGTATCTCTGGTTTCTACCTCATTGATCTCAGCTCTAATCTTGATTATTTCTCTTCTTATTTGTGGAATTGGTTTGATTTGTTGTTGATTCTCCAGTTCCTGAAGGTGTAGAGTCAGCTGCTGTGTTCTGGATTTTTCAATTTTTTTGAGGGAGGGCTGGATGGCTATATATTTCCCCCTTAGGACCGACTTTGCTCTATCCCATAAATTTTGGACCGAAGGGTCTTCATTCTCATTGGTTTCCATGATTTTTTTTTCAGTTATTCTTTGATCTCCTGCTTGATCCAAGCATACTTAAGCTGATGGTGGTCTTTAGCTTCCAGGTGTTTGAGTTCCTTCTGTACTTTTCCTTGTGATTGAGCTCCAGTTTCAAAGCATTGTGATCTGAGAAAATGCAGGGAATCTTCTCAGTCTTTTGGTATAGGTTGAGTCCTGATTTGTAACCCAGTTTGTGGTCTATTCTTGAGAAGGTTCCATGTGCACTTGAGATGAATTAGTATTCTGTTGTTTTAGGGTGGAATTTTCTGTATATATCTATGAGGTCCATCTGGTTCAATGTGTCATTCAATGCTTTTGTTTCTTTATTGATTTTCTGCTTTGATGATCTGTCTATTTCTGAGGGAGACGTGTTAAGATCTCCTACAATTAGTGTATTTATATCAATATGACTCTTTATCTTGATTAACAGTTTTATTATTGCCTGCTCCCATATTGGGGGCATAGATATTTACAATTGTTAGATCAACTTGGTGGATAGTCTCTTTAAGAATGATGTAGTGTCCTTCTGTATCTCTGACTACAGTCTTTAGTTTAAAGTCTAATTTATCTGATACAAGAATTGCTACCCTAGCCTTCTTTTGAGGCCCATTGGCATGAAAGATGCTTCTCCATCCCTTCACTTTCAGTCTGCATGTATCTTTAGGTTCAAAATGGGTCTCTTGTAGACAATACATGGATGGGTCCTGTCGTTTTATCCAATCTGCAACCCTGTGTCATGTTATGGGCGTATTTAGCCATTCACATTGAGAGTGATTATTTATAGATACGTTTTTATTGACATCGAGTTACCTTTGAAGTCTTTCTTTCTGTAGACTGTCTCTATATTTCTGTTCAATGCTATTCTTAGAATTTTTTCCTCTTTTATAGAACCCCCTTTAATATTTCCTGCAGTGTCGGCTTGGAGGTTGCATAGTCTTTTAAGCCTTGCCGGTCTTGGAAACTCTATATCTCCCCATCCATTTTGAATGTCAGTCTTGCTGGATAAAGTATTCTTGGCTGCATGTTCTTCTCATTTAATGCCCAGAATATATCTTGCCAGCTCTTTCTGGCTTTCCAGGTCTCTGTGGACAGGTCTGATGTTATTCTGATGGGCTTTCCTCTGTAAGAAAGGAGCCTCTTTGTCCTAGCGGCTTTCATGAGATTATACCTACAATTATGATTCCTCAATTTGACTACCAGGTGTTGTGATGGTTTTTTGGAATGGATAATCTTGGGTGGAGACCGTTCAGACTCTAGTACATGAACGCAGATTCCATTCGGGAGTTTGGGAAAATTTTCATGAAGAACTTGTTCCACTATATCCTCTAGACTTCTTTCTTTCTCCTCCCCTTCAGGGATTCCAATAATTCTGACTTTGGAAGGTTTCATGGCATCATTTATTTCCCTGATTCTGTTTTCATGGTTTCTAGGCTGTTTGTTCCAGCCCTCCTCCTGATCCCCTCTCTCTATCTGTTTGTCCTCCAGATCACTAATTCTAACTTCTGTCTCAGTTACCCTAGCTTTGAGAGAATTTAGATTAGATTGGAACTCATTGAGAGCATTGTGAACCTCAGCCCTGGTAGCTTTAAGCTCTGCCCTAACATTGTGAACATCATCTCTCTTCACTTTCAGCTCAGCCCTAATCAATTTCATTTGGTCATCCATGGCTTTCTCCAACCTAGCTATTGCCTGGATAATTGTTAGCCTGAATTCTCTTTCCGACATATTGTCTATGTTGATAGCCATTAGCTCTGTTGCTGAAGGTCCATACTCTATATTTTTCTACTGTTGGGCATTCCTCCTCCTAGTTATTTTGGTGAGAGATGACTGAATAGATGTAGCTGGATGTATTGACAGTGTTATAGTCAAGGTGCACCCTGGAACACTTCTGAGCAATCAGGATTTCCTACCCAAACGAGAGACAAAAGAAAAGAAAAAGAAAAAAAGGAGAGAGAGAGAGACAGGAAAGAAAGGGAAGATGAAAGAGAAGGTTCAGCCCAGATGAGCCCCAAGGTAAGATTTATGAAGTAGACAAACAAAAATAAACAAAAAGACTGATAAAAGTATATGACAACAGAAAAATATATATATATATGCAAATAAAGGAAGAACCTCGTCAAAAAGAACCCCAAGTGTAAGATTTATATACTATCAGGACAAACACAAAAACACAGAAACACTGGCAGAAGAAAAAGATGGGAGAGTGGTTATAAATTCTCAGTGTGAGCCAAGAAGATTGTTTTGCTTCTTCTTGGATGTATCTTGATATCTTTGTTAAAGGCCTCATGTTTCCTAAGATAAAGGGGGATTAAAAATTTGATTAGCTATAGGAGAGTATTGGTTGGGGAAAGGGGAGTACTTTGAAGTTTAATTCTATCTGAATATTAGAAAATAAAAATAAAAAGGAATAAACTGGACTAAACTAAACTAAAATTAAAAAAAATAAATTCAAAAAATAGAAATGCAAAAAAAAACATAGGTGTATGTATCAAAAAGTTTAGGTTAATATACACTATGGAGTATTATGCCTCCATCAGAAAGGACGTATACCCAACTTTTGTAGCAACATGGACGGGACTGGAAGAGATTATGCTGAGTGAAATAAGTCAAGCAGAGAGAGTCAATTATCATATGGTTTCAGTTATTTGTGGAACATAACAAAGATCATGGAGGACATGGGGAGATAGAGAGGAGAAGGGAGTTGGGGGAAATTGGAAGGGGAGGTGAACCATGAGAGACTATGTACTCTGAAAAATAATATGAGGGGGTTGAAGGGGCGGGTGTGGAAGGTTGGGGTACCATGTGGTGGGTATTATAGACGGCACGGTTTGCATGGAGAACTGGTTGTAGTGCAAAAATAATGAATATTGTTACGCTAAAAATAAATAAAATATAAATTTTTAAAAAGTTCAGGTTAGAAGGTTATTATGGAATTTGATGTACTGGACAGCTCACTGTGATGGTAAATATGTTTAAAAAATTATCTATATAAAAAAAAATAAACCAGAGTAGTGGGAATGAGTAAAAAATAAAAGTTTTCCTTTGAAGTAGAGGTGGTTGTTCCCTTGTCGTCTTTTTTGTTTTTCCTTTCTTGGTTTGTTTTCTGGGTGAGGGGGCTGCCACGTGGGTTTTCAGTGATGTTCCCTGAGTTAAGTCCTCCCACCCCCCTCACGGGAGTGGGCTCTGAGGAAACTTGTTTTTAATCAGGCTTTTAAACTCGGGCGGTTTTTATGTTTGTTCACTTTTTTTTTTTCTCTCACCTTGAGGGATTTTGATGGTTTTTGTAGTTTTAGAGGAAAATATAGTGCACCCTGACCTCCCTCTCAGAGAGAAGCCTCAGTCTGGCTTCAGAGCCCAAATATGTTTCCCCTTAACCACTGGCAAAGCAGGTTCCGAGTTGCAGTCCCTGGGCATGCAGGATCCTTTGCTTGTACCCAAAGCCATGGCAGTGGCAGCTGTCTTGGATGCTCCAGACCGCCAGAGAGGTTCCAAGCAGCAATCGCACACTGAGATTTTCCCGATGGCCGAGGCTGGGAGTGCCTGGTCTTTCTGGGTCTAAGAGCACCCGGCTTGCCCACACCTCTTTCAGGAGAGCCTGTGGGTCACACACGGGTCTCAGGCTCTGAGAATGGGGTGCAGGTCCGAAAGCACCAGGCTGGGCCTTCGTGCAACTCTCTGGGGGGAGAGTTTGGTGCACGCGTCTTAGGCTCTGAAACAATGGTGTGTATCAAAGGCCACAAGCTGGCCCTTTGTACCTCTCTCAGGGGAGGATGAGCAGCACACGCATCTCAGGCTCTATAGCAGGGCTCGCACGTTCTGGTGTCCAGCATGGCTCCCATCCCCTCACAGGAGCAGGACGCCACGTGTTCTCGGGTACTGTCATGGCTTAGAGTCCAAGACCTGGTTTTTCTGCTACACCATCTCTGGCTCAGCACCAGGGAAGGCTGTCCGGGAACCAGGGATTTAATCCCCTGTCCCTAGCCACCCCAATCCCACAATTTCCCCACCCCACTATCCTTTGCTCTTTTGGAGTGCTTTCAAAAAGTCCCTAAGTTAAACCTGGTCCCCAGATGCAGGGCACTCTCGCTCATATTGGGGTATTACTTTCCAACTGGTCGCCTCTGGTGGCTCCCTCCTCCTGTTGTTTATCTTCCGATATCAGTTCCCCGTTCCCACACCACTTTACCTGCCCACTGGCGTCTTCTGCACTTGTAGAGATCCAGACGTGTATAATTCTAATCTAAGGCTAATTTCATGAGTAATTGGAGTTCTTTGTTAGACAATCAGCTCACTTTAGGGTACAGGTTGAAAAGGCGCCTCCTCCTACTTCCTCGCCATCTTGTCCCCTCCACGTTACAGATAACTTAAGGAGATTTTCCCTAGTCTGGAAGATCAAACATAAGACAAAACATCAAGAGATAGAACATTATAGTCTTTCAGTTCACCTAGTCCCATGTTAATAATTCTGGTTTAGTCTGAATGCAGCTTTTCCTTCTGTAATTTCTTACCCATTTCAGTTCCAGAATTTCAACATATCAAAGACCTGTATTTGTCCTGAAAGTCTCCCATATGAATTTTCTTTGAGACAGAATTTATCTTCCAAGAGAATTAAAACAATTACAAATGACAAAAAGAGCTGCTGATATGAGAATTTACAATGAAACTGGCAAGAAAATCAGGTTACTTCTGTGACACATAACATTTCCATAATCACAATATCAAGTGGTGATCTATCAACGTATTAAAACTTTTGGAAATGCATGGCATTTTCCCAAATGTAACCCAAGCTTTATTATTGGTTTAAATCTTATCCAAAATTGCTAAAACCTTAGAAAGTTTTAAAACACATGCCTAAATATAATTAGGGATGTTAAACACCCAATAAAACAAAGCATAGAAACTGAATTTTCTTGGCAGGCAAAGAGAAAACCATAACAGATCGATTAGCTTAAGAAAACTTTGTCTTTTTAAACAGAGAGAAAAACAGCTTTTCTATACCAGTGTCTTTTTTTTTTTTTAAGTATGCAGATAAAGAGTTTACTAGGTTTTCTCCATCCTCACCCTACTGATCGGAAAGTCCTCTTGATAGGGAATTCTGGAGCCACAGCACAGCATTCTGCCTTCCTCATAGAAAGAAGAAGTGCCTGGTAAGACTTCCCAAAAAACCCACATGAGTATCATCTGCTCGGCCCTAGCAGATCCCTGATTTATAAGCTGCTCTTGCCACTAATTCTTTGTCTGACAGAGGCTGAGCCCCAACCTCGTGTCAGCCACCCAGAGAGCAGGACCCATATAAAGCATATGAGACCGGCCATGGCTGAGTCCATCCTCACTACCCATCCTTGGTATTTGGGCATCTGTCCCAGACCTTTGCTGGAATCCGTTCTAATGGGGGAACCTGAATGCCAATAGAGAACTGCTCCTTCCCCATGGCAGAAAACCTAGCTCTTGGGGATGGGTGTCCAACCTTCAGAGAGGGAGACAGCTGCATGGGCAATGAGATCATTCCCACTCCTGAAGGGTGTCCAGGAACAAACAGGCATTGTGACCCTCAGCCTAAGCATCCTTTCAAATAAGCCCTCTCTATTGGACCACCAGGATCCCGCATTGCAGACCTGGTATGCCCCTAGGCCCAAATTCTAACTTTTGGTGGGAATTTCTTGGTGCCCAGACCCAGAGCCCGTCTCTGGTATCGCTGTTGTTGGGCACCCCTAAGATGCAAAACGGCACTCTTTCCTTCCTTGAAAAAGCCACCAAAGTATGGGGAGCCGCCAGGATCCTTAGAGGGGAAAAATCTCCCATGGACTCATGAGACCACACCTGCATTCCGAGGCCATCCTGGACAGACAATCCCAATAAAAAAGGCTGTGCTACCGACATCGAGTCATCCTAATTACAGTTCCTGATGAGCTGCCTTCCAGGTTGATGCATTGGGCTGCGATCACCGTGCCACTAAGAATAAACCTAGTTAGCGTATGCAGACTTCTCTCCAAAAACCATGCCTCAAATGTCCTCCAGGATGGGGTCTCTGGAGCCACACCACAGGACTGCGCCTTCCATCTCCAAGGAAAATTTGCCCATCACATTTGCCCAAACTTTCCAGATTAAAAGAAACATTCAAGGCCAATAATCCCACCCCAATATTGGAAGCTGCTCTGGACAAAATTGCTCAGTCTGCAACACCCTGATCACCTATATCCAGGCAGATACCCAAGTCAATGGTCCTGAGACAGAATTTTGAAACTGACATGCACCTACTACATCATTGGAACCCTAGATTAGGTTTCAGGCATCTGTCCTCAGAGGCCTGTTCTGTAATACCAAGTTAGGATACAACATATTGACCCTGAGCCACAGAACACAACATCTCCTGTCCTAAGAAGGAAACTGTGTTCTTCGACCAGTGCCAATCTGTCAGGGTAGGAGAATCCTTCATGGCCCCTTAACCCACAGGACTTTCTAAAACCTCCCTGGTAACAAACCAGCATTGGAACACAACTGCAAGAGATTCCATGTCAACTGAAACCTTGGCATGTGGCCACAGGCCACCATTACAAACCTGTCATGTTTGTCAGCTGGAATGGTCATTGGACTTGTGCTTTCTAGGAATCCATGTGGAAGGGCTCTGCTACAAAAAATTTCCACATGAGTTACCCCAGAGCAAACAAACCAGACTCCATCTGTCCAGTAGAAGGAAACCTTGATATTTTGAGCATCTCACAATCCTCATCATGGGAAATCCTCCATGGTCTCTTGAAGCCACCTCTCCATTTGTCGGTCATCATAGACACAAACTTCTTTCATCCGCCCTTACTCAGGTGCTGGACGTATCCAATGAGTTGGTGCACATTGGAACTGTCTTCTGCTTTGAATTGAATTTAACCCTAGCTTTTGTTTACAATTCCGTCCTCACCCTACTGGTCCTGAAGCCCTCTTGATAGGTAATTCTGGAGCCACAACGGAGCATTCTGCCTTTCCCATAGAAAGAAGTGGTGCCTGGTAAGACTGCCCCAAAAACCCACATGAAGTTCATCTGCTCGGCCCTCGCGGATCCCCGATTTTGAGGCTGCTCTGGCCACTAGTGCTGGGTCTGACAAAGCCTGAGACCTGACCTCGTGTCAGCCACCCAGAGAGCAGGGCCCATATCCAGCATGTGAGACCGGCCATGGTCTAGCCTGTCCTCACTACCCATCCTGGGTATTCAGGCATCTGTTCCCAGACCTTTGCTGGAATCCCTTCCAATGGGAGAACCTGAAGCCCAATAGAGAACTGCTCCTTCCCCATGGCAGGAAACTTAGCTGTTGGGAAGAGTGTCCAACTCTCAGCGTGGGAGCCAGCTGCATGGGCAACGAGACCATAGCCACTCCTGAAGTGTGCCCTGGGAACAAACAGGGATTCTGACCCTGAGCCTAAGCATGCCTTCAAACAAGCCCTCTCTCTTGCATCACAAGGATCCTACATTGCAGGCCTGGTACTCCCCTAGGCCCAAATCCTAACCATTGGTGGGAATTTCTTGGTGCCCAGACCCAGAACCCGTCTCTGGTATCCCTGTTTAGGGGCACCCCGAAGATCGAAAACAGCACTCTTCCCTTCCCTGAAAAAGCCACCAAAGTATGGGGAGCCACCAGGATCCTCAGGGAGGAAAAATATCCCGTGGACCAATAAGACCACACCTGCATTCCGAGGCCATCCTGGACATACAATGTCGATAGAAAAGGCTGTGCAACCGCCACTGAGTCATCCTAATTACAGTTTCTGACGAGTTGCCCTCCAGGTCAATGCATTGGGCTGCGATCACTGTGCCACTAAGAATAAACCTAGTTTGCATTTGCAGACTTCTCTCCCAAAACCATGCCTCACATGTACTCCAGGATGGGGTCTCTGGAGCCACACCACAGGACTGTGCCTTCCATCACCAAGGAAACTTTTCCCATCACATTTGCCCAAACCCTCCAGATTAGGGGAAGCTTCCAAGGCCCCTGATCCCACCCCAATATTGGAAGCGGCTCTGGATGTAAATTCACAGTCTGAAACACTCTGAGCACCTACATCCAGGCAGACACTTGGGTCAGGTTCAATTTTCAGAGTGCCTCATTGGCCACACTGGTTTCTCCTACACTGAATGCTGGAGTCAGAGAATTGAACCTGACATGCCCCTAGGACATCACTGGAACCCAAGAATAGATTTTCAGGCATCTGTCCTCAGATGGCTGTTCTCTAATATCAACTTATGATACACATCTGTTCCCTGAGCCACACAACAGAACATCTCCTGTCCCCAGAAGGAAATACTCCCCATTCCAATGTCTCCATGGACACAAACCCACATTAGGACCCAACCTCAGGAGAGTACATTTCATCTCAGCCCCCTCTTTTGCTCCCCCAAAGCCAGCAGATTGAACCTGTCTTGTCACTAGGAGACAATTTGAATGGGAGGCGGGCTGCCCAGGCATCCATCCTTAGAACCCTGCTCTGGAGTCATTCCATTTGGGACGTCCTGGAGCATTCCATCAGGTCTCAATTTTCCCGCAGAAAAAATCCCTGCAGTTTGGAGCATCTCACAACTCCCATCGGGGGTCAAACTCCATGGCCTCGTGATGACCCCACCCTTCATGAAGGGGCCATCATGACCAGAAACTCCAACCTGAGCCAACGTCTGATCCTCGCCCTGACTTCAGATGCACAAGATCTTGACTCAGCTCTGCAGAGTGTGCCTGCTGTGCCGTCGCTCCGAAACCTATGCCTAGCTTGTGTTCTCAGATTATTGTCCTCACACTCTTGGCCCACAGGCCCTCCAGTTTGGGAATTCCAGAGTCACAATGCAGTACTCTGCCCGCCCTCAAGAAAAAAAAATGTTGCCCTCTGCGGCTCCCCAGAAACCCCAAATGAGGATCAACTGCACACCACTCAGCTGTTCCCCAATTATACAGTCTACCCTGGGCACTAGTGCCCTGTCTGACAGCCTGAGCCTGGATCTCCTGACACACACCCAGACAGCTGGCCGCACACTGAGCACATTCAGATCCGCCATGCCATAGCTCTTCATCTCTTCCAAATCTCGCCTTCAGAGCCTAGACCTTATCTCCAATCACTCACTGCCCAGGGGTGAATGTGATGCAAAAATCAGAACTCCTCCTTCCCCATAGCAAGACACCTTGTGGTTCGCATGTTGTCCAGCATTCAGTGTAGGAGAAACCAGTGTGGCCAATGAGGCCCCACCTATGCTTGAGGGCTGTGATGGGCACAAACACACATTGTGACCCTCAGCGTGAGCCCTTTCCTAAAGTAAGGCCTATCAGTGGCTGGACCAAGAGCCAGTGCATGGGGCTTGCGATGCCCCTAGGCCCCCAATCTTAACCAGAGTTTGGGCTGTCCAGTTGCCCCTCCCCAGGGATCTGCTCTGGAAACACTCCTTTGGAGGCACACCTGAGGTATAAAAAGAGAAATGTCTCTTCCCATCCACAGAATGACCCCAAACTCTTGCATCAGGCTAAAACGCCAGAGAGGGAGACTCATCCATGGCCTTTGAGGTCTCCCCAACATTGGACGGCCATTGGTGCCACAAAATCCAGAGACAAAAGGTTGAGAATGCGCCTCACACTCCCCCTTTGTTCATATCCCAAAAAGTTTACCCCGAAGATATTTATGCAGTCTCTAGGTCGTGTCTGCCATACCTACATCTCAAAACATAAGCCGAGTTTGTGTTTTCAGACTTCTGTCGCCACAGTCCTGGCCCACACACCCTACATACTGGGGCCACTGGAGCCACACGTCATGACTGTGCGTGCCATCTCCAAGGGAATTCTGCCCATTCCATTGGCCACACTTCATGAAGGGGCCTTCATAGACAGAAACACCAAATTGAGCCAACATCTGATCCTCGCCCTGACTTCAGATGCACGAGATCTTGATTCAGCTCTGCAGAGTGTGCCCGCCTTGCCCTCGCCTTGAAACCTAAGTCTAGCTTATGTTGTCAGAGTTCCGTCCTCACACTCCTCGCCCACAAGCCCTCCAGATTGGGAATTCTGGAGCCACAGTGCAGCACTCTGCCTGCCCTCGAGAAGAAAAATTTTGCACTCCTGGCCCACCAATGCTCTATTTTGGCAGTATTGGAGCCACAATGCAGCACTCTGCCTGCCCTCCAGGAGAAAAACGTTGCCCTCTGGGGCTACCCAGAAACGCCAAGTGAGGATCAACCTGCATGCCATTAGACTCTACCCCAATTATACAGTCTATAACTGGACACGAATGCCCTGTCTGACATAGGCTGAGCATGGAACTCCCGACCGACACCCAGACAGCTGGCCACACACTGAGCCCATAAGACCCGCCATGGTCTAGGTCGTCATCTCTTCCCAACATTGTTTTTCAGGCTTTGGAATCTAGACCTTATCTCCAGTCATTGCCAATGGTTGAATGTGATGCAGAAATCAGAACTTATCCTTACCCATGGCTAGAAATATTGTGGGTATCATGTTGTCCAACATTCAGTGTAGGAGAAACAAGTGTGGCCCATGAGGCCCTGCCCATGCTTGAGGGCTGCGTTTGGCACAAACATGCATAGTGACCGTCAGCATGAGCCCTGTACTCAAGTAAGGCCTCTCAGTGGCTGAACCAAGAGCCCCCTTATGGGGCTTGCCATGTCTCTAGGCTCCATCCTTAACTGGAAGTGGGGCTGTTAAGTCGCCCCTTCCCAGGGCTTTGCTCTAGAATCCCACTTTGGTGAGACAACAAAGGTTAAAAAAAAATGCATCCCACAAAATGTGCCCATAACCTTGGGATCAGGCCAAATTTCCAGAAAGTGACACTCGTCCATGGCCCTTGAGGCTACCCCAACATTCCATGGCCATCGCTGACACAATATCCAGAGCCAAAAGCCTGAGCAAGCGCCTCACACTCACCCTTCATAAATATCCTGAAGAGTTCTCACGGTCTGTAGATTGGGTCTGCCATACCTACATCTCCAAACCTAAGCCGAGTTTGTGTTTTCATACTTCTGTCCACATAGCCCTGACCCAACACCCTCCATGCTGGGGCCCCTGTTGCCACAACTCAGGACTGTGCTTGTCCTCTCCAAAGGAATTTTCCTCAGAGGCCTGGTTTCCAGTACCAGCATATGGGGATTTCTTGAGGCACCTATCATAACATAACTCGTCTCCACACGGGAAAATTGCTCGTTAGAGCTCTGTCAATATCTCTGGTTAGGAGAATCCTTCAGGGCCCCAGTGTCACCGCCCCATTCCAACTCTCCATGGATACAAACCCACATTAGGACCCATATTCAGAATAGTCCATTTTAATTCAGCCCCCTTGGTTGCTCCCCTAGCCAAAAGATCTTACCTGTCTTGTCGCTAGCAGACAATTGGAATGTGAGGCGGGCTGCCCAGGCATCCATCCTTAGAACCCTGTTCTGGAGTCATTCCGTACGGGACGTTCTTAAGCCATCCAATGGGTCCTGACTGTCCTGCAGAAGGAATCCTTGCGGTTTGGAGCATCTCAGTACTCCCACCATGAGAAAACCTCCATGGCCTTGTGTTGCCCGGCCCCTTCATGAAGGAGCCATTATGGACAGGACCCCTAACCTGAGCCTACGTCTGAGCCTCGCCCTGACTTCAGATGCACGGGATCACGAGTCAGCTATACACAGTATGCCTTCCGTGCCATCGCCCCTAAGCCTAGCTTGTGTTCTCAGACTTCTGTCCTCATACTCCTGGCCCGCAAGTGCTCCAGTTTGGCATTACTGGAGCCACAATGCAGCAATCGAGCTGCCCTCCAGAAGAAAAACGTTGCCCTATGGAGCTACCCAGAAACCCCAAATGAGGATCAACCTGCACGCCACTCAACTGTACCACAATTATACAGTCTACCCTGGGCATTAATGCACTGTTTGACACAGTCTGAGCCTGGAACTCCCGACTGACACCCAGACAGCTGGCACACACTGAGCACATCGGATCCGCCATGGCCTTAGGTCGTCATCTCTTCCCAACTTCGTTTATCAGGCTTCAGAAACTAGACCTTATCTCCAATCACTGACCAGGTTTGAACGTGATGCATAAATCAGAACTCATCCTTCTCCATGGCAATAAATATTGTGGTTGGCATGTTTTCCAACATTCAGTGTAGGAGAAACCTTGGGACCCATGAATCCCCGCCCATGCTTGAGGGCAGCAATGGGCACAAACACAAATTGTGACTCTCAGTGTGAGCCCTGTCCTCAAGTAAGGCCTCTCAGTGGCTGGAGCAGGAGCCCACATATAGGACTTTCGATGCCCCTAGGCCCCCAATCTTAACCAGAGGTCAGGATGTCCAGTCGCCTCTCCCCAGGGCTCTGCTGAAGAATCCCTCTTTTGTTGGGAGACCTGGTTAGGAAACAGAAAGGACTCCTACCATCCCTATAATGACCCCTAACTCTTGGGATTGGGCCAAATCCCTAAAATGTGGAGACTCATCCATGGCCCATGAGACCACACAGTCATTCCATGGCCATCAATGACACAAAATCCAGAGACAAAAGCCTTAGCATGTGCCTCACACTCGCCCTTTGTTCATATCCCAAAGATGTCTCCTCACGGTCTGTAGATCGGGCCTGCCATACCTACCTCCCCAATCCTAAGCCGAATTTGTGTTTTCAGACTTCTGTCCCCATAGTCCTGGCCCATACACCCTCCATGCTGGGGCCCCTGGTGCCACAACTCAGGACTGTGCCTGTCCTCTCCAAGGGAATTCTGCCCATTCCATTTGCCACAGCCGTACATATTAGGAGAAACCTCCAAAGTCCCCAAGGCCATCCCAATAATTTAGGCCATCCAGGATAGACAGGGGCGATCTGACACCAGCTTAGGAACTGCCTCCACTCATACCCGTAGACAGAAGTCCACAGAGAGGAAGATTGAACCTGACAGGCCCCTAGGTTGGAATTGGATCCATTGCTTTGGTTTCCAGGCATCTCTCTTCAGAGGCCGGGTTTCCAATACCAGAATATGGGGGCTTCCTGAGGCACCATCAGAGCAAATATCGTCTCCACATGGTAAAATTTCATGTTGGAGCTGTGTCAAAACCTCCGGTTAGGAGAATCCTTCAGGGCCCCAGTGCCACCACCCCATTCCAAGGTCTGCATGGACACAAACCCACATTAAGACCCATTTGCAGGAGAGTCCATTTCAACTCAACCCCTTCGCTTTCTCTATAAGAGTCAACTAATCAAACCTGTCTTGTCACTAGGAAACACAATAGGAATGCGAGGTGGGCTGTCCAGGCATCCATCCTTAGAACCCTGCTCTGGCATCATTCCGTCTAGATAAGGAGTAAACTGCCAGAACCATGGGCCCACCACAATATAGGAGGCTGCTCTGGACGCAAATGCACAGTCTTAAATACCCTGATACCTCTATCCAGGCAGACACCAGAGTCGATGGTCCTGAGTCAGAACATTGAACCTGACATGCCCCTAGGACTTCATAGGAAACCGAGGTTAGTTTTTCAGTCCTCAGTCCTCAGAGGCCTGCTTTGGAATTCCAACTTATGATACAACATATGGTCCCTGAGGCACACAACAGAACATCTCCTGTCCCCAGATGGAATCTGGGCTCTTAGACCTGTGTCAAATCATCAGGGTAGATGAATCCTGCATGGACCTTTAGCCACCAACTCATTCTTAGATCTCCCTGGTAACAAACCAGCACTGTGACCTGTCTTCCTGAGATTCCATGTCTAATCCAGTCCTTGGTACTTCGCCACAGAGCCACCAGAATGAACCTGCAATGTTCCTCAGCAGCATTGGTCAATGGAGGTGTGCTTTCCAGGCATCCATGCAGGAGAACTATGCTACGCATTCTTTCCACGTGTGGGACCCTGGAGCAAACAAACTAGACTGCCCATTTCCGGTAGAAGGAAACCTTGCTGTTTGGAGCATCTAGCAAGCACCAGAGTGGGAAATCCTCCATGGCCTCTTGACACCATCCCTCCATTTGTCAGTCATCATAGAAACAAACTCCAGCATGAGCAAATATCTGACATCCACTCTTACTCAGGTGCTGGATATTCGATTCAACTGCTGCACACAAAAAGTGCCTTTCCAATGACACTGAATGTAACCAGAGCTTGGGTTAACAATTCCATCCTCAGCCTCCTGGTCTGCAAGCCCTCTTGATAGGGAATTCTGGAGCCACAATGCAGCGTTCTGCCTTCCCCTTACAAACAAGAAAGGCCTGGTGGTTCTGCCTAGAAACCCCACTTGAAGTTCAATCTGCTAGGCACTCTAGGGAACCCTTATTTATAGGATGCCCTGGGCACTAGTGCTGTGTCTGACAGGTCCTGAGCCAAGACCTAGTGTCAGCCACCCAGAGATCGGGGTCCATATCCACAATTTGAGACCGTCCATGGCCCATGTCCGTCATCTCTAACCATCCTTGGTATTCAGGCATCTGTCCCCAGACTTTGCTGGAATCCCTGCTAATGGAGGAACCTGAAGCACAATAGAGAATTTCTTTTTCCCCATCGCATAAATCCTGGCTGTTGGGATGGGAGTCCAACCCTCAAAGTGGGAGCCAGCTGCATGGCCAAGGAAACCACGCCCACTCATTATGGCCACCCTGGGCACAAGCAGGCATTGTGACACTCAGCCTGAGCATGATTTCAAACAAGCCCTCTCAGTTGCACCTCCAGGATCCCGCATGCAGGCCTGGTATGCCACTAGGCCCAAATCCTAACACGTGGTGGGATTTTCCAGGTGCCCAGACCCAGAGCCCATCTCTGGAATCCCTATTTTGGGGCACCCCTAAGATGGAAAACAGCACTCTTCCCTTCCCCGAGAAAGCCAGCAACTTTTGGGAACCACAGGAACCTTAAAGAGGAAAAATCTCCCATGGACCCATGAGACCACACCTGCATTCTGAGGCCATGGTGGACACACAATCCGGATACAAAAGCCTCTGCTACTGCCTTCGAGTCACCCGATTGACAGTTCCTGACAATCTTCCCGTTAGGCCTATGCATTGGGCCCATGATCACCTTGCCACTAAACCTAACCCGAGTTTGTGTTTGTAGACTTCTCTCCCAAAACCATGGCTCACATGCCCTCCGGGATGGGGTCTCTGGAGACACACTACAGGACGGTGCCTGCCATCGCCAAGGAAACTGTGCCATCAAAGTTGCCCAAACCTTCCATATTAGGAGAAACCTGCAAGGCCCTAGAGCACAACCCAATATTTGAGGCCACTCTGCAAACAAATGCACAGTCAGAAACACCATGATCACCTACGCCTAGGAAGACACTGAAGTCAATGGTCCTGAGTCAGAAGATTGAAACCATATGGTCTGGAATACCAACTTATGATAAAACATATGGTCCCTGGGCCACACAACAGAACATCTCCTGTCCCCAGAAGGAAACCGTGCTTATCGACCGGTGTCAAACCCTCAGGGTAGATGAATCCTACATGGGCCCTTAGCCACCAGCACATTCATAGATCTCCCTGCTAACAAGCCAGAATTGTGACCCATCTTCACGAAACCCCATGTCAATTCCAGGCATTGGTACTCGCCCCAGAGCCAACAAAATGAACCTGCCATGTTCCTAAGCTGCAATGGTCAATGGAGTTGTGATTTCCAGACATCCATGTGGGAGTGCTCTGCTACCCAAATGTTCCACATGGGGGACACTGGAGAAAAGAAACCA
This sequence comes from Mustela nivalis, assembly GCF_964662115.1. Classification (NCBI taxonomy): domain Eukaryota; kingdom Metazoa; phylum Chordata; class Mammalia; order Carnivora; family Mustelidae; genus Mustela; species Mustela nivalis. The sequence goes on along the minus strand of NW_028136405.1, from coordinate 201,219 downwards.
GACACCACCTCTCCAGTAGAAGGAAACATTGCTGTTTGGAGCATCTCACAAGTCCCAGTGTGTGAAATCCTCCATGGCCTCTTGACACCACCCCTCCATTTGTCGGTCATCATACACACAATCTCCGTCTTGAGAAACATTTGACATCTGCCCTTACTCAGATGTTAGATATTCCAATCAGCCCCTGCACACTGGAACAGCCTTTCGCTTGGCACTGAATTGAACTGTAGCTTTGTTTTACAATTCCATCCTCACCCTACTGGTCCCCAAGCACTCTTAATAGAGAATTCTGGAGTCACAATGCAGCATTATGCCTTCCCCATAGAAAGAAAAAGTGCCTGATGAGGTCTGCACACAAACTCCACCTGAGGATCAATCTGCTTGGCCCTCGAAGGAACCCCGATTTATAGGCTGCCCTGGCCTCTAGTGCTGTGTATGACAGAGCATGAGCCCCAACCGTGTGTCAGACACCCAAAGAGCATGGCCCATTATCAGCATGTGAGACCATGCATGGCCCAGGACCGTCATCTCTACCCATCCTTGGTATTCAGGCCATTCTGCCCAGACCTTTGCTGGAACCCTACCAATGGGGGAACCTGAAGCACTGTAGAGAACTCCTACTTCCTCATGGCACGAAGCCTGGCTGTTGGGATTGGTGTCCAACCCTCAGAGTGGGAACCAGATGTATGGCCAATGAGACCACGCCCACTCATGAGGTCCGCCCTGGGCATAGGTAGGCATTGTGACCCTCAGTCTGAACATGCTTTCAAACAAACACTCTCAATTGCACCCCCAGGATCCCGCATTACAGGCCTGGTACTCCCCAAGGCCAAAACGCTAACCCTTGGCGGGATTGTCCAGGTGCCCAGACCCAAAGGCCGTCACTGGAATCCCTGTTTTGGGGCACCCCTAATATGGAAAACAGCACTCTTACCTTACCCAAGAAAGCCACCAAATTTTGGAGCGCCATCAAGATCCTTAGAGAGGAAAGGTCTCCCATGGACCCATGAGACCACACCTGCATTCTGAGACCATCCTGGACACACAATCCAGAAATAAAAGCCTGTGCTACAGCCGTACAGTCACCCTAATTAAAGTTCCCGACGAACTTCCCTCTATGTCTATGCATTGGGCCTGCGATCACATCGCCACTAAACATACCAAAATTTGTGTTTCCAGACCTCTCTACCAAAACCATGGCTCACATGCCAACCAGAATGGGATCGCTGGAGCCCCACCACAGAACTCTGTCTGTTATCCCCAAGGACAGTGTGCATATTAGAGTTGCCCAAACCTTCTAGATTTGGAGAAACCTGTAAGGCCCCTGAGCCCACCTCAATAATGCTGGCCACACAGGATGCAAATGCGCAGTCTGAAACACCCTGATCACCTACCTCCAGGGAGATAGCCAAGTTAATGATCCTGAGTTATAAGTTTGAACCTGAAATGTCCCTAGGCCCTCAATGGAACCCCATTAGGTTTTCAGGCATCTGTCCTCAGGGGCCTGTTGTGGAATACCAATTTATGACAAATCATGTGGTCCCTGACCCACACGACAGAACACCTCCTGTCCCCAGAAGGATACAGCGTTCTTCGAACTGTGCCAAACCGTCAGGGTAGGAGAATCCTGCATGGCACCTTAGCAACCAGCACATTCTAAGATCTCCTTGAAAACAAACCAGCGTTGTGGCTTATCTGCAAGAGATTCCATGTCAACTCAAGGAATTGATACTTTGCCCCAGAGACACCAGAACGAACCTGCCATGTTCCTCAGCTGCAATGGTCAATGGAAGTGTGCTTTCCAGGAATCCATGCCGGAGAGCTCTGCTTCACCAACTTTCCACATGGGGGAACCTAGAGCAAACAAACCAGACTTCATCTGCCCAGTAGAAGGAAACCTTACTGTTTGGAGCGGCTCACAGGACTCAGCGTGTAAACTACTCCATGGCCTCTTGACGCCACCCCCCCCCCATTTGTTGGTCATGATAGACACAAAATCTAGTGTGAGCAAACATCTGACATCCACCCTTATTCCGGTGCTGGATGTCTCGAATAAACCACTGCACATTGTAACTGCCTTCCGCCTGGCACTGAATAGAACCGTAGCTTGTGTTTACAATTCCATCCTCACTCAACTGGTCCCCAAGCCCTCTTGATAGGGAAATCTGGACCCACAATGCAGCATTATGCCTTCTCCACCAAATGAAAAAGTGCCTTGTGAGTCTGGGGAGAAACCCCACATGAGGATACATCCACTCGGTCCTCAAGGGAACGCCGAATTATAGGCTGCCCTGGCCCCCAGTGCTGTGTCTGACAGAGCCTGAGCCCCTACCGAGTTTCAGCTACCAGAGAGTGGGCCCTATATCTAGCATTTGGGATGGTCATGGCCCAAGTACGTCATCTCTACCCATCCTTGGTATTCAGGCACCTGTCCCCAGATCTTTGCTGGAATCCCTACCAATGGGGAACCTGAAGCACAATAGAGAACTCCACTTTACCCATGGCAATAAACCTGGCTGTTGGAATGGGTGTCTAATCCTTAAAGCAGAAGCCTGTTACAAGACCAATGAGACCACACCCACTCCTGAGGGCCACCCTGGGCACAGTCATTGTGACCCTCAGCCTGAGCATGCTTTCAAACAATCCCTCTCAGCTTCACTACCATGATCCAGAATTGCAGGCCTGGAATGCCTCTACGCACAAATCCTAAAACTTGGTGGGACTTTCCAGGTGCCCAGACCCAGGGCTCATCTCGGGAATTCGTGTTTTGGGACACCCAGGAGATGTAAAACAGCACTCTTCCCTTCCCCGAAAAAGCCACCAAACTATGGGGAACCACCAGAATCCATAGAGAGGAAAAGTCTCTCATGAGTCCATGAGAACACACCGGCATTCCGAGGCCATCCTGGACACAAAATCCAGAGAGAAAAGCCTGTGCTACCGCCTTCCAGTCACCCTAATTACAGTTCCAGCCGAGCTCCCCTCCAGATCTATGCATTGGGCCTGTGATCACCTCGCCCCTAACCTTAATCCGAATTAATGTTTGCAGACTTCTCTATGAAAACCATGGCACACATGTCCTCCAGGATGGGGTCTCTGGACCCACGCCACAGGACTGTCCTGCCATCCCCAAGGAAACTGTGCCCATCAAAGTTGCACAAACCTTTTAAATTAGGAGAAACCTGCAAGGCCCCTGAGCCTACCCCAATATTGGCGGCCACTCTGAATGCAAAAGCGCACCTACATCTAGGCAGACAGCCAAAGGAATGGTCCCGAATCAGAATAGTGAACCTAACATGCCCCTAGGACGTCATTGGAACCCTAGATTCAGTTTTCACACATCTGTCCTCTGAGGCCTGATCTGGAATGTGAGCTTATGATACATCATGTGGTCCCTGGGCCACATAACAGAACATCTCCTGAACCCAGAAGGAAACCGTGCCCTTCCATCTGTGCCAAAGCCCAGGGTAGCCCAGGCTGCACAGCCCCTTCGCCACCAGCACATTATAAGATCTCCCTAGTAACAAACCAGCATTGTGGCCCATCTGCAAGAGATTCCATGTCAACTCAAGGACTTGGTACTTCACTCCAGAGACACCAGAACGAATTTGCCATGTTCCTCAGCTGCACTAGTCAGTGGAGTTGAGCTTTCCAGGCATCCATGTGTTGAGCTCTGGTACCCAAAGTTTTCACATAGGGGAACCTATAGCAAATCAGTCACACTCCACCTGGCCAGTAGAGTGAAATTTGCTATTTGGAGTAGCTCATAAGTCTCAACGTGAAAACACCTTCATGGCTTCTTGACACCACCCATCCATTTGTCAGTTATCATAGACACAAACTCCAGGGTGAGCAAATATCTGACATCCGCCTTTACTCAGGTGCTGGATATCTCGAATAAGCCGCTGCACATAGGGACTGCTTTCTGCTTGGCATTGAATTGAACCGTAGCTTGTGTTTACAATTCCATCCTCACCCGACTGGTCCCCAAGCCCTCTTGATAGGGAAATCTGGAGCCACAACGCACCATTCTGCCTTCCCTATAGAAAGAAGTCCCTGGTGAGTCAGGCCAGAAACCACACATGAGGATCAATCTGCTCGGCCCTCGAGGCAACCCATTTATAGGTTGCCCTGTCCACTAGTGCTGTGTCTGACAGAGCCTGAGCCCCGATCTAGTGTCTGTCCCCAGACAGTGGTCCCCACATCTAGCAATTGGGATTGCCATGGCCCAAGTACGTCATCTCTACCCATCCTTGGTATTAAGGCACCTGTCCCCAGACCTTTCCCTTGCCAATGTGGGAACCTGAAGCACAATTGAGAACTCCTCCTTCCTCATGGCAGGAATCTTCGCTGTTGGGATGGATGTCCAACCCTCAAAGTGGGAGCCAGTTACAAGACCAGTGAGACCACGCCCACTCCTGAGGGCCACCCTGGGGACAAACAGGCATTTTGTCCCTCAGCCTGAATATGCTTTCAAACAATCCCTCTCAGTTGCACCACCATAATCCTGCTGTGCAGGCCTGGTACGCCTCTAGGCACAAATCCTAAAACTTGGTGGGATTTTCCAGGCGCCCAGACCCAGAGCCTGTCTCTGGATTCCCTACTTTGGGGCACCCTTAAGATGGAAAACAGCACTCTCTTCCCCGAAAAAGCCACCAAACTATGGGGAGCCACCAGATCCATAGAGAGGAAAAGTCTCCCATGGACCCATGAGAACACACCTGCATTTGGAGGCCATCCTGGACACACAATCCAGAGATAAAAGCCTCTGCTACCAACTTCCAGTCACCCTAATTACAGTTCCAGATGCTCTGCCCTCCAGGTTTATACATTGGCCCTCTATCATATTACCACTAACCCTACTTCGAATTTGTGTTTGCAGACTTCTCTCCCTAAACAATGGCTCTCTTGCCCTCCAGAATCGGTTCTTTAGAGCCATACAACAGGACTGTGCTGCCATCCCCAAGGAGACTGTGCCCGTCAGAGTTGCCCAAAACTTCCAGATTAGGAGAAACCTGTAAGGCACCTGACCCACCCCAATACTGGTGGACACTCTGGACGCAAATGTGCGGTCTGAAACTTCTTGATCACGTACATCTAGGCAGACACCCAAGTTAATGTCTCTGAGTCAGAAGATTGAACGTGACATGACCCTAGGACCTCATTTTACCCTAGATTATGTTTTCAGTCATCTGTCCTCAGAGGCCTGTTCTGGAATATTAGCTTATGATACATGTGAGCCACACAACAGAACATCTCATTTCCCCAGAAGGAAACTGTGATCTTCAGCCTGTTCCAATCCCTCAGGGTAGGAGAATCCTGCATGACACCTTAGCCACCAGCACATTCTAAGATCTATCACATATCAAACCAGAACTGTGACCCATGTGCAAGAGATTCCAAGTCAACTCAAGGTCTTGGTGCTTTGCCCAAGAGCCATCAGAACAAAACTGCCATGTTCTTCAGCAGCAATGGTCAAAGGAGCTGTGATTTCCCGTCATACATTTGGGAGAGCTCTGCTCCTCAAACTTTCCACATGGGGGACCCTGGAGTAAACACACCAGACTCCTCCTGTCCAGTAGAAGGAAACCTTGTTGTTTGGAGCATCTCACAAACCTCAGCATGGGAAATCCTCCATGGTCTCTTGACGCCACTTCTCCATTTGTCGGTCAGCATAGACACAAACTCCACTGTGAGCAAGTCTGACATTTGCCCTTACTCAGTTGCTGGATGTCTCGCATAATCTGATGCACATTGGAATGGCTTCAGCTTGGCACTGAATTAAACTGTAGCTTGTGATTACAGTTACATCCTCACCCGACTGGTCCCCATGCCCTCTTGATAGGGAAATCTGGAATCACAACACTACATTCTGCATTCACCATAGAAAGAAGTGCCTGGTGAGTCAGGCCAGAAACCCCACATGAGGATCTTTCTGCTTGGCTCTCAAGGGTGCACACTTTATAGGATTCCATGACCACTAGTGCTGTGTCTGACAGAGCCTGAGCCCCGACCTATTGTCATCCAGCCAGAGTTTGGGGCCCATATTCAGCATGTTAGTGCGGCTATAGCCCAAATCCATCCCCTCTACCCATCCTTGATATTCAGGCATCTGTCCCCAGACCTTACCTGGAATCCCTGCCAATGGGGGAACCTGAAGAACAATAGAGAACTCCTCCTTCCCCATAGCAGGAAACCTGGCTGTGGGGATGGGTGTCCAAGCCTCAGAGTGGGAGCCAGCTGCATGGCCAATGAGACCACGCCCACTCATGAGGTCCGCCCTTGGCACAAGCAGGCATTGTGGCCCTCAGCCTGAGCATGCTTTCAAACAAGCCCCCTCAGTTGTGCCACCACGATCCCGCATTGCAGCCCTGGAACACCCCTCATCCCGAATCCTAACCCTTGGTAGAATTTCTTGGTGCCCAGACACAGAGGCCGTCTCTGAAATCTCTGTTTGGGGGCACCCCTAAGATGGAAAACTGCACTCCTCCCTTCCCCGAAAAACAGCACTCCTCCCTTCCCCGAAAAAGTCACAAAACTATGGAGAGCCACCAGATCCTAAGTGAGGTAACGTCTCCCATGGACCCAAGAGACAACATCTGCATCTCTCATCTGGACACACAATCCAGAGAGAAAAGCCTGTTACCGCCTTTCAGTCACCCTAATTACAGTTCCTGATGAGCTCCACTCCAGGTCCACGCATTGCGCCTGTGATCACCTCGCCACTAACCCTAACCCGCATTTGTGTTTGAAGACTCTCTCACAATATCATGGCTCACATGCTCTCCAGGATAGGGTCTCTAAAAACACACCACAGGATTGTGCCTGCAATCCCCAAACCTTCCAGATTAGGAGAAACCTGCAAGGCCCCTGAGCCCACCCCAATATTGTTGGCAGTGCTGGACACAAATTCACAGTCTGAAAGACCCTTATCACCTACATCCACTGGAGACATCCAAGTCAATGGTCCTGAGTCAGAAGATTGAATCTGACATGCCCCTAGGACCTCATTGAAACCCTAGATTAGGGGCGCCTGGGTGGCTCAGTGGGTTAAGCCGCTGCCTTCGGCTCAGGTCATGATCTCAGAGTCCTGGGATCGAGTCCCACATCGGGCGCTCTGCTCAACAGAGAGCCTGCTTCCCTCTCTCTCTCTCTCTGGCTGCCTCTCCATCTACTTGTGATTTCTCTCTGTCAAATTAATAAATAAAATCTTTAAAAAAAAAAAAAAAAAAAAAAAAAAAAAAGAAACCCTAGATTAGGTTTTCAGGCATCTGTCCCCAGGGTCCTGTTCTGGAATACCAACTTAGGAGTGCACATGTGGTCTCTGAGCCCCGAAACAGAACATCTCCTGTTCCCAGAAGGAAACTGTGCCCTTCGACCTGTTCCAAACCCTCAGGGATGGAGAATCCTGCACAGCACCTTAGAAACCAGCACATATGCTGAGTTTGTGCATTGCTCCAAGCCACAAGGTTTCCATCTGCGAGACAGTCTAGTCCTGTTTGATGCTTCCAGGACGTCCCATATGGAAGGACTGGAGGGCAGAGTTCGAAGGATGGATGCCTGTACACCATACCTCGCATTCCAATTGGCTATGAGCGACAAAACATGTTTGAACTCCTGGCTCTAGGGTAGGCTACCCAAGGGGCTGAGTTGAAATGAACTCTTCTGAGGATGGGTTGTAATGTGGGTTTGTGTACATGGAGACCATGGAATGTGCTGGTGGCTCAGGGGCCTTGCAGAAATCGCCTTACCAAAGGGTTTGATAGAGCTTGAATAAGAAAGCTCCCCATGTGGAGATGAGAGAGGTTCTGTTTAGTGAATCAGAAAAGCCCAAATGCTGGTCTTCGAAACCAGTCCTCTGAGGACAGACACCTGGAAACCAAAGCTAGGATTTAGATTAAGGCCTAGGGGCCTGTCCGTTTCAATCTTCTGTCTCTAGGGACACTGTTGAGGGTCTAAGTGGAGATAGTTGCTCAGCTGGTGCCAGAATGCCTCTGTTAGTCCAGGGCGGCCTGCACTATTGGCATGGCCTCGGGGGCCTTGGAAGTTTGTCCTAATCTGTAGGGTTGTGGCCAATGGATTGGGCACAGTTTTCTTGGAGAGGACAGGCACTATAATTCTGGAGGGTGTTTGTGTCCGGGCTGTGGACACAAAAGTCTGATAACACAAACTCGGCTACGTGTGGCACTGAGGGTATGACAGGCCCGATCTGCAGGGCGTGAGGGGAGCTCCTCAGGTTATGAAAGAATGGCGAGTGGAAGGTGGTCACTCAAGGTTTTGTCTCTGGATGTTGTGTCCCCAGTAGCCATGGAATGTAGGGGTGGCCTCAGGGGCTATGGGAGAGTCTCCCTCTCTGAGGATTTGGACCAGCTCCCAATATTTTGGAGTCATTTGTGGGAAGGGTGGAGTCCTGTTGTCAGGCTCAGGTGTCTCTCCAAGAGAGGGGCTCCAGATCACAGATCGGGCAACTGGAAAACTCAAACTCTGGTGAAGTTTGGGAGCATTGGGGCTTGGCAAGCCCCATATTCGGGCTCTTGGTCCAGGTCCCGAGAGGCCTTACGTCCACATGGGGCTCACGCTGAGGGTCACAATGTGAGTTTGTGCCCAAGGAAGAACTCAAATTTTGGCTTGGCCTCAGGGGACATGAGGGTTTCTCCTACCCTGAAGGTGTGACTCCATGAAAACAGCAAGCTTTACAACCATGGGGAAGGTGGAGTTCTGATTTGTGCTTAAGATACCCACCTGTGCTGGGATTTGATATAATGTCTAGGTTCAAACGTCTGAAAACCTAGGTTGGGAAGAGATGATGGCCTAAGGCCACGGCGTGTCTGATGTGCTGGGTGTGAGGCCAGCTGTATCCTTGTCTGGCCAGATGTCTGGCCTCAGGCTGTGTCAGACAGAGCATTAGTGCCAAGGGCCGCTTATCCAATTTGGGTGCAGTCGAGGTGGAGGCACGTTGATTTTCATTTGGGGTTTCTGGAGAGCCCCATCAGGCAAAGATTTTCTACTGGTGGGCAGGCAGAGGGCTGAGTTGTGGATCCATATTTCCCAGTATGGATGGCTTGTTTGACAGGAGTGTGAGGAAGGAATTCTGAAAACACAAGCTAACGTGAGGTCTGGGGCCGAGGGCACGCAGGCCCACTTTGCATAGGCTGAATTGAGATCTCCTGCATCTGTGGTCAGGGAGAGTATCAGAAGTTGCCTCAGGCTGGAGTTTGTCTCCATTATGGCCTCTTCCTAAAGGGAGTGGGGCCATTATGAGGCCAGAGTCGTTTCCCTATGCTGGGAGTTGTGAGCTTCTCCAAACCTCAAGTTTTCCTCCTACACACAGTCGAGTCCTATTGGATGGTTCCAGGATGCCCCACACAGAAAGACTCGAGAGCAGGGGTCTAAGCATGGATGCCAGGAAACACCACCTCACCTTCCCATTGACTGGTTGGGATAAGGCAGGCTCAATCTGCGGGCTCTTGGGCGAGCTACCCAGAGGGCTGAGTTGAAATGGACTCTGCTGAGGATGGGCCATATTGTGGGTTGGAGGCCATGGAGACCTTGGAATGTGGTGGTGGCTCAGGGTCTTTGTAGGATTCTCCAACCTGAAGGGTTTGACACAGCTCCAACAAAGAAGCTTCCCATGTGGACACGAGAAGTGTTCTGTTTGGTGCCTCAGGAAAGCCCCATATGCTTGTCTTAGAACCCAGGACTCTGAGGAATGACACCTGGAAATCAAAGCAAGAGTTCAGATTAGGGACTAGGGGCCCGTCCATTTCAATCTTCTGTCTTCGTGGGCATCTCTATGTGTCTCTGTGTAGAGGTAGTTGCTCAGCTTGTGTCAGATTGCCCCTGTTTGTCCAGGGCGGCTCTTGTTCCAGCCACTGAGAGGCATTAACTGAGTAGGGGACTCATGCTGAGGGTCGCAATGCGTGTTTGTGCCCAAAGCGGCCCTCAATCATGGGTGGGGCATCATTGACCATGCAGGTTTTTCCTACATTGAATGTTGGACAACATGCCAACCACAAGGTTTCTTGCAATGGGGAAGGAGGAGTACTGATTCCTGCATCACGTTCACCTCTAGGCAGTGATTGGAGATAAGATCTAGGTTCTGAAACCTGAAGACCGAGGTTAGGAAGAGATGACGACCTAAGGCCACTCCATGTCTGATGTGCCCAGTTTGCGGCAACCTGTCTGGATATCAGTCACGAGGTCTGGGCTCAGGCTGTGTCAGACAGAGCATTAGTACCCAGATTAGCTGTATAATTGGGGTACAGTCGAGTGGCATGCAGAAGATAATCATTTGCAGTTTCTCATTAGCCCCTTTGTGTAAAGTTTTTCTTCTGGAGGGCAGGCAGAGTGCTGGATTCTGGCTCCAGAATTGCCAAACTGGAGGGCTTTTGGGCCAGGACTGTGAGAACGGAAGTCTGAGAAAACAAGCTAGGTTTAGGTTTTGGGGCGAGAGCACGGCAGGAACCCTCTGCAGAGCTGAATCGAGATTTCGTGCATCTGAAGTCAGGACGAGGATCAGACGTTGGCTCAGTTTGGAGATTCTATCCATGATGGCCCCTTCATGAAGTGGGGTCATAACGAGACCATGGGAGTTTTCTCGTGATGGGAGTAGTAAGATATTCCAAACCACAGGGATTTTCTGCAGGTCAATTGAAACCTGTTGGATGTCTCCAGGACGTCCCATATGGAAAGATTGCAGAACAGGGTTCTAAGGATGGATGCCTGGGCAGCCCGCCTCACATTCCATTTGTCTCCTAGCAACAGGATACGTTTGATCTGTTGGCTCTGGTGTAGCAACCAAAGGGGCTGAGTTGAAATGGACTCTCCTGAGGATGTGTCATAATGTGGGTTTATGTCCATGGAGACGTTGGAAAGGGGCAGTTGCACCGGGGCCCTGAAGGATTCTCCTAACTGGCGGTATTGACACAGCTCCACAGAGCATGTTTCCCATGTGGAGATGAGATTTGTTCTCATTGGTGCTTCAGTTAACCCCCATATGGAAATCAGAACTCTGAGGAGAGATGCCTGGAAACGAAAGCAATGGATCTGTTTCCAGTTAAATATTCTCTGGGGACATTTGTCTACAGGTCTGAGTGGAAGTAGTTCCTCAGCGTGTGTCAGATCACCACTATTCCTCCCGGTTGGGCTACACTATTGGGATGGCCTCAGTGACTTTGGAGGTCTCTCCTAATTTGCAAGTTTTTGGCAAATGAAATGGGCAGAATTCCTTTGAGGAGGGAAGGCACAGTCCTGAAGTGTGGCTCCAGGGTACCCAGCCTGGAGGGTGTGTGGGTCACAGCTGTGGGGACAGAAGTCTGAAAACAGAAACTCGGCTTCGGTTTGGGGATGTAGCTATGGCAGGCCCGATCTACAGACCTTGGGAAATCTTCATGATATGAACAAAGGGCAAGTGTGAGGCATTTGCTCAGGCTTTTGTCTCTGGATTTTGTGTCACCAATGGCTGTGGAATGTCGGGGTGGCTTCATGAGCCATGGACGAGTCTCCCTCTCTGGGATATTGGCCCGATCCCAAGATTTTTGGGGTCATTCTGTATGATGGGAGGAGTCCGTTCTGGTTTTTTTTTTTACCTCAGGTGTGTCACTAAAAGACGGATTCCAGAGCAGAGTCCTGGGGAAGGGCGACTGGACAACACGAAATCTGGTTCAGATTGGGGGCCTAGGGGCATGGCAATCCCCATATGCGGGCTCTTGGTCCAGCCACTGAGAGGCCTTACTTGAGGACACTGAGCTCACACTGAGGGTCACAATGCATGTTTGTGCCGAACGTAGCCCTCAAGCATGAGCGGGGACTCATGGACCACGCTGGTGTCTCCTACACTGAACATTGGACAACATGCTATCCACAAGATTTTGGCCATGGGGAAGGAGGAGTTCTGATTTTTGCATCACGTTCACCCCTGGGCAGTGATTGGAGATAAGGTCTAGCTTCTGAAGCCTGAAAACCGAGTTTGGGATAAAATGATGACCTAAGGCCATGGAGGGTCGGATGCGCTCAGTGTGCGGTCAGCTGTCTGGGTGTTGGTCAGAACGTCCGGGCTCAGGCTGTGTCAGACAGTGCATTAGTGCCCAGGTTAGACTATACAATTTAGGTACAGTAGAGTGCCGTGTAGGTTTATCCTCATTTGGGGTGTCTGGAAAGCTCCATAGGGCAACATTTTTCTTCTGGAGGGAAGGCAGATTGCTGCATTGTGGGTCTGTAATTGCCAAACGTGAGGGCTTGGGGGCCGGGATGTGAGGACAGAAGTCTGAGAACACAAGCTAGACTTAGGTTTCAGGGCGAGGGAAAGGCAGGCACACTCTGCGATCTCGTGCATCTGAAGTCAGGGAGAAGATCAGACGATGGCTCAGTTTGGAGATTCTGTCCAAGATGGCCCCTTCATGAAGCGGGGTGGGGGCATCACAAAGCCATCGAGATTTTCCCATGTTGGGAGTTGTGAGATGCTCCAAACAGCAAAGATTCCTTCTGCGGGACAATTGATACCTGTTGGATGGCTCCAGGACATCTCATATGGACGACTCAAGAGCAGGGTTCTAAAGAGGGATGCCTGGGTTTCCCACCTCGCATTCAAATCGTCTCATTGCGATAAGACAAGTTGAATCTCTTGTCTCTGGTGGAGCAACCGAGGGCGCTGAGTTGAAATGGACTCTCCTGCGCATGGGTCATAATGTGGGTTTGTATCCATGGGGACCTTGGAATGGGTCGGTGACACCAGGGTCATGAAGTTTTCTACTAATCAGAGGTTTTGACACAGTTCCCATGTGCAAGTTTCCCATATGGAGACGAGATTTGTTCTGGTGCGTGCTTCAGGAAAGCCACATATGTTGCTATTGGAAACCAGGCTTCTGGGGAGAGATGGCTAGAAACCAAAGCAATGGATCTGCTGAAGTCCTAGGGGCCTGTCCAGTTCAATTTTCTTCTCTTTGGACATCTGTCTCAAGGTCTGAGTGCAGGTAGTATCTCAGCTGGTGGCAGATAGCCCCTGTTTGTCCCGGGTAGCCTACACACTTAGGATAGCCTTGGGGACTCTGGAGCTTTGTCCTAATTTGTTCTGACTGGTGCCACTCCGACATTCCACGACCATCGTTGACACAAAATCCAGACAAAAGCCTGAGCAAGCGCCTCACTCTCGCCCTTTGTTCATATCCCAAAGAGTTCTAATGATCTGTAGATGGGCCTGCCATACCTACATCCTCAAACCTAAGCTGAGTTGCTGTTTTTAGACTTTTGTCCCCACGGCCCTGGCCCACACACCCTCCAGGCTAGGGCCCCTGGAACCACACCTCAGGATTGTTCCTGCCCTCTCAAAGGGAATTCTTCATATTCCATTGCCCACAACCATATAAATCAGGAGAAATCTCCAATGTCCCTGGGACCATCCCAATATTGTAGGCCGCTCGGAACAAACAGGGGTGATCTGACACTAGCTGAGCAACTAGCTCCACACAGACTCGGAGACAGATGTCCCCAGAGAAGAACATTGAACTGGACAGGCCCCTAGGCCCTAATCAGATCCATTTCTTTGGTTTCCAGGCATCTCTTCTCAGAGGCCTGGTTTCCAATACCAGCCTATGGGGTTTCCAGAGGCCCCATCAGAGCAAGTCTTGTCTGCACATTGGAAACTTGCTCGTGGAGCTATGTCAGAACCTCAGAGGCCTGGTTTTCAATACCACCATATGGGGGTTTCCTGAGGCATCAATCAGAACAAATGTCTTCTCCACATGGGAAACGTGCTCTTTCAAGCTGTGTCAAAACCTCCGGCTAGGAAAATCCTTCAGGGCCCCGGTGCCACCACCTCATTCCAAGGTCTCCATGGACACAATCCCACATTAGGACCCATCTGCAGGAGAGTCTATTTCAACTCAGTGCCCTTGGGTGCTCCCCTAGAGCCAGCAGATCGAACCTATCTTGTCACTAGGAGACAATTGGAATGTGAGGCGGGCTGGCTAGGCATCCATCTGTAGAAAACTACTCTGAAGTAATTCCATATGGGACGTCCTGGAGCCATCCAACAGGTCACAGCTGTCCTGCAGAAGGAATCCTTGCGCTTTGGAGCACCTCACAACTCCCATCATGGGAAAAGCTCTGTGGCCTCGTGGTGCACCGTCCCCTTCATGAAAGAGCCATCTTGGACAGAAACTCCAACCTGAGCCAACGTCTAATCCTCGCCCTGACTTCAGATGCACGAAATCTTGATTCAACTCTGCAGAGTGTGCCTGCCGAAACCCCGCCCTGAAGCAAAAACTAGCTATTGTTCTCAGACTTCGTCCTCACACTCCGAGCCCACCAGCCCTCCAGTTAGGGAATTCTGGAGAGACACAATGCAGCACTCTGACTGCCCTCCAGAAGAGAAATGTTGTCCTATGGGGCTAACCAGAAACACCAAATGAGGATCAACCTGCATGCCACTTGCCTCTACCCCAATTATACAGTTTCGCTTGGGCGTTAATGCCCTGTCTTGCACAGCCTGAGGTCTGAATTCCCAACCGACACCCAGACAGCTGGCTGTACACCGAGCACATCAGACCCGCCATGGCTTTAGGTCATCATCTCTTCCCAACCTTGGTTTTCAGGCTTCAGAACCTAGACCTTATATATACTCACTACCCAGGGGTGAACGTGATGCAGAAATGAAACTCCTTCTTCCTCAAGGCAAGAAACCTTGTGGTTGGCATGTTTTCCAACGTTCAGTGTAGGAGAATCCAGTGTAGCCCATGAGTCCCCGCCCATGCTTGAGAACCGCAATGGGCACAAGCACATTGGGACCCTCAGTGTGAGCCCTGTCCTCAAGTAAAGCCTCTCAGGGGCTGGACCAAGAACCCGCATTGCCATCCCTAGTCCCCCAATATTAATGAGAGGTTGAGAGGTCTAGTCACCCCTATTCAGGTCTCTTCTCTGGAACCCCTGAGGAAAAAAATATCGAAGGGTCTCCTCCATCCCCTGAATAAGCCCCAAAACTTGGGATCTGACCAAATCTTAAAAGAGAAAGAATCATCCAGGGCCAAAGAGGCCATCCCGTCATTCCATGGCCACCATTGACACAAAATCCAGAGACAAAAGCCTGGAGATATGCCTCACACTTGCCCTTTGTTCATAGCCTGAAAAATTCTCCTCACGGTCTATAGATCAGGCCTGTCATACCTACGTCCCCAAACCTAAGCTGAGTTTGGGTTTTAAGATTTCTGTCCCCACTGTCCTGGCCCACACACCCTCCAGGCTGGGGCCCCTGGAGCCATGCCTCAGGACTGTGCCTGCCTTCTCCAAGCAAATTCTGCCCATTCCATTGGCCACAACCCTAAAGATTAGGAGAACACTCCAAAGTCCCTGAGGCCATCCCAATAGTGTTGGCCACTCAGGGCAAAAAGGGTGATCTGTCCCAAGATGAGCAACTACCTCAACTCAGACCCATAGACAGATAACCCCAGAGAAGAAGATTGAACCGGACAGGCACCTAGGCCCTAATCAGATCCATTGCTTTTGATTCCAGGCATCTCTCCTCAGAGGCCTGGTTTCCAATACCAGCATATGTGTTCTTCTGGAGTTACCAGTCTGAACAAATATCATTTCCACATGGGAAACATGCATTTTGGAGCTGTGTCACAACCTCCAGTTAAGGGAAACCTTCAGGTCCCAGCAGCCAACACCCCATTCCAAGTTCTCCATGGACACAAACCCACATTATGACCCATCCGCAGGCGAGTCCATTTCAACACATCCCCTTTGGTTGCTCCTCAAAAGAAGCAGATCGAACCTGCCTTGTCACTAGGAGACAATAGGAATGTGAGGCGGGCACTCCAGGAATCCATCCTTAGAACCCTGCACTGCCGTGGTTCCGCATGGGACGTCCTGGAGCAATCTGACCGGTCTCGACTGTCCCGTAGAAGAAATCCTTGCCGATTGGAGCAACTTACAATGCCAATCGTGGGAAAGTCTCCATAGCCCCATGATGCCCCCCACCATCATGAAGGGGCCATCCTGAACAGAAACTTCAACCTGAGCCAAGTCTGATCCTCGCCCTGACTTCAGATGCATGAGATTTAGATTTAGCTCTACAGAGTGTGCCTGCCATGATCTTGACCCAAAACCTAAGCCTAGCTTGTGTTCTCACACTTCCTTCCTCACAATTCTGGCCCACAAGCCCTCCAGTGTGAGAATTCCGTCGCCACAATGCAGCACTCTTCCTTCCCTCCAGAAGAAAAACGTTGCCCCTGGGGCTACCCAGAAACGCCAAATGAGGATCAACCTGCATGCCACTCAACTTTACTCCAATTATACAGTCTAAGCTTGGCACTAATGCCCTGTCTGACACAGCCTGAGCCTGGACCTCCTGGATGACACCAAGAAAGGTGGTGTCACACCTAAGGACTGTGCCAGTGTTCTCCAAGGGAACTCTGCCCGTTTCATTTTCCACAACCTTACAGATTAGGAGAAACCTCCAATTCCCAAGACCAGCCCAATAGTGTTGGCCTCCCCCAACAAACATGGGTGATCTGACACAAGCTGAGCAGTGACCTCCATTCTGAATCTTAGACAGAGACACTCAGAGGAGAATAATGAAAAGGACAGGCCCCTAGACCCTAATCAGATCCATTGCTTTGGATTCCAGGCATTGTTCCCCAGATGCTTGGTTTCCAATACCAGATTGTGGGGGTTTCAGAACAAATCTCGTCTCTACATGGGAAACTTGCTCTTTGGAGCTGCATCAAAACCTCAGGTTAGGAGAATTCTTCAGGGCAACAGAGCCACTGCCCCATTCCAAGGGCTCCATGGACACAAATCCACATCATGACTGATCCTCATGAGAGTCCATTTCAATTCAGCCCCCTCGGTTGTTCCCCCAGTGACAGCAGATCGAATCCTCCTTTTCACTAGGACACAACTGGAATGCAAGTTGGACTGCCCAGGCATCCATCATTAGAACTGTGCTTTGGAGCATTTCTTATGGGACGTCCTTGATCCATCCAAAAGGTCGTGACTGTCCTGCTGACGGAATCCTTGTGGTTTGGAGCATCACACACTCACAAAGTTGGAAATCTTCCATGGTTTCCTGATGCCCCCCCCACCTTCAAGGGGACATCATGTACAGAAACTCCAACCTAAGCCAACATCTGATCCTCGCCCTGACTTCAGATGCACGAGATCTCATTTCAGGTCTGTAGAGTGTGCCTGCCATGTCACCGCTGCGAATTCAAAGCTGAACTTGTGTTCTCAGACTTCTGTCCTAAAACACCTGGCCCACAAGCCCTGAAGTTGGCAATTCTGGAGCCAGAATGCAGCACTCTGCCTGCCCTCCAGAAGAAAATCTTTGCCCTATGGGGCCAACCAGAAACCCCAAATGAGGACCAACCTTCACATCACTCGACTGTACCCCAATTATACAGTCTAGCCTGGAGACTAATGCCCTGCCTGACACAGCCTGAGCCCAGACCTCATGATGGACACAGACATGTGGCCGCACACTAGGTGCATCGGACCCACCATGGCCTTAGGTCGTCATCTCTTACCAACCTCGGTTTTCAGGCTTCAAAATCTAGACCTTATCTCTACTCACTGCCATGCCGTGTACGTGATGCAGAAATCAGAACTCCTCCTTCCCCATGACCAGAAACCCTGTGGTTGGCATGTTGTCCAACGTGCAGTGTAGGAGAAACCAGCATGGCCCATGAGGCCTCAGACATGCTTGAGGGCTGCGATGGGCACAAACACACATTAGGACCCTAGGCATGAACCCTGGCCTCAAGTAAAGCCTCTCCGGGGCTGGACCAAGAGCCCACATATGGAGATTACCATGCCCCTACTCCTCAAACCTTAACCAGTGCTTGAGAAGTCTAGTCACCCCTACTCAGATCTCTTCTCTAGAATCCCTCCTTGGTGGACACATGAGGTTAAAAAAAAATAGAGAAAGGACTCCTACCGTTCAAAGAATGACCGCAAACACTTGGAATTGGGCCAAATTCACAGAGAGAAATACTCGTCCATGGCTGATGAGGCCATCCTGACATTCCACGGCCACCATTGACACAAAATCCGGAGACAAAAGCCTGAAAAAGCACCACACACTTGCCCTTTGTTCAGAGCCTGAAAAATTCTCACGGTCTGTAGATTGGGCCTGCCATACCTATGTCCCCAAACCTAAGCCAAGTTTGTGTTTTCAGACTTCTGTCTCCATTGTCCTGGCCCACACACCCTCAAGGCTTGGCCCCATGGAGCCACACCTCAGGACTGTGCCTGCCCTCTCCATGGGAATTCTGCTCATTTCTTTGGCACAACCTGACAGATTAGGAGAAACATCCAAAGTCCCCGAGGCCACCCCAATATTGTAGGATGTCCGGGACAAACAGGGACCATCTGCCACAAGCTGAGCCACTACCTCCAATCAGACCTGTAGATAGATATCCATAGAAAAGAAGATTGAACAGAACAGGCACCTAGGCCCTAAATGGATCCATTGCTTTTGTTTTCAGGCATCTCTCCTCAGAGGCCTGGATTCCAATACCAGCACATGGGGGTTTCTGGAGCTACCAATCATAACAAATCGCATGCCACATGGGAATCATGCTATATGGAACTGTGTCAAAACCTCCAGTTAGGAGAAAATTTCACGTCACTGGAGCCACCGCCCCATTCCAATGTCTAAATGGACACAATCCCACATTATGACTCATCCTCAGGAGAGTCCATTTCAACTCAAACCTGGCGGTTGCTCACCCAGTGCCAGCAGATCAAACCTGCTTTGTCACTAGGAGACAATTGGAATGCGAGTTCGTTGCCCAGGTATCCGTTGTTAGTACTCTGCTCTGGAGAAATTCCTAATGGGGTGTCCTTGATTCATTCAACAGGTCTCAACTGTCCTGCAGAAGGAATCCTTGTGGTTTGCAGCATCACACACTCGCACCGTGGGAAAACCTCCATGGCCTCGTGATGCCTCCACCTTCAGGTAGAGGACATCATGGACAGAAACTCCCGTCTGATCCTCGCCCTGACTTCAGATGCATGAGATCTCAATTCAGCTCTGCAGAGTGTGCCTGCCTTGCCCTCGCCCCAAAACCTAAGCCAGCTCGCGTTCTCAGACTTCCATCCTCACACTCCTGGCCCACAAGCCTTCCACTTTGGGAATTCTGGAGACAAAATGCAGCACTCTGCCTGCCCTCCAGAAGAGAGACTTTGCCCTAGGGGTCTACCCAGAAACATCAAATGAGGATCAACCTGCAATTCTCTAGACTGTACCCCAATTATACATTCTAGCCTGGGCACTAATGCCCTGTCTGACACAGCCTGACCCCAGACCTCGTGACCGACACCCAGACACCTGGCCTCACACTGAACACATCGGATATGCCTGGCCTTAGGTCATCATCTCTTCCCAACCTTGGTCTTCAGGCTTCAGAACCTAGACATTATCTCCACTCACAACTAAGTGATGTACGTGATGCAGAAATCAGAACTTCACCTTCCCCATGACCAGAAACCTTGTGGTTGGCATGTTGTCCAACGTTCAGTATATGAGAACCCAGCATGGCCCATGAGGCCTCAGACATGCTTGAGGGCTGCGATGGGCACAAACACACATTAGGACCCTAAGCATGAACCCTGGCCTCAAGTAAAGCCTCTCCGGGGCTGGACCAAGAGCCTGCATATGGGGCTTGCCATGCCCCTACTCCCCCAATCCTAGCCAGAGCTTGAGAAGTCTAGTCAACCTTATTCAGAGCTCTTTTCTGGAATCCCTCTTTGGTGGGACACATAAGGTAAAAAAAAAAAAAAAAAAAAAAACAAGATAAAGAAAAAAAAAGTAAGGACTCCTACCATCCAAAGAATGACCCCAAACACTTGGAATTTGGCCAAATCCACAGAGAGAAATACTCGTCCATGGTCGATGAGGCCAGCCTGACATTCCACGGCCACCATTGACACAAAATCCGGAGACAAAAACCTGAAAAAGCGCCACACACTTGCCCTTTGTTCAGAGCCCCCAAAATTGTCAAGGTCTGTAGATCGGGCCTGCCATACCTATGACCCCAAACCTAAGCCGAGTTTGTGTTTTCAGACTTCTGTCTCCATTGTCCTCACCCACACACCCTAAAGGCTGGGCCCCATGGAGCCACACCTCAGGACTGTGCCTGCCCTCTCCAAGGGAATTCTGCTCATTCATTTGGAACAACCTGACAGATTAGGAGAATCATCCAAAATCTCTGAGGCCATCCCAATAGTGTAGAATGTCCTGGACATACAGGGACCCTCTGGCACAAGCTGAGCCACTACCTCCAATCAGAACCTTAGACAGATATCCATAGAAAAGAATATTGAACAAGACAGGCACCTAGGCCCTAATTGGATCCATTGCTTTTGTTTTCAGGCATCTCTCCTCAGAGGCCTGGATTCCAATACCAGCATAAGGGGGTTTCCAGAGCTACCTATCAGAAAAAATCTCGTCTCCACATGGGAATCTTGCTCTATGGAGCTGTGTCATAACCTCCAGTTAGGAGAAAACTTCAGGTCACTGGAGCCACTGCCCCATTTGAATATCTCCATGGACACAATCCCAAATTATGACCCATCCTCAGGAGAGTCCATTTCAACTAAACCCCCTCGGTTGCTACCCCAGAGCCAGCAGATTGAACCTGCCTTGTCGCTAGGAGACAATTGAAATGTGAGTTGGGCTCTTCAGGCATCCATCCTTAGAACCCTGCTCTTGCGTCGTTCCTTATGGGACATCCTTGAGCCATCCAACAGGTCTCGACTGTCCCACAGGAGTCCTTGTGCATGGACCTCCTAACAACTCATATCATGGAAAGCTTCCAAGGTCACATGATGCCCCCAATCTTCATGAAGGCAGATCATGGAAAGAAACTCCAACCTGAGCCAACAGCTGATCTTCGCCTTGACTTCCGATGCACTAGATCTTGATTCAGATCTTCATAGTGTACCTGCTGTGCCCTCACCCCAAAACCTAAGCGTAGCTAGTGTTCTCCGACTTCCGTCCTCACTCTCCTGGACCACACGCCCTCTATTTTGGGATTTCCGATGACACAGTGCTGCACTCTGCCTGCCCTCTAGAAGAAAAACATTGCCCTATGGGTCTACCCACAAACCTCAAATGAGGATAAACCTGCACGTCACTCAACTGTACACCAATTATATAGTCTAGCCTGTGCACTAATGCCCTGTCTGACAGAATCTGAGGCCTGAATTCCCAACCGACACCCAGACATCTTGCAGTACACTGAGAACATCTGAACCGCCATGGCCTTAGGTCGCCATCTCTTTCCAACTTCGGTTTTCAGGCTACAGAATCCTAGACCTTCCCATGGGTGAACATGATGCAGAAATCAGAACTCCTCCTTCCCTCTCGCCAGAATCTTGTGGTTGGCATCTTGTCCAACGTTCAGTGTAGGACCCCTGTAGGGACTACAGGGGTAGTAGTAGGGCCCCTGAGGGTAGTGTAGGGTCCCTGAGGCCCTGCCTTTGCTTAAGAGCTGCGGTGGGCTCAAACACACATTGGGACCCTCAGTTTGAGCCCTGTCCTCAAGTAAAGCCTCTCAGTGGCTGGACCATGAGCCCGCATATGGGGCCTGCCATGCCCCAAGTCACCCAATCTTAACCAGAGGTAGAGACATCTAGTCACCCCTACTCAGGGCTCTGCTCTGGAATCCCTCTTTGGTGGGACATTTGAGGTAAATAAACACAGAAAGGACTCCTCCCACTCACAGAATGACCCCAATCACTTGGGATTGGGCCATCCCAAGTGATTGGGGTCCAGAGAGAAAGACTCGTCCATGGCCCATGAGGCCAGCCCGACATTCCACGGCCACTATTGATACAAAATCCAGAGACATAAGCTTCAGCAAGCGTTCACACTCACCCTTAGGTCATAGCCCAAAAAATTCTCCTCATAGTCTGTAGATTGGGCCTGCCATAACTACGTCCCCAAACCTAATCCGAGTTTGTGTTTTCAGACTTCTATCCTGACATCCCTGTCCCACACACCCTCCAGACTGAGGCCCCTGGAGCCACACCTCAGGACTGTGCCTGCCCTCTCCAAGGAAATTCTTCCCATTCCATTGGCCACAACCCTACAGATAAGGAGAAACCTCCAAAGTCCCAGAGGCCATTCCAATAATGTAGGCCACCCAGGACAAAGAGGGGCGATCTCTCACAAGCTGAGCAACGACGTCAACTCACCCGTAGACAGATAACCCAAGAGAAGAAGATTAAACTGGACTGGCCCCTAGAATGTAATTGGTTCCATTGCTTTTTTTTCTAAGCATCTCTCCTCAGAGGCCTGTTTTCCAATACCAGCATATGGGGGATTCCAGAGATACCAATCAGAACAAATCTTGTCTTCACATGGGAAACTTATCCTTTGGAGCTCTGTAAAAGCCTCCAGTTAGGAGAAACCTTCAGGTAGCCGGAGCAACCGTCCTATTCCAAGGTCTCCATGGACACATAGCCGCATTAAGACCATTCGGCAGGAGAGTACATTTCAACTCAGCCCCGTCGATTACTCCCCCAGAGGCAGAATATCAAACCTGCCTTGTCGCTAGGAGACAACTGGAATGCAAAGCAGACTCTCTAGGCATCCATCCTTGGAATCCTGCTCTGGCGCCGTTCCATATGGGATGTCCTGGAGCCTTCCAACAGGTCTTGACTGTCCCACAGAAGGAATCCTTGCAGATTGGAGCATCTCACAACTCCTATCGTGGGAAAACCTACATGGCCTCATGAGATGCTCCCCTTTATAAAGGGGCCATCATAGACAGAAACTCCAACCTGAGCCAACTTCTGATCCATTGCTTTGGTTTCTAGGTATCTCTCCTCAGAGGCCTGGTTTCCAATATCAGAATATGGGGGTTTCCTAAGAAAACAATCAGAACAGATCTCATCTCCACATGGGAAACTTGCTCTTTGGAGCTGTGTCAATACCTCAGGTTAGGAGGATCCTTCAGGGCGCTGGCACCATGGCCCAATCCCAAGGTCTCCAAGGACACAAACTTACATTATGATCCATTCTCAGGAGAGTCCATTTCAAATCATCCCCATCGGCTGCTCACCCAGAGCCAGCAGATCAAACCTTCCTTGTCACTACGAGACAGTTAGAATGGGAGGCGGGCTGCCCAGGCATCCATCCTTAGAACCCTGCTCTGGAGAACTTCTTTATGGAACGTCTTGAATCCAACCAACCTGTCTTGACTGTCTCGCAGAATGAATCCTTGTGGTTTGAAGCATCACACAATAACACTGTGAGAAAACCTCCATTTCCTCATGATGCCCCACACCTTCATAAATGGGCCATCATGGACAGAAACTCCATCCTAAGCCAAAGTCTGATCCTCGCCCTGAATTCAAAAGCATGAGATCTCGATTCAGCACTTGAGACTGTGCCTGCTGGGCCCTCGCCCCGAAACCTAAGCCTAACTTGTGTTCTCAGACTTCCGTCCTCACAATCCTGGCCACACCCCTCCAGTTTGGAAATTCTGGAGACACAATGCAGCACTCAGCCTGGCCTCCAGAAGAAAAATGTTGCCCTATAGGGCTAACCAGAAACGTCAAATGAGTAACAACCTGCATGCCACTCGACCATACCCCAATTATACAGTCTAGCCTGTGCACTAAAGCCCTGTCTGACACAGCCTGAGGGCAGACCTTCAGTCCAACACCCAGACAGCTGGCCGTACACAGAGCATATCAACCCACAATGGCTTTAGGCCATCATCTCTACCCAACCTCAGTTTTCACCTTCAGAACCTAGACCTTATCTCCACTCACTGCTCAGGAGTGAACGTGATGCAAGAATCAGAACTTCTCCTTCGCCTTGGCAAGAAACCTAGTGGTTGGCATGTTGTCCAATGTTCATTGTAGGAGAAAGCAGCATGGACTATGAGGCCCCACCTATCCCTGAGGGCCACAATTTGCACAAACACACATTGTGACCCTCAGCGTGAGCCCTATCCTCATGTAAAGCCTCTTAGTGACTGGAACAACAGCCCTCATATGGGGCTTGCCAAGCCCCTAATCCCCCAATCACAACCAGACTTGGAGATGTCTAGTCACCCCTACTCAGGGCTCTACTCTGGAATCCCTCTTTGGTGGGACACCTAAGGTAAAAAAAAAAATACAGAAAGGACTCTTCCCATCCACAGAATGATCACAACCACTTGGGATCAGGACAAATCACCAGAGAAAGAATTGTCCATGGCCCTTGAGGACACCCCAACATTCCACGGCCACCATTGACACAAAATCCAGAGACAAAAGCCTGAGCAAGTGCCACATACTCGCCCTTGGTTCATAGCCCGGAAAATTCTCACGGTCTGTAGATCGAGCCTTCATACATACAAGCCAAAACCTAAGCTGAGTTTGTGTTTTCAGACTTCTGTCCCCACAGTACTGGCCCACACACCATCCAAGTTGGGGCCCCTGGAGCCACACCTCAGGACTGTGTCTTCCTTCTCCAGGGGAATTCTGCCATTTCCATTGGCCACAGCCCTATAGATTAGGAGTATCCTCCAAACTCCCCGAGGCCATCCGAATAGTGTTGGCTTCCCAGGACAAAGAGGGATGATCTTTCACAAGTTAGGAAACTACCTCCACTCAGACCCAGAGACAGATATACCCATAGAATAAGATTGAACTAGACAGGCACTTAGGCCCTAATCAGATCCATTGCTTTTGATTCCAGTCATCTCTCCTCAGAGGCCTGGTTTCCAATAACAGCATATGGGAGATCCCTTAGGCACTCATCAAAACAATTCTCTTCTCTACATAGGAAACATACTCTTTAGAGCTCCATCAAAACCTCCGGTTATGAACATCCCTCAAGGCCCCGGATCAAGCACCCCATTCCAAGGTCTACATGGACACAAATGCACATTATGACCCATCCTCAACTCACCCATTTCAACACACCCGCCTCGGTTGCTCCCCTAGATCAAGCAGATCGAACTTGCCTT
This sequence comes from Mustela nivalis, assembly GCF_964662115.1. Taxonomy (NCBI): domain Eukaryota; kingdom Metazoa; phylum Chordata; class Mammalia; order Carnivora; family Mustelidae; genus Mustela; species Mustela nivalis. The sequence goes on along the minus strand of NW_028136405.1, from coordinate 176,254 downwards.
GGCTCTATGAGACACCTGGAATGGGAGGCAGGCTGCCCAGCATCCATCCTTAGAACCCTGCTCTGGATAACTTCCTTATGGGATGTCGTGGAGCCATCCAACAGGTCTCGACTGGCCCACAGAAGGAATCATTGCGGTTTGGAGCATCTCACAATTCCCATCGTGGGAAAACCTCCATGTCCTCGTGACACCCTCCCCTTCATGAAGGGGCCGTCATGGACAGAAACTCCGACCTAAGCCAACGTCTGATCCTAGCTCTGTCTTCAGGTATACGGGATCTCGAATCATCTCTGCAGAGGGTGCCTGCCGTCCCCTCACCCCGAAATCTAAGTCTGGCTTGTGCTCTCAGAATTTTTTCCTCACACTCCTGGCCCACAAGCCTTCCTGTTTGGGAATTCTGGAGCCACTATGTGGTACTGTGTCTTCCCACCAGAAGAAAAACGTTGCCTTTTGGGGTTACCCAGTAACCACAAATGAGTACCATCCTGCACGAAACTCGACTGCACCCCAATAATACAGTCTAGCCTGGGCACTAATTCCCTGTCTGCCAGAGCCTGAGTCTGCACCTCCCAACCCACACTCAACAGCTGGTCGAACACTGAGCACATCAGACACACCATGGCCTTAGGTCTTCATCTCTTCCCAACCTCAGTTTTCAGGCTTCAGAACCTAGACCTTAAATCCAATCACAGTCCAGGAGTGAAAGTGTTTCAGAAATTAGAACTCCTTCTTCCCCATGGCCAGAAACCTTGTGGTTGCCATATTGTGCAATGTTCAGTGTAGGAGAAACCAGCATGGTACATTAGGCCACAACCTGACTTGAGGGGCTCCTTGGGCACAAAAACACATTGTGAAACTCAGTGTGAGACCTATCCTCAAGGAAGGCCTCTCAGTGTCTGGACCAAGAGCCCACATATGGGGCTAGCCATGTTCTTAGGTCCCAATGTTAACCAGAGGTCTGGTTGTCTAGTTGCCCCCACCCACGTCTCTGCTCTGGAATCCCTTTTTTGGTGGTCCACCTGAGGTAAAAAAAAATAAAAATAAAAAAATAAACAAAATAAACAGAAAGGCCTCCTCCCTTCCGACAGAATGACCCCAAACTCTTGGGATCGGGTCAAATCCCCAGAAAGGGAGCCTCATCAATGGCCCATGAGGACACCCCGACATTCCATGGCAATCGGTGACACATTTCCAGAAAAAAAAAAAAAAAAAAACATGAGCAAGCACCTCACATTCGCCCTTTGTTCATATCCCGAAGAGTTCTCCTCACGGTCTATAGATCGGACCGGCCATACCTACATCCCCCAACCTAAGTGGATTTTGTGTTTTCAGACTTTTGTCCAAATAGCCCTGGACCACACACGCTCCACACTTGGGTCCCTGGAGCCACACCTCAGGACTGTGCTTCCCTTTCAAGGGAATTCTTCCCATTCCATTGGCCACAACCTTGCAAATTAGGAAAAACCTCCAAAGTCACCGAGGCCATCCCAATAGTGTAGGCCGCCCAGGACAAACAGGGGTGATCTCAAACCAGCTGAGCAACTACCTCCACTCCGACAACAGATGTCCCCAGAGAAGAATATTGAACCGGACAGGCCCCTAGGCCCTAATCAGATCCATTGCTTTGGTTTCCAGGCATCTGTCCTCAGAGGCCTCGTTTCCAATACCAGCATATGGTGGTTTCCGGAGGCACCAATAAGAACAAATCTCGTCTCCCCATGGAAAACTTGCTCATTGGAGCTTTGTCATAACCTCTGGTTAGGAGAATCCTTCAGGGCCCTGGTGCCACTGCCCCATACCAAGGTCTCCATGGAATCAAACCAACATTAAGACCATCCTCAGGAAAGTCCATTTCAACTCAGCCCCTCTGTTGCTACCCCAAGCCAGCAGATCAAACGTTTCTTGTTTTTAGGAGACAATTGGAATGTGAGGCTGGATGCCCAGGCATCCATACTTAGAGCCCTGTTCTGGAAAAATACCTTATAAGACGTCCTGGAGCCATCCAACCAATCTTAATTGTCCCACAGAAGGAATCCTTGCGGTTTGGAGCATCTCACAACTCCAATAGTGGGAAAACCCCCATGGCCTCATAATGCCCCCCCTTCATGAAGGGGCCAACATGGACAGAAACTCAAACCTGAGCCAAAGTCTGATCCTCGACCTGACTTCAGACGCATGAGATCTCAATTCAGCTCTGCAGAGTGTGCCTGCCATGTCCTTGCCCCGAAACCTAAGCCTAGCTTGTGTTCTCAGACTTCCGTCCTCACTCTCCTGGCCCACAAGCACTCCAGTTTGGGAATTCCGAAGCCACAATGCAGCACTCTGCCTGCGCTCCAGAAGAAAAACTTTGCCCTATGCTGCTAATAAGAAACCCCACATGATTTTCTAATGCATGCCACTCGATTTTAAAGCAATTATACAGCCCACCCTGTATACTAATGCCCTGTCTGGCACAGCCTGAGACAAGACATCCCAAACGACACCCAGACAGCTGGCCCCAACCTGGATACATAGGACCCGCTATGGCTGTAGGTCGTCAACTCTTCCCAACCTCGGTTTTCAGGCTTCAGAACCTAGACCTTATCTCCAATCACTGCCCAGGGGTGAACGTGATGCAGAAATTAGAATTCCTCCTTCCCCATGGCCAGAAACCTTGTGGTTGGCATGTTGTCCAACGTTCAATGTGGAAAAACATGCATTGTCCGAAAGGCAACGCCAGTGCTTGAGGGCCGCCTAGGGCACAGACATGCATTGTGACCTGCAGCGTGAGTCCCGTATTAAAGTAACGCCTCTCAGTGGCTGGACCAAGATCCTGCATATGGGGCTTGTCATATCCATAGGCCCCCAGGCTTAACCAGAGGGCGAGTATTCCAGTTGACAGTACCCACTGCTATGCTCTAGAATCCCTCTACTGGGGGGACACATAAAGCAGAAAACAGGACACTTCCCTTCCCAGAAAATGACCCCAAACTCTTGGGGTCTGGACAAACTACCAGAGAGGGAGACTTCTACGACCCATGAGGCAACTCCTACATTAAACGGCCATTGTGGACAAAACATCCAGAGACAAAAGCCTGAGCGACTGCCTCCCTCTCACCCTTCTTTCATATCCAGAGGAGCTCCCCTCATGGACTGTAGATCAGGTCTGCCGTAACCTCGGCCCCAAACCTGAGCTGAGTTAGCGTTTTTGGATGTCTGTCTGCACAGCCATGGCCCACACAGCCTCCAGGCTGGGGTCTCTGGAGCCACACCACAGAACTGTGCCTGCTCTCTCCTAAGAAACTGCCCATTCCATTGGCCACAACTCTACAAAATAGTATAAACCTCAAGGTCCCCAAGGACAACCCACTACCGCAAGCCGCACTGGACAAATAGGGGCATTATGACACAAGCTGAGCAACTACTACTTCCATGCAGACACACAGAAAGATATCCGCAGAGACAGAAGATTGAACCAGACAGGCCCCTAGGCCCTATTATGAACTCTTGCTTTGGTGTCCTGGTATCACTCCTCAGAGGCCTGGGTTCGAAGACCAGCATACGGGGCTTTCCTGAGGCACCAGACAGAAGACCTCTCATCTCCACATGGGAAGCTTCCTTGTTGGAGTTGTGTCAAGCCCTTCACGTTAGAGAATCCTGCAGAGTCCCTTTGCTACTGCCACATTCCAAGGTCTCCATGGCAACCAACCCACATTATGACTCATCCTCAGGAGAGTCCATTTAAACTCAGCCTTCTGGGTAGCTCACCCAAGAGCCCTCAGTATGAGCGTGCCTTGTCTCGACGAGGCGATGGGAAGGTGAGTTGGCGTTTCTCGGCATCCATTCTTAGGCCCCTGCTCTCGAGTCTTTCTGTATGGGGCATCCTGGAACCATCCAATAGTACTCGACTGTCCTGAAGAAGGAAACTTTGAAGTTTGGAGCAGCTCACAACTCCCAGCGAAGGGAAGCCTCCCTGGCCTCATGACGCCCCCACCCCCTTCAGGAAGGGGCCGTCATGGACACAAACTCCAGCTTGAGGCAACATCTGATACTCACCCTGACCTCACCTGCAGGAGATCTCGATTCAGCCTCTGCAGAGTGGGCCTGCCATGCTCTTGGCCCCAAAACTCGTGCTAGCTTGTGTTTTCAGACTTCCTTCCTCACAATCCTGGCCAAACCCCTCCAGTTTGGCAATTCTGGAGACACAATGCAGCACTCTGCCTGGCCTCCAGAAGAAAAATGTTGCCCTATAGGGCTAACCAGAAACGCCAAATGAGTAACAACCTGCATGCCACTCGACCATACCCCAATTATACAGTCTAGCCTGTGCACTAAAGCCCTGTCTGACACAGCCTGAGGGCAGACCTTCAGTCCAACACCCAGACAGCTGGCCGTACACAGAGCATATCAACCCACAATGGCTTTAGGCCATCATCTCTACCCAACCTCAGTTTTCACCTTCAGAACCTAGACCTTATCTCCACTCACTGCTCAGGAGTGAACGTGATGCAAGAATCAGAACTTCTCCTTCGCCTTGGCAAGAAACCTAGTGGTTGGCATGTTGTCCAATGTTCATTGTAGGAGAAAGCAGCATGGACTATGAGGCCCCACCTATCCCTGAGGGCCACAATTTGCACAAACACACATTGTGACCCTCAGCGTGAGCCCTATCCTCATGTAAAGCCTCTTAGTGACTGGAACAACAGCCCACATATGGAGTTTGCAAAGCCCCTGATCCCCCAATCATAACCAGAGTTCAAGATGTCTAGTCACCCCTACTCAGGGCTCTACTCTGGAATCCCTCTTTGGTGGGACACCTGAGGTAAAAAAAAAAAATACAGAAAGGACTCTTCCCATCCACAGAATGATCCCAACCCCTTGGGATCAGGCCAAATCACCAGAGAAAGAATTGTCCATGGCCCTTGAGGACACCCCGACATTCCACGGCCACCATTGACACAAAATCCAGAGACAAAAGCCTGAGCAAGTGCCACATACTCGCCCTTGGTTCATAGCCCGGAAAATTCTTACGGAGTGTAGATCGAGTGTTCATACATACATCCCCAAACCTAAGCTGAGTTTGTGTTTTCAGACTTCTGTCCCCACAGTACTGGCCCACACACCATCCAAGCTGGGGCCCCTGGAGCCACACCTCAGGACTGTGGCTTCCCACTCCAGGGGAATTCTGCCATTTCCATTGGCCACAACCCTATAGATTAGGAGTATCCTCCAAACTCCCCGAGGCCATCCGAATAGTGTTGGCTTCCCAGGACAAACAGGGATGATCTTTCACAAGTTAGGAAACTACCTCCACTCCAGACCCAGAGACAGATATACCCATAGAATAAGATTGAACTGGACAGGCACTTAGGCCCTAATCAGATCCATTGCTTTTGATCCCAGTCATCTCTCCTCAGAGGCCTGGTTTCAAATAACAGCATATGGGAGATTCCTTAGGCACTCATCAAAACAATTCTCTTCTCTACATAGGAAACATACTCTTTAGAGCTCCATCAAAACCTCCGGTTATGAACATCCCTCAAGGTCCCGGATCAAGCACCCCATTCCAAGGTCTACATGGACACAAATGCACATTATAATCCATCCTCAACTCACCCATTTCAACACACCCGCCTCGGTTGCTCCCCTAGATCCAGCAGATCGAACTTGCCTTGGCTCTATGAGACACCTGGAATGGGAGGCAGGCTGCCCAGGCATCCATCCTTAGAACCCTGCTCTGGGGCGCCTGGGTGGCTCAGTGAGTTAAGCCGCTGCCTTCGGCTCAGGTCATGATCTCAGGGTCCTGGGATCGAGTCCCACATCGGGCTCTCTGCTCAGAAGGGAGCCTGCTTCCCGCTCTCTCTCTCTCTCTGCCAGTCTCTCTGCCTACCTGTGATCTCTCTGTCAAATAAATAAAGAAAATCTTTAAAAAAAAAAAAAAAGAACCCTGCTCTGGATAACTTCCTTATGGGATGTCCTGGAGCCATCCAACAGGTCTAAGAAGGAATCATTGCGGTTTGGAGCATCTCACAATTCCCATCGTGGGAAAACCTCCATGTCCTCGTGACACCCTCCCCTTCATGAAGGGGCCGTCATGGACAGAAACTCCGACCTAAGCCAACGTCTGATCCTAGCTCTGTCTTCAGGTATACGGGATCTCGAATCATCTCTGCAGAGGGTGCCTGCCGTCCCCTCACCCCGAAATCTAAGTCTGGCTTGTGTTCTCAGAATTTTTTCCTCACACTCCTGGCCCACAAGCCTTCCAGTTTGGGAATTATGCAGCCAGAATGTGGCACTGTGTCTTCCCTCCAGAAGAAAAACGTTGCCCTCTGGGGCTACCCAGTAACCACAAATGAGTACCATCCTGCACGAAACTCGACTGCACCCCAATAATACAGTCTAGCCTGGGCACTAATTCCCTGTCTGCCACAGCCTGAGCCTGCACCTCCTAACCCACACTCAACAGCTGGCCGAACAGTACATCAGACACACCATGGCCTTAGGTCTTCCTCTCTTCCCAACCTCAGTTTTCAGGCTTCAGAACCTAGACCTTAAATCCAATCACAGTCCAGGAGTGAAAGTGTTTCAGAAATTAGAACTCCTTCTTCCCCATGGCCAGAAACCTTGTGGTTGCCATATTGTGCAACGTTCAGTGTAGGAGAAACCAGCATGGTACATTAGGCCACGCCCTGACTTGAGGGGCTCCTTGGGCACAAAAACACATTGTGAAACTCAGTGTGAGAACTATCCTCAAGGAAGGCCTCTCAGTTTCTGGACCAAGAGCCCACATATGGGGCTTGCCATGTTCTTAGGTCCCAATGTTAACCAGAGTTCTGTTTGTCCAGTTGCCCCCACCCACGTCTCTGCTCTAAAATCCCTCTTTTGGTGGTCCACCTGAGGTAAAAAAAAAACAAAACAAAACAAAAAAAATAAACAAAATAAACAGAAAGGCCTCCTCCCTTCTGACAGAATGTCCCCAAACTCTTGGGATCGGGTCAAATCCCCAGAAGGGGAGCCTCATCGATGGCCCATGAGGACACCCCGACATTCCATGGCAATCGGTGACACATTTCCAGAAAAAAAAAAAAAAGCATGAGCAAGCACCTAACATTCGCCGTTTGTTCATATCCCGAAGAGTTCTCCTCATGGTCTATAGATCGGGCCGGCCATACCTACATCCCCCAACCTAAGTGGAGTTCGTGTTTTCAGACTTTTCTCCAAATAGCACTGGACCACACACGCTCCACACTTGGGTCCCTGGAGCCACACCTCAGGACTGTGCTTCCCTTTCAAGGGAATTCTTCCCATTCCTTTTGCCACAACCTTGCAAATTAGGAAAAACCTCCAAAGTCACCGAGGCCATCCCAATAGTGTAGGCCGCCCAGGACAAACAGGGGTGATCTCAAACCAGCTGAGCAACTACCTCCACTCAGACAACAGATGTCCCCAGAGAAGAATATTGAACCGGACAGGCCCCTAGGCCCTAATCAGATCCATTGCTTTGGTTTCCAGGCATCTGTCCTCAGAGGCCTCGTTTCCAATACCAGCATATGGTGGTTTCCTGAGGCACCAATAAGAACAAATCTCGTCTCCCCATGGAAAACTTGCTCATTGGAGCTTTGTCATAACCTCTCGTTAGGAGTATCCTTCAGGGCCCTGGTGCCACTGCCCCATACCAAGGTCTCCATGGACTCAAACCAACATTAAGACCATCCTCAGGAAAGTCCATTTCAACTCAGCCCCTCTGTTGCTACCCCAAGCCAGCAGATCAAACGTTTCTTGTTGCTAGAAGACAATTGGAATGTGAGGCTGGCTGCCCAGGCATCCATACTTAGAACCCTGTTCTGGAAAAATACCTTATAAGACGTCCTGGAGCCATCCAACCAATCTTAATTGTCCCACAGAAGGAATCCTTGCGGTTTGGAGCATCTCACAACTCCAATAGTGGGAAAACCCCCATGGCCTCATAATGCCCCCCCTTCATGAAGGGGCCAACATGGACAGAAACTCAAACCTGAGCCAAAGTCTGATCCTCGACCTGACTTCAGACGCATGAGATCTCAATTCAGCTCTGCAGAGTGTGCCTGCCATGTCCTTGCCCCGAAACCTAAGCCTAGCTTGTGTTCTCAGACTTTCATCCTCACTCTCCTGGCCCACAAGCCCTCCAGTTTGGGATTTCCGAAGCCACAATGCAGCACTCTGCCTGCCCTCCAGAAGAAAAACTTTGCCCTATGCTGCTAATAAGAAACCCCAAATGATTTTCTAATGCATGCCACTCGATTGTAAAGCAATTATACAGCCCACCCTGTATACTAATGCCCTGTCTGGCACAGCCTGAGACAAGACATCCCAAACGACACCCAGACATCTGACCCCAACCTGGACACATAGGACCCACTATAGCTGTAGGTCGTCATCTCTTCCCAACCTCGGTTTTCAGGCTTCAGAACCTAGACCTTATCTCCAATCACTGCCCAGGGGTGAACGTGATGCAGAAATTAAAATTCCTCCTTCCCCATGGCCAGAAACCTTGTAGTTGGCATGTTGTCCAACGTTCAATGTTGGAAAACCTGCATTGTCTGAAAGGCCACGCCAGTGCTTGAAGGCCGCCTAGGGCACAGACATGCATTGTGACCTGCAGCGTGAGTCCCGTATTAAAGTAACGCCTCTCAGTGCCTAGACCAAAATCCTGCATATGCGGCTTGTCATATCCATAGGCACCCAGGCTTAACCAGAAGGCGAGTATTCCAGTTGTCAGTACCCACTGCTATGCTCTAGAATCCCTCTACTGGGGGGACACATGAAGCAGAAAACAGGACACTTCCCTTCCCACAGAATGACCCTAAACTCTTGGGTGCTGGACAAACTACCAGAGAGGGAGACTTCTACGACCCATGAGGCAACTCCTACATTAAACGGCCATTGTGGACAAAACATCCAGAGACAAAAGCCTGAGCGACTGCCTCCCTCTCACCCTTCTTTCATATCCAGAGGAGCTCCCCTCATGGACTGTAGATCAGGCCTGCTGTAACCTCGGCCCCAAACCTGAGCTGAGTTAGGGTTTTTGGATGTCTGTCTGCACAGCCATGGCCCACACAGCCTCCAGGCTGGGGTCTCTGGAGCCACACCACAGAACTGTGCCTGCTCTCTCCTAAGAAACTGCCCATTCCATTGGCCACAACTCTACAAAATAGTAGAAACCTCAGGGTCCCCAAGAACATCCCACTACTGCAAGCCGCACTGGACAAATAAGGGCATTATGACACAAGCTGAGCAACTACTACCTCCATGCAGACACACAGAAAGATATCCGCAGAGACAGAAGATTGAACCAGACAGGGCCCTAGGCCTTATTATGAACTCTTGCTTTGGTGTCCAGGTATCACTCCTCAGAGGCCTGGGTTCGAAGACCAGCATACAGGGCTTTCCTGAGGCACCAGACAGAAGACCTCTCATCTCCACATGGGAAGCTTCCTTGTTGGAGTTGTGTCAAGCCCTTCGCGTTAGAGAATCCTGCAGAGTCCCTTAGCTACTGCCACATTCCAAGGTCTCCATGGCCACCAACCCACATTATGACTCATCCTCAGGAGAGTCCATTTAAACTCAGCCTTCTGGGTAGCTCACCCAAGAGCCCGCAGATTGAGCGTGCCTTGTCTCGACCAGGCAATGGGAAGGTGAGTTGTCGTTTCTTGGCATCCATGCTTAGGCCCCTGCTCTCGAGTCTTTCTGTATGGGGCATCCTGGAACCATCCATTAGTACTCCACTGTCCTGAAGAAGGAAACTTTGAAGTTTGGAGCATCTCACAACTCCCAGCGTAGGGAAGCCTCCCTGGCCTCATGACGCCCCCACCCCCTTCAGGAAGGGGCCGTCATGGACACAAACTCCAGCTTGAGGCATCATCTGATACTCGCCCTACCTCACCTGCAGGAGATCTCGATTCAGCCTCTGCAGAGTGGGCCTGCCATGCTCTTGGCCCCAAAACTCGTGCTAGCTTGTGTTTTCAGACTTCCTTCCTCACAATCCTGGCCAAACCCCTCCAGTTTGGCAATTCTGGAGACACAATGCAGCACTCTGCCTGGCCTCTGGAAGAAAAATGTTGCCCTATAGGGCTAACCAGAAACGCCAAATGAGTAACAACCTGCATGCCACTCGACCATACCCCAATTATACAGTCTAGCCTGTGCACTAAAGCCCTGTCTGACACAGCCTGAGGGCAGACCTTCAGTCCAACACCCAGACAGCTGGCCGTACACAGAGCATATCAACCCACAATGGCTTTAGGCCATCATCTCTACCCAACCTCAGTTTTCACCTTCAGAACCTAGACCTTATCTCCACTCACTGCTCAGGAGTGAACGTGATGCAAGAATCAGAACTTCTCCTTCGCCTTGGCAAGAAACCTAGTGGTTGGCATGTTGTCCAATGTTCATTGTAGGAGAAAGCAGCATGGACTATGAGGCCCCACCTATCCCTGAGGGCCACAATTTGCACAAACACACATTGTGACCCTCAGCGTGAGCCCTATCCTCATGTAAAGCCTCTTAGTGACTGGAACAACAGCCCACATATGGAGTTTGCCAAGCCCCTGATCCCCCAATCATAACCAGAGTTCGAGATGTCTAGTCACCCCTACTCAGGGCTCTACTCTGGAATCCCTCTTTGGTGGGACACCTGAGGTAAAAAAAAAAAATACAGAAAGGACTCTTCCCATCCACAGAATGATCCCAACCCCTTGGGATCAGGCCAAATCACCAGAGAAAGAATTGTCCATGGCCCTTGAGGACACCCCGACATTCCACGGCCACCATTGACACAAAATCCAGAGACAAAAGCCTGAGCAAGTGCCACATACTCGCCCTTGGTTCATAGCCCGGAAAATTCTCACGGTCTGTAGATCGAGCGTTCATACATACATCCCCAAACCTAAGCTGAGTTTGTGTTTTCAGACTTCTGTCCCCACAGTCCTGGCCCACACACCATCCAAGCTGGGGCCCCTGGAGCCACACCTCAGGACTGTGGCTTCCCTCTCCAGGGGAATTCTGCCATTTCCATTGGCCACAACCCTATAGATTAGGAGTATCCTCCAAACTCCCCGAGGCCATCCGAATAGTGTTGGCTTCCCAGGACAAACAGGGATGATCTTTCACAAGTTAGGAAACTACCTCCACTCCAGACCCAGAGACAGATATACCCATAGAATAAGATTGAACTGGACAGGCACTTAGGCCCTAATCAGATCCATTGCTTTTGATTCCAGTCATCTCTCCTCAGAGGCCTGGTTTCAAATAACAGCATATGGGAGATTCCTTAGGCACTCATCAAAACAATTCTCTTCTCTACATAGGAAACATACTCTTTAGAGCTCCATCAAAACCTCCGGTTATGAACATCCCTCAAGGCCCCGGATCAAGCACCCCATTCCAAGGTCTACATGGACACAAATGCACATTATGACCCATCCTCAACTCACCCATTTCAACACACCCGCCTCGGTTGCTCCCCTAGATCCAGCAGATCGAACTTGCCTTGGCTCTATGAGACACCTGGAATGGGAGGCAGGCTGCCCAGGCATCCATCCTTAGAACCCTGCTCTGGGGCGCCTGGGTGGCTCAGTGAGTTAAGCCGCTGCCTTCGGCTCAGGTCATGATCTCAGGGTCCTGGGATCGAGTCCCACATCGGGCTCTCTGCTCAGAAGGGAGCCTGCTTCCCGCTCTCTCTCTCTCTCTGCCAGTCTCTCTGCCTACCTGTGATCTCTCTGTCAAATAAATAAAGAAAATCTTTAAAAAAAAAAAAAAGAACCCTGCTCTGGATAACTTCCTTATGGGATGTCCTGGAGCCATCCAACAGGTCTAAGAAGGAATCATTGCGGTTTGGAGCATCTCACAATTCCCATCGTGGGAAAACCTCCATGTCCTCGTGACACCCTCCCCTTCATGAAGGGGCCGTCATGGACAGAAACTCCGACCTAAGCCAACGTCTGATCCTAGCTCTGTCTTCAGGTATACGGGATCTCGAATCATCTCTGCAGAGGGTGCCTGCCGTCCCCTCACCCCGAAATCTAAGTCTGGCTTGTGTTCTCAGAATTTTTTCCTCACACTCCTGGCCCACAAGCCTTCCAGTTTGGGAATTATGCAGCCAGAATGTGGCACTGTGTCTTCCCTCCAGAAGAAAAACGTTGCCCTCTGGGGCTACCCAGTAACCACAAATGAGTACCATCCTGCACGAAACTCGACTGCACCCCAATAATACAGTCTAGCCTGGGCACTAATTCCCTGTCTGCCACAGCCTGAGCCTGCACCTCCTAACCCACACTCAACAGCTGGCCGAACAGCACATCAGACACACCATGGCCTTAGGTCTTCATCTCTTCCCAACCTCAGTTTTCAGGCTTCAGAACCTAGACCTTAAATCCAATCACAGTCCAGGAGTGAAAGTGTTTCAGAAATTAGAACTCCTTCTTCCCCATGGCCAGAAACCTTGTGGTTGCCATATTGTGCAACGTTCAGTGTAGGAGAAACCAGCATGGTACATTAGGCCACGGCCTGACTTGAGGGGCTCCTTGGGCACAAAAACACATTGTGAAACTCAGTGTGAGAACTATCCTCAAGGAAGGCCTCTCTGTTTCTGGACCAAGAGCCCACATATGGGGCTTGCCATGTTCTTAGGTCCCAATGTTAACCAGAGTTCTGTTTGTCCAGTTGCCCCCACCCACGTCTCTGCTCTGGAATCCCTCTTTTGGTGGTCCACCTGAGTTAAAAAAAAAAAAAAAAAAAAAAAAAACAAAATAAACAAAATAAACAGAAAGGCCTCCTCCCTTCCGACAGAATGACCCCAAAATCTTGGGATCGGGTCAAATCCCCAGAAGGGGAGCCTCATCGATGGCCCATGAGGACACCCCGACATTCCATGGCAATCGGTGACACATTTCCAGAAAAAAAAAAAAAAGCATGAGCAAGCACCTAACATTCGCCGTTTGTTCATATCCCGAAGAGTTCTCCTCATGGTCTATAGATCGGGCCGGCCATACCTACATCCCCCAACCTAAGTGGAGTTTGTGTTTTCAGACTTTTGTCCAAATAGCCCTGGACCACACACGCTCCACACTTGGGTCCCTGGAGCCACACCTCAGGACTGTGCTTCCCTTTCAAGGGAATTCTTCCCATTCCATTGGCCACAACCTTGCAAATTAGGAAAAACCTCCAAAGTCACCGAGGCCATCCCAATAGTGTAGGCCGCCCAGGACAAACAGGGGTGATATCAAACCAGCTGAGCAACTACCTCCACTCCGACAACAGATGTCCCCAGAGAAGAATATTGAACCGGACAGGCCCCTAGGCCCTAATCAGATCCATTGCTTTGGTTTCCAGGCATCTGTCCTCAGAGGCCTCGTTTCCAATACCAGCATATGGTGGTTTCCGGAGGCACCAATAAGAACAAATCTCGTCTCCCCATGGAAAACTTGCTCATTGGAGCTTTGTCATAACCTCTGGTTAGGAGAATCCTTCAGGGCCCTGGTGCCACTGCCCCATACCAAGGTCTCCATGGAATCAAACCAACATTAAGACCATCCTCAGGAAAGTCCATTTCAACTCAGCCCCTCTGTTGCTACCCCAAGCCAGCAGATCAAACGTTTCTTGTTTTTAGGAGACAATTGGAATGTGAGGCTGGCTGCCCAGGCATCCATACTTAGAACCCTGTTCTGGAAAAATACCTTATAAGACGTCCTGGAGCCATCCAACCAATCTTAATTGTCCCACAGAAGGAATCCTTGCGGTTTGGAGCATCTCACAACTCCAATAGTGGGAAAACCCCCATGGCCTCATAATGCCCCCCCTTCATGAAGGGGCCAACATGGACAGAAACTCAAACCTGAGCCAAAGTCTGATCCTCGACCTGACTTCAGACGCATGAGATCTCAATTCAGCTCTGCAGAGTGTGCCTGCCATGTCCTTGCCCCGAAACCTAAGCCTAGCTTGTGTTCTCAGACTTCCGTCCTCACTCTCCTGGCCCACAAGCACTCCAGTTTGGGAATTCCGAAGCCACAATGCAGCACTCTGCCTGCCCTCCAGAAGAAAAACTTTGCCCTATGCTGCTAATAAGAAACCCCAAATGATTTTCTATTGCATGCCACTCGATTGTAAAGCAATTATACAGCCCACCCTGTATACTAATGCCCTGTCTGGCACAGCCTGAGACAAGACATCCCAAACGACACCCAGACATCTGGCCCCAACCTGGACACATAGGACCCACTATGGCTGTAGGTCGTCATCTCTTCCCAACCTCGGTTTTCAGGCTTCAGAATTTAGACCTTATCTCCAATCACTGCCCAGGGGTGAACGTGATGCAGAAATTAAAATTCCTACTTCCCCATGGCCAGAAACCTTGTGGTTGGCATGTTGTCCAACGTTCAATGTTGGAAAACCTGCATTGTCCGAAAGGCCACGCCAGTGCTTGACGGCCGCCTAGGGCACAGACATGCATTGTGACCTGCAGCGTGAGTCCCGTATTAAAGTAACGCCTCTCAGTGGCTGGACCAAGATCCTGCATATGCGGCTTGTCATATCCATAGGCCCCCAGGCTTAACCAGAAGGCGAGTATTCCAGTTGTCAGTACCCACTTCTATGCTCTAGAATCCCTCTACTGGGGGGACACATGAAGCAGAAAACAGGACACTTCCCTTCCCACAGAATGACCCTAAACTCTTGGGTGCTGGACAAACTACCAGAGAGGGAGACTTCTACGACCCATGAGGCAACTCCTACATTAAACGGCCATTGTGGACAAAACATCCAGAGACAAAAGCCTGAGCGACTGCCTCCCTCTCACCCTTCTTTCATATCCAGAGGAGCTCCCCTCATGGACTGTAGATCAGGCCTGCTGTAACCTCGGCCCCAAACCTGAGCTGAGTTAGGGTTTTTGGATGTCTGTCTGCACAGCCATGGCCCACACAGCCTCCAGGCTGGGGTCTCTGGAGCCACACCACAGAACTGTGCCTGCTCTCTCCTAAGAAACTGCCCATTCCATTGGCCACAACTCTACAAAATAGTAGAAACCTCAGGGTCCCCAAGAACATCCCACTACTGCAAGCCGCACTGGACAAATAAGGGCATTATGACACAAGCTGAGCAACTACTACCTCCATGCATTCACACAGAAAGATATCCGCAGAGACAGAATTTTGAACCAGACAGGGCCCTAGGCCTTATTATGAACTCTTGCTTTGGTGTCCAGGTATCACTCCTCAGAGACCTGGGTTCGAAGACCAGCATACGGGGCTTTCCTGAGGCACCAGACAGAAGACCTCTCATCTCCACATGGGAAGCTTCCTTGTTGGAGTTGTGTCAAGCCCTTCGGGTTGGAGAATCCTGCAGAGTCCCTTAGCTACTGCCACATTTCAAGGTCTCCATGGCCACCAACCCACATTATGACTCATCCTCAGCAGAGTCTATTTAAACTCAGCCTTCTGGGTAGCTCACCCAAGAGCCCACAGATTGAGCGTGCCTTGTCTCGACCAGGCAATGGGAAGGTGAGTTGGCGTTTCTCGGCATCCATTCTTAGGGCCCTGCTCTCGAGTCTTTCTGTATGGGGCATCCTGGAACCATCCAATAGTACTCGACTCTCCTGAAGAAGGAAACTTTGAAGTTTGGAGCAGCTCACAACTCCCAGCGTAGGGAAAGCTCCCTGGCCTCATGTCGCCCCCATCCCCTTCAGGAAGGGGCCGTCATGGACACAAACTTCAGCTTGAGGCAACATCTGATAATCGCCCTGACCTCACCTGCAGGAGATCTCGATTCAGCCTCTGCAGAGTGGGCCTGCCATGCTCTTGGCCCCAAAACTCGTGCTAGCTTGTGTTTTCAGACTTCCTTCCTCACAATCCTGGCCACACCCCTCCAGTTTGGCAATTTTGGAGACACAATGCAGCACTCTGCCTGCCCTCCAGAAGAAAAATGTTACCCTATAGGACTAACCAGAAACGCCAAATGAGTAACAACCTGCATGTCACTCGACCATACCCCAATTATACAGTCTAGCCTGTGCACTAAAGCCCTGTCTGACACAGCCTGAGGGCAGACCTCCAGTCCAACACCCAGACAGCTGGCCGTACACAGAGCATATCACACCCACAATGGCTTTAGGCCATCATCTCTACCCAACCTCAGTTTTCACCTTCAGAACCTAGACCTTATCTCCACTCACTGCTCAGGAGTGAACGTGATGCAAGAATCAGAACTTCTCCTGCGCCTTGGCAAGAAACCTAGTGGTTGGCATGTTGTCCAATGTTCATTGTAGGAGACAGCAGCATGGACTATGAGGCCCCACCTATCCCTGAGGGCCACAATGTGCACAAACACACATTGAGACCCTCAGCGTGAGCCCTATCCTCATGTAAAGCCGATTAGTGACTGGAACAACAGCCCACATATGGGGCTTACCAAGCCCCAGGCCCCCAATATCAACAAGAGTTCGAGATGTCTAGTCACCCCTACTCAGGGCTCTACTCGGGAATCCCTCTTTGGTGGGACACCTGAGGTAAAAAAAAAAAAAATACAGAAAGGACTCTTCCCATCCACAGAATGATCCCAATCACTTGGGATCAGGCCATATCACCAGAGAAAAAATTGTCCATGGTCCTTGAGGACATCCTGAAATTCCACAGCCACCGTTGACACAAAATTCAGAGACAAAAGCCTGAGCAAGCGCCACATACTCGCCCTTTGTTCATAGCCCGGAAAATTCTCACGGTCTGTAGATCGAGCCTTCATACATACATCCCCAAACCTAAGCTGAGTTTGTGTTTTCAGACTTCTGTCCCCACAGGCATGGCCCACACACCATCCAAGCTGGGGCCCTTGGAGCCACACCTCAGGACTGTGGCTTCCCTCTCCAGGGGAATTCTGCCATTTCCATTGGCCACAACCCTATAGATTAGGAGAATCCTCCAAACTCCCCCAGGCCATCCGAATTGTGTTGGCTGCCCAGGACACACAGGGATGATCTTTCACAAGTTAGGAAACCACCTCCACTCAGACCCAGAGACAGATATCCCCATAGAATAAGATTGAACTGGACGGGCACTGAGGCCCTAATCAGATCCATTGCTTTTGATTCCAGTCATCTCTCCTCAGAGGCCTGGTTTCCAATAGCAGCATATGGGAGATTCCTTAGGCACTCATCAAAACAATTCTCTTCTCTACATAGGAAATATACTCTTTAGAGCTCCATCAAAACCTCCGGTTATGAACATCCCTCAAGGCCCCGGATCAAGCACCCCATTCCAAGGTCTACATGGACACAAATGCACATTATGACCCATCCTCAACTCACCCATTTCAAAACACCCGCCTCGGTTGCTCCCCTAGATCCAGCAGATCGAACTTACCTTGGCTCTATGAGACACCTGGAATGGGAGGCAGGCTGCCCAGGCATCCATCCTTAGAACCCTGCTCTGGATAACTTCCTTATGGGATGTCCTGGAGCCATCCAACATGTCTCGACTGTCCCACAGAAGGAATCATTGTTGTTTGGAGCATCTCACAATTCCCATAGTGGGAAAACCTCCATGTCCTCGTGACACCCTCCCCTTCATGAATGGGCCGTCATGGACAGAAACTCCGACCTAAGAAAACATCTTATCCTAGCTCTGTCTTCAGGTATACGGGATCTCGAATCATCTCTGCAGAGGGTGCCTGCCGTCCACTCACCCTGAAATCTAAGTCTGGCTTGTGTTCTCAGAATTTTTTCCTCACACTCCTGGCCCACAAGCCTTCCAGTTTGGGAATTTTGGAGTCACTCTGTGGCACTGTGTCTTCCCTCCAGAAGAAAAACGTTGCCCTCTGGGGCTACCCAGTAACCACAAATGAGTACCATCCTGCACGAAACTCGACTGCACCCCAATGATGCAGTCTAGCCTGGGCACTAATTCCCTGTCTGCCACAGCCTGAGCCTGCACCTCCCAACCCACACTCAACAGCTGGCCGAACATTGAGCACGTCAGACACACCATGGCCTTAGGGCTTCATCTCTTCCCAACCTCAGTTTTCAGGCTTCAGAACCTAGACCTTAAATCCAATCACAGTCCAGGAGTGAAAGTGTTGCAGAAATTAGAACTCCATCTTCCCCATTGCCAGAAAACTTGTGGTTCCCATACAGTGCAACGTTCAGTGTAGGAGAAACCAGCATGGTACATTAGGCCACGCCCTGACTAGAGGGGCTCCTTGGGCACAAAAACACATTGTGAAACTCAGTGTGAGACCTATCCTCAAGGAAGGCCTCTCAGTGTCTGGACCAAGAGCCCACATATGGGGCTTGCCATGTTCTTAGTTCCCAATGTTAACCAGAGGTCTGGTTGTCCTGTTGCCCCCACCCACGACTCTGCTCTGGAATCCCTCTTTTGGTGGTCCACCTGAGGTAAAAAAAACAAAAAAAACAAAAAACAAAAAAAATAAAAAAAAAAAACCAGAAAGGCCTCCTCCCTTCCCATAGAATGACCCCAATCTCTTGGGATCGGGTCAAATCGCCAGAAAGGGAGCCTCATCGATGGCCCATGAGGACACCCCGACATTCCATGGCAATCGGTGACACATTTCCAGAAAAAAAAAAAAAAAAAAAACCATGAGCATGAACATCACATTCGCCCTTTGTTCATATCCCGAAGAGGTCTCCTCACGGTCTATAGATCGGGCCGGCCATACCTAAATCCCACAACCTAAGTGGAGTTTGTGTTTTCAGACTTTTGGGCAAATAGCCCTGGACCACACACGCTCCACACTTGGGTCCCTGGAGCTACAACTCAGGACTGTGCTTCCCTTTCAAGGGAATTCTTCCAATTCCATTGGCCACAACCTTGCAAATTAGGAAAAACCTCCAAAGTCACCGAGGCCATCCCAATAGTGTAGGCCGCCCAGGACAAACAGGGGTGATCTCAAACCAGCTGAGCAACTACCTCCACTCAGACAACAGATGTCCCCTGAGAAGAATATTGAACCGGACAGGCCCCTAGGCCCTAAACAGATCCATTGCTTTGGTTTCCAGGCATCTCTCCTCAGAGGCCTCCTTTCCAATACCAGCATATGGTGGTTTCCTGAGGCACCAATAAGAACAAATCTCGTCTCCCCATGGAAACTTGCTCATTGGAGCTTTGTCATAACCTCTGGTTAGGAGAATCCTTCAGGGCCCTGGTGCCACTGCCCCATACCAAGGTCTCCATGGACTCAAACCAACATTAAGACCATCCTCAGGAAAGTCCATTTCAACTCAGCCCCCTCTGTTGCTACCCCAAGCCAGCAGATCAAACGTTTCTTGTTGCTAGGAGACAATTGGAATGTGAGGCTGGCTGCCCAGGCATCCATACTTAGTACCCTGTTCTGGGAAAATACCTTATAAGACGTCCTGGAGCCATCCAACAAATCTTAATTGTCCCACAGAAGAAATCCTTGCGGTTTGGAGCATCTCACAACTCCAATAGTGGGAAAACCCCCATGGCCTCATAATGCCCCCCCTTCCTGATGGGGCCAACATGGACAGAAACTCAAACCTGAGCCAAAGTCTGAACCTCGACCTGACTTCAGACGCATGAGATCTCAATTCAGCTCTGCAGAGTGTGCCTGCCATGTCCTTGCCCCGAAACCTAAGCCTAGCTTGTGTTCTCAGACTTCCGTCCTCACTCTCCTGGCCCACAAGCCCTCCAGTTTGGGAATTCCGAAGCCACAATGCAGCACTCTGCCTGCCCTCCAGAAGAAAAACTTTGCCCTATGCTGCTAATAAGAAAACCCAAATGATTTTCTAATGCATGCCACTCGATTGTAAAGCAATTATACAGCCCACCCTGTATACTAATGCCCTGTCTGCCACAGCCTGAGACAAGATATCCCAAACAACACCCAGACAGCTGGCCCCAACCTGGACACATAGGACCCGCTATGGCTGTAGGTCGTCATCTCTTCCCAACTTCGATTTCAGGCTTCAGAACCTAGACCTTATCTCCAATCACTGCCCAGGGGTGAACGTGATGCAGAAATTAGAATTCCTCCTTCCCCATGGCCAGAAACCTTGTGGTTGGCATGTTGCCCAACGTTCAATGTGGGAAAACCTGCATTGTCCGAAAGGCCAAGCCAGTGCTTGAGGGCCGCCTAGGGCACAGACATGCATTGTGACCTGCAGCGTGAGTCCCGTGTTAAAGTAATGCCTCTCAGTGGCTGGACCAAGATCCTGCATATGGGGCTTGTCATATCCATAGGCCCCCAGGCTTAACCAGAGGGAGAGTATTCCAGTTGTCAGTACCCACTGCTATGCTCTTGAATCCCTCTACTGGGGGGACACATGAAGCAGAAAACAGGACACTTCCCTTCCCACAGAATGACCCCAAACTCTTGGGGGCTGGACAAACTACCAGAGAGGGAGACTTCTACGACCCATGAGGCAACTCCTACATTAAACGGCCATTGTGGACAAAACATCCAGAGACAAAAGCCTGAGCGACTGCCTCCCTCTCACCCTTCTTTCATATCCAGAGGAGCTCCCCTCATGGACTGTAGATCAGGCCTGCCGTAACCTCGGCCCCAAACCTGAGCTGAGTTAGGGTTTTTGGATGTCTGTCTGCACAGCCATGGCCCACACAGCTTCCAGGCTGGGGTCTCTGGAGCCACACCACAGAACTGTGCCTGCTCTCTCCTAAGAAACTGCCCATTCCATTGGCCACAACTCTACAAAATAGTAGAAACCCCAAGTTCCCCAAGGACATCCCACTACCGCAAGCCGCACTGGACAAATAGGGGCATGATGACACAAGCTGAGCAACTACTACCTCCATGCAGACACACAGACAGATATCCGCAGAGACAGAAGATTGAACCAGACAGGCCCCTATGCCCTATTATGAACTCTTGCTTTGGTGTCCAGGTATCACTCCTCAGAGGCCTGGGTTCGAAGACCAGCATATGGGGCTTTCCTGAGGCACCAGAAAGAAGACCTCTCATCTCCACATGGGAAGCTTCCTTGATGGAGTTGTGTCAAGCCCTTCGGGTTGGAGAATCCTGAAGAGTCCCTTAGCTACTGCCACATTCCAAGGTCTCCATGGCCACCAACCCACATTATGACTCATCCTCAGCAGAGTCCATTTAAACTCAGCCTTCTGGGTAGCTCATCCAAGAGCCCGCCGATTGAGCGTGCCTTGTCTCAACCAGGCAATGGGAAGGTGAGTTGGCGTTTCTCGGCATCCATGCTTAGGCCCCTGCTCTCGAGTCTTTCTGTATGGGGCATCAAGGGACCATCCAATAGTACTCGACTGTCCTGAAGAAGGAAACTTTGAAGTTTGGAGCAGCTCACAACTCCCAGAGTAGGGAAACCTCCCTGGCCTCATGACGCCCCCACCCCCTTCATGTAAGGGCCGTCATGGACACAAACTGCAGCTTGAGGCAACATCTGATACACGCCCTGACCTCACCTGAAGGAGATCTCGATTCAGCCTCTGCAGAGTGGGCCTGCCATGCTCTTGGCCCCAAAACTCGTGCTAGCTTGTGTTTTCAGACTTCCTTCCTCACAATCCTGGCCACACCCCTCCAGTTTGGCAATTCTGGAGACACAATGCAGCACTCTGCCTGCCCTCCAGAAGAAAAATGTTGCCCTATAGGGCTAACCAGAAACGCCAAATGAGTAACAACTTGCATGCCACTCGACCATACCCCAATTATACAGTCTAGCCTGTGCACTAAAGCCCTGTCTGACACAGCCTGAGGGCAGACCTCCAGTCCAACACCCAGACAGCTGGCCATACACAGAGCATATCACACCCACAATGGCTTTAGGCCATCATCTCTACCCAACCTCAGTTTTCACCTTCAGAACCTAGACCTTATCTCCACTCACTGTTCAGGAGTAAAGGTGATGCAAGATCAGAACTTCTCCTTCGCCTTGGCAAGAAACCTAGTGGTTGGCATGTTTTCCAACGTTCAGTGTAGTTGAAGCCAGTGTGGCCCATGAGGCCCCGCCCATGTTTATGGGCCACATTGGTCACAAACACACATTGTGTCCCTCAGCCTGATCCCAGGCCTCAGGTAAGGCCTCTCAGTGGCTGGATGAAGAGACAGCATATTGGGCTTGCCATGCCCCTAGGCCCCAAATTTTACCCATAGTTCGGGTTCTCCCTTCACTTTTCCCCAAGGCTCTTCTTTGGAATTACTCTTTTGCGGGATTCCTGAGGTAACAAACCTGAAAGGAGTCCTCCCATTCCACAGATTGACGAAAAACAATTGGGAACGGGCCAAATCCACAGAGAGGAAAATTCGTCCATGTCCCATGAGGCCTCCCCGACATTCCTCGGCCATCTCTGATAGAAAATCCAGAGACAAAAGCCTGAGCAAGCGCCTCAGACTCGCTCTCTCTTCATATCCGGAAGAGTTCTTCTCATGGTTTATAGATCGGGCCTGCCATACCTACGTCCCCAAACCTAAGCTGAGTTTGTGTTTTCAGACTTCTGTCCTCAAAGTCCTGGGCCACACATCCTCCAGGCTGGGGCCCCTGGAGTCACACATTAGGACTGTGCCAACCCAATCCATGGGAATTCTGCCGATGCCATTGTCCAAAACAGTAAAATTTGGAGAACCCTACAAATCCCTGAGGCCATCCCAATAGTGCAGGTCGCCCGGGACAAACAACAGCAGTCTGATACCTGCTGAGCATCTACCTCCACTCATACCATAGATGGATGTCCCCTGAGAAGAAGATTGAACCAGACAGGACCCTAGGCCATAATCGGATACATTGCTTTGGATTACAGGCATGTCTCCTCAAAAGCCTGGATTCCAATACCAGCATAGAAGTTTTCCTGAGGCACCCATCAAAACAAATCTCGTCTCCACAAGGAACCTTGTGCATCGAGCTATGTCAAAAGCTTAGGAGAATACTTCAGGGTCCCGGTGCCACCGCCCCTTTTTAAGGCCCTCATGGACACAAACACACATTAGGACCCATCCTCAGGAAAGTCCATTTCAAGTCAGCCACCCCGGTTGCTCCCGCAGAACCATCAGATCTAAACTGTCTTGTTGCTGGGAGACATTTGGAATGCGAGGCCGGCTTCCCAGGCATCCATCCTCGAACAGTGCTCTGGAGTCATTCCATATGGGATGTCCTGAAGCTGCCCAACAGGTCTCAATTGTCCCGCAGAAGGAATCCTTGATGGGGGCATCCCACAACTCCCAACGTGGGAAAAACTCCATGGCCTTGAGATTCCGCTCCCTTCATGAAGGGTCCGTCATGCACAGAAACTCCAACCTGAGCCAACGTCTGATCCTCGCCCTGACTTCAGATGCATGAGATATTGGTTCAGATCTACAGTGGTACCTGCCGTGTCCTCGCCCTGAAACCCAAGTCTAGCTTGTGTTCTCAGACTTCCGTCCTCACACTCCTCTACACGAAGCCCTCAAGTTTAGCAATTCCGGACTGACAATGAAGCACTCTGCCTGCCCTCTAGAAAACAAATTTTGCCTAATGAGCTGCCCAGACAACTTATATGAAGATAAATCTACATGGCACTCGACTGTACCCAAATTATATAGTCTAACCTGGGCACTAATGCACTGTCTGACACAACCTGAGCTCGGACCTCCTGACCAACACCCAGACAGCTGACCGCACACTGAGCACATCAGAACCGCCATGGCCTTAGGTCATCATCTCTTCCCTACCTCAGTTTTTAGGCTTCAGTACCTAGACCTTATCTCCAATCACTGCCCAGGGGTGCCTGTGATGCAGAAATCAGAACTCTTCCTTACCCATGGCAAGAAACCTTGTGGTTGGCATGTTGTCCAACGTTCAGTGTAGGAGAAACCAGGATTCACCATGAGGCCCTGCCCATTCTTGTTTGCGAAGTGGGCATAAACACGCATTGTGACCCTCAGCGTGAGTCCTGTCCTCTAGTAAGTCCTCTCAGTGGCTCGACCATTAGATGTCATAATGGGCTTGACATGTCCCTAGGCCACAATTTTTAACCAGATTTCTAGTTGTCCGTTCGGCCCTCCCCAGGGCTCTACTCTGGAATCCCTCATTTGGTGGGACACCTGAGGTTAAAAAACAAAACATGGCAAATCAACAACAACAACAAAACGGACTTCTTCCATCCCACAGAATGACCCCAAACTCTTTGGACGGGGCCAAACCCCCAGAGTGTAAGACTCGTCCATTTCCCATGAAGTCACCAGGGAATTTCAAGACCATGAGTGACACGATATCCAGAGACAAAAACTTGAGCACGAGCCTCACACTCGCCCCTTATTCATATCCCGAAGAGTTCTCCTCATGGTCTGTAGATCAATCCTGCCATACCTATGACCTGAAACATAAGCCGCGTTTGTGTTTTCAGACGACTGTCCAAACAGCTCTGCCTACACACCCTACAGGCTCAGGCCCCTGGAGCCAAACCTGAGGACTGTACTTGCCCTCTCCAAGGGAATTGTATGTGCCCATTCCAATGGCCACAACCCTACTAATAGGATAAACCTCCAAACTCCCTGAGGCAATCCCAATAGTGGTGGCTTCCCAGGACAAACTCGGGCAATCTGAGCCCATCTGAGAACCTACATGCACTCAGACGCATAGACTGATGTTCCCAGAGGTAAAAAGGTACGAACAGGCCCCTAGGCACTATTCAGATTCATTGTTGTGGTATCCAGTCATCTCTCCTCAGAGGCCTGGATTTCAATACCAGCATATGGCTGTTTCCTGACTCATCCGTCATAAAAAATCTCATCTACATATGGGAAACTTGCACGTTGGAGCTGTGTCAAAGCCTCTGTTTGAAAAAACCCTTCAGGACCCCAGTGCCACCGCTTCATTCCAAGGTCTCCATAGACACAAAAACATATTAGGATCCATCCACAGGAGAGTCCATTTCAACTCAGATCCAGATTGCTCGCCCAGATCCAGCAGATATAACCTGTCTTGTTGCTAGGACACAATTGGAATGCAAGGTGGGCTACCCAGGCATCCATCCTTAGAACCCTGCTCGGAATCGTTGGCCTGGAGCCAACCAACATGTCTCAATTGTCCTGCACAAGAATCTTTGCAGTTTGGAGCTTCTCACAACTAACATCGTGGGAAAACCCCCACGGCCTCTTGACCCCCCCGCCCCTTCATGAAGGGGCCTTCAGGGACAGAAACACCAACCTGAGCGATCTTCTGATCCTCGCCCTGACTTCAGAAGCACGAGATCTCGATTCAGGTCTGTAGATTGTTCCTGCCTTGTCCTCACCCAGAAACCTAAGCCTAGCTTGTGTTCTCAGATTTCCGTCTTCAGACTACTGGCCCACAAGCCTCCAGTTTGCAAACCAGAACTATAATGCAGCACTCTTCCAGCCTTCAGGAAGAAAAACATTGCCCTGTGGGGCTACCCAGAAACTCCAAATGAGGATCAACCTGCACGTCATTCGACTGTACCCCAAATATATAGGCTGACCTGGGCACTATTGCCCTTTCTACACAGCCTGAGCCTGGACTTCCTGGCCCCACCCAGAAAGCTGGTCGAACACTGAGCGCGCCGGACGAGCCATGTCCTTAGGTCGTCATCTCTTCCCAACCTCGATTCTCAAGTTTCAGAACCTAGACCTTATCTCCAATCACTGCCCAGGCTTGTAAGTGATGCAGAAATAACAACTCCTTCCCCGTGGCTAGAAACCATGTGGTTGGCATGTTTTCCAATGTTCAGTGTAGTTGAAACCAGTGTGGCCCATGGGGCCCCGCCCATGTTTATGGGCCACATTGGTCACAAACACACATTGTGACCCTCAGCCTGATCCCAGTCCTCAGGTAAGGCCTCTCAGTGGCTGGATGAAGAGACAGCATATTGAGCTTGCCATGCCCCTAGGCCCCAAATTTTACCCATAGTTCGGGTTGTCCCTTCGCTTTTCCACAGGGCTCTTCTTTGGAATTCCTCTTTTGGCGGGACACCTAAGGTAACCAACCTGAAAGGAGACCTCCCATTCCACAGATTGACGAAAAAGAATTGGGATCGGGCCAATTCCACAGAGAGGAAGATTCGTCAATGGCCCATGAGGTTTCCCAGACAATCCACGGCCATCGCTGATACCGAATCTAGAGACAAAAGACTGAACAAGCACCTCAGACTCGCTCTTTCTTCATATCCTGAAGAGTTCTTCTCATGGTTTATAGATCGGCCCTGCCATACCTATGTCTCCAAACCTAAGCTGAGTTTATGTTTTCAGACTTCTGTCCTCAAAGTCCTGGGCCACACACCCTCCACGCTGCGGTCCCTGGAGCCACACATAAGGACTGTGCCTACCCAATCCATGGGAACTCTGCCCATTCCATTGTCCAAAACCGTAAAATTAGGAGAACCCTCCAAATCCCTGAGGCCATCCCAATAGTGCAGGTCTCCCGTGACAAACAAGCGCGGTCTGATAGCAGCTGAGCATCAACCTCCACTCATACCATAAATGGATGTCTGCAGAGAAGAAGATTGAACCAGACAGGACCCTGGCCATATCGGATCCATTGCTTTGGTTACAGGCATGTCTCCTCAAAAGCCTGGATTCCAATACCAGCATAGGGGTTTTCCTGAGGCAGCAATCAGAACAAATCTCGTCTCCACAAGGAAACATGTGCATCGAGCTATGTCAAAAGCTTAGGAGAATACTTCAGGGTCCTGGTGCCACGGCCCCATTCCAAGGCCCCATGGACACAAACACACATTAGGACTCATCCTCAGGAAAGTCCATATCAAGTCAGCCACCCCGGTTGCTCCCGCAGAGCCATCAGATCTAAACTGGCTTGTTGCTAGGAGACAATTGGAATTCGAGGCTGGCTTCCCAGGCATCCTCCCTCGAACGGTGCTCTGGAGTCATTCCATATGGGATGTCCTGGAGCTGCCCAAAGGTCTCAATTGTCCTGCAGAAGGAATTCTTGAAGGGGGCAACCCACAACTCCCACGTGGGAAAAACTCCATGGACACGAGATTCCCGCTCCCTTCATGAAGGGGCCGTCAGGCACAGACACTCCAACCTAAGCCAAAGTCTAATTCTCTCCCTGACTTGAAATGGATGAGATATTGGTTCAGATCTGCAGGGGGTACCTGCCGTGCCCTTGCCCTGAGCCCAAGTATAGCTTTTGTTCTCAGAATTCCGACCTCACTCTCCTGGCCTCAAAGCCCTCATGATTGGTAAATCCGGTCCCACAATGCAGCACATGGCCTGCTTTCTGGAAAAAAAATATTGCCTAAAGAGCTGCCAAGGCACCTTATATGAAGATAAACCTACACGGTACTCGACTTTGCCCGAATTATATAGTCTAACCTGGGCACTAATGCACTGTCTGACACAACCTGAGCCCGGACTTCCTGACCAACACCCAGACAGCTGACCGCACACTGAGCACATCAGACCTGCCATGGCCTTAGGTCATCATCTCTTCCCTACCTCAGTTTTCAGGCCTCAGAAACTAGACTTTATCTCCAATCACTGCCCAGGGGTGAGTGTGATGCAGAAATCAGAACTTCTCCTTACACATGGCAAGAAACCTTGTGGTTGGCATGTTGTCCAACGTTCATTGTAGGAGAAACTAGCATTCACCCTGAGGCCCGCCTATTCTTGAGTGCGACGAGGGCATAAATATGAATTGTGACCCTCAGTGTGAGTCCTGTCCTCTAGTAATTCCTCTCAGAGCCTGGATCACTAGATGTCATAATGGGCTTGACATAGCCCTAGGCCCCAATTTTTAACCAGATTTCTGGTTGTCCAGTCACCCCTCCCCAGAGCTCTACTCTGGAATTCCTCATTTGGTGGGACAACGGAGGTTAAAAAATGAAACAAAACAAAGCAACAACAACAAAAAAAACGACTTCTTCCATCCCACAGAATGACCACAACCTCTTTGGAAGGGGCCAAATCCCCAGAGAGTAAGACTCGTCCATTTCCCATGAAGTCACCCGGAAATTTCACGACCATGAGTGACATGATATGCAGAGACAAAAACATGAGCAATAGCCTCACACTCGCTTTTTTTTCATATACCGAAATGTTCTCCTCATGGTCTGTAGATCAGTCCTGCCCTACCTATGACCCGAAACAGAAGTCGAGTTTGTGTTTTCAGACAACTGTCCAAACAGCCCTGGCTTACACACCCTATAGGCTCAGGCCCCTGAAGCCAAACCTGAGGACTGTTCTTGCCCTCGCAAGGGAATTGTGTGAGCCCATTCCAATGGCGACAACGCAACTAAAAGTATAAACCTTTAAATTCCCTGAGGCCATCCCATAGTGTTGGCTTCCAAGGACAAACACGGGCAATCTGAGTTCATCTGAGCACCTACCTGCACTCTGACCCATAGATAGATGTCGCCCGAGGTAAAAAGAAACCAACAGGCCCCTAGGCACTATTCGGATTCATTGCTTTGGTTTCCAGGCATCTCTCCTCAGAGGCCTGGATTTCAATACCAGAATATGGCTGTTTCTTGACTCACCCATCAGAACAAATCTCCTCTACACATGGGAAACTTGCATGGTGGAGCTGTGTAAAACCTCTGTTTAGGAGAAGCCTTCAGGGCCCTAGTGCCACCGCTTAATGCCACAGTCTCCATAGACACAAAAACATATTAGGACCCATCCACAGGAGAGTCCATTTAAACTCAGCCTCCTCGTTTGCTCCCCGAGATCCAACAGATCTAGCCTATCTTGTAGCTAGGAGAATATTGGAATGCGATGTGGGCTACCCAGCCATCCATCCTTAGAACCCTGCTCAGAATCGTTGGCCTGGAGCCAACCAACTGGTCTCAATTGTCCCACAGTAGAATCTTTGCAGTTTGGAGCTTCTCACAACTCCCATGGTGGGAAAACCCCCACGGCCTCGTGATTCCCCCCCTTTATGAAGGGGCCATCAGGGACAGAAAGTCAAACCTGAGGCATCGTCTGATGCTCAACCTGACTTCAGGTGCACGAGATCTCGATTCAGGTCTGTAGATTGTGCCTGCCATGTCCTCACCCATAAAACCTAAGCCTAGCTTGTGTTCTCAGAGTTCCGTCCTCAGACTACCGGCCCACAAGCCCTCCAGTTTGGCAATCCGGAAGTACAATGCAGCACTCTGTGGGCCCTCCAAGAGAAACATTGCCCTCTGGGGCTACCTAGAAACCCCAAATGAAGATCAAACTGCACGCCATTTGGCTGTACACCAAATATATAGGCTGATCTGGGCATCATTGCCTTCTCTGACACAGCCTGAGCTGGACCTCCTGGCCCCACCCAGACAGCTGGCCGCACACTAGGCACATTGGAACCGCCATGGCCTTAGTTCGTCATCTCTTCCCAACCTCGGTTTTCAGGCTTCAGTACCTAGACCTTATCTCTAATCACTGCCCAGGTTTGAAAATGTTGCAGAAATCAGAACTCGTTCCCTTGGCAAGAAACCTCGTGGTTGGCATGGTGTGCAACGTTCAGTGTAGTTGAAATCAGTGTGGCACATGAGACCCAGCCCATGCTTGAGGGCTACATTGGTCTCAAACACACATTGTGACCCTCAGCCTGAGCCCGGTCCTCAGACAAGGCCTCTCAGTGGCTGCATGAAGAAACAGCATATTGGGCTTGCCATGCCCCTAGACACCAATTTTTAACCATAGTTCGGGTTGTCCCTTCACTCTTGCCCAGGGCTCTGCTTTGGAATTCCTCTTTTGGTGGGACACCTCAGGTAACAAACCTTAAAGGAGTCCTCCCATCCCACAGATTCACGAAAAAGAATTAGGATCGGACCAGATCCACAGGGAGGAAGTTTCGTCCATGGCCCATGAGGCCTCCCCGACATTCAACGGCCATCGCTGATACAAAATCCAGAGACAAAAGCCTGAGCAAGCGCCTCAGACTCGCTCTTTCTTCATATCCTGAAGAGTTCTTCTCCTGGTTTGTAGGTCGGGCTTGCCATACCTATGTTCCCAAACCTAAGATGAGTTTGTGTTTTTTGTTTTCTGTCCTCAAATTCCTGGGCCACATACCCTCCAGACTGAGCCCCTGGAGCCACACATTAGTACTGTGCCTACCCAATCCATGGGAATTTTTCCCATGCCATTGTCTCAAACCGTTCAAATTAGGAGAACCCTCCATAGTCCCTGAGGCCATCTCAATGGTGTAGGTTGTCCCGGACAAACAAGGGCCGTCTGACACCAGCTGAGCATCAACCTCCACTCATACCATAGATGGATGTCCCCAGAGAAGAAGATTGAACCAGGCAGGACCCTAGGACATAATGGGATCCATAGCTTTGGTTTACAGGCATGTCTCCTCAAAAGCCTGGATTCCAATACCAGCATAGGGCTTCTCCTGAGGCACCCATCAGAACAAATCTCGTCTCCACAAGGAAACTTGTGCATGGGAGCTATGTCAAAGGCTTAGGAGAATACTTCAGGGTGCCGGTGCCACCGCCCCATTCCAAGGCCCTCAGGGACACAAACAAACTTTAGGACCCATCCTCCGGAAAGTCCATTTCAACTCAGCCACCCCGGTAACACCTGCTGAGCCATCAGATCTATACTGTCTTGTTGCTAGAAGAAAATTCCATCAGATCTATACTGTCTTGTTGCTAGAAGAAAATTGGAATGCGAGGCGGGCTTCCCAGGCATTCATCCTCG
Organism: Mustela nivalis; assembly: GCF_964662115.1. Lineage (NCBI taxonomy): Eukaryota > Metazoa > Chordata > Mammalia > Carnivora > Mustelidae > Mustela > Mustela nivalis. Next base: position 145,657 of record NW_028136405.1, on the reverse strand, counting down.
AATGGTGCTCTCGAGTCATTCCATATGTGATATCCTGGAGCTGTCCAACAGGTCTCAATTGTCCCGCAGAAGGGATCTTTGAAGGGCCATCTCACAACTCCCAACGTGGGGAAACTTCCATGGACTAGATTTCCACTCCCTTCATGAATGGGCCGTCATGTACAGAAACTCCAACCAGAGGCAATGTCTGATCCTCGCCCTGAATTCAGATGCATGAGATATTGGTTCAGATCTGCCGAGGTACCTGCCGTGCCCTCGACCTGAAACCCAAGTCTAGCTTGTGGTCTCAGACTTCCGTCCTCACACTCCTGGCCCAGAAGACCTCAAGTTTGGCAATTCCGAACCCACTGTGCAGCACTCTGCCTGCCCTCTAGAAAAAAAATATTGCCTCATGAGCTGCCCAGGCACATCATATGAGGATAAACCTACACGCCACTTGAATGTACGTAAATTATATACTCTAAGCTGTGCACTAATGCACGGTCTGACACACCTGAGCCCGGACCTCCTGACTAACACACAGAAGGCTGACCTCACACTGAGCACAACAGACCAGCCATGGCCCTCGGACATCATCTCTTCCATACCTCAGTTTTCAGGCTTCAGAACCTACCTTTTCTCCAATCACTGCCCAGGGGTGATGGTATGTAGAAATCAGAACTCCTCCTTACCCATGGCAAGAAACCTTGTGGTTGGCATGTTGTCCAACGTTCAGTGTAGGAGAAAACAGCATTCACCCTGAGGCCCAGCCCATTCTCAAGTGCGACGAGGGCATAAACACACCAAACTCTTTGGACGAGGCCAACCTTCTAAAGAGTAAGACTCGTCCATTTCCCATGAAGTCACCCGGAAATTTCACGACCATGAGTCACACGATATCCAGAGATAAACTTGAGCAAGAGCCTCACACTCGCCCTTTTTTCATATCCCGAAGAGTTCTTCTCATGTTCTGTAGATCAGTCCTGCCATACCTATGACCCGAAACATAAGCCGAGGTTGTGTTTTCAGACAACTGTCCAAACAGCCCTGGCCTACACACCCCAAAGGCTCAGGCCCTTGGAGCCAAACCTGAGGACTGTACTTGCCCTCTCCAAGGGAATTGTGTGTACCCATTCCAATGGCCACAATCCTACTAATAGGATAAACCTCCAAAGTTCCTGAGGCCATCCCAATAGTGGTGGCTTCCCAGGACAAACAGGAGCAATCTGAGCACATCAGAGCACCTACCTGCACTCAGACCCATAGACTGATGTCCCCAGAGGAAAAAAGGAATGAACAGACCACTAGGCACTAATCGGATCCATTGCTATGGTTTCCAGGCATGTCTCCTCAGAGGCCTGGATTTCAATACCAGCATATGGCTGTTTCTTGACTCACCCATCAGAACAAATCTCATCTACATATGGGAAACTTGCACGGTGGAGCTGTGTCAAAGTCTCTGTTTAGAAGAACCCATAAGGGACCCAGTGCCACCGCTTCATTCCAAGGTCTCCATAGACACAAAAACATATTAGGACACATCCACAGGAGAGTCAATTTCAACTCAGCCTCCTCAGTTGCTCCCCCAGATCCAGCAGATCTAACCTTTCTTGTAGCTAGGAGAAAATTGGAATGCCAGGTGTGGTACCTAGCCATCCATCCTCAGAACCATGCTTGGAATCCTTGGCCTGGCGCCAACTAACAGGTCTCAATTGTCCTGGAGAAGAATCTTTGTATTTTGGAACTTCTCACAACTCCCATCGTGCGAAAACCCCCATGGCCTCATGATTCCCCCCCTTCATGAAGGGGCCATCAGGGACAGAAAGTCCAACCTGAAGATCGTCTGATCCTCACCCTGACTTCAGATGCACGAGATCTCGATTCAGGTCTGTAGTTTGAGCCTGCCATGTCCTCACCCATAAAAACTAAGCCTAGCTTGTGTTCTCAGACTTCAGTCCTCAGACTACTGGCCCACAAGCCCTCCAGTTTGGCAATCCAGAAGTACAATGCGGCACTCTGCCTGCTCCCTGGAAGAAGAACATTGCCCTCTGGGGCTACCCAGAAACCCCAAATGAGGATCAACCTGCACGCCATTTGGCTGTACACCAAATATATAGGCTGAAGTGGGCACAGTTGCCCATTCTGACACAGCCTGAGCCTGGAACTCCTGGCCCCACCCAGACAGCTGGCCGCACACTGAGCACATCGGACCCGCCATGGCCTTAGGTCGTCATCTCTACCCAACCTCGGTTTTCAGGCTTCAGAACCTTGACCTTATCTCCAATCACTGCCCAGGTTTGAAAATGTTGCAGAAATCCGAACTCGTTCCCTTGGCATGAAACCTCGTGGTTGGCATGTTGTCCAACTTTCAGTGTAGTTGAAACCAGTGTGGCACATGAGACCCAGCCCATGCTTGAGGGCCACATTGGTCTCAAACACACATTGTGACCCTCAGCCTGAGCCCGGTCCTTCAGGCAAGGCCTCTCAGTGGCTGCATGAAGAAACAGCATATTGGGCTTGCCATGTCCCTAGACCCTAATTTTTAACCATATTTCGGGTTGTCCCTTCACTCTTGCCCAGGGCTCTGCTTTGGAATTCCTCTTTTGGTGGGACACCTCAGGTAACAAACCTTAAAGGAGTCCTCCCATCCCACAGATTCACAAAAAAGAATTGGGATAGGGCCAAATGTACAGAGAGGAAGATTCGTCCATGGCCCATGAGGCCTCCCCGACATTCAACGGCCATCGCTGATACAAAATCCAGAGACAAAAGCCTAACCAAGCGCCTCAGACTCGCTCTTTCTTCATATCCTGAAGAGTTCTTCTCATGATTTGTAGTTCGGCCGTGCCATACCTACGTTCCCAAACCTAAGCTGAGTTTGTGTTTTTTGAGTTCTGTCCTCAAAGTCCTGGGCCACACACCCTCCAGGCTGGGCCCCTGGAACCACACATTAGGACTGTGCCTAACCAATCCATGGGAATTCTGCCCATTCCATTATCCAAAACCGTACAAATTAGGAGAAACCTCCAAATTCCCTGAGGCCATACCAATGGTGTAGGTTGTCCGGGACAAAAAATTGCCGTCTGTCACCAGCTGAGCATCTACCTCCACTCATACCATAGATGGATGTCCCCAGAGAAGAAGATTGACCAGACAGGACCCCAGGCCATAATGGGTTCCATAGCTTTGGTTTACAGGCATGTCTCCTCAAAAGCCTGGTTTCCAATACCAGCTGAGGGCTTCTCCTGAGGCACCCATCAGAACAAATCTCGTCTACACATGGGAAACTTGCATGTTGGAGCTCTCTCAAAGCCTCTGGTTAGAAGGACATTTCAGGTTCCCGGTGCCAGCGCCTCTTTCCAAGGTCTCCATGGAGACACACCCACATTAGGACCCATCCACAGGAGAGTCCATTTCAACTCAGCCCCCTAAGTTGCTCCCCCTGATCCAGCAGATCTAACCCGTCTTGTCGCTAGGAGATGATTGGAATGAGAGGCAGGCTTCCCAGACATCCATACTTAGAACCATTCTCAGAATTATGCTGTATGGGAAGTCCTGGAGCCAACCAACAGGTCTCAATAGTCCCGCAGAAGAATCTTTACTGTTTGGAGCATCTCACAACTCCCATCGTGGGCAAACCTCCATGGCCTCGTGATCCCGCCCCCTGTGCTTCATGAAGGGGCCATCAGGGACAGAAGCTCCAACCTGATCGATCGTCTGATCCTCGCCCTGACTTCAGATGCAGGACATCTTGATTCAGCTCTGCAGAGTGTGTCTGCCGTGCCCTTGCCCAGAAACGTAAGTCTAGTTTGTGTTCTCAACTTCCATCCTCACATTCCTGGCCCACAAGCCCTCCAGTTTGGCAATTCCAGAACTACAAGGCAGCACTCTGCCTGCTTTCCGGAAGAAAAACATTGCCCTCTGGGGCTACCCAGATTCCCCAAATGAGGATCAACCTGCATGCCACTTGACTGGACCCCAATTATACAGGCTGCCCTGGGCACTACTGCCCTTTCTGGCACAGCCTGAGACTGAACCTCCTGGCTCGCACCCACCCAGCTAGCCACACACTGAGCACATCAGACCCGCCATGGCCTTAGGTCATCATCTCTTTCCAACCTCGGTTTTCAGGCTTCAGAACCTAAACCTTATCTCCAGTCACCACCCAGGGTTGAACATGATGCAGGAATCAGAACTCCTTCCCCATGGCAAGAAACCTTGTGGTTGGCATGTTGTCCAACGTAAAATGTAGTTGAAACCAGTGTGGCCCATGAGGCCCTGCAGATGCTTGAGGACCAAGTCGGTCACAAACATGCATTCTGACCCTCAACGTGAGCCCAGTTCTCAAGTAAGGCCTCTCAGTGGCTGGACCAAAAGACAGCATATTGGGCTTGTCATGCCCCTAGGCCCCAATTTTTAACCAGATTTCTGGTTGTCCAGTCTCCCCTCCCCAGGGCTCGGCTTTGGAATCCCTCTTTTGGTGGGACACCTGAGGTAACAAAACTGAAAGGACTCCTCCCATCCCACAGTTTGACCCAAAACAATTGGAATCGGGCCAAATCCACAGAGCGGAAGACTCGTCCATGGCCCATGAGGCCTCCCTGACATTCCACGCCCATCGTATGCACAAAATCCAGAAACAAAAGCCTGAACAAGTGCCTCACAATCTCTCTTTCTTCATATCTGGAAGAATTCTCCTCACGGTCTGTAGATCGGGCCTGCCATACCTACGTCCCTAAACCTAAACTGAGTTTGTGTTTTAGACATCTGTCTCCACAGTACTGAGGCACACACCCTGCAGGCTGGGGCACCTGGAGCCACATCAAAACTGTGCCTTCCCTCTCCACGGGAATTCTGCCCATTCCATTGTCCATAATCATAAAATTAGGAGAAACCTCCAAAGTCCCCAAGGCCTTCACAATAGTGTAGGCCGCCTGGGACAAACAAGGGCCATCTGACACCAGCTGAGCATCTAACTCCACTAATACCTTAGATGGATGTACACAGAGAAGAAGATTCAACCGGACAGGCCCCTAGGCTCTAAACGGAGCCATTGCTTTGGTTTCCAGTTATCTCTCTTCAGAGGCCTATATTCCAATAACAGTATATGGGGGTTTCCTGAGGCACCAATCAGAACAAATCTCGTCTCCACATGGGAAACTTGTCCTTTGGAGATGTCTCAAAACCTCCGGTTAGGAGAATCCTTCAGGGCCCATGCACCAACGCCCCATTCCAAGGTCTCCATGGACACAAACCCACATTAGCATCCATCCTCAGGAGAGTCCATTTCAACTCAGCCCCCTTGGTTGCTCTGACAGAGCCAGCATATCAAACCTGTCTATTTGCTAGGAGACAACTGCAATGTGAGGCGGGCTTCCCATGCATCCATCCTAAGATCCCTGCTCTGGTGTCATTCTGTATGGTATGTACTGGAGTAATACAAAAGGTCTCAATTGTTGATCAGAAGGAATCTTTGTTGTTTGGAGCATCTCACAACTTCCATTGTGGGTAAACCTCCATGGACTGGAGATGCTGTCTCCTTCATAAAGTGGCCAGAATGGACAGAAATTCAAACCTAAGCCTAGGTTTGAACCTCGACCTGACTTCAGATTCATGATATCCCGATTCAGATCTGCAGAGGGTGCCTGCCGTGCCCTCGCCCAGAACCTATGCCTAACATGTGTTCTCAGACTTTCGTCCTCACACTCCCCGTCCACAAGGCATCCACTTTGGAAATTCCGGAGCCACAATGCAGCACTCTGCCTGTTCTCCAGAAGAAAAACATTGGCCTTGGGGCTAACCAGAAATACCAAATAAAGATCAACCTGCACGGCACTCAGTTGTACCCCAATTATACAATCTACCCTGGGCACTAATGCCCTGTCTGACACAGCCCAAGCTTGGACCTCCCGACCAACACCCAGACAGCTGGCTCCACGCTGAGCATATCGGACCGAACATGGTCTTAGGTCGTCATCTCTTCCCAACCTCGGTTTTCAGACTTCACAACCTAGACCTTATCTCCAATCACTGCCCAGGGGTGAATGACATGCAGAAATCAGAATTAATACTTCCCCATGGCAAGAACTCATGTGGTTGACATGTTGACTATCATTCAGTGTAGGAGAAACAAGCATGCACCATGAGTCCCCACCCATGCTTGAGTACCACGAGGGCATAAACACGCATTGTGACCCTCAGCATGAGTTCTGTCCTCAATGAAGGCCTCTCAGTGGCTGGACCATTAGAAGGCATATTGGGCTTGCCATGCCCCTAGGCCCGTATTTTTAGTTAGATTTCTTGTTGTCCAGGGTTCTGCTCTGGAATCCCTCTTTTGGTGGGACACCTTAGTTAACAAAACTAAATCCCACAGATTAACCCAAAACAATTGGGATCTGGCCAAATCCACAGAGAGAAAGACTCTTCCATGGCCCATGAGGACTCCTCGACATTCCACAGCCATCATTGACACAAAATCCAGGGGCAAAAGCCTGACAAGTGTCACACTTTCACCCTTTATTCATATCCCAAAAAGTTCTCCTCATAGTCTGTAAATCGGACCTGCCATACCTACGTCCCCAAAGCTAAGCTGAGTTTGTGTTTTCAGACATCTGTCCCCACAGTCCTTTCCCACACACCCTCAAGGCTGGGCCCTTGGAGCCACACATCAGGTCTGTGCCTGCCCACTCCACAGGAATTCTGCCCATGCCATTGTCCATAATCATACAATTTAGGAGAAACCTCCAAAGTCCCCGAGGCCATCCCTATAGTGTAGGCCACCCGGACAAACAGGAGCGGTCTGACACCAGCTGAGCAACTACCTCCATTTCATAAAATAGACAGATGTCGACAGAGAAGATTGAACCAGAGAGGCTCCTAGGACCTAATTGGATGCATTGCTGTGGTTTCTATGTATCTCTCCTAAGAGGCCTGGTTCTAATACCAGCATATGTGGGTTTCCTGAGGCACCAATTAGAACAAATCTTGTCTCCACATGGAAAACTTGCTCTTTCGAGTTGTTTCAAAATCTCCGGTTAGAATCCTTTAGAGCCCTGGGGCCACCACCCCATTCCAACGTCCTCATGGACACAAACACACATTAAGACCCATCTTCAGGAGAGTCCATTTCAACTCAGCTCCCACGATTGCTCCTGCATAGCCATCAGATCGTACCTGTCTTGTGGCAGGGAGACAATTGGTGTAAGAGGCAGTCTGCTCAGGCATCCATCCTTAGAACCCGGCTCTGGAGTCATTCCATATGGGATGTCCTGGAGCCATCCAACAGTTCTCAATTTTCCCGCAGAAGGAATCCTTGCAGTTTGGAGCATCCCACAACTCCCAACGTGGGAAAACCTCCATGGCCTCGAGATTCCACCCCTTTGATGAAGGGGCCATCATGGACAGAAACTCCAACCTGCGCCTAAGTCTGATCCTCGTCCTGACTTCAGATGAATGAGATTTTGATTCGGATCTGCAGAGGGTGCCTGCCGTGCCCTCGCCCTGAAACTTAAGTCTAGCTTATGATCTCAGACTTAAGTCCTCACACTCCTGGTCCCGACGTCCTTAAGTTTGGCAATTCTGGACCCACAATGCTGCACTCTGCCTGCACCAGTGAGCTTCCCTGACACAATAAATGAGGATGAACCTACATGGAACTCAACTGTACCCAAATTATACAGTCTAACCTGGACACTAATGCACTGTCTGACACAGCCTGAATCCATACCTCCTGAACAACACCCAGAAAGCTGACCGCACACTGAGCACATCGGACCCTCTATGACCTTAGGTTATCATCTCATCCCAACCTCTATTTTCTGGATTCAGAACTTAGATCTTATCTCCAGTCACTGCCCAGGGGTGAACATGATGCAGAAATCAGAATTCCTCCTTCCCCATGGAAAGAAACCTTGTGGTTCGTATGTTGTCCAAAGTTCAGTGTAGGAGAATCAAGCATGGCCCATGAGTCCCCGCCCATGCTTGATGCCTACATTGGGCACAAACATGCATTGTGACCCTCAGTGTGAGCACTGTACTCAAGTAAGACCTCTCAGTGGCTGGACCAAGGTACCCCATATGGGGATTGCCATGCCCTTAGGCCCCCAATCTTATACAGAGTTCGGGTTGTCCAGTCGCCCCTTCCCAGGGATCTGCTCTGGAATCCCTCTTTAGTGGCACACGTGAGGTAAAAAAAAAAAAAAAAATGGACTCATCCCATCCCACGGAATGACCCCAAAATATTGGGATCATCCAAATCCCCATAGAGGAAGTCTCACCCATGGTCCATGAGGACGCCCCTACATTCCACGGCCATCAGTGACACAAAATCCAGAGTCAAAAGCCTGAGCAAGTGCCTCACACTCACTCTTTGTTCATATCCTGAAGAGTTCTCCTCAAGGTCTGTAGATCGGGCCTCCCATACCTATGTCCCCAAACCTAAGACGAGTTTCTGTTTTCAGACTTCTGTCCCCACAGCTCTGACCCACACACCCTCCATGCTTGAGCCCATAGAGCCACACCTCAGGATTGTGCCTTCCCTCCCCAAAGGAATTCTGCCCATTTCATTGGCCACAAACTTGCAAATTAGGAGAAACCTCCAAAGTCAAAGTGGCCATCCCAATAGTGTAGACTGCCCAGGACAAATAGGGGCAATCTGACACCAGCTGAGGAACTACCTCCACTCAATCCCATAGACAGATGAACCGAGAGAAGAAGATAAAACCAGACAGGCCCCAGGCCCTAATCAGATCCATTGCCTTGGTTTCCAGGCATCTCTCCTCAGAGTTCTGGTTTCCAATACCAGCATATTGGGGGTTACTGAAGCACCAATGAGAACAAATCTTGTTTCCCCATGGGAAAAATGCTTCTTGGAGCTGTGTCAAAACCTCTGGTTAGGAGCATCCTTCAGAGCCCTGGTGCCACTGCCCCATTCCAAGGTCTCCATGGACACAATCCCACATTATGACCGATCCTCAGGAGAATGCATTTCAACTCAGCCCCCTCGGCTGCTACATCATAGGCAGCAATCAAACGTGCCGTTTCGCTAGGAGACAATTGGAATGCAAGGCCGGATGCCCAGGCATCCATCCTTAGAACCCTGCTCTGCAATTGTTCCATATGGGATGTCCTGGAGCCATCCAACAGGTTTCAACTGACCCGCAGAAAATCCTTGTGGTTTGGAGCATCTCACTACTGCCATCATGGGAAAACACCAATGGCGGTGTGATGACCCCCTTCATGAAGGGGCCATCATGGACAGAAACTCCAAACTGAGCCAATATATGAACCTCGCCCTGACCTCAGATGCATGAAATCTAAATTCAGCTCTGCAGAGTGTGCCTGCCATTTCCTCGCCCTGAAACCAAAGCAAAGCTTCAGTTCTCAGACTTACATCCTTGCATTCCTGGCCGCAAGGCCTCCAGTTTGGCAGTTCCGGAGCCAGAATGCAGCACTCTGCCTGCCCTCCAGAAGAAAGACTTTGCCTTATGGGGCTACGGAGAAACCCCAAATAATTATCTTCTGCATGCCACTCAACTGTACCCCAATTATACAGCGTATCTGGGCACGAATGCCCTGTCTGGCACAGCCTGAGTGCAGACCTCCTGAACGACACCTAGAAAGCTGGCCCCAAACTGAACACATCGGACCCGCCATGGCCTTAGGTCGTCATCTCTTCCAAACCTCGGTTTTCAGGCTTCAGAACCTAGACCTTATCTCCAATTAGTGCCCAGAGGTGAACGTGATGCAGAAATCAAAACTCCTCCTTCCCCATGGCAAGAAACCCTGAGGTTGGCATGTCCAAGGTTCACTGTAGGAGAAACCTGCAAGCTCAATGAGGTCCCGCCCAATATTGAGGACCACCTTGGGCACAAACACACATTGTGACCCTCAGCATGAGTCCACTATTCAAGTAACGTCTCTCAGTGGCTGGACCAAGAATCTGCATATGGGCTTGCCATGCCCATAGGACCCCAGGCCTAACCAGAGGGTGGGTATTCCAGTTGTATGTACTCAGTGCTCTGCTCTAGAATCCCTCTATTGTGGGGACACATGAGGCAGAAAACAGGACTCCTCCCTTCCCACAAAATGACCCCAATCTCTTGGGAGCCGGACAAATCACCAGAGAGGGAGACTTCCATGGCCCATGAGACCATGCTTACATTAAATGACCATCATGAATACAACATCCAGAGACATAAGCCTGAACGACCGCCTCTCACTCGCCTTACTTTCTAATCACAATGAGCTCCCCTCACGGACTGTAGATCACTCCTGCCATAACCTCAGCCCCAAACCTCAGCCGAGTTTGTGTTTTTGGATGTCTGTCCCCACAGCCCTGGCCCACACAGCCGCCAGGCTGGGGCCTCTGGAGCCACACCACAGGACTGTCCTGCTCTCTCCAAGGAGACTATGCCCATTCCATTGCCCATAACCCCACAGAATAGGAGAAACCTCAAGGCCCCCGAGGACATCCCACTACTATAAGCCACTCTGGACAAAGGCATCCTGACACAACCTGAGCAACTACCTCCATGCAGAAACACAGACAGATGTCGGCAGAGACAGTAGATTGAACCAGACAGGCCCCTGGGCCCTAATCTGAACTCTTGCTTTGGTTTCCAGGTGTCACTCCTCAGAGGCCTGGGTTTGAAGACCAGCATCTGGGGCTTTCCTGAGACACCAAACAGAACAACTATCGTCTCCACATGGGAAGCTTCATTGTTGGAGCTGTGTCAAACCCTTCGGTTTGGAGAAACCTGCAGAGTCCCTGAGCCCCCGCCACATTCCAAGGTCTCCATGGCCACCAACCCACAGTATGACTCATCCTCAGGAGAGTCCATTTCTACTCAGCCCTCTGAGAAACCCGCCCAAGAGCCTGCAGATTGAGCCTGCCTTGCCCCAAGCAGCCAGTGGGAATGTGAGGTGGCATTTGCAGACATTCATGCTTAGACCCCTTCTCTCGAGTCTTTCTGTAGTGGTCATCCTAGAACCATCTCATAGTACTCGACTGTCCTACAGAGGAAACCTTGATGTTTGGGGCAGCTCATAACTCCCAGCGTTGGGAAACCTCCCTGGCCTCATGACGCCCCCACCCCCTTCAGGAAGGGGCCATAATGGACACAAACTCCAACCTGAGGCAACGTCTGATACTTGCCCTGACCTCAGATGCTGAGATCTCGATTCAGTCTCTGCAGAGTGGGCCTGCCATGCCCTCGGCCCCAAACCTAACGCTAGCTTGTGTTTTCAGACTTCCCTCTTCACACTCCTGGCAAACAAGCCCTCCAGACTGGGAATTCCAGAACCACAACACAGTTTTCTGCCTGCCCACCAGAAGAAAAACGTTGCCCTATGGGGCTCTCCAGAAACCACAAATGAGAACCAACCTGCTCTGGCCTCGACCGCACCCTAACTGGAAAGGCTACCCTGGTCAGTAATGCTCTGTCTGACACAGCCTGACGTCCCGACAGACAAGGAAACAGCTGGCTGCACACTAAGCACATCAGACAGGCCATGGCCTTATGCCGTCATCTCTTCCCAACCTGGGTTTTCAGACATCTGACCCTAGATATTATATCAAATCCTGGCAAACGTGGGTAACTGAAGCACAAATCAGATCTTCTCCTTCCCCATGGCTGGAAAGCTTGCTGTTGGCATGGAGTCATACCTTCAGTGTAGGAGAAACCTTCATGGCCCCTGAGGCCAAGCCTAAACTTGAGTGCCTCCTTGGGTACAAACTCGCATTGGGACCATCAGCAGGGCCCCATGTCGAAGTAAGGTCTCTCAGGGCCTGGACCAAGAGCCCGCATATGGGGCTTGCCAAGCCCCTATGATCCCAATCTTCACAAGAGCTCGAGTATTCCATTTGCTCGAACCCAGGACTGTGATCTGGAGTCCCTCTCCTGGAAGAACACCTGAGCCAGACAGCAGGACTCCACCCTTCCCACAAAATGTCCCCAAAATCTTAAGAGCTGGACCAACTCCTCAGAGAGGGAGACTCTTCCATAGCCCCTGAGGTCACCCCTACATTCCACGGCTATGGGAGACAAAACATCCAAAGACAAAAGCTTGCGTGACTGCCTCCCATTTGCCCTTCTTTCATAAGCTGAGGATCTCCTCTCACGGTCTGTGGGTCCATCCTGCCATGCTCTCGGCTCCACACCCAAGCCGAGTTTGTGTTTTCAGACTTCTGTACCCACAGCCCGGACCCACACACCCTCCAGGCTAGGGCCTATGGAGACACACTGAAGGACTGTGCCAGTCCTCTCCAAGAAAACTGTACCCAATCCATTGGCCACAACCCTAGAGATTAGGAGAATCCAATAAGGTCTCCAAGGCCATGACTCGGCCATGGACTAAGAGGGGCACTCTGACACCAGCTGAGCAACTATCTTCACTTAGATACTCAGACAGTGTCCCCAGAGACAGAAGATTGAAACGGACAGGCATCTAGGCTCTAATCTGAACCCTAGCTTTGGTTTCCAGGTGTCTCTACTCAGAGAACTGGTTTGAAGACCAGTATCTGGGGCTTTTCTGAGGCACCAAAGAGAACCTGTCTCATCTCCACATAGGGATCTCTTTTTAATTGGAGCAATATTACACCCTTCGGTTAGGCGAATACTTCATGGCCCCTGAGCTGCCAACATATTCCAAGGTCTCCATGCACACAAACCCACATTATGACCCATCCGCAGGAGAGTCCATTTCAATTCAGCACCCTAGTTAGCTCGCCCCAGAGCCAGTAGTTCAAACATGTCTTGTCACAAAGAGCTAATGGGAATGTGACGTATGCTGTACCGGCATCCATCCTTCGAATCCTGCTCTCCAGTCTTTCCGTATGGGACATCCTGGAGCCATTCAACAGGACTCGACTGTCCAGCAGATGGAAAGCTTGTGGTATGGGTCAACGCACAAACTAGAGTTTGTGCTGGTGTCTAAGGTGCTGTGCAGGATTCTCCAATCTTGAGGGTTTGGCACAGGTCGAAGGGCATGGTTTCCTACTGGGGACAGGAGATATTCTATTGTGTGGCTCAGGAACCACATGTTGTATCCTAAGTTGGTATTTCAGAACAGGACCCTGAGGACAGATGCCTGAAAACCTAATCTAGTGTTCCAATGACGTCCTAGGAGCATGTCAGGTACAATCTTCTGACCCAGGAACATTGAAATGGCTGTCTGCTTGGATGTAGGTGATCAGGGCGTTTCAGACTGGCATTTGTGTCCAGTGCTGCCGACAATATTGGGTCGGGCTCAGGGCTCTTGCGTGTTTCTCCTAAACTGGAAGGTTTGGGCAGGTTTGACGGGCACAGTTTCCTTGGGGATGGCAGGCCCAGTCATGTGTTGTGGATCCAGAGACCCTGTCCTGGAGGGCATATGAGCCATGGTTTTGGGAGAGAAGTCTGCAAACACAAATGTGGGTTATGGTTAGTGGAAAGGTGATCACAGGCCCAATGAGTAGACCTGGAGTGCAGCTTGTCAGGAGTAATTAGGGTGACTGGAAGGCAGTAGCACAGGCTTTTCTCTCTATATTGTGTGTCCAGGATGGCCTTGGAATGCAGGTATAGTCTCATGGGTCCATGGGAAACTTTTCCTCTCTATGGATCTGTGCAGCTCATAGTTTGGTAGCTTTTTTGGGGAAGGGAAGAGTGTTGTTTTCCATCTTATGGGTGCCCCAAAACAGGGATTCCAGATACAGGCTCTTTTTCTGGGCATCTGGGACTTCCCACCAAGGGTTAGGATTTGCACCTAGGGGTGTATGAGGCCTGCAATGCAGGATCATGATGGTGCAACTGAGAGGGATTGTTTGAAAGCTTGCTCAGGCTGAGTCTCACTATGCCTGTTTGCTCCCATGGCGGCCCTCAGGAGTGGGAGTGGTCTCATTGGTCATATATCTGGCTCCCTCTTAGAGAGTTGGACACCCAACCCAACAGCCAAATGTCCTGCCATGAGGAAGGATGAGTTCTCTTCTGTCAGGTTCCTCTTTGCTTCAGGTTGCCCCATTGGCAGGGTTTCCAGCAAGGTCTCGAGATAGGTGCATGAATACCAAGGATGGGTAGAGATGACGTACTTGGGCCATAGCAATCCCAAATGCTAGATATGAGGCCTAAAACTCGGTCGGGGCTCAGGCTCTGTCAGACACAGCGCTAGTGGCCATGGCAGCCTTTATATCAGAGTAGATTCGAGGGCGGAGCAGATTGATCCTCATGTGGAGTTTCTTGGGAAGATTCCCAGGCATTTGTTCATTCAATAGGGAAGGCAGAATGCTGTGTTGTGGCTCCAGGTTTCCCAATCACGAGAGCTTGGGAACCAGTCAGTTTTGGGTGGAATTGTAAACAAAAGCTATGGTTCAATTCAGTGCCAAGCAGAAGGCAGTTCCAATTTGTAGCAGTTTACTCGAGACATCCAGCACTGGAATAAGGGTGGATGTCAGATGCTTGCTCACACTAGAGTTTTTGTCTATGATGACCGACAAGTGGAGGGGTGGTATAAAGAGGCCATGGAGGAGTTCACATGCTGAGGCCTGTGAACTGCTGCAAAAAGTAACATTTCTTTGTACAGTGTAGGTGAAGTCTGGTTTGTTTACTCTAGGTTTCCCCATGTGGAAAGTTTGTGAAGAAGAGCTCTCCGGCATGGATGCCAGGAAAGCACACCTCCATTGACAATTGCAGCTGAGGAACATGGCAGATTCGTTCTGGTGGCTCTGGGACAAAGTGCCAAGGCCTTGAGTTGACATGGGATCTCTTGCAGATGGGTCACAATGCTTGTTTGTTACCAGGGAGAACTTAGAATGTGCTGGTTGCTAAGGTGCCATGCAGGATTCTCCTACCCTGAGGGTTTGGCACAGGTCGAAGAGCATGGTATTCTTCTGGGGACAGGGGATGTTCTGTCGAGTGGCTCAGAGACCACATGATGTGTCATAGATTGGTATTTCAGAACAGGCCCCTGAGGACAGATGCCTAAAAACCTAATGGGGTTCCATTGAGAGCCTAGGGGCATTTTAGGTTCAATCGTCTATCTCACGATCATTGACTTGGCTATTTCCCTGGATGTAGGTGATAAGGGTGTTTCAGACTGCGCATTTCCATCCCAAGTGGCCGGCAATATTTGTGTGGGCTCAGGGGCCACAGAGGTTTCTCCTAATTTGGAAGGTTTGGGCAAATCTGATATGCACAGTGTCCTTGGGGTTGGCAACCAGAGTTCTGTGGTGTGGCTTCAGAGATAACATTCTGGTGGGCATGTGAGCCATGGTTTTGGGAGAGAAGTCTGCAAACACAAATACAAATTAGGGTGAGTGGCGAGGTGATCACAGGCCCAATGCGTAGACCTGGAGGGAAGCTCTTCATGAACTATAATTAGGGAGACTGGAAGGCAGTAGCACAGGCTTTTCTCTTTGGATTGTGTGTCCAGCATGGCCTTGGAATGCAGGTGTGGTCTCATGGGTCCATGGGAGTCTTTTCCTCTCTATGGATCCTGGTGGCTCTCCATAGTTTGGTGGCTTTTTCGGGGAAGGGGAGAGTGATGTTTTCCACCTTATGGGTGCCACAAAACAGGGATTCCAGAGACGGGCTCTGGTTCATGGCATCTGGGACATCACAACATGTGCTAGGATTTGGGCTTAGGGGCATATTAGGCCTGCAATGCGGGTTCATGGTGGTGCAACAGAGAAGGATTGTTTGAAAGCATGCTCAGGCTGAGGGTCACAAGGCCTGTTTGCCCTCAGGGCATCCCTGAGGAGTTTGTGTGGTCTCACTGGACTTGTAAATGACTCCCCCTTTCAGGGTTGAACACCCATCCTAACAGCCAAGTTTCCTGATATGAAGAAGGAGGAGTTCTCTATTGTGCTTCAAGATGCCCCATTGTCAGGGATTCCAGCAAAGGTCTGGGGACAGGTGCCTGAATACCAAGGATGGGTAGAGATGAAATACTTGAGCCATGGCAATCCCAAATGCTAGATGTGGGGCTCAAACTCTGGTGACTGACACTAGGTCTGGGCTCAGGCTCTGTCAGACACAGCACTAGTGGCCAGGGCAACCTATAAATCAGGGTCCCTCCGATATAGGGCCGAGCAGATTGATCCTCATGTGGGGTTTCTGGCCAGACTCACCAGGCACTTGTTTCTATCGGGAAGGCAGAATGCTGTGTTGTGTCTCCATAATTCGCTATCAAGAAGGCTTGGGGACCAGTCGGGTGAGGAAGGAATTGTAAACACAAGCTACAGTTCAATTCACTGCCAAGCGGAAGGCAGTTCCTGTGTCCAGCAGCTTTTTCGAGATATCCAGCACCTTAGTAAGGGAGGACGTCGGATATTTGCTCACACTGGAGTTTGTGTCTATGATGTCTGACAAATGGAGGGGTGGCGTCAAGAAGCCATGGAGGGATTTTCACGTTGAGTCTCATGAGCTGCTCCAAATAGCAAGGTTTCGTTCTACTGGACAGGTGGAGTGTGGTTTATTTGCTCCAGGGTCCCCCATGTGGAAAGTTTGGGTAGCAGAGCTCTACCGCATGGATGCCTGGAATGTTCAACTTCATTGACCATTGCAACTGAAGAACATGGCAGCTTTATTCTGGTGTCTCTGTAGCAAAGTACCAAGTCCTTGATTTGACATGGAATCTCTTGCAGATGTGCCACACAGCTGGTTTGTTACCAGGTAGATCTTAGAATGTGCTGGTGGCTTAGTAGTTGTGCAGGAATCTACTACTCTGGGATTTTGCACAGATTGTAGGGCACGGTTTCCTTCTGGGGACAGGAGATGTTCTGTTGTGTGGCCCAGGCACCACATGTTGTATCATAAGTTCGCATTCTAGAACAGGCCTCTGAGGACACATGTCTGAAAACCGAATCAATGGTTCCAATGACGTCCTAGGGGCATGTTAGGTTCATTATTCTGACTCAGGACCATTGACTTGGCTGTGTTCCTGGATGTAGGGGATCAGGGTATTTCAGACTGTGCATTTGTGTTCAGAGTGGCCGCCGAAATTGGGGTAGGACCAGAGGCCTTGTAGGTTTCTTTTAATCTAGACAGTTTGGGCAACTGTGATGGAAACAGTTTCCTTGTGGATGGCAGGGACAGTCCTGCAGTGTGTATCCAGAGACCCCATCCTGGAGGGCATGTGTGCCATGGTTTTGGTAGATAAGTCTGCAAACACAAATTTGAATTAGGGTGAGTGGCGAGGTGATCACAGGCCCAATGCATATACCTTGAGAGCAGCTCATCTGGAACTGTAATTAGGGTGAATGGAAGGCAGTAGCACAGGCTTTTCTCTCCGGATTGTGTGTCCAGGATGGCCTCGGAATGCAGGTGTGTTCTCATGGGTCCATGGGAGACATTGCCTCTCTATGGATCCTGGTGGCTCCTCATAATTTGGTGACATTTTTGGGGAAGGGATGAGTGCTGTTTTCCATCTGAAGGGTGCACCAAAACAAAAATTCCAGAGATGGTCTCTGGGTCTGGGCACCTCGAAAATCCCACCAAGTTTTATGATTTGAACCTACAGGCATACCAGGCCTGCAATGAGGGATCATTGTGGTGAATCTGAGAGGGATTTTTTGAAAGCATGCTCAGGGTGAGGGTCACAATGCCTGTTTGTGCCAAGGGTAGTCCTCAGGAGTGTGTGTGGTGTCATTGATGTTGTAACTGGCTCCCCCTTTGAGGGTAGAACACCCATCCCAAAAGCCAGGTTTATTGCCATGGGGAAAGAAGAGTTCTCTATTGTGCTTCAAGTTCCCTAATTGGCAGGGATCCCTGCCAAGGTCTGGGGACAGGTGCCTGAATATCAAGGATGGGTAGAGATGACATACTTGGGCCATGGCAATCCCAAATGCTAGATATGGGGCCTGCTCTCTAGTGGCTGAAACTCAGTCGAGCTCAGGCTCTGTCAGACACGGCACTAGTGGCCATGGCAGCCTATAAATCGGTGTTGACTCGAGGGCTGACCTGATTGATCCTCATGTGGGTTTTCAGGGCAGACTCACCAGGCATTTCTTCATTCGATGGGGAAGGCAGAATGCTGCGTTGTGGCCCCAGATTTCCCTATCAAGAGGGCTTAGGGACCAGTCAGGTGGGGATGGAATTGTAAACACAAGCTAAGGTTCAATTCAGTGCCAAGTGGAAGGCAGATCCAATGTGCAGTGGTTTATTCAAGACATCCAGCACCGGGATAAGGGTGCATGTCAGATGTTTGCTTAGACTGGAGTTTGTGTCTATGATGACCGACCAATGGAGTGGTGGCATCAAGAGGCCATGGAGCAGTTTACACGCTGAGGCCTGTGAGTTGATCCAAACATAAGGTTTCCTTCTACTGGACAGGGGAGGTCTGGTTTGTTTACACCAGGTTCCCCCATGTGCAAAGTTTGGGTAGCATAGTACTCGCACGTGGATACTGGAAAGCACACCTACATTGACCATTGCACCTAAGGAACATGGCAGGTTCTTTCTGGTTGCTCTAGGGCAAAGTACCAAGGCCTGGATTCTAATAAAGTTGGGTCACAATGCAGTTTTGTTACCACGGAAATCTTACTATGTGCTGGTGGCTAAGGGGCCATGTATGATTAGTCTATCCTGATGGTTTGACACCGGTCGAAGAACATGGTTTCTTTCTGGGTATCAGAGATGTTCTGTTGTGGGGCTCACGGACCAAATGTTGTATCATAAGTTGGTATTCCAGAACAGGCCTCTGAGGACAGATGCCTAAAAACTTCATCTAGGGTTCCAATGAAGTCCAAGGGGAATTTCAGGTTGAATCATCAGACTCAGGAACATTGACTTCGGTGTCTGCCTATATGTAGGCAACCAGAATGTTTCTGACTGTGCCTTTGTGTACAGAGTGGCCTCCAATATTGGGGTGGGCTCTGGGGCCTTGCAGGTTTCTCCTAATCTTGAAGGTTTAGGCAAATTTGTGGGCACGGTTTCCTTGGGGGTGGCAGGCACAGTCCTGTGGTGTGGCTCCAGAGACTCCATCGTGGAGGGCATGTAAGCCATGGTTTTGGGAGAGAAGTCTGCAATCACAAACTCGGATTAGGTTGAGTTGCGAGGTGATCGTAGGCCCAATGCATAGACCTGGAGGGCAGATCGTCAGGAACTGTAAATCACGTACCTCGAAGGCACTAGCACTGGCTTTTGTATCTGGATTGTGTGTCCATGATAGCCTTGGAATGCAGGTGTGTTCTAATGTTTCCATGAGAGTATTTTCCTCTCTACGGATCCTGGAAGCTCCCAATAGTATGGTGGCTTTCTCGTTTGAATGGAAGAGTGCTGTTTTCAATCTTAGATGTTCCCCAAAAAGGGATTCCAGAGAAGGGCTGTGAGTCTGGGTGCTTGGAAAATCCCACCAGGATTAGGATTTGGGCCTAGGGGAGTACCAGGCCTACAATGTGTGACTTGGAGGTACAACTGAGAGCGTTTGTTTGAAAGCATGCTAGTCTGAGTGTCACAATGCCTGATGTGATTAGGGCAGCCCTTATGAGTGGGAGTTGTCTCCTTGGCCATGCAGCTGGCTACCACTTTAATGTAGGACACCCATCCCAACTACCAGGATTCCTGCCATGGAAAAGGAAGAATTCTCTATTGTGCCTCAGGTTCCCCCATTAGCAGGTATTCTAGCAAATGTCTGGGGACAGATGCCTGAATACCAAGGATGGGTAGAGATGAGGGACCTGAGACATGGCCAGTCTCACATGCCTGACTCTCTGAGTAGCTGACATGAATTGAGCACTCAGGCTCTGTCAGAAACAGAACTAGTGGTCAGGGCTGAGTATGAATCAGGGATCCCTCAAGGGCTGAGCAGATTGATCCTCATGCAGAGTTTCTGGGCAGAATCACCATGCCCTTCTTCTTTCTAAGGGGAAGGCAAAAAGCTGCGTTGTGGCCCCAGAATTCCCTATCAAGCGGGCTTGGGGACCAGTAGGGTGAGGATGGAATTGTAAACTCAAGCTAAGGTTCAATTCAGTGCCAAGCAAAAGGCAGTTCCATTGTGCAGTGTCTGATTCCAGATATCCAGCACCTGAGTAAAGGTGAAAGTCAGACATTTCCTCATGCTGGAGTTTATGTCTATGATGACCGATGAATGGAGGGGTGGCGTCAAGAGGCCATGGAGGATTTCACATGCTGGGGCTTGTGAGATGCTTCAAACAGCAAAGTTTCCTTCTACCACACAGGGGGAGACTGGTTTATTTGCTCCAGGGTCCCCCATGTGGAAAGTTTGGGTAGCAGAGCACTCCCACGTGGATGCCTGAAAAGCACACCTCCATTAAAATTGCAGCTGAGAAACATGGCCAATTCGTTCTGGTGGCTCTTGGGCGAATTACCAAGGCCTGGAGTTGACATGAAGTCTCATGAAGATGGGTCATAATGCAGGTTTGTTACCATGGAGACCTTACAGTGTGCTGGTGGCTAAGGGACCATGTAGGATTCATCTACCCTGAGGGTTTGACACTGGTCAAAGGGCACGGTTTCCTTCTCGGACCAGAGATGTTCTGATGTGGGGCTAACGGACCAAATGTATCATAATTTGGTATTGCATAACAGGCCTCTGAGGATAGATGCCTGAAAATTTAATCTAGGGTTCCAATAAAATCCTAACGGAATGTCAGGTTCAATCCTCTGACTCAGTATCATTGACTTCAATGTCTGCCTAGATGTAGGTGATCAGGGTGTTCCAGACTGTGCATTTGTGTACAGAGTGGAAACCAGTATTGGGGTGGGCTCAGGGGCCTTGCAGGTTTCTCCTAATCTGGAAAGATAGGGCAATTTGATGGGCACAGTTTCCTTGGCAATGGTGGGCACAGTCCTGTGGTGTGGCTCCAGAGACCCCATGCTGGAGGGCATGAGAGCCATGGTTTTGGGAGGGAAGTCTGCAAACACAAATGCGGGTTAGGTTTAGTGGCGAAGTGATTGTAGGCCCAATGCATACTCCTGGAGGGAAGCTCCGTGTGAAATGTAAATCGCATGCCTCAAAGGAGGTAGCACAGGCTTTTTTATCTGGATTGTGTATCCACGATGGACTAAGAATGCAGGTGTGGTCTCAGGTGTCCATGGGTGATATTTCCTCTCAAGTATCCTGGCGGCTCCTTATAATGTGGTGGCTTTCTCAGAGAGGAAAGAGTTCTGTTTTCCATATTAAGGGTGTCCCATAACAGGGATTGCAGAGAAGTGCTCTGGCTCTGGGCACCTGGAAATACCCACCAAGGGTTATGATTTGGGCATAGGGGCTTACCAGGCCTCCAATGCAAGTCCTGGAGATACAACTGAGAGCGTTTGTTTGAAAGCATGCTCAGGCTGAGGGTCTCTATGCAAGCTTTTGCATAGGGTGGCCCTCAGGAATGGGGGTGGTCTCAATGGCCATTCAGTAGGCTAACACTCTGAGTGTTGGACACCCTTCCGAACTTACAGGAATCCTGCCATGGGGAATGAGGATTTCTCTATTGTGATTCAGGTTCCCTCATTGGTAGGGATTCCAGGAAAGGTCTGGGGACACATGCCTGAATACCAAGGATGGGTAAAGATGACGGCTCTGTTCCGTGGCCAGTCTAACATGCGGGATATGGGCCCCGCCTTCTAGGTGGCTGACACGAGGTCGGGGCTTAGGCTCTGTCAGACACAACACTAGGGGCCAGGGCTGTCTATAATTCAGGGTTCCCTCAAGGGACAAGCAGATTGATCATAATGTGGAGTTTCTGGGCAGACTCACCAGGCCCTTCTTCTTTCTATTGGGAAGGCAGAATGCTGTGTTGTGGCTGCAGAATTCCCTATCATGAGGGCTTGTAGACCAGTAGGGTGAGGATGGAATTGTAAACCCAAGCTATGAATAAATTCAGTGACAAGCGAATGGCATTTCCAGTGTGCAGCGGCTGATTCGAATATCCAGCACCTGAGTAAGCGCAGACGTCAGATGTTTGCTCAAGCTGGAGTTTGTGTCTATAATGACCGACAAATGGAGAGGAGTTGAAAAGAGGTCATAGAGGATTTCCCACACTTGAGCTTGTGAGATGCTCCAAACAGCCAGGTTTCCTTCTACAGGACAGGGCAGTCAGATTTGTTTGCTCGAGAGTCCCCCATGTGGAAAGTTTGGGTAGCAGAGCACTCCCACATGGATGCCTGGAAAGCACACTTCCACTGAACATTGCAGCTGAGGAACATGGCAGGTTCTTTCTGAAGGCTCTGGGGTGAAGTACCAAGGCCTGTAGTTGACATGGAATCTCATGAAGATGGCTCACAATGCTGGCTTGTTACCAGTGAGATCTTAGATTCTGCTGGTGGCTACGGGCCAAGTAGGATTCATCTACCCTGATGGTTTGACACAGTTCCAAGAGCACGGCTTCCATCTAGAGAAAGGAGATGTTCTGTTGTGGGGATCAGGGACCACATGTTGTATCTTAAGTTGGTACTCCAGAACAGGTCTCTGATTACAAATGCCTGAAAACCTAATCAGGGGTTACAATGAGGTCATAGGAGCATGTCAGGTTCAATCTTCTGACTGAGAAACACTGACTTGGGTATCTGCCTGGATTCAGGTGATCAGCGTATTTCAGAATGCACATTTGTGTCCAGAGGGGCCTCCAGTATTGGGGTGGGCTCAGGGGCCTTGCAGGTTTCTCCTTATCTCGAAGTTTTAGGCAAATGTGACGGACACATTTTCCTTGGGGATGGCAGGCACAGTCCTTTGGTGTGGCTCCAGAGACCCCATCCTGGAGGAAATATGAGCCATGGTTTCGGGATAGAAGTCTGTAAGCACAAACTCGGGTTAAGGTTAGTGTGAGGTGATCGCAGGCCCAATGCATAGACCTGGAGGGCAGCTCGTCTGGAACTATAAATTAGTTGCCTTGAAGGTGGTAGCACAGGCTTGTGTATCTGGCTTTTGTGTCCAGGATGGCCTCGGAATGCAGGTGTGGGCTCATGGATCCATGGGAGATTTTTCCTCTCAAGGATCCTAGCGGCTCCCTATACTATGGTGGCTTTCTTGGCGAAGGGGAGAGTGCTATTTTACATCTTATGGTTGTCCCAAAACAGGGATTCCAGAGACAGGCTGTGTTTCTGGGCCCCTGAAAAATCCCACCAGGTGTTAGGATTTGTGCTTAGGGGAATATCAGGCCTGCAAATTTGGATTCTGGAATGCAACTGAGAGTGTTTGTTTGAAAGCATGCTCATGTTGGGGGTCACAATGCCTGCTTGTGTCCAGGGCGGCCCTCATGAGTGGGCGGGTTATCATTGGCCATTCAGCTGGCTACCACTCTGAGGTCTGGAAACCCATCCCAAGAGCCATCATTCCTGCCATGGGGAAGGAGGATTTCCCTATTGTGCTTCTGGTTCCCCCATTGGCAGGGATTTCAGCAAATGTCTGGGGACAGATGCCTGAATCAAGAATGGGTAGAGATGACAGCCCTGGGACATGGCTGGTCTCACATTCTGGAGTTGGAGCCCAGTCTCTGAGTCATGACACGAGGTCAGAGACGAGGTTCTGTCAGACTCAGCGCTAGTGGCCAGGTAAACCTATAAATGGGGTTCACTCGAGGGTCGAGTAGATTTATCCTCATGTAGGGTTTCTGGGCAGTCTCTCCAGGCTGTTTTTTCTTGCTATGGGGAAGGCAGAATGCTGTGTTGTGGCTTCAGAATTCCCTATCAAGAGAGCTTACTGAACACCAGGGTGAGGATGGAATTGCAAACCCAAGCTACTTTTTTTTTTTCAAGATTTTATTTATTTGTCAGAGAGCGAGCGAGAGCAAGCAAAGGCAGACAGAGTGGAAGGCAGAGTCAGACGGAGAAGCAGGCTCCCTGCGGAGCAAGGAGCCTGATGTGGGACTCGATCCCAGGACGCTGGGATCATGACCTGAGCCGAAGGCAGCTGTTTAACCAACTGAGCCACCCAGGCGTCCCGCCAAGCTACTTTTAAATTCAGTGCCAAGCATAAGGCAATTCCAGTGTGTAGCAGCTGATTCAAATATCCAGCACTTGAGTAAGTGCAGATGTCAGTTGATTGCTCACGCTGGAGTTAGTGTCTATGATGACCAACAAATGGATGGGTGGCCTCAAGAGGCCATGGAGGATTACCCACCCTCAGGCTTGAGATACTCCATACAGAAAAGATTCCTTTTACCGTACAGGGGAGTCTGGTTTGTTTCCTCCAGGGTTCCCCATGTGGAAAGTTGGTATCAGAGCACTCCCGCTGGATGCCTGGAAAGTACACCTACATTGACCATGGCAGCAGAGGAACATGGCAGTTTCATTCTGGTGGCTCTGGGCCGAAGTACCAAGGGCTGGAGTTGTCATGGAGTCTCATGAAGATGGGTCACAATGCTGGTATTTTGTCAGGGAGATCATAGAATGTGCTGGTTGCCAGGGGGCCTTGAAGGATTCATCTACCCAGAGTGTTTGACACAGGTCCAGAGCACAGCTTTCTTCTAAGGACAGATGTTCTTTTGTGTGCCTCAGTGACCATATTGTATCATACATTGATATGCAGAACAGCCTTCTGAGTACAGATACCTGAAAAACTAATTCTAGTGTTCCAGTGAATCCTAGGAGCATGTCAGGTTCAATCTTCTGTCTGAGGACCATTGACTTGGATATCAGTCTGGATGTAGATGATATGGTGTGTCAGACTGTGCATTTGCGTCCAGAGTGGCCTCCAATATTGGGCTGGGCTTAGGGGCCTTGCAGGTTTCTCCTAATCTAGAGGGTTTGTTTAATAGTGACAATCACAGTTTCCTTTGGGAAGACAGGTACAATCCCGTGGTGTGGCTCCAGTTATCACAAACTGGAGGGCATGTGAGCCATGGTTTTGGGAGGGAAGTCTGAAAACACAAACTTGGGTTAGGGTTAGTGGCAAGGTTATCACAGGCCCAATGCATAGACATGGATGGAAGCTCTTCAGGAACTGTTAATCGGGTGACTCAAAGGCAGAATCACAGGCTTTTTTCTCTGTATTGTGTGCAGGATGGCCTCAGAATGCAGTTGTGGCCTCATGGGTCCATGGGAGATTTTTCCTCTCTAAGGATCCTGGTGGCTCCCAATAGTTGGTGGCTTTTTCGGGGAAGGGAAGAGTGCTGTTTTTCATGTTAGGGGTGCCCCAAAATATGGATTCCAGAGACGGACTCTGGGTTTGGTCCCCTGGAAAATCCCACCAAGTGTTAGGATTTGGGCCTAGTGGCTTACCAGGCCTGCATGCAGGATCCTGGAGTTGCAACTGAGAGGTCTTGTTTGAAATCATTCTCAGGCTGAGGGTCACAATACTTGCTTATGCCCAGGTGGCCCTAATGAATGGGCGTGGTCACATTGGCCATGCAGCTGGCTCCCTCTTTGAGGGTTGGACAACCATCCCAACAGCCAGAATCCTGCCATGGGGAAAGAGGAGTTCTCTATAGTGCTTCAGGTTCCCCCATTAGTGGGGATTCCAGCAAAGGTCTGGGGACAGAGGCCTGAATACCAAGGATGGGTAAAGATGATGGACATGGGCCATGGCCAGTATCAAATCGTGGATATGGGCCCCGATCACTGGGTGGCTGACACTAGGTCTTGGCTCAGGCTCTGTCAGACACAGCACTAGTGCCCAGGGCAGCCTATAAATTGGGGTTCCCTTGAGTGCCGAGCAGATTGATCCTCATGTATGGTTTCTGGGCAGACTCACCAGGCCCTTCTTGTTTGTAAGGGGAAGGCAGAATGCTGTTTTGTGGCTCTAGAATTCACTATCAAGAGGGCTTGTGGACCAGGAGGCTGAGGATGGAATTGTAAACCTAAGCTATGGTTACATTCTGTATCAAGCAAAAGAAATTTCCAGTGTGCAATGTTTGAATCCAATATTCAGCACTTGAGTGAGGGTGGATGTCAGATATTTGCTCATGCTGGAGTTTGTGTCTATGATGACACAAAAATGGAGGGGTGGCGTCAAGAGGTTATGGAGGATTTCCCAATCTGGTGTTTTTGAGATGCTCCAAACAGCAAGGTTTCCTTCTACGAGACAGGGGCAGTCTGATTTGTTTCCTCCATGGTTCCCCATGTCGAAAGATCGGATAACATAGATCTCCCACATGGGTGACTGGAAAGCACACCTTCATTGACCATGACAGCGAAGGAACATGGCATCTGGTGGCTTTGAGGCGAAGAAATAAAGACTGGATTGGACATGGAACCTCATGAAGATGGGTCAAAATGTTGGTTTGTTACCAGGGAGATCTTAGAATGTGCTGGTGGTTAATGGGCCATGCAGGATTCATCTAGCCTGAGGATTTGACACAGGCCCAAGAGCCTGGATTGCTTCTGGGGGCAGGAGATATTCTGTTGTGGGGCTCAGCGGCCATATGTTGTATCATAAATTGGTAATCCAGAACAGGTCTCTGAGGACAGAAGCCTGAAATCCTAATAAAGGGTTTGAATGAGGCCCTAGGGGAATGTCATTCAATCTTCTGACTCAGGATCATTGACTCTGGTGTCTGACTGGATGCAGGTGATGAGGGTGTTTCAGACTGTGCATTTGTGTCCAGAGTAGCATCCAATACTAGGGTTGGCTCAGGTTCCTTGCAGGTTTCCCTTATATGGGGTTTTTGGACAACTGTGATGGGTAGTTTCCTTGGGGATTGCAGGAACTGTCCTGTGGTGTGACTCCAGAGACCCCATCCTGGAGGACATGTGCGCCATGATTTTGAGAGAGAAGTCTGCAAACACAAACTTAGGTTAGGGTTAGTGGCAAGGTGATCATAGTCCCAATCCATAGACCAGGAGGGCAGCAAGTCTGGAACTGTAAATCACGTAACTCAAAGGTGGTAGCACAGGTAATTGTATCTGGATTTAATTTCCAGAATGGCCTTTATTGCAGGTGTTGTCTCAAGGGTCCATGGGAGATTTCTCCTCTCAAGGATCCTGGCGGTTCTCAATAGTTTGTTGGATTTCTCCGGGAAGGGATGAGTACTGTTTTCCAGCTTAAGCGTGCCCCAAAACAGGCATTCCAGAGATGAGCTCTGGGTCTAAGTGCTTGGAAAATCCCACCAAGGGTTAATATTTAGGCCTAGGGCCATACCAGGCCTGCAATGCGGGATCCTGGAGGTGCAACTGAGAGCGTTTGTTTGAAAGTATGGTCAAGCTGAGGGTCCCACTGCCTGCTTGTGCCCCGGAGGCCATCAGGATTGGGCGATGTCTACTCAGCCATGCAGCCAGTTCCCATTCCTAGGGTTGGACACCCATCCAAAAGCCAGGATTCCTGCCATGGCGAAGGATGAATTCTCTATTGTGCTTCAGGTCCCCCCATTGGTAGGGATTCCAGCTAAGATCTAGGGGACAGATGCCTGAATACCAAGGATGGGTAGTAATGACAGCCCTGGGCCATGGCCGGTCTCACATGGTTAATGTGGGCCCCACCCTCTGGGTTGCTGACACGAGGTAGGGGCTCAGGCTCTGTCAGACACAGCACTAGTGGCTAGGGCAAACTATAAATAGGGGTTCCCTCCTGGGCTGAGTATATTGATCTTCATGTGCAGTTTATGGGCACACTCACCAGGTCCTTCTATCTATGAAGAAGGCAGAATGTTGCGTTGTGGCTCCAGAATTCCCTATCAAGAGATATGGCAGACCAGTAGGGTGAGGATGAAATTGTAGTCTGAAGCTAGGCTTAAATTCATTGCAAAGCGAAAGGCAGTTCCAGTGTGCAGCAGCTGATTCCAATATCAGCGCCTGAATATGGGCGGATGTCAGATGTTTGCTCAGGCTGGAGTTTGTGTCTACGATGACCAACAAATGGAGAGGTGGCGTCAAGAGGCCATGGAGGATTTCCCACCCTGGGGCTCAGGGGCCATAATTTGTATCATAAGTTGGTATTCCAGAAGAGGCCTCTGAGGACAGGTGCCTGAAAAGTTAATCCCTCTTCCAATGAGGTCCTAGGGCCATGTCAGGTTCAATTATCTGACTCAGGACCATTGATTTGGGTGTCTGCCTGGATGGAGGTGATCAGGGTGTTTCAGACTGTGCATTTGCATCCAGAGCAGCCTCCAATATTGGGATGTGCTCAGGAGCCTTCCGGGTTTCTCCTAATCAGGAGGGTTTGGGCAACTGTGATGGGCCCAGTTTCCTTGGGGATGGCAAGCACAGTCTTCTGGTGTGACTCTAGGGGCCCCATCCTGGAGGACATGTGAGCTATGGTTTTTAGAGAGAGATCTGCAAACACAAACTCGGGATAAGGTTAATGGAGAGGTGTTCACAGTCCCAATCCAAAGATCTGGAGGGCAGCACGTCAGGAACTGTAAATCAGGTGACTCGAAGCCAGTAGCACAGTCTCTTGTATCTGGATAGCATATCCACGCTGGCCTCGGAATACAGGTGTGGACTCATGGGACCATGGGAGATTCTTCTTCTCAAGGATCCTGGGGGATCCCATTAGTTTGGTGGCTTTCTCAGGGAAGTGAAGAGTGCTGTTTTCCATCTTAGGGGTGCCTCAAAACAGGGATTCCAGTGACGGGCTCTGGGTATGTGCACATGGAACATCCCACGATGTGTTAGGATTTGGGCTTAAGGGCATATCAGGCCTGCAATGCAGGATCCTGGAGGTGCAACTAAGAGCATTTTTTTGAAGGCTTGATCAAGCTGAGGGTTACAATGGCTACTTGTGCTCAGGGCAGCCCTCATGAGTGGGCATTGTCTCCTTGGCCATGCAGCTGGCTCCCACTTTGAGGTTTGGACACTCATATCAACAGCCAGGATTCCTACCATGGGGAAGGAGGAGTTCTCTATTGTGCTTTAGGTTACCCCATTGGTAGGGATTACATAAAAGGTCTGGGGACAGGTGCCTGAATACCAAGGATGGGTAGAGATGATGGACTTGGGCCCTGGCCAATCTCACATGCTGGATATGGGCTCATATCTCTGGGTGCCTGAAACTAGGTCTTGGCTCAGGCTCTGTCAGACACAGTACTAGTACTAGTACTAGTACTAGTACTAGTGCCCAGGACAGCCTATAAATCAAGGTTCCATCGAGTGCCAAGTAGATTGAAACTCATGTGGAGTTTCTGGGAAGATTCACCAGGCCCTATTTCTTTCTAGTGGGAATGGAGAATGTTGCCTTGTGGCTCCAAATTCCCTCTCTAGAGGGCTTGCAGACCAGGAGGCTGAGGATGGAATTCTAAACCCAAGCTATGGATAAATTCAGTGTCAAGTGAAACGCAGTTCTAGTGTGCAGTGGTGGAAAAGAAAGTGCAGAATCTAAATAACGGCAGATTTCAGATGTTTTCTCATGCTGGAGTTTTTGTCTATGATGACTGACAAATGGAGGGGTTGTGTCAAGGGCCATGGAGGATTTCTCCTGCTGGTGCTTCTGAGATGCTCCAAACAGAGGGTTCCCTTCTACTGGTCAGTGGCAGTCTGGTTTGTTTGCTCCAGGGTCCCACATGTGGAAAGAATAAGTAGAAGAGCACTCCCACATGGATGCCTGGAAAGCACACCTCCACTGACCATATCAGGTGAGGAACATGGCAGGTTCATTCTGGTGGCTCTGGGGCGAATTACCAAGGACTTGAAGTGACATGGAATCTCATGAAGATGGATCACAATGCTGTTTGTTTGTTACCAGAGAGATCTTAGAATGTGCTGGGGGCTAAGGGGCTGTGCATAATTCATATACCCCGACCCTTGACACAAGTTGAAGAGCACGAATTCCATCTGGGGACAGGAGATATTCTATTGTGGGGTTCAGGGACCAATCTTCTGACTCAGGACCATTGACTTGGGTGTCTTCCTGGATGGAGGTGATCAGGGTGTTGCACACTGTGCATTTGTGTCCAGAGTGGCCTCCAATATTGGACTGGGCTCAGGGGACTTGCAGGTCTCTCCTAATCTGGAGGGTTTGGGCAACTGTGATTGACACAGTTTCATTGGGGATAGCAGGATCTTTCCTGTGGTGTGGCTACAGAGACCCATCATAGAGGGCATGTGAGCCATGGTTTTGGGAAAGAAGTCTGCAAACACAAACTTGGGGTAGGGTTAATGGCGAGGTGATCACAGGCCCAATGCGTAGGTCTGTAGGGCAGCTCGTCTGGAACTGTAAATCAGGTGATTCGAAGGTGGTAGCACAGTCTCTTGTATCTGGATTGTGTGTCCAGGATGGCCTCGGAATGAAGGTGTGGTCTTATGGAGCCCTGGGAGATTTTTCTTCTCTACGCATCCTGGCAGCTCCTAATAGTTTTCTCAGGGGAGGGAAGATTGCTGTTTTCCATCATAGGGGTGCTTCAAAACAGAGATTCCAGAGAAGGGCTCTGGTTATGTTGGCATGGAAAATCCCACGAAGTGTTAGGATTTGGTCCTAAGGGCATACCAGGCCTGCGATGCGGGACCCTGCAGAAACAACTGAGAGCATTTGTTTGAATGCATGCTAAGGTTGAGGGACACAATGCCTGCTTTGGCCCAGGCGGCCCTTATGATTGGGCGTTGTCTCATTGGCCATGCACCTGGTTCTAATTCTGATGGTTGGGCACCCATAGCAACAGCCAGGCTTCCTGCCATGGGGAAGGAGGAGTTCTCAATTGTGCTTCAGGTTCCCCCACTGGTAGGGATTCCAGCAAAGGTCTGGGATAGTTGCCGGAATACCAAGGATGGGTAGAGATGACTGGGCCATGGCCAGTTTCACATGCTGGATAAGGGCCCCACACTCTGGGTGGCTGACACGAGGTTGGGGCTCAGGCTCTCTCAGACACAGCGCTAGTGGCCAGCGCAAAGTATAAATCGGGGTTCCCTCGAGGGCCAAGTAGATTGATCTTCATGGGGAGTTTCTGGGCAGACTCACCAGGCCCTTCTTTCTATGGGGAAGGCAGAATGTTGCGTTTTGTCTCCCTAATTCCCTCTCAAGAGGACTTGCAGTCCAGTAGGGTGAGGATGGAATTGTAAACCCAAACTATGCAAGAATACAGTGTCAAGTGAAAGGTATTTCCAGTGTGCGTGACTGATTCGAATATCCAGCACCTGAGTAAGAGCAGATGTCAGATGTTTGCTCATGCTGGAATTTGTGTCTATGATGACTAACAAATGGAGGGTTGGCATCAAGAGAATGTGGAGGACTTCCCAGGCTGGGGCTTGTGAGATGCTCCAAACAACCAAGGTTTCCTTCAACCTGACAGGAGCAGTCTTATTTGTTTGCTCTAGGGTTCCCTATGTGGAATTTTTGTGTAGCAGAGAACTACCTCTTGGATGCCTAGAAAGCACACGTCCATTGACCTTTGTACCTGAGGAACATGGCAGATTCGTTTCATGGCTCTTGGGCAAAGTACCAACACCTTGAGTTGGCATCAAGTCTCAGGAAGTTGGGTCACAATGCTGGTTTGTTACCAGGGAGATCATAGAAGGTGCTGGGGCTAATGGGTCATGCAGGATCCATCTACCCTGAAAGTTGGACATAGATCCAAGAGCACATTTTCCTTCTGGAGACAGGAGATGTTCTGTTGTGGGAATCAGGGACCACATGTTGTATCATAACTTGGTATTCCAGAACAGGACTCTGAGAACAGATGTCTGAAGACCCAATCCAGGGTTCCAGTGAAGTCCTAGGGGCATGTCAGGTTCAATCATCTGACTCAGAACCATTGACTTGGCTTTCTGCCTCGATGGAGGTGCTCAGGGTGGTTCAGACTGCACGTTTGCATCCAGAGAAACCGCCAATATTGGGGTGGGTTCAGGGGCCTGGCAGGTTTCTCCTAATCTGGAGGGTTTGGACAACCTGATGGGCACTGTTTTCTTGGGGATGGCAGGAACTTTCCTGTGATGTGGCTTGAGGGACCACATCTTGGTGGGCATGTAAGCCATGGTTTTGGGAGAGAAGTCGGCAAACACAAACTGGGGTTAGGGTTAGTGTCGAGATGATCACAGGCCCAATGCATAGACATGGAGGGCAGCTCGTCAGGAAATGTAAATAGGATGACTCGAAGGCGGTAGCAAAGACTTTTCTCTCTGGATTGTGTGGACAGGATGGCCTCGGAATGCAGGTTTGTTTTCATGGGTCCATGGGAGATTTTTTCTCTCTAAGGATCCTGGCGGCTCCCAATAGTTTGGTGCCTTTCTCAGGGAAGGGAAGAGTGCTGTTTTCCATCTTAAGGGTGCCCCAAACAGGGATTCTGAGACGGACTCTGGGTCTGGGCACCTGGAAAATCCCACCAAGGGTTAGGATTTGGGCCTAGGGGCATACCAGGCCTGCAATGCTGGTACTGGAGGAGCAACTGAGAGTGTTTGTTTGAAAACATGCTCAGGCTGAGGATCACCATGCCTGCCTGTGCCCATGTCGGCCCTCAGGAGTGGGCATGGTCTCTTTGGCATGCAGCTGGCTCCCACGCTGCGGGTTGGACAACCATCCCAACAGCCAATATTCCTGCCATGGGGAAGGAGGTGTTCTCTATTGTGTTTCAGGTTCGCCATTGGCAGGAATTCCAGCAAAGTTTGGGGGACAGATGACTGGATACCAAGGATGGGTACAGATGATGGTCCAGGCCCATAGCCGATCTCTCATGCTAAATATGGGCCCTCAACTCTGGGTGGCTGACACGAGGTGGGGGCTTAGACTCTGTCAGACACAGCACTAGTGGTCAGGGAAATCTATTAATCAGGGTTGCCTCGTGGTCTGAGTAGATTGATCCTCATGTGAGGTTTCTGGGCAGACTCAACAGGTCCTTCTTCTTTCTATGTGGAAGGCACAATACTGCGTTGTGGCTCCAGAATTCCCTATCAAGAGATATTGTGGACCAGTGTGGTGAGGATAGAATAGTAATACAAAGCTATGGTTAAGTTCAGTGAAAAGCAAAAGGCAGTTCCAGTGTGCAGCTGCCGTTTCGAATATCCAGCACCTGAGTAAGGGTGGATGTCAGATGTTTGCTCACACTGGAGTTTGTGTCTGTGATTACCCACAAATGGAAGGGTGGCGTCAAGAGGCCATGGAGGATTTCCCATGCTGGGGCTTGTGAGATGCTCCAAATAGCAAAGTTTCTTTCTACCGGACAGGAGAAGTCTGGTTTGTTTTCTCTGGTTTCTCCATGTGGAAAGTTTTGTAGCAGAGAACCCCACAGGGATGCCTGGAAATCACCCCTCCATTGACCATTGCAGCTGAGGAACATGGCAGGTGCATTCTGGTGGCTCTGGGGCAATATATCGAGACCTTGAGTTGACATGGAGTCTCATGAAGATGGGGCACAATGATGGTTTGTTACCAGGAATATCATAGAATGTGCTGGTTGCTAAGGGGCCATTCAGGATCCAAATACCCTTAGGGTATGACACAATTCCAGGAGCATGGCTTCCTTTTTGGGGAGAACACATTCTGTTCTGTGGCTCAGGGACTATATATTTTATCATAAGTTGATATTCCAGAGCAGGCCTCTGACGACAGATACCTGTAAACCTAATCTAGTGTGCCAATGAAGTCCTCGGGGCATGTCAGGTTCAATCTTCTGACTCAGGAGCATTGACTTGGGTGTCTGCCTGTATGAAGGTGATCAGGGTGTCTCAGACTGTGCATTTGTGCCCAGAGCGGCCTCCATTATTTGGCTTCGCTCAGGGGCCTTGCAGGTTTCTCCTAATCTAAATGTATCGGGCAAAAGTGATGGGCACAGTTTCCTTGAGGATCTCATGCACAGTCTTGTGGTGTGGCTTCAGATGCCAGAACCTGGAGGTCATGTGAGCCATGGTTTTAGGAAGGAAGTCTGCAAACACAAACTCAGTTTAGGTTAATGGCAAGGTGATTGCAGGCCCAATGCATAGACCTGGAAGGCAGCTCGTCAGGAACTGTAAATCCGATGACTCAAAGGTGATAGCACATGATATGTATCTGGATTGTATGTCCAGGATGGCCTCGGAATGCAGGTGTGTTCTCATGGGTCTATGGCAGATTTTTCCACTCAAGGATCCTGGTGGCTACCAAGAGTTTGGTGACTATCTCGGGGAAGGGAAGAGTGCTGTTTTCCATCTTAAGGGTCCCCCAAAATAGGGATTCCAGAGATGGGCTCTGTGTCTGGGCCCCTGTAAAATCCCACCAGTGTTAGGATTTGGGCCTAGGTGTGTACTAGGCCTGCAATTCGGGATCCCAGAGATGCAATTGAGAGCGTTTGGTTGAAAGCATGCTCAGGCTGAGGTCACAATGCCTGCTTGTGCCCGGGGAAGCCATCATGAGTGCACATGGTCTCCTTGGCCATGGAGCTGCCTTCCACTTTGAGGGTTGAGCAACTATCCCAACTGTCAGAATACCTTCCATGGGGAAGGAGGAGTTCTCTATTGTGCTTCAGGTTCCCCCAATGGCAAGGATTTCAGCAAAGGTGTGGGTACAGATGCCTGAATACCAAGAATAGAAGAGAAGACAGACTTGGGCCATAGCTGGTCTCACATGCTGTATATGGGCCCTGATCTCTCCGTGGCTGACACTAGGTCCTGGCTCCGGCTATGTCAGACACAGCACTAGTGCCCAGGGCAGCCTATGAATCAGGGTTCCGTCTAGCACCGAGAAGATTGACCATCATCTGGAGTTTCTGGGCAGACTCTCCAGGCCCTTTTTCTTTCTATGGGGAAGTCAGAATATTGTGTTGTAGCTCCAGAATTCCCTCACAATAGGGCTTGTGGACCAGTAGACTGAGGATGGAATTGTAAACCCAAGCTATGGCTTAATTCAGTCAAACTAAAGGCAGTTCCAGTGTGCAGCGATCGAATTGAAATCCAGCACCTGAGTAAGGGCGGATGTCAGATGTTTGCTCATGCTGGAGTTTGTGTCAATGATGACTGACAAATGGAGTGGTGGCTTCAAGAGGAAATGGAGGATTTCCCACGCTGGGGCTTGTGAGATGCTCCAAACAGAAGGTTTCCTTCTACCGGACAGGGGCATTCTGTTTTTTTGTCTCAAGGGTCCCCGCCAATTGCAAAGTTTGTGTAGCAGAGCACCCCCGTATGGTTGCCTGGAAACCACACCTCCACTGACCATTGCAGCTTAGGAACATGGCAAGTTCATTCTGGTGGCTCTGGGGCGAAGTACTAAGGGCTTATTTCTACATGGAATGTCATGAACATGGGTAACAATGCTGTTTTGTTACCTGGGAATTCTTAGCCTGTCATCTGTACACATCCTTGGTATTAAGGCAACTTTCCACAGACCTTTCCTGTAACCCTGCCAATGGGGGAACCTGAAGCACAATAGAGAACTCCTCTTTCCATTGCAGGAAGCCTGGCTGTTGCAATGGGTGTCCAACCCTCAAAGTGGGATCCAGCTATATGGCCAATGAGACTACGCCCTCTCCTGAGGGCCCCCCTGGGCACAAAGAGGCATGATGACCCTCAGCCTGAGCATGCTTTCAAACAAGCCCTCTCTGTTACACCATTAGGATCCTGCATTGCAGGCCTGGAATGCCCCTAGGCCCAAATCCTAACACTTGGTGGGATATCCGGGCACCCAGACCCAGATCTCGTCTCTGGAATCCCTGTTTTGGCATAAGCCTAGGTTGGAAAACAGCATTCTTCCCTGTTTTGGAGCACCCCTAAGATGGAAAAGAGCACTCTTTTCTTCTCTAAAAAACCACCAATCTATGGAGATCCACCAGGATCCTTAGAGAGGAAAAGTCTCCCATTGAACCATGAGACCACGTCTACATTCAGAGCCCATCCTGGACACACAATCCAGATAGAAATGCCTGTGCTACCAGCTTTCAGTCACCCTAATTACAGTTCCTGACGTGATGCCTTCTAGGTCTATGCATTGGACCTGCGATCACCTTGCCACTATCCCTGACCCAAATTTGTGTTTGCAGACTTCCCTCCCAAAACCATGGCTCTCATATCCTCAAGGAGGTGGTCTCTGAAGCCTTACCACAGGACTAGGCCTGCCATCCCCAAGGAAACTGTGCCCATCACAGTTCCCCAAAGCCTCCAAGTTAGGAGAAACCTGCAAGGCCCCTGAGCCCACCCCAATATTGGAAGTGGCTCTGGATGCAAATGCACAGTCTGAAACACCCTGATCACCTACATCCAGTCAGACAACCATATCAATGGTCCTTAGTAAGAAAATTGAACCTGATGGGCACCAAGGACATCATTGGATCTCTAGATTAGGTTGCCAGCATCAATCCTCAGAGGCCTGTTCTTGAATACCAAGTCAGGATACAACATATGTACCCTGAGCCACAAAACAGAACATCTCATCTCCCAAGATGGAAACTGTGCACATCGACCTGTGCCAAACCCTCAGTGTGGCCCATAGCCACCAATACATTCTAAGAACTCCCTTGTGACAAACCAGTTTTGGGACACATCTGTAGAGATTCCAAGTCAACTCAAGGCCTTGGTACTTGGCACCAGAACCACCAAAACGAACCTGTCATGTTCCTCAGCTGCAATGGTCATTGGACGTGTGCTTTCCAGTCATCCATGCGGGAGGGCTCTGCTACGCAAACTTCCACTTGAGGGACCCTGGAGGAAAAAAAAACAGACTCCTCCTGTCCATTAGAAGGAAACCTTGTTGTTTGGAGCATCTCACAATCTTAAGCGTGGGTAATCCTCCATTGCCTCCTGAAGCCACCCCTCCATTAGTCGTCATCCTAGACACAAACTCCAGTGTGAGCAAATATCTGACATCTGCCCTTACTCAGGTGCTGGATATCTCGTATAAGCTGCTGCACATTGAAACTGACTTCCGCTTGGCACTCAATTTAAGCATAGCTGGTGTTTACAATTGCATTCTCACCCTATTTGTCCCCAAACCCTCTTGATAGGGAATTCTGGATCCATAAGGCAGCATTCTGCCTGCCCCACAGAAAGAAGTGCTTCGTGAGTCTCGCCAGAAACCCTACATGAGGATCAATTTACTCGGCCCTGGAGAGAACCCCAATATATAGACTTCTCTGGCCACTAGTGCTGTGTCTGACACAGCCTGAGCCCAGACCTCGTGTCAGCCACCCAGAGAGCGGGGCCCATATCCAGCATGTGAGAATGGCCATGGCCCAAATCTGTCATCTCTATGCATCCTTGGTATTCAGGCATCTGTCCCCAGACCTTTGCTGTAATCCCTGCCTATGGGGGAACATGAAGCACAATAGATATTTCCTCCTTTCCCATGGCTGGAAACCTGGCCATTGGAATGTGTGTCCATCCCTCAGTGTGGGAGCCAGAAAATGGACAATGGGACCACGCCCACTCCTGAGGGCCACCCTGGGCACAAACAGGCATTGTAATGCTCAGCCTGAGCATGCTTCCAAACAAGCCCTCTCAGTTGCACCACCAAGATCCTGCATTGCAGGCCTGGTCTGCCCATAAGCCCAAATCCCAAACCTTGGTGGGATTTTCCAGGCGCCTAGACCCAGAGCCCATCTCTGGAATCCCTGTTTTGGGGCACACCTAAGATCGAAAATAGCAGTCTTCCCATCTCAAAAAGTCATCAAAATATTGGGAGCCGCCAGTATCCTTAGAGGAAAAATCTCCCATGGACCCATGAGGCCACAGCTACATTCTGAGGTCACCCTAGATACACAATCCAGATATAAAAGCCTGTGCTTCCACCTTCGGGTCATTCCAGTTACTGTTCCTGACGAGTAGCCTTCCAGGTCTACACATTGCCCTGCGATAACCTAGCCACTAAACCTAACCCGAGTTTGTGTTTGCAGACTTCCCTCCCAGAACCATGGCTCACATGCCCTCCAGGGTGGAGTCTCTGGAGCCACACCACAGGACTGTGCTTGCCATCCCCATGGAAATTGTGCATGTCAGTTAACCAAACCCTCCAGAGTTGGTTGAAACATTCAAGGCCCCTGTGGCCACCCCAATATTGGAGGTTACTCTGGACATAAGTGCGCAGTCTGAAACTCCCTGATCACCTACATCCTGGCAGACACCCAAGTCAACTTTCCTAAGTCTGAAGATTGAACCTCTCATGCCCCTGGTACTCATTGGAACCCTAGATTAGGTTGTCGGGCATCTGTCTTCAGAGGCCTGTTCTTGAATAGGAACTTATGATATGGCATGTGGTCCCTGAGCCACAAAACACTACATCTCCTGTCCCCAGAAGGTAACCGTGCTCTTCGACCTGTGTTAAACCCTCAGGGTAGGAGAATCTTGCAGGCACCTTAGCCACCAACACATTCAAAGATCTACCTGGTAAAAAAAACCAGCATTGTAACCCATCTTCAAGAGATTCCATGTCAACTCAAGACCTTGGTGCTTCGCCCCAGAAGCACCGTACAGAACCTGCATGTTCCTCAGCTGCATTGGTCAATGGAGGTGTGCTTTCCAGGCATCCATGTGGAAGGGCTCTGCTACCCATACTTTTCACATGGGGGGCCCTGCAGAAAACATACCAGACTCTAACTGTCCAGTAGAAAAAACAACCTTGCTGTTTAGAGCATCTCACATGCATCAGCCTCTTGATGCCACTCCTCCATTCGGTCATCAGAGACACAAACTCCAGTGTGCGTAAACATCTGAAATCCACCTTTACTCAGGTGCTGGATATTTCATTTGTTGGCCACGATAGATACAAACTTTATCATGAGCAGACATCTGACCCTCGCCTGTACTCAGATGCTGGAGATCTCGAAAAAACCACTGCACATTGGAACGGCCATGTTCTCGGCACTGAGATTAAGCATAGATTGTGTTTTCTGCCTTCTGTTCTCACACTCCTCGCCTTCAAGTCCCCCATATTGGGAATTTGGGAGCCACAATGCAGCCTTCTGCCTGCCCACCAGAAAAAAGAGGTGCCCTATGGGTCTGCGTGAAACTCCATATAAGGTTCCACCAGCACAGCCCTCTATAGCACCACAATATCATAGGCCACCTTGTGAACTAATGCTTTGTCTGACACAGCTCGAGCCCCGACCTCCTGGTAGCCACCTAGATAGCGGGACCCATATCTGGCAGGTGTGACCTGCCTTGACCTGAGTCCTTCATCTCAAACCAACCTGGTTATTCACGTACCAGTCCCAGAACATAGCTCAAATTACTGTGCATGGGGGAATCTGAAGCACAAAAGAGTACTCCTCCTTCCTCATAGAAGGAAAATTAAATGTTGATATGGTGGTCCAACCCTCATATTGGGATCCAGGTGCATGGAACAAGAGCCAATGCCCACTCAGGATGGGCATCTGGGCAAAAACAGGCATTGTGACCCTTACCCTGAGTCCCATTTCCAACAAGTCTCCATGGGAGCTGAACCAAAGCCCCACAGAGCCAGGCAGTCAAGCCTCTAGGCCCAAATACTAAGCCTTTGTAGGGTTATCCAGGCACAGGGACCTATAACCCATCTCTGGAATCCCTGTGTTGACGGAAACACTGAAACAGTAAACCACGCTCTCTCCTTCCCAGTGAGACACCAAACTCTTGGGTGCTGGGCAGAATCCCCAGAGAGGTAGAATATTCCATGGACACATGAGGACACCCCACCATTCCAAGGCCATCCTAGACACAATCCAGACAGAAAAGCCTTTGCTCCTGCCTCCCAGCCACACGAATTTCAAATCCTGAGGAGCTGCCCTCAGCGTCTGCAGATCGGGGCTGCCATCACCTCCCTCCTAATTGATACACAATTTAGTGTCTGAAGACTTTGGTCCCAGAGCCCTTAACAACATTCCCTGCAGGATGGGGCTGACAGAACCACACTACATCACTGGGCCTGATCTCTGGATGAAATTCTGCCGTCTCAGTTGCACAAACCCTCCAGATTAGGAAAAGCCTGCAAGGCCCCTGAGCCCACCCCAATTTCATAGGCCACTCTGGAAAAAATGCACAGTCTGACACAGCCTGAGCATCTACCTCCAGGAAGACTCACAGGTCAAAGTCCCTAAGTCCGAAGGTTGAGGATGACATGCCCCTACAACCTCATAAGAACCCTAGCCTAGATATTCAGGCCTCTGTGCCCAGAGGCCTGGTCTTGAAATCCAACATATGATCCGACATGTGGTCCCTGAGCCATACAAGAGAACCCCTCCTGTCCCGAGAAGGGAACCTGGCTCCTGGGAACTGGGTCTAACCCTCAGGTAGGAGAATCCTGCATGGCCACAGACCCACAACCACATTCTTTTTTTTTATATAGATTTTATTTATTTATTTGACAGAGAGAGATCACAAGTAGGCATAGAGGAAGGCAGAGAGAGAGAGAGGAAGAAGCAGGCTCCCTGCTGA
This sequence comes from Mustela nivalis, assembly GCF_964662115.1. Classification (NCBI taxonomy): domain Eukaryota; kingdom Metazoa; phylum Chordata; class Mammalia; order Carnivora; family Mustelidae; genus Mustela; species Mustela nivalis. The sequence goes on along the minus strand of NW_028136405.1, from coordinate 105,587 downwards.
GCAGAGAGCCCGATGCGGGACTCAATCCCAGGACCCTGAGATCATGACCTGAGCCGAAGGCAGCGGCTTAGCCCATTGAGCCACCCAGGCACCCTCACCACCACATTCTAAGGTCTCCCTGGACACCAAGCAGCATTGTGACTCATTAGACTGAGAACATCCGTCAACTTAGATCACTTGGAAATTTGAACAAAAACCAGTAGATCAAGCCTGCAATGTTCCTCAGCTGCAATGGTCATGCAAGGAAGACTTCCCAGGCCCCCATTCAGAGACCTCTGCTGTCGAATCTTTCTATATGGGGGACCCTGGAGCCTTGTAAGCGGACTTCCCCTGTCCTACAGTAGGACACCTTGCTGTTTGGAGCAGCTCACAAGGTCCTGCTTGGGAAAATCTCCAAGAATTCTTGAGGCCACCCCACAATTCGTTGACCATCATGGATGCAAACCCAGCGTGAGCAGACATCTGACCCTCGCCCATACTCAGGTGCTGGAAATCTCGAAACAACCACTGCACAATGGAATGGTCCTGTGGTCGGCACTGAGCTTATCCGTGGCTTGTGTTTTCAGACTTCTGTCTTCACACTCCTCGCCTACAAGCCCTTCATATTGGGAATTCTGAAGCCACAGTGCAGCTTTCTGCCTGCCCACCAGAAAGAAGTGTCCTATGGGTCTTCGTAGAAACCCACATGAGGATCCTCCTGCACGGCCCTCAATGGCACCCCAATATAATAGACCGACCTCTGCATAAATTGTCTATCTGACACCGCCTGATCCCCGACCTCCTGTCAGCCACCCAGATAGTGGGCCCCATATCCTCCAGGTGGGTCCAACCTTGGCCCGAGGCCATCATCTTGAAGCAACCTGGATATTCAGGTACCTGTCCCAGACTTAGCTCAAATTCCTGCCATAGGGGACTCAGAAGCACAAAAGAGTGCTCCTCCTTCCCCATGGCCAGAAAACTGAATGTTGAGATGGCTGTACAACCCTGAGTGGGAACCAGGTGCATGGTCCATGAGACCATGCCTACACAGGACGGGCAGCTGGGCACAAATAGGCATTGTGACCCTCAGAATGAGACCCCATTCCAAAGATCCCCCTTGGGATCTGGACCAGGATCCCAAATCGAAGCTTTGGTTAAGTTTTCCCAGTGTCTGGACCCAGAACCCATCTCTGGAATCCCTGTTTGGACAGGATCCCAGAGATGGAATACAGTCTTTTCCTCTTCCCCAAAAAGAAATCAAACTCTTGGGTGCCAAGCAGAATCACCAGAGTGGAATAATATCCCATGGACACATGAGGTCACCCCTTCATTTAGTGGCCATCCTAGACACACAATCCAGACAGAAAAGCCTGTGCTCCTCCCTCCCAGCCACCTGAATTTCAAATCCCGAGGAGCTTCCCTCAGGGTCTTCAGATTCGGACTGCCATCACCTCACTCCTATCTCTTATCCGAGGTTGTGTCTAAAGTCTTTGGTCCCAAAGTCCTGACACACATGACCTCCAGGATGGGGCCTCGAGAAACACACTGTCGGAGAGTCTAAGTGGTGATAATGGCTCAGATGGTGTCAGAGTGCCCCTTTTATTCCAGGGCAGCCTACACTATCAGGATGGCCTCAGGGGCCTTGGACTTTTCCCTAACCTGTAGGGTTGTGGTCAATGGATTGGGCACACTTTCCTTGGAGAGGGCAGGCACAATCTTTCGCTGTGGCTCCAGATGCCCTAGCCTAGAGGGTGTGTGGGTCCGGGCTGTGGGCACAGAAGTCTGAAAACACAAACTCAGCTTATGAGTGGCGCCGAGGGTATGGCAGGCCGGATGTACAGATAGAGAGTGAGTTCCTTGGCTTGTGAATCAAGGGCGAGATTCCTTCAGGCTTTTGTCTCTGGATGCGTCCAGGATAGCCGTATATTGTAGGGGGTGGCCTCAGTGACTGTGGACAAGTATCCCTCTCTGGGGATTTGTCCCAGATAACAGGAGTTTGGGGTCATTTTGGGGGAAGGGTGGAGTCCTGTTGTCTGGCTCATGTGTCTCTCCAAGAAAGTGATTCCAGAGCAGAGCCCCAGGTACAGGTGGGGCGACTGGAAAACTCAAACACTGGTGAGGATTGGGTGCATAGGGGCTTGGCAAGCCCCATATGCGGGCTCTTGGTCCAGGTCCTGACAGGCCTTTCTTTGACATGGGGCTCATGCTGAGGGTCACAGTGTGAATTTGTGCCCAAGCAGCACTCAAGTTTGGGCGTGGCATCAGGGGCCATGAAGGTTTCTCCCACCCTGAAGGTGTGACTCCATGCCAAGAGCAAGCTTGACAGCCATGGGGAAGGAGGAGTTCTGTTTTGTGCTTGCGATACCCAGCTGTGTGGAGAATTGATATAATGTCTAGGTTCAGATATCTGAAAACCAAGGTTAGGAAGAGGTGACGGCATAAGACCATGGCGTGTCCGAAGTGCTGGGTGTGTGGCCAGCTGTCTCTTTGTCTGTCTGGACGTCTGGCTTCAGGCTGTGTCAGACAGAGCATGAGTGCCCAGAGCAGCATATCCAGTTCGGGGACCGCGAGGCCCGAGCAGGTTGATCCTCATCTGGGTTTTTTGGAGAGCCCCACAGGGAAACGTTTTTCTTCCGTTGGGCAGACACTGGGCTGATTTGTGGTTCTGGAGTTCCCAGTCCGTAGGGCTTGTTGCCAGGAGTGTGAGGAAGGAAGTCTGAAAACAAAAGCTAGCGTGAGGTTTGGGACCAAGGGCATGGCAGGGCCACTCTGCAGAGGCTGAATCGAGATCTCCTGCACTGAGGTCATGTCAACTATGAGACGTGCCTCAGGCTAGAGTTTTTGTCCAGCATGGCCTCTTCCTGAAGGGTGAGGGCTTCATTAGGCCAGGGATGTTTGCCTACGATGGGATTTGTGAACTACTCCAAAACTCAAGGTTTCCTTCTGCACGACAGTCGAGTCCTATTGGATGGTTCCAGGAGGCCCCATATGGAAAGACTCGAGAGCAGGTGTCTAAGCATGGATGCCTGGGAACGCCACCTCATATTCCCACTCTTTAGTCAGGACAAGGCAGGCTCAATCTGCAGGCTCCTGGGTGAGCTACCCAGAGGGGAGAGTTGAAATGGACTCTCCTGAAGATGAGTCCTACTGTGGCTTGGTGGCCTGGGAGACCTTGGAATGTGGAGGTGGCTCAGGGACTCTGCAGGGTTCTCCAAACTGAGGTGTTTGACACAGCTCCAACAGGAAAGCTTCCCATGTGGAGAGGAGAGGAGTTCTGTTCAGTGCCTCAGGAAAGCCCCATATCCTGTTCTTCGAACCAAAGCCTCTGAGGAGTAACACCTGGAACCCAAAGCAAGAGTTGAGATTACGGCCTAAGGGCCTGTCCGGCTCAACCTTCTATCTCTGTTGACATCTGTGGGCATGCCTTCGTGGAGGTAGCTGCTCAGCTTGTGTCCGAATGCCCCTGTGTGTCCAAGGAGCCTCCCAGTAGTGGGATGTCCTCGGGGGCCTTGAGGTTTCTCATATTCTGGAGGTGTGTGGCCAAAGGAATGGACACAGTTTCCCAGGAGAGAGCAGGCACGGTCCTGTGGTATGGCTCCAGAGGACCCAGCCTAGAGGCTGTGTTTGCCAGGGCTGTGGGGACAGATGTCTGAAAAAGCAAACTTGGCTCAGCTAGTGGCCAAGGTAATGGCAGGACTGATCTCCAGTCCGTGAGGGGAGATCCTCTGGATATCAAAGGAGGGCAAGTGGGAGGCAGTCACTCAGGATTTTGTCTCTGGGTGTTGCGTTTACAGTGTCCGGTCAGGGTAGGGGTTGTCTCAGAGGCCGAGGAAGAGCCTTCCTCTCGGGGGATTGTCCAAGTTCCCAAGTGTTTGGGTTCATTCTGTGGGAAGGGAAGAGTACTGTTTTCTCCCACAGGGAACCCCCCAGGAGAGGGACTCTATAGCACAGCAGTGGGTTCCCTGAACTGGAATACACACCATCTAGTTAGTCCTGGGTGCCTATGGGCATGGCAAGCCACATATGCGGGCTCTTGGTCCAGTCACTGAGAGGCGTTACTTGAATAAGGTACTCACGCTGAGGGTCACAATGTGTGTTTGTGCCCAAGGCGGCCCTAAAGCTTGGGCGTTGCCTCATGGGCCATGTCGTTTTTCCTACACTGAAGGTTTGACTCACTGCCAGCAGCAAGTTTTCTTGCCATGGGGAAGGAGGGGTTCTGATTTGTGCATCAGGTTCCCCCCTGTGCAGGGATTGGAGATAAGGTCTAGGATCCGATGACTGAAAACCCAGGTTGGGAATGGATGGTGGCCTAAGGCAGTGGCGGTTCCAATGTCCTAGGAGTGCAGCCAGCTGTGTCGGTGTCTGTTGGAAGGTCTGGGCTCAGGCTATTTGCGACAGAGCATCAGTGTTTAAGGTAGCCTATGCAATTGGGGTGTTGCCGAGGGCCAAGCAGTTTGATCCTCATTTGGGGTTTCTGGGTAGCACCATAGACAATGTTTTTCTCCTGGGAGGCAGGCAGAGTGCTTCAGTGTGGCCCCAGAATTCCCAGTAGGGAGGGTTTGTGGGCAAGGAGTGTGAGGACGGAAGTCTGAAAACACAAGCTAGGGTGAGGATTGGAGCCAAGGGCAGAGCAGGCCCACTCTGCAGAGGCTGAATCAAAATCTCCTGCATCTGAAGTCAGGCTGAGGATCAGACGTTGGCTGAGGCTGGAGTATGTGTTCATGATGGCACCTTCAAGAAGCGGGGGCCTCATGAGGCCAAGGAAGTATTCCCACGCTGAGTTTGGAGGTTGCCCCAAACCACAAGGTTTCCTTCTGCGGGACATTCGAGTCCTGTTGCATGGCTCCAGGACATACCATATGGAAGGACTGGAGAGCAGGGTTCGATGGATGGATCCCTGTACAGCATTCCTCGCATTCCAATTGGCCATAAGTGACAAGATATGTTTGATCTGCTGCCTCTGGGTCACGCTACCCAGGGGGCTGAGTTGAAATGGCCTCTCCTGAGGATGTGTCATAATGTGCGTTTGGGTCCATGGAGACCTTGGAATGTGCTGGTTGTTCGGTGGCCTTGGGGAACTCTCCTACCTGAAGGGTTTGATACATCCCCAGTAAGAAAGCTGCCCATGTGGAGACGAGAGATGCTTGGTTTGGTGCCTCAGAAAAGCCCCATGTGCTGGTCTACGAAAACAGTCCTCTGAGGACGGACACATGGAAACAAAGCTAAGGTTCATATTAGGGCCTGGGGGCCTGTCCATTTCAACCTTCTGTCTCTGGGGACACTGTCTGAGAATCTAAGTGGAGATAGTTGCTCTGCTGGTGTCAGAGAGCCCCTCTTAGTCCAGGGTGGCCTACCTATTGATGGCCTCAGGGGCCTTGGAGCTTTTCCCTAAACTGTAGGGTTGTGGTCAATGGATTGGACACACTTTCCTTAGAGAGGGCCGGCACAATCTTTCGCTGTGGCTTCAGAGGCCCTAGCCTGGAGGTTGTGTGGGTCCATGCTGTGGGCACAGAAGTCTTAAAACACAAAGTCAGCTTATGAGTGGCGCCTAGGGTATGACAGGCCGGATGTACAGCCCGAGAGGGAACTCCTATGCCTCTGAAACAAGGGCGAGTGGAAGGCGTTCCTTCAGGCTTTTGTCTCTGGATGTTGTGTCTGGGATAGCCGTGGATTGGAGCGGTGGCCTCAGGGACTGTGGACGAGTATCCCTCTCTGGGGATTTGTCCCAGCTCCCAAGAGTTTGGGGTCATTTTGAGGGAAGGGTGGAGTCGTGTTGTCTGGCTCATGTGTCTCTCCAAGAAAGGGATTCCAGAGCAGCGCCCAGGTACAGGTGGGGCGACTGGAAAACTCAAACACTGGTGAGGATTGGGTGCATAGGGGCTTGGCAAGCCCCATATGCGGGCTCTTGGTCCAGGTCCTGACAGGCCTTTCTTTGACATGGGGCTCATGCTAGGGTCACAGTGTGAATTTGTGCCCAAGCAGCACTCAAGTTTGGGCGTGGCATCAGGGGCCATGAAGGTTTCTCCCACCCTGAAGGTGTGACTCCATGCCAAGAGCAAGCTTGACAGCCATGGGGAAGGAGGAGTTCTGTTTTGTGCTTGCGATACCCAGCTGTGTGGAGAATTGATATAATGTCTAGGTTCAGATATCTGAAAACCAAGGTTAGGAAGAGGTGACGGCATAAGACCATGGCGTGTCCGAAGTGCTGGGTGTGCGGCCAGCTGTCTCCTTGTCTCTCTGGACGTCTGGTTTCAGGCTGTGTCAGACAGAGCATGAGTTCCCAGAGCAGCATATCCAGTTCAAGGTCCGTCGAGGCCCGAGCAGGTTGATCCTCATCTGGGTTTTCTGGAGAGCCCCACAGGGAAACGTTTTTCTTCCGTTGGGCAGACACTGGGCTGGGTTTTGGTTCTGGAGTTTCTTGTCCGGAGGGCTTGTTTGCCAGGAGTGTGAGGAAGGAAGTCTGAAAACACAAGCTAGCGTGAGGTTTGGGACCGAGGGCACGGCAGGCCCACTCTGCAGAGGCTGAATCGAGATCTCCTGCACTGAGGTCATGTCAACTATGAGACGTGCCTCAGGCTAGAGTTTTTGTCCAGCATGGCCTCTTCCTGAAGGGTGAGGGCTTCATTAGGCCAGGGATGTTTGCCTACGATGGGATTTGTGAACTACTCCAAAACTCAAGGTTTCCTTCTGCACGACAGTCGAGTCCTATTGGATGGTTCCAGGAGGCCCCATATGGAAAGACTCGAGAGCAGGTGTCTAAGCATGGATGCCTGGGAACGCCACCTCATATTCCCACTCTTTAGTCAGGACAAGGCAGGCTCAATCTGCAGGCTCCTGGGTGAGCTACCCAGAGGGGAGAGTTGAAATGGACTCTCCTGAAGATGAGTCCTACTGTGGCTTGGTGGCCTGGGAGACCTTGGAATGTGGAGGTGGCTCAGGGACTCTGCAGGGTTCTCCAAACTGAGGTGTTTGACACAGCTCCAACAGGAAAGCTTCCCATGTGGAGAGGAGAGAAGTTCTGTTCAGTGCCTCAGGAAAGCCCCATATCCTGTTCTTCGAACCAAAGCCTCTTAGGAGTAACACCTGGAACCCAAAGCAAGAGTTGAGATTACGGCCTAAGGGCATGTCCGGCTCAACCTTCTATCTCTGTTGACATCTGTGGGCATGCCTTCGTGGAGGTAGCTGCTCAGCTTGTGTCCGAATGCCCCTGTGTGTCCAGGGAGCCTCCCAGTAGTGGGATGTCCTCGGGGGCCTTGAGGTTTCTCATATTCTGGAGGTGTGTGGCCAAAGGAATGGACACAGTTTCCCAGGAGAGAGCAGGCACGGTCCTGTGGTATGGCTCCAGAGGACCCATCCTAGAGGCTGTGTTTGCCAGGGCTGTGGGGACAGATGTCTGAAAAAGCAAACTTGGCTCAGCTAGTGGCCAAGGTAATGGCAGGACTGATCTCCAGTCCGTGAGGGGAGATCCTCTGGATATCAAAGGAGGGCAAGTGGGAGGCAGTCACTCAGGATTTTGTCTCTGGGTGTTGAGTTCACAGTGTCCGGTCAGGGTAGGGGTTGTCTCAGAGGCCGAGGAAGAGCCTTCCTCTCGGGGGATTGTGCAAGCTCCCAAGTGTTTGGATTCATTCTGTGGGAAGGGAAGAGTACTGTTTTCTGCCACATGGGACCCCCCAGGAGAGGGACTCTAGAGCACAGCAGTGGGTTCCCTGAACTGGAATACACACCATCTAGTTAATCCTGGGTGCCTATGGGCATGGCAAGCCACATATGCAGGCTCTTGGTCCAGTCACTGAGAGGCGTTACTTGAATAAGGTCCTCACGCTGAGGGTCACAATGTGTGTTTGTGCCCAAGGCGGCCCTAACGCTTGGGCGTTGCCTCATGGGCCATGCCGTTTTCTCCTACACTGAAGGTTTGACTCACTGCCAGCAGCAAGTTTTCTTGCCATGGGGAAGGAGGGGTTCTGACTTGTGTATCAGGTTCCCCACTGTGCAGGGATTGGAGATAAGGTCTAGGTTCCGATGACTGAAAACCCAGGTTGGGAATGGATGGTGGCCTAAGGCAGTGGCGAGTCCAATGTGCTGGGTGTGCAGCCAGCTGTGTCGGTGTCTGTTGGAAGGTCTGGGCTCAGGCTATTTGCCTCAGAGCATCAGTGTTTAAGGTAGCCTATGCAATTGGGGTGTTGCCGAGGGCCAAGCAGTTTGATCCTCATTTGGGGTTTCTGGGCAGCACCATAGACATTGTTTTTCTCCTGGGAGGCAGGCAGAGTGCTTCATTGTGGCCCCAGAATTCCAAGTAGGGAGGGCTTGTGGGCCTGGAGTGAGAGGACGGAAGTCTGAAAACACAAGCTAGGGTGAGGATTGGAGCCAAGGGCAGAGCAGGCCCATTCTGCAGAGGCTGAATCAAAATCTCCTGCATCTGAAGTCAGGCTGAGGATCAGACGTTGGCTGGGGCTGGAGTATGTGTCCATGATGGCACCTTCATGAAGCGGGGGCCTCATGAGGCCAAGGAAGTTTTCCCACGCTGAGTTTGGAGGTTGCCCCAAACCACAAGGTTTCCTTCTGCGGGACATTCGAGTCCTGTTGCATGGCTCCAGGACATACCATATGGAAGGACTGGAGAGCAGGGTTCGATGGATGGATCCCTGTACAGCATGCCTCGCATTCCAATTGGCCATTAGCGATAAGATATGTTTGATCTGGGGCCTCTGGAACACGCGACCCAGGGGGCTGAGTTGGTTCCTTCAACTGGAATACACACCATGTAGTTAGTCCTGGGTGCCTATGGGCATGGCAGGGACTATATGCAGGATCTTCGTCCCGAACCTGACAGGCCTTTCTTTGACATGGGGCTCATGCTAGGGTCATAGTGTGAATTTGTGCCCAAGCAGCACTCATGTTTTGGCGTGGCATCAGGGGCCATGAAGGGTTCCCCACCTGAAGGTGTGACTCCATGTGAAGAACAAGCATTACAGCCATGTGGAATGCAGAGTTCTGATTGTGATTCTAATACACAAACTCAGCTTTTTTTGGGGACGTCGGTATGGCAGGCCCAATATACAAACCATGAGAAGAACTCATGAAGATTTGAATATAGAGCGAGTCTGAGGCGCTTGCTCAGGCATTTGTCTCTGGAATTTGTATCAGCAATGGCCGTAGAATGTCGGGGATGCTTCATGGGCCATGGACGAATCTACCTCTATGAGGATTTCGCCCGATTCCCAATTTTTTTTCGTCAAACTGTGGGATGGGAGAACTCCTTTCAGTTTTGTTACCTCAGGTGTCCCACGAAAAGAGTAATTCCAAAGCAAAGCCGTGGGGAAGACTGAAGGGACCACCAGAACTATGGTTCAAAATTGGGAACTAAGGGCATGGCAAGCCCAATATGCTATCTCTTCATCCAGCCACTGAGAGGCCTTACTTGAGGACTTTGGTCAGGCTGAGGGTCACAATGTGTGTTTGTGACCAATGTAGCCTGCGAGCATGGCGGGGCCTCATGGGCAACACTGGATTCAACTACACTGAAAGTTGGACAACATGCCAAACACAAGGTATCTTGCCATGGGGAAGGAGTTCTGCTTTCTGCATCCCGTTCAACCCTGGGCAGTGATTGGAGGTAAGGTCTAGAATCTAAAGCCTGAAATCCGAGTTTGGGAAGAGATGACGACCTAATGCCATGGCGGCTCGATGTGCTCAGTGTGCGGCCAGCTGTCTGGGACGGGCCAGGGAGTCCAGGCTCAGGCTGTGTCAGAAAGGGCATTAGTGCCCTGCTCAGCCTATGTATTTGGGGTACAGCCAAGGTCGGTGCAGGTTGATCCTCATTTGGGATTACTGTGTAGCCCCAGAGGACAATGTTTTTCTTCTGGAGGGCAGGCAGAGTGCTGCATTGTAGTTCTGGATTGCCAAACTGGAGGGCTTGTGGGCCAGTAGTCTGACGACAAAAGTTTGAGAACACAAGCTAGGCTTAGGTTTCTGGGTGAGGCCATGGCAGGCACAATCTACAGACCTGAATCGAGATCTCATGCATCTGAAGTCAGGGCGAGGATCAGACGATCGCTCAGGTTGTAGTTTCTGTCCATGATGGCCCCTTCATGAATGGGGGGGGGGGATCACGAGGCCATGGGGGTTTTCCCACGATGGGAGTTGTGAGAAGCTCCAAACTGCAGAGAGTCTTCTGCAGGACAATTGAGACCTGTTGTTTGGCTCCAGGCCAATGATTCTGAGCAGGGTTCTAAGGATGGATGGCTGGGTAGCCCACCTCGCATTCCAATTGTCTCCTAGCAACAAGACAGGTTAGATCTCCTGGATCTGTGGGGAGCAACTGAGGACGCTGCATTAAAATGGACACCCCTGGGCATGGGTCCTAATGTGCTTTTGTGTCTAAGGAGACCTTGGAATGAAGCGGTGGCACTTGGGCCCTAAAGAGTTCTACTAAAGAGAGGCTTTGACACAGCTCCAATGTGCAAGTATCCCATATTTAGATGAGATGTTTTCTGTTGGGTGAGTCAAGAAACAGCTATATGCTGCATTTGAATTCCAGGCTTCTGAGGAGAGATGCCTGGAAACGAAAGCAATGGATCTGATTACTGCCTAGGGGCCTGTTCTTTCCTTTTTACCTCTGGGGACATCTGTCTATGGGTCTGAGTGCAGGTAGGTGCTCTGTAGTGCTCAGATTGCCCCTGTTTTTCCTGGGAAGCCACCACTATTGAGATGGATCAGGGACTTTGGAGGTATATCCTATTAGAAGTGTTGTGTCCATTGGAATGGGCACACACAATTCCCTTGGAGAGGGCAAGTACAGTCCTCAGGTTTGGCTCCAGGGGCCTTAGCCTGTAGGTTGTGTAGGCCAGGGCTGTTTGGACAGTTGTCTGAAAACACAAACTCGGCTTATGTTTTGGGTCATAGGTATGGCAGGACTGATCTACAGACCATGAGGAGAACTCTTCTGGATTTGAAAGAAAGGCGAGTGTGAGGCTCCTGCTCAAGTTTTTGTCTCTGGATATCGTGTCACTCATGGTCGTGGAATTTCTGGGTGACTTCATGGGAAATGGACGATTCTTACTCTCTGGTGGTTTGGCCCCGTCCAAAGAGTTTGGGGTCATTCTGTGGGCTGGAAGAAGTCCTTTTTTTTTTTTTTTTTTTTTTTTTTTGTTGTTGTTTTCTTTTTTAACCTCAGGTGTCCCACCAAATGAGGGATTCCAGAGTAGAGCCCTGGGGAGGGGCGACTGGACAATCAGAAATCTGGTTAAAAATTGGGGCCTAGGAACATGTCAAGCCCATTATGACATCTAATGGTCCAGCCAATGAGAGGACTTACTAGAGGAGAGGACTCATGCTGAGGGTCACAATGCGTGTGTATGCTTTCGTCGCACTCAAGAATGGGCAGGGCCTCAGGGTGAATGCTGGTTTCTCCTACACTGAATGTTGGACAACGTGCCAACCACAAGGGTTCTTGCCATGGGTAAGGAGGAGTTCTGATTTCTGCATCACACTCACACCTGGGCAGTGATTGGAGATAAGGTCTCGGTTCTGAAGCCTGAAAACTGAGGTAGGGAAGAGATGATGACCTAAGGCCATGGCGGGTTTTATGTGCTCAGAGTGCGGTCAGCTTTCTGGGTGTTGGTCAGGAGTTCTGGGCTCAGGTTGTGTTCGACAGTGCATTAGTGCCCAGGTTAGACTATATAATTTGGGTAAAGTCGAGTGCTGTGTAGGTTTACCATCATTTAAGGTGCCTGGGTAGCTCATGAGGCAATAATTTTTTTTCTAGAGGGCCGGCAGAGTGCTGCATTGTGGGGCCGGAATTGCCAAACTAGAGGGCTTCGGGGCCAGGAGTGTGAGGACAGAAGTCTGAGAAGACAAGCTAGACTTCGGTTTCAGGGCGAGGTCACCGCAGGTACCCCCTGCAGATCTGAACCAATATCTTATGCATCTGAAGTCAGGGCGAGGATCAGACGTTGGCTCAGGATGGATTTTCTGTGCATGATGGACGCTTCATGAAGGGAGCGGAATCTCGAGGCCATTGAGGTTTTCCCACGTTGGGAGTTGTGGGATGCCCCCTTCAAGGATTCCTTCTGCGGGACAATTGAGACCTGTTGGACAGCTCCAGGACATCCCATATGGAATGACTCCAGAGCACCGTTCGCGGATGGATGCCTGGGAAGTCCACCTAGCATTCCAATTGTCTCCTAGCAACAAGACAGTTTAGATCTGATGGCTCTCCCGGAGCAACCGGGGTGGCAGAGTTGAAATGGACTTTCCTGAGGATGTGTCCTAATGTGTTTTTGTGTCCATGAGGGCCTTGGAATGGGGCTTTGGCACCGGGAATCTGAAGTTCTCTCCTAAGCTTTGGACATGGCTCCCATGCACAGGTTTCCTTGTGGAGACGAGATGAGTTCTGATGGGTGCCTCAGGAAAACCCCTATGCTCGTATTGGAATCAGGCTTTAGAGGACACATGCCTGTAACCCAAAGCAATGGATCCTATTATGGCCTAGGGTCCTGTCTGGTTCAATCTTCTTCTCTGGAGACATCCACCTATGGTATGAGTGGAGGTCGATTATCAGCTGGTGTCAGACAGCCCTTGTTTGTTCCGGGCTACCTACACTATTGGGATGGCCTTAGGGACTTTGGAGGTTTCTCCTAATTTGTACGATTATGGACCATGGAATGGGCAGATTTCCCATGGATTGGTAGGCACAGTCCTAATGTTTGGCTCCAGGGTCCCAGCGTGGAGAGTGTGTGGCCCAGGACTTTGAGGACAGAAGTCTGAAAACACAAACTCAGCTTAGGTTTGGGGATGTAGGTATGGCAGGCCCGATCGACAAAGCATGAGAAGAACTCTTCAGGATATGAAGAAAGTGCGAGTCTGAGGCACTTGCTCAGGCTTTTTTCTCTGGATTTTGTATCAGCGATGGCCGTGGAATGTCGGGGAGGCCTCATGGGCCATGGACGAATCCTCCTCTCTTAGGATTTGGCCCGATTTCCAATTGCTTTTCGTCAATCTGTGGGATGGGATGACTCATTTCAGTTTTGTTACCTCAGGTGTCCCACCAAAAGAGGAATTCCAAAGCCAAGCCGTGGGGAAGACTGAAGGGAATACCCGAACTATGGTTAAAAATTGGGGCCTAGGGGCATGGCAAGCCCAATACGCTATCTCTTCATCCAGCCACTGAGTGGCCTTACTTCAGGACTGGGCTCAGCCTGAGGGTCACATGTGTGTTTGTGACCAATGTGGCCTGCGAGCATGGGCGGGGCCTCATGGGCCACACTAGTTTCAACGACACTGAACGTTGGAAAACATGCCAACCGCAAGGTTTCTTGCCATGGGGAAGGAGTTCTGATTTCTGCATCACCTTCAGCGTGGGCAGTGATTGGAGATAAGGTCTAGGTTCTGAAACCTGGAAACCGAGGTTGGGAAGAGATGACGACCTAATGCCATGGCGGCTCAATGTGCTCACTGTGTGGCCAGCTGTCTGGGAGGGGCCAGGCGTCCAGGCTCAGGCTGTGTCAGAAAGGGCATTAGTGCCCTGGTCAGCCTATGTATTTGGGGTACAGCCAAGGTCGGTGGAGGTTGATCCTCATTTGGGGTTACTGGTTAGCCCCAGAGGACAATGTTATTTTTATCTGGAGGGCAGGCAGAGTGCTGCATTGTAGTTCTGGATTGCCAAACTGGAGGGCTTGTGGGCCAGTAGTCTGACGACAAAAGTCTGAGAAAACAAGCTAGGCTTAGGTTTCTGGGTGAGGCCATGGCAGGCACAATCTACAGACCTGAATCGAGATCTCGTGCATCTGAAGTCAGGGCGAGGATCAGACGATCGCTCAGGTTGTAGTTTCTGTCCCTGAAGGCTCCTTCATGAATGGGGGGGATCACGAGGCCATGGGGGTTTTCCCACGATGGGAGTTGTGAGAAGCTCCAAACTGCAGAGAGTCTTCTGCAGGACAATTGAGACCTGTTGTTTGGCTCCAGGCCAATGATTCTGAGCTGGGTTCTAAGGATGGATGGCTGGGTAGCCCACCTCGCATTCCAATTGTCTCCTAGCATCCAGACAGGTTAGATCTCCTGGATCTGTGGGGAGTAACCGAGGACGCTGCATTGAAATGGACACCCCTGGGCATGGGTCCTAATGTGCTTTTGTGTCTAAGGAGACCTTGGAATGAAGCGGTGGCACTTGGGCCCTTAAGAGTTCTACTAAACAGAGGCTTTGACACAGCTCCAACGTGCAAGTTTCCCATGTGTAGATGAGATGATTTCTGTTGGGTGAGTCAACAAACAGCTATATGCTGCTTTTGAAATCCAGGCCTCTGAGGAGAGATGCCTGGAAACCAAAGCAATGGTTCTGATTAGTGCCTAGGGGCCTGTTCTTTCCTTTTTACCTCTGGGCACATCTGTCTATGGGTCTGAGTGCAGGTAGGTGCTCTGAAGGGCTCAGATTGCCCCTGTTTTTCCTGGAAAACCACCACTATTGAGATGGATCAGGGACTTTGGAGGTTTATCCTATTAGAAGGGTTTTGGCCATTGGAATGGGCACACACAATTCCCTTGGAGAGGGCAAGTACAGTCCTCAGGTTTGGCTCCAGGGGCCTGAGCCTGTAGGTTGTGTAAGCCAGGGCTGTTTGGACAGTTGTCTGAAAACACAAACTCGGATTATGTTTCGGGTCATAGGTATGGCAGGACTGATCTACAGACCATGAGGAGAACTCTTCTGGATTTGAAAGAAGGGCGAGTGTGAGGCTCCTGCTCAAGTTTTTGTCTCTGGATATCGTGTCACTCATGGTCGTGGAATTTCTGGGTGACTTCATGGGAAATGGACGATTCTTACTCTCTGGTGGTTTGGCCCCGTCCAAAGAGATTGGGGTCATTCTCTGGGCTGGAAGAAGTCCGTTTTTTTTTTTTTTTTGTTGTTGTTGTTTTCTTTTTTAACCTCAGGTGTCCCACCAAATGAGGGATTCCAGAGTAGAGCCCTGGGGAGGGGCGACTGGACAATCAGAAATCTGGTTAAAAATTGGGTCCTAGGAACATGTCAAGCCCATTATGACATCTAATGGTCCAGCCAATGAGAGGACTTACTAGAGGAGAGGACTCATGCTGAGGGTCACAATGCGTGTGTATGCCCTCGTCGCACTCAAGAATGGGCAGGGCCTCAGGGTGAATGCTGGTTTCTCCTACACTGAACGTTGGACAACGTGCCAACCACAAGGGTTCTTGCCATGGGTAAGGAGGAGTTCTGATTTCTGCATCACACTCAACCTGGGCAGTGATTTTAGATAAGGTCTCGGTTCTGAAGCCTGAAAACTGAGGTAGGGAAGAGATGATGACCTAAGGCCATGGCGGGTTTTATGTGCTCAGTGTGCGGTCAGCTTTCTGGGTGTTGGTCAAAAGTTCCGGGCTCAGGTTGTGTTCGACAGTGCATTAGTGCCCACGTTAGACTATATAATTTGGGTAAAGTCGAGTGCTGTGTAGGTTTACCCTCATTTAAGGTGCCTGGGTAGATCATGAGGCAATAATTTTTTTTCTAGAGGGCAGGCACAGTGCTGCATTGTGGGTCCAGAATTGCCAAACTGGAGGGCTTCGGGGCCAGGAGTGTGAGGACAGAAGTCTGAGAAGACAAGCTAGACTTCGGTTTCAGGGCGAGGTCACGGCAGGTACCCCCTGCAGATCTGAACCAATATCTCATGCATCTGAAGTCAGGGCGAGGATCAGACGTTGGCTCAGGTTGGATTTTCTGTACATGATGGACGCTCCATGAAGGGAGCAGAATCTCGAAGCCATTGAGGTTTTCCCACGTTGGGAGTTGTGGGATGCCCCCTTCAAGGATTCCTTCCTCCGGACAATTGAGACCTGTTGGACAGCTCCAGGACATCCCATATGGAATGACTCCAGAGCACCATTCGCGGATGGATGCCTGGGAAGCGCGCCTCGCATTCCAATTGTCTCCTAGCAAGAAGACAGTTTAGATCTGATGGCTCTCCCGGAGCAACCGGGGTGGCAGAGTTGAAATGGACTTTCCTGAGGATGTGTCCTAATGTGTTTTTGTGTCCATGAGGGCCTTGGAATGGGGCGGTGGCACCGGGAATCTGAAGTTCTCTCCTAAGCTTTGGACATGGCTCCCATGCACAGGTTTCCTTGTGGAGACGAGATGAGTTCTGATGGGTGCCTCAGGAAAACCCCTATGCTCGTATTGGAATCAGGCTTTTGAGGACACATGCCTGTAACCCTAAGCAATGGATCCTATTATGGCCTTGGCTCCTGTCTGGTTCAATCTTCTTCTCTGGGGACATCCATCTATGGTATGAGTGGAGGTCGATTATCAGCTGGTGTCAGACAGCCCTTGTTTGTTCCGGGCGACCTACACTATTGAGATGGCCTTAGGGACTTTGGAGGTTTCTCCTAATTTGTACGATTATGGACCATGGAATGGGCAGAATTCCCATGGATTGGTAGGCACAGTCCTAATGTGTGGCTCCAGGGTCCCAGCCTGGAGAGTGTTGGCCCAAGACTTTGAGGACAGAAGTCTGAAAACACAAACTCAGCTTAGGTTTGGGGACGTAGGTATGGCAGGCCGGATCTACAAACCATGAGAAGAACTCTTCAGGATATGAAGAAAGTGCGAGTCTGAGGCGCTTGCTCAGGCTTTTGTCTCTGGATTTTGTATCAGCGATGGCCTTGGAATGTCGTGGAGGCCTTATGGGCCATGGACGAATCTTCCTCTCTGAGGATTTGGCCAGATTCCCAATTGCTTTTCGTCAATCTGTGGGATGGGATGACTCATTTCAGTTTTGTTACCTCAGGTGTCCCACCAAAAGAGGAATTCCAAAGCCAAGCCGTGGGGAAGACTGAAGAGACAACACGCACTATGGTTAAAAATTGGGGCCTAGGGGCATGGCAAGCCCAATATGCTATCCTTTCATCCAGCCACTGAGTGGCCTTACTTGAGGACTGGGCTCAGCCTGAGGGTCACAATGTGTGTTTGTAACCAATGTGGCCCACGAGCATGGGCGGTGCCTCATGGGCAACACTTGTTTCAATGACACTGAACGTTTGACAACATGCCAACCACATGGTTTCTTGCCATGGGGAAGGAGTTCTGATTTCTGCATCACCTTCAACCTGGGCAGTGATTGGAGATAAGGTCTAGGTTCTGAAACCTGGAAACCGATTTGGGAAGAGATGACGACCTAAGGCCATGGGGGCTCGATGTGCTAAGTGTGCGGCCAGCTGTCTGGGAGTGGCCAGGGGTCCAGGCTCAGGCTGTGTCAGAAAGGGCATTAGTGCCCTGGTCAGCCTATGTATTTGGGGTACAGCCAAGGTCGGTGCAGGTTGATCCTCATTTGGGGTTACTGGTTAGCCCCAGAGGACAATGTTTTTTATCTGGAGGGCAGGCAGAGTGCTGCATTGTAGTTCTGGATTGCCAAACTGGAGGGCTTGAGGGCCAGTAGTCTGACGACAAAAGTCTGAGAACACAAGCTAGGCTTAGGTTTCTGGGTGAGGCCATGGCAGGCACAATCTACAGCCCTGAATCGAGATCTCGTGCATCTGAAGTCAGGGCGAGGATCAGACGATCGCTCAGGTTGGAGTTTCTGTCCCTGATGGCCCCTTCATGAATTGGGGGGGGGGGGTATCACGAGGCCATGGGGGTTTTCCCACGATGGGAGTTGTGAGAAACTCCAAACTGCAGAGAGTCTTCTGCAGGACAATTGAGACCTGTTGTTTGGCTCCAGGCCAATGACTCTGAGCAGGGTTCTAAGGATGGATGGCTGGGTAGCCCACCTCGCATTCCAATTGTCTCCTAGCAACAAGACAGGTTAGATCTCCTGGATCTGTGGGGAGTAACCGAGGACGCTGCATTGAATTGGACACCCCTGGGCATGGGTCCTAATGTGCTTTTGTGTCTAAGGAGACCTTGGAATGAAGCGGTGGCACTTGGGCCCTAAAGAGTTCTACTAAACAGAGGCTTTGACACAGCTCCAACGTGCAAGTTTCCCATGTGTAGATGAGATGTTTTCTGATGGGTGAGTCAAGAAACAGCTATATGCTGCTTTTGAAATCCAGGCCTCTGAGGAGAGATGCCTGGAAACCAACGCAATGGATCTGATTAGTGCCTAGGGGCCTGTTCTTTCCTTTTTACCTCTGGGGACATCTGTCTATGGGTCTGAGTGCACGTAGGTGCTCAGTTGGGCTCAGATTGCCCCTGTTTTTCCTGGGAAGCCACCACTATTGAGATGGAGCAGGGACTTTGGAGGTTTATCCTATTAGAAGGGTTGTGGCCATTGGAATGGGCACACACAATTCCCTTGGAGAGGGCAAGTACAGTCCTCAGGTTTGACTCCAGGGGCCTTAGCCTGTAGGTTGTGTAGGCAAGGGCTGTTTGGACAGTTGTCTGAAAGCACAAACTCGGCTTATGTTTCGGGTCATAGGTATGGCAGGACTGATCTACAGACCATGAGGAGAACTCTTCGGGATTTGAAAGAAGGGCGAGTGTGAGGCTCCTGCTCAAGTCTTTGTCTCTGGATATCGTGTCACTCATGGTCGTGGAATTTCTGGGTGACTTCATGGGAAATGGACGAGTCTTACTCTCTGGTGGTTTGGCCCCGTCCAAAGAGTTTGGGGTCATTCTGTGGGCTGGAAGAAGTCCGTTTTGTTGTTGTTGTTGTTGTTGTTGTTGTTGTTTTCTTTTTTAACCTCAGGTGTCCCACTAAATGAGGGATTCTGGAGTAGAGTGCTGGGGAGGGGCGACTGGACAATCAGAAATCTGGTTAAAAATTGGGGCCTAGGGACATGTCAAGCCCATTATGACATCTAATGGTCCAGCCAAGGAGAGGACTTACTAGAGGACAGGACTCATGCTGAGGGTCACAATGCGTGTGTATGCCCTCGTCGCACTGAAGAATGGGCAGGGCCTCAGGGTGAATGCTGGTTTCTCCTACACTGAACGTTGGACAACGTGCCAACCACAAGGGTTCTTGCCATGGGTAAGGAAGAGTTCTGATTTCTGCATCACACTCACCCCTGAGCAGTGATTGGAGATAAGGTCTCGGTTCTGAAGCCTGAAAACTTAGGTAGGGAAGAGATGATGACCTAACGTCATGGAGGGTTTCATGTGCTCAGTGTGCGGTCAGCTTTCTGGGTGTTGGTTTGGAGGTCCGGGCTCAGGATGTGTTCGACAGTGCATTAGTGCCCAGGTTAGACTATATAATTTGGGTAAAGTCGAGTGCTGTGTAGGTTTACCCTCATTTATGGTGCCTGGGCAGCTCATGAGGCAATAATTTTTTTCTAGAGGGCAGGCAGAGTGCGGCATTGTGGGTCCGGAATTGCCAAACTTGAGGGCTTCGGGGCCAGGAGTGTGAGGATGGAAGTCTGAGAAGACAAGCTAGACTTGGGTTTCAGGGCGAGGGCACGGCAGGTACCCCCTGCAGATCTGAACCAATATCTCATGCATCTGAAGTCAGGGCGAGGATCAGACGTTGGCTCAGGTTGGAGTTTCTGAGCATGACGGCCGCTTCATGAAGGGAGCGGAATCTCGAAGCCATTGAGGTTTTCCCACGTTGGGAGTTGTGGGATGCCCCCTTCCAGGATTCCTTCTTCCGGACAATTGAGACCTGTTGGACAGCTCCAGGACATCCCATATGGAATGACTCCAGAGCACCGTTCGCGGATGGATGCCTGGGAAGCCCGCCTTGCATTCCAATTGTCTCCTAGCAACAAGACAGTTTAGATCTGATGGCTCTGCTGGAGCAACCTCGGTGGCTGAGTTGAATTGGACTTTCCTGAGGATGTGCCCTAATGTGTTTTTGTGTCTATGAGGGCCTTGGAATGGGGCGGTGGCACCGGCAACCTGAAGTACTTTCCTAAGCTTTGGACATGGCTCCCATGCACAGGTTTCCTTGTGGAGACGAGATGAGTTCTGATGGGTGCCTCAGGATAACCCCTATGCTCGTATTGGAATCAGGCTTTTGAGGACACATGCCGGTAACCCATAGCAATGGATCCTATTATGGCCTAGGGTCCTGTCTGGTTCAATCTTCTTCTCTGGGGACATCCATCTATGGTATGAGTGGAGGTCGATTATCAGCTGGTGTCAGACACCCCTTGTTTGTTCCGGGTGACTCACACTATTGGGATGGCCTAAGGGTCGTTGGAGGTTTCTCCTAATTTGTACGATTTTGGACCATGGAATGGGCAGAATTCCCATGGATTGGTAGGCACAGTCCTAATGTGTGGCTTCAGGCGCCCAGCCTGGAGGGTGTGTGGCCCAAGACTTTGAGGACAGGAGTCTGAAAACACAAACTCAGCTTAGGTTTCGGGACGTAGGTATGGCAGGCCCGATCTAAAAACCATGAGAAGAACTCTACAGGATATGAAGAAAGTGCGAGTCTGTGGCGATTGCTCAGGCTTTTGTCTCTGGATTTTGTGTCAGTGATGGCCGTGGAATGTCGGGGAGGCCTCATGGGCCATGGACGAATCTTCCTCTCTGAGGATTTGGCCCGATTCCCAATTGCTTTTCGTCAATCTGTAGGATGGGAGGACTCATTTCAGTTTTGTTACCTCAGGTGTCCCACCAAAAGAGGAATTCCAAAGCAAAGCCGTGGGGAAGACTGAAGGGACAATCCGAAATATGGTTAAAAATTGGGGCCTAGGGGCATGGCAAGCCCAATATGCTATCTCTTCATCCAGCCACTGAGTGGCCTTACTTGAGGACTGGGCTCAGCCTGAGCATCACAATGTGTTTGTGACCAATGTGGCCTGCGATCATGGGCGGGGCCTCATGGGCCACGCTGGTTTCAACTACAGTGAACGTTGGACAACATGCCAACCACAAGGTTTGTTGCCATGGGGAAGGAGTTCTGATTTCTGCATCACCTTCAACCCTGGGCAGTGATTGGAGATAAGGTCTAGGTTCTGTACCTGAAAACCGAGGTTGGGAAGAGATGACGACCTAAGGCCATGGCGGCTGGATGTGCTCAGTGTGCGGCCAGCTGTCTGGGAGGGGCCAGGGGCTCCAGGCTCAGGCTGTGTCAGAAAGGGCATTAGTGCCCTGGTCAGCCTATGCATTTGGGTACAGCCATGGTCGGTGCAGGTTGATCCTCATTTGGGGTTACTGGGTAGCCCCAGAGGACAATGTTTTTCTTCTGGAGGGTCGGCAGAGTGCTGCATTGTAGTTCTGGATTGCCAAACTGGAGGGCTTGTGGGCCAGTAGTCTGACGACAAAAGTCTGAGAACACAAGCTAGGCTTAGGTTTCTGGGTGAGGCCATGGCAGGCACAATCTACAGACCTGAATCGAGATCTCGTGCATCTGAAGTCAGCGCGAGGATCAGACGATCGCTCAGGTTGGAGTTTCTGTCCCTGATGGCCCCTTCATGAATGGGGGGGGGGCATCACGAGGCAATGGGTGTTTTCCCACGATGGGAGTTGTGAGAAGCTCCAAACTTCAGAGAGTCTTCTGCAGGACAATTGAGACCTGTTGTTTGGCTCCAGACCAATGACTCTGAGCAGGGTTCTAAGGATGGATGGCTGGGTAGCCCACCTCGCATTCCAATTGTCTCCTAGCAACAAGACAGGTTAAATGTCCTGGATCTGTGGGGAGCAACCGAGGACGCTGTGTTGAAATGGACACCCCTAAGGATGGGTCCTAATGTGCTTTTGTGTCTATGGAGACCTTGGAATGAAGAGGTGGCACTGGTGCCCTAAAGGGTTCTCCTAAACAGAGGCTTTGACACAGCTCCAAAGTGCAAGTTTCCCATGTGTAGATGAGATGTTTTCTGATGGGTGAGTCAAGAAACAGCTATATGCTGCTTTTGAAATCCAGGCCTCTTAGGAGAGATGCCTGGAAACCAAAGCAATGGATCTGATTAGTGCCTAGGGGCCTGTTCTTTCCTTTTTACCTCTGGGGACATCTGTCTATGGGTCTGAGTGCACGTAGGTGCTCAGTTGGGCTCAGATTGCCCCTGTTTTTCCTGGGAAGCCACCACTATTGAGATGGAGCAGGGACTTTGGAGGTTTATCCTATTAGAAGGGTTGTGGCCATTGGAATGGGCACACACAATTCCCTTGGAGAGGGCAAGTACAGTCCTCAGGTTTGACTCCAGGGGCCTTAGCCTGTAGGTTGTGTAGGCAAGGGCTGTTTGGACAGTTGTCTGAAAGCACAAACTCGGCTTATGTTTCGGGTCATAGGTATGGCAGGACTGATCTACAGACCATGAGGAGAACTCTTCGGGATTTGAAAGAAGGGCGAGTGTGAGGCTCCTGCTCAAGTCTTTGTCTCTGGATATCGTGTCACTCATGGTCGTGGAATTTCTGGGTGACTTCATGGGAAATGGACGAGTCTTACTCTCTGGTGGTTTGGCCCCGTCCAAAGAGTTTGGGGTCATTCTGTGGGCTGGAAGAAGTCCGTTTTGTTGTTGTTGTTGTTGTTGTTGTTGTTGTTTTCTTTTTTAACCTCAGGTGTCCCACTAAATGAGGGATTCTGGAGTAGAGTGCTGGGGAGGGGCGACTGGACAATCAGAAATCTGGTTAAAAATTGGGGCCTAGGGACATGTCAAGCCCATTATGACATCTAATGGTCCAGCCAAGGAGAGGACTTACTAGAGGACAGGACTCATGCTGAGGGTCACAATGCGTGTGTATGCCCTCGTCGCACTGAAGAATGGGCAGGGCCTCAGGGTGAATGCTGGTTTCTCCTACACTGAACGTTGGACAACGTGCCAACCACAAGGGTTCTTGCCATGGGTAAGGAAGAGTTCTGATTTCTGCATCACACTCACCCCTGAGCAGTGATTGGAGATAAGGTCTCGGTTCTGAAGCCTGAAAACTTAGGTAGGGAAGAGATGATGACCTAACGTCATGGAGGGTTTCATGTGCTCAGTGTGCGGTCAGCTTTCTGGGTGTTGGTTTGGAGGTCCGGGCTCAGGATGTGTTCGACAGTGCATTAGTGCCCAGGTTAGACTATATAATTTGGGTAAAGTCGAGTGCTGTGTAGGTTTACCCTCATTTATGGTGCCTGGGCAGCTCATGAGGCAATAATTTTTTTCTAGAGGGCAGGCAGAGTGCGGCATTGTGGGTCCGGAATTGCCAAACTTGAGGGCTTCGGGGCCAGGAGTGTGAGGATGGAAGTCTGAGAAGACAAGCTAGACTTGGGTTTCAGGGCGAGGGCACGGCAGGTACCCCCTGCAGATCTGAACCAATATCTCATGCATCTGAAGTCAGGGCGAGGATCAGACGTTGGCTCAGGTTGGAGTTTCTGAGCATGACGGCCGCTTCATGAAGGGAGCGGAATCTCGAAGCCATTGAGGTTTTCCCACGTTGGGAGTTGTGGGATGCCCCCTTCCAGGATTCCTTCTTCCGGACAATTGAGACCTGTTGGACAGCTCCAGGACATCCCATATGGAATGACTCCAGAGCACCGTTCGCGGATGGATGCCTGGGAAGCCCGCCTTGCATTCCAATTGTCTCCTAGCAACAAGACAGTTTAGATCTGATGGCTCTGCTGGAGCAACCTCGGTGGCTGAGTTGAATTGGACTTTCCTGAGGATGTGCCCTAATGTGTTTTTGTGTCTATGAGGGCCTTGGAATGGGGCGGTGGCACCGGCAACCTGAAGTACTTTCCTAAGCTTTGGACATGGCTCCCATGCACAGGTTTCCTTGTGGAGACGAGATGAGTTCTGATGGGTGCCTCAGGATAACCCCTATGCTCGTATTGGAATCAGGCTTTTGAGGACACATGCCGGTAACCCATAGCAATGGATCCTATTATGGCCTAGGGTCCTGTCTGGTTCAATCTTCTTCTCTGGGGACATCCATCTATGGTATGAGTGGAGGTCGATTATCAGCTGGTGTCAGACACCCCTTGTTTGTTCCGGGTGACTCACACTATTGGGATGGCCTAAGGGTCGTTGGAGGTTTCTCCTAATTTGTACGATTTTGGACCATGGAATGGGCAGAATTCCCATGGATTGGTAGGCACAGTCCTAATGTGTGGCTTCAGGCGCCCAGCCTGGAGGGTGTGTGGCCCAAGACTTTGAGGACAGGAGTCTGAAAACACAAACTCAGCTTAGGTTTCGGGACGTAGGTATGGCAGGCCCGATCTAAAAACCATGAGAAGAACTCTACAGGATATGAAGAAAGTGCGAGTCTGTGGCGATTGCT
Source organism: Mustela nivalis (assembly GCF_964662115.1). Lineage (NCBI taxonomy): Eukaryota > Metazoa > Chordata > Mammalia > Carnivora > Mustelidae > Mustela > Mustela nivalis. Next base: position 81,472 of record NW_028136405.1, on the reverse strand, counting down.
CAGGCTTTTGTCTCTGGATTTTGTGTCAGTGATGGCCGTGGAATGTCGGGGAGGCCTCATGGGCCATGGACGAATCTTCCTCTCTGAGGATTTGGCCCGATTCCCAATTGCTTTTCGTCAATCTGTAGGATGGGAGGACTCATTTCACTTTTGTTACCTCAGGTGTCCCACCAAAAGAGGAATTCCAAAGCAAAGCCGTGGGGAAGACTGAAGGGACAATCCGAAATATGGTTAAAAATTGGGGCCTAGGGGCATGGCAAGCCCAATATGCTATCTCTTCATCCAGCCACTGAGTGGCCTTACTTGAGGACTGGGCTCAGCCTGAGCATCACAATGTGTTTGTGACCAATGTGGCCTGCGATCATGGGCGGGGCCTCATGGACCACACTGGTTTCAACTACAGTGAACGTTGGACAACATGCCAACCACAAGGTTTGTTGCCATGGGGAAGGAGTTCTGATTTCTGCATCACCTTCAACCCTGGGCAGTGATTGGAGATAAGGTCTAGGTTCTGTACCTGAAAACCGAGGTTGGGAAGAGATGACGACCTAAGGCCATGGCGGCTGGATGTGCTCAGTGTGCGGCCAGCTGTCTGGGAGGGGCCAGGGGCTCCAGGCTCAGGCTGTGTCAGAAAGGGCATTAGTGCCCTGGTCAGCCTATGCATTTGGGTACAGCCATGGTCGGTGCAGGTTGATCCTCATTTGGGGTTACTGGGTAGCCCCAGAGGACAATGTTTTTCTTCTGGAGGGTCGGCAGAGTGCTGCATTGTAGTTCTGGATTGCCAAACTGGAGGGCTTGTGGGCCAGTAGTCTGACGACAAAAGTCTGAGAACACAAGCTAGGCTTAGGTTTCTGGGTGAGGCCATGGCAGGCACAATCTACAGACCTGAATCGAGATCTCGTGCATCTGAAGTCAGCGCGAGGATCAGACGATCGCTCAGGTTGGAGTTTCTGTCCCTGATGGCCCCTTCATGAATGGGGGGGGGGCATCACGAGGCAATGGGTGTTTTCCCACGATGGGAGTTGTGAGAAGCTCCAAACTGCAGAGAGTCTTCTGCAGGACAATTGAGACCTGTTGTTTGGCTCCAGACCAATGACTCTGAGCAGGGTTCTAAGGATGGATGGCTGGGTAGCCCACCTCGCATTCCAATTGTCTCCTAGCAACAAGACAGGTTAAATGTCCTGGATCTGTGGGGAGCAACCGAGGACGCTGTGTTGAAATGGACACCCCTAAGGATGGGTCCTAATGTGCTTTTGTGTCTATGGAGACCTTGGAATGAAGAGGTGGCACTGGTGCCCTAAAGGGTTCTCCTAAACAGAGGCTTTGACACAGCTCCAAAGTGCAAGTTTCCCATGTGTAGATGAGATGTTTTCTGATGGGTGAGTCAAGAAACAGCTATATGCTGCTTTTGAAATCCAGGCCTCTTAGGAGAGATGCCTGGAAACCAAAGCAATGGATCTGATTAGTGCCTAGGGGCCTGTTATTTCCTTTTTACCTCTGGGGACATCTGTCTATGGGTCTGAGTGCACGTAGGTGCTCATTTGGGCTCAGATTGCCCCTGTTTTTCCTGGGAAGCCACCACTATTGAGATGGAGCAGGGACTTTGGAGGTTTATCCTATTAGAAGGGTTGTGGCCATTGGAATGGGCACACACAATTCCCTTGGAGAGGGCAAGTACAGTCCTCAGGTTTGGCTCCAGGGGCCTGAGCCTTTAGGTTGTGTAGGCCAGGGCTATTTGGACAGTTGTCTGAAAACACAAACTCGGCTTATGTTTCGGGTCATAGGTATGGCAGGACTGATGTACAGACCATGAGGAGAACTCTTCGGGATTTGAAAGAAGGGCGAGTGTGAGGATCCTTCTCAAGTTTTTGTCTCTGGATATCGTGTCACTCATGGTCGTGGAATTTCTGGGTGACTTCATGGGAAATGGACGAGTCTTACTCTCTGGTGGTTTGGCCCCGTCCAAAGAGTTTGGGGTCATTCTGTGGGCTGGAAGAAGTCCGTTTTGTTGTTGTTGTTGTTGTTGTTGTTGTTGTTTTCTTTTTTAACCTCAGGTGTCCCACTAAATGAGGGATTCTGGAGTAGAGTGCTGGGGAGGGGCGACTGGACAATCAGAAATCTGGTTAAAAATTGGGGCCTAGGGACATGTCAAGCCCATTATGACATCTAATGGTCCAGCCAAGGAGAGGACTTACTAGAGGACAGGACTCATGCTGAGGGTCACAATGCGTGTGTATGCCCTCGTCGCACTGAAGAATGGGCAGGGCCTCAGGGTGAATGCTGGTTTCTCCTACACTGAACGTTGGACAACGTGCCAACCACAAGGGTTCTTGCCATGGGTAAGGAAGAGTTCTGATTTCTGCATCACACTCACCCCTGAGCAGTGATTGGAGATAAGGTCTCGGTTCTGAAGCCTGAAAACTTAGGTAGGGAAGAGATGATGACCTAACGTCATGGAGGGTTTCATGTGCTCAGTGTGCGGTCAGCTTTCTGGGTGTTGGTTTGGAGGTCCGGGCTCAGGATGTGTTCGACAGTGCATTAGTGCCCAGGTTAGACTATATAATTTGGGTAAAGTCGAGTGCTGTGTAGGTTTACCCTCATTTATGGTGCCTGGGCAGCTCATGAGGCAATAATTTTTTTCTAGAGGGCAGGCAGAGTGCGGCATTGTGGGTCCGGAATTGCCAAACTTGAGGGCTTCGGGGCCAGGAGTGTGAGGATGGAAGTCTGAGAAGACAAGCTAGACTTGGGTTTCAGGGCGAGGGCACGGCAGGTACCCCCTGCAGATCTGAACCAATATCTCATGCATCTGAAGTCAGGGCGAGGATCAGACGTTGGCTCAGGTTGGAGTTTCTGAGCATGACGGCCGCTTCATGAAGGGAGCGGAATCTCGAAGCCATTGAGGTTTTCCCACGTTGGGAGTTGTGGGATGCCCCCTTCCAGGATTCCTTCTTCCGGACAATTGAGACCTGTTGGACAGCTCCAGGACATCCCATATGGAATGACTCCAGAGCACCGTTCGCGGATGGATGCCTGGGAAGCCCGCCTTGCATTCCAATTGTCTCCTAGCAACAAGACAGTTTAGATCTGATGGCTCTGCTGGAGCAACCTCGGTGGCTGAGTTGAATTGGACGTTCCTGAGGATGTGCCCTAATGTGTTTTTGTGTCTATGAGGGCCTTGGAATGGGGCGGTGGCACCGGCAACCTGAAGTACTTTCCTAAGCTTTGGACATGGCTCCCATGCACAGGTTTCCTTGTGGAGACGAGATGAGTTCTGATGGGTGCCTCAGGATAACCCCTATGCTCGTATTGGAATCAGGCTTTTGAGGACACATGCCGGTAACCCATAGCAATGGATCCTATTATGGCCTAGGGTCCTGTCTGGTTCAATCTTCTTCTCTGGGGACATCCATCTATGGTATGAGTGGAGGTCGATTATCAGCTGGTGTCAGACACCCCTTGTTTGTTCCGGGTGACTCACACTATTGGGATGGCCTAAGGGTCGTTGGAGGTTTCTCCTAATTTGTACGATTTTGGACCATGGAATGGGCAGAATTCCCATGGATTGGTAGGCACAGTCCTAATGTGTGGCTTCAGGCGCCCAGCCTGGAGGGTGTGTGGCCCAAGACTTTGAGGACAGGAGTCTGAAAACACAAACTCAGCTTAGGTTTCGGGACGTAGGTATGGCAGGCCCGATCTAAAAACCATGAGAAGAACTCTACAGGATATGAAGAAAGTGCGAGTCTGTGGCGATTGCTCAGGCTTTTGTCTCTGGATTTTGTGTCAGTGATGGCCGTGGAATGTCGGGGAGGCCTCATGGGCCATGGACGAATCTTCCTCTCTGAGGATTTGGCCCGATTCCCAATTGCTTTTCGTCAATCTGTAGGATGGGAGGACTCATTTCACTTTTGTTACCTCAGGTGTCCCACCAAAAGAGGAATTCCAAAGCAAAGCCGTGGGGAAGACTGAAGGGACAATCCGAAATATGGTTAAAAATTGGGGCCTAGGGGCATGGCAAGCCCAATATGCTATCTCTTCATCCAGCCACTGAGTGGCCTTACTTGAGGACTGGGCTCAGCCTGAGCATCACAATGTGTTTGTGACCAATGTGGCCTGCGATCATGGGCGGGGCCTCATGGACCACACTGGTTTCAACTACAGTGAACGTTGGACAACATGCCAACCACAAGGTTTGTTGCCATGGGGAAGGAGTTCTGATTTCTGCATCACCTTCAACCCTGGGCAGTGATTGGAGATAAGGTCTAGGTTCTGTACCTGAAAACCGAGGTTGGGAAGAGATGACGACCTAAGGCCATGGCGGCTGGATGTGCTCAGTGTGCGGCCAGCTGTCTGGGAGGGGCCAGGGGCTCCAGGCTCAGGCTGTGTCAGAAAGGGCATTAGTGCCCTGGTCAGCCTATGCATTTGGGTACAGCCATGGTCGGTGCAGGTTGATCCTCATTTGGGGTTACTGGGTAGCCCCAGAGGACAATGTTTTTCTTCTGGAGGGTCGGCAGAGTGCTGCATTGTAGTTCTGGATTGCCAAACTGGAGGGCTTGTGGGCCAGTAGTCTGACGACAAAAGTCTGAGAACACAAGCTAGGCTTAGGTTTCTGGGTGAGGCCATGGCAGGCACAATCTACAGACCTGAATCGAGATCTCGTGCATCTGAAGTCAGCGCGAGGATCAGACGATCGCTCAGGTTGGAGTTTCTGTCCCTGATGGCCCCTTCATGAATGGGGGGGGGGGCATCACGAGGCAATGGGTGTTTTCCCACGATGGGAGTTGTGAGAAGCTCCAAACTGCAGAGAGTCTTCTGCAGGACAATTGAGACCTGTTGTTTGGCTCCAGACCAATGACTCTGAGCAGGGTTCTAAGGATGGATGGCTGGGTAGCCCACCTCGCATTCCAATTGTCTCCTAGCAACAAGACAGGTTAAATGTCCTGGATCTGTGGGGAGCAACCGAGGACGCTGTGTTGAAATGGACACCCCTAAGGATGGGTCCTAATGTGCTTTTGTGTCTATGGAGACCTTGGAATGAAGAGGTGGCACTGGTGCCCTAAAGGGTTCTCCTAAACAGAGGCTTTGACACAGCTCCAAAGTGCAAGTTTCCCATGTGTAGATGAGATGTTTTCTGATGGGTGAGTCAAGAAACAGCTATATGCTGCTTTTGAAATCCAGGCCTCTTAGGAGAGATGCCTGGAAACCAAAGCAATGGATCTGATTAGTGCCTAGGGGCCTGTTATTTCCTTTTTACCTCTGGGGACATCTGTCTATGGGTCTGAGTGCACGTAGGTGCTCATTTGGGCTCAGATTGCCCCTGTTTTTCCTGGGAAGCCACCACTATTGAGATGGAGCAGGGACTTTGGAGGTTTATCCTATTAGAAGGGTTGTGGCCATTGGAATGGGCACACACAATTCCCTTGGAGAGGGCAAGTACAGTCCTCAGGTTTGGCTCCAGGGGCCTGAGCCTTTAGGTTGTGTAGGCCAGGGCTATTTGGACAGTTGTCTGAAAACACAAACTCGGCTTATGTTTCGGGTCATAGGTATGGCAGGACTGATGTACAGACCATGAGGAGAACTCTTCGGGATTTGAAAGAAGGGCGAGTGTGAGGATCCTTCTCAAGTTTTTGTCTCTGGATATCGTGTCACTCATGGTCGTGGAATTTCTGGGTGACTTCATGGGAAATGGACGAGTCTTACTCTCTGGTGGTTTGGCCCCGTCCAAAGAGTTTGGGGTCATTCTGTGGGCTGGAAGAAGTCCGTTTTGTTGTTGTTGTTGTTGTTGTTGTTGTTGTTTTCTTTTTTAACCTCAGGTGTCCCACTAAATGAGGGATTCTGGAGTAGAGTGCTGGGGAGGGGCGACTGGACAATCAGAAATCTGGTTAAAAATTGGGGCCTAGGGACATGTCAAGCCCATTATGACATCTAATGGTCCAGCCAAGGAGAGGACTTACTAGAGGACAGGACTCATGCTGAGGGTCACAATGCGTGTGTATGCCCTCGTCGCACTGAAGAATGGGCAGGGCCTCAGGGTGAATGCTGGTTTCTCCTACACTGAACGTTGGACAACGTGCCAACCACAAGGGTTCTTGCCATGGGTAAGGAAGAGTTCTGATTTCTGCATCACACTCACCCCTGAGCAGTGATTGGAGATAAGGTCTCGGTTCTGAAGCCTGAAAACTTAGGTAGGGAAGAGATGATGACCTAACGTCATGGAGGGTTTCATGTGCTCAGTGTGCGGTCAGCTTTCTGGGTGTTGGTTTGGAGGTCCGGGCTCAGGATGTGTTCGACAGTGCATTAGTGCCCAGGTTAGACTATATAATTTGGGTAAAGTCGAGTGCTGTGTAGGTTTACCCTCATTTATGGTGTCTGGGCAGCTCATGAGGCAATAATTTTTTTCTAGAGGGCAGGCAGAGTGCGGCATTGTGGGTCCGGAATTGCCAAACTTGAGGGCTTCGGGGCCAGGAGTGTGAGGATGGAAGTCTGAGAAGACAAGCTAGACTTGGGTTTCAGGGCGAGGGCACGGCAGGTACCCCCTGCAGATCTGAACCAATATCTCATGCATCTGAAGTCAGGGCGAGGATCAGACGTTGGCTCAGGTTGGAGTTTCTGAGCATGACGGCCGCTTCATGAAGGGAGCGGAATCTCGAAGCCATTGAGGTTTTCCCACGTTGGGAGTTGTGGGATGCCCCCTTCCAGGATTCCTTCTTCCGGACAATTGAGACCTGTTGGACAGCTCCAGGACATCCCATATGGAATGACTCCAGAGCACCGTTCGCGGATGGATGCCTGGGAAGCCCGCCTTGCATTCCAATTGTCTCCTAGCAACAAGACAGTTTAGATCTGATGGCTCTGCTGGAGCAACCTCGGTGGCTGAGTTGAATTGGACGTTCCTGAGGATGTGCCCTAATGTGTTTTTGTGTCTATGAGGGCCTTGGAATGGGGCGGTGGCACCGGCAACCTGAAGTACTTTCCTAAGCTTTGGACATGGCTCCCATGCACAGGTTTCCTTGTGGAGACGAGATGAGTTCTGATGGGTGCCTCAGGATAACCCCTATGCTCGTATTGGAATCAGGCTTTTGAGGACACATGCCGGTAACCCATAGCAATGGATCCTATTATGGCCTAGGGTCCTGTCTGGTTCAATCTTCTTCTCTGGGGACATCCATCTATGGTATGAGTGGAGGTCGATTATCAGCTGGTGTCAGACACCCCTTGTTTGTTCCGGGTGACTCACACTATTGGGATGGCCTAAGGGTCGTTGGAGGTTTCTCCTAATTTGTACGATTTTGGACCATGGAATGGGCAGAATTCCCATGGATTGGTAGGCACAGTCCTAATGTGTGGCTTCAGGCGCCCAGCCTGGAGGGTGTGTGGCCCAAGACTTTGAGGACAGGAGTCTGAAAACACAAACTCAGCTTAGGTTTCGGGACGTAGGTATGGCAGGCCCGATCTAAAAACCATGAGAAGAACTCTACAGGATATGAAGAAAGTGCGAGTCTGTGGCGATTGCTCAGGCTTTTGTCTCTGGATTTTGTGTCAGTGATGGCCGTGGAATGTCGGGGAGGCCTCATGGGCCATGGACGAATCTTCCTCTCTGAGGATTTGGCCCGATTCCCAATTGCTTTTCGTCAATCTGTAGGATGGGAGGACTCATTTCAGTTTTGTTACCTCAGGTGTCCCACCAAAAGAGGAATTCCAAAGCAAAGCCGTGGGGAAGACTGAAGGGACAATCCGAAATATGGTTAAAAATTGGGGCCTAGGGGCATGGCAAGCCCAATATGCTATCTCTTCATCCAGCCACTGAGTGGCCTTACTTGAGGACTGGGCTCAGCCTGAGCATCACAATGTGTTTGTGACCAATGTGGCCTGCGATCATGGGCGGGGCCTCATGGACCACACTGGTTTCAACTACAGTGAACGTTGGACAACATGCCAACCACAAGGTTTGTTGCCATGGGGAAGGAGTTCTGATTTCTGCATCACCTTCAACCCTGGGCAGTGATTGGAGATAAGGTCTAGGTTCTGTACCTGAAAACCGAGGTTGGGAAGAGATGACGACCTAAGGCCATGGCGGCTGGATGTGCTCAGTGTGCGGCCAGCTGTCTGGGAGGGGCCAGGGGCTCCAGGCTCAGGCTGTGTCAGAAAGGGCATTAGTGCCCTGGTCAGCCTATGCATTTGGGTACAGCCATGGTCGGTGCAGGTTGATCCTCATTTGGGGTTACTGGGTAGCCCCAGAGGACAATGTTTTTCTTCTGGAGGGTCGGCAGAGTGCTGCATTGTAGTTCTGGATTGCCAAACTGGAGGGCTTGTGGGCCAGTAGTCTGACGACAAAAGTCTGAGAACACAAGCTAGGCTTAGGTTTCTGGGTGAGGCCATGGCAGGCACAATCTACAGACCTGAATCGAGATCTCGTGCATCTGAAGTCAGCGCGAGGATCAGACGATCGCTCAGGTTGGAGTTTCTGTCCCTGATGGCCCCTTCATGAATGGGGGGGGGGGGCATCACGAGGCAATGGGTGTTTTCCCACGATGGGAGTTGTGAGAAGCTCCAAACTGCAGAGAGTCTTCTGCAGGACAATTGAGACCTGTTGTTTGGCTCCAGACCAATGACTCTGAGCAGGGTTCTAAGGATGGATGGCTGGGTAGCCCACCTCGCATTCCAATTGTCTCCTAGCAACAAGACAGGTTAAATGTCCTGGATCTGTGGGGAGCAACCGAGGACGCTGTGTTGAAATGGACACCCCTAAGGATGGGTCCTAATGTGCTTTTGTGTCTATGGAGACCTTGGAATGAAGAGGTGGCACTGGTGCCCTAAAGGGTTCTCCTAAACAGAGGCTTTGACACAGCTCCAAAGTGCAAGTTTCCCATGTGTAGATGAGATGTTTTCTGATGGGTGAGTCAAGAAACAGCTATATGCTGCTTTTGAAATCCAGGCCTCTTAGGAGAGATGCCTGGAAACCAAAGCAATGGATCTGATTAGTGCCTAGGGGCCTGTTATTTCCTTTTTACCTCTGGGGACATCTGTCTATGGGTCTGAGTGCACGTAGGTGCTCATTTGGGCTCAGATTGCCCCTGTTTTTCCTGGGAAGCCACCACTATTGAGATGGAGCAGGGACTTTGGAGGTTTATCCTATTAGAAGGGTTGTGGCCATTGGAATGGGCACACACAATTCCCTTGGAGAGGGCAAGTACAGTCCTCAGGTTTGGCTCCAGGGGCCTGAGCCTTTAGGTTGTGTAGGCCAGGGCTATTTGGACAGTTGTCTGAAAACACAAACTCGGCTTATGTTTCGGGTCATAGGTATGGCAGGACTGATGTACAGACCATGAGGAGAACTCTTCGGGATTTGAAAGAAGGGCGAGTGTGAGGATCCTTCTCAAGTTTTTGTCTCTGGATATCGTGTCACTCATGGTCGTGGAATTTCTGGGTGACTTCATGGGAAATGGACGAGTCTTACTCTCTGGTGGTTTGGCCCCGTCCAAAGAGTTTGGGGTCATTCTGTGGGCTGGAAGAAGTCCGTTTTGTTGTTGTTGTTGTTGTTGTTGTTGTTGTTTTCTTTTTTAACCTCAGGTGTCCCACTAAATGAGGGATTCTGGAGTAGAGTGCTGGGGAGGGGCGACTGGACAATCAGAAATCTGGTTAAAAATTGGGGCCTAGGGACATGTCAAGCCCATTATGACATCTAATGGTCCAGCCAAGGAGAGGACTTACTAGAGGACAGGACTCATGCTGAGGGTCACAATGCGTGTGTATGCCCTCGTCGCACTGAAGAATGGGCAGGGCCTCAGGGTGAATGCTGGTTTCTCCTACACTGAACGTTGGACAACGTGCCAACCACAAGGGTTCTTGCCATGGGTAAGGAAGAGTTCTGATTTCTGCATCACACTCACCCCTGAGCAGTGATTGGAGATAAGGTCTCGGTTCTGAAGCCTGAAAACTTAGGTAGGGAAGAGATGATGACCTAACGTCATGGAGGGTTTCATGTGCTCAGTGTGCGGTCAGCTTTCTGGGTGTTGGTTTGGAGGTCCGGGCTCAGGATGTGTTCGACAGTGCATTAGTGCCCAGGTTAGACTATATAATTTGGGTAAAGTCGAGTGCTGTGTAGGTTTACCCTCATTTATGGTGTCTGGGCAGCTCATGAGGCAATAATTTTTTTCTAGAGGGCAGGCAGAGTGCGGCATTGTGGGTCCGGAATTGCCAAACTTGAGGGCTTCGGGGCCAGGAGTGTGAGGATGGAAGTCTGAGAAGACAAGCTAGACTTGGGTTTCAGGGCGAGGGCACGGCAGGTACCCCCTGCAGATCTGAACCAATATCTCATGCATCTGAAGTCAGGGCGAGGATCAGACGTTGGCTCAGGTTGGAGTTTCTGAGCATGACGGCCGCTTCATGAAGGGAGCGGAATCTCGAAGCCATTGAGGTTTTCCCACGTTGGGAGTTGTGGGATGCCCCCTTCCAGGATTCCTTCTTCCGGACAATTGAGACCTGTTGGACAGCTCCAGGACATCCCATATGGAATGACTCCAGAGCACCGTTCGCGGATGGATGCCTGGGAAGCCCGCCTTGCATTCCAATTGTCTCCTAGCAACAAGACAGTTTAGATCTGATGGCTCTGCTGGAGCAACCTCGGTGGCTGAGTTGAATTGGACGTTCCTGAGGATGTGCCCTAATGTGTTTTTGTGTCTATGAGGGCCTTGGAATGGGGCGGTGGCACCGGCAACCTGAAGTACTTTCCTAAGCTTTGGACATGGCTCCCATGCACAGGTTTCCTTGTGGAGACGAGATGAGTTCTGATGGGTGCCTCAGGATAACCCCTATGCTCGTATTGGAATCAGGCTTTTGAGGACACATGCCGGTAACCCATAGCAATGGATCCTATTATGGCCTAGGGTCCTGTCTGGTTCAATCTTCTTCTCTGGGGACATCCATCTATGGTATGAGTGGAGGTCGATTATCAGCTGGTGTCAGACACCCCTTGTTTGTTCCGGGTGACTCACACTATTGGGATGGCCTAAGGGTCGTTGGAGGTTTCTCCTAATTTGTACGATTTTGGACCATGGAATGGGCAGAATTCCCATGGATTGGTAGGCACAGTCCTAATGTGTGGCTTCAGGCGCCCAGCCTGGAGGGTGTGTGGCCCAAGACTTTGAGGACAGGAGTCTGAAAACACAAACTCAGCTTAGGTTTCGGGACGTAGGTATGGCAGGCCCGATCTAAAAACCATGAGAAGAACTCTACAGGATATGAAGAAAGTGCGAGTCTGTGGCGATTGCTCAGGCTTTTGTCTCTGGATTTTGTGTCAGTGATGGCCGTGGAATGTCGGGGAGGCCTCATGGGCCATGGACGAATCTTCCTCTCTGAGGATTTGGCCCGATTCCCAATTGCTTTTCGTCAATCTGTAGGATGGGAGGACTCATTTCAGTTTTGTTACCTCAGGTGTCCCACCAAAAGAGGAATTCCAAAGCAAAGCCGTGGGGAAGACTGAAGGGACAATCCGAAATATGGTTAAAAATTGGGGCCTAGGGGCATGGCAAGCCCAATATGCTATCTCTTCATCCAGCCACTGAGTGGCCTTACTTGAGGACTGGGCTCAGCCTGAGCATCACAATGTGTTTGTGACCAATGTGGCCTGCGATCATGGGCGGGGCCTCATGGACCACACTGGTTTCAACTACAGTGAACGTTGGACAACATGCCAACCACAAGGTTTGTTGCCATGGGGAAGGAGTTCTGATTTCTGCATCACCTTCAACCCTGGGCAGTGATTGGAGATAAGGTCTAGGTTCTGTACCTGAAAACCGAGGTTGGGAAGAGATGACGACCTAAGGCCATGGCGGCTGGATGTGCTCAGTGTGCGGCCAGCTGTCTGGGAGGGGCCAGGGGCTCCAGGCTCAGGCTGTGTCAGAAAGGGCATTAGTGCCCTGGTCAGCCTATGCATTTGGGTACAGCCATGGTCGGTGCAGGTTGATCCTCATTTGGGGTTACTGGGTAGCCCCAGAGGACAATGTTTTTCTTCTGGAGGGTCGGCAGAGTGCTGCATTGTAGTTCTGGATTGCCAAACTGGAGGGCTTGTGGGCCAGTAGTCTGACGACAAAAGTCTGAGAACACAAGCTAGGCTTAGGTTTCTGGGTGAGGCCATGGCAGGCACAATCTACAGACCTGAATCGAGATCTCGTGCATCTGAAGTCAGCGCGAGGATCAGACGATCGCTCAGGTTGGAGTTTCTGTCCCTGATGGCCCCTTCATGAATGGGGGGGGGGCATCACGAGGCAATGGGTGTTTTCCCACGATGGGAGTTGTGAGAAGCTCCAAACTGCAGAGAGTCTTCTGCAGGACAATTGAGACCTGTTGTTTGGCTCCAGACCAATGACTCTGAGCAGGGTTCTAAGGATGGATGGCTGGGTAGCCCACCTCGCATTCCAATTGTCTCCTAGCAACAAGACAGGTTAAATGTCCTGGATCTGTGGGGAGCAACCGAGGACGCTGTGTTGAAATGGACACCCCTAAGGATGGGTCCTAATGTGCTTTTGTGTCTATGGAGACCTTGGAATGAAGAGGTGGCACTGGTGCCCTAAAGGGTTCTCCTAAACAGAGGCTTTGACACAGCTCCAAAGTGCAAGTTTCCCATGTGTAGATGAGATGTTTTCTGATGGGTGAGTCAAGAAACAGCTATATGCTGCTTTTGAAATCCAGGCCTCTTAGGAGAGATGCCTGGAAACCAAAGCAATGGATCTGATTAGTGCCTAGGGGCCTGTTATTTCCTTTTTACCTCTGGGGACATCTGTCTATGGGTCTGAGTGCACGTAGGTGCTCATTTGGGCTCAGATTGCCCCTGTTTTTCCTGGGAAGCCACCACTATTGAGATGGAGCAGGGACTTTGGAGGTTTATCCTATTAGAAGGGTTGTGGCCATTGGAATGGGCACACACAATTCCCTTGGAGAGGGCAAGTACAGTCCTCAGGTTTGGCTCCAGGGGCCTGAGCCTTTAGGTTGTGTAGGCCAGGGCTATTTGGACAGTTGTCTGAAAACACAAACTCGGCTTATGTTTCGGGTCATAGGTATGGCAGGACTGATGTACAGACCATGAGGAGAACTCTTCGGGATTTGAAAGAAGGGCGAGTGTGAGGATCCTTCTCAAGTTTTTGTCTCTGGATATCGTGTCACTCATGGTCGTGGAATTTCTGGGTGACTTCATGGGAAATGGACGAGTCTTACTCTCTGGTGGTTTGGCCCCGTCCAAAGAGTTTGGGGTCATTCTGTGGGCTGGAAGAAGTCCGTTTTGTTGTTGTTGTTGTTGTTGTTGTTGTTGTTTTCTTTTTTAACCTCAGGTGTCCCACTAAATGAGGGATTCTGGAGTAGAGTGCTGGGGAGGGGCGACTGGACAATCAGAAATCTGGTTAAAAATTGGGGCCTAGGGACATGTCAAGCCCATTATGACATCTAATGGTCCAGCCAAGGAGAGGACTTACTAGAGGACAGGACTCATGCTGAGGGTCACAATGCGTGTGTATGCCCTCGTCGCACTGAAGAATGGGCAGGGCCTCAGGGTGAATGCTGGTTTCTCCTACACTGAACGTTGGACCACGTGCCAACCACAAGGGTTCTTGCCATGGGTAAGGAAGAGTTCTGATTTCTGCATCACACTCACCCCTGAGCAGTGATTGGAGATAAGGTCTCGGTTCTGAAGCCTGAAAACTTAGGTAGGGAAGAGATGATGACCTAACGTCATGGAGGGTTTCATGTGCTCAGTGTGCGGTCAGCTTTCTGGGTGTTGGTTTGGAGGTCCGGGCTCAGGATGTGTTCGACAGTGCATTAGTGCCCAGGTTAGACTATATAATTTGGGTAAAGTCGAGTGCTGTGTAGGTTTACCCTCATTTATGGTGCCTGGGCAGCTCATGAGGCAATAATTTTTTTCTAGAGGGCAGGCAGAGTGCGGCATTGTGGGTCCGGAATTGCCAAACTTGAGGGCTTCGGGGCCAGGAGTGTGAGGATGGAAGTCTGAGAAGACAAGCTAGACTTGGGTTTCAGGGCGAGGGCACGGCAGGTACCCCCTGCAGATCTGAACCAATATCTCATGCATCTGAAGTCAGGGCGAGGATCAGACGTTGGCTCAGGTTGGAGTTTCTGAGCATGACGGCCGCTTCATGAAGGGAGCGGAATCTCGAAGCCATTGAGGTTTTCCCACGTTGGGAGTTGTGGGATGCCCCCTTCCAGGATTCCTTCTTCCGGACAATTGAGACCTGTTGGACAGCTCCAGGACATCCCATATGGAATGACTCCAGAGCACCGTTCGCGGATGGATGCCTGGGAAGCCCGCCTTGCATTCCAATTGTCTCCTAGCAACAAGACAGTTTAGATCTGATGGCTCTGCTGGAGCAACCTCGGTGGCTGAGTTGAATTGGACGTTCCTGAGGATGTGCCCTAATGTGTTTTTGTGTCTATGAGGGCCTTGGAATGGGGCGGTGGCACCGGCAACCTGAAGTACTTTCCTAAGCTTTGGACATGGCTCCCATGCACAGGTTTCCTTGTGGAGACGAGATGAGTTCTGATGGGTGCCTCAGGATAACCCCTATGCTCGTATTGGAATCAGGCTTTTGAGGACACATGCCGGTAACCCATAGCAATGGATCCTATTATGGCCTAGGGTCCTGTCTGGTTCAATCTTCTTCTCTGGGGACATCCATCTATGGTATGAGTGGAGGTCGATTATCAGCTGGTGTCAGACACCCCTTGTTTGTTCCGGGTGACTCACACTATTGGGATGGCCTAAGGGTCGTTGGAGGTTTCTCCTAATTTGTACGATTTTGGACCATGGAATGGGCAGAATTCCCATGGATTGGTAGGCACAGTCCTAATGTGTGGCTTCAGGCGCCCAGCCTGGAGGGTGTGTGGCCCAAGACTTTGAGGACAGGAGTCTGAAAACACAAACTCAGCTTAGGTTTCGGGACGTAGGTATGGCAGGCCCGATCTAAAAACCATGAGAAGAACTCTACAGGATATGAAGAAAGTGCGAGTCTGTGGCGATTGCTCAGGCTTTTGTCTCTGGATTTTGTGTCAGTGATGGCCGTGGAATGTCGGGGAGGCCTCATGGGCCATGGACGAATCTTCCTCTCTGAGGATTTGGCCCGATTCCCAATTGCTTTTCGTCAATCTGTAGGATGGGAGGACTCATTTCAGTTTTGTTACCTCAGGTGTCCCACCAAAAGAGGAATTCCAAAGCAAAGCCGTGGGGAAGACTGAAGGGACAATCCGAAATATGGTTAAAAATTGGGGCCTAGGGGCATGGCAAGCCCAATATGCTATCTCTTCATCCAGCCACTGAGTGGCCTTACTTGAGGACTGGGCTCAGCCTGAGCATCACAATGTGTTTGTGACCAATGTGGCCTGCGATCATGGGCGGGGCCTCATGGACCACACTGGTTTCAACTACAGTGAACGTTGGACAACATGCCAACCACAAGGTTTGTTGCCATGGGGAAGGAGTTCTGATTTCTGCATCACCTTCAACCCTGGGCAGTGATTGGAGATAAGGTCTAGGTTCTGTACCTGAAAACCGAGGTTGGGAAGAGATGACGACCTAAGGCCATGGCGGCTGGATGTGCTCAGTGTGCGGCCAGCTGTCTGGGAGGGGCCAGGGGCTCCAGGCTCAGGCTGTGTCAGAAAGGGCATTAGTGCCCTGGTCAGCCTATGCATTTGGGTACAGCCATGGTCGGTGCAGGTTGATCCTCATTTGGGGTTACTGGGTAGCCCCAGAGGACAATGTTTTTCTTCTGGAGGGTCGGCAGAGTGCTGCATTGTAGTTCTGGATTGCCAAACTGGAGGGCTTGTGGGCCAGTAGTCTGACGACAAAAGTCTGAGAACACAAGCTAGGCTTAGGTTTCTGGGTGAGGCCATGGCAGGCACAATCTACAGACCTGAATCGAGATCTCGTGCATCTGAAGTCAGCGCGAGGATCAGACGATCGCTCAGGTTGGAGTTTCTGTCCCTGATGGCCCCTTCATGAATGGGGGGGGGGCATCACGAGGCAATGGGTGTTTTCCCACGATGGGAGTTGTGAGAAGCTCCAAACTGCAGAGAGTCTTCTGCAGGACAATTGAGACCTGTTGTTTGGCTCCAGACCAATGACTCTGAGCAGGGTTCTAAGGATGGATGGCTGGGTAGCCCACCTCGCATTCCAATTGTCTCCTAGCAACAAGACAGGTTAAATGTCCTGGATCTGTGGGGAGCAACCGAGGACGCTGTGTTGAAATGGACACCCCTAAGGATGGGTCCTAATGTGCTTTTGTGTCTATGGAGACCTTGGAATGAAGAGGTGGCACTGGTGCCCTAAAGGGTTCTCCTAAACAGAGGCTTTGACACAGCTCCAAAGTGCAAGTTTCCCATGTGTAGATGAGATGTTTTCTGATGGGTGAGTCAAGAAACAGCTATATGCTGCTTTTGAAATCCAGGCCTCTTAGGAGAGATGCCTGGAAACCAAAGCAATGGATCTGATTAGTGCCTAGGGGCCTGTTATTTCCTTTTTACCTCTGGGGACATCTGTCTATGGGTCTGAGTGCACGTAGGTGCTCATTTGGGCTCAGATTGCCCCTGTTTTTCCTGGGAAGCCACCACTATTGAGATGGAGCAGGGACTTTGGAGGTTTATCCTATTAGAAGGGTTGTGGCCATTGGAATGGGCACACACAATTCCCTTGGAGAGGGCAAGTACAGTCCTCAGGTTTGGCTCCAGGGGCCTGAGCCTTTAGGTTGTGTAGGCCAGGGCTATTTGGACAGTTGTCTGAAAACACAAACTCGGCTTATGTTTCGGGTCATAGGTATGGCAGGACTGATGTACAGACCATGAGGAGAACTCTTCGGGATTTGAAAGAAGGGCGAGTGTGAGGATCCTTCTCAAGTTTTTGTCTCTGGATATCGTGTCACTCATGGTCGTGGAATTTCTGGGTGACTTCATGGGAAATGGACGAGTCTTACTCTCTGGTGGTTTGGCCCCGTCCAAAGAGTTTGGGGTCATTCTGTGGGCTGGAAGAAGTCCGTTTTGTTGTTGTTGTTGTTGTTGTTGTTGTTGTTTTCTTTTTTAACCTCAGGTGTCCCACTAAATGAGGGATTCTGGAGTAGAGTGCTGGGGAGGGGCGACTGGACAATCAGAAATCTGGTTAAAAATTGGGGCCTAGGGACATGTCAAGCCCATTATGACATCTAATGGTCCAGCCAAGGAGAGGACTTACTAGAGGACAGGACTCATGCTGAGGGTCACAATGCGTGTGTATGCCCTCGTCGCACTGAAGAATGGGCAGGGCCTCAGGGTGAATGCTGGTTTCTCCTACACTGAACGTTGGACCACGTGCCAACCACAAGGGTTCTTGCCATGGGTAAGGAAGAGTTCTGATTTCTGCATCACACTCACCCCTGAGCAGTGATTGGAGATAAGGTCTCGGTTCTGAAGCCTGAAAACTTAGGTAGGGAAGAGATGATGACCTAACGTCATGGAGGGTTTCATGTGCTCAGTGTGCGGTCAGCTTTCTGGGTGTTGGTTTGGAGGTCCGGGCTCAGGATGTGTTCGACAGTGCATTAGTGCCCAGGTTAGACTATATAATTTGGGTAAAGTCGAGTGCTGTGTAGGTTTACCCTCATTTATGGTGCCTGGGCAGCTCATGAGGCAATAATTTTTTTCTAGAGGGCAGGCAGAGTGCGGCATTGTGGGTCCGGAATTGCCAAACTTGAGGGCTTCGGGGCCAGGAGTGTGAGGATGGAAGTCTGAGAAGACAAGCTAGACTTGGGTTTCAGGGCGAGGGCACGGCAGGTACCCCCTGCAGATCTGAACCAATATCTCATGCATCTGAAGTCAGGGCGAGGATCAGACGTTGGCTCAGGTTGGAGTTTCTGAGCATGACGGCCGCTTCATGAAGGGAGCGGAATCTCGAAGCCATTGAGGTTTTCCCACGTTGGGAGTTGTGGGATGCCCCCTTCCAGGATTCCTTCTTCCGGACAATTGAGACCTGTTGGACAGCTCCAGGACATCCCATATGGAATGACTCCAGAGCACCGTTCGCGGATGGATGCCTGGGAAGCCCGCCTTGCATTCCAATTGTCTCCTAGCAACAAGACAGTTTAGATCTGATGGCTCTGCTGGAGCAACCTCGGTGGCTGAGTTGAATTGGACGTTCCTGAGGATGTGCCCTAATGTGTTTTTGTGTCTATGAGGGCCTTGGAATGGGGCGGTGGCACCGGCAACCTGAAGTACTTTCCTAAGCTTTGGACATGGCTCCCATGCACAGGTTTCCTTGTGGAGACGAGATGAGTTCTGATGGGTGCCTCAGGATAACCCCTATGCTCGTATTGGAATCAGGCTTTTGAGGACACATGCCGGTAACCCATAGCAATGGATCCTATTATGGCCTAGGGTCCTGTCTGGTTCAATCTTCTTCTCTGGGGACATCCATCTATGGTATGAGTGGAGGTCGATTATCAGCTGGTGTCAGACACCCCTTGTTTGTTCCGGGTGACTCACACTATTGGGATGGCCTAAGGGTCGTTGGAGGTTTCTCCTAATTTGTACGATTTTGGACCATGGAATGGGCAGAATTCCCATGGATTGGTAGGCACAGTCCTAATGTGTGGCTTCAGGCGCCCAGCCTGGAGGGTGTGTGGCCCAAGACTTTGAGGACAGGAGTCTGAAAACACAAACTCAGCTTAGGTTTCGGGACGTAGGTATGGCAGGCCCGATCTAAAAACCATGAGAAGAACTCTACAGGATATGAAGAAAGTGCGAGTCTGTGGCGATTGCTCAGGCTTTTGTCTCTGGATTTTGTGTCAGTGATGGCCGTGGAATGTCGGGGAGGCCTCATGGGCCATGGACGAATCTTCCTCTCTGAGGATTTGGCCCGATTCCCAATTGCTTTTCGTCAATCTGTAGGATGGGAGGACTCATTTCAGTTTTGTTACCTCAGGTGTCCCACCAAAAGAGGAATTCCAAAGCAAAGCCGTGGGGAAGACTGAAGGGACAATCCGAAATATGGTTAAAAATTGGGGCCTAGGGGCATGGCAAGCCCAATATGCTATCTCTTCATCCAGCCACTGAGTGGCCTTACTTGAGGACTGGGCTCAGCCTGAGCATCACAATGTGTTTGTGACCAATGTGGCCTGCGATCATGGGCGGGGCCTCATGGACCACACTGGTTTCAACTACAGTGAACGTTGGACAACATGCCAACCACAAGGTTTGTTGCCATGGGGAAGGAGTTCTGATTTCTGCATCACCTTCAACCCTGGGCAGTGATTGGAGATAAGGTCTAGGTTCTGTACCTGAAAACCGAGGTTGGGAAGAGATGACGACCTAAGGCCATGGCGGCTGGATGTGCTCAGTGTGCGGCCAGCTGTCTGGGAGGGGCCAGGGGCTCCAGGCTCAGGCTGTGTCAGAAAGGGCATTAGTGCCCTGGTCAGCCTATGCATTTGGGTACAGCCATGGTCGGTGCAGGTTGATCCTCATTTGGGGTTACTGGGTAGCCCCAGAGGACAATGTTTTTCTTCTGGAGGGTCGGCAGAGTGCTGCATTGTAGTTCTGGATTGCCAAACTGGAGGGCTTGTGGGCCAGTAGTCTGACGACAAAAGTCTGAGAACACAAGCTAGGCTTAGGTTTCTGGGTGAGGCCATGGCAGGCACAATCTACAGACCTGAATCGAGATCTCGTGCATCTGAAGTCAGCGCGAGGATCAGACGATCGCTCAGGTTGGAGTTTCTGTCCCTGATGGCCCCTTCATGAATGGGGGGGGGGCATCACGAGGCAATGGGTGTTTTCCCACGATGGGAGTTGTGAGAAGCTCCAAACTGCAGAGAGTCTTCTGCAGGACAATTGAGACCTGTTGTTTGGCTCCAGACCAATGACTCTGAGCAGGGTTCTAAGGATGGATGGCTGGGTAGCCCACCTCGCATTCCAATTGTCTCCTAGCAACAAGACAGGTTAAATGTCCTGGATCTGTGGGGAGCAACCGAGGACGCTGTGTTGAAATGGACACCCCTAAGGATGGGTCCTAATGTGCTTTTGTGTCTATGGAGACCTTGGAATGAAGAGGTGGCACTGGTGCCCTAAAGGGTTCTCCTAAACAGAGGCTTTGACACAGCTCCAAAGTGCAAGTTTCCCATGTGTAGATGAGATGTTTTCTGATGGGTGAGTCAAGAAACAGCTATATGCTGCTTTTGAAATCCAGGCCTCTTAGGAGAGATGCCTGGAAACCAAAGCAATGGATCTGATTAGTGCCTAGGGGCCTGTTATTTCCTTTTTACCTCTGGGGACATCTGTCTATGGGTCTGAGTGCACGTAGGTGCTCATTTGGGCTCAGATTGCCCCTGTTTTTCCTGGGAAGCCACCACTATTGAGATGGAGCAGGGACTTTGGAGGTTTATCCTATTAGAAGGGTTGTGGCCATTGGAATGGGCACACACAATTCCCTTGGAGAGGGCAAGTACAGTCCTCAGGTTTGGCTCCAGGGGCCTGAGCCTTTAGGTTGTGTAGGCCAGGGCTATTTGGACAGTTGTCTGAAAACACAAACTCGGCTTATGTTTCGGGTCATAGGTATGGCAGGACTGATGTACAGACCATGAGGAGAACTCTTCGGGATTTGAAAGAAGGGCGAGTGTGAGGATCCTTCTCAAGTTTTTGTCTCTGGATATCGTGTCACTCATGGTCGTGGAATTTCTGGGTGACTTCATGGGAAATGGACGAGTCTTACTCTCTGGTGGTTTGGCCCCGTCCAAAGAGTTTGGGGTCATTCTGTGGGCTGGAAGAAGTCCGTTTTGTTGTTGTTGTTGTTGTTGTTGTTGTTGTTTTCTTTTTTAACCTCAGGTGTCCCACTAAATGAGGGATTCTGGAGTAGAGTGCTGGGGAGGGGCGACTGGACAATCAGAAATCTGGTTAAAAATTGGGGCCTAGGGACATGTCAAGCCCATTATGACATCTAATGGTCCAGCCAAGGAGAGGACTTACTAGAGGACAGGACTCATGCTGAGGGTCACAATGCGTGTGTATGCCCTCGTCGCACTGAAGAATGGGCAGGGCCTCAGGGTGAATGCTGGTTTCTCCTACACTGAACGTTGGACCACGTGCCAACCACAAGGGTTCTTGCCATGGGTAAGGAAGAGTTCTGATTTCTGCATCACACTCACCCCTGAGCAGTGATTGGAGATAAGGTCTCGGTTCTGAAGCCTGAAAACTTAGGTAGGGAAGAGATGATGACCTAACGTCATGGAGGGTTTCATGTGCTCAGTGTGCGGTCAGCTTTCTGGGTGTTGGTTTGGAGGTCCGGGCTCAGGATGTGTTCGACAGTGCATTAGTGCCCAGGTTAGACTATATAATTTGGGTAAAGTCGAGTGCTGTGTAGGTTTACCCTCATTTATGGTGCCTGGGCAGCTCATGAGGCAATAATTTTTTTCTAGAGGGCAGGCAGAGTGCGGCATTGTGGGTCCGGAATTGCCAAACTTGAGGGCTTCGGGGCCAGGAGTGTGAGGATGGAAGTCTGAGAAGACAAGCTAGACTTGGGTTTCAGGGCGAGGGCACGGCAGGTACCCCCTGCAGATCTGAACCAATATCTCATGCATCTGAAGTCAGGGCGAGGATCAGACGTTGGCTCAGGTTGGAGTTTCTGAGCATGACGGCCGCTTCATGAAGGGAGCGGAATCTCGAAGCCATTGAGGTTTTCCCACGTTGGGAGTTGTGGGATGCCCCCTTCCAGGATTCCTTCTTCCGGACAATTGAGACCTGTTGGACAGCTCCAGGACATCCCATATGGAATGACTCCAGAGCACCGTTCGCGGATGGATGCCTGGGAAGCCCGCCTTGCATTCCAATTGTCTCCTAGCAACAAGACAGTTTAGATCTGATGGCTCTGCTGGAGCAACCTCGGTGGCTGAGTTGAATTGGACGTTCCTGAGGATGTGCCCTAATGTGTTTTTGTGTCTATGAGGGCCTTGGAATGGGGCGGTGGCACCGGCAACCTGAAGTACTTTCCTAAGCTTTGGACATGGCTCCCATGCACAGGTTTCCTTGTGGAGACGAGATGAGTTCTGATGGGTGCCTCAGGATAACCCCTATGCTCGTATTGGAATCAGGCTTTTGAGGACACATGCCGGTAACCCATAGCAATGGATCCTATTATGGCCTAGGGTCCTGTCTGGTTCAATCTTCTTCTCTGGGGACATCCATCTATGGTATGAGTGGAGGTCGATTATCAGCTGGTGTCAGACACCCCTTGTTTGTTCCGGGTGACTCACACTATTGGGATGGCCTAAGGGTCGTTGGAGGTTTCTCCTAATTTGTACGATTTTGGACCATGGAATGGGCAGAATTCCCATGGATTGGTAGGCACAGTCCTAATGTGTGGCTTCAGGCGCCCAGCCTGGAGGGTGTGTGGCCCAAGACTTTGAGGACAGGAGTCTGAAAACACAAACTCAGCTTAGGTTTCGGGACGTAGGTATGGCAGGCCCGATCTAAAAACCATGAGAAGAACTCTACAGGATATGAAGAAAGTGCGAGTCTGTGGCGATTGCTCAGGCTTTTGTCTCTGGATTTTGTGTCAGTGATGGCCGTGGAATGTCGGGGAGGCCTCATGGGCCATGGACGAATCTTCCTCTCTGAGGATTTGGCCCGATTCCCAATTGCTTTTCGTCAATCTGTAGGATGGGAGGACTCATTTCAGTTTTGTTACCTCAGGTGTCCCACCAAAAGAGGAATTCCAAAGCAAAGCCGTGGGGAAGACTGAAGGGACAATCCGAAATATGGTTAAAAATTGGGGCCTAGGGGCATGGCAAGCCCAATATGCTATCTCTTCATCCAGCCACTGAGTGGCCTTACTTGAGGACTGGGCTCAGCCTGAGCATCACAATGTGTTTGTGACCAATGTGGCCTGCGATCATGGGCGGGGCCTCATGGACCACACTGGTTTCAACTACAGTGAACGTTGGACAACATGCCAACCACAAGGTTTGTTGCCATGGGGAAGGAGTTCTGATTTCTGCATCACCTTCAACCCTGGGCAGTGATTGGAGATAAGGTCTAGGTTCTGTACCTGAAAACCGAGGTTGGGAAGAGATGACGACCTAAGGCCATGGCGGCTGGATGTGCTCAGTGTGCGGCCAGCTGTCTGGGAGGGGCCAGGGGCTCCAGGCTCAGGCTGTGTCAGAAAGGGCATTAGTGCCCTGGTCAGCCTATGCATTTGGGTACAGCCATGGTCGGTGCAGGTTGATCCTCATTTGGGGTTACTGGGTAGCCCCAGAGGACAATGTTTTTCTTCTGGAGGGTCGGCAGAGTGCTGCATTGTAGTTCTGGATTGCCAAACTGGAGGGCTTGTGGGCCAGTAGTCTGACGACAAAAGTCTGAGAACACAAGCTAGGCTTAGGTTTCTGGGTGAGGCCATGGCAGGCACAATCTACAGACCTGAATCGAGATCTCGTGCATCTGAAGTCAGCGCGAGGATCAGACGATCGCTCAGGTTGGAGTTTCTGTCCCTGATGGCCCCTTCATGAATGGGGGGGGGGGCATCACGAGGCAATGGGTGTTTTCCCACGATGGGAGTTGTGAGAAGCTCCAAACTGCAGAGAGTCTTCTGCAGGACAATTGAGACCTGTTGTTTGGCTCCAGACCAATGACTCTGAGCAGGGTTCTAAGGATGGATGGCTGGGTAGCCCACCTCGCATTCCAATTGTCTCCTAGCAACAAGACAGGTTAAATGTCCTGGATCTGTGGGGAGCAACCGAGGACGCTGTGTTGAAATGGACACCCCTAAGGATGGGTCCTAATGTGCTTTTGTGTCTATGGAGACCTTGGAATGAAGAGGTGGCACTGGTGCCCTAAAGTGTTCTCCTAAACAGAGGCTTTGACACAGCTCCAAAGTGCAAGTTTCCCATGTGTAGATGAGATGTTTTCTGATGGGTGAGTCAAGAAACAGCTATATGCTGCTTTTGAAATCCAGGCCTCTTAGGAGAGATGCCTGGAAACCAAAGCAATGGATCTGATTAGTGCCTAGGGGCCTGTTATTTCCTTTTTACCTCTGGGGACATCTGTCTATGGGTCTGAGTGCACGTAGGTGCTCATTTGGGCTCAGATTGCCCCTGTTTTTCCTGGGAAGCCACCACTATTGAGATGGAGCAGGGACTTTGGAGGTTTATCCTATTAGAAGGGTTGTGGCCATTGGAATGGGCACACACAATTCCCTTGGAGAGGGCAAGTACAGTCCTCAGGTTTGGCTCCAGGGGCCTGAGCCTTTAGGTTGTGTAGGCCAGGGCTATTTGGACAGTTGTCTGAAAACACAAACTCGGCTTATGTTTCGGGTCATAGGTATGGCAGGACTGATGTACAGACCATGAGGAGAACTCTTCGGGATTTGAAAGAAGGGCGAGTGTGAGGATCCTTCTCAAGTTTTTGTCTCTGGATATCGTGTCACTCATGGTCGTGGAATTTCTGGGTGACTTCATGGGAAATGGACGAGTCTTACTCTCTGGTGGTTTGGCCCCGTCCAAAGAGTTTGGGGTCATTCTGTGGGCTGGAAGAAGTCCGTTTTGTTGTTGTTGTTGTTGTTGTTGTTGTTTTCTTTTTTAACCTCAGGTGTCCCACTAAATGAGGGATTCTGGAGTAGAGTGCTGGGGAGGGGCGACTGGACAATCAGAAATCTGGTTAAAAATTGGGGCCTAGGGACATGTCAAGCCCATTATGACATCTAATGGTCCAGCCAAGGAGAGGACTTACTAGAGGACAGGACTCATGCTGAGGGTCACAATGCGTGTGTATGCCCTCGTCGCACTGAAGAATGGGCAGGGCCTCAGGGTGAATGCTGGTTTCTCCTACACTGAACGTTGGA
The DNA here is from genome assembly GCF_964662115.1 of Mustela nivalis. Classification (NCBI taxonomy): domain Eukaryota; kingdom Metazoa; phylum Chordata; class Mammalia; order Carnivora; family Mustelidae; genus Mustela; species Mustela nivalis. The sequence continues at coordinate 56,634 of NW_028136405.1, read as the reverse complement.
CCACGTGCCAACCACAAGGGTTCTTGCCATGGGTAAGGAAGAGTTCTGATTTCTGCATCACACTCACCCCTGAGCAGTGATTGGAGATAAGGTCTCGGTTCTGAAGCCTGAAAACTTAGGTAGGGAAGAGATGATGACCTAACGTCATGGAGGGTTTCATGTGCTCAGTGTGCGGTCAGCTTTCTGGGTGTTGGTTTGGAGGTCCGGGCTCAGGATGTGTTCGACAGTGCATTAGTGCCCAGGTTAGACTATATAATTTGGGTAAAGTCGAGTGCTGTGTAGGTTTACCCTCATTTATGGTGCCTGGGCAGCTCATGAGGCAATAATTTTTTTCTAGAGGGCAGGCAGAGTGCGGCATTGTGGGTCCGGAATTGCCAAACTTGAGGGCTTCGGGGCCAGGAGTGTGAGGATGGAAGTCTGAGAAGACAAGCTAGACTTGGGTTTCAGGGCGAGGGCACGGCAGGTACCCCCTGCAGATCTGAACCAATATCTCATGCATCTGAAGTCAGGGCGAGGATCAGACGTTGGCTCAGGTTGGAGTTTCTGAGCATGACGGCCGCTTCATGAAGGGAGCGGAATCTCGAAGCCATTGAGGTTTTCCCACGTTGGGAGTTGTGGGATGCCCCCTTCCAGGATTCCTTCTTCCGGACAATTGAGACCTGTTGGACAGCTCCAGGACATCCCATATGGAATGACTCCAGAGCACCGTTCGCGGATGGATGCCTGGGAAGCCCGCCTTGCATTCCAATTGTCTCCTAGCAACAAGACAGTTTAGATCTGATGGCTCTGCTGGAGCAACCTCGGTGGCTGAGTTGAATTGGACGTTCCTGAGGATGTGCCCTAATGTGTTTTTGTGTCTATGAGGGCCTTGGAATGGGGCGGTGGCACCGGCAACCTGAAGTACTTTCCTAAGCTTTGGACATGGCTCCCATGCACAGGTTTCCTTGTGGAGACGAGATGAGTTCTGATGGGTGCCTCAGGATAACCCCTATGCTCGTATTGGAATCAGGCTTTTGAGGACACATGCCGGTAACCCATAGCAATGGATCCTATTATGGCCTAGGGTCCTGTCTGGTTCAATCTTCTTCTCTGGGGACATCCATCTATGGTATGAGTGGAGGTCGATTATCAGCTGGTGTCAGACACCCCTTGTTTGTTCCGGGTGACTCACACTATTGGGATGGCCTAAGGGTCGTTGGAGGTTTCTCCTAATTTGTACGATTTTGGACCATGGAATGGGCAGAATTCCCATGGATTGGTAGGCACAGTCCTAATGTGTGGCTTCAGGCGCCCAGCCTGGAGGGTGTGTGGCCCAAGACTTTGAGGACAGGAGTCTGAAAACACAAACTCAGCTTAGGTTTCGGGACGTAGGTATGGCAGGCCCGATCTAAAAACCATGAGAAGAACTCTACAGGATATGAAGAAAGTGCGAGTCTGTGGCGATTGCTCAGGCTTTTGTCTCTGGATTTTGTGTCAGTGATGGCCGTGGAATGTCGGGGAGGCCTCATGGGCCATGGACGAATCTTCCTCTCTGAGGATTTGGCCCGATTCCCAATTGCTTTTCGTCAATCTGTAGGATGGGAGGACTCATTTCAGTTTTGTTACCTCAGGTGTCCCACCAAAAGAGGAATTCCAAAGCAAAGCCGTGGGGAAGACTGAAGGGACAATCCGAAATATGGTTAAAAATTGGGGCCTAGGGGCATGGCAAGCCCAATATGCTATCTCTTCATCCAGCCACTGAGTGGCCTTACTTGAGGACTGGGCTCAGCCTGAGCATCACAATGTGTTTGTGACCAATGTGGCCTGCGATCATGGGCGGGGCCTCATGGACCACACTGGTTTCAACTACAGTGAACGTTGGACAACATGCCAACCACAAGGTTTGTTGCCATGGGGAAGGAGTTCTGATTTCTGCATCACCTTCAACCCTGGGCAGTGATTGGAGATAAGGTCTAGGTTCTGTACCTGAAAACCGAGGTTGGGAAGAGATGACGACCTAAGGCCATGGCGGCTGGATGTGCTCAGTGTGCGGCCAGCTGTCTGGGAGGGGCCAGGGGCTCCAGGCTCAGGCTGTGTCAGAAAGGGCATTAGTGCCCTGGTCAGCCTATGCATTTGGGTACAGCCATGGTCGGTGCAGGTTGATCCTCATTTGGGGTTACTGGGTAGCCCCAGAGGACAATGTTTTTCTTCTGGAGGGTCGGCAGAGTGCTGCATTGTAGTTCTGGATTGCCAAACTGGAGGGCTTGTGGGCCAGTAGTCTGACGACAAAAGTCTGAGAACACAAGCTAGGCTTAGGTTTCTGGGTGAGGCCATGGCAGGCACAATCTACAGACCTGAATCGAGATCTCGTGCATCTGAAGTCAGCGCGAGGATCAGACGATCGCTCAGGTTGGAGTTTCTGTCCCTGATGGCCCCTTCATGAATGGGGGGGGGGGCATCACGAGGCAATGGGTGTTTTCCCACGATGGGAGTTGTGAGAAGCTCCAAACTGCAGAGAGTCTTCTGCAGGACAATTGAGACCTGTTGTTTGGCTCCAGACCAATGACTCTGAGCAGGGTTCTAAGGATGGATGGCTGGGTAGCCCACCTCGCATTCCAATTGTCTCCTAGCAACAAGACAGGTTAAATGTCCTGGATCTGTGGGGAGCAACCGAGGACGCTGTGTTGAAATGGACACCCCTAAGGATGGGTCCTAATGTGCTTTTGTGTCTATGGAGACCTTGGAATGAAGAGGTGGCACTGGTGCCCTAAAGTGTTCTCCTAAACAGAGGCTTTGACACAGCTCCAAAGTGCAAGTTTCCCATGTGTAGATGAGATGTTTTCTGATGGGTGAGTCAAGAAACAGCTATATGCTGCTTTTGAAATCCAGGCCTCTTAGGAGAGATGCCTGGAAACCAAAGCAATGGATCTGATTAGTGCCTAGGGGCCTGTTATTTCCTTTTTACCTCTGGGGACATCTGTCTATGGGTCTGAGTGCACGTAGGTGCTCATTTGGGCTCAGATTGCCCCTGTTTTTCCTGGGAAGCCACCACTATTGAGATGGAGCAGGGACTTTGGAGGTTTATCCTATTAGAAGGGTTGTGGCCATTGGAATGGGCACACACAATTCCCTTGGAGAGGGCAAGTACAGTCCTCAGGTTTGGCTCCAGGGGCCTGAGCCTTTAGGTTGTGTAGGCCAGGGCTATTTGGACAGTTGTCTGAAAACACAAACTCGGCTTATGTTTCGGGTCATAGGTATGGCAGGACTGATGTACAGACCATGAGGAGAACTCTTCGGGATTTGAAAGAAGGGCGAGTGTGAGGATCCTTCTCAAGTTTTTGTCTCTGGATATCGTGTCACTCATGGTCGTGGAATTTCTGGGTGACTTCATGGGAAATGGACGAGTCTTACTCTCTGGTGGTTTGGCCCCGTCCAAAGAGTTTGGGGTCATTCTGTGGGCTGGAAGAAGTCCGTTTTGTTGTTGTTGTTGTTGTTGTTGTTGTTTTCTTTTTTAACCTCAGGTGTCCCACTAAATGAGGGATTCTGGAGTAGAGTGCTGGGGAGGGGCGACTGGACAATCAGAAATCTGGTAAAAATTGGGGCCTAGGGACATGTCAAGCCCATTATGACATCTAATGGTCCAGCCAAGGAGAGGACTTACTAGAGGACAGGACTCATGCTGAGGGTCACAATGCGTGTGTATGCCCTCGTCGCACTGAAGAATGGGCAGGGCCTCAGGGTGAATGCTGGTTTCTCCTACACTGAACGTTGGACAACGTGCCAACCACAAGGGTTCTTGCCATGGGTAAGGAAGAGTTCTGATTTCTGCATCACACTCACCCCTGAGCAGTGATTGGAGATAAGGTCTCGGTTCTGAAGCCTGAAAACTTAGGTAGGGAAGAGATGATGACCTAACGTCATGGAGGGTTTCATGTGCTCAGTGTGCGGTCAGCTTTCTGGGTGTTGGTTTGGAGGTCCGGGCTCAGGATGTGTTCGACAGTGCATTAGTGCCCAGGTTAGACTATATAATTTGGGTAAAGTCGAGTGCTGTGTAGGTTTACCCTCATTTATGGTGCCTGGGCAGCTCATGAGGCAATAATTTTTTTCTAGAGGGCAGGCAGAGTGCGGCATTGTGGGTCCGGAATTGCCAAACTTGAGGGCTTCGGGGCCAGGAGTGTGAGGATGGAAGTCTGAGAAGACAAGCTAGACTTGGGTTTCAGGGCGAGGGCACGGCAGGTACCCCCTGCAGATCTGAACCAATATCTCATGCATCTGAAGTCAGGGCGAGGATCAGACGTTGGCTCAGGTTGGAGTTTCTGAGCATGACGGCCGCTTCATGAAGGGAGCGGAATCTCGAAGCCATTGAGGTTTTCCCACGTTGGGAGTTGTGGGATGCCCCCTTCCAGGATTCCTTCTTCCGGACAATTGAGACCTGTTGGACAGCTCCAGGACATCCCATATGGAATGACTCCAGAGCACCGTTCGCGGATGGATGCCTGGGAAGCCCGCCTTGCATTCCAATTGTCTCCTAGCAACAAGACAGTTTAGATCTGATGGCTCTGCTGGAGCAACCTCGGTGGCTGAGTTGAATTGGACTTTCCTGAGGATGTGCCCTAATGTGTTTTTGTGTCTATGAGGGCCTTGGAATGGGGCGGTGGCACCGGCAACCTGAAGTACTTTCCTAAGCTTTGGACATGGCTCCCATGCACAGGTTTCCTTGTGGAGACGAGATGAGTTCTGATGGGTGCCTCAGGATAACCCCTATGCTCGTATTGGAATCAGGCTTTTGAGGACACATGCCGGTAACCCATAGCAATGGATCCTATTATGGCCTAGGGTCCTGTCTGGTTCAATCTTCTTCTCTGGGGACATCCATCTATGGTATGAGTGGAGGTCGATTATCAGCTGGTGTCAGACACCCCTTGTTTGTTCCGGGTGACTCACACTATTGGGATGGCCTAAGGGTCGTTGGAGGTTTCTCCTAATTTGTACGATTTTGGACCATGGAATGGGCAGAATTCCCATGGATTGGTAGGCACAGTCCTAATGTGTGGCTTCAGGCGCCCAGCCTGGAGGGTGTGTGGCCCAAGACTTTGAGGACAGGAGTCTGAAAACACAAACTCAGCTTAGGTTTCGGGACGTAGGTATGGCAGGCCCGATCTAAAAACCATGAGAAGAACTCTACAGGATATGAAGAAAGTGCGAGTCTGTGGCGATTGCTCAGGCTTTTGTCTCTGGATTTTGTGTCAGTGATGGCCGTGGAATGTCGGGGAGGCCTCATGGGCCATGGACGAATCTTCCTCTCTGAGGATTTGGCCCGATTCCCAATTGCTTTTCGTCAATCTGTAGGATGGGAGGACTCATTTCACTTTTGTTACCTCAGGTGTCCCACCAAAAGAGGAATTCCAAAGCAAAGCCGTGGGGAAGACTGAAGGGACAATCCGAAATATGGTTAAAAATTGGGGCCTAGGGGCATGGCAAGCCCAATATGCTATCTCTTCATCCAGCCACTGAGTGGCCTTACTTGAGGACTGGGCTCAGCCTGAGCGTCACAATGTGTGTTTGTGACCAATGTGTCCCGCGAGCATGGGCGGGGCCTCATGGGCCACACTGGTTTCAACTACACTGAACGTTGGACAACATGCCAACCACAAGGTTTCTTGCCATGGGGAAGGAGTTCTGATTTCTGCATCACCTTCAACCCTGGGCAGTGATTGGAGATAAGGTCTAGGTTCTGAAACCTGAAAACCGAGGTTGCGAAGAGATGACGACCTGAGGCCATGGCGGCTCGTTGTGCTCAGTGTGCGGCCAGCTTCTGGGAGGGGCCAGGGGGTCCAGGCTCAGGCTGTACTAGAAAGGGCATTAGTGCCCTGGTCAGCCTATGTATTTGGGGTACAGCCAAGGTCGTGCAGGTTGATCCTCATTTGGGGTTACTGGGTAGCCCCAGAGGACAATGTTTTTCTTCTGGAGGGCCGGCAGAGTGCTGCATTGTAGTTCTGGATTGCCAAACTGGAGGGCTTGTGGGCCAGTAGTCTGACGACAAAAGTCTGAGAACACAAGCTAGGCTTAGGTTTCTGGGTGAGGCCATGGCAGGCACAATCTACAGACCTGAATCGAGATCTCGTGCATCTGAAGTCAGGGCGAGGATCAGACGATCGCTCAGGTTGGAATTTCTGACCCTGATGGCCCCTTCATGAATGGGGGGGGCATCACGAGGCCATGGGTGTTTTCCCACGATGGGAGTTGTGAGAAGCTCCAAACTGCAGAGAGTCTTCCGCAGGACAATTGAGACCTGTTGTTTGGCTCCAGGCCAATGATTCTGAGCAGGGTTCTAAGGATGGATGGCTGGGTAGCCCACCTCGCATTCCAATTGTCTCCTAGCAACAAGACAAGTTAGATCTCCTGGATCTGTGGGGAGCAACCGAGGACGCTGAGTTGAAATGGACACCCCTGGGTATGGGTCCTAATGTGCTTTGTGTCAATGGAGACCTTGGAATGAAGCGGTGGCACTGGGGCCCTAAAGGGTTCTCCTAAACAGAGGCTTTGACACAGCTCCAACGTGCAAGTTTCCCATGTGTAGATGAGATGTTTTCTGATGGGTGAGTCACGAAACAGCTATATGCTGCTTTTGAAATCCAGGCCTCTGAGGAGAGATGCCTGGAAACTAAAGCAATGGATCTGATTAGTGCCTAGGGGCCTGTGTTTTCCTTTTTACCTCTGGGGACATCTGTCTATGGGTCTGAGTGCAGGTAGGTGCTCAGTTGGGCTCAGATTGCCCCTGTTTTTCCTGGGAAGCCACCACTATTGAGATGGATCAGGGACTTTGGAGGTTTATCCTATTAGAAGGCTTGTGGCCATTGGAATGGGCACACACAATTCCCTTGGAGAGGGCATGTACAGTCTTCAGGTTTGGCTCCAGGGGCCTGAGCCTGTAGGTTGTGTAGGCCAGGGCTGTTTGGAGAGTTGTCAGAAAACACAAACTCGGCTTATGTTTCGGGTCATAGGTATGGCAGGACTGATCTACAGACCATGAGGAGAACTCTTCGGGATTTGAAAGAAGGGCGATTGTGAGGCTCCTGCTCAAGTGTTTGTCTCTGGATATCGTGTCACTCATGGTCGTGGAATTTCTGGGTGACTTCATGGGAAATGGACGAGTCTTACTCTCTGGTGGTTTGGCCCCGTCCAAAGAGTGTGGGGTCATTCTGTGGGCTTGAAGAAGTCCGGTTTGTTTTTTTTTGTTGTTGTTGTTGTTTTTCTTTTTTAACCTCAGGTGTCCCATCGAATGAGAGATTCCAGAGTAGAGCCCTGGGGCGGGGCGACTGGACAATCAGAAATCTGGTTAAAAATTGGGGCCTAGGGACATGTCAAGCCCATTATGACATCTAATGGTCCAGACACTGAGAGGACTTACTAGAGGACAGGACTCATGCGGAGGGTCACAATGCGTGTGTATGCCCTCGTAACACTCAAGAATGGGCGGGGCCTCAGGGTGAATGCTGGTTACTCCTACACTGAACGTTGGACAACGTGCCAACCACAAGGGTTCTTGCCATGAGTAAGGAGGAGTTCTGATTTCTGCATCACACTCACCCCTGGGCAGTGATTGGAGATAAGGTCTCGGTTCTGAAGCCTGAAAACTGAGGTAGGGAAGACATGATGACCAAAGGCCATGGCGGGTTTTATGTGCTCAGTGTGCGGTCAGCTTTCTGGGTGTTGGTCAGGAGGTCCGGGCTCAGGTTGTGTTCGACAGTGCATTAGTGCCCAGGTTAAACTATATAATTTGGGTAAAGTCGAGTGCTGTGTAGGTTTACCCTCATTTAAGGTGCCTGGGCAGCTCATGAGGCAATAATTTTTTTTCTAGAGGGCAGGCAGAGTGCTGCATTGTGGGTTAGGAATTGACAAACTTGAGGGCTTCGGGGCCAGGAGTGTGAGGACGGAAGTCTGAGAAGACAAGCTAGACTTGGGTTTCAGGGCGAGGGCACGGCAGGTACCCCCTGCAGATCTGAACCAATATCTCATGCATCTGAAGTCAGGGCGAGGATCAGACGTTGGCTCAGGTTGGAGTTTCTGAGCATTACGGCTGCTTCATGAAGGGAGCGGAATCTCGAGGCCATTGAGGATTTCCCACGTTGGGAGTTGTGGGATGCCCCCTTCAAGGATTCCTTCTGCGGGACAATTGAGACCTGTTGGACAGCTCCAGGACATCCCATATGGAATGACTCCAGAGCCCCGTTCGCGGATGAATGCCTGGGAAGCCCGCCTCGCATTCCAATTATCTCCTAGCAACAAGACAGTTTAGATCTGATGGCTCTGTGGGAGCAACCGGGGCGGCTGATTTGAAATGGACTTTCGTGAGAATGGGTCGTAATGTGTTTTTGTGTCCATGAGGGCCTTGGAATGGGGCGGTGGCACCGGGATCCTGAATTACTCTCCTAAGCTTTGGACATGGCTCCCATGCAGGTTTCCTTCTGGAGGCGAGATGAGTTCTGATGGGTGCATCCGGAAAACACCTATGCTCGTATTGGAATCAGGCTATTGAGGACACATGCCTGTAACCCAAAGCAATGGATCCTATTATGGCCTAGGGTCCTGTCTGGTTCAATCTTCTTCTCTGGGGACATCCATCTATGGTATGAGTGGAGGTCGATTATCAGCTGGCGTTGGACAGCCCTTGTTTGTTCCGGGCGACATACACTATTGGGATGGCCTCAGGGACATTGGAGGTTTCTCCTAATTTGTCCGATTTTGGACCATGGAATGGGCAGAATTCCCATGGATTGGTATGCACAGTACTAATGTGTGCCTCCAGGGGCCCAGCCTGGATGGTGTGTGGCCCAAGACTTTGAGGACAGAAGTCTGAAAACACAAACTCAGCTTAGCTTTGGGGACGTAGGTATGGCAGGCCCGATTGACAAACCATGAGAAGAACTCTTCAGGATATGAAGAAAGTGCGAGTCTGAGGCGCTTGCTCAGTCTTTTGTCTCTGGATTTTGTATCAGCGATGGCCGTGGAATGTTGGGGAGGCCTCATGGGCCATGGACGAATCTTCCTCTCTGAGGATTTGGCCTGATTCCCAATTACTATTCGTCAATCTGTGGGATGGGAGGACTCATTTCAGTTTTGTTACCTCAGGTGTCCCATCAAAAGAGGAATTCCAGAGCCAAGCCGTGGGGAGACTGAAGGGACAACCGGAACTATAGTTAAAAATTGGGGCCTAGGGGCATGGCAAGCCCAATATGCTATCTCTTCATCCAGTCACGGAGAGGCCTTACTTGAGGACTGGTCTCAGCCTGAGCGTCACAATGTGTGTTTGTGACCAATGTGGCCCATGAGCATGGGCGGGGCCTCATGGGCCACACTGGTTTCAACTACACTGAACGTTGGACAACATGCCAACCACAAGGTTTCTTGCCATGGGGAAGGAGTTCTGATTTCTGCATCACCTTCAACCCTGGGCAGTGATTGGAGATATGGCCTAGGTTCTGAAACCTTAAACCGAGGTTGGGAAGAGATGACGACCTAAGGCCATGGCGGCTCGATGTGCTCAGTGTGTGGCCAGCTGTCTGGGAGGGGCCAGGGGTCCAGGCTCAGGCTGTGTCAGAAAGGGCATTAATGCCCTGGTCAGCCTATGTATTTGGGGTACACCAAAGTCGGTGCAGGTTGATCCTCATTTGGGGTTACTAGGTAGCCCCAGAGGACAATGTTTTTCTTCTGGAGGGCCGGCAGAGTGCTGCATTGTAGTTCTGGATTGCCAAACTGGAGGGATTGTGGGCCAGTTGTCTGACGACAAAAGTCTGAGAACACAAGCCAGGCTTAGGTTTCTGGGTGAGGCCATGGCAGGCACAATCTACAGACCTGAATCGAGATCTCGTGCATCTGAAGTCAGGGCGAGGATCAGACGATCGCTCAGGTTGGAGTTTCTGACCCTGATGGCCCCTTCATGAATGGGCGGGGGCATCACAAGGCCATGGGTGTTTTCCCACGATGGGAGTTGTGAGAAGCTCCAAACTGCAGAGAGTCTTCTGCAGGACAATTGAGACCTGTTGTTTGGCTCCAGGCCAATGATTCTAAGCAGGGTTCTAAGGATGGATGGCTGGGTAGCCCACCTCGCATTCCAATTGTCTCCTAGCAAAAAGACAGGTTAGATCTCCTGGATCTGTGGGGAGCAACCGAGGACGCTGAGTTGAAATGGACACCCTTGGGGATGGGTACTAACGTGCTTTTGTGTCTATGGAGACCTTGGAATGAAGCGGTGGCACTGGGGCCCTAAAGGGTTCTCCTAAACAGAGGCTTTGACACAGCTCCAACGTGCAAGTTTCCCATGTGTAGATGAGATGTTTTCTGATGGGTGAGTCAAGAAACAGCTATATGCTGCTTTTGAAATCCAGGCCTCTGAGGAGAGATGCCTGGAAACCAAAGCAATGGATCTGATTAGTGCATAGGGGCCTGTTCTTTCCTTTTTACCACTGGGGACATCTGTCTATGGGTCTGAGTGCAGGTAGGTGCTCAGTTGGTCTCAGATTGCCCATGTTTTTCCTGGGAAGCCACCACTATTGAGATGGATCAGGGACTTTGGAGGTTTATCCTATTAGAAGGGTTGTGGCCATTGGAATGGGCACACACATTTCCGTTGGAGAGGGCAAGTACAGTCCTCAGATTTGGCTCCAGGGGCCTGAGCCTGTAGGTTGTGTAGGCCAGGGCTGTTTGGACAGTTGTCTGAAAACACAAACTCGGCTTATGTTTCGGGTCATAGGTATGGCAGGACTGATCTACAGACCATGAGGAGAACTCTTCGGGATTTGAAAGAAGGGCGAGTGTGAGGCTCCTGCTCAAGTTTTTGTCTCTGGATATCGTGTCACTCATGTTCGTGGAATTTCTGGGTGTCTTCATGGGAAATGGACGAGTCTTACTCTCTGGTGGTTTGGCCCCGTCCAAAGAGTTTGGGGTCATTCTGTGGGCTGGAAGAATTCCGTTTTTTTTTTATTCTTGTTTTTTTTCTTTTTTATCCTCAGGTGTCCCACCAAATGAGGGATTCCAGAGTAGAGCCCTGGGGAGGGGCGACTGGACCATCAGAAATTTGGTTAAAAATTGGGGCCTAGGGACATGTCAAGCCCATTATGACATCTAATGGTCCAGCAACTGAGAGGACTTACTAGAGGACAGGACTAATGCTGAGGGTCACAATGCGTGTGTATGCCTACGTCGCACTCAAGAATGGGCGGGGCCTCAGGGTGAATGCTGGTTTCTCCTACACTGAACGTTGGACAACGTGCCAACCACAGGGTTCTTGCCATGGGTAAGGAGGAGTTCAGATTTCTGCATCACACTCACCCCTGGGAAGTGATTGGAGATAAGGTCTCGGTTCTGAAGCCTGAAAACTGAGGTAGGGATGAGATGATGACCTAAGGCCATGGCGGGTTTTATGTGCTCAGTGTGCGGTCAGCTTTCTGGGTGTTGGTCAGGAGGTCCGGGCTCAGGTTGTGTTCGACAGTGCATTAGTGCCCAGGTTAGACTATATATTTTGGGTAAAGTCGAGTGCTGTGTAGGTTTACCCTCATTTAAGGTGCCTGGGCAGCTCATGAGGCAATAATTTTTTTTCTAGAGGGCAGGCAGAGTGCTGCATTGTGGGTCCGGAATTGCCAAACTTGAGGGCTTCGGGGCCAGGAGTGTGAGGACGGAAGTCTGAGAAGACAAGCTAGACTTGGGTTTCAGGGCGAGGGCACGGCAGGTACCCCCTGCAGATCTGAACCAATATCTCATGCATCTGAAGTCAGGGCGAGGATCAGACGTTGGCTCATGTTGGAGTTTCTGAGCATGACGGCCGCTTCATGAAGGGAGCGGAATCTCGAGGCCATTGAGGTTTTCCCACTTTGGGAGTTGTGGGATGCCCCCTTCATGGATTACTTCTGCGGGACAATTGAGACCTGTTGGACAGCTCCAGGACATCTCATATGGAATGACTCCAGAGCACCGTTCGCGGATGGATGCCTGGGAAGCCCGTCTCGCATTCCAATTGTCTCCTAGCAACAAGACAGTTTAGATCTGATGGCTCTGTGGGAGCAACCGGGGTGGCTGATTTGAAATGGACTTTCGTGAGGATGGGTCCTAATGTGTTTTTGTGTCCATGAGGGCCTTGGAATTGGGCGGTGGCACCGGGACCCTGAAGTACTCTCCTAAGCTTTGGACATGGCTCCCATGCACAGGTTTCCTTGTGGAGCCGAGATGAGTTCTGATGGGTGCCTCAGCAAAAACCCTATGCTCGTATTGGAATCAGGCTTTTGAGGACACATGTCTGTAACCCAAAGCAATGGATCCTATTATGGCCTAGGGTCCTGTCTGGTTCAATCTTCTTCTCTGGGGACATCCATCTATGGTATGAGTGGAGGTCGATTGTCAGCTGGTGTCAGACTACCCATGTTTGTTCCGGGCGACCTACACTATTGGGATGGCCTCAGGGACTTTGGAGATTTCTCCTAATTTGTACGATTTTGGACCATGGAATGGGCAGAATTCCCATGGATTGGTAGGCACAGTCCTAATGTGTGGCTCCTGGGGCCCAGCCTGGAGGGTGTGTGGCACAAGACTTTGAGGACAGAAGTCTGAAAACACAAACTCAGCTTAGGTTTGGGGACGTAGGTATGGCAGGCCCGATCTACAAACCATGAGAAGAACTCTTCAGGATATGAAGAAAGTGCGAGTCTGAGGCTCTTGCTCAGGCTTTTTTCTCTGGATTTTGTATCAGCGATGGCCGTGGAATGTCGGGGACGCCTCATGGGCCATGGACGAATCTTCCTCTCTGAGGATTTGGCCCGATTCCCAATTGCTTTTCGTCAATCTGTGGGATGGGAGGACTCATTTCAGTTTTGTTACCTCAGGTGTCCCACCAAAAGAGGAATTCCAAAGCCAAGTCGTGGGGAAGACTGAAGGGACAACCCGAACTATGGTTAAAAATTGGGGCCTAGGGGCATGGCAAGCACAATATGCTATCTCTTAATCCAGCCACTGAGTGGCCTTACTTGAGGAGTGGGCTCAGCCTGAGCGTCAAAATGTGTGTTTGTGACCAATGTGGCCCGCGAGCATGGGCGGGGCCTCATGGGCCTCACTGGTTTCAACTACACTGAACGTTGGACAACATGCCAACCACAAGGTTTCTTGCCATGGGGAAGGAGTTCTGATTTCTGCATCACCTTCAACCCTGGGCATTGATTGGATATAAGGTCTAGGTTCTGAAACCTGAAAACTGATGTTGGGAAGAGATGACGACCTAAGGCCATGGCGGCTCGATGTGCTCAGTGTGCGGCCAGCTGTCTGGGAGGGGCCAGGGGGTCCAGGCTCAGGCTGTGTCAGAAAGGGCATTAGTGCCCTGGTCAGCCTATGTATTTGGGGTACAGCCAAGTTCGGTGCAGGTTGATCCTCATTTGGGATTACTGGGTAGCACCAGAGGACAATGTTTTTCTTCTGGAGGGCCGGCAGAGTGCTGCATTGTAGTTCTGGATTGCCAAACTGGAGGGCTTGTGGGCCAGTAGTCTGACGACAAAAGTCTGAGAACACAAGCTAGGCTTAGGTTTCTGGGTGAGGCCATGGCACGCACAATCTACAGACCTGAATCAGGATCTCGTGCATCTGAAGTCAGGGCGAGGATCAGACGATCGCTCAGGTTGGAGTTTCTGTCCCTGATGGCCCCTTCATGAATGGGCGGGGGCATCACGAGGCCATGGGTGTTTTCCCACGATGGGAGTTGTGAGAAGCTCCAAACTGCAGAGAGTCTTCTGCAGGACAATTGAGACCTGTTGTTTGGCTCCAGGCCAATGATTCTGAGCAGGGTTCTAAGGATGGATGGCTGGGTAGCCCACCTCGCATTCCAATTGTCTCCTAGCAACAAGACAGGTTAGATCTCCTGGATCTGTGGGGAGCAACCGAGGACGCTGAGTTGAAATGGACACCCCTGGGGATGGGTCCTAACGTGCTTTTGTGTCTATGGAGACCTTGGAATGAAGTGGTGGCACTGGGGCCCTAAAGGGTTATCCTAAACAGAGGCTTTGACACAGCCCCAACGTGCAAGTTTCCCATGTGTAGATGAGATGTTTTCTGATGTTTGGGTCAAGAAACAGCTATATGCTGCTTTTGAAATCCAGGCCTCTGAGGAGAGATGCCTGGAAACCAAAGCAATGGATCTGATTAGTGCCTAGGGGCCTGTTCTTTCCTTTTTACCTCTGGGGACATCTGTCTATGGGTCTGAGTGCAGGTAGGTGCTCAGTTGGGCTCAGATTGTCCCTGTTGTTCCTGGGAAGCCACCACTATTGAAATGGATCAGGGACTTTGGAGGTTTATCCTATTAGAAGGGTAGTGGCCATTGGAATGGGCACACACAATTCCCTTGGAGAGGGCAAGTACAGTCCTCAGGTTTGGCTCCAGGGGCCTGAGCCTGTAGGTTGTGTAGGCCTGGGCTGTTTGGACAGTTGTCTGAAAAATCAAACTCCGCTTATGTTTCGGGTCATAGGTATGGCAGGACTGATCTACAGATCATGAGGAGAACTCTTCGGGATTTGAAAGAAGGGCGAGTGTGAGGCTCCTGCTCAAGTTTTTGTCTCTGGATATCGTGTCACTCATGGTCGTGGAATTTCTGGGTGACTTCATGGGAAATGGACGAGTCTTACTCTCTGGTGGTTTGGCCCCGTCCAAAGAGTTTGGGGTCATTCTGTGGGCTGGAAGAAGTCCGTTTTTTTTTTTTTTATTCTTGTTTTTTTCTCTTTTATCCTCAGGTGTCCCACCAAATGAGGGATTCCAGAGTAGAGCCCTGGGGAGGGGCGACTGGACCATCAGAAATTTGGTTAAAAATTGGGGCCTAGGGACATGTCAAGCCCATTATGACATCTAATGGTCCAGCAACTGAGAGGACTTACTAGAGGACAGGACTCATGCTGAGGGTCACAATGCGTGTGTATGCACTCGTCGCACTCAAGAATGGGCGGGGCCTCAGGGTGAATGCTGGTTTTTCCTACACTGAACGTTGGACAACGTGCCAACCACAGGGTTCTTGCCATGGGTAAGGAGGAGTTCTGATTTCTGCATCACACTCACCCCTGGGCAGTGATTGGAGATAAGGTCTCGGTTCTGAAGCCTGAAAACTGAGGTAGGGAAGAGATGATGACCTAAGGCCATGGCGGGTTTTATGTGCTCAGTGTGCGGTCAGCTTTCTGGGTGTTGGTCAGGAGGTCCGGGCTCAGGTTGTGTTCGACAGTGCATTAGTGCCCAGGTTAGACTATATAATTTGGGTAAAGTCGAGTGCTGTGTAGGTTTACCCTTATTTAAGGTGCCTGGGCAGCTCATGAGGCAATAATTTTTTTTCTAGAGGGCAGGCAGAGTGCTGCATTGTGGGTCCGGAATTGCCAAACTTGAGGGCTTCGGGGCCAGGAGTGTGAGGACGGAAGTCTGAGAAGACAAGCTAGACTTGGGTTTCAGGGCGAGGGCACGGCAGGTACCCCCTGCAGATCTGAACCAATATCTCATGCATCTGAAGTCAGGGCGAGGATCAGACGTTGGCTCAGGTTGGAGTTTCTGAGCATGACGGACGCTTCATGAAGGGAGCGGAATCTCGAGGCCATTGAGGTTTTCCCACGTTGGGAGTTGTGGGATGCCCCCTTCAGGAATTCCTTCTGCGAGAAAATTGAGACATGTTGGACAGCTCCAGGACATCCCATATGGAATGACTCCAGAGCACCGTTCGCGGATGGATGCCTGGGAAGCCCGCCTCGCATTCCAATTGTCTCCTAGCAACAAGACAGTTTAGATCTGATGGCTCTGCGGGAGCAACCGGGGTGGCTGAGTTGAAATGGACTTTCCTGAGGATGGGTCCTAATGTGTTTTTGTGTCCATGAGGGCCTTGGAATGGGGCGGTGGCACCGGGACCCTGAAGTACTCTCCTAAGCTTTGGACATGGCTCCCATGCACAGGTTTCCTTGTGGAGACGAGATGAGTTCTGATGGGTGCTTCAGGAAAACCCCTATGCTCGTATTGGAATCAGGCTTTTGAGGACACATGCCTGTAACCCAAAGCAATGGATCCTATTATGGCCTACGGTCCTGTCTGGTTCAATCTTCTTCTCTGGGGACATCCATCTATGTTATGAGTGGAGGTCGATTATCAGCTGGTGTCAGACAGCCCTTGTTTGTTCCGGGCGACCTACACTATTGGGATGGCCTCAGGGACTTTGGAGATTTCTCCTAATTTGTACGATATTGGACCATGGAATGGGCAGAATTCCCATGGATTGGTAGGCACAGTCCTAATGTGTGGCTCCAGGGGCCCAGCATGGAGGGTGTGGGGCCCAAGACTTTGAGGACAGAAGTCTGAAAACACAAACTCAGCTTAGGTTTGGGGACGTAGGTATGGCAGGCCCGATCTACAAACCATGAGAAGAACTCTTCAGGATATGAAGAAAGTGCGAGTCTGAGGCTCTTGCTCAGGCTTTTGTCTCTGGATTTTGTATCAGCGATGGCCGTGGAATGTCGGGGACGCCTCATGGGCCATGGACGAATCTTCCTCTCTGAGGATTTGGCCCGATTCCCAATTGCTTATCGTCAATCTGTGGGATGGGAGGACTCATTTCAGTTTTGTTACCTCAGGTGTCCCACCAAAAGAGGAATTCCAAAGCCAAGCCGTGGGGAAGACTGAAGGGACAACCCGAACTATGGTTAAAAATTGGGGCCTAGGGGCATGGCAAGCCCAATATGATATCTCTTCATCCAGCCACTGAGTGGCCTTACTTGAGGACTGGGCTCAGCCTGAGCGTCACAATATGTGTTTGTGACCAATGTGGCGCGCGAGCATGGGCGGGGCCTCATGGGCCACACTGGTTTCAACTACACTGAACGTTGGACAACATGCCAACCACAAGGTTTCTTGCCATGGGGAAGGAGTTCTGATTTCTGCATCACCTTCAACCCTGAGCAGTGATTGGAGATAAGGTCTAGGTTCTGAAACCTGAAAACTGATGTTGGGAAGAGATGATGACCTAAGGCCATGTCGGCTCGATGTGCTCAGTGTGCGGCCAGCTGTCTGGGAGGGGCCAGGGGGTCCAGGCTCAGGCTGTGTCAGAAAGGGCATTAGTGCCCTGGTCAGCCTATGTATTTGGGGTACAGCCAAGGTCGGTTCAGGTTGATCCTCATTTGGAATTACTGGGTAGCACCAGAGGACAATGTTTTTCTTCTGGAGGGCCGGCAGAGTGCTGCATTGTAGTTCTGGATTGCCAAACTGGAGGGCTTGTGGGCCAGTAGTCTGACGACAAAAGTCTGAGAACACAAGCTAGGCTTAGGTTTCTGGGTGAGGCCATGGCACGCACAATCTACAGACCTGAATCGAGATCTCGTGCATCTGAAGTCAGGGCGAGGATCAGACGATCGCTCAGGTTGGAGTTTCTGTCCCTGATGGCCCCTTCATGAATGGGCGGGGGCATCACGAGGCCATGGGGGTTTTCCCACGATGGGAGTTGTGAGAAGCTCCAAACTGCAGAGAGTCTTCTGCAGGACAATTGAGACCTGTTGTTTGGCTCCAGGCCAATGATTCTGAGCAGGGTTCTAAGGATGGATGGCTGGGTAGCCCACCTCGCATTCCAATTGTCTCCTAGCAACAAGACAGGTTAGATCTCCTGGATCTGTGGGGAGCAACCGAGGACGCTGAGTTGAAATGGACACCCCTGGGGATGGGTCCTAACGTGCTTTTGTGTCTATGGAGACCTTGGAATGAAGCGGAGGCACTGGGGCCCTAAAGGGTTATCCTAAACAGAGGCTTTGACACAGCCCCAACGTGCAAGTTTCCCATGTGTAGATGAGATGTTTTCTGATGTTTGGGTCAAGAAACAGCTATATGCTGCTTTTGAAATCCAGGCCTCTGAGGAGAGTTGCCTGAAAACCAAAGCAATGGATCTGATTAGTGCCTAGGGGCCTGTTCTTTCCTTTTTACCTCTGGGGACTTCTGTCTATGGGTCTGAGTGCAGGTAGGTGCTCAGTTGGGCTCAGATTGCCCCTGTTTTTCCTGGGAAGTCACCACTATTGAGATGAATCAGGGACTTTGGAGGTTTATCCTATTAGAAGGGTTGTGGCCATTCGAATGGGCACACACAATTCCCTTGGAGAGGGCAAGTACAGTCCTCAGGTTTGGCTCCAGGGGCCTGATCCTGTAGGTTATGTAGGCCTGGGCTGTTTGGACAGTTGTCTGAAAACACACACCCTCCATGCTAGGGCCCCTGGAACCACACCTCAGGATTGTTCCTGCCCTCTCAAAGGGAATTCTTCATATTTCATTGGCCACAACCATATAAATCAGGAGAAATCTCCAATGTCCCTGGGACCATACCAATATTGTAGGCCGCTTGGAACAAACAGGGGTGATCTGACACTATCTGAGCAACTAGCTCCACACCAACTCGGAGACAGATGTCCCCAGAGAAGAACATTGAACTGGACAGGCCCCTAGGCCCTAATCAGATCCATTGCTTTGGTTTCCAGGCATCTCTTCTCAGAGGCCTGGTTTCCAATACCAGCCTATGGGGTTTCCAGAGGCCCCTTCAGAGCAAGTCTTGTCTGCACATTGGAAACTTGCTCGAGGAGCTATGTCAGAACCTCAGAACCTGGTTTTCAATACCACTATATGGGGGTTTCCTGAGGCATCAGTCAGAACAAATGTCTTCTCCACATGGGAAACGTGCTCTTTCAAGCTGTGTCAAAACCTCCGGCTAGGAAAATCCTTCAGGGCCCCGGTGCCACCACCTCATTCCAAGGTCTCCATGGACACAATCCCACATTAGGACCCATCTGCAGGAGAGTCTATTTCAACTCAGTGCCCTTGGGTGCTCCCCTAGAGCCAGCAGATCGAACCTATCTTGTCACTAGGAGACAATTGGAATGTGAGGCGGGCTGGCCAGGCATCCATCTGTAGAAAACTACTCTGAAGTAATTCCATATGGGACGTCCTGGAGCCATCCAACAGGTCACAGCTGTCCTGCAGAAGGAATCCTTGCGCTTTGGAGCACCTCACCACTCCCATCATGGGAAAAGCTCTGTGGCCTCGTGGTGCACCGTCCCCTTCATGAAAGAGCCATCTTGGACAGAAACTCCAACCTGAGCCAACGTCTAATCCTCGCCCTGACTTCAGATGCACGAAATCTTGATTCAACTCTGCAGAGTGTGCCTGCCGAAACCCCGCCCCGAAGCAAAACCTAGCTATTGTTCTCAGACTTCGTCCTCACACTCCGAGCCCACCAGCCCTCCAGTTAGGGAATTCTGGAGAGACACAATGCAGCACTCTGACTGCCCTCCAGAAGAGAAACGTTGTCCTATGGGGCTAACCAGAAACACCAAATGAGGATCAACCTGCATGCCACTTGACTCTACCCCAATTATACAGTTTCGCTTCGGCGTTAATGCCCTGTCTTGCACAGCCTGAGGTCTGAATTCCCAACCGACACCCAGACAGCTGGCTGTACACTGAGCACATCAGACCCGCCATGGCTTTAGGTCATCATCTCTTCCCAACCTTGGTTTTCAGGCTTCAGAACCTAGACCTTATATATACTCACTACCCAGGGGTGAACGTGATGCAGAAATGAAACTCCTTCTTCCTCAAGGCAAGAAACCTTGTGGTTGGCATGTTTTCCAACGTTCAGTGTAGGAGAATCCAGTGTAGCCCATGAGTCCCCGCCCATGCTTGAGAACCGCAATGGGCACAAACACATTGGGACCCTCAGTGTGAGCCCTGTCCTCAAGTAAAGCCTCTCAGGGTCTGGACCAAGAACCCGCATTGCCATCCCTAGTCCCCCAATATTAATGAGAGGTTGAGAGTTCTAGTCACCCCTATTCGGGTCTCTGCTCTGGAACACCTGAGGAAAAACATATCGAAGGGTCTCCTCCATCCCCTGAATGAGCCCCAAAACTTGGGATCTGACCAAATCTTAAAAGAGAAAGAATCATCCATGGCCAAAGAGGCCATCCCGTCATTCCATGGCCACCATTGACACAAAATCTAGAGACAAAAGCCTGGATATATGCCTCACATTTGCCCTTTGTTCATAGCCTGAAAAATTCTCCTCACGGTCTATAGATCAGGCCTGTCATACCTACGTCCCCAAACCTAAGCTGAGTTTGGGTTTTCAGATTTCTGTCCCCACTGTCCTGGCCCACACACCCTCCAGGCTGGGGCCCCTAAAGCCATGCCTCAGGACTGTGCCTGCCTTCTCCAAGCAAATTCTGCCCATTCCATTGGCCACAACCCTAAAGATTAGGAGAACACTCCAACGTCCCTGAGGCCATCCCAATAGTGTTGGCCACTCAGGGCAAACAGGGTGATCTGTCCCAAGATGAGCAACTACCTCAACTCAGACTCATAGACAGATAACCCCAGAGAAGAAGATTGAACCGGACAGGCACCTAGGACCTAATCAGATCCATTGCTTTTGATTCCAGGCATCTCTCCTCAGAGGCCTGGTTTCCAATACCAGCATATGTGTTCTTCTGGAGGTACCAGTCTGAACAAATCTCATTTCCACATGGGAAACATGCATTTTGGAGCTGTGTCACAACCTCCAGTTAAGGGAAACCTTCAGGTCCCAGCAGCCAACACCCCATTCCAAGTTCTCCATGGACACAAACCCACATTATGACCCATCCGCAGGCGAGTCCATTTCAACACATCCCCTTTGGTTGCTCCCCAAAAGAAGCAGATCGAACCTGCCTTGTCACTAGGAGACAATAGGAATGTGAGGCGGGCACTCCAGGAATCCATCCTTAGAACCCTGCACTGCCGTGGTTCCGCATGGGACATCCTGGAGCAATCTGACCGGTCTCGACTGTCCCGTAGAAGGAATCCTTGCCGATTGGAGCAACATACAATGCCAATCGTGGGAAAGTCTCCATAGCCCCATGATGCCCCCCACCATCATGAAGGGGCCATCCTGAACAGAAACTTCAACCTGAGCCTACGTCTGATCCTCGCCCTGACTTCAGATGCATGAGATTTAGATTTAGCTCTACAGAGTGTGCCTGCCATGATCTTGACCCAAAACCTAAGCCTAGCTTGTGTTCTCACACTTCCTTCCTCACAATTCTGGCCCACAAGCCCTCCAGTGTGAGAATTCCGTCGCCACAATGCAGCACTCTTTCTTCCCTCCAGAAGAAAAACGTTGCCCCTGGGGCTACCCAGAAACGCCAAATGAGGATCAACCTGCATGCCACTCAACTTTACTCCAATTATACAGTCTAAGCTTGGCACTAATGCCCTGTCTGACACAGCCTGAGCCTGGACCTCCTGGATGACACCCAGAAAGGTGGTGTCACACCTAAGGACTGTGCCAGTGCTCTCCAAGGGAACTCTGCCCGTTTCATTTGCTACAACCTTACAGATTAGGAGAAACCTCCAATTCCCAAGACCAGTCCAATAGTGTTGGCCTCCCCCAACAAACATGGGTGATCTGACACAAGCTGAGCAGTGACCTCCATTCTGAATCTTAGACAGAGACACTCAGAGGAGAATATTGAAAAGGACAGGCCCCTAGACCGTAATCAGATCCATTGCTTTGGATTCCAGGCATTGTTCCCCAGATGCTTGGTTTCCAATACCAGGTTGTGGGGGTTTCAGAACAAATCTCGTCTCTACATGGGAAACTTGCTCTTTGGAGCTGCATCAAAACCTCAGGTTAGGAGAATTCTTCAGGGAAACAGAGCCACTGCCCCATTCCAAGGGATCCATGGACACAAATCCACATCGACTGATCCTCATGACATTCCATTTCAATTCAGCCCCCTCGGTTGTTCCCCCAGTGACAGCAGATCAAATACTCCTTTTCACTAGGACACAACTGGAATGCAAGTTGGACTGCCCAGGCATCCATCATTAGAACTGTGCTTTGGAGCATTTCTTATGGGACGTCCTTGATCCATCCAAAAGGTCGTGACTGTCCCGCTGACGGAATCCTTGTGGTTTGGAGCATCACACACTCACAAAGTTGGAAATCTTCCATGGTTTCCTGATGCCCCCCCCCACCTTCATGAAGGGGACATCATGTACAGAAACTCCAACCTAAGCCAACATCTGATCCTCGCCCTGACTTCAGATGCACGAGATCTCATTTCAGGTCTGTAGAGTGTGCCTGCCAAGTCACCGCTGCAAATTCAAAGCTGAACTTGTGTTCTCAGACTTCTGTCCTAAAACACCTGGCCCACAAGCCCTGAAGTTGGCCATTCTGGAGCCAGAATGCAGCACTCTGCCTGCCCTCCAGAAGAAAATCTTTGCCCTATGGGGCCAACCAGAAACCCCAAATGAGGACCAACCTTCACATCACTCGACTGTACCCCAATTATACAGTCTAGCCTGGGGACTAATGCCATGCCTGACACAGCCTGAGCCCAGACCTCATGATGGACACAGACATCTGGCCGCACACTAAGTGCATTGGACCCACCATGGCCTTAGGTCGTCATCTCTTACCAACCTCGGTTTTCAGGCTTCAGAATCTAGACCTTATCTCTACTCACTGCCATGCCGTGTACGTGATGCAGAAATCAGAACTCCTCCTTCCCCATGACCAGAAACCCTGTGGTTGGCATGTTGTCCAACGTGCAGTGTAGGAGAAACCAGCATGGCCCATGAGGCCTCAGACATGCTTGAGGGCTGCGATGGGCACAAACACACATTAGGACCCTAAGCATGAACCCTGGCCTCAAGTAAAGCCTCTCCGGGGCTGGACCAAGAGCCCACATATGGAGATTACCATGCCCCTACTCCCCAAACCTTAACCAGTGCTTGAGAAGTCTAGTCACCCCTACTCAGATCTCTTCTCTAGAATCCCTCCTTGGTGGGACACATGAGGTTAAAAAAAAAATAGAGAAAGGACTCCTACCGTCCAAAGAATGACCGCAAACACTTGGAATTGGGCCAAATTCACAGAGAGAAATACTCGTCCATGGCTGATGAGGCCATCCTGACATTCCACGGCCACCATTGACACAAAATCCGGAGACAAAAGCCTGAAAAAGCGCCACACACTCGCCCTTTGTTCAAAGCCTGAAAAATTCTCACGGTCTGTAGATCGGGCCTGCCATACCTATGTCCCCAAACCTAAGCCAAGTTTGTGTTTTCAGACTTCTGTCTCCATTGTCCTGGCCCACACACCCTCAAGGCTTGGCCCCATGGAGCCACACCTCAGGACTGTGCCTGCCCTCTCCATGGGAATTCTGCTCATTCCTTTGGCACAACCTGACAGATTAGGAGAAACATCCGAAGTCCCCGAGGCCACCCCAATATTGTAGAATGTCCGGGACAAACAGGGACCATCTGCCACAAGCTGAGCCACTACCTCCAATCAGACCTGTAGATAGATATCCATAGAAAAGAAGATTGAACAAGACAGGCACCTAGGCCCTAAACGGATCCATTGCTTTTGTTTTCACGTATTTCTCCTCAGAGGCCTGGATTCCAATACCAGCACATGGGGGTTTCTGGAGCTACCAATCAGAAAAAATCGCATGCCACATGGGAATCATGCTATATGGAACTGTGTCTAAACCTCCAGTTAGGAGAAAATTTCACGTCACTGGAGCCACCGCCCCATTCCAATGTCTCAATGGACACAATCCCACATTATGACCCATCCTCAGGAGAGTCCATTTCAACTCAAACCTGGTGGTTGCTCACCCAGTGCCAGCAGATCAAACCTGCTTTGTCACTAGGAGACAATTGGAATGCGAGTTCGTTGCCCAGGTATCCGTTGTTAGAACTCTGCTCTGGAGAAATTCCTAATGGGGTGTCCTTGATCCATTCAACAGGTCTCAACTGTCCTGCAGAAGGAATCCTTGTGGTTTGCAGCATCACACACTCGCACCGTGGGAAAACCTCCATGGCCTCGTGATGCCTCCACCTTCAGGTAGAGGACATCATGGACAGAAACTCCCGTCTGATCCTCGCCCTGACTTCATGAGATGCATGAGATCTCAATTCAGCTCTGCAGAGTGTGCCTGCCTTGCCCTCGCCCCAAAACCTAAGCCAGCTCACATTCTCAGACTTCCGTCCTCACACTCCTGGCCCACAAGCCTTCCACTTTGGGAATTCTGGAGACAAAATGCAGCACTCTGCCTGCCCTCCAGAAGAGAGACTTTGCCCTAGGGGTCTACCCAGAAACATCAAATGAGGATCAACCTGCAATTCTCTAGACTGTACCCCAATTATACAGTCTAGCCTGGGCACTAATGCCCTGTCTGACACAGCCTGACCCCAGACCTCGTGACCGACACCCAGACACCTGGCCTCACACTGAACACATCAAACATGCCATGGCCTTAGGTCATCATCTCTTCCCAACCTTGGTCTTCAGGCTTCAGAACCTAGACATTATCTCCACTCACAACTAAGTGATGTACGTGATGCAGCAATCAGAACTTCACCTTCCCCATGACCAGAAACCTTGTGGTTGGCATGTTGTCCAACGTTCAGTATATGAGAACCCAGCATGGCCCATGAGGCCTCAGACATGCTTGAGGGCTGCGATGGGCACAAACACACATTAGGACCCTAAGCATGAACCCTGGCCTCAAGTAAAGCCTCTCCGGGGCTGGACCAAGAGCCTGCATATGGGACTTGCCATGCCCCTACTCCCCCAATCCTAGCCAGAGCTTGAGAAGTCTAGTCAACCTTATTCAGAGCTCTTTTCTGGAATCCCTCTTTGGTGGGACACATAAGGTAAAAAAAAAAAAAAAAAAAAAACAAGATAAAGAAAAAAAAAAAAGTAAGGACTCCTACCATCCAAAGAATGACCCCAAACACTTGGAATCTGGCCAAATCCACAGAGAGAAATACTCGTCCATGGTCGATGAGGCCAGCCTCACATTAAACGGCCACCATTGACACAAAATCCGGAGACAAAAACCTGAAAAAGCGCCACACACTTGCCCTTTGTTCAGAGCCCCCAAAATTCTCAAGGTCTGTAGATCGGGCCTGCCATACCTATGTCCCCAAACCTAAGCCGAGTTTGTGTTTTCAGACTTCTGTCTCCATTGTCCTCACCCACACATTCTAAAGGCTGGGCCCCATGGAGCCACAACTCAGGACTGTGCCTGCCCTCTCCAAGGGAATTCTGCTCATTCATTTGGCACAACCTGACAGATTAGGAGAATCATCCAAAATCTCTGAGGCCATCCCAATAGTGTAGGATGTCCTGGACATACAGGGACCCTCTGGCACAAGCTGAGCCACTACCTCCAATCAGAACTTTAGACAGATATCCATAGAAAAGAATATTGAACAAGACAGGCACCTAGGCCCTAATTGGATCCATTGCTTTTGTTTTCAGGCATCTCTCCTCAGAGGCCTGGATTCCAATACCAGCATAAGGGGGTTTCCAGAGCTACCTATCAGAAAAAATCTCGTCTCCACATGGGAATCTTGCTCTATGGAGCTGTGTCATAACCTCCAGTTAGGAGAAAACTTCAGGTCACTGGAGCCACTGCCCCATTTGAATATCTCCATGGACACAATCCCAAATTATGACCCATCCTCAGGAGAGTCCATTTCAACTAAACCCCCTCGGTTGCTACTCCAGAGCCAGCAGATTGAACCTGCCTTATCGCTAGGAGACAATTGAAATGCGAGTTGGGCTCTTCAGGCATCCATCCTTAGAACCCTGCTCTTGCGTCATTCCTTATGGGACATCCTTGAGCCATCCAACAGGTCTCGACTGTCCCACAGGAGTCCTTGTGCATGGACCACCTAACAACTCATATCATGGAAAGCTTCCAAGGTCACATGATGCCCCCAATCTTCATGAAGGCAGATCATGGAAAGAAACTCCAACCTGAGCCAACAGCTGATCTTCGCCTTGACTTCAGATGCACGAGATCTTGATTCAGCTCTTCAGAGTGTACCTGCTGTGCCCTGACCCCAAAACCTATGCGTAGCTAGTGTTCTCCGACTTCCGTCCTCACTCTCCTGGACCACACGCCCTCTATTTTGGGATTTCCGATGACACAGTGCTGCACTCTGCCTGCCCTCTAGAAGAAAAATATTGCCCTATGGGTCTACCCAGAAACCTCCAATGAGGATAAACCTGCACGTCACTCAACTGTACACCAATTATATAGTCTAGCCTGTGCACTAATGCCCTTTCTGACAGAACCTGAGGCCTGAATTCCCAACCGACACCCAGACAGCTTGCAGTACACTGAGAACATCTGAACCGCCATGGTCTTAGGTCGCCATCTCTTTCCAACTTCGGTTTTCAGGCTACAGAATCCTAGACCTTATCTCTACTCACTTCCCATGGGTGAACGTGATGCAGAAATCAGAACTCCTCCTTCCCTCTCGCCAGAATCTTGTGGTTGGCATCTTGTCCAACGTTCAGTGTAGGACCCCTGTAGGGCCTACAGGGGTAGTAGTAGGGCCCCTGAGGGTAGTGTAGGGTCCCTGAGGCCCTGCCTATGCTTAAGAGCTGCGGTGGGCTCAAACACACATTGGACCCTCAGTTTGAGCCCTGTCCTCAAGTAAAGCCTCTCAGTGGCTGGACCATGAGCCCGCATATGGGGCCTGCCATGCCCCAAGTCACCCAATCTTAACCAGAGGTAGAGACATCTAGTCACCCCTACTCAGGGCTCTGCTCTGGAATCCCTCTTTGGTGGGACATTTGAGGTAAATAAACACAGAAAGGACTCCTCCCACTCACAGAATGACCCCAATCACTTGGGATTGGGCCATCCCAAGTGATTGGGGTCCAGAGAGAAAGACTCGTCCATGGCCCATGAGGCCAGCCCGACATTCCACGGCCACTATTGACACAAAATCCAGAGACATAAGCTTCAGCAAGCGTTCACACTCACCCTTAGGTCATAGCCCAAAAAATTCTCCTCATAGTCTGTAGATTGGGCCTGCCATACCTAGGTCCCCAAACCTAAGCTGAGTTTGTGTTTTCAGACTTCTATCCTGACATCCCTGTCCCACACACCCTCCAGACTGAGGCCCCTGTAGCCACACCTCAGGACTGTGCCTGCCCTCTCCAAGGAAATTCTTCCCATTCCATTGGCCACAACCCTACAGATAAGGAGAAACCTCCAAAGTCCCAGAGGCCATTCCAATAGTGTAGGCCACCCAGGACAAAGAGGGGCGATCTCTCACAAGCTGAGCAACGACGTCAACTCACCCGTAGACAGATAACCCAAGAGAAGAAGATTAAACTGGACTGGCCCCTAGAATGTAATTGGTTCCATTGCTTTTTTTTCTAAGCATCTCTCCTCAGAGGCCTGTTTTCCAATACCAGCATATGGGGGATTCCAGAGATACCAATCAGAACAAATCTTGTCTTCACATGGGAAACTTATCCTTTGGAGCTCTGTAAAAGCCTCCAGTTAGGAGAAACCTTCAGGTAGCCGGAGCAACCGTCCTATTCCAAGGTCTCCATGGACACATACCCGCATTATGACCATTCGGCAGGAGAGTACATTTCAACTCAGCCCCGTCGATTACTCCCCCAGAGGCCGAATATCAAACCTGCCTTGTCGCTAGGAGACAACTGGAATGCAAAGCAGACTCTCTAGGCATCCATCCATGGAATCCTGCTCTGGCGCCGTTCCATATGGGATGTCCTGGAGCCTTCCAATAGGTCTTGACTGTCCCACAGAAGGAATCCTTGCAGATTGGAGCATATCACAACTCCTATCGTGGGAAAACCCACATGGCCTCATGAGATGCTCCCCTTTATAAAGGGGCCATCATGGACAGAAACTCCAACCTGAGCCAACTTCTGATGCATTGCTTTGGTTTCTAGGTATCTCTCCTCAGAGGCCTGGTTTCCAATATCAGAATATGGGGGTTTCCTAAGGAAACAATCAGAACAGATCTCATCTCCACATGGGAAACTTGCTCTTTGGAGCTGTGTCAATACCTCAGGTTAGGAGGATCCTTCAGGGCGCTGGCACCATGGCCCAATCCCAAGGTCTCCAAGGACACAAACTTACATTATGATCCATTCTCAGGAGAGTCCATTTCAAATCAGCCCCCTCGGCTGCTCACCCAGAGCCAGCAGATCAAAACTTCCTGGTCACTAAGAGACAGTTGGAATGGGAGGCGGGCTTCCCAGGCATCCATCCTTAGAACCCTGCTCTGGAGAACTTCTTTATGGGACGTCTTGAATCCAACCAACCTGTCTTGACTGTCTCGCAGAATGAATCCTTGTGGTTTGAAGCATCACACAATAACACTGTGAGAAAACCTCCATTTCCTTATGATGCCCCACACCTTCATAAACGGGCCATCATGGACAGAAACTCCATCCTAAGCCAAAGTCTGATCCTCGCCCTGAATTCAGAAGCATGAGATCTCGATTCAGCACTTGAGAGTGTGCCTGCTGGGCCCTCGTCTTGAAACCTAAGCCTATCTTGTGTTCTCAGACTTCCGTCCTCAGAATCCTGGCCACACCCCTCCAGTTTGGAAATTCTGGAGACACAATGCAGCACTCTGCCTGGCCTCCAGAAGAAAAATGTTGCCCTATAGGGCTAAGCAGAAACGCCAAATGAGTAACAACCTGCATGCCACTCGACCATACCCCAATTATACAGTCTAGCCTGTGCACTAAAGCCCTGTCTGACACAGCCTGAGGGCAGACCTCCAGTCCAACACCAGGACAGCTGGCCGTACACTGAGCATATCATACCCACAATGGCTTTAGGCCATCATCTCTACCCAACCTCAATTTTCACCTTCATAACCTAGACCTTATCTACACTCACTGCTCAGGAGTGAACGTGATGCAAGAATCAGAACTTCTCCTTCGCCATGGCAAGAAACCTTGTGGTTGGCATGTTGTCCAACGTTCATTGTAGGAGAAAGCAGCATGGACTATGAGGTCCCACCTATCCCTGAGGGCCACAATTTGCACAAACACATATTGTGACCCTCAGCGTGAGCCCTATTCTCATGTGAAGCCTCTTAGTGACTGGAACAACAGCCCACATATGGGGCTTGCCAAGCCCCTAGTTACCCAATCTCAACCAGAGTTCGAGATGTCTAGTCACCCGACTCAGGGCTCTGCTCTGGAATCCCTCTTTGGTGGGACACCTGAGGTAAAAAAAAAAAAAAATACAGAAAGGACTTTTCCCATCCACAGAATGATCCCAACCCCTTGGGATCAGGCCAAATCACCAGAGAAAGAATTGTCCATGGCCCTTGAGGACACCCCGACATTCCACGGCCACCGTTGACACAAAATCCAGAGACAAGCCTGAACAAGCGCCACATACTCGCCCTTTGTTCATAGCCCGGTAAATTTTCACGTTCTGTAGATCGAGCCTTCATACATACATCCCCAAACCTAAGCTGTTTTTGTGTTTTCAGACTTCTGTCCCCACAGTCCTGGCCCACACACCATCCAAGCTGGGGCCCCTGGAGCCACACCTCAGGACTGTGGCTTCCCTCTCCAGGGGAATTCTGCCATTTCCATTGGCCACAACCTTATAGATTAGGAGAAACCTCCAAGCTCCCCGAGGCCATCCGAATAGTGTTGGCTTCCCAGGACAAACAGGGATGATCTTTCACAAGTTAGGAAACTACCTCCACTCAGACCCAGAGACAGATATCCCCATAGAATAAGATTGAACTGGACAGGCACTTAGGCCCTAATCAGATCCATTGCTTTTGTTTCCAGGCATCTCTCCTCAGAGGCCTGGTTTCCAATACCAGCATAGGGGGATTACTGAGGCACTCATCAGAAAAATCTCGTCTCCACATAGGAAATGTACTCTTTGGAGCTCTATAAAAACCTCTGTTTAGGAGAATCTTTCAGGGCCCCGGATCAAGCGCCCCATCCCAAGGTCTCCATGGACTTAAACCCACATTATGATCTATTGTCGGGAGAGTCCATGTCAACTCAACCCCTTTGGTTTCTCCCCCAGGGCCTGCAGATCAAACCTGCCTTGTCGCTAGGAGACAACTAGAATGGGAGGTGAGCTGCCTAGGCATTAATCCTTAGAACCC
Source organism: Mustela nivalis (assembly GCF_964662115.1). Classification (NCBI taxonomy): domain Eukaryota; kingdom Metazoa; phylum Chordata; class Mammalia; order Carnivora; family Mustelidae; genus Mustela; species Mustela nivalis. The sequence goes on along the minus strand of NW_028136405.1, from coordinate 26,652 downwards.
TACTCTGGAGTCATTCCATATGGGACATCCTAGAGCCATCCAACAGGTCTCAAGTGTCCCACAGAAGGAATCTTTGCATTCTGGAGCATCTCAGAACTCCCATTGTGGGATAATCTACATGGCCTCTTGAGACGCTCCACTTTATAAAGTGGCCATCATGGACAGAAACTCCAACCTGAGCAAACGTCTGATATTCGCCCTGACTTCAGGTGCATGAGATCATGATTCAGCTCTGCAGAGTGTGCCTTCTGTGCCCTCACCCCAAAAACTAAGCCTAGCTTGTGTTCTCAGACTACAGTCCTCACACCCCTGGCCCAAAAGCCCTACAGTTTGGCAATACTGGGGCCACAATGCAGCACTCTGCCTGCCCTCCCAGAGAAAAAACGTTGCCTTATGGAACTACCTAGAGACCCGAATGAGGATCAATAGAACGCCACTCGACTGCACCCCAAATATTCAGTCTACCCTGTCTAATGCCTTGTCTGACACAGCATGAGCCCACACCTCCAGACCTACGCTCAACAGCTGGCCGCACACTGAGCTCATTGGACCCAACAGGTCCTTAGGTCTTCATCTCTTCCCAACCTCGGTTTTCGGGTTTCAGAACCTATACCTAAACTCCAAACACTGTCCAGGGGTGAACGTGATGCAGAAGTCACAACTCTTCCTTCGCCATGGCCAGAAACCTTGTGGTTGGCATATTCTCCAACGTTCAGTGTCGGAGAATCCAGCGTGGCCCATGAGGCCCTTCCCATGCTTGAGGGCCTTGTTGGCACAAATAGGCATTGTGACCCTCAGCATGAGCCCTGTCCTCAAGGAAGGCCTCTCAGTGTCTGAATCAAGAGCCCACATATTGGACTTGCCATGCCCCTAGGCCCCCAAACTAAAACAGAGGTGGGGTTGTCCAGTTGTCCCTCCCGAGGACTCTGCTCTGGAATCCCTCCTTTATTGGGACACATGAGGTACAAAAAATAAAATAAAATAAAATAAAAAAAAAGAAAGGACTCCTCCCATCCCACAGAACATACACAAACTCTTGGGATTGGGTCAAATCCTCAGAGAAGGAAAGCCGCCCACAACCCATGAGGCCACGCCAGCATTCCACCCACATTGTTGACACAAATCCAGAGACAAAATCTGAGCAAGCACCTCAAACTCACCCTTTTTCATATCCTGAAGTGTTATCACGGTCTGTAGATTGGGCGTGCCATAACTATGTCCCCAATCCTAAGCGGAGTTTGAGTTTTCAGATTTTTGCTCCACAGGCATGGCCCACACACCCTCAAGGTTGGGCCCCTAGAGCCAAACTCAGAACTTTGCCTGCCCTCTCCAGGGGATTTCTGCCCATTCCATTGACCACAACCCTATAGATTAGGAGAAACTCCAAAGTCCCGAGGCCATTCCAATATTATAGGTCGCCCAGGACAAACAGGGGCGATCTGACACAATCTGAGCAACTACCTCACCTCAGATACTTAGACACGTATCCCCAGCAAAAAGATTGAACCGAACAGGCACCTAGGCTCTAATCATATCCATTGCTTTTGTTTCCAGTCATCTCTCCTCAGAGGCCTGTTTTCCAATACCAGCATATGGGAGATTCCTTAGGCACTCATCAAAACAATTCTCTTCTCTACATAGGAAACATACTCTTTAGAGCTCCATCAAAACCTCCGGTTATGAACATCCCTCAAGGACCCGGATCAAGACCCCATTCCAAGGTCTCCCTGGACACAAATGCACATTATGACCCATCCTCAACTCACCCATTTCAACACACCCGATCGGTTGCTCCACTAGATCAGGCAGATCGAACTTGCCTTGGATCTATAAGACACCTGGAATGGGAGGCAGGCTGCCCAGGCATCCATCCTTAGAACCCTGCTCTGGATAACTTCCTTATGGGATGTCCTGGAGCCATCCACCGGTCTCACCTGTCCCACAGAAGGAATCATTGCGGTTTGGAGCATCTCACAATTCAAATCGTGGGAAAACCTCCATGTCCTCGTGACACCCTCCCACTCATGAAGGGGCCGTCATGGACAGAAACTCCGACCTAAGCCAACGTCTGATCCTAGCTCTGTCTTCAGGTATAAGGGATCTCGAATCATCTCTGCAGAGGGTGCCTGCCGTCCCTTCACCCCGAAATCTAAGTCTGGCTTGTGTTCTCAGTATTTTTTCCTCACACTCCTGGCCCACAAGCCTTCCAGTTTGGGAATTCTGGAGCCAGTATGTGACACTGTGTCTTCCCTCCAGAAGAAAAACGTTGCCCTTTGGGGCTACCCAGTAACCACAAATGAGTACCATCCTGCACGAAACTCGACTGCACCCCAATGATACAGTCTAGCCTGGACACTAATTCGCTGTCTGCCACAGCCTGAGCCTGCACCTCCCAACCCACACTCAACAGCTGGCCAAACACTGAGCACATCAGACACACCATGGCCTTAGGGCTTCATCTCTTCCCAACCTCAGTTTTCAGGCTTCAGAACCTAGACCTTAAATCCAATCACAGTCCAGGAGTGAAATTGTTGCAGAAATTAGAACTCCTTCTTCCCCATGGCCAGAAAACTTGTGGTTGCCATATTGTGCAACGTTCAGTGTAGGAGAAACCAGCATGGTACATTAGGCCACGCCCTGACTTGAGGGGCTCCTTGGGCACAAAAACACATTGTGAAACTCAGTGTGAGACCTATCCTCAAGGAAGGCCTCTCAGTGTCTGGACCAAGAGCCCAAATATGGGGCTTGCCATGTTCTTCGGTCCCAATGTTAACCAGAGGTCTGGTTGTCCAGTCGCCCCTCCCCAGGACTCTGCTCTGGAATGCCTCTTTTGGTGGTCCACCTTAGGTAAAAAAAAAAATAATAATAAAAAAAATAAACAAAAAAACAAGAAAGGCCTCCTCCCTTCTGACAGAATGACCCCAAACTCTTGGGATCGGGTCAAATCCCCAGAAAGGGAGCCTCATCGATGGCCCATGAGGATCCCCCGACATTCCATCGCAATCGGTGACACATTTCCAGAAAAAAAAAAAAAAAGCATGAGCATGCACATCACATTCGCCCTTTGTTCATATCCCGAAGAGGTCTCCTCACGGTCTATAGATCGGGCCGGCGATACCTACATCCCCCAACCTAAGTGGAGTTTGTGTTTTCAGACTTTTGTCCAAATAGCCCTGGACCACACACGCTCCACACTTGGGTCCCTGGAGCCACACCTCAGGACTGTGCTTCCCTTTCAAGGGAATTCTTCCCATTCCATTGGCCACAACCTTGCAAATTAGGAAAAACCTCCAAAGTCACCGAGGCCATCCCAATAGTTTAGGCCGACCAGGACAAACAGGGGTGATCTCAAACCACCTGAGCATACCTCCACTCACACAACAGATGTCCCCAGAAAAAATATTGAACCGGACAGGCCTGTAGGCCCTAATCAAATCCATTGCTTTGGTTTCCAGGCATCTCTCCTCAGAGGCCTCGTTTCCAATACCAGCATATGGTGGTTTCCTGAGGCACCTATAAGAACAAATCTCGTCTCCCCATGGAAAACTTGCTCATTGGAGCTTTGTCATAACCTCTGGTTAGGAGAATCCTTCAGGGCCCTGGTGCCACTGCCCCATACCAAGGTCTCCATGGACTCAAACCAACATTAAGGCCATCCTCAGGAAAGTCCATTCAACTCAGCCCCCTCTGTTGCTACCCCAAGCCAGCAGATCAAACGTTTCTTGTTGCTAGGAGACAATTGGAATGTGAGGCTGCTGCCCAGGCATCCATACGTTGAACCCTGTTCTGGAAAAATACCTTATAGGACGTCCTGGAGCCATCCAACAAATCTTAATTGTCCCACAGAAGGAAACCTTGCGGTTTGGAGCATCTCACAACTCCAATAGTGGCAAAACCCCCATGGCCTCATAATCCCCCCTCTTCTTGAAGGGGCCAAAATGGAAAGAAACGCAAACCTGAGCCAAAGTCTGATCCTCGACCTAACTTCAGACGCATGAGATCTCAATTCAGCTCTGCAGAGTGTGCCTGCCATGCCCTTGCCCCGAAACCTAAGCCCAGCTTGTGTTCTCAGCTTCCGTCCTCACTCTCCTGGCCCACAAGCCCTCCAGTTTGGGAATTCCGAAGCCACAATGCAGCACTTTGCCTGCCCTCCAGAGAAAAACTTTGCCCTATGCTGCTAATAAGAAACCCCAAATGATTTTCTAATGCATGTCACTCGATGGTAAAGCAATTATACAGCCTACCCTGTATACTAATGCCCTGTCTGGCACAGCCTGAGACAAGACATCCTAAACGACACCCAGACAGCTGGGCCCAACCTGGACACATAGGACCCGCTATGGCTGTAGGTCGTCATCTCTTCCCAAACTCGGTTTTCAGGCTTCAGAAACTAGACCTTAAATCCAATCATAGTCCAGGAGTGAAAGTGTTGCAGAAATTAGAACTCCTTCTTCCCCATGGCCAGAAAACTTGTGGTTGCCATATTGTGCATTGTTCAGTGTAGGAGAAACCAGCATGGTACATTAGGCCACGCCCTACCTTGAGGGGCTCCTTGGGCTCAAAAACACATTGTGAAACTCAGTGTGAGACCTATCCTCAAGGAAAGCCTCTCAGTGTCTGGACCAAGAGCCCACATATGGGGCTTGCCATGTTCTTAGGTCCCAATGTTAACCAGAGGTCTGGTTGTCCAGTTGCCCCCACCCACGACTCTGCTCTGGAATCCCTCATTTGGTGGTCCACCTGAGGTAAAAAAAAAAAACAAATAAACAAAAATAAATAAACAAAAAAACCAGAAAGGCCTCCTCCCTTCCAACAGAATGACCCAAACCCTTGGGATCGGGTTAAATCCCCAGAAAGGGAGCCTCATCGATGGCCCATGAGGACACCCCGACATTTCATGGCAATCGGTGACGCATTTCCAGAAAAAAAAAAAAAAAAAGCATGAGCAAGCACCTCACATTCGTCCTTTGTTCATATCCCGAAGAGTTCTCCTCACGGTCTATAGATCGGGCCGGCCATACATACATCCTCCAACCTAAGTGGAGTTTGTGTTTTCAGACTTTTGTCCAAATAGCCCTGGACCACACACGCTCCACACTTGGGTCCCTGGAGCCACACCTCAGGACTGTGCTTCCCTTTCAAGGGAATTCTTCCCATTCCATTGGCCACAACCTTGCAAATGAGGAAAAACCTCCAAAGTCACCGAGGCCATCCCAATAGTGTAGGACGCACAGGACAAACAGGGGTGATCTCAAACCAGCTGAGCAACTACCTGCACTCAGACAAGAGATGTCCCCAGAGAAAAATATTGAACCGGACAGGCCCCTAGGCCCTAATCAGATCCATTGCTTTGGTTTCCAGGCATCTCTCCTCAGAGGCCTCGTTTCCAATACCAGCATATGGTGGTTTCCTGAGGCACCAATAAGAACAAATCTCATCTCCCCATGGAAAACTTGCTCATTGGAGCTTTGTCATAACCTCTGGTTAGGAGAATCCTTCAGGGCCCTGGTGCCACTGCCCCATACCAAGGTCTCCATGGACTCAAACCAACATTAAGACCATCCTCAAGAAAGTCCATTTCAACTCAGCCCCCTCTGTTGCTACCCCAAGCCAGCAGATCAAACGTTTCTTGTTGCTAGGAGACAATTGGAATGTGAGGCTGGCTGCCCAGGCATCCATACTTAGAACCCTGTTCTGGAAAAATACCTTATAAGACGTCCTGGAGCCATCCAACAAATCTTAATTGTCCCACAGAAGGAATCCTTGCGGTTTGGAGCATCTCACAACTCCAATAGTGGGAAAACCCCCATGGCCTCATAATCCCCCCTTTTCTTGAAGGGGCCAACATGGACAGAAACTCAACCCTGAGGTAAGTCTGAACCCCGACTGACTTCAGACGCATGAGATCTCAATTCAGCTCTGCAGAGTGTGCCTGCCATGCCCTTGCCCCGAAACCTAAGCCCAGCTTGTGTTCTCAGCTTCCGTCCTCACTCTCCTGGCCCACAAGCCCTCCAGTTTGGGAATTCCAAAGCCACAATGCAGCACTCTGCCTGCCCTCCAGAAGAAAAACTTTGCCCTATGCTGCTAATAAGAAACCCCAAATGATATTCTAATGCATGCCACTCGATGGTAAAGCAATTATACAGCCCACCCTGTATTCTAATGCCCTGTCTGGCACAGCCTGAGACAAGACATCCCAAACGACACACAGACAGCTGGCCCCAACATGGACACATTGGACCCGCTATGGCTGTAGGTCGTCATCTCTTCCCAACCTCGGTTTTCAGGCTTCAGAACCTAGACCTTATCTCCAATCACTGCCCAGGGGTGAACGTGATGCGGAAATTAGAATTCCTCCTTCCCCATGGCCAGAAACCTTGTGGTTGGCATGTCGTCCAACGTTCAATGTGGGAAAAACTGCATTGTCCGAAAGGCCACGCCAGTGCTTGAGGGCCGCCTAGGGCACAGACATGCATTGTGACCTGCAGCGTGAGTCCCGTATTAAAGTAACGCCTCTCAGTGGCTGGACCAAGATCTTACATATGGTGCTTGTGATATCCATAGGCCCCCAGGCTTAACCAGAGGGCGAGTATTCCAGTTGTCAGTACCCACTGCTATGCTCTAGAATCCCTCTACTGGGGGGACACATGAAGCAGAAAACAGGACACTTCCCTTCCCACAGAATGACCCCAAACTCTTGGGGGCTGGACAAACTACCAGAGAGGGAGACTTCTACGACCCATGAGGCAACTCCTACATTAAACGGCCATTGTGGACAAAACATCCAGAGACAAAAGCCTGAGCGACTGCCTCCCTCTCACCCTTCTTTCATATCCAGAGGAACTCCCCTCATGGACTGTAGATCAGGCCTGCCGTATCCTCGGCCCCAAACCTGAGCTGAGTTAGGGTTTTTGGATGTCTGTCTGCACAGCCATGGCCCACACAGCCTCCAGGCTGGGGTCTCTGGAGCCACACCACAGAACTGTGCCTGCTCTCTCCTAAGAAACTGCCCATTCCATTGGCCACAACTCTACAAAATAGTAGAAACCTCAAGGTCCCCAAGGACATCCCACTACCGCAAGCCGCACTGGACAAATAGGGGCATTATGACACAAGCTGAGCAACTACTACCTCCATGCAGACACACAGACAGATATCCGCAGAGACAGAAGATTGAACCAGACAGGCCCCTAGGCCCTATTATGAACTCTTGCTTTGGTGTCCAGGTATCACTCCTCAGAAGCCTCCGTTCGAAGACCAGCATACGGGGCTTTCCTGAGGCTCCAGACAGAAGACCTCTCATCTCCACATGGGAAGCTTCCTTGTTGGAGTTGTGTCAAGCCCTTCGGGTTGGAGAATCCTGCAGAGTCCCTTAGCTACTGCCTCATTCCAAGGTCTCCATGGCCACCAAACCACATTATGACTCATCCTCAGGAGAGTCCATTTAAACTCAGCCTTCTGGGTAGCTCACCCAAGAGCCCGCAGATTGAGCGTGCCTTGTCTCGACCAGGCAATGGGAAGGTGAGTTGGCGTTTCTCGGCATCGATGCTGAGGCCCCTGCTCTCGAGTCTTTCTGTATGGGGCATCCTGGATCCATCCAATACTACTCGACTGTCCTGAAGAAGGAATCTATGAAGTTTGGAGCAGCTCACAACTCCCAGCGTAGGGAAACCTCCCTGGCCTCATGACGCCCCCACCCCCTTCAGGAAGGGGCCGTCATGGACACAAACTCCAGCTTGAGGCAACATCTGATACTCGCCCTGACCTCACGTGCAGGAGATCTCGATTCAGCCTCTGCAGAGTGGGCCTGCCATGCTCTTGGCCCCAAAACTCGTGCTAGCTTGTGTTTTCAGACTTCCTTCCTCACAATCCTGGCCACACCCCTCCAGTTTGGCAATTCTGGAGACACAATGCAGCACTCTGCCTGCCCTCCAGAAGAAAAATGTTGCCCTATATGGCTAACCGGAAACACCAAATGAGTAACAACCTGCATGCCACTCGACCACACCCCAATTATACATTCTAGCCTGTGCACTAAAGCCCTGTCTGACACAGCCTGAGGGCAGACCTCCAGTCCAACACCCAGACAGCTGGCCGTACACAGAGCATATCACACCCACAATGGCTTTAGGCCATCATCTCTACCCAACCTCAGTTTTCACCTTCAGAACCTAGACCTTATCTCCACTCACTGCTCAGGAGTGAACGTGATGCAAGAATCAGAACTTCTCCTTCGCCTTGGCAAGAAACCTAGTGGTTGGCATGTTGTCCAATGTTCATTGTAGGAGAAAGCAGCATGGACTATGAGGCCCCACCTATCCCTGAGGGCCACAATTTGCAAAAACACACATTGTGACCCTCAGCGTGAGCCCTATCCTCATGTAAAGCCTCTTAGTGACTGGAACCACAGCCCACATATGGGGCTTGCCAAGCCCCTAGTCCCCCAATCTCAACCAGAGTTCGAGATGTCTAGTCACACCTACTCAGGGCTCTACTCTGGAATCCCTCTTTGGTGGAACACCTGAGGTAAAAAAAAAAATACATAAAGGACTCTTCCCATCCACAGAATGATCCCAACCACTTGGGATCAGGCCAAATCACCAGAGAAAGAATTGTCCATGGCCCTTGAGGACACTCCGACATTCCACGGCCACCGTTGACACAAAATCCAGAGACAAAAGCCTGAGCAAGCGCCACATACTCGCCCTTTGTTCATAGCCCGGAAAATTCTCACGGTCTGTAGATCGAGCCTTCATACATACATCCCCAAAACTAAGCTGAGTTTGTGTTTTCAGACTTCTGTCCCCACAGGCCTGTCCCACACACCATCCAAGCTGGGGCCCCTGGAGCCACACCTCAGGACTGTGGCTTCCCTCTTCAGGGGAATTCTGCATTTCCATTGGCCACAACCCTATAGATTAGGAGAATCCGCCAAACTCCCCCAGGCCATCCGAATTGTGTTGGCTGCCCAGGACACACAGGGATGATCTTTCACAAGTTAGGAAACTACCTCCACTCAGACCCAGTGACAGATATCCCCATAGAATAAGATTGAACTGGACAGGCACTTAGGCCCTAATCAGATCCATTGCTTTTGATTCCAGTCATCTCTCCTCAGAGGCCTGGTTTCCAATACCAGCATATGGGAGATTCCTTAGGCACTCATCAAAACAATTCTCTTCTCTACATAGGAATCATACTCTTTAGAGCTCCATCAAAACCTCCGGTTATGAACATCCCTCAAGGCCCCGGTTCAAGCACCCCATTCCAAGGTCTACATGGACACAAATGCACATTATGACCCATCCTCAACTCACCCATTTCAACACACCCGCCTCGGTTGCTCCCCTAGATCCAGCAGATCGAACTTGCCTTGGCGCTATGAGACACCTGGAATGGGAGGCAGGCTGCCCAGGCATCCATCCTTAGAACCCTGCTCTGGATAACTTCCTTATGGGATGTCCTGGAGCCATCCAACAGGTCTCAACTGTCCCACAGAAGGAATCATTGCGGTTTGGAGCATCTCACAATTCCCATCCTGGGAAAACCTCCATGTCCTCGTGACACCCTCCCCTTCATGAAGGGGCCGTCATGTACAGAAACTTCGACCTAAGCCAACGTATGATCCTAGCTCTGTCTTCAGTTATACAGGATCTCGAACATCTCTGCAGAGGGTGCCTGCCGTCCCCTCACCCCGAAATCTAAGTCTGGCTTGTGTTCTCAGAATTTTTTCATCACACTCCTGGCCCACAAGCCTTCCAGTTTGGGAATTCTGGAGCCACTATGTGGCACTGTGTCTTCCCTCCAGAAGAAAAACGTTGCCCTCTGGGGCTACCCAGTAACCACAAATGAGTACCATCCTGCACGAAACTCGACTGCACCCCAATGATACAGTCTAGCCTGGGCACTTATTCCCTGTCTGCCACAGCCTGAGCCTGCACCTCCCAACCCACACTCAACAGCTGGCCGAACACTGAGCACATCAGACACACCATGGCCTTAGGTCTTCATCTCTTCCCAACCTCAGATTTCAGGCTTCAGAACCTAGACCTTAAATCCAATCACAGTCCAGGAGTGAAAGTGTTGCAGAAATTAGAACTCCATCTTCCCCATGGCCAGAAAACTTGTGGTTGCCATATTGTGCAACGTTCAGTGTAGGAGAAACCAGCATGGTACATTAGGCCACGCCTTGACTTGAGGGGCTCCTTGGGCACAAAAACACATTGTGAAACTCAGTGTGAGACCTATCCTCAAGGAAGGCCTCTCAGTGTCTGGACCAAGAGCCCACATATGGGGCTTGCCATGTTCTTAGGTCCCAATGTTAACCAGAGGTCTGGTTATCCAGTTGCCCCAACCCACGACTCTGCTCTGGAATCCCTATTTTGGTGGTCCACCTGAGGTAAAAAAATAAAAATAAAAATAAACAAAAAATAAACAAAAAAACAAGAAAGGCCTCCTCCCTTCCCACAGAATGACCCCAAACTCTTGGGATCAGGTCAAATCCCCAGAAAGGGAGCCTCATCGATGGCCCATGAGGAGACCCCGACATTCCATGGCAATCGGTGACAGATTTCCAGAAAAAAAAAAAAAGCATGAGCAAGCACCTCACATTCGCCCTTTGTTCATATCCCGAAGAGTTCTCCTCACGGTCTATAGATCGGGCCGGCGATACCTACATCCCCCAACCTAAGTGGAGTTTGTGTTTTCAGACTTTTGTCCAAATAGCCCTGGACAACACACGCTCCACACTTGGGTCCCTGGAGCCACACCTCAGGACTGTGCTTCCCTTTCAAGGGAATTCTTCCCATTCCATTGGCCACAACCTTGCAAATGAGGAAAAACCTCCAAAGTCACCGAGGCCATCCCAATAGTGTAGGCCGCCCAGGACAAACAGGGGTGATCTCAAACCAGCTGAGCAACTACCTCCACTCAGACAACAGATGTCCCCAGAAAAGAATATTGAACCGGACAGGCCCCTAGGCCCTAATCAGATCCATTGCTTTGGTTTCCAGGCATCTCTCCTCAGAGGCCTCGTTTCCAATACCAGCATATGGTGGTTTCCTGAGGCACCATTAATAACAAATCTCGTCTCCCCATGGAAATCTTGCTCATTGGAGCTTTGTCATAACCTCTGGTTAGGAGAATCCTTCAGGGCCCTGGTGCCACTGCCCCATACCAAGGTCTCCATGGACTCAAACCAACATTAAGACCATCCTCAGGAAAGTCCATTTCAACTCAGCCCCCTCTGTTGCTACCCCAAGCCAGCAGATCAAACGTTTCTTGTTGCTAGGAGACAATTGGAATGTGAGGCTGGCTGCCCAGGCATCCATACTTAGAACCCTGTTCTGGAAAAATACCTTATAAGACGTCCTGGAGCCATCCAACAAATCTTAATTGTCCCACAGAAGGAATCCTTGCGGTTTGGAGCATCTCACAACTCCAATAGTGGGAAAACCCCCATGGCCTCATAATGCCCCCCCTTCCTGAAGGGGCCCACATGGACAGAAACTCAAACCTGAGCCAAAGTCTGAACCTCGACCTGACTTCAGACGCATGAGATCTCAATTCAGCTCTGCAGAGTGTGCCTGCCATGTCCTTGCCCCGAAACCTAAGCCTAGCTTGTGTTCTCAGGCTTCCGTCCTCACTCTCCTGGCCCACAAGCCCTCCAGATTGGGAATTCCGAAGCCACAATGCCGCACTCTGCCTGCCCTCCAGAAGAAAAACTTTGCCCTATGCTGCTAATAAGAAACCCCAAATGATTTCTAATGCATGCCACTCGATTGTAAAACAATTATACAGCCCACCCTGTATTCTAATGCCCTGTCTGGCACAGCCTGAGACAAGACATCCCAAATGACACCCAGACAGCTGGCCCCAAACTGGACACATAGGACCCGCTATGGCTGTAGGTCGTCATCTCTTCCCAACCTTGGTTTTCAGGCTTCAGAACCTAGACCTTATCTCCAATCACTGCCCAGGGGTGAACGTGATGCAGAAATTAGAATTTCTCCTTCCCCATGGCCAGAAACCTTGTGGTTGGCATGTTGTCCAACGTTCAATGTGGGAAAACCTGCATTGTCCGAAAGGCCACGCCAGTGCTTGAGGGCCGCCTAGGGCACAGACATGCATTGTGACCTGCAGCGTGAGTCCCGTATTAAAGTAACGCCTCTCAGTGGCTGGACCAAGATCCTGCATATGGGGCTTGTCATATCCATAGGCCCCCAGGCTTAACCAGAGGGCGAGTATTCCAGTTGTCAGTACCCACTGCTATGCTCAAGAATCCCTCTACTGGGGGGACACATGAGGCAGAAAACAGGACACTTCCCTTCCCACAGAATGACCCCAAACTCTTGGGGGCTGGACAAACTACCAGAGAGGGAGACTTCTACGACCCATGAGGCAACTCCTACATTAAACGGCCATTGTGGACAAAACATCCACGGCAAAAGCCTGAGCGACTGCCTCCACTCACCCTTCTTTCATATCCAGAGGAGCTCCCCTCATGGACTGTAGATCAGGCCTGCCGTATCCTCGGCCCCAAACCTGAGCTGAGTTAGGGTTTTTGGATGTCTGTCTGCACAGCCATGGCCCACAAGGCCTCCAGGCTGGGGTCTCTGGAGCCACACCACAGAACTGTGCCTGCTCTCTCCTAAGAAACTGCCCAGTCCATTGGCCACAACTCTACAAAATAGTAGAAACCTCAAGGTCCCCAAGGACATCCCACTACCACAAGCCTCACTGGACAAATACTGGCATTATGACACAAGATGAGCAACTACTACCTCCATGCAGACACACAGACAGATATCCGCAGAGACAGAAGATTGAACCAGACAGGCCCCTAGGCCCTATTATGAACTCTTGCTTTGGTGTCCAGGTATCACTCCTCAGAGGCCTGGGTTCGAAGACCAGCATACGGGGCTTTCCTGAGGCACCAGACAGAAGACCTCTCATCTCCACATGGGAAGCTTCCTTGTTGGAGTTGTGTCAAGCCCTTCGGGTTGGAGAATCCTGCAGAGTCCCTTAGCTACTGCCTCATTCCAAGGTCTCCATGGCCACCAAACCACATTATGACTCATCCTCAGGAGAGTCCATTTAAACTCAGCCTTCTGGGTAGCTCACCCAAGAGCCCACAGATTGAGCGTGCCTTGTCTCGACCAGGCAATGGGAAGGTGAGTTGGCGTTTCTCGGCATCGATGCTGAGGCCCCTGCTCTCGAGTCTTTCTGTATGGGGCATCCTGGAACCATCCAATAGTACTCGACTGTCCTGAAGAAGGAAACTTTGAAGTTTGGAGCAGCTCACAACTCCCAGTGTAGGGAAACCTCCCTGGCCTCATGACGCCCCCACCCCCTTCAGGAAGGGGCCGTCATGGACACAAACTGCAGCTTGAGGCAACATCTGATACTCGCCCTGACCTCACGTGCAGGAGATCTCGATTCAGCCTCTGCAGAGTGGGCCTGCCATGCTCTTGGCCCCAAAACTCGTGCTAGCTTGTGTTTTCAGACTTCCTTCCTCACAATCCTGGCCACACCCCTCCAGTTTGGCAATTCTGGAGACACAATGCAGCACTCTGCCTGCCCTCCAGAAGAAAAATGTTGCCCTATAGGCCTAACCAGAAACGCCAAATGAGTAACAACCTGCATGCCACTCGACCATACCCCTATTATACAGTCTAGCCTGTGCACTAAAGCCCTGTCTGACACAGCCTGAGGGCAGACCTCCAGTTCAACACCCAGACAGCTGGCCGTACACAGAGCATATCACACCCACAATGGCTTTAGGCCATCATCTCTACCCAACCTCAGTTTTCACCTTCAGAACCTTGGCCTTATCTCCACTCACTGCTCAGGAGTGAACGTGATGCAAGAATCAGAACTTCTCCTTCGCCTTGGCAAGAAACCTAGTGGTTGGCATGTTGTCCAATGTTCATTGTAGGAGAAAGCAGCATGGACTATGAGGCCCCACCTATCCCTGAGGGCCACAATGTGCACAAACACACATTGTGATCCTCAGCGTGAGCCCTATCCTCATGTAAAGCCTCTTAGTCACTGGAACAACAGCCCACATATGGGGCTTGCCAAGCCCCTAGTCCCCCAATCTCAACCAGAGTTCGAGATGTCTAGTCACCCCTACGCAGGGCTCTACTCTGGAATCCCTCTTTGGTGGAACACCTGAGGTAAAAAAAAAAAAAATACAAAAAGGACTCTTCCCATCCACAGAATGATCCCAACCACTTGGGATCAGGCCAAATCACCAGAGAAAGAATTGTCCATGGGCCTTGATGACACCCCGACATTCCACGGCCACCGTTGACACAAAATCCAGAGACAAAAGCTTGAGCAAGCGCCACATACTCGCCCTTTGTTCATAGCCCGGGAAATTCTTACTGTCTGTAGATCGAGCCTTCATACATACCAAACCTAAGCTGAGTTTGTGTTTTCAGAGTTCTGTCCCCACAGTCCTGGACCATACACCATCCAAGCTGGGGCCCCTGGAGACACACCTCAGGACTGTGGCTTCCCTCTCCAGGGGAATTCTGCCATTTCCATTGGCCACAACCCTATAGATTAGGAGAATCCTCCAAACTCCCCGAGGCCATCCGAATAGTGTTGGCTTCCCAGGACAAACAGGGATGATCTTTCACAAGTTAGGAAACTACCTCCACTCAGACCCAGAGACAGATATCCCCATAGAATAAGATTGAACTGGACAGGCACTTAGGCTCTAATCGGATCCATTGCTTTTGTTTCCAGGCATCTCTCCTCAGAGGCCTGGTTTCCAATACCAGAATACGGGGGATTACTGAGGCACTCATCAGAAAAATCTCATCTCCACATAGGAAATGTACTCTTTGGAGCTCTATAAAAACCTCTGTTTAGGAGAATCTTTCAGGGCCCCGGATCAAGCGCCCCATCCCAAGGTCTCCATGGACTTAAACCCACATTATGATCTATTGTCGGGAGAGTCCATGTCAACTCAACCCCTTTGGTTTCTCCCCCAGGGCCTGCAGATCAAACCTGCCTTGTTGCTAGGAGACAACTAGAATGGGAGGCGGGCTGCCCAGGCATCCATCCTTAGAACCCTACTCTGGAGTCGTTCCACATGGGACATCCTAGAGCCATCCAACAGGTCTCAAGTGTCCCACAGAAGGAATCTTTGCAGTCTGGAGCATCTCACAACTCCCATTGTGGGAAAATCTACATGGCCTCTTGAGACGCTCCACTTTATAAAGGGGCCATCATGGACAGAAACTCCAACCTGAGCAAACGTATGATATTCGCCCTGACTTCAGGTGCATGAGATCTTGATTCAGCTCTGCAGAGTGTGCCTTCTGTGCACTCACCCCCAAAACTAAGGTGTGTTCTCAGACTACCGTCTGAGAACTAGCTTGTGTTCTCAGACTACCGTCCTCACACCCCGCCCCAAAAGCCCTACAGATTGGCAATACTGGGGCCATAATGCAGCACACTGCCTGCCCTCCAGAAGAAAAACGTTGCCTTATGGAGCTACCTAGAAACCCGAATAAGGATCAACTGAACGCCACTCGACTGCACCCCAAATATGCAGTCTACCCTGTCTAATGCCTTGTCTGACACAGCATGAGCCCACACCTCCAGACCTACGCTCAAGAGCTGGCCGCACACTGAGCTCATTGGACCCATCAGGTCCTTAGGTCTTCATCTCTTCCCAACCTCAGTTTTCGGGTTTCAGAACCTAGACCTAAACTCCAATCACTGTCCAGGGGTGAACGTGATGCAGAAATCACAACTCTTCCTTCGCCATGGCTGGAAACCTTGTGGTTGGCATATTCTCCAACGTTCAGTGTAGGAGAATCCAGCGTGGCCCATGAGGCACTTCCCATGCTTGAGGGCCTTGTTGGGCACAAATAGGCATTGTGACCCTCAGCATGAGCTTTGTCCTCAAGGAAGGCCTCTCAGTGTCTGAATCAAGAGCCCGCCTATTGGACTTGCCATGTCCCTAGGCCCCCAAACTTAAACAGAGGTGGGGATATCCAGTTGTCCCTCCCAAGGACTCTGCTCTGGAATCCCTCTTTTATTGGGACACTTGAGGTACATAAAATAAAATATAAAATAAAATAAAATAAAAAACAGAAAAGACTCCCCCCATCCCACAGAATGTACCCAAACTCTTGGGATTGGGTCAAATCTTCAGAGAAGGAAAGCCATCTACAACCCATGAGGCCACGCCAGCATTCCACCCACATTGTTGACACAAATCCAGAGACAAAACCTGAGCAAGCACCTCAAACTCACCCTTTTTCATATCCCTAAGTGTTATCATGGTCTGTAGATTGGGCGTGCAATACCTATGTCCCCAATCCTAAGCGGAGTTTGTGTTTTCAGACTTTTGTCCCCACAGGCCTGGCCCACACAGCCTCAAGGCTGGGCCCCTAGAGCCAAACTCAGAACTGTGATTGCCCTCTCCAGGGGATTTCTGCCCATTCCATTGGCCACAACCCTATAGAGTAGGAGAAACTCCAAAGTCCTGAGGCCATCCCAATATTATAGGCTGCCCAGGACAAACAGGGGCGATCTGACACAAGCTGAGCAACTACATCCCCTCAGATCCTTAGACACGTATCCTCAGGAAAGAGATTGAACCGGACAGGCACCTAGGGCCTAATCATCTCGATTGCTTTTGTTTCCAGTCATCTCTCCTCAGAGGCCTGGTTTCCAATACCAGCATATGGGAGATTCCTTAGGCACTCATCAAAACAATTCTCTTCTCTACATAGGAAACGTACTCTTTAGAGGCCATCAAAACCTCCGGTTATGAACATCCCTCAAGGCCCCGGATCAAGCACCCCATTCCAAGGTCTACATCGACACAAATGCACATTATGACCCATCCTCAACTCACCCATTTCAACACACCCGCCTCGGTTGCTCCCCTAGATCCAGCAGGCGAACTTGCCTTGGTGCTATGAGACACCTGGAATGGGAGGCAGGCTGCCCAGGCATCGATCCTTAGAACCCTGCTCTGGATAACTTCCTTATGGGATGTCCTGGAGCCATCCCACAGGTCTCGACTGTCCCACAGAAGGAATCATTGCGGTTTGGAGCATCTCACAATTCCCATCGTGGGAAAACCTCCATGTCCTCGCGACACCGTCCCCTTCATGAAGGGGCCGTCACGGACAGAAACTCCGACGTAAGCCAACGTCTGATTCTAGCTCTGTCTTCAGGCATACGGGATCTCGAATCATCTCTGCAGAGGGTGCCTGCCGTCCCCTCACCCCGAAATCTAAGTCTGGCTTGTGTTCTCAGAATTTGTTTCTCACACTCCTGGCCCACAAACCTTCCAGTTTGGGAATTCTGGAGCCACTATGTGGCACTGTGTCTTCCCTCCAGAAGAAAAACGTTGCCCTCTGGGGCTACCCAGTAACCACAAATGAGTACCATCCTGCACGAAACTCGACTGCACCCCAATGATACAGTCTAGCCTGGGCACTAATTCCCTGTCTCCCACAGCCTGAGCCTGCACCTCCCAACCCACAATCAACAGCTGGCTGAACACTGAGCACATCAGACACACCATGGCCTTAGGTCTTCATCTCTTCCCAACCTCAGTTTTCAGGCTTCAGAACCTAGACCTTAAATCCAATCACAGTCCAGTAGTGAAAGTGTTGCAGAAATTAGAACTCCTTCTTCCCCATTGCCTGAAAACTTGTGGTTGCCATATTGTGCAACGTTCAGTGTAGGAGAAACCAGCATGGTACATTAGGCCACGCCCTGACTTGAGGGGCTCCTTGGGCACAAAAACACATTGTGAAACTCAGTGTGAGACCTATCCTCAAGGAAGGCCTCTCAGTGTCTGGACCAAGAGCCCACATATGGGGATTGCCATGTTCTTAGGTCCCAATGTTAACCAGAGGTCTGGTTGTCCAGTCGCCCCTCCCCAGGACTCTGCTCTGGAATCCCTCTTTTGGTGGTCCACCTGAGGTAAAAAAATAATAATAATAATAAAAAAGTAAACAAAAAAACAAGAAAGGCCTCCTCCCTTCCCACAGAATGACCCCAAACTCTTGGGATCAGGTCAAATCCCCAGAAAAGGAGCCTCATCGATGGCCCATGAGGACACCCCGACATTCCATGGCAATCGGTGACACAATTCCAGAAAAAAAAAAAAAAAAGCATGAGCCAGCACCTCACATTCGCCCTTTGTTCATATCCCGAAGAGTTCTCCTCACGGTCTATAGATCGGGTCGGCCATACCTACATCCCCGAAACTAAGTGGAGTTTGTGTTTTCAGACTTTTGTCCAAATAGCCCAGGACCACACGCTCCACAATTGGGTCCCTGGAGCCAGACCTCAGGACTGTGCTTCCCATTCAAGGGAATTCTTCCCATTCCATTGGCCACAACCTTGCAAATGAGGAAAAACCTCCAAAGTCACCGAGGCCATCTTAATAGTGTAGGCCGCCCAGGACAAACAGGGGTGATCTCAAACCAGCTGAGCAACTACCTCCACTCAGACAACAGATGTCCCCAGAGAAGAATATTGAACCGGACAGGCCCCTAGGCCCTAATCAGATCCATTGCTTTGGTTTTCAGGCATCTCTCCTCAGAGGCCTCGTTTCCAATACCAGCATATGGTGGTTTCCTGAGGCACCAATAAGAACAAATCTCGTCTCCCCATGGAAAACTTGCTCATTGGAGCTTTGTCATAACCTCTGGTTAGGAGAATCCTTCAGGGCCCTGGTGCCACTGCCCCATACCAAGGTCTCCATGGACTCAAACCAACATTAAGACCATCCTCAGGAAAGTCCATTTCAACTCAGCCCCCTCTGTTGCTACCCCAAGCCAGCAGATCAAACGTTTCTTGTTGCTAGGAGACAATTGGAATGTGAGGCTGGCTGCCCAGGCATCCATACTTAGAACCCTGTTCTGGAAAAATACCTTATAAGACGTCCTGGAGCCATCCAACAAATCTTAATTGTCCCACAGAAGGAATCCTTGCGGTTTGGAGCATCTCACAACTCCAATAGTGGCAAAACCCCCATGGCCTCATAATGCCCCCCCTTCCTGAAGGGGCCAGCATGGACAGAAACTCAAACCTGAGCCAAAGTCTGAACCTCGACCTGACTTCAGACGCATGAGATCTCAATTCAGCTCTGCAGAGTGTGCCTGCCATGTCCTTGCCCCGAAACCTAAGCCTAGCTTGTGTTTTCAGACTTCCGTCCTCACTCTCCTGGCCCACAAGCCCTCCAGTTTGGGAATTCCGATGCCACAATGCAGCACTCTGCCTGCCCTCCAGAAGAAAAACTTTGCCCTATGCTGCTAATAAGAAACCCCAAATGATTTTCTAATGCATGCCACTCGATTGTAAAGCAATTATACAGCCTACCCTGTATACTAATGCCCTGTCTGGCACAGCCTGAGACAAGACATCCCAAACGACACCCAGACAGCTGGCCCCAACCTGGACACATAGGACCCGCTATGGCTGTAGGTCGTCATCTCTTCCCAACCTCGGTTTTCAGGCTTCAGAACCTAGACCTTATCTCCAATCACTGCCCAGGGGTGAACGTGATGCAGAAATTAGAATTCCTCCTTCCCCATGGCCAGAAACCTTGTGGTTGGCATGTCGTCCAACGTTCAATGTGGGAAAAACTGCATTGTCCGAAAGGCCACGCCAGTGCTTGAGGGCCGCCTAGGGCACAGACATACATTGTGACCTGCAGCGTGAGTCTTGTATTAAAGTAACGCCTCTCAGTGGCTGGACCAAGATCCTGCATATGGGGCTTGTCATATCCATAGGCCCCCAGGCTTAACCAGAGGGCGAGGATTCCAGTTGTCAGTACCCACTGCTATGCTCTAGAATCCCTCTACTGGGGGGACACATGAAGCAGAAAACAGGACACTTCCCTTCCCACAGAATGACCCCAAACTCTTGGGGGCTGGACAAACTACCAGAGAGGGAGACTTCTACGACCCATGAGGCAACTCCTACATTAAACGGCCATTGTGGACAAAACATCCAGAGACAAAAGCCTGAGCGACTGCCTCCCTCTCACCCTTCTTTCATATCCAGAGGAGCTCCCCTCATGGACTGTAGATCAGGCCTGCCGTAACCTCGGCCCCAAACCTGAGCTGAGTTAGGGTTTTTGGATGTCTGTCTGCACAGCCATGGCCCACAAGGCCTCCAGGCTGGGGTCTCTGGAGCCACTCCACAGAACTGTGCCTGCTCTCTCCTAAGAAACTGCCCATTCCATTGGCCACAACTCTACAAAATAGTAGAAACCTCAAGGTCCCCAAGGACATCCCACTACCACAAGCCTCACTGGACAAATACTGGCATTATGACACAAGATGAGCAACTACTACCTCCATGCAGACACACAGACAGATATCCGCAGAGACAGAAGATTGAACCAGACAGGCCCCTAGGCCCTATTATGAACTCTTGCTTTGGTGTCCAGGTATCACTCCTCAGAGGCCTGGGTTCGAAGACCAGCATACGGGGCTTTCCTGAGGCACCAGACAGAAGACCTCTCATCTCCACATGGGAAGCTTCCTTGTTGGAGTTGTGTCAAGCCCTTCGGGTTGGAGAATCCTGCAGAGTCCCTTAGCTACTGCCACATTCCAAGGTCTCCTTGGCCACCAACCCACATTATGACTCATCCTCAGGAGAGTCCATTTAAACTCAGCCTTCTGGGTAGCTCACCCAAAAGCCCGCAGATTGAGCGTGCCTTGTCTCGACCAGGCAATGGGAAGGTGAGTTGGCGTTTCTCGGCATCCATGCTTAGGGCCCTGCTCTCGAGTCTTTCTGTATGGGGCATCCTGGAACCATCCAATAGTACTCGACTGTCCTGAAGAAGGAAACTTTGAAGTTTGGAGCAGCTCACAACTCCCAGTGTAGGGAAACCTCCCTGGCCTCATGACGCCCCCACCCCCTTCAGGAAGGGGCCGTCATGGACACAAACTGCAGCTTGAGGCAACATCTGATACTCGCCCTGACCTCACCTGCAGGAGATCTCGATTCAGCCTCTGCAGAGTGGGCCTGCCATGCTCTTGGCCCCAAAACTCGTGCTAGCTTGTGTTTTCAGACTTCCTTCCTCACAATCCTGGCCACACCCCTCCAGTTTGGCAATTCTGGAGACACAATGCAGCACTCTGCCTGCCCTCCAGAAGAAAAATGTTGCCCTATAGGCCTAACCAGAAACGCCAAATGAGTAACAACCTGCATGCCACTCGACTATACCCCAATTATACAGTCTAGCATGTGACCTAAGGCCCTGTCTGAAACAGCCTGAGGGCAGACCTCCAGTCCAACACCCAGACAGCTGGCCATAAACAGAGCATATCACACCCACAATGGCTTTAGGCCATCAACTCTACACAACCTCAGTTTTCACCTTCAGAACCTAGACCTTATCTCCACTCACTGCTCAGGAGTGAACGTAATACAAGAATCAGAACTTCTCCTTCGCCTTGGCAAGAAACCTAGTGGTTGGCATGTTTTTCCAACGTTCAGTGTAGTTGAAACCAGTGTGGCCCATGATGCCCCGCCCATGTTTATGGGCCACATTGGTCACAAACACACATTGTGTCCCTCAGCCTGATCCCAGGCCTCAGGTAAGGCCTCTCAGTGGCTGGATGAAGAGTCAGCATATTCGGCTTGCCATGCCCCTAGGCCCCAAATTTTACCCATAGTTCGGGTTCTCCCTTCACTTTTCCCCAGGGCTCATCTTTGGAATTCCTCTTTTGGCGGGACACCTGAGGTAACAAACCTGAAAGGAGTCCTCCCATTCCACAGATTGATGAAAAGCAATTGGGATCGGACCAAATCCCCAGAGAGAAAGATTCGTCCATGGCCCATGAGGCTTCCCCGACATTCCACGGCCATCTCTGATACAAAATCCAGAGACAAAAGCCTGAGCAAGTGCCTCAGACTCGCTCTTTCTTTATATCCGGAAGAGTTCTTCTCATGGTTTATAGATCGGGCCTGCCATACCTACGTCCCCAAAGCTAAGCTGAGTTTGTGTTTTCAGACTTCTGACCCCAAAGTCCTGGGCCACACACCTTCCAGGCTGGGGCCCCTGGAGACACACCTCAGGACTGTGGCTTCCCTCTCCAGGGGAATTCTGCCATTTCCATTGGCCACAACCCTATAGATTAGGAGAATCCTCCAAACTCCCCGAGGCCATCCCAATAGTGTTGGCTGCCCAGGACAAACAGGGATGATCTTTCACAAGTTAGGAAACTACCTCCACTCAGACCCAGAGACAGATATCCCCATAGAATAAGATTGAACTGGACAGGCACTTAGGCTCTAATCGGATCCATTGCTTTTGTTTCCAGGCATCTCTCCTCAGAGGCCTGGTTTCCAATACCAGAATACGGGGGATTACTGAGGCACTCATCAGAAAAATCTCATCTCCACATAGGAAATGTACTCTTTGGAGCTCTATAAAAACCTCTGTTTAGGAGAATCTTTCAGGGCCCCTGATCAAGCGCCCCATTCCAAGGTCTCCATGGACTTAAACCCACATTATGATCTATTGTCGCGAGAGTCCATGTCAACTCAACCCCCTTGGTTTCTCCCCCAGGGCCTGCAGATCAAACCTGCCTTGTTGCTAGGAGACAACTAGAATGGGAGGCGGGCTGCCCAGGCATCCATCCTTAGAACCCTACTCTGGAGTCGTTCCACATGGGACATCCTAGAGCCATCCAACAGGTCTCAAGTGTCCCACAGAAGGAATCTTTGCAGTCTGGAGCATCTCACAACTCCCATTGTGGGAAAATCTACATGGCCTCTTGAGACGCTCCACTTTATAAAGGGGCCATCATGGACAGAAACTCCAACCTGAGCAAACGTCTGATATTCGCCCTGACTTCAGGTGCATGAGATCTTGATTCAGCTCTGCAGAGTGTGCCTTCTGTGCACTCACCCCCAAAACTAAGCCTAGCTTGTGTTCTCAGACTACCGTCCTCACACCCCTGCCCCAAAAGCCCTACAGATTGGCAATACTGGGGCCATAATGCAGCACACTGCCTGCCCTCCAGAAGAAAAACGTTGCCTTATGGAGCTACCTAGAAACCCGAATAAGGATCAACTGAACGCCACTCGACTGCACCCCAAATATGCAGTCTACCCTGTCTAATGCCTTGTCTGACACAGCATGAGCCCACACCTCCAGACCTACGCTCAACAGCTGGCTGCACACTGAGCTCATTGGACCCATCAGGTCCTTAGGTCTTCATCTCTTCCAACCTCAGTTTTCGGGTTTCAGAACCTAGACCTAAACTCCAATCACTGTCCAGGGGTGAACGTGATGCAGAAATCACAACTCTTCCTTCCCATGGCTGGAAACCTTGTGGTTGGCATATTCTCCAACGTTCAGTGTAGGAGAATCCAGCGTGGCCCATGAGGCACTTCCCATGCTTGAGGGCCTTGTTGGGCACAAATAGGCATTGTGACCCTCAGCATGAGCTTTGTCCTCAAGGAAGGCCTCTCAGTTTCTGAATCAATAGCCCGCCTATTGGACTTGCCATGCCCCTAGGCCCCCAAACTTAAACAGAGGTGGGGATATCCAGTTGTCCCTCCCACATTAGGACTGTGTCTACCCAATCCATGGGAATTCTGCCCATTCCATGGTCCAAAACCGTAAAATTAGGAGAACCCTCCAAATCCCTGAGGCCATCCCAATAGTGCAGGTCGCCCGGGACAAACAAGGGCGGTCTGATACCAGCTGAGCATCTACCTCTACTCATACCATAGATGGATGTCCCCTGAGAAGCAGATTGAACCAGACAGGACCCTAGGCCATAATCGGATACATTGCTTTGGTTTACAGGCATGTCTCCTCAAAAGCCTGGATTCCAATACCAGCATAGGGGTTTTTCTGAGGCACCCATTAAAACAAATCTCGTCTCCACAAGGAACCTTGTGAATCGAGCTATGTCAAAAGCTTAGGAGAATACTTCAGGGCCCCGGTGCCACCGCCCCATTTTAAGGCCCTCATGGACACAAACACACATTAGGACCCATCCTCAGGAAAGTCCATTTCAAGTCAGTCACTCCTGTTGCTCACGCAGAGCCATCAGATCTAAACTCTCTTGTTGCTAGGAGAAAATTGGAATGCGATGCCTGCTTCCCAGTCATCCATTCTCGAATGGTGCCCTGGAGTCATTCCATATGGGATGTCCTGAAGCTGCCCAACAGGTCTCAATTGTCCCGCAGAAGGTATCCTTGAAGGGGGCATCCCACAACACCCAACGTGGGAAAACCTACATGGCCTCGAGATTTCGCTCTCTTCATAAAGGGGCCGTCATGCACATAAACTCCAACGTGAGACAACGTCTGATCCTCGCCCTGACTTCAGATGCATGAGATATTGGTTCAGATCTACAGTGGTCCCTGCCGTGTCCTCGCCCTGATACACAAGTCTAGCTTGTGTTCTCAGACTTCCGTCCTCACACTCCTGGACACGAAGCCCTCAAGTTTGGCAATTCCGGACCGACAATGAAGCACTCTGCCTGCCCTCTAGAAAACAAATTTTGCCTAATGAGCTGCCCAGACAACTTATATGAGGATAAATCTACATGGCACTCGACTTTACCCAAATTATATAGTCTACGGGGGCACTAATGCACTGTCTGACACAAACTGAGCCCGGACCTCCTGACCAACACCCAGACAGCTGACCGCACACTGAGCACATCAGACCCGCCATGGCCTTAGGTTATCATCTCTTCCCTACCTCTGTTTTCAGGCTTCAGAATCTAGACCTTATCTCCAATCACTGCCCAAGGGTGACTGTGATGCAGAAATCAGAACTCTTCCTTACCCATGGCAAGAAATCTTGTCATTGGCAGGTTGTCCAACGTTCAGTGTAGAAGAAACCAGGATTCACCATGAGGCCCCGCCCATTCTTGTTTGCGAAGTGGGCATAAACACGCATTGTGACCCTCAGTGTGAGTCCTGTCCTCTAGTAAGTCCTCTCAGTCGCTTGACCATTAGATGTCATAATGGGCTTGACATGTCCCTAGGCCCAAATTAGTAACCAGATTCTGGTTGTCCAGTCGGCCCTCCCCAAGGCTCTACTCTGGAATACCTCATTTGGTGGGACACCTGAGGTTAAAAAACAAAACAAGGCAAATCACAACAACAACAAAACGGACTTCTTCCATCCCACAGAATGACCCCAAAATCTTGCGATGGGGACAAACCACCAGAGAGTAAGACTCGTCCATTTCCCATGAAGTCAACCGGAAATTTCATGACCATGAGTGACACGATATCCAGAGACAAAAACTTGAGCAAGAGCCTGACACTCGCCCTTTTTTCATATCCCGAAGAGTTCTCCTCATGGTCTGTAGATCAATACTGCCATACCTATTACCCGAAACATAAGCCACGTTTGTGTTTTCAGACAACTGTCCAAGCAGCTCTGCCTACACACCCTACAGGCTCAGGCCCCTGGAGCCAAACCTGAGGACTGTACTTGCCATCTCCAAGGGAATTGTATGTGCCCATTCCAATGGCCACAACCTACTAATAGGATAAACCTCCAAACTGCCTGAGGCCATCCCAATAGTGGTGGCTTCCCAGGACAAACAGGAGCAATCTGAGCCCATCTGACACCTACATGCACTCAGATGCATAGACTGATGTCCCCAGAGGTAAAAAGGTACGAACAGGCCCCTAGGCACTATTTGGATTCATTGTTGTGCTATCCAGTCATCTCTCCTCAGAGGCCTGGATTTCAATACCAGCGTATTGCTGTTTCCTGACTCATCCCTCAGAACAAATCTCATTTACATATGGGAAACTTGCACGTTGGAGCTGTGTCAAAGCCTCTGTTTGAAAAAACCCTTCAGGGCCCCAGTGCCACCGCTTCATTCCAAGATCTCCATAGACACAAAAACATATTAGGATCCATCCACAGGAGAGTCCATTTAAACTCAGCCTCCTGGGTTGCTCCCCTAGATCCAGCAGATCTAACCTGTCTTGTTGCTAGGACACAATTGGAATGCGAGGTGGGCTACCCAGCCATCCATCCTTAGAACCCTGCTCGGAATTGTTGCCCTGGAGCCAACCAACAGGTCTCAATTGTCCTGCAGAAGAATCTTTGCAGTTTGGACCTTCTCACAACTAACATCGTGGGAAAACCCCCACGGCCTCATGACCCCCCCGCCCCTTCATGAAGGGCCATCAGGGACAGAAACACCAACCTGAGCGATCTTCTGATCCTCGCCCTAACATCATAAGCACGAGATCTCGATTCAGGTCTGTAGATTGTTCCTGCCTTGTCCTCACCCAGAAACCTAGCCTATCTTGTTCTCAGATTTCCTTCCTCAGACTACTGGCCCACAAGCCTCCAGTTTGAAAACCAGAACTATATTGCAGCACTCTTCCTGCCCTCATGTAGAAAAATATTGCCCTCTGGGGCTACCCAGAAACTCCAAAAGAGGATCAACATGCACGCCATACGACTGTACCCCAAATATATAGGCTGACCTGGGCACTATTGCCCTTTTTGACACAGCCTGAGCCTGGATTACCTGGCCCCACACAGAAAGCTGGCTGCTCACTGAGCACATCGGACCCGCCATGGTCTTAGGTCGTCATCTCTTCCCAACCTCGGTTGTCAAGTTTCAGAACCTAGACCTTATCTCCAATCAC